>NC_140938.1:108063976-109436476 GCF_014529385.1 Adiantum capillus-veneris | reverse complement strand
AGAGAGAGAGAGAGAGAGAGATGTTAAGGATGTAGGAACAATCTAAAGATACGTTAACGTTCTACATGACAAGTATTCAACAATTGAATACTTATGAGGGGGGGGGAGGAGGGAGAGAGAGAGAGAGAGAGAGAGAGAGAGAGGGAGAGAGGAGAAGAAGAAGAAAAGGAAGAGGAATAAGAGAGTTGTTGATGCCATTGCAACAAAATAATCTACTTTCTTTGTGTATATTGAAAGCATGCATCTCACTTGACCACACTTGTTAAAATAGCTCCCATTGGAGCCTTGTTGGTTTCGTTGTGGAGCAGAAGCATTGCTACCTGACAAACTCCTTGCATGGTTTCCACAGGAATGTGGGAAGGTCAGTGGAGTCCTTTCTTGAGTGTCACTGGCAATTTCTGATCATCCTCCTCCATGCAGCAGGACTAGACCTCAATACCACCTTGCCCCTCAAAGCTTCTACACGTCATCATCCTCCTCCATGCCGCAAAAATAGACCCATTTTGTGCTGCTAGATGCGGAGAATATTGGCATTACCACAACAAATTCCCTTTGCCAAAAGGGTCGCCTCCTTGTTGTAATTGCCCTAAGGCTAATGATTACTACAGTAAGGATTTTGCCAAACAACGCACATCCACATCTTCAAGCCCAAGTCAAAACCAACCTAAAGTCACATTTCCCAAACTTAATCTAATAGCAATTAGCACCATCTCTTAGCTATATTTTTTTCCTATGTGGTTGCCCCTCAAGACAAGTTGGAGCTGGTAGAGGAGCCCAGAGGTGTCCTTACGTAGGCACAAAGGGCAACCCTGGACCTCAAAATTGTGCACTTAATGCCTATTTTTTAAGGTTTGCTCAAAAGTTGGCAACTGCTCTAGAGGCACTGACCCAGGAGGAGATATGGGAAGGCATGACCATTTCGAGTTGCAAGGTCTCCAAACAAGAAGACTAGCATTCTTGTGGCTGGATGGTGTTAGTGAACACAGAGTTCCTGTTGGAGCGCATGTATGGGGAGGAGTTCAGAAGTGTAAGCACCTGCTTTTTGTTCATCATTATGACTTATTGATAACTTCTTAAACTAATGTATAGGGTTGAATCATTTTTCAAGCTAGAAAACTACCATAGTATAGAGTTGTGCATGTTGCTTTTTTCAGGATCCCATTGGTCGAGAACACGATCAACCTTGTAACATGCCCGGAAGGAGTGTCCAATGCATTCGTGTTGCCAGCACCAAGGCCCACTCCACGGCCTCAACCTACGGGATACCCCCCCAGCTCCTTTAGCAATACAACAGATTGTCCCCATCCCCATTTCCCCAGATACCTCTCCAAGGACCTCGTCCCCTCATCACCCTCCATCCATGTTTGATGCCCCTACCTCTCCAACACACCAACAAACACCCCCCCACGAACACCAATCATCGCCTCGTGCCTCACCCTCTATCCCTCATGCCTGTTCCTCACCTTTTATTGGAGATTAATAGAACACTCACTAAAATGTACTCATTGAATGAAAAATTGGAGGCAAATTTTCCTATGTATTGATCATTTTGTAATGTTTACAAAGGTGATGCATACAGCTTGTTAAGAAAATGGCATTCATATGCCGTCTTGGGTTTATGGTAAAGTGATTGATTTGTTACAGCGATTTGTGAAACTGGTCTTTGTATTAGGGTATACAATGCACAACATCTAGACTACCTTCTACAATCTGTGCACATTACTACCGTAGTTTCCTTTCTCTCAGGTATCTACAGCACAGCAAGTAGGAGAAGAGTTTAGTCAACATGATCACAATGAGAATGTAAATTACATAGACACAATAACTACCTTTTGCATGTTGCACTTGAAAAACGAAATTGCAAGCATGTTGAGTTCGATCTCATTAAGCAAATCCTCATGCACCTATCTTAGGGTGACATTACTTCTAGCGCTAACAATTGTCAGCAGCTCATTTTCACACATTACTTCAATCACCCTCAAGGGATTACTAGCATCATATAATAGGTCCTGGTCCATAGCTACCAAGTGATCATTTATCCGTGCCACCTTACGTAGTAAAAGGAAACTATGAGGTTTTGTGATGCTATCATACACTTGCACATAATTTGACAGTTTGTCCACCTTGCACAAAATGCCCTCAGAATTGTGGATATCCCAAGCGTCATCCAAAAAATCAATGTAGCTTTTCGACTCGCAGATGAACATGGTCTCTGTCTTAACTCTTTTTCGTGCAAGAAGTCTATAAACACATGTAATGGCATGAAGATAGAGACACGTACATGCCTGTTTGCAACGTTTGGTCGTAAGTACTTCTGAATTTCCGGATGGAGCTTGAGTTTGCATGCTTGCAACGTTTGGTTGTAAGTACTTCTGAATTCGCGGATGGAGCTTGAGTCTAAAACACTTAGAAGTTTCAGGAGCTGAGATTGGCCACTGTGGACCATTATGTGGGGGAAATGGGAGATGACTTAGGGTGCCGAAGCCATGGATAGAGTGGGGCGTGTTGTAGAAGAAGTCATAGAGCACTTTCTTTACCATCTTCCTCGTCTGAGACATGTGAAATCCTTTCACACGTCCTTTGTAGCTATTGACGAATTGGTTACCCACCCGCTTTCTTCTTCTTGTCTACAGAAGAACCTAGCTGTCGATGGTTATTGTAGTGGATAACCATCGACCATGGTCGAGGTCGAAGTTGTTGAAGATTTCCATCGACTTGATAGATGTAGACGGTCGATGAGGTCGTCTGCTCTCCATTGTTGTTTTCTTTACGGGCTTTGTGATGGAATACAAAGAAGACGAGAAAAAGCGGCACTGTAGTTTAGACAACGAAGAAAATTCTGGGAAGAGAGTTTCGCCTTTGGTGTATACAAACTTTCTGACTTAAAAAAGTGCACTACATTCAATGTGATTTACGTCACATTCGGCCTATCTCTATTTGGGCAGAAGAATAATTCGTACAAATCACGATATATTTTCAATTCCAAGCTTTCTAAAGCATTTCTAAAATCACAAAAATTTAAAATGGAAATGAAATAAATTAGAGCTACCGTTTCGATAGAACAAAATGTAACCAAAAGGACAAAAAGTGAGTCCAAAGTTTTCCTAATGCTTATATCTTAAATGAGATATACCATCGAACCATCCCAAAAAAAACAAAGTTTATGACTTGCTCCCTACTAGACACAACCACAAATTTAAAAAGGCATTATTAGTAAAGTAACTAATAGCTATACTCAGTGTGGTGATTTTTTTATTCCGACAAATCTCACATAAAGAAACATGGTCGGCTCTACTCACATGATTCAAAGAATCACAACTCTAGTCACGTGTGTACACATATTTAGAATATAGTTTATAATACGTTGTGCTTCCATCGTTCATAGAACCTATGCGTTAACGTTGAAGGTAAAGTGGTATCCCACTTATATATATTGACCAAGATCCCTTTTGGGACCTCCATGTCATAACATCAATCTTGGGTAAGGCAATCATAAAGCCCACCATCAAGAACCACTATTGCAAGTCTCACTGAAGATTCATCCCTAGATTATGATGTGGGTTTTTTTTTTTTTTTTTTTGGGGGGTTTTGGGGGGGGGGGGAAGGATCAAGACTTGCATAGTTACATTTGAAAGATAATTGGTGGCCATGTGATCATGCACGAGGTATAATTATTCATCACTAAAGTAATTGATGACTATGCTTTGTGCGGCAATTGACGATGCTCACATAATTCAAAGAATCACAACTCGGTTCACATGTGCACACAAAATTTAGAATATAATTTATAATGCGTTGTGCTTCCATAGTTCACAGACCCTATGTGCCGGTGCTGAAGCTACAGTGGTATCCCACGTATTTCTTTCTGTGGATCACAATCCCTTTTGGGACTTCCATGTCATAATATTAACCTTGGGTGGAGCAATCATAAAGCCCACCATTAAAAATCAGGCTTGCCAAGATTCATCCCTAGTTTATGTGGGTTGAGAGGAGCAATTAGAAAAACAAACCGGGGTCCAATGTATTCTAATCGGCTACTTTCGTAAAATCTAGATTAGATTTTGAGCTTGCATTTATGAAAAGCGTGAAATGTAAACAAGTTTCAGTGTAATTGCCAGCAAAAGCTTCAAATTTTGACCTAGAAATCAGGATCAAGTTTGCCCTTATTTTCACCGGCTAGGGAAAATGTATTTTTCTAGTCCTAGATCGGGCCCCCTCCCCGGGGGGGGGGGGGGGGGGGGGGGATAGTGAGGAGTTCCCACAATCAGTGAGGACTTTAGCTCCCACTAATATTGCCAACGGCCTTTGGTTGCCCCCCCCTCTCTCTCTCTCTCTCTCTCTCTCTCTCTCTCTCTCTTACTTATGGTGCGCACATGGCGTTGTTCAACCATGCGTTCGGCCAAAAAGTGCCCTCCACCTCAGCAGGCCTTGCCACGCCCCTGTCCTTGAAGCATCGGATGTTGAACGACGTCAAGTAATGGAGCCGCCTCCCTTCATCACGTTCTCAAGCGTTTCTCTTACGTTCGTGAGGGGGGAACGATTCTGAGTGACGTGCAAAGGTTGCAGCGGGCTAATGTGGAGCTCATTGCATCATCCTTTAACCTGCACACAGTTTGCCAACAGGGAATAAGCAACAACGACCGCAGCGTTTTGAAGCACATGTGCGCAAGCAAGCGATCGGTGAGCTGTGTTCCTAATGCCAACGAACACTCCTTCCATCGTCTCATGTGCGCGCTACATCTCTCTCTCTCTCTCTCTCTCTCTCTCTCTCTCTCTCAACGTGCTGAGCGCCGTGGGCTGCAAGATACACTGTCTGAGGTTGGTCGAGCTCACACCCGAGAGGGAGGGGGGGGGGGATCCGTCTCCCGTTTTAAATAGCAGGCTATAGATTGGAGAGGTGGCTCCTTTCAATACCAAAGGATAAAGGAGAGAGTACCTACAGGTATAAACTTTAAACCGTAGTTGCTAGGCTCTAGCATCTCGCCAACATTTTGAAAATCAAACCCTCATGTGAACTGGCTCTCAGACAGCTGAAGGAACTCACTGGTGGTCTAGAACAGACTCTAGAAGATTAGAAGCCAATTCATAAACGTGCTTGTTTGATCGCGACCCTTTTGACTTTCAAGGAAAGGTGCAAGGCTTTGAAATCAGAGGCAAATAAAAACACGAGAGTTCGAGATGAGCCTGCAAATTGTGATAAGGGCAAAATGGCAGGGCTAGCTGCTCTCTTCCTGTTGGCCGCCATATTTAGCGGCGCTGCCGAATGTAGCAGCGCCGCTACGCCCAACATCACTTGGGAGGCTGAGCGGCTGCTGGCGTTCAAGAGTTCACTCACGCAGACGGAGCGGCTGAGCGGGTGGAGCGCCTCCAATTTGGCGGGAGTGTGCAGCACGTGGGATGGTGTGATTTGCTCGGACGCGAGTGCAGCCACTGTGACTGGCCTCAATTTCACTGACTTCAACGTCAGCGGCCAGCTCACCAGCCCACTCTGCGATCTACCAAATTTAGCGGAGCTCCGACTACGCAGCAACACGTTCATTCAGAGCTTTCCCGGTTTCCTCCTCCAGTCCTGCACACAGATAACCGTCCTCGACTTCAGCATGAACGGGTTTTACGGCCAGCTTCCGGGCACCATCTCCACCTCCTCCCTCAGTCAGCTACAGGATTTCAACATGGAGGGCAACAACTTCAATGGCAAAATCCCCGCCGACCTCGGCAACCTCTCGCAGCTCCGCTTGCTTCGACTGCGTGGCAATTTGCTCTCCGGCCGCATTCCGCAGTCGCTCGGCCGCCTCTCCATGCTAGAAATCCTGGATCTGTCATACAATCCCTACATCCCTCAAGAAATCCCCCAAGAATTTGTCAATCTGTCTAGTTTGCAAGAGTGGGACATGCCCGGGTGCAGCCTCGTCGGCGAAATCCCGGCCTGGTTCGGGAACTTGTCGCATTTGTGGTTCATTAACCTCGCCTTCAACGATCTCTCTGGCATCATCCCTCCATCTCTGGCTAACCTCCCCAAGCTCAGAGAAATATATCTCATTGAAAACCACCTCACTGGCCAACTCCCCCCCTTCAACACCTCTTCTCTCCAAAACCTCCAATTCCACAACAATTCTCTCTCAGGTACAATCCCCTCCACCTTTGCTTCTCTTTCCTCTCTGCAAACACTCCTCCTTGATTTTAACAACCTCACTGGCCCCTTGCCGGATGGCCTCGCCTCCCTCCCCGCAATCTCCACCTTCGCCGTCTCCGATAACCACCTTTCTGGCTCCCTCTCCTCTGAATGGGGTCTCCACTCTAATCTTTTCCAATTTGATGTCACCAACAACAATTTCACAGGCACCTTCCCGCCGCATCTTTGCAACGGAAACAGTCTGAAATACCTCTCTCTCAAAGGAAACCGCATCAAAGACTCAATCCCTGAAGAATATAGCAAGTGCAAGAGCGTTTTACGCTTCATCGTCGCTGGCAATGAGCTCTTTGGCAGTGTTCCGAGTGGGCTTTGGATGCTACCGAGCGTGCAGATAATTGATCTCCAAAACAACCACCTCTCTGGCAAGATTAGTCTCAGCGATAGCAGCGGCGGTGATGGGAATGGCAACTTGCAGACAATTTTCCTTGATTCAAATCTAATTGAGGGCTCGATTCCGAGTGAAATAAGAAAATTCTGGTTCAATCTGTCCAAGCTGACTGCAGCTCAGAACAAGCTCTCCGGGCCGTTACCTCCGGAAATTCGCAGTCTGTCGCGTCTGGGGGTGTTAAACCTTTCAGTCAATGCAATCTCTGGTGAGATACCATCATCAATTGCAGGTTGTCGTGCCCTTACATCGCTTGAATTATCTCAAAACCAGCTCTCTGGTGAAATACCGGCAGAGCTAAGCCTCATACCAGATCTGAACTACATAGATCTCTCCAAGAATCACCTAAATGGGAGCATACCCACTATCTTAGCAAGGTCTACCTATGTGTTTTTTGATGTCTCATACAACGATTTATCCGGGACGGTGCCGGAGCCGCTTGCAAGTGACTTCAGTGCAAGGAGTTTTGAGGGCAATTCAAAGCTTTGTATCTCAGCAGAGTCATGCTCCCTGGCAAGTGCAAAAGATTCAGAAGATGGGAACTTAAACATAAATCTGGTGGTGCCGATTGTGGTGCTCACGGTATGCGCGACCGTGCTATGTGTAGCGCTAATGGTGAAGGTGTACAGAAAGAAAAAGGGGGTGGCAAAGATAGAGCAGGCGTCAAGCGCCGAGTGGGTGGTTGTGCCATTCCAAAGGCTAGGGTTTGATGAAGCCGAGATATATGAGAAGCTAGAGAAGAGTGATGTGATAGGGTCAGGGGGGAGTGGGAGGGTGTATAAGGTGAGCTTGAAGGGAGGGAGGCAGGTTGTGGCAGTGAAGAAGCTGATGATGCCATTAAAGCTGAGCGGAAATACGGGTGCGGTTGTAGTAGCGGGTGCGAATGGGTTGAATGGAGGAGTGGGTGCAGAGAAGAGAGTTAGGGATCATGAGAGCTTTTGTTTCAAGGCAGAGATGGAGACAATGGGCAAGATTCAGCACAAAAACATAGTGAAGCTGATGTGTGCATGTGAGTGCAAGGAGGCAAAGCTGCTAGTGTATGAGTATATGTGCAATGGGAGCTTGGGGGATGTGTTACACAAGTCTTTTAGGAGTGAGTTGTGCTCTTGGGCTACCCGCTTCAAGATAGCTTTGGGGGCTGCAGAGGGGCTTGCTTATTTGCATCAAGATTGTGTTCCCCCCATCTTGCACAGGGACATCAAGGCGAACAACATTCTCTTGGATACTTCCTTTGAAGCTAGGCTTGCAGATTTTGGGGTGGCTAAATCTCTGCTTGCTAAAGGAGCCATGACTGGTGTTGTTGGGTCTTTTGGATACATTGCCCCAGGTTCTCTCTCTCTCCCTCTCTCTCTCTCTCAATTGAAGGTCATTGAAACGCAAGAGGGGATCAAGGTGAATCGAGCTGCCCTTAGAGGGCCCGTGCACATAACAAGATTTAGAATTTTCTCACATATGAAAACAAGAAGCTATTTTTTATACAATGCATAACATCATGAGCTTCTGCTCGAGAGGCACTGCATACCTAGCTAGGTACGATTGGGGTTTGGGGACAGGGGACCCCCGGCCCCCCACCGGGCTGGCGGTCCCCTGTCCCCCAATCGTACCTAGCTAGGTATGCAGTGCCTCCCTCACAGAAGCTCATGATGTTGAGGTAAGTCACAATGTGTGAGCTGTTGTGAGAATTTGTCCAAAACTTGTTGTGATGGGGGAGCCTCTTAGGCACTAGAGCATTGGCCTCTCAAAGCAGGGGCGGTAGATTAAAGCATATGAAGGTATGGAGGCGAAGGGCAAAGCCAAGCCTTTCAGACCACTAACCTCACTAGCCTCTTTTGTTTGGTCAAATTTAAATTTTTGAAGCAAAAAATTTGATTTGTAAATGGGAAAGGATAGTGTGTAAAAGTATTGATTTGAATTTCATTTAGTTAAGCTCTAAAAACCTAATTCATCTAACATGAGACTAGAAAAATGGAGCAAGTGCACTTGCAATGATAGTTTGCAAAAAGGATAGTGTATATGGAAGTCAAATTACTGACATTTTGATAGAGGTTACTGCTATTAAACATGTTTACTTGGTTGTGCAGAGTATGCTTATACATTGCAAGTGGATGAAAAAAGTGACGTGTATAGCTATGGCGTGGTGCTATTAGAGCTATTGACAGGAAGAAGCCCTAGATGTAAGGAATTAGAGTGTGATAGTATAGAGCTTGTGAAATGGGTAGCACAAGTGTTGGCTCAATCCAAAGAGGATTTTTGGAAAGTGTTGGATTGTCGCCTAGAGGTGACCGACATTGACAAAGAGAGCATGGCCAATGTCCTAAAACTTGCCCTCCTCTGTACTTGTGGATTCCCACGACAACGTCCATCCATGCGAGAGGTGGTGGAGTTTCTTCACCGAGCCATGCCAATGACCATTCTTCTTTCTCAACAACACCATATGGATCTTTCAAACAAAGAAAAACACATCACTATCTCTATGGTTACATGACCTTTAGGATATACAAGCTTATCCCAAAGTGTCTTGAGATGTACAGTACTAGTTCTACATGGAGAATGTACACAATCTAACTTGTATCACTTTATTAGTGGAACATTCTCGATTTCATAGGATTTATATATTGTTTACCATTGTCTAAAGGTGAGGACTAGTCCCCCCTTTTGAGGATTGCAAAGCCCTTTCATGGACCATTTTGACCTATAGGGTCCGAAGTGGCAAAATTTTATCAAGGATGTGAAAGGGGAGGAAATAGAGCTGACTAATATTATACATGAAGCGAGATGAAGCAAGATACTTGCTGATATGAATGGCAAGCTTGGTTTACTCTCGGCTCAAGAATATATACCCTCATATTAGAATAAAATCCCCAACAATGCATATTCATATCTGTACCTGCTTTCATATCTCATTAGATAGTGAATGGGGTATATAAGGGCCTCTTTATTTGGCAATACTTATGCTTTAAGTTAGCTTTGACTACCTAGAGTAGTGGGGAACAAGGTCTAGGTTCGGCCTATATAAGGCTGGGTTCATACGAGGCGGCAGTAGAGTGAGGGACAGAGGCGTGTTGTCCTCTCTGGCAGACGTCCATTGGGCAAAAGAGAAGAAGAGCTTCTCCGGACCCACCACTCTTTGAGTGAGCCCCCCATCCTCGAAAGAAGCTTGCTGTCGGGTTCCTTTTCAGCAAAGAAGCCGGAGAGCGAGGGTTGAACTCTGCGCAACACTTTAACAGCCTCATGATCAACCGCTCAGCTATCTACCATGCTTTGTCTTCTATTCGTGCCATTGCTTTATTGTTGTATGCTATCGTCCCATGTGAGAGCAGAGGCAAAGAGAAATATTACAGTGTGTCGGTCGGCTCGTGTGAACCTAGCCTCAAAAATCTTTTTTGATATCTTGGCTTTTAAAATAGGTATTTTCTACCAAAAAGAGAGGTGGATAACTTATTTTTTAAATATATGTAGATTGTCATTTTTCCACCCCTCTCCTCTCTCTCTCTCACATTGAAGCCACTCTCTCTCACACACACTTGCTAGGTTATTAAGGAAGGCACTATTTGCCCCTCTACCTACCACAAAAGCAAACTTCTAACATTCTCTCTATACTCTTTTTCTAAAATGTGTGTTGGCTCTCTCTCTCTCTCTCTCTCTCTCTCTCTCCACAATATCATTCAAATCTATGATCTCTCAGTTTTCTCTGGTTCTTCCCTCCATATCCAACATCATGTGCTTGTAGTTGCTGAATAGTGAACCACCATTACACCTTGTCTTTCTATATCTAATTAGTTTGAAAGATCCTTTTGTGTGCTCAAGCTCACTCTAAATGTCATCCAATCTGCTTCCATTTCAAGACCCATCATTACAACTTTAAGGCCGTTAAGATTATTAAGGGAAGCATTATTTCAAGATCTTTTTGCATGCAAAGATCATCATTGCGGCTTTAAGGTCAACTTTAATGTAATTTCTTGTTAATTAATGCAATAATTAAAAAAAGTATAAAAACTAATACAATAATTACCAAAAAAATTGCATCATTCCAACTAATTTGCAAGCATCAAAACTTTAAAATTTGCACAACATAATATGAATTATCCAAAAATCATCTCCCAAATAGTGAATTTTCTATCTGATTTTGGTCTCAAAAAACCCATTTTTGCACTTTACTTTGTGTGTAATTAACCCAAAATTGATCAAATTTCGGCAATTTGTACATAGGATATGTGAAAATATGCTCATGGGGAAGATACAATGGCTACTAGTGTTCAATGCCTCCAACATCCCCCCCTTCCCAAGCTTTGTCGTCCTTGACAAAGCTATGTCATGATGTAAAGATTTAGCATTGAACAATGTGATTGCAAAAAGAAATGAATCAAGATAAAAGCATGTGGGTCCAACAAATAGAAGCAGAAAATAATATTATCAAGTACATAAATAGGTAGTACCAAATTGACTTGCCAAAGGAAAATGCATGTATGTGCATTGATTAACTAATCCAAATGTCTACCTATTAAATACATTAAGTCAAATGTTTAGAATTAAGCATAAATGGAGCACTTAATTCATAGCAAAGTCAAAGGATTATAACATAATTATGGGATTCATTAGCTCAATGGTCAGCTTTTCACAACTCGCTCAACTAATAATTCCATACCCGAAGCTCATGAAAGTATCCTTTTGTTTTTTTGCTTTTGGATTTTGTAGAGTACTCTTGTGGTAGTCTCTTGTGCATGAAGCAAACTCCGACTGGCCGTATATTTATTGTTTTTCTTAAATTTATTTGAGTGACCCCTTTTCGTGGGTACTAATAATAAACAACAAATAAGCATTTTTTAACTTTCAATTCTTTGATTAAGTCATTATTAACTAAGAGTGCTACTTAGTTTAACCCTTAATAGGCCTAAGACATAGTCAAAGTCTCCATCGTTACAAAATATTTTAAAAATACTCTATGAAGAGAAGTACCATGCATTCAAGAAAAATCCAAGCACTTAATGTAAATTCAATTTAATAAGCAAACAAGTGAATTAATTAACCTACACATGTGCAAAACATACAAGCATCTATCCAGCAAGTACAATACACATATGTCAATATCAACAATGTAAAACCATGAAGTCAAATACAAAATGCCAAAACCATAAGAGAAATAATAGGAAGTAGTACACATGTAATCATGGGATACATCTCCTCCAGTAGATATAGTTGAAGAAGTGTGAAGTGGCAATGTCATCCCTTTGTATTCATCAAATATTCTACTGAATAATGAAAAACAAGGAGCACTACACCTCAACGGGCATGCCAGTAATAGCCATGGAATTATTGTGAAAAAAATTAAATAAAAATTATAGTTTAAGGTCTCTGTACTTGGATATCCACAAGGAAAAAACCCATAGGAAAAAAGTGCATGTGGTGTGGTCAATATACTCAACTCAAAGGTCTAGTGCAACTAGGAGGGATATTAGAACTCTCTCCAAGCAATAAAAATTGCAATCTCCTAGATCTCTCTCTAATGGTCATAGGTGGCTAGCACTACAGATGGGGAATCTAATGCACAACTAATGGGGGGCAGCTAGCTCCATATGGATGGTATAATCTAATGCACAAATAATGGGTCTAGGATGGACATGAGCTTGTGATTGTGTAGTCAATGAACTCTGTGACTCAGGATCCTTTAATGGATAACTTCTAGCTTTTGGAATTAGGGTTGTAGGGATACACATACATCTTGGAGAGGATTAAGAAGCTCAAGGCACACTACAGAGAGTGTAGTGCTTAGTGCACAATGGAAATATAAGTTAGCCCTAGAATGATGGGCGTATGTACAATGCACTACGAGAAATACCTCCTACTGAGGGAAAAAATGCCCCGATGATCCCAAGTGTGCTCACACACATCACTATCTCATAAATGACAGCAAATCCCCCCTCTAGCAGTGATGCGATGAACGCAAGTTGGCACATAGTGTATTGAGAAGTGCCATTCCCTAAGGACATGATCAATCCACAAAGGGGAGAAAACCCAAAGCTTTGTAGAAATCTTTGAACTTCTCCACGAGGAAATGCCTTTGTGAAAAGATCTACAAGGCTGTCATGTGTTGGCACATAAGCCAAGCTAATCTCTTTTGTTGAGTGTGTCTCTCTGACATAGTGATCATGCACCTCAATGTGCTTTGTGCGAGCATGGAAAACCGGGCTCCTTGCAATTGCCAATGCGCTTTGATTATCAATGTCGATGATATTTGCAGTGTCTTATCCAACACCTGTACTCAATTTCACAACCGGAAGTGGCCATAGTAGGTTGCTTCTTACTCAACCATGATATGCATGAACTACCAAGCATGAAACAAAAACCACGTGGACACTCATGTGTCATAATAACTAGCCCAATCTGAGTCCAAAAAAGCAGCAAATTGAATATTTGGCCTTGTATTGAATACATAAACAAGTCATCCAACAATAGTTTTATAAAGAGTGACATCGACAGGATCACCAACATCATGAAGACTCAATTGCAAACATGTTTCCATTGGAGTAGCCATAGGTTTGTAGCCCTCAAGTCCAAAATTACATAGTAATGTCTCTATATAGCTTGTTTGACACAAGGCAATACCACCATCACACTGCTTAAAATGTATGCTTATATTTGGCCTTGTATTGAATACATAAACAAGTCATCCAACAATAGTTTTATAAAGAGTGACATCGACAGGATCACCAACATCATGAAGACTCAATTGCAAACATGTTTCCATTGGAGTAGCAATAGGTTTGTAGCCCTCAAGTCCAAAATTACATAGTAATGTCTCTATAGCTTGTTTGACACAAGGCAATACCACCATCACACTGCTTAAAATGTATGCTTACATAATGATGCAAAGCCCAAGTCTTTCATCTTGAAGATAGTATTCAAATCAGCCTTGAATTCAACAATGTGTGTCTCATTTGGACCTGTAATCAACCAATCATCTACGTAAAGACCAATGATGAGAAATACATCACCCTCACACTTTATATACAAAGCCTCCTTTCTATTGGACTGTTACAAAAGCCTCGTTTAACCAAATGAGTGTCAGATTTCTCATACCAAGCATGAGGAGACTGCTTCAACCCATACGAAGCTTTCTTACACTTGCACACTTTATCTTCTTGTCCTTTCTTGACAAAACCGTGAGGCTACATTACATAAACTTCCTCAAATATATCACCGTTCAAGAAATTCGTAACAATGTATGATTGATGTACATCCCATCCAAAATGAGATGCCAATGCACACAAAAGACGAACAATAGTTATACGACAAGTGGGAGCAACTTGTCGTATGTGACAGCAGTTATCTCACCATGCAGCTTCCGTTTCAACTTGTAAATCCACTTCGATCCGATGCCCTTTCTGGTGAGAGACAAATCACATAAAGTCCATGTGTCATTTTCTATAAGTGCATCATATTCTAATTGCATGGCAGCCACCAATTTTTCAAAATTCGGTGCTTCATCAAAAGAAAGAGGTTCCTCCATATCAGATAAACTAGAAATAGCCAAAGCATAACAATTTGATGCATAAGATGCATGGAAAGAACCTGAACGAGGACGACTAGATATAGATGCATCCAATTCACTATCACACTGTAATGTAAACATTTATCCATATAAGTCATTTCAGTTATTTTGCAAAGTAATTGAGATTCTCAATTTGGTGAGTCATCATGAGTTTATCAGAGAAATCGGATTGAAAATCGAGTTCAAAATCTATTTATTTATGATCTTTCTTTATGTGGAACAACAGGTTTATGTGGGAACCTAATCTATGTGTGAAGAAAAAGCTTAGAGATAGTATTTTTAAAAAAGAAAGAGAGGTGAGTCAAAATTAGGATACTTATTTCTTTCTCTCTCTCAAGATAGAATGGAAACTTGTAAGTATAGAGCTTTTTAAAAATCGCGCATAAGATTCGCGAACGTCCAAAAAAAAAAAAAAGAGCCGCGACGACGCGCGAGCTTTTCCTTCTCCTATTCTTGAAACCCTCTCAGTATTCTTAGCACCCCCCTAGGGTCTATATAAAGGACCCTTCTCCTCTCACTTTGAACACACACATCTATGGAAGCGGAAGCTCTCTTGCAATGACGCGCCGGAGAGAGGCTCTCTCCCTAAACCTCTCACCTTCAAGCCATCTCCATCTCCAATCATCGATGTGCCGTCTCCCGGTTTGTGAACACACACTCTCTCTCTCTCTCTCTCTCTCTCTCTCTCTCTCTCTCCAAAAAAGCGGTTTTCTTTTCTCTATTCCGAAGCTATGGCTCCAAAGCGTGTAACGTGAAGTTCTAAGGACGCCCATGCCGTTGCACCACCAAGGAAGGTGGGAAGAAAGGTGTCTACTCCGAACGTATTCCATGCGGAAGAATCAACCGAAGAAGAAGTCGAAGCCATCCAACCTTCAGCACAGGAGTTAGGTGCACGCGCTCCAAATCCGGTAAGACAAATTTATAATTCTGCATTGCTATTCATATTTGACTTGGGAAGCTAAGCATAGGAAACCCCTTAAACCGTCCAAGAGATGTGATTCTATCACAAGAAATAAGCATATGTCTTCATAGATTAGTAAAAGGACTCTTTGATAAATTGTCACTGTTTGTTGAATTTTTATTGCTTAATAAATTGTTATTGTTTGATAAGTGGATTCTGATTGATATGAATAATTGATTGATTATGTTTGAAGAATCATTTAAAGAGAAGAATTGTTCAAAGAATATTTTTTGTTCCTCGCGAGTAGCGAAATGATCTTGAGATTAGCGGAGATTAAGCTGAGGTTATCGGCTCTCTTTTGTTCCTCGCGGTTAGCGGGATGTCTCGCGGGTAGCAGGATGCCTGACGGTTAGTGAGATGTCTCGTGGTTAGCGAGATGGGAAGGTTGCGTAATTTGCGATTAGCAAATAAATCATTTGCAAAGGCTTTGTTGATTAGACAGAGGAAGTCCGCGGGTAGCGGCAAACTCATGAGAAATTGGAAAAGTTATTTTGTTGAATAATAGTGCTGTCTTCATTAGACCTTGTTTGAATTGTTTTGGTATTGTTTGAAGGGCTATATAAAAGAACCTGTGTTTGGAATTAATTAAGGAACATTGTTTGTATGTGTAAAACAGTGTGGTAAAAAGTGTGAGTGTGGGGTGGAAAGTGGAGGCTGGCTCAGGTTGCCAGTCAAGGATGGGTGGTCTCGATTAGTCGAGAAACACTCCACTCTCTCTTATTAAAAGAAGTGAAAATAGAGACTCATTGTGCCAAGAGTCGAGGTAACCCAAATCTACGTGACACAAGATTACTATTTAGTTTAGACTAAGTCTCATATCATATTTATGGATTATGGATGGCGGCCGTGCCTCTTAAACGTGGGAAAAAAGGCGTTGTAAATGGATTCTAAATATGTCAATGAGATTTCATCTTGATGTTAGAAAAGAGCTTCATTAGAATCCTAGATTTACTTATGGCGTATGACCCTTATAACCACGTCAATGATGGATAGAGGACTTCCTCTCTTATGTTTCTCGTATCTCTACTTTGTGGAAACGGAGTAGAGTGTCGTCAATGGAAAAGGAGAATAAATGAAGGCCATCTATCAAGTCGCCCCAATCTTCTCGGGGTTGGGGACCTCACAATTGGTATCAAAGCTTAGGTTAAAAAGATTTAGTTGGCTACTTCAAGCTTCCTCTTGTGTATGGTTACTATACCCAATATCCGACTCTTAGAGATATTACGCTATGTCGATTGACGTGTACCGTTGGTTATGGTTGAAACCTCTATTATTTTTTCAGTGAGAGATCTTTTGTAGACCCCTATATGACATTTTGATGATTTTATGAATAGAAGATTGAGTTGTTTTTCTACAAAGAAATTGTTTGATTGGTTAAGTCATGAAAGTGAATTTTTTGAAGGATTGAATGAGCCATGACTGGTTAAGTCATGTGACTAAGTTTGATGGATCGGTTAAGTGAAGATTGGTTAGGTCATGTGCTTGAGATAATCATGACTGGTTAAGTCATGTGACTAAGTTTTTATGGACTGGTTAAGTCAAGATTGGTTAGGTCATTTGATTGAGTTTTAATGAATCGGATTAGTAGAAATCGAGTAAGTCATACGATTGAGATTTTAGTGGACTGGATAAGTCTAAGTTTGGAAAGTACCCTATTGATTTGAGTAATTATAAACAGTGATGTACACTCAGGGGAATCCTCAAATCACTTCTACGTTGGAAAACCCTCAGAACAATGCTATCTATACGAAGATTCAGAAAAAGAAGTTATTGTTGAAACAAATGCAACCACCTTCTTTTAAAGGAGAGGGTGATGATATTGAGAAAGATGCAGAAGTATGAATTGAAGCTATGGATGATTACTTCTCTGCTGCAAGGACCACACCTGCAAATCAAGCGATGCTAGGGATGTTTCGCCTCTCTGGTGAAGCAAAATTATGGTGGAAACAACATTGTCGTGACATGGGAGTGTTGGAGAACTCTCAGAGTTGGTGGGAAATCAAACAAGCAATGAAGGAAAGATACTTACCTCCTGCCCATGAAGCGATAAAGATGAATGAGTTCTTTAGCTTGAAACAATACAGTTTATCCTTGGAAGAGTACTACTCAAAGTTTGTAAGAGTAAGACGTTACACACCATCAATGACCATAGAGCAGCAGGTAGCTCACTTTTGCCAAGGCTTAAGAGAACCAATTAGCTCGCGATTGGAAGCCTTGAAGCCTACCACTGTACAAGATGCTATACTATGAGCTAAACCTTTGATGAAGGAACAAGGAATTACAAGAAGAATCGAACAGAATCAAAGATTCAACGATAGACAACCACAAAGGGTTTATGCCGCTACTGCGCAAGATTCCCGACGCTTGAATGTTCGATGCTTTGAATGTGGAGAGTTGGGACATTATCGGAACGCTTGTCAACGACTGACTAATGGAGTAGCAGTAGCAAGTGAAGAAAACTAAAGACATCACCCTTTTTGACATAATGATGATCGCTAGTAATTAGGGTAGGAGTATTCTCACTTTTTCTCGAAATGAGGACATCTCGAATCCCTAAGTGTGGGAGATTGTAATGTACCCAACATTTATCCATATAAGTCATTTCAATTATTTTGCAAAGTGATTGAGATTCTCAATTTTGTGAGTCATCATGAGTTTATTAGAGCAATCAGATTAAAAATCGGGTTCAGAATCTATTTATTTATGATCTTTCTTTATGTGGAACAATAGGTTTATGTGGGAACCTAATCTATGTATGAAGAAAAAACTTAGAGATAATATTTTTTAAAAATAAAGAGAGGTGAGTCAAAATTAGGATACTCCTTTCTTTCTCTCTCTCAAGATAGAATGGGAACTTGTAAATATAGAGCTTTTTAAAAATCGCGCATAAGATTCGCGAACGTCTAAAAAAAAATAAAAAATTGGAAGCACGACGACACGCGAGCTTTTCCTTCTCCTATTCTTGAAACCCTCTCAATATTCTTAGCACCCCCCTAGGGCCTATATAAAGGACCCTTCTCCTCTCACTTTGAACACACATCTATGGAAGCGAAAGCTCTCTTGCAACGACACGCCGGAGGGAGGCTCTCTCTTTAAACCTCTCACCTTCAAGCCATCTCCATCTCCAATCGTCGACGTGCCGTCTCCCAGTTTGTGAACTCTCTCTCTCTCTCTCTCTCTCTCTCTCTCTCTCTCTCTCTCTCTCCAACAACGCGCTTTTCTTTTCTCTATTCTGAAGCTATGGCTCCGAAGCGTGAAGTTCTAAGGACGCCCATGCCATTGCACCACCAAGGAAGGTGGGAAGAAAGGTGTCTACTCTGAACATATCTCATGCAGAAGCATCAACCGAAGAAGAAGTCGAAGCCGTCCAACCTCCAGCACAGGAGTTAGGCGCACACACTCCAAATCCGTTAAGACAAATTTATAATTCTGCATTTCTATTCATGTTTGACTTGGGAAGCTAAGCATAGGGAACCCCTTAAACCGTCCAAAACACGTGATTCTATCACAAGAAACAAGCATATGTTTTTATAGATTAGTAAAAGGACTATTTAATAAATTGTCACTATTTGTTGAATTGTTATTACTTAATAAATTGTTATTGTTTGATAAGTGGATTCTGATTAATATGAAGAATTGATTGATTATGTTTGAAGAATCATTTAAAGAGAAGGATTGTTGAAAGAATATCTTTTGTTCCTCGCAGGTAGCGAGATGATCCCGCGATTAGCGGAGATTAAGCTGAGGTTATCGGCTCTCTTTTGTTCTCGCGGTTAGCGGGATGCCTGACGGTTAGCAAGATGCCTCGCGGTTAGCGAGATGGGAAGGTTGCACAATTCATGATTATCAAATAAATCCTTTGCAAAGGCTCTATTGGTTAGACAGAGGAAGTCCGCGGGTAGTGGCAAACTCATGAGAAATAGGGTTGTCTTCATTAGGCCTTGTTTGAATTGTTTTGGTATTGTTTGAAGGGATGTATAAAAGAACCTGTGTTTGGAATTAATTAAGAAACATTGTTTGTATATATAAAACAGTGTGGTAAAAAGTGTGAGTGTGGGGTGGAAAGTGGGGACTGGCTTGCCAGTCAAGGATGGGTGGTCTCGATTAGTTGAGAAACTCTCTACTCCCTCTTATTAAGATAAGTGAAAATAGAGACTCATTGTGCCAAGAGTCGAGGTGACCCAAATCTACGTGACACAAGATGACTATTTAGTTTAGACTAAGTCTCATATCATATTTGTGGTTTATGGATGGCGGCCTTGCCTCTTAAACGTGGGAAACAAGGCATTGTTTATGAATTCTAAATATGTCAATGAGATTTAATCTTTATGTTAGGAAATAGCTTCATTAGAATCCTAGATTTATCGACCTGGCTTGTGGCGTATGACCCTTATAACCACGTAAATGATGGATAGAGGACTTCCTCTCTTCTGTTGCTCGTATCTCTACTTTGTGGAAACGGAGTAGGGTGTTGTCAATGGAAAAGGAGAATAAAGGAGGGCCATCTATCAAGTTGCCCAAATCTTCTCGGGGTTGGGGACCTCACACACACAAAGTATGCACCAACCATTTTGGTATACCTCTAGCCTGCTCATTTCCAATCCTTTCCACATCAAGTACATCATGTATATTTGCATCAATAATAAGCTGATCTATATCATGTTTTGAAACCTCCATAGGCTATACATTTGCTTTGGGGGGGAGGGGGGGTCACTTAAAAATTATGTGACTATCACGTGAGTGTAGCTGAAGGGATTATTAAATTTCATTTTCTCTCACATTTTCACATACAAAGGGTATAGTAAAATGGGATTGGGAAAAAAAATAGATTTAATATAAAAGGGGTGTTTTTTATTTGTCAAAAATTCAAGATAAGGAGTTTTAAAAATAGTCCACGAATGCACATGATACACAAAATCTATATATAGTGACACACCCCCCCCCCCCCCCCCCCCCCCCCCCCGCGAGTACATTTGCCTCATTGGAATTCACATTCAAGTTTCCACCATAAAAAAAAGGCAACAAACTTTCATAAATGTCTACATTATTGTCTCTGGTACATGATAACAAAGGCTAAACAAAAACCCCCACAAACACAACATCTCGTGAAACTAAGATACATTTAGTTTGTGAATAATATATTCTATAACCTTTGATTTCAGTACTATAAAAAAAAAAGCATCTAACTACTTTATCATCCAATTTCCTGCATTGCGCGTTTGTGGCACCAAAGCATAACTTAAACAAAAATGTGCATGTGATCAATAAATGGGTTCTTTTCATGTCATGCTTCATGAGGAGTCATAGATTGCAAAGCTTTTTTAGGACACCTGTTAAGTACATAAGTAGCACACATGATAGCCTCGAGTCAAAACGAATATGGAAAAGCTTGACTCTACTATACATCCTACCATCTCCATAAGCAACCTATTTTTTTCCAGTAGTAACACCATTTTTTTGAGGTGTATATGGCATTGTACATTGGTGTTTTATCCCACAATTAGCCAGAAATGCATTAAACTCATGAGACATATACTCCCCCCCTCGATCAGAGCGGAGGGTGCCCATAGTACATTTAGAGACATTTCCATCCATAGAAAAAAATTGCTTGTCAATGAAGCACATGAACACTTCGGACTTATCTTTAAGCGGATATACACATGTATGCCTGGAGTAATCATCAATGAAAGTCATGAAGTATAGGTAATTGCCTAAGGATGGAGTTTGCATAGGCCCACAAACATCACTATGTACAAGTTGCAATCTGCATGTTGCCCTTACTGAACTATCCTTTGGAAACCTTGAACGATGCATCTTACCCAAAATAGAGCCTTCGCAAACATGCTTAGAAGGTGCTTCAAGAGGTGGCAAAGAAACCATTAGGGGAAGTTTAAGGTCAATTTTGTGCCTTGTAGCATCTAGAGAGAGAGTGCTCTCAACCAATGGGAAGAAATCTTCCGTTATGGAATATTTAGCATTATTGCATTTGAAAAATAGTTTTTTATTCAGAAAATTGAAAAAAACTTTGAGTAAATATCACGTTCCATTCGTGGAAGTGCTATTTGTACAAGAAATCCATCTTTTTTACCTTTTCTTTTATCTTTTTTTGACCTTTCTAGTTACCTCTTATTTCTCCATCATAGAATGTCCTTTTTTTAAAAACAACACATGGAACTAACATTCAAAACTTAGGTTTTCCTTCCGGACTCTAGACCTCCCTTTGCACCTGCTTTTGCACATCCTATGGCTTCCCGATCCAAAATACCAAGCAACTCCATTGATTCAATAATCACATGCAATATCTTTGATAAAGGAAATCAATGGATTCCAGTCACTATAACCAAAGGTAGCTAGATTCTTATGCAATAGAGTAGAAGGAAGAAACCATCCTCCAAGAATCTGTTCTTGTCTTGCTGGAAGGGAAGAGTGAAAGATTTTAGACAAGGGACAAGCAAAAAGAGCATTAAGGAAAGTCTGGTGCAGCATGTGTACATGCACAAAGATGTGTGTGGATCCAAAGAACTGCAATCTTCCTATGCATAGACCAAACTTCCAATGCAAAGAATGATATTGAAATTCTAGCACAGACAATTGTTAATTGTTATTGAGTATGACTATTGCTTGCACAGACTTATAATAGAGGAGTGGAAACATGTGGAGTGTGTCATTGATATCTTAGATGTCTTTCATGGGTCTATTGGTGAAGAGATTTACAAAGGAAGAACCAAGGGATCTCTTGCTGAAAATGGTGTTTTTTATGATCATTCTTATTCTCCTCCAAAAGATAATGGGGAATGGGGTTTTCTATCAAAAATAGATAATCTTGGTTTCAAAAGTGGAGATTGGCCTTTTCCAAGCTCCATGACAAGTGAGAGCTATAGGTGTGAACTCTTCAATGCTATGAATAACTCAACCCAATTTTCACCCTTACAATGAGATATGGGTAAAGATTTAGGATCCTCTTCCTCACTTCTTGTGAGCAAGAAAGAGAATAAAAAAGATAGAAAAGACCATGAATAGGAGAAGGTAAAAGAGGAAATAGAAAAGAAAAAAGAGGCATACTCTGAGCCTGAGCCTGAGCCTGTTTTCATTATCTCCACTTACCTAAAAGAACTCCCACCATGGTTGCAAAATATTTAGGCCCTTCAAGAGTAGGACCGGAAGATGTCATGGATTATACATTGGGCCTTAATATGCTACTATCAACACAATTGGACTAGGAAAACATGTATTTCCTATGCATAAAGTATTCATTTGTTTCAATTTGTCAATGGGTCCATTTATTTTATTTTATTTATTTTAAATTTTATTTTGTTTTGTTTTTAAATATCAGTGTGGGTCTTACACCTTTTTACATATAAGGCATATGTGCTTATGTGTATGTAATGGACAATACAATTAATATCAAAACACAACAAAAATGACATATGATTGTAGGCACTCATTTAGACCTACTCCAAAAATCTCACCCCCCTTATATTTTTTTTTTCAAACTCACATATTGTGAATAATAAATGTATTAAAAACCAAAAAACCTAGAAAGTAAGCCATGCTCTTCTCGAGCCATGGCTTTTGCTGCCAACCTAATCATCCACCAAATACATAAGCTGATAAAGGGTGCCACCTTGTGACCGAAACCTACAAAAGGGAACTAAGTCAAACTTGGGGTTGCCACCAAGGAGATAGCCCGGTCACAGCACACTCCTTGGCCACCAAGCCAGTGCCTAAGGAACATAACACCGAGAGAGAAAAACCGCAACAATGCCTCAGGTAAGCATAGACTCCAGAACAAAATCATAGGTGATTTCATCTAAAGAGACGTCCTCACTTCACATCCTCTAAAAACAGCCCAGAGCTTTGTGTCCTTGCCCCTATCGGGCATAGCCAAAAATCGGTACACTCCAAGCAACAACATATGCACAGGTCTCTCCTCAAGAATCTTTGGCATACATGTGGACCAAGGCATTGCCAAGCATGATGATTTTTCTCAATAGCCCCAGATTAACAATATCATTGTGAAACCTCTTTCACATATCAACGTCTTGCGTAGTGTCACATGCCTTCAAACAAAAGTATAGGAAACTTCAATTGGAGAGATGTCCACTCTTTGCATGCGTTGAAAATAGCCCAAATCTTCCTTGCCATGCCCCTATTTGGCATAGCCCACAACCAATGCATTCCAAGAGTCGATATTCAAGTATGGAAGCTCCTCAAGCACTTTTCGTGCTTTTGAAGTGCACCACACTTGGTATATATTTCGACCAAGGCAGTGCCAAGCACTACATTTTTTTCTCAACAACCCTTGACTACTAATATCGTTGTGAATTCTTTTTCCCATATCAGTGTCTTCCATAGTGCCACATGACTTCAAGATGCAAGCATAGGTGATTGAAATTGGAGAGATTCCCTCAATTTACATCTGCTAAGAATAGCCAAGGCTTCCTAGCCTTGCCCCTATTGGGCATATCCAAAAATCAATGCACTCCAACAGACGACATCCCAGACAGGTAGCTCCTCAAGCACTTTTTGTGCTTTTTGAAGTAGACCACATTTGGCATATATGTCGACCAAGGCAGTGCAAAGCACCATGTTTTCATATGGAGAGATGCCCTCACTTTGCATCTGAAACAACCCAAAGCTTTGTGGTCCTACCCCTATTAAGCATAGCCAAAAATCATACTCCAAGAGATGACATCCTGCACAGGTATCTTCTCAAGCCTTTTTGGCATACATGTCAACCAAGCCATTGCCAAGCATGATGTTGTTTCTCAATAACCCCTAATGAATAGTATCATTGTGAATTCTTTTGCACATATCAGTGTCTTGCATAGTGCCATATGCCTTCAAGATGAAAGTGTAGGTGTCTTCAACTAGAGAGATGTCCTAGCTTTGCGTCCATTGAAAATATCCCAAAGCTTCTTCTCTCTACCCGTGTTTGCCATATCCCACAATGGAGAGATGTCCTAGATTTGCGTCCGTTGAAAATAGCCCAAATCTTCCTCTCCATGTCCGCGTCAGCATATCCTGCAATGAGCGTATTCCAAAAGTCGACATTCCATACGGTAAGCTCCTCAAGCACTTGTCCAACTCTTTGAAGTGCACCACACTTGGCATACATGTCAACCAAGGCAATGCCAAGCACTATGTTTTTTTTCCAACAACCCCTAACTATTAATATTGTTATAAATTCCTTTGCCCATACCAGTGTCTTGCGTAGTGTCACACACCTTCAATATGCAAGCATAGGTGATTGCAATTGGAGAGATGCCCTTGGTTTTCATCTAGTACAAATAGCCCAAAGCTTCCTAGCCCTTCCCTCGTTGGGCATATCTGGTAATCAGTGCACTCCAAGAGACAACATCACAAATAGACATCACCTCAAGCACTTTTTGTGCTTTTTAAAGTAGACCACATCTGGCATACATGGTGACCAAGACAGTGCCGAGCACCACATTTTCATATGGAGAGATGCCCTTAGTTCGGATGCGATGAAAATAGCCTAGAGCTTTGTGGCCCTTCTCCTATTGGCATAGTCAAAAATCAGTTCACTTCAAGGATGACATCCTGCACAGGCAGCTCCTCAATCATCTTTAGCATACATGTCGACCAAGGCATTGCCAAGCATGATGTTTTTTCTCAAGAGTT
Source organism: Adiantum capillus-veneris (assembly GCF_014529385.1). Taxonomy (NCBI): domain Eukaryota; kingdom Viridiplantae; phylum Streptophyta; class Polypodiopsida; order Polypodiales; family Pteridaceae; genus Adiantum; species Adiantum capillus-veneris. The sequence continues at coordinate 109,411,743 of NC_140938.1, read as the reverse complement.
TCTCAACAACCCCCTATTTGTGAATTCTTTTTCACATATCAGCATCTTGCATCCACTGAAAATAGTTGAGAGATTCCTTGCCCTACCCCTGTTCAGCATATCCCGCATTTAATGCATTCATAGAGTCGACATTCTAGACAAGAAGCTCCTCTAGCACTTTGTTATTTCTAAAGTGCGTCACACTTGGCATATATGTTGACCAAGGTAGTGTCAAGCACTACATTTTTCTCAATAGCCCTTGACTATTAATATCATTGTGAATTCTTTTTCCCATTTTAGTGTCTTGCATAGTACCACACACCCTCAAAGATACAAGGATAGGTGATTGCAATTGGAGAGATGTGATCCATTCAGAAACAGCCAAAACCCCTACCCTTGTTGGGCATATCCAAACATCGTTGCACTCCAAGAGATGACATCGCAAACAAGCAGCTCCTCAAACATTTTTTGTGCTTTCTAAAGTAGCTTACGTTTTTGCATACATACCGATCAAGGCAGTTCCAAGCACCACGTTCTCATTTGGAGAGACGTTCTCACTTTGCATCCGTTAAAAATAGCCTAAATCTTTCTGGGCCTGCCCTTGTTGGGCATAGCTAGAAATCAGTGCACTACAAGAGACAAAATCCCACACAAAAATCTCTTCAAGTATCTTTGGCATACATGTCAACCAAGGGATTGCCAAGCATGATTCTTTTTCTCACAACATCCCTTGATTAACAATATCAGTGTGAGTTCTTTTTCACATATTAGCGTCTTGCATAGTGCCACATGCCTTCAATATTAAAGCATAGGTGGCTTCATTTGGAGAGATGTCCTCACTTTGCATCCGCTCAAAATAGCAGAGAGTTTCCTCGCCCTACCCTTGTTCAGCATATCCCACAATACGTGCATTAATAGAGTCAACATTTTGGACAAGAAGCTCCTCGAGAAATTTTTGAGTTTTCTAAAGTGCACCACACTTGGCATATATGTTGACCAAGGTAGTGCCAAGAACTAGGTTTTTTTCCAAAATTCTGTGACTATTAATATCATTGTGAATTCTTTTGCCCATATCATGTCTTGCATAGTACCACACACCTTCAAAGATGCAAGCATAGGTGAATGCAATTGGAGAGATGCCCTCAATTTGCATGTGCTAAAAATATCCCAAAGCCTTGCCCCCCCTTATTAAGAATATCTGAAAATTGATGCACTCCAAGAGACAACATCATGGGCATGTAGCTCCTGAAGCACTTTTTGTGCTTTCTAAAGTAGACTACGTTTGGCATACATGTCAGCCAAGGCAATGCCAAGCACCACATTTTCATCTAGTCTCACCTCGCATCCATTGAAAATAGCCAGATCTTTGTGGCCGTACTCATATTGGGCATAGAGAGAAATTAGTGCACTCCAAGAGATGGCATCTCGCATAGGGAACTCCTCAAGCATCTTTGGCATACATGCCAACTAAGGCATTGCCAAGCATGATGTTTTTTCTCAATAGAATGTGATTAACAATATTATTTTGAATTATTTTGCACACACTAGTGTCTTGCATAGTGCCACATGCCTTCAAGATAAAAGTGTAGGTAGCTTCATCTGGAGAGGTGTCCTTGCTTTGCATCCGCTAAAAATAGCCAAGAGCTTCCTTGCCCTGTCCTTGTTCAGCATATCCCGTGATCAATGAAATCATAGAGTTGACATTCTGGACAGGAAACCCTCAAGTAGTTTTTGTGCTTTCTGAAGTGCACTACACTTAGTGCCGAGCACTATGTTTTTTCCAACAGTCCTTGATATCGTTGTGAATTCTTTTGGCCATATCGGTGTCTTGCATCGTATCACACACATTCAAAGCTGCAAGCATAGGTGATTGCAATTGGACAGATGCCCATTAAAAACAACCCAAAGCATTGCCCCTGTTGGGTATATCCAAAAATCAGTGCACCCCGAGAAACAATATGCTGGGAAGGCAACTACTCAACCACTTTTTGTGCTTACTAAACGAGAGTACATTTGGCACACATGCTGACCAAGGTAGTTCCAGGCACTACATTTTCATCTGGAGAGATGCCCTCACTTTGCATCTGTTGAAAACAACCCAGAGCTTTGTGGCCCTGTGTATGTTGGGCAAAGCCAAAATTTGGCCACTCCAAGAGACGACACCCCACACAGAAAGCTCCTCAAGCAGCTTTGGCATACATGCACTACAAGAGGTTGTGTGCTCTTGTGACGCTTTTAGCAACGGAAATACACTCGGTTTTTATAACCCCCGGCGTTGCTAAGAGCGTCGCTACCAGCATCGATACGGTGACGTCGCTATAAGCGTCGCTATATAGCGAGGATTATAGCGACACTGCAGAGCCTTATATAGCAACGTTCATAGCGACGTCCGAGAGGAAAAAAATTTGGTGGCAGGGCGTTGAATGCCCTGCCACCCATCAACCATATTGAATGTTTCATTAATTGATTCACCTTTGAAAAAAAGTGCAAAGGTAGATATAGACCCAAAATAGTCACCCACAAGACAATATAACCATTAACTCATTATCCATAGTACGTATTATTTGCAAACTAAAGATACAGAACTGACAAGCATGAATTGATCATAGGCAAAATCACTTGATTGTTAAAATTTGCAAATGTAATAGTTACAAACCATTGTCATTATTTTAAAAATATACATGGTTTTCAAAAAGAAGTATAAAAGTCGTCTCATGATACATAAGCTATGAAGAAAGAAGCTAATGCTATCTAGCTATGGCTAAACTGATGTCGTCTAATCAGACGTCTCATCGCGTCCAAGCGACGTATCTGTCAGATTCTGCAAAAAAAAAACAATAAGACAGTTTTTTGTAAGTATAAACATATAGCGACGTTTATAAAACAATACAACAAATAGAAAAGAATAAACCCTAATACTAACCATGCCGCCGCGAGAACTCAAAATGTCTATAAGGACGTTTAAGCACTTCCTGTCTGCGTACTCACGCTCGTATGGTGTGGGATCACGTCCTGTCATCGACCACTGTCAAAACATACAAAGAATCCATTATGTTAGAATTTAAAAACCCATAAACCCTAAACTATCAAACATAGAGAGCAATGCGAAAACACTTACAAAATCGGCCTCAAATGATGCCCACCTGCCGCTCCCCAAGTGGTGCGAGCTCCTTGCCTCTACTCGCGCTCTGGCTGCCTCCTTTTGTTGCTTCCACTTGTCGGGATTCTCGCCCGCTGCTTTCTTCGCATTCTTCCAATCTTCTTTGGCCAGCCAATCTGGTCTATTCCACCCATGCTTGATTGCTTTTTGCACTTCGGAATGCTTGTGCTTGCAGTATTCGCGCATTCGAACCTTCATCACGTCTTCATTGAAGCAGTCATCCCGTGTTGGAACGGGAAACTCGTCATGAAGCATGCTGATGACTCTATCTTTTAAATCATTCGGTACTTCACTCCAGGTGTTTAGTATGTAGTGTCTAAACACGTGAGAGCAAAGACCGCGCATGCGCGAAATCACCTTCTTGCCTTCATCATCCAAGATGATGCCGTCGCTGAAGTCGATGGAGTAAGGCAAGCCCTCTCGCCGCTGACGCATGAACCTGGGTGTCCCGGCAGGGGTCTCTAGCGGCGTGTCAACAGGGGTACGGACGTCAGGTGTCTCCACTGGAGTCTGAGCCCCGAAGCGAGGAGTGTCCACTGGAGTGACTTCTGGAGGAGTAGCTAGTGGTATGTAGCTCCTAGGAACGGCAATCAGCCGTGCAAAACCTGGTGTCGATGCTGATGTCGTGGCTGGTTTCGGGACGGGCAAATAAGGGGAGGGTAAAGAGCCTCGTCGAACACGAGGCGGTGTCGAAGCATCGGCGGTGGCATCCCCACAACAACCGCCGCCACCACCACTAGAGCGTCAGTGCCTATACGAGTGTGAAGATCTTCTTGTCGACACCGAAGCTTCGGAGCGCGCTGAATGCTCCAAAACAGAGGGAGATGCGGATGGAGTAGGAATGCGCGATGGTGTGCCAGAGCGATGACGCTCCACGTACCACTGTCTCTGTTGGGGTGACAAAGAAGAAAGAAACTCCTCATCATCCATGCGTGCATTAAATACACAAACATTTAAACTTAATATTGAATGAATGGAGTAGAAAACATGGACAAGTAGATACAGAGAGAGAGAGAGAGGAGGAGGTGCTCGTCGTCCCTGCTTGTGAGAACATACCTAGAGCATACATACCTGGAGTGGACGCAAAGAACATTAAATACAATGACGCAATGATGCATATAAATACAATGACGCGTTCTTCTTCTATTCAACTTGAGTGATGGAAGAGGCAAGTCGATAACTCAGAATTTTCAATCGAAAGAGAGAGAGAGAGAGAGAGAGAGAGAGAGAGAGAGAGAGAGAGAGAGAGAGAGAGAGAGCGCACACAATCAAATCTTGCAGTCGAAAAACCAGGTGGTGGAGCTGCATGTGGCCATGGATTGCCCAGGATGTGAGTACAAAATCAAAAGAGCGTTATACAACATGGAAGGTACTTAGAGAGCCAGAGTTTTTACAAAACGGAGCAAAATTGTTCAAAACGGAGAATCATACAAGAATTCGAACTATCTCTTTCTTTTTTGACATAGAACTTGAAGGTGCTTGTAGCTTTGGAATGTTCAAAAGCTAGCAGCAACAGAACACGTTCTTCTTCTATTCAACTTGAGTGATGGAAGAGGCAAGTCGATAACTCAGAATTTTCAATCGAAAGAGAGAGAGAGAGAGAGAGAGAGAGAGAGAGAGAGAGAGAGAGAGAGAGAGAGAGAGAGAGAGAGAGAGAGAGAGAGAGAGAGAGAGAGAGAGAGAGAGAGCACAATCAAATCTTGCAGTTGAAAAACGAGGTGTTGGAGCTGCATGTGGCCATGGATTGCCCAAGATGTGAGCGCAAAATCAAAAGAGTGTTATACAACATGGAAGGTACTTAGAGAGCCAGAGTTTTTACAAAACGGAGCAAAATTGTTCAAATACAATATTTATAGCTTTAAGAGATCTCTCTCTCATCCTCGCATAGCTCAGCATAACTTCCTATATCTATATAGAGCTCTCCGTTTAAACAGATGTCCTCCGTTTCATTTTGTAGATCCTCTGCATGCACCCCATAGAGAGTAGCAGCTTGATGTTTGTCTAGCACCACCTCAACGGCTTCTGACTGAGCATCTTCTCCGATCTCCTCCATTGATGCCATTGTGATTGGCACATGGTAGCCTTCATACGTCCGTGCACTACGAGGGGCTACCTCTATGACGTACCACCAGTTTGATGCAGACTTTGTAGGATGAAATATCACCTGCCAGAGCCACATAACTTACAGCTTCCAAGCACATAAATTCTAAAATGGGATGTTAACTATTTACATACTTACTTGTTCACAATGCTCGGGTAGTACGAAAGTGTCTCTTAGGTCAATCCATTTCTTAGTTGAATCCACCTCAAGAAAATTAGACTCTCCTCTATGCACAGTAGCGTTGCAACCCTCCATGATTATCTTGAACCATTGCACGTCGAACTAGTCGACAAAAAATCCTCTATAATCGATCCTCAAAATCTCTTGTAGCGTGCCGAAGTAAGTGAGTTTCGCCACCACAGGATATGCATCAGAGGACCGTCGTCGACTAGACTGTTCAAATTTTTCCATGATTCCACAATCTTGAGTAAAACGCTTTTTGTCGATCCGTTCCATCCTAAAATGTCGACCTTTACACCATGGTACTGTGTATGACTTATACTACAACCAACAAAGATTATGAGTGGCCGTTCAAACACCTAGAAAGTCACTAGTCGTACATTGAAACTTACCTTGGTCGCGCAACCCCGAGAGTACTCCCACTCTTCCTCAGTCACTTCTTCACCGCACTGTTGTGCGCTTTTCAATTGGTTGTGCAGCCATCTTAAGCTCATGAATGTTGGTAGGCTCTCCAGACCTGTCAGATAGTGCATTGGTGGTCTTCTTCCTTGTCTCCACTCGATTCGTGCCCTTTGTCGCTCTTGCTTTGCATTCTCATATTGTGAAATCCACTTTTGCATCACTGGATTGTGAAGCATGCAAAATCGGTTGATTTTAGCCTCTAGTGTAGAGTGCGCAGGTGATGGAGAAGGTAGAAAAGAAGACTACGCACACACACCAACACACATCGAGACACACACACACACACAATCGTTACCCTGCAGCAGCCATTCAACGAGCTGCTCTTCTCTTCTTCTCTTTTTTAACTATATTCAAAGTATATTTACAACATAGTATAGTCAGTGTCCGGCCGCCCATAGCACAATGGACATATTCTTTAACATCATATTCTTTAACACTCCCCCTCAAGCTCAGAGTGAGCTTGCATATGATGGATTCCCAATGCTTCACGAAAGTAGCAAAACTTCTCCTTTCCAAGAGCTTTTGTGAATATATCCGCAACTTGATCATTTGTCTTCACATACACCAAATCAATCTCATTTGCCAAAACTTTTTCTCTAATGAAGTGATAATGTACTTCAATGTGTTTAGTGCGAGCATGGTAGACTGAATTCTTTGCCAACATGATGCTGCTAATATTGTCACAATATATAATGACACTGTCAAGATAGTCAAAACCAAAGTCTACCATAAGTACTCTCAACCATGACTCTTCACATGTTGCCAAAGCTGCTCCACGATATTCAACTTCTGTACTTGATAATGCTACAATTGATTACTTCTTGCTACTCCAACTTATCATATCATTGCCAATGGAAAATGCATAACCACTTATAGATCTTCTATCCATAAAATCTCCTACCCAATCTGCACTGTGTAACCATAAAGACAAAGCTTCCCATTCTTTTCATAAAACATTCCATAACTGATTGTGGCTTTCACATATCTCATAATCCGTCTCATTGCATCAAGATGACTTTTACATGGCTTTTGCATTAATTGACTCACAACACCCACTGCATAACTCAAATGTGGCCTTGTTATTGTCAAGTAAATAAAGCTTCCAACCATCTTGCGGTACATAGTGACATCCTCAATGTAATGTCCATCATCAAACAACTTCACATTTTGATCAAGAGGTGTATCAACCGGTTTGCACGCTGTCATTCCATACTTCTCAAGCATATCCAATGCGTATTGTCTTTGTATCATTCAAATTCCTGATAAAGTATTGACAATTTCAATTCCCAAGAAATATCTCAACTCACCAAGATCCTTCATGTTGAATTCTTTCAACAAACTCTTCTTGACATGCAAAATTTGCTCATCATGACTTCCAGTGAGAATCAAGTCATCAACATAGATAACAATAACGACGATCTCTCCATCAACATGCTTCAAAAACAATGAGTGATCAGCAGTAGACTGTTTAAATCCAATCTTCTTCAAGAATCTGATTATCTTTTCACACCAAGCTCTAGATGCTTGCTTCAAACCATACAATGCTTTCTTCAACTTACACACATAATATGGAAACTCTGGATGTTGATAACCCTCTGGCTATATCATATAAACTTCTTCTTCCAAGTCACCATTCAAGAATGCATTATCCACATCCATTTGCCGTAACTTCCAACCAAACATACTTGCCATTGCTATCACCAATCTGACTGTTGTCATCTTTGCAACTGGACTAAATGTCTCATCATAATCAAGGCCTTTTGTTTGTGCATAACCTTTAGAAACAAGCCTCGCTTTGTATCTTTCCACACTACCATGTGACTTGCACTTGACTTTGTATACCCATTTTGAACCAATTGCTTTCTTTCCACTTGGCAAGTGAACCAAGTCCCAAGTGTCATTCTTCACAAGAGCATCCATCTCATCATCCATAGCTGACTCCCATTCTGATTTTCCAATTGCCTCTTGAAAACATGTAGGCTCTTTATGTTGCACACGTGAAACCATGTATGCATAATGTGTACGCATGTAACCGTTGTATGTCAATCTATCAACTGGATAACGCACCCTCTCTGATCTTCTCAACTATGGTGCACTCTTCTCTTCAACTCTTGCATATGGGGGTATATATTTCTCAATATGCCTACTGCCAGGTGTCCTCAAATGTGGTAAAAGATGTTCTTCATCAAGGCTTTCATCTCCAGAACTCTCTTCAACCACTTTCTTCTTGCCTTTCTCGTCTTTGTTCTTATCTCGCAAACGACCACTCCATGGGTTGACACTTCCTGTACTCTCCTCTGCCATATGTGGTCCTGAAATAGTTCTTGTTGATGGTCCTGGCTTATCAACAACATGATGCACATTCTCTTGCTCTTCATACTTATCTTCTATCATCACTGGCTTTGGTTTATACCATGGTTCATGCTCACAAAATCTGACATCTCTACTGACATAAACTTGTCTTGTCGTAGGATCATAGCACTTGTAACCTTTCTTTTCAACTGGGTAGCCCAAGAATATACACTTCACTGCCTTTGGCTCCATCTTATTTCTTGCTTCATTTGGCACATGAACATAGCAAACACATCCAAAAACTTTCATGTAGGAAACTGTTGGCTTGGTCCCATAAAGTCTCTCATAAGGTGAAATTTCATGAATGGCAGCTGTTGGTGTTCGATTCATAATGTGTACTACTGTATGAACTGCTTCAGCCCAATATGTTAATGGCATATTCATCTCATTCATCGTGGCTCTTGCAATCTCTGCTATGACTCTATTCTTTCTCTCAGCAACTCCATTTTGTTGTGGTGTGTATCTGCAAGTAATCTGTCTTCTTATGCCTTGTTCACGTAAGTAATCATCAAAACTGTGTGACATGTACTCTCCCCCTCCATCTGTACGTAGGCATTTAATTTGACAACCATTCTCTTTCTCAACCATAACCTTGAACTCCAAGAATACCTCAAATGCCTCTGACTTTGCCTTTAGAAAGTAAAACCATGTCATTCTGTTGTAATCATCCGTAAATGTGATAAAATATCGACAACCATTTGGTGTAGCATGATCACAAGGTCCCCAAATATCTGAATGAACAATTTCCAAAGGACTTTGGCTAATTCTCCCCCTCTTTGGAAATGGTAAACGAGATTGCTTTCCAAATTGACAAGCTTCACAAACATGATCAAAATTCAATCTGCCAAACTTTGGTAATCCACATACAATTTGATTTGATTTCATATGCTTTAGTCTTCTAAAATTGACATGACCAATCCTCTTATGCCATAACTCTGCCCAATTATCTTGAGTGGCTGATTTGTTTGCATACATACCACTATGTAAACATGGATCGCCAGCTTCCAATGAGAACAAGCGACCTTTCTTTCTTCCACGTGCCAATATCTTGCCTGGTCTACCTTTGTGAAACTCCTCTATGAAGCAGCCATAACGATTAAAACGGACTTGCAACCCTTGATCTGTCATTTGTCCAACTGATGCTAAATTCTTTGTGATTGAAGGTACATATAGAACATCTCCCAATGTGTTGTATGTCCCGTCTTTTTCTAGCAATGGAACTGAACCAACATGTGTAATCCTATGCATAGTATTATCACCTGTAGCGACAAAGTCATTCTCTTCTAACTTCTTTTTTGTCAAACAATTCACCATGATATGTCATATGATTTGTGGCACCACTATCTAAATACCAATCATCTGTATGATGTGGCTCCACCATGCTTCCAACAACATGCTCCATAGGAAATAAATGTCCACTCAATCTATTGTCATATATATTTTGATCATGAGGATTGTATCCAGCAAAGTTTCCTCCATGTCTGCCATAACCTCGGCCTCTTCCACCACGATCACGATTTTGATTTAGCCTTGTGTAACATTCTCTTTCAAAGTGACCATAAATGCCACATCTGTTACAATATCCATCTCTTTGAGGATGTACAAATCGTCCACCTCCACGTCCACGAGTTCGGGCTCTCCCCCTGCCTCTTTGGCTATAATCATTGTAACTTTGACTTTGTTGGTTTTGCCATTGACCTCTTCCAGCATTGTTTCCACGACCATAGTTTCCTCTTCCACCTCTATTGTTTCCACGACCTCTAGAGTAAAAAACCTGATCTCTGGAATTGTTATTTGATGTAGAAGGACCTGACTTGCCTAACTTCACCTCTTCTTGCAAACAAAGGTTTACTAACTCTTCAAAATCAGGCATGTGTCCTCGAACAGATATAGATGTATCCAATGACTTGTATTCCGGTCCCAAACCATTCAATGTCACTGAAACTAAGTCATCATCTGGAACTTCAACATTAATGCTCGCAAGATCTTCTTGTATTTGCTTTATCTCTGTCACATAATCTGATATGGATCTATTTCCTTGCCATACACAATGTAACCTTTGCTTCAAGTGAACTTTTCGTGGTTCTGTATTGGAGCTGTTCATTCTTGCTAGTATCTCCCATGCTTCCTTTGGAGATTGAGCCTTCTTCACATGTGGTATAAAGAAGTCACTAATGCATAGTGAAATCCAATGCATCACTTTCCTTGAATTCTCGATCCACTTCTTGTAAGCTTCTACTCCTGCTTGCCATGCTTTATGTGCTTCAACATTCTCTCTATTTGGTTCCAAACCAACCTCGGGACACTCTTGTTCACCTGTAATATAATCCCATAAACCTTTGCCCATGATAAAGTTCTCCATCCTGTAAGACCATATGCTGTAGTTCTCTCTGGTCAGCTTCTCTCCAACAATCTGTGTGACTTGAGTTGAACTTTCTGCCATCTTCACTCTCTCATTTCTTCCAAAGTATTTTTGACAAAATTTCGACAGAGTTTCGTTTGTATTTGGACAATATCTCAAGTGACAATCTCAACCAAAGTGCTCATAAACACTGGGAGAAAATCTCTCACTGCCAAGGGAAAATCCACTGACTCACTTTTTCACAGACTGACTCAGTACTATGCATAAATACTCTAAAACAATGTCCACATGGACCTGTATGCAAATGCAATCCATACGCTGTCCTGTACCACATATCCATACATCCACCTTCTTCCCATAGTCATAAACGACATATGAGGTCTTTCGTGGGGCCAGTCGGGGGTTCGCTCCAGTACCTAATCTACCTTGCCAAGGTACCAAAGCTCCCAAGGCAAGGCTTCAAAAAACCTCACTCGACCCTCACAAAGGCTGCAGTTTTCCAAAATACATTAACCACATATCCATACATAACCACAAAGTACTCAATCTGACAATATAACCGCCTCAAATTCTTCCCACAACCTTTCTTACATAGGCGGCTGTCCATAACGGACCCACAACAACCAAACATAATCTTTGATAACACAATATCATGATGCAAAATCTCTATGTCGCTCTCCAAAACCTGTATAAATGCTGAATTCTTCACCTGTAACCTGTAAATCTACTGCCGAGTGCAAAACTGGACATCTTCTATGCTTGTGTGAACTGGCTCTTTGCTGTAAAAAATTGCAGATTTTGGCAAATCTAAGTATTCCAATGCGTCCGGAATGCCCAAAAGCATAAAGATAGACTCCTGGATCACTGTATTCCGAGTTCGGGTGAGGGAGTTATGACCTAAAAACCTCTCTTTTTTGCTGTTTTCCAAAGCTACGGAAACCTGTGTATTAACTGTAGCTCCTTAAACTAAGCTCTGATACCACTTTGTAGAGTGCACAGGTGATGGAGAAGGTAGAAAATAAGACTACGCACACACACCAACACACATTGAGACACACACACACAATCGTTACCCTACAGCAGCCATTCAACGAGCTGCTCTTCTCTTCTTCTCTTTTTTAACTATATTCAAAGTATATTTACAACATAGTATAGTCAGTGTCCGACCGCCCATAGCACAATGGACATATTCTTTAACATCATATTCTTTAACATCATATTCTTTAACATCTAGATCTTCCGTCATCTTCTTCTCAACACCGAGATTGCACATGACAATCCCATATATGCGCTCATCATCTATGGTTCGCAATAGCATGTCCCGGGCTTTATCAAATCCTTCTAGCCACTATCTAATGTACACTAGGGACTCTGATACCAGCCAACCTTCTACCATGCTACCCTCCGGACGTGCCTTCTGACGCACATATCCCTTGAGTGTTTTCATGAAACGTTCAAAAAAGAACATCCATCTGGAATGTACTGGGCCAACTATTTTCACCTCATCAACTATGTGAACAAGAAGATGCACCTGAATGGTTAGCATGGTAGTAGGAAAATGTTTCTCAAACATGCACACAACCTCCGCAGTGTTTAGTTTGGCGAATGGTATGGAGTCTACGTTGATCTCCTTTGGTGAGATCCATTGCACCAACTTCGCAAGTTTGTAGATTGTGTTACGGACGTCAAGAGACAAACATCCCTCAATGGAAACCGGTAAAATAAACTGCAAAACACGTGCAGCAATGATATTAAAGTCCACACACGAATTTGTTACACAATTCCCACTATGATATATTCCAGTATGAACATACTTGACACATTTTACGCTAGTCGTGTGACTTCAAACCGGTAAGCTTTCCTTCTTTAGTAAAACACGTTCGGAGCGAGTGCATTACGCCAGTGGGGGTTCGCAAAGATCGAATGGTCTCTTTTACTTTGCGTTCTTGGGCTCTTGTGAAAATCCATGGTGCTTTAGGGAGTTTTATTGATCCATCGGATGCTGTTTGCGGCCAATATTGCTCCATACGATCCACATTTCTAAGGTCAACACTGGCTCCCAAAGTATCTTTCTTGCCGGTCAGATCGTCCCATAGTAGATTACCCACATTCTTGAATATGTGCATTGGATCGAGCAAGTGATTGATCATGAGTCGGGGCCAGTATGGTAACTCGTACCATAGAGATAGTCTCTTCATCCCTGGGGGCAATCCGTCATCACACATCTCCTTCTGCTCTAACCATGCTTGTACAGACATCCTCGGTGGCTCTCTTCCCAAAAAGCCGTCACGTAACATATGATTCTCTGGAAGATACTCTTGATGACCTTCATAGATTTTCTTCTTCAATGAGGGCGCCCTACGTGCATTCAGTCTAGGTCCACATGTGACACATGCTCTGTATCCGCTTGTTTGAAGCCCTGGATATATACACATGATAATACATCAGCTTGAGAAAAACCAAGATTTACAGTGTCTAAGTGAGGAGTGTAAATAGATCACCTGAACATTCTGTTAGTCCGGGATAGTCATGCATGGTCCACATTAGAATGCCTCTGATCAAAGCATTCCGTCGACCTGTGTGTCGGCTCATATCCACCACTTCTATGCCAATCCACAATTTTTGTAGCTCTTCCAATAGTGGGCGAAGATACACATCCATATTCTTCACTTTATATCATCCCGGCACAATCTAGCTTAGCCATAGGTGCCCCTTCTTCATAGTCAACCACGGGGGAATGTTGTAGTTGACGATGACAACGGGCCATACATTGTAAGATGTTGATCTTTGACCAAATGGATTTACGCCATCCATAGCCAGGCCTAAGCGCAAATTTCGAGCTTCCCTGGCAAAATCCGACCATGTTCCATCTATACGTTTCCAGGCTGCACAATCTACAGGAATCCGTAGCATACCATCCGAAGATTTATTCTCCTCATGCCATGATGCTAGGGCAGACATGGACTTACATTCGAAGAAATGCTTGATGCGAGGAAACAGAGGAAAATATCGTAAAACCTTTTGTGGAATTTTTTTTCCGTGGAGATCTACTCGATATCTCTCGGAATCACATTTCGGACACTTCTTCATGTCTATGTATTCCCCTCGGAAAAGAATGCAGTCATTAGGACAAGCATGGATCGAATTGTAATCCATCCCCAAGTTTTCCAAAATATTTCTTGTTTCCTCTCAAGAATTTGGCATCACATTATCAGCTGGTAGTATGTGCTCTTTGAGCAATCTACACAACATAAAAATACGGTACAATTGTGTAAAAATCTATTAGATCATTATACATTTAGAGTTTTATTAAAGTAAACTAATTTTAATAGATCACTCGAAAAGCGTTGTGATGCTAGTGTCACTCCATCCAAACTTTGCCTGCATGTTGAGAAGAACCAGGAGCGCTTTCAATCTAGACACACGTGCTCCATTATACAATGGCGTATCGGCTTCACTTTTCATATCATCATAGATAAGCCTTTCTGAATCCATGATCGTCTCGATCATTTCATCAATCTCGGGCTCAAACATTGCATCGTTGGGAATATGGTCTGCATGATCATCCCCCGAGCTTTCAGAGGCTACCTCTTGTGGCCTCACATATGCTGCTTGACCAAAGTACCTGCGAACACGTCTATTGGGTTGCAAGATTGCTGCCTGTTGGCCAGCGTCAGAGTCTGACGAGTTATAATTGGCAACAACTCAATCTATAATAGATGGATCGAACTCGCCAAATTCGCGAACGTGCTGCAAAGAAACACGTCTTGTCCGTCGCACAGCATGCTTGCATTGATTACAAGGACATAAGATCCTCGTTGACGGCCCCACATCCTCGTATCGGTTGGATGGCCCCACATCCTCGTCACTACTCATAATGAGGGCAAAAATCTTATAACCTGGACAAAAAATTTTATCTTCTATTGGCATCCTTCGTTTCTTCTCTCTCTCTCTCTCTCTCTCTCTCTCTCTCTCTCTCTCTCTCTCTCTCTCTCTCTCTCTCTTTGTTCACGCTGTAAAATACCTCACATTCTCTAGTCGTGTCCAATCCCCGCACACCTCGGTCTAGAGGTGCACGGACATCAGAACCACCGGGTTATAATCTCGTCTTTATTGGTCAATGCCTATATTTGTGGGTACAAGAAATCTACACACCCACGTCTACATGATAGTACATGTAGTGGAAAAAACCCCTTTGCCTCTTCTCTAGTTGTAGCATTTCACAGCATCTTAACATCTTTTCACAGTAGATCTTTTCACCATTCGTTTAACAACTTTTCACAGTAGAAAAGAGATTGTGTGCACTATGTACATCATTTCAAAGGGCATCAGCCTTCAAGTGTCATTTCCCCTCTCTCTCTCTCTCTCTCTATATATATATATCTATCTCCCTCTCCCTCTCTCTCTCTCTCTATGTCTAATATATATATATGTATGTATGCAATAACAAAAAAGCCACATTTTTCTCCCCTTCAAACCTTCTCCACAAAAGTAACCTTTCTCTAAAGAATCTTCCTATAAAAAGTCTTGTAAGAGTGTCTTTTGTCCATTAATTAAAAAGATTTCTTTTGTGTCCTTGCAAAGCTAGAAAGCCCCCCTCCTCCAAAAAATAAAAAATAAACAGAACAGTGTTGCTCCTTTTTGCCTATAATTATCCTCCTTAAAACATTTCATAGGCCCACTCCTGGAAGATAAGACATTTATGTAGGCAAGAACCTACGTTGAAAATAAGTCTTGTGCTGACCTCTTGGGATTATCTACAGGTAGAGTGAGATTTCCCTTATGGGATTTCCAAAGCTAGTATTAAACTCTTGCATTGAAGTATTTGTATATGTGAGGCCCATTCACATCTACACAACTGTTGTATGCGGCCCATCACTTGCTTCCCCTCAGGGGTCATAATGGTCTCATCGGACATACGATTGATGAGGTAGGCGTATCACTTTGGCATGTCCCTCCCGTGAACTATAGTAACCATGTCCAATGAATGCTCATCATACAGGCCTCTAGGTGACCCTGACGCAGTGTTCGAGTCACTCCTAAGCATCTCCGATGCAGTGATCGAGACACCGGCCACTCTCAAACGCGTAGGTAGTATAATCCTTTGGTGTACTCAAAATAAACCTAAATCTAATCTAATCTAACTTAAATAAACCTAAACCTAATCTAACGTAAATCTAAATCTAGCCTTATCTTAAACGATAAAAAGAGGAAAATGGTATAACCTTTCTATCACCCAAGTGTGGTAGATTGGTTATGCCATTTTCCTCTTCAATAACAGGTAAATAACGTAAATAATAAACATAAATCTAATCAAACGTAAATCTAACTAAAAATAAACATAAATTTAATCTAATTTAACTTAAATAAACCTAAATCTAATTTAACGTAAGTCTACATCGATATCTAACCTAATCTTTAACGTCTTTTGGGATAGTTTTCTACGACGTTAAAAATCTCTTCTTTTTGTGTGTGTGTGTGTGTGTGTGTGGGTGTGTGTGTCCAATAAAAAGAGAAAAATGGTATAACCTTTCTATCACCCAAGTGTGGTAGATTGGTTATGCCATTTCCCTCTTGAATAATAGGTTTTGAGTTCAACTCCTCGTCGGCTACATCTTTAGGTCTCTTTAATTAGTTTCCTACGATATTAAATTAAACTCTCTTCTTCTCGGGTGTGTGTGTGTGGTTGTGTGAACGCCAATAAAAAAAAGGAGAAAAATGGTATAAGTTTTCTATCACCGAAGTATGATAGATTGGTTATGCCATTTCCCTCATGAATAACACGTCTTGAGTTCAACTCCGGTCGACTAGATCTTTAAGGTCTCTTGGGATAGTTTCCTACGATGTTAAGACTCTCTCTCTCTCTCTCTCTCTCTCTCTCTCTCTCTCTCTCTCTCTCTCTCTCTCTCTCTCTCTTTTCCTCTCTCAATGTGTGTGTGCATTCTTTGTTTATGCATGTGTGTGTGCGTTTTTGGTTTATGCATGCTCTCTCTCTCTCTTTTCCTCTCTCAATGTGTGTGTGCATTCTTTGTTTATGCATGTGTGTGTGCATTTTTTGTTTATGCTTGTGCTCTCTCTCTCTCTCTCTCTCTCTCTCTCTCTCTCTCTCTCTCTCTCACTCAAAAACACAATGTGTGTGTGTGTGTGTGTGTGAGAGAGAGAGAAAGAGGGGAAGGGAACATGAGAGTGAGGAGAGGGAAGGAGCCTACCTGGCTCTCCTTCCTCTCCTCGTGTGTGTGTGTGTGTGTGTGTGTGGAGAAGAAAGAGAGAGAGAGGGAGAGCGCGCGTTACCTTGCTTGCTTGAGCGTGTGCTGAAAACTCAGATTTGAGATCTGAGTTTTCGGACGCTCTTGGTTATTTTTTTTAGCCCTGACGGCGTCGCTATAGGCGTTGCTATGAGCGTCGCTAAGTTACAATTAACTTAGCGACGCCCATAGCGATGCCATGGTTTTTCACATTTGAGCGTCGCACTACGAGCGTCGCTACTATTAATTACCTCTTGTAGTGATGTCATTTTTCAACAGCCCTTGATTAACAACATCATTGTGAATTCTTTTGCACATATCAACGTCTTTCATAGTGCCACATGCTTTCAAGATGAAAGGGTAGGTGGCTTCATTTGGAGAGATGTCCTCACTTTGCATTCGGTAAAAATAGCTTGGAGCTTCCTCGTTGTACCCTAGTTCGGCATATACCGTGATGAGTGCCTTCCAAAAGTCGACATTCCGGATAGGAATTTCCTCAAACACTTTTTATGCTCTCTAAAGTGTACTAAGGTAGTGTTTCCATTAGCCCCTACCTATTAATAATGTTGTGAATTCTTTTGCACATGCAAGCGCCTTGCATAGTGCCACATGCTCTCAAGATGCAGGCATAAGTGAGAGATGCCCTTGGTGGCATCTATTAAGGACAACCCAAAGCTTCTTAGCCCTACCCCTATTGGGCATATTCAAAGTCGGTACACTCCAAGAGACAACATCACTGATAGGTAGCACCTCAAGCACTTTTTGTGCTTTTTAAAAAGGAAAACATTTGGCAATCATGTCAACCAAGGTAGTACAAAGCACCACATTTTCATCTAGAGAGGTGCCCCCACTTTGCATCTGCTAAAAGCAGCCCAGAGCTTTGTGGCCCGACCCCTATTGGGGCATAGACAAAAATCAATGCACTCCAAGAGACGGCGTCCTACATAGGCAGCTCCTCAAGCATCTTTGGCATACATGTCGATAAAGGCATTGCCAATCATGATGTTTTTTTCTCAACAACCTTGTTAAACAATATCATTGTGAAACCCTTTGCACATATTATCCTTTTGCATAGTGCCACATGCATTCATGAAGAAAGCATATGTGGCTTCATCTGGAGAGATGTCCTCACTTTGCATCCACTTAAAATAGCTTCCTTGTCCTGCCCATATTGGATGATATCGCACAATCAATGCATTCCTCAAGCACTTTTCATGCTTTTAAATTGCACCACACATGGCATACATGTCGACCAAGGCAATGCCAAGCAATGTTTTGTTCCAATAGCCCCTAACTATTAATATCATTGTCAATTTTTTTTCCCCATATTAGTATCTTGTGTAGTGCCATGTGCCTTCAGGATGCAAGCATAGGTGATTGCAACTCGAGAGATTCGCTCAATTTGCATACGGTTGAAACTAGCCTGAAGCTTTTTGCCCTACCCGAGTTGGGCATACCCAAAAATCAACGTACTCCAAGAGGTGAGATCATGGACAGGTGACTCCTCAAGCACTTTTGGTGCTTTCTAAAGTAGACCACATTTGGCATACATGTCAACCAAGGCAATGCCAAGTATCACATATTCTTATGGAACTCTAAGAGATGACATCCCTCACAGGTAGCTCCTCAAGCATCTTTGGCATACATGTCAACCAAGGCATTGCCAAGCATGATGTTTTTTATCAAAAACCCCTAATTAACAATATCATTGTAAATTATTTTTCTTATATCAGTGTTTTGCATAGTGCCACATGCCTTCAAGACAAAAGCATAGGTGGCTTCATCTGGAGAGATTTCCTCACTTTGCATCTGCTAAAACATTCTAGAGCTTCCTTGCCCTACACCTATCCGGCATATCCCACAATTAGTTCATTCAAAGAGTTGACGTTCTAGATACGAAGCTCCTCAAGAACTTTTTGTTCTTTCTAAAGAACTGTACCACACTTCATGCTTTCTAAAGAACTGCACAGCACTTGGCATACATGTTGGTCAAGGCAATGCCAAGCACTACAACTTTTGCCAATAGCTCCAGACTATTAAAATCATTGCAAATTCTTTTCTCATATCAACATATTGTGTAGTGCCACAGGCCTTCAAGATGCAGGCATAGGTGATTGCAGCTAGGAGATGCCCTCGGCTCCATCTGTTTAAAACAATCTAAATTTTATTGGCCCTATCTCTATTGGGCATATCTAAAAATCAATTCACTCCTAGAGATGATATCTCGGTCAGGCAGCTCCTTGAGCACTTTTTGTGATTTTTGAACTAGACCACATTCGGCATACATGTTGACCAAGGTATTGCCATGCACCACATTTCAATCTAGAAAGACACCCTTACTTTGCATCCAACCCAAAGCTTTGTGGCCCTACCCCTATTAGGCATAGTGACCAATTAATGCACTCCAAGAGACGACATCCCCCACAACCTCAAGCATCTTTGGCATACATGTTGAAGCAAGGCACTACCAAAACATGGTGTTTTTTCTCAACATCCCCTAATTAAAAATATTATTGTGAATTATTTTGCACATATTAGCATCTTCACATGCCTTAGCTTCAAGACGAAATCATAGATGTCTTCATGTGAAGAGATGCCCTCACTTTGCATCCGTTGAAATTAGCTTCCTTACCTTGTCCCTGTTTGGCATATCCCACAATCAGTGCATTCCACGAGTCAACATTCTAGATAGGAAGTTGTTGGAGCACTTTTCATGCTTTGTGAATTGCACCACACTTGGCATACATGTCAACCAAGGCAGTGCAAAGCACTGCATTTTTTTGCAATAGCTCCTGACTATTAATATCATTGTGAATTCCTTTTCCCATTTTAGCATCTTGCATAGTGTCACATACCTTGAATATGAAAGCATAGATGATTGTATCCATAGTGTTACCCCATGCATTTCTTCCATTGGCATAATAGGCCACATTACATAGCTTTGCATAGGGTAAAAGGGCCAGGTTAGATCCACCTAAGGAGCGCAACCAATTGCGGGCAATGTACTTCAACCTATTGCAAGCGACCAGGTGGGATTGGAAGGGCACTGCAGCAACAGCTCGTCATAGAAGAAGCATCATCACGAATGAAGCTCCGAAAGCTACCCAGGCATGTAGCAAAGTTTTTGTTTGTAACAAAATCTACCACCAAAGGGATCCCCCTCAAGGCGGTATATAGTGCCATCGTAGCCAATTGGGATCGAGCTAAAATGTGATGAACATGATTCATTATGAGCTACACTAAACAAAAGACTAAATTCCTCGTGATGTCTCTCAAATAGATCACATGCCATTTAGCATTGGGGGGTGTTGGGTCTGTGTACAGGTACCGTGCTTTTTAGCCAATGAACGCTTCTGCCCATATCTATATATCACGGCAAAATAGAATCAGTCGTGTTTATCATTTATGGATAATTGACTTTGTCAAATGGAACATCGTATTGATAACCATAAAAGTATTTGCAATTGATGTATATCTTAATTGCACTCCAAAAGCGTACCTTAAATTGTCCAATGGTGCCTCGTAGAAGGTATCCTTGGCCTGCTTGCCTCAAAATAGCTTGCTTACCACGTCACAATTCTCTGTAGAATAAAGACACAAAACACATTGAAATAGTAAAAAACTTGAAAATTTTCCACTTGTTGTCCTTGATGTGCTTTCTTACCTACCAAGGCTTGAATCACTACCCTTGGTATCGGGATTCGTATCATCACATATGGTGTGTTTTGACTATGTAGGATGCCTCACATGTATAGAAGCCGTGCTTCACCATGTACAATTGTGTCTTGATAGACTTAAGCTCAAAAAAACTTTGCCTAGGAGCCATGCCCTAGCAAAAATTCAAACCCAAAACTTGGAGATTGAGAGAGAGACTACTATACCGGCTTCTTAAATTGTAACAAATAGTCGGTCATGCCAAGCATCTTTGCCTCCTTTGTCAAGCAAATTCATGATAGAAAGAGCTTTGCCTTGCCAGTAGCAGGCCTTGCTTGACACATACAATCTTTCTCCTTGATATTCTGAAGCATTGCCGGCCGTCCTTGCCTTTGCATGAGAGTTGGCCAGATTGTTGCATAAAGATATGAGCTGAACGAGAACTGCTTGAATCCCTTGCTCAAAGGTCGATGAGAACTAATCAAATTATAGATCCCAATCAACCTTGCCGCATTCAATTCCTAGAGTTTATTGCATTCAGTTCATGCCCCTTGCATTTACTAAACAAGACCAAATCATCTTGGCCTTGCCCTCTTGGGCATATCTAGGAATCAATGCACTCCAAGAGATTACATTGCAGATAGGGCAGCTCCTCAAGCACTTTTTGTGCTTTCTGAAGTAGACCATATTTGGCATACATGTCAACCAAGGCAGTGCCAAGCGCCGCATTTTCTTTCATCGGCCCCTTGACTAACAATAACATCATGAATGTTTTTGCCCGTATCAGCACCTTGAGTGGTTCCACACACCTTCAAGATGCAAGCCTAAGTGATTGCATCTGGAGAGATGCCTTTGCTTTGCATCCACCGAAAACAGCCCATAGCTTCCTGGCCTTGCCCCTGTTTTGCATATCTTGAAATCACTTAAGTCAAAGAGACAACATCCGGGATAGGTAGCTCCTCAAGAACTTTCTATGCTTTTTGAAGTACACCACATTTTGCATACATGTCAACCAAGGCATTGCCAAGCATGACGTTTTCTTTCAACAGGTTGACCCCCGCTAACAATATATCTATGAATTTTTTGCCACGTGCCTCAAGATTTAAGCGCAGGTCATACATCTAGAGAGATGACCTCACTTTGCATCCTCTAGAAAGATGGATTACTACTTAGAGATGTGTTGTTGTCAAGCTAAAAGGGTAGCTAGCAATGCACTCCCTCTTTGTCTCTCTTGCTCACTGTCGCTCTCGCTCCTTTGCTCACAGGCATCGCCATGCCCATCACCCCCTTGCCATCCGGAGGATGGGTCACACACTCATAAAAATAAAAGGGAAAGTCTGAGGAAAGCCCTTAACTATGTTGAGGAAATTCCCAAGACACCCATAGTTTTCAAACTTTGAATTACCCCTTATCAATCTTTCAAAAATATCTCAAGTCATTATCTTTTGTAACTTGTCAAAAAGATATTGGTTCCCTCTCGGTTCGAGATGCTTGAACTCAAATTTTTTAAGATTTTATGGGCTCATCTAGAAAGATTTGGCTACCCAATTCCACCTCAATGGGGTTGAAAGGTTGCTAATGAATAGAGTTGTTGAGGGGCTTGACAAGTATTGTATGCCTATGTGTGTGTCCAAGCTCGAGTGGAAGTCATGGAGATGGCCCAAGGACAGACACTTTAGTACCGCAAGCCAAGGCTATATATCACACTTTAATGATATCGGTTGATTGATTCTTCCCCTTGAACAAGCAACGGGGAAGCATTGGTTGGAGTCAAGATGGGTGGCGATAACAAATAACATCTGGGGTCCTCAAAGGCCGGTGGCGATAAAAATCTTTCTTTGGAAGGTTTTATGGGTGTCATGCTAAGGGTAGGACTATAGGAGGGCACGGCCGTGGCCAAGGGCCGATGGATCCACATGTGGTACAGGGGCTATATATAGCTAAGCGCCAAAGGTCCAAGGGCCTATACATAGGTATGGTTGGGTGGTTATTGGCATGTCTATCTCCCTATGCCCTTTCACTGGTATCAAAGCAAGGTGGCAGAAGGAAGAAGGGAGCTATGGAAGAGGGGAGATGGAGGTCTCGCATGGATTTTGCATGCTCTCTCTCTCTCTCTCTCTCTCTCTCTCTCTCTCTCTCTCTCTCTCTCTCTCTCTCTCTCTCTCTCTCTCTCTCTCTCTCTCTCTCTCTCTCTCTCGATTATTCGCATGGCGAAGTAGGCAAGCAAGGTGGTCTACAAAAAAGTGGACACAAGCCATCATGGCTTGTGGAATCTCATTTAATTTCATAATAAATTCTATTTTCAAAGATGCCCTAATGTCAAATGCAAAAAAAGGATTCATCTATAATGCGACCAGAGTATGTTGACAAAGTCAAGAGCAATACAGAAGTGATTCTTAGGTGAATAGTTCTTGACTTTGTTCTAGCATTTGGCTATACCATAGCCCTTGATGGATGGACCAGCTGTCAGAAAACACCATTGATTAATGTCATGGTAACTTGTCCCAAAGGTGCAATGTTTTTGGAGGCCATTGATAGATCATTGAAAGAGAAGACATCTCTCTACTTGACAAAGGTATATGAGCGAGCTATTGCTTGACTGGGTGGACCAAAGAATGTAACAGCTATTGTTACAGATAATGCTTCAAACTACAAAGGGTTTAGCCATTATGGAAAAGTACTCAGAATTACATGGATTGGATGTGCAGCTCACACCCTGAATTTACTTCTAAAGGATATGGGTAGATTATCATTCATAAAACTGGTTCTTATTGATGCCAATCACATAGTCAAGTTTATATGGGAACATCAATTTACATATGCTTTATTTCGCTCCAAGTCTCCAAAAAAAGCACTTCAAATCTTCTGTGCCACACGGTTCGCTACATCATACTATGTTTTGAATAATCCCATTGAAGTGAGAGTGGCTCTTACAGAAACTATTGTAGATCTCCGTTGGGAGGTTTGGCTCAGCAAGTATCCAAGCCATCACGAAGCATCTCAAAAAGGCTATGGGGAAGGCTTTGGTTGCAAGGAAGGCAAGGCCCGACAAGTAGGCAGTAAAATCGGCCTCTTGCCTGGCGAGTATTGACTGAGTTATAGCCGTGCGAAAGCACCCCGAGAGAGGCCCATGCAGATCTGGCAACCTGCACCAAATCAGGCATGCATGCTCTCATCGGGTTTTCCCTCGGCCAAGGTAGCAAAGTCAACACAGGAAGCTAGCCCAATAACCTCTTAGCATGTGCTCACGTGGAATCTTGGGTTTGCACAGGCGGAAGCGAACTGCCATCACCAAATTGTTTAATTTTTCACATGGTTGGGCGCCCTACGGTGCCCACGGGCCACCCTAAGGGCCTGTCACACCAACCTCATCGAAGCAAGGGCAACGACTTGGTTTCGATCGTGGCTTCCAAGGCAGCTGTTACATTGGGGGCACGACACAACAGATTTGCAGCAATCTGAAATTAACATCGAGAATGAACAAATAACCCCGCAAGGTCGTACCTTCTAGGATTTTCAAGACCTGGCCGAAGCATCGTTAGTGATGCAACTCTTGCATCCAAGCAACTGCGATGACGACTGATGTAGCTCTTGGATGACATGACTACAATTTGTCTCTCACCTTCAAAGGCAAGGTATGCATAGATTTTCTTTTTTGTTTGCCAAATTTTTCAGACATGCTCTGTAACTCTCGCATGCACAAGACGTGTAAGTGCATCCACAATCAAGGCCGGTACCAAGCACAAGGTGCTTCTGTGGTTAGCATAAGCATAAAAAGCACAAGTGTTCTCCATCATCAGTACGATCAAGCATGCATGGCATGTCTTGGAAGTTTATCGTGCTTGATATAACACAATGGTTAGGCCGGATGTTTTTGGTCAATCTGGATTTGCAATCGATTTTACATGCCTCGACAAACAATTTCAAGTACGCTTTGTCGGTGCATTATGATGCTCATACTTCATTGTTATCTGCACAACTTGGTCTACAATTCATTACTGTATCTCTACATAAAGTAATGCATGAGAATCGCAAGATACTCTTTACATGCAACAGATGTGAGTGCAATTTCGGCATCCCAAGCACAAGCACGGCTTGTGACATTTATTTTAAGCATTACAATTTTATTGTATACCAAGCACCAATGATTCAATTACTCATTCGACTCAATCATGGCTTGATTACCTACCACCTTGATCTGAAGCATGGCTCGTCAGCGATTCAATTTGATGATAAAGCATAGCAAATATTCAATGTTTTGGAATCTCAAGGAGATTGGCACATCCGGTTGCTCAACTTGATGCAGGGGGCAAGTTGCTCGTCATGGCCGACTCCTTGTCATTTGTTAACCCTCACGGCACACAGACACCCTA
This sequence comes from Adiantum capillus-veneris, assembly GCF_014529385.1. Classification (NCBI taxonomy): domain Eukaryota; kingdom Viridiplantae; phylum Streptophyta; class Polypodiopsida; order Polypodiales; family Pteridaceae; genus Adiantum; species Adiantum capillus-veneris. The sequence continues at coordinate 109,386,875 of NC_140938.1, read as the reverse complement.
TGATCTATAAACGTTGTATTATTTAGAGTCAGGTACCGGGCTTGTCGGACCAATAGGAAAAGGGTAAGAGTGATCGCCGATGAGAGGCGCACTTTAACTGGGACATTCAAAGGATTAGTTGGCTAAGCATGGGCGCCCAAGTGTGAATGGGGTGAACTCATATAAAAGCCAACTAAACCTAATTTTTACTCATTCTCTCATTTGTGCAATAGAAGAGTGCTCTTGCTCCATCTCCATCTTCTTCTTCTTCACCTCCTCGTGTGTGTGCGTGTGAGAGAGAGAGAGAGAGGGAGAGTGTGTGTGCGATCGAGCATTACGAAGGCACGACGGCGGCGAGGCGGTTGAGCGTGGCACGACTGCAGCTTCTTCTTCATCGCGGCGAGGAATCCACCACGAAGGCGAGCGTAGAGCGGTGAGTGACACACCCTTTGCTTCCTTGAGCTTGCTAGTTTAGGCTTGTTGTGTGCTTGGAGCCGTTTGTGGCTCGCACACGGTGTATTGGCAAATCCCTTGCTTCGACAGTGCGGCAAGGAGCGCACATTTTTGGCGTGGTTGCCGGGGATATGCCCTACACTAAGCTCGGTTAGCACTTTACGCTTTCTTGTGGTGCAATCTCTATCATAGGAAAGGCAGGGAATGAGTGTGTGTAGTTGTGTGGAGATTTCTGTTTTTTGCGTTTTCTACGTTTTCTGGTTTGCACTGCACAGTTAGCATTTCTTGCGTTTTTGCATTTTCTGCATTTTCTGTCAAGTTTCAATTTCTGCAATTTTCTGCGTTTTCTGTGTTAAATTTTTTGTCAAGTTCCAATTTCTGCAATTTTCTGCATTTTCTGTGCTTTTTCAATTTTCTGCATTTCTTGCGTTTTTTCAATTTCTGCAACTTCTGCATTTCTGCATTTTCAATTTCTGCGTTTTCAATTTCTGTATTTTCTGCATTAAAAAAAATAAAAATAAAAATTTATTTTTTTGAAAAAAAAATTATTAAAAAAAAAATCGGAAAATAAAAACGCGAGTGAGCGGGCGGTTAAATTTTTCGAAAATAAAAAACGTGACTCTTAAAACGGACGGGTTGGTTTGTATAAAAGATAGATCGGGATCGGGATCATTTCCCCAAGCCCAAGCCCAAGCCCAGGCCCAGGCCTCAGTCCTCAATCTTATAATATATACTAGACTCACTCTTATATATATACCCTACTCCTTCAAGAGAGAATGAGAGCATGTGGGACAAGTCCTCCACTCTCCTCCTTTCTCTTCCCACTTGCACCCTTAGACTTTCTAGTTTGGGCCTAGTTCCCTACTAGAAATTGACAGTTTTAGGGATTCCGAGAGCATAGAGTGACCAAACGGAGGGCTGTAAAGCACGGCACGACCTTCTGACCGAGACGCTCGTTTTGAGCTATCATACGCTCTATTCTATAGCCGGGTCAGAAAAAAAAGGACCAAAAAGTCAAATTAAGGAAAGACTTGGGTTGCAAAACACCCAAAAATACTAGGTGAGCAGCCTTCACGGGCACTCACTGACACTTCTAGGGGATCAATTCATATGAACCTACGCTCTGGACGAGTGTTAGAGCACGATCACATTGGTAGTGCCTATGTTCATACGGACACCCATTACCCATCCACGATAAGCTCTAGACCCTCAGCGGGGACACAAGGTAGCACCACCCAAGACCCTAAAATAGCCGCTAGTGATTCCTCCTCCGACTCAGAGATCATGGAAGCATACCCTACCCAAAACACTGAGAGAGAAGGCCATGCACCTCCCGAAGCTCCACAGCCTAGTACTAGTATGTTTAGCCGTTTCATGGAAACATTAGGTAGAGCTACTCGCTCAGAACCTGATGCAAATGAAGCACACGAAGGGGGTGGAGAAGTGGACTCTCCTTTCACATCGCACGTGGACCCCACACCCCCAAAGAGTGTCCATGTGGATATCCTACCAACTTCTTACCAAGAAGGCCCTGTTGAGCTGCCTCCTTCAGAAGTTCCCTCTAGAGTACCGTTGGTGACAAGTAAAATCACGGGGAGCAACATTGCTTCTACCTCACAAGAAACCGTTAACACGTCGACTCTAGAAGGATTGTTCATTAATGATCATTGGACATACGACCTCCACACTGAGGTGTTGACGGATCTACACTCTGGCCACGCCTACCATGTAGGATGGATAGAGATTGTACAATCCACCTCTAGTGCCACGAGCATCGAAGATCAACAGAAAATGATCTATAATGTTATCCATGGCATTATTCAATCAGAAAGGCAAAACCGAGGGGTAAATATACTCTCAACTAGCCCCATGAGATTTCTGGATACGAGCAAGGCTCAACAGCCTACTCTATCACAAATGGAGACTCCTCTAATGAGTCCCATGGACCCATCTTATGTCATTTCACCTGGGGTCTCTATGCAATCTGAGCCTCCGAGCGACAACTTTAGCTTCCCTAACTTGGCTCAACCCTCTATCAAGGAAAACACAGTGCTCACTCCAGGGATAAGCCTGACAGAGAATGTACCGATGACATCTACGGTTAGCGCAGTGCCACTACCTAGTGTCGTAGTACCTAATATGGGGCCTCGATCGTATGTGCCTCTAGCCCCTTATGCACACATGGAAATCGAAGAGGATGGGTTGGACTCTGACACACCTCTACGATACCCTATTGAGTTAAATAGTGCCTATGGAAAAGTGCTATATAACGCCTTATTGGACACGGGTGCTAAATATAATCTGCTATCCTATGGGGTGTGGTGTCAGCTAGGGAAGCCACCTCTATCTGAGAGTATTATCCAAGTCAAGGGTGTCAACAAGAAAAAAACTACGGTTTTTGGAATCTGGCACACTTCTGTCAGTTATGACAATGGAATTGTAGCTCAAGACTTTTTGGTCATGCCTACTGGAACTATGGAGGGTAATATAAACCTAGGCCGCACGTGGATGATAGCCACCAAATGCACTATTGATTGGGGGACTGGGGGTGTTACAACGCAAAAGCCAACTCTTAGCCCTACCACTCAAGCCATAGTCCCTGAGATATTGCCTAAGGAAATAAAACCCAAGACATTGCATGTCCAGGAGGTTGAACCATACGTCCCCATAGCCCAACTCTCTAGAGCTTCAACTGATGTAGTTGAAAGAAAGCTTGCTCGTGAGTCAGCCTGATCCAAGGTGTGCTAACTTTCAGCTAGTAAGTGGCTAAGACTTACCATCAACATTACAACAAGTCTTAGCCAATTAATAAGAATTTATTGCTCTACTTGGAGTTTTCTTACCATCAGCTAAAGCATGTTTGCGACTAGGTTTAGTCTCTTCATGTATAAGTTAGATTCTCAACGTTAAACACTAGTTATGGTGGGGTTGTTTACTGATGAAATTTGAGAACAAGTCAAGGACTTACACTTGGCTGATGAGTTAGTTAGCAAGTTACTTTCACGGAAAGTGAAAAGCGGTACTCTTTTAGATACATTATGTTTGTGATAACTCAATTAGCATGCTCATGTGCGTTCTAAATGGAGTCTACACACTAGATGGTTGCAAATGGGCAACAATGTGCAAAATCAAGATGTTATTCTTGATTTCATTGAACCTCCTAGTGCACCGTGTTTTGGTCAAACGAACAGCTGGATCCATGAAGGATACCACTCTAGAAAACATTAGTGTTCTTATGAAGATCCTACCACTTTTGTTTTTGTGGACAAAAATGCTTCTCCAAGGGGGGAGTAATGTCATGCCAAGGGTAGGACTATAGGAGGGCACGGCCCTGGCCAAGGGCCAATGGATACACATGTGGTATAGGGGCTATATATAGCTAAGAGCCAGAGGGCCAAGGGCCTATATATAGGTATGGTTGGGTGGTTATTGGCATGTCTATCTGCCTATGCGCTTTCAATGGGGGGCTCTACCGATAGGAGTAAAGATTCAAGCCAGAGGCATTGGTTCAAATAGATGCTGAGATTGCAAAATAGCTAGTGAGGACCTCCCTCACTTGTTGAGAGAGTGCCTGACTATAAGCTGTCTAGTATGGAAGATCTGCAAATGGATACAAAAGACCTGGAAATTAGAGTTTTCAAGAACGACTTGTTCCTTGGAGGGAAGAGGATGAAAATTCAGGTGATGCTTGTGTGCACACAATTTGTTAGATTGTGTTACTTTGAGGAAGTCTGGAAGGCCAGGAACTGTCGTGGGTTTGAGAATGTCCTCTCAATAACTAGCTTCCCGGAGATTGTAAAAGAAAATGGGGAAGTGATGATCTCCATTGGTAAAAACAAGGACTCGAACGAGTGGATTAGGGCCATTAGTGTTGTGTTGACAGAAAGGGTCTAACTAGAACATGGGTAGCGGTCCACCTCTTGTCGGGGCCAAATAGCTTATTGTTGTATTTTGAGATCCCTCAAGGCTTGACACAAGCTTCAGGTAGCTTTGTACATTTCTTTGAAAGTATTTATTACATCTACTCACAATTGTGAGTTTGGCCCCCCAAAAAAAAAACTTTATGGGCTCATGATCTTGTAAGCTAGTGTCGTCATTGAAATAGATTGTTGGCTCTTTAAGAGGGAGTGTATTTGGGAATAGGCTTGATTAGCCCTTTTTTATGCTAGCATCCATTTGTCCATCTAGTAGAGGTTCACACTTTTTGCATCACACACCCCATATATACCATACCCCAATTACAAAATCATGCTCATCTTTGAGAGAGAAAACCATTTTTACACTTATGAACTTGAGCCCATTCCCTCATCCACAATCCATAACATAGCAGCAATTCGGCTTAGCTTCCACTTCCTTTGATGTGAGATGCGGCATTGGGGCTTTGGGGAAGAGTCCCTTCATGTATGCACAGTATGCACCTTGCCAGTTCAAGAGTCTAAGCATCATTATCTTCTTGAGTGCTCATCTATTTATCACATGCAAGTTTGCTTTCCTCACATTGTGAGCTTGCATTACTCTAGAAAAATCTTTCTCCCTCATCTAATCAAGAAATTTATAGATGCCATATCCATAGTCTTCAGGCATCACAAGTTATTGATCAGCTCAACATATAATGTGAGAAAACTACAGTAGGTGAGTTGCCTCTGTGTGTGTGTGTGTGTGTGTGTGTGTGGCTGTTTAATCTTAGATAATAAGACATAATTGAACTTTTACATTCAAAAGACAATTGCCAATGCAACGAATAATAGATAAGTACAAAAACAACTCACTATTATAATTATTTAAGTACATGATTGTAGGAAAGAGGTCCCCTTTCCGTATACAGATAGTAAAAGAACTTCTCAGATCATAAGTGAGTGTTCCATCTAGTGTAGGACAGCTTGCCAAAGTTAAAAAAAACCCTTCCAAGATAAGATAGAGTCCTTACCTACATCCATCCAAACAAGACAACAATTCAGTTAGCCTTGGATGTGTTTTACAGGTATTAATGGACTAACGAGTTGTTATACATGTCCATCTTACAAAACTTTTTTTAGAACCTTTTACAAGCTAAGTCTGAAGTATAACCAAATATATATATTTTCTCTCATACTTAAAAGAATCCCAGTGCTTCTAGTCAAAGAGAACTATTTTTTTAAGAAGGTAATCACCCCTTCTAATCCAAGTGTCAGACTTCCCCTTACTCCAAGTGATATGTTCCTCCTAAAAAACAAACTACTTGAGTTTTTAAATGCCAAATTAAAGAGGTTCCATCAGTAAACAGGCCAAAATATTGTTTATCCAATATCCTAGCCCGTTCAACTGTTTAAAACCAAAAAGACAAGGTCAAGCTATGAATGCAAATAGAGTATTGCATTGTCTCGAATCAATCAAAATAATATCGAACATGTCCATACATAGAATGCAACCGAGCCATATTCCCTCCAAGTTTACCATAAATATGCAGCATAATCGTGTTCATAGGAAAACAATACGGCCCAAAAGTTCAAAACGCCACCCCATACAAAGGGTTTTTACCAAATCTCATAAGCGATAGACACCATGATACCCAGTTGCAGAAGCGACAGTACCCCAAGTGAAAGAATTAATACACATCTGGGGTAAACCCCCCATCCCAAAGCTCCATCAAGTATCAATAGGATACTTTCCATACAAATGCCAAGCCAAGCGGCAGTCACCGTATACTTACCTTCAACACTAGTGTGTATACTTACCTTCAACATCAGTGGACTTTAGTTAACCCAGAATGGTGGGTTATACCAAGCTTAAAGACAGAGTGGTCTTGATGCCAAGATTAATAGATAATTCCCACTCAAAAATTCAGTATGCCTAGTATCACATAGTCCCCAGGGCTTTCGGTGCTGAAAAAACCAGAAAATAGTCCCCATTATTCATAAAAAAACGCATCCTGACATGAAGTTATTGCCAATAAACCACTACTTTATGATAAAGTTTGCAAACGGTAATATCTTGCAGAGGCTACATAAAATCCCCAAGTTTATTGGTAATCTCAAGACCATAGTCCAAATGTTGGAACATAACTAAGTCCTGTTGCGCACAGCAGCCATAAAAATTCGACAATAGGAAGTGTTTTTTCTTAAACAAAAAACCATTTTTTTAATGACAGTAGTAGTAATGATTATCCTATTACCATGCCAATCATCCAACATCCATTTATACTTACCTTGCTGTAATGGGCCAGAACCTGATGTATGTATAACTTTTTAAAAAACCAGTAAAGAAGTAAGCATGGGAAAGGAAAAAACTTGAGAAACATGAGTAGTGAGCTCCATAATTCCGTGTTTGAAGCAAGCTGTAGGTACTTTAGTTTAAACAAGACAAAACAACATGGGCTAAGTGAGGGGCACAGATGCGCCCTCACCTGTTTATATAAGGGAATGAGGAGGGACTGCCGGTCTTGTGTCATGAGCGGGAGCCATAAGTGATCAGGGCCGCCTTCATGGAGTGTTTGTGTGTGTGTGTGTGTGTGTGTGTGTGTGTGTGTGTGTGTGTGTGTGTGTGTGTGTGTGTGTGTGTGTGTGTGTGTGTGTGTGTGTGTGTGCGTGTGTGTGCGTGTGTGTGCGTGCGCGTGCGCGTGCGCGTGCGCATGCGCGTGTGCGTGTGCGTGTGTGCGTGTGTGTGTGTGTGGTTGCCCTGTTAAGCGCGCAGATATCCATGAGTGGGGAGATCCATAGCGGGAATGGTAAGGCCACCTTCGAGGTGTAATGAAGAGGAATTCCCAAAAAGTAATCACTCTCGGCCACGCCAGAGGTAGCAATAGTGCACAGCTCATAGGTTAATTTTAAGGTCTATGCACCATGGTGCTAAAATATGGCAGTGGTTTTAAGTAGGATTTCAAGTATTTAGGAAGCCTTGGTTAAAGAGTTGTGTGTATGTGTTTACCATTGCCAGAAAAAACCCCGCAGGTCCCGAAAGAAGGGGTAGGTCTAGGTGAGGTCTTTTTTAAGGTAAGCTAAAAAAACAAAAAACAAAACAAGAGTACTAAAGTAACACTGTGTGTGTGTGTGTGTGTGTGTGTGTGTGTGTGTGTGTGTGTGTGTACCCGCCCTAACCCAGGCGCCATACACAATGGGTTGGTAGTAGACCCATTGTGTATGGGCCTACTACCTTATTAGAGAAATGAGAATCTCTTGGTTAAAGTGTAACACAGGCCAACTATGCTGGGTGAGAGCCTATGTAATAATGTTGCAGACCTGGTTTCTATTAAACCCGTTAAGGCAATACTATTTGATTAGTAGATCAACCTCCTTCCAAGCAAGAAAAGAATCAGAGGAAGAATATCAAATCAAGTGTAGCAGGCTGACACATGAGCTAATAGCAGCCTTGTGAGGCCTATTGTTAGTCTTTTTTATGAATTCCACAAGTGGTAATTTCAAGAGATCCCTATTCCAAACAAACCTTAGGTCATATCCACCAACAGATGGGATATGAAGGGAGATAGAAAGATTAAGGAATTGAATCAATGTGCAAAAATCCTCATTGGGTGTGACGATCTTATGTAAAGATGTGGGTTCAATTGTAAGGCAGTGGGGATAAATCAGACAAATTTCTTTGAGGAAGTCTCTATTGTTGACACAAACTAGGTCACCCATATATCTAAAGGTATGTCTGAACTGTGAAAAAATATTTTTGCATGATTCCATGGTTCTGAGAAACAAATTGTATTCAAAGAAAGCAAGGTAAATATTATACATAAGTGGAGAACAAGAGAATCCCATGGGGATGCTTAGGCATTGGTTGAAGCATAGACCGTCGGAAATTATAGTGCAGTTACAAAGCAGCCAGGAGATGTAAAAGCAAAGCTTGGCTTCATTGAAGTGTAAGGAGTGTAATAAGTGATTTTTTTTTATATCCACCTGGGTTTTTTGGAAAGAAAGATGTAGAAAAGTTTCTTCTTTCTAGCACTGGAGAAGGCTATTTTAATCTCCTTGGCAAGAATGGTCTTAAGGCCAAGATCCCCTTCAAGGGGAATGTTTTTGTAGCATTGTGTAATGTCAACAGTAAAAATGTGGAAGATTTACTGAGGAAGATTAAGCGAGACTTCTGTAGAGTTTCTTGTAAGTTAAAAGGGATTGTACTGAATATGTAAGAAGTCTTGGCAGATTTTCTGTTTGGTGGCACAAATAAGCTCAAATTTGGCTAGTATAAGGTCAAGGCATAGCGTAATATCCCTGGTGATATCAGTAAAGATACTATTGGAAGCATCAGATATCCATCTGAACTTATGCTTATGAATTTTATAGGTGGGAAATAATACAAGTAACTTAGTGTTCAGTACACGGTAGCCTAGATTCCCTAAGTGTTTAGCGATATTATCGGTAACTGCTTGTAGTGTGGAATTAATGCTACAGAATTCCTTTCCAAATACTCGATCGCGGGCGACCTTCCAAGCAAGGTATTTTCATATAACAGTGGGACAATTAGAAATTTTTTCAAGACCAACAACAAACCATTTATCAGAGATTTTTTGAAAATCAAAAGCTAGCTGAGATGTAAGCCATGATTCATCAGAGGATACCCATTTTCTAGGTGGTTGTGATATTTTACGAAGGAAGCATTCCTTCACAACTTCCCTTAAGTCCGATAGGACAGTTATCTCCAGTTGGAGAGCACTAACAAGGTCAGTGAGGTAGCTTAGTATAGCTGATAGAGCAAGGTAGGGGTTTTTGGGAAAGTTCGGTATATGATTGAGCCCTTTGACCAAGATTCTATGTATTTTAATATTTCCAATAATGCTAAGATCACAAGTACAAACATGTTTACCGTAAGCCTCAAAATTCCTGCAAAAGGTGGTAAATTGAAAGCGTGTACAATGGGGAATAGAATTTTGTCGAAGAAAGTCATTAGTATAAACTAAATTTTTTACGAGATGTTGATACTTCCATCCTATGAGTATATTATCGAGTAATTTGTGATTGCCAAAACAATTCAAAGCACTCACAAAAAAGATTTTTTGGTTGAATCCAATCGAAGAGTACATTGTGGAAGAGACAGTGTATGTAGATGAATCCATTGTCCGGATTCACTTTGTCGAGCATACTTCTTCCACAAGGGCTTGTAGTAACTCTGCAATATCACCAAGGATTACATTTCAGGGAAATTCCTGATGGGGGGACTCATGCCTCTACCCCTTGTGTAGCTACGAGCTTTTCCCCGGTTAGAGGATGATCTAGGTGTTAGAAAGGAAGTGAAGGAGTTGGGGGTAGTAAGAGACTTGGGTCTTTTAAGAGCAGGGAAGTCATCCTCATTAATACAAGGTTTAAATAAACTAGTGATGATCTTAACACCTTTAATGTTAGCATAAGTAGTTAAGTAAATCCCAGGTTCATCAAATTTTAGCTCCTTCAGGATATCCAGCATTAATCCATGGAAGATGTTAAAGGCAATCTACGCAGTTACAATTTGCTTAGCTTGGCCACCTAACCAAGATCAAATGAGGGAGAGGTGAAAATCCGCAGGTTTTTTTAGAAAGAGTAAGTCCAGATGGTTGAAAATAAACCAAATGGTATGACCGAACCGCATGATGTTGGATTCACAAGAGGCTTTAGGGTCAAGAAATCTGCAGGCACATTTTACATAAGGTCGAAAGACATTCAAGATGGATTCAGTGTAAAAATCTGGATTACTCTTGGCAAATTCCATGTTTCCTTTGGTACGGATGTAGAGGCCTATATTGGAGGGGCATTTGGAGTGGTCAATGAGATTGAGGTTGAAGGGTGCTTTGATAAGCTCCCTTTTGTCTAGAAATTGTCCTCCTTTTAAAATCTTGAGTCTGCAGTCTTCCACAGTAGAGGTAGGGAGGTTGGCAAGGTAAACCCAAGTTTCACTCAAAATTGGTGCTAAGAATGCTTTGTTGGGCGGGACCCAAAGCTGATGGTCAACCCGAAGGGATTCAATTTCAATTTTCCTAATAGGTAAGACAGAAAAAACTTTAGAAATTTTTGGCACCATCTCCAAGAGGTTAGAGTCATTAAGGGAACAAAGATTACTCTGAAACTCTTTAACAGCTTCAAGGGCTGCACTATTCCGACAAAAGATACCACTAGTTTGTGGAATAGTTGGAGTAGCCGGTGTACAGATAAACAAAAGAGGGATTGAGACCACACAACTTACTTAGAAAGTTAGACAGATCAGCACCAGAGGAAGAAAAAAGGGCAAGCTCCTGTTAGTATTGTGAGGAAAGTAGGGGAAGCTGGGCTATGTATTGGGTAATTAAATTCACCCCTTCCCTGGAGTCTTTATTCAGAGTAGACAATATTTTGACCCAATCATTAAAAAACAACATATGTAAGACAGATAATTTCTTGTCAGAGGTAAGAGTCGATTCATATATTAGTAGAGAAGCATCCAAGCTACTAATACATCTGAGTACAAGAGAAGTGACTACTGAGAGGGGCTCCGAGGTCAATTCCAATCCTTGTGAGAGAGCAAGAGTCTGCAATATTTCAAAAAAATTGTGGTGAGGTATACTATTATTTACCGTAGTAAGTAATACAATCTTTGGCTTTCCTAGAGAGGAAGGGTCTAGTTCTAACTACCAAAGCATTCTTTGGTTTACGGTCCTTAAGGTATAGCTTAATCTGTTTGATCTTTGCATGATTCTCAGAGTTGTGTTTAGTGCTCATGCGAGCTGTCTTTCTATATGGTATGCAGTTTTGAAAAGGGAACTGTATAAACATAAATAAAAGTAGACACAGTAATTGTAGTTTTGGGCCTACAAACCTTACACCGGCAAAGTCAAAGACTATAGTAGCCATGAGCAAGGGAACCAGAAAAAGAGTCTATGAAAGACACCCTAACACCAGTCAACCAGTCAAGGGATTACAAACTGTGGGTCCAACCTAGAACTCAATTTCGAAGATAATTTCCAAAGCCAGTATCCTGATTTCTCTAGAAAGAAAAACCTTATGTATAGGATGTTTGTGTAGATGTTTAATCTTAGATAATAAGACATAATTGAATCTTTAGATTCAAAAGACAGCTGGCAATGGAGCGAAGAATAGATAAGTACAAAAACAACTCAGTATTAGAATTATTTAAGTACAATGATTGTAGAAAAGAGGTCCCCTTTCAGTATACAAATAGTAAAAGAACTTCCCAAATCATAAGTGAGTGTTCCATCTAGTGTAGGACAGATTACCAAAGTAAAAAAAAACCCTTCCAAGATAAGATAGAGTCCTTACCTGCATCCATTCAAACAAGACAAAATTCAGCTAGCCTTGGATGTGTTGTACAAGTATTAATGGACTATACCAGTTGTTATCCATGTCCATCTTACAAAACTTCTTTTAGAACCTTTTACAAGCTAAGTCGGAAGTATAACCAAATAAATATATTTTCTCTCATTTACTTAAAGAATTCCAGTGCTTCTAGTCAAAAAGAACTATTTTGTTTAGAAGGTAATCACCCCTTCTAATCCAAGTGTCAGACTCCCCCTTCTACTCCAAGTGATATGTTCCTCCCAAAAAACAAACTACTTGAGTTTTTAAATGCTAAATTAAAGAGGTTCCATCAGTAAACAAGCCAAAATGTTGTTTATCGAGTTTGTTCTATGTTTAGAACTGATAATGTTTATGTTTCAAATGGAGTCCAGTCCTTCCTAATTTCATAAGTCACAATGTCATAGCAAGACAAGTGGTAGAGACCTTTAGTGGTATCCTAGCCCATCCAACTGTTTAAAACCAAAAAGACAAGGTCAAGCTGTGAATGCAAATAGAGTATTGCATTGTCTCGAATCAATCAAACTAATATCAAACATGTCCATACATAGAATGCAACCGAGCCATATTCCCTCCAAGTTTACCATAAATATGCAACATTATCGTGTTCATGGGCAAAAAATACGGCCCAAAAGTTCAATACACCACCCATACAGAGGGTTTTTACAAGATCTCATAAGCGACAGTCAACATGATACCCAGTTGCAGCAGCGCAGTACCAAGTGAAAGAATTAATACACATCCGGGGTAAACCCCCCATCCCAAAGCTCCATCAAGTATCGATAGGATACTTTCCATACAAATGCCAAGCCAAGCGGTAGTCATCGTATACTTACCTTCAACACTAGTGTGTATACTTACCTTCAACATCAGTGGACTTTAGTTAACCCAGAATAGTGGGTTATACCAAGCTTAAAGCCACAGTGGTCTTGATGCCAAGCTTAATATAATTCCCACTCAAAAATTCAGTATGCCCAGTATCACATGGTCCTCAGGGCTTTCGGTGCTAAAAAACCCAAAAAATAGTCCCCATTATTCATAAAAAAACGCAACATGACATGAAGTTATTGCCAATAAACCACTACTTTATGAAAAAGTCTGCAAACAAAAATATCTTGCAAAGGCTACATAAAATCCCCAAGTTTATTTCTAATTTCAAGACCATAGACCAAATGGTGGAACATAATTAAGTCCTGCTGTGCACAGTGGCCATAAAAATTCAACAGTAGGATGTGTTTTTTATAGACAGAAAACCTTTTTTTTTTTACAGCAGCAGTAGTGGTCATTATCCCATCACCATGCCAATCATCCAACATCCATTTATACTTACCTTGCTCTAATCGGCCAGAACCTGATGTATGTATAACTTTTAAAAAAACCAGTAACAAAGTAAGCATGGAAAGGAAAAAACCTGAGAAACATGAGTAGTGAGCTCCATAATTCCGTGTTTGAAGCAAGCAGTAGGTACTTTAGTTTAAACAAGACAGAACAACCTGGGCTAAGTAAGGGGCACAGATGCGCCCTCATCTGTTTATATAGGGGAAGGAGGAGGGACTTCCGGTCCTGTGTCATAAGCGGGAGCCATAAGTGAGCAGGGCCACCTTCATGGAGTGTGTGTGTGTGTGTGGTTGCCCTGCTAAGCGCACAGATATCCATGAGTGGGGAGATCCACAGTGGGAATGGTAAGGCCGCCTTCGATGTGTAATGAAGAGGAACTCTCAAAAAGTAATCACGCTCGGCCACGCCAGAGGTAGTGATACTACACAGGTCCTCCACAGGTCATAGGTTAATTACAAGGGCTATGTCCCATGGTGCTAAAATATGGCAGTGGTTTTAAGTAGGATCTCAAGTATTTAGGCATCCATGGTTAAAGAGTTGTGTGTATGTGTTTACCATTGCCAGAAAAAACCCCGCAGCTCCCGAAAGAAGGGCTAAGTCTACGTGTGATCCTTTTTAAGGTAAGCTAAAAAAACAAGAAAACCAAGAGTACTAAATTAACATTGTGTGTGTGTGTGTGTGTGTGTGTGTGTGTGTGTGTGTGTGTGTGTGTGTGTGTGTGTGTGTGTGTGTGTGTATGTGTGAGAGAGAGAGAGAGAGAGAGAGAGAGAGAGAGAGAGAAAGACCAAAAACGTGGAGCTATCGGATGAGAGAGATGCCTCAAGCTACAAAAAATGCAGCGGGCTAACCTCAGTCATCAACTCCCTCCCTCTCATAAGTGACCAATGTGACAAGTGCAGCTACAGTTGTAGCCTCTAGTTGCCAACCCCTGCCCTCTCATCATCTGTCACATGGCCAAGAATGGTTCTAAATTCTTGATAGGGCTGACATAATTGCATGTAGCCGCAATATGGTGACGCATGGAAGGGCTATTAGGCAGCAACATTGACAGGAGGATGCAAGTTGGCAAGGATATTTTACCATACATGATTGGGAGGGAAAGCTAAGACCAACCAACATGGGGTTATCTCGAGATTGCATTATTTTTTTCAAGCTCAATAGGAAAGTAGATTAGATTTTGATCCTTCTTTGCATGAGTTGGGTCCAATGGAGCATCTCTCATTGCATCTCTATCATGACCATGTCTTGTACATTCCATCTTGTGGATAATCTCTCTTTCATGATGTTGAAAATAAAAACCAAATGAACATCATCAGCTAGAACTTAAGCTCATTTGCAAATATAGCCCAAGAAACAAAGCTGTTCTACTTGCACATTTATTTTTCCGGTTAGAACTTATGTAAACTAAGCTCATTTGTCAATATAGCCCAAGAAACAAAGTTGTTAATATAGCTATGATAATAACTAATATCTAATTCTTCTAAATGATTTTCTCATGTTAAACTGATCATTTATTTTGGGAGATACCAAGGGGAGCAAAGGCTAAATATTGGAGAGGCTGCCAGACCGGTCTCAACAGGGGATCCGAAGGAAGGAAAATACGGATCCATATGGGGATGGTTTGCTCAAGACCAAAGTGCATCAATGGAGTTTAAAAATATCTTTGGGTTCAACTCCGTTAAGACTTCCATAGGGTAAAGTTCCAACTTTTTAGTCTACGTCCTAGGCCATGAGAACCATTCCTAGTGACTAAAGTCCTAACTTGTAAAATCAACAAAGTACTCCAGCAAAAATACAAGAGAGTGGGCGAGCTAGGATAAGAGACAACACACACACACACACACACTCACACAAGCTTACCTTTACACCTAAAAGCAAATAGGACACATGTTAGGCATGCAACAAAACCCCCAATTTTGCATGAATCCTATTGAATGGACAAAGAGGTCCACCAATGAGGATTAAGCTAGTGTAAATTCAATTTCTTATTTTAGAAATTCTTGATAAAAGAACCAATGAAAATTAATCACCCTAAATGAATATGGGACAGTCAAAGGTGCAATGAGAAATAAGCAGCCTATAAATTTGCTTAATTCCTATTGGCTAGAAGACTAAAAGGTCCAATAAGAATTTAGATAATTAAATTAATTATATAAGCTTTTACAAAAGGTTAAAGGGGTGGACACTTGTCACAAGGCTCTTGACTTGGCATCCCAAATGCTATTGGCTAAGCTTTTCAAGGGCCAATAGGATGCCAGCATGAGTAAATAGCAAGAGGGGTCAACCAAAAGAGAGAGAGGGATGATTTTTGCAAGGCATTATCACACACACACACACACACACACACACACACACACACACACACACACACACACACACACACACACACACACACACACACACACACACACACACACACACAATCTCATGTGTGAAGTAAAGAGGACTATCTCCTTCTCAAGATTTAGTGGAAAGCTCATCATATATCTACTCCAAGCTTGTGAAAAGGGAGGTTTACACTAACAACTCTTGGCTTTGTGATGCAAATCCAACCAAGAGCCAAGCTCCAATGCATGCTCATCTCCTCTATCATGCTAATTACTAAGCTATGATAAGCTTTTATGACTGATATGTGAGGAGACATACTTCTCTCTCATAAGAATCCTCCTTCTTCCTCTACATCTACTCTCATACCCTGCTAGCTCTCACCATCTATGAAGGTGTGTGAGGTCTTGGGTTTGAGACCGTGAGGAATGATGTTATGTTTTCAAGTTTAAGCTTGGTTCTTGAAGCTTCCATATTCATTGCACCAGCAAGTTATTGAAGGAACACAAAGTATTGTATTGTAAAATATCTCCCTTGATGGGGGAAACCTATAATATAATACAAAGCCTTATGGAGGGGGGACCGGCTCCATGTACATTTGGTCCTCAATGGGTGTCAATAGCTTAATTTCTCTCTCTTAATGATTTATTGTTCATGCCTAATTCTAACGAGGTGTTATGCTTTTGTTGCTCTCTCTCTCTCTCCAACCAGGCACTCTTGATATGCTCATTAGGAATCTATTCTTAATAAAATTCTCACTATGTCTATGTTAATTTCCGCTACACATAACTTACTACCCCATTAAAAAATTGCATTGGTATTAGAGCACAAGGTTTCTCTTTTCTTGCTCAAGAAGAGAGTTCCTCAAGCTAACTATAAATGGTTGGTATTACTAATTGCAATTGAGTAAGTAGAGTAGGAAGTTTTTAGCCTTGCAGTGCGCTTGCTT
The DNA here is from genome assembly GCF_014529385.1 of Adiantum capillus-veneris. Classification (NCBI taxonomy): domain Eukaryota; kingdom Viridiplantae; phylum Streptophyta; class Polypodiopsida; order Polypodiales; family Pteridaceae; genus Adiantum; species Adiantum capillus-veneris. The sequence continues at coordinate 109,370,591 of NC_140938.1, read as the reverse complement.
CGTGCAGATAACAGGGCATCACCATTGAGAGCTATGGTCTTAATAGTGGAGTCCTATGGGGCTTGCCTATGGCTTAACCACTATTGAGCTATTAGAAGCTTGACAGGAGCCGGTGCTGTTTTGGTGGCGAAAGACCCTCTCTTCTATTCCTTGAAATTAATGATATTTGAGCCACGGGTACAGGAGCTTGAGTGCTTTTCTAAAGGTTTAAGAGGAGTAGCAACTAAGGCTTGAAGTGCCAAAGTACACTTAAAAATTTTACACCTATAATTTGTTAGAATGGCTAACAATAGTAAAGAGAGTGAAATTAATGTTGATAGCTTTGATTTTGCTAATGAACAGGCTACTAATGATGCCCCTATGCTTGTTAATCACCTTGTTACTAGGCTTCAACAAGCCATGGGCAATCCATCCCTCCAAGGTGAAGTGCAACGATAGGTACGTACTCATGGGATTCTCCAAACTCCCCACCAAGAAGAGAGAGTACCTAGGAAGCCTCCTTGTGCGACTTCCAAAAGAGGACTCTCTCTGATAAGGGAAGAAGAAGAGGATCCGTACGAAGGGCTCAACAATCTACTACTTGACGATGCATCTCCCTCCCAAAGGAGAACTCAAGTTTCAATGGTAGAGCCCCCACCAAAAGAACGAGAAAGAAGTGAGTCTCCTGCCACCTCGTAGAGATGGCCCACGAAGACGACGGAAAAAATGCTCTCCATCACCCCCTAAACGGAGAAGACCATTGCATACTTCTCCACACCATAATCCAAAGAGGGACAAGAGAAAACAAGAGAAGAAAAAGGCGAGAAAGAGGTCACCCTCTTTCTTCTTCATCCTCTTCCTCTTCTGAAGAAAGTGATGGTGTAGACAAGGAGGAACAAGGGAAGAAAAAGGCAAGAAATAGGTCACCCTCTTCTCCATCCTCCTCATACTCTTCCTCTTCTGAAGAAAGTGATGGTGCAGCTCTTGAACCACCTAAAAGAAGAGGCCATAGGAAATCCTATTCCGCATGGAAGAGGCTGTCCAAGCTCAAAAAGTGCAAAGAGGGAGGAAAGAACATCTCTTTCCTTACCTACAATGGCACCTTTAGTGCTATGGACAAATTCTTGGCCTTCATCCAACAATTTGATGCGGCGTTTGGAGATGAGGGATTCATGAATTCCTCTAAGCTACGCCATGTAGCTATGCATTTTCAAAAGTCCGCCAGGCAATGGTGGTCTAGCCTATGAGCAAACGGTGAAGCTCCACGAACATGGAAAGCTTTAAGAGCTTCCATCATGAAGCAGTTTTTGGCTATTGATGCCAAAGACAAAGTACTCAACAAATGGCAAAGTTTGAAGCTCTCTCCCTACGAATCTATTCATATTTAGACAAGTTTTGGGATTTACATCTCAAAGCCATTGTCTTTAAAAAGATGGATTTTGGAGAGCAAAAACAACAATTTTGTGCGGGTTTAACTGAAGATATGGTAGAGTATGTCAACTCCCAAAGACCATGCACCACATCTGCAGTCATACATCATACCATGGTGGCTTCACAAATCAATTTCCAAAAAGGGGCTAAGAGAAACCTAAACCCACAAAAAACAAGGACCGTAACGAGCCCAAGGGGACGCACAATGTCCAAAAGTCTTCTAAAGGCAACGCCAACAACAACAAAGCTAAGGAGAAGGGAGTTTAAAGGCAAAAATCAACTCTCTCCTGAAGAGCTTGATCGTTGTCGTAAAGATAACCATTGTTTCAAGTGCGAGGAGCAAGGGCATGCTTGTCGTTCTTCCCCCCACAAGAATACACGTAATGAGCCTCCTAGAGCTACCTTGGTTGAAATCCAAGAAGAGAATACTCATCACAAAAAGGATCTCCTCTATGCCATGCTTGGGAAAAGGTAAGAGAACATGATGTTTTTATTCTCTTTGACCCTGGTTCTACTCACAATTTCATTTCCACAGAGTTGGCCACCAAGCTAGGCATCCAAGCCTATGAGATGGGAGATGTCCTACTTGCCGATGGTGCTTTCAAGGGGAAAGAAGCCTCAGTCACTCCCTTAATTGGGAAATTGAGGCTCCATGTCCAAAGCTATGTGAACAAGGAGGATTTCTTTATCTCTCGTCTCAAGCATGAGGATGTAATCCTAGGGGCACCATGGTTTGATTGCATGGCAGCCAATGTTAAATTCCTTGAAACGAAAAATTACTTTAGGTTCAAAACAAAAAGATATGTACATAGATACTAAGGAGTTGGGTAACACCATACCCATTGCACATAAGCAAGCTTTCAATAAGTCAATAAAGAGCTCTTTTTCGTGTACATGATTTTTGTTAAAGATTCTGAAAATGAACCTAATTCTTTAGCAAAAGAAAATATAAACAATCACAAGAAATTAGAGTTATACAATTTTCTCAAGGGATTTCAAGATGTTTTTATTGACGACATCCCTTGTGAACTACCTCCTAAATGAGTCAATGATGACCATGCAATTGAACTTCTTCCAGGAAATTCATCGCCTAATAAACCTCCTTATAGAGTTTCTCAAGCTCAACAAGAGGAGATTATGTGGCGAGTGCATGAGTTAGTTGAGAAGGGTATTGTTAGGCTTAGCTCATCTCCATTTTGTTCACCAGTGTTATTAGTGCAAAAGAAAGATGGCACATATCGTATGTGTGTCGACTATAGAGCACTAAATAAGATCGCTATCAAAAATAGGTTTCCCGTTCCACGGGTAGAAGACCTATTTGATAAGCTACAAGGGTTGACCTACTTCAGTAGGATTGACCTAAAAAGTGGCTACCATCAAATAAGGATAGTTGATCAAGACGTTGTAAAGACCACATTTCACACTACGTTTGGTCTGTATGATGACATTGTCATGCCTTTTGCCTTGACCAATGCACCAGCCACATTTAACCACTTGATGGAGAAGTTATTCAAACATCACCAAACCTTTACTGGAGGGTTCTTTGATGATATAATCATCTACTCTAATTCATTAGACGAACACAAGCAACATTTCCAGTTAATATTTCAAGTTTTACGAGAGAATAAATTTTATATTAATCAAAAGAAAAGTGAATTTTTCTTACAAAAGATTCAGTATTTAGGTCACATTATCTCTCAAGATGGCATCCAAATGGATCCATCAAAGCTAGAGGTAATAAAAGGATGGCCTAATCCAAAGAATCTACATGACTTAAGAAGCTTTATAGGTATGTGTGCATACTATAGATGCTTCATAGACAATTTCTCACAAATCACGAGACCATTACATGACCTAACAAAGAAAAACGTTAGGTATACATGGTCTACCAACTAAAACAATGCTTTTGAAAAGCTTAAAGAAAAGATTATCTCTCAACCGGTGCTTACACAACCGGATCTCTCAAAGCCATTTCATGTCCAATGTGACGCTTGTAATTGCCTTGGAGCTATTTTGCTCCAAGAAGGGCATGCCATAGCCTATGAAAGTTGAAGGCTCAACCCTCTTGAGCAAGCTCTAGGCATATATGAAAAGGAACTCCTTACAGCTCTACATGCCTTAGACACATGGAAGCACTATGTATTGGGGACCCCTTTCATTCTACGGACAGATCACCAAAGCCTCAAGTACTTCATGATGCAGACCAATCTCTCCAAAAAACAAATGAGGTGGGCAAATTTCCTTTCGCAATTTCATTTTTATATTGCTCAATTGCTGGCAAGCATAATCAAGTAGCCAATGCACTCTCAAGACGACTGAGAGTGAATGCGATTTCCATAGCAACTCACAATGATATATCTTCTATGATAGATGAGTACGCTATAGATCCCGATTTTAGAGATGTGATTTCAGCCCTTGCACTAGGGAAGAAAGAAGAACCATTTACTCTACAAGATGGTTACTCTATGGCAATAGACTATGCGTTAGTAACTCACTACGTGAGAAAGTAATGTATGAATCTCATGCTCCTCCTTATGCGGGGCATAGAGGAATATCTACCCTAAAATGAATAGAAACATATTTGTATTGGCCTACCATGAGATCAAACATACAAGAGTATGTTTCAAAATGTGTGGTATGCCAAAAGACGAAGTTTGATAGAGGGAAGCAACTTGGATTGCTTCAACCTTTGCCAATCCCTAATTCACCATGGGAGAGCATATCCATGGATTTTATCTTTGGATTGTCTAAGTCTATCCATGGAAATACAGGAATATGGACGATACTAGATAGGTTTAGAAAACAAGCACATTTCATACCTATCAAAAAGACTATCAAAGCCCATCAAATGGAAACCCTCTTTATATCACAAATCTTCAAGTACCACGGCTTGCCATGTCCATAGTGTCGAATAGAGATCCTAGAATGACCAGTAATTTCTAGAAGGATCTCTTTGACAATTTAGGGACAAGGCTAAATTTCTCTTCGGGCTTTCACCCGGAAACGGATGGCCAAAGTGAAATAGCTAACCTGACAATCCTTGATCTACTAAAAGCCTATGTAACGAAAGTGGATCAAAGGTCCCAATGGGAGAAGTACTTACCCTTAGTGGAGTATGCTTACAATAACACTATACATACTTCTATAGGAAAAGCACCTATTGAGGTGATAGAGGAAAGATCAAAAAGTCCCTTGCTACTTAAGATACACGAGAAGATCTTCGTTGCAGATGAGTATAGCCGAGACCTACAACAATCTTTCTAAAATACTAAGGATGCTATCTCTATCTCAAAGCAAAGGCAAAAGGATGTTGCTGCTGATAAGCACAGAAGAGCCCAAGCCTTTAAAGAAAATGATTGGGTCTTGCTTAAATTTCCCAAGGCTCGATTAAGGCACACGACCTGCAAGAATCCTATGGGACACCAAAAGCACTATGCTAAGTTAGCAAAAAGGTACTATGGTCCCTTCCAAATTCTTAGACCAATCAATGAGATGGCCTATCAATTCAAGTTGCCCAACCATTGGCTCATACACAATGCTTTCCATGTGAGCCTACTAGAGCCTTAGAAAGGAGAGCCACCTCAAGAACCAACTATTGAAGACCCACCGAAGATCGAGGACCAAGAAGAGGTGATGCAGCCCGAGTCCATTCTTCGACATGAAGACAAGGTATTGAGAGGCGGTAAGATTATCCGACGGTGTCTTATTAAGTTTAAGAACTATCCTTTTGAAGATGCTAGATGGATGCAAGGCATACAATTAAAGGATAATCTAAACCTTCTCAATGCTTACAATGCTTCCCTAGAGTAAGCAAATGTAAAAAAATTTAAAATGAACAAAGTTTTTGTCTTATAACACTCTCTGTTTCTTTAGAGTGCGCACGTGTTAATGAATATGCATGCTTAGGATCATGTTTGTGGAGAGATGATGTCTCCTGAACACCAACTAGAGCTTGTCACTCTACTATAAAACATTGATATGGACTAAGGTGCACACATGCTTGCGGCAGCTAACGCTCTCAAGCACCGAATGGACTAGTCAACCATTCTGGGATGATGTCGTAGGGTAAAATAGGGGTCCTCTACCCGCTAGCAAACAGACTAATGACTAGGCTTTATCATCTCTACCTCATAGTCGAGGATGACTATGATTTCAAGAGAGAGGTAATGGCATAATAACTAATATCTAATTCTCCTAAATGATTTTCTCATGTTAAACTGATCATTTTATAATATGGGGAGATACCAGGGGGAGCAAAGGCTAGATATTGGAGAGGTTGCTAGGCCGGTCTCAACAGGGGATCCAAAGGAAGGAAAATAGGGATCCATATGGGTATGGTTTGCTAAAGAGCAAAGTGCATCAATGGAGTTTAAAAAGACCTTTGGGTTCAACTCCGTTAAGACTTCCATAGGGTAAAGTTCCAACTTTTTAGTCTACAGGTCCTAGGCCATGGGAACCATTCCTAGTGACTAAAGTGCTAACTTGTAAAGTCAACAAAGTACTCTAGCAAGAAGACAACAGAGTGGGCAAGTTGGGATGAGACAGAACACACACACACACACACACACACACACACACACACACACACACAATCTTACCTTTACACCTAAAAGCAAATAGGACACATATCAGGTCAATACGAATTCCTATTGGCCAAAAGGTCCAATAAGAATTTAGACAATTAAATTAATTTTCTAAGCTTTTACAAAAGGTTAAAGGGGTGGACACTTGTCACAAGGCTGTTGACTTGGCATCTCAAGTGATAGGCTAAGCTTTTCAAGGGCCAAGAGTATGCCAGCTTGAGTAAATAGCAAGAGGGGTCGACCAAAAGAGAGAGGGGGGGGCTGATTTTTGCAAGGCATTATCACACACACACTCACACAATCTCATGTGTAAAGTAAAGAAGACTATCTCCTTCTCAAGCTTTAATGGAAAGCTCATCATCTACTCCAAGCTTGTGAGAAGGGAGGCCTACACCAACAACTCTTGGCTTTGTGATGCAAATCCAACCAAGAGCCAAGCTCCAATGCATACTCATCTCCTCTACCATGCTAATTACTAAGCTATGCTAAGTTTTTATCAGTGATTATGTGAGGAGACATACTTATTTCTTGTAAGAATACTCCTTCTTCCTCTAGATCTACTCTCATACCGCGCTAGCTCTCACCATCTTCAAAGGTGTGTGAGGTCTTGGAGACCGTAAGGGAATTGATGTTGTGTTTGCAAGTGTAAGCTTGGTGCTTGAAGCTTCCATATCCATTGCATCAGAAAGTTATTGAAGGAACACAAAGTATTGTATTGTAAAATGTCTCCCTTGATGGGGGAAACCTATAATACAAAGCCTTGTGGAGGGGGGACCGGCTCCATGTACATCCGGTCCTCAACGGGTGTCAATAGCTTAATTTCTCTCTCTTTTTGAAGTATAGTTCATGCCTAATTCTAGCGAAGTGTTATGCTTTTGTTGCTCTCTCTCTCTCTCTCTCTCTCCAACCAAGCACTCTTGCTATGCTCATTAGGAATCTATTCTTAATGAAATGCTCACTATGTCTATGTTAATTTCCGCTACACATAAGTTACTACCCCATTAAAAAGCTACAATAGCTCATTTATTTTTCCAGTTGGAGCTTATGTAAACTAAGCTCATTTGCCAGTATAGCCCAAGAAACAAAGTTGTTAATATAGCTCATTTATTTTTCCAGTTAGAGCGTATGTAAACTAGGCTCATTTGCCAATATAGCCTAAGAAACAAATTTTTTCTAGTTGCACCTTTATTTTTCCGGTTAGTACTTAGGGAAACTAATCTCAGTTGCCAATATAGCCCGAGAAACAAAGTTGTTCAACTTGCACCTTTAATTTACGCTCAACTTCAATAGAAATCAAAGCCTTCAAAATGCTTTTTCTTTTTTGACACAACAATTATCCTTATTTGCAAGCTGAAACTTTTTTGTTTTTTTATTCATAACTTTTTTTCACCCCATCTTGTACATTGCTTGATGATGAGCTTTGCAATATCACTTGCAAACCATGAAAAATAAAACACATCCAAGATTCCAACTAAAGGAGTAAAAGAGAGAGGGAGTTTATGACCATCTTTGAAAGCTATATTAAGTGAGTGCCTAGTTTTGAAATGTGAACATAACCCCATTAATACCTAGATTCCCACACATCATCTCTCTCTCTCTCTCTCTCTCTCTCTCTCTCTCTCTCTCACACACACACACACACACACACACACACACACACACTTGTTTCTTCTTGTTCCGCTCTTTGTCAACACCAAGTGTTCATCATAAGGTAGAAAATAAGAAGCAGGTAATGTTCACATCAAAAAACTGCACAATTGGGTTCTAAACCAAGAGTTGCAACATAAAACTCCATCTTCATCTTGTGCTCCATTGCTTTACCATTTTTTGTCCTCACCTATTTGGTTCTCATCTCCAACCATGTCTTCATCTATTACTCCATCTCTTGTCTCACTTGGTTGATGCTCACATTCCAGAATGCACATCATAGGTGAAGAATCTTCCATGAAGTGAGGGTCTTAGAGATGAATGATGTAATCCATTGATGCATGAATATGTTCCATACAAATCACTTGGTTCATAATTTTCTCCCTCTCATTGACTATTAGGTAGGGATTCTTCTTCCCAATCTTCTTCATCTGCCCTTCTTCCCCTTTCTATTCCTCATAAGACCACTACATGGAAAAATTCCCGAGCATAACTTTGCATGGCATTGAAAGATAGAAGAACTTGGTCTATTGGTTCCTCGTGCTTGTGAAAGTAGCAAGAAACTCCATTGGTGGCTTTACAGGCACACATTCACCACATTTTCCATGGCACACACCCCATCAATAGAGCAATTTTCTCAAAACGCAACCCTGTAAAAATTGACTCCCCTGTATCACCAATTACTTCTCCTTCCTTGCTTGAGTCAATCTTGCTTTTCTAGCTAGAAAAAAAGGCATGAATGACATCTAGGGAGGGGGGGGGGGGGGTCCATGCAAGGAGCTTACGGGTAACTTTTAAGGCTGGTGACGATGAAATGGGCAACCTTGGAGCAGATAGCTTAGGATACCGTACAAGGTTTTGCCTTGATCATAGCCTGCATGGATCATCTATCACTTTTGTAGCTTCTTCTTCTTTTTTGTTTTCTCTCTCCTCTAGCCATCTATTGGCATTAGAAATTGCCTTTTTCTTCTTGCAAGAATTAATACAAGGAGTTCTCTCTCTCTCTCTCTCTCTCTCTCTCTCTCTCTCTCTCTCTCTCTCTCACACACACACACACACACACACACACACACATACACACACACACACACACACACACACACACACACACACACACACACACACAAACATTCTATAGGACTGCATGTGAGTGTGCTACTTGCACATCCAAGAGCTTGTATTTTTAATTGGTTCATGATATGTAAGTGGGATGCTTAATATATAGATGCTCTCTCTCTCTCTCTCTCTCTCTCTCTCTCTCTCTCTCTCTCTCTCTCTCGGCATGGACTTTCATTTTTCTCCTCCAACCTCAACGTGATGATGTATGACAATGCTTTTTGTTTGAGGGTTTTTTAAGCTATCCTTCGGCATGAAGACAAGGTACTATGACATGATAATATTATCCGATGGTATCTTATTAGGTTCAAAAATTATCCTTTTGAAGATGCTAGATGGATGCAAGGAATACAACTCAAGGATAGTATGAACCTTGTCAATGCTTACAATGCTACATTAGGGTAAACAAATGTACATGTTTCTTTTAAATGATCAATGTTTTTGTCTTATAAGACTAGTTCTCTTTTTATTGTGCACAAATATAAGTAGTATGCATGCTTAGAATCATGTTTGTGATGATGACGTCTCTCAAACACCAAGTATAATTTGTCACTCTACTTTGGGAGAATGAAATGAACTAAAGAGAAGACATGCTTGCAGTAGATATGTCTCCCAAGCATCAAATGGATTAGTCATCCATCTTGGAAAGATGTCGTAAAGTAAAAAGGGATCCTCTACCCGCTAAGCAAGATTGACTAATGACTAAGGTTTTATCTCTTTTACCTCATAGTCGAGCACAACTATGATTTCAAGAGAGAGGTAATGTAATAAAATTTAATATCTAACCAACCCAAATGATTTTCTCATATTAAATTGGTCGTTTAATGTGGGAGAATAAACAAGAACAAGGGTTAGAATATAGACATGTGCTTTCAGATCTATCTCAACGTGGGGCCAATGGTAAAGGGGTCCAAATGAGAGATAGTCTATTAAAGAGCAAGGCTAGCTAATGGAGTTTAAAGACCTTAGGGTTAGCTTCATTAAAGACCTCCCAAGGTTAGTGTTAAAAAATCCTTTGACCTTAGGTAAGCTAGGGCTAAGCTTGAGGTGGGAACATGGCCCAAGCTTGAGGTGATTTTTGTGCTTGATGACTAAGGTGCTTGAGGTGCTTGTCGTGCTTGATGACTGAGATGCTTGAGGTGTTTGTCATTCTTGTCGACTAGGGATCTTGAGGTGCTTGTGGGAACACTACGCAGGCTTGAGTTGCTTTGTCATTCTTGTTGACTAAGGTGCTTGGGGGTAAGGTGGCCAAAAAGTCAAATCCCATCCCTATAACAGAGGGGGCGAGCCATAAAGCTAAGGGGATGAGAGATAACACACACACCCTCACACAAGGCAAGCTTGGTACAAAGAAAGCAAAAGGGACACTTGTCAAGCTCCTCCTCATGTTGCTCTCATGGTGTGCCTAAAGCTTATTGGTTGGTCTTCCAAGGGGTCCAATGATAATTTAGTGGATTGAATGTTTTTTGTTTCATTTGTCAAGTCCTTTCTCTCCAAGGGGAAAGGGGGACACTTGTCCCAAGACTACCCTTGTTGCTTGTAATGTATCCTACATGTGATTGGTCAGTCTGGTAGGGGTCTAATGAGCTTCAAGCATGAGCTACAAGGGGGGTCCCAAGTGCAAGAACTCCATCTTCTTCTTCAATCTAGTAGGGAAGTAGAGGGCCTACACCAACACTCTTGGCTATGGAATGCAAATCCAATTAAGAGCCATGCTTCAATGCTTAAGCTTGTCATCTTGTCCATCTTCATTACTATGCTATTATATATGCTAGCAAGAAGAATGATGATAAGTGATAAACTAATTCTTTCTCCTATGAAATGTTTCTTCTTCCTCTTCCCTACCCTCATTCCCCGCTAGCTTACCTTCGAAGGTGTTTGAGGCCTTGGGGCTGAGGCTTGGGATAGTTAATGCTTTCAACAAAAGTTTATGCTATGCTCGTGATGCATGAAGCTTTCCATCTTCATTGCATCACCTAGGTCACAAGGAACACAAAGATTGTATTGTACCAAGCGCCTCTTGATGGGAGGAACTATAATACAAATGCCTATTGGATGGGGGACCAGCTCCACATAAATCCATTCCTCAAATGTTGTCATGTTCTCTAAACTCTCTCTCTTGCAAAAGTATCGTTCATGCCAAGTTAACTAAATGCTATGTTAATGCTGCTACCATCAATTAAGTTCACCCTCTATTCTCACAAAGTAATTTCACAAAATTACTTTCTCTAATTTCCTTTCCGCTACTCTCAAAGTTAATAGGCCATTTCGATTACACTTTTATTTCACCCTTTATTTCACATCTTGACATGCTTGACTTTTCTTGCATTCTATTGTTTTAGATGTTAAAGTGAAGCTCCATCTTACATAATTCTAGTAATTTCTATACACACACACACACACATTGATGAGTTCTTTTTATTTCACATTTCATTTCACAGTCTCTCACGGCTTGACTTTTCTTGCATTCTATAAATTAATTCTAATCAATATTCGAGAAAGTTTCTTTAATTAAGCAACCGTTGGCCAAATTTTCTCCTCATCACAAAGAAGCGAACTGAAAATACTAACACAAAATTTGAAAGATTTTTGAACTATTTTCTCAGATATTCCATCATTTTACTTTCCTTCACCATGGTTTGCAACCGGCTAGTTTTGATTTTCAACCGGCTCAAGACTAAGTTGAGGCAATCCTTTTATGAACACCGATTCCAATTAAACTCAACCTAATGACTTTATCACTTTCTTATTTTTTTAGAAAGCCACTGTGACCCTTTTACTTGTTTTTAAGAAGTAGTATAGATATAGTATAAAATATAAATAATAAATATGTATTGATAAAGTACACTGTTTTTTTACTTTACCTGTGAAAACTCAAAAATCTTTTTTAGTTGCAATCTTACTACTTACCTTTCACTTTTGCATTTCAAATTAAACTTAAAATCAACCAATCACTTCCAGATGGATGCCCTCTCCTTCCTTGAATGGATGCCCTCTCCTTCCTTGAAACTTTTAAGCTCCATTATATATAGTATAGAAATTGCCTATCAAAAATCAAAGAGAGAGAGAGAGAGAGAGAGAGAGGAGAAATTTTTAGTGTCAAATGACTGATGAGACAAAGAGAAGGGGGGAAAGAGAAGGAAAGGGCAAAATGTTTAAGGGTGTAAAAACAATTTAAAGAGACATTAAAGTCCTATGCAAAAAGTCTTCAATAATTTAATACCTTGGGTGGGGGAGAGAGAGAGAGAGACTAGAATAATAGCAAAAGGTCTCAAGAATATATGTGTGTGTGTGTACACACACACACCTCTCTCTCTCTCTCTCTCTCTCTCTCTCTATATATATATATATATATATATATAGAGAGAGAGAGAGAGAGAGAAAGAAAGATCTCAACTTATTCGTGTCATCTTTGTATCATTCCAATTTTTTCATTGTCTTCAAATCTTTTAAATAATTTGGGATTCTTTATATAACTTTTTAATTGAAATTAAAAGTTCCTAGACTCTTCATTTGTCAATACATAACCCTCTCCTTCCCCTACATAGTGCCGTTGAGAGAGAATGCTCACAGGCTAGCGTATCAACAAAAGGTGGCAACCCCATCTCTCTCTCTCTCTCTCTCTCTCTCTCTCTCTCTCTCTCTCACACACACACACACACACACACAAGCCCTCAAGACCCTTCTTGCATCTGTCTTTTTTAGTTGAAACAACCTTTACATTTTGATATACCTGCAATGCACAATTTTTTTGCATTAAGATGCACACCAAAAGAACTAATAAATTTTTTACTTTTAGAGCATTTTTTGACTATTTTTACTCACTTTCCTTCATGTTAACTCGGTTTGATACCGGCTAATCTAAACTCTCAATTGCTAAGCTTAGGCAAACCATTTCCAAACATTGTTGGCAAGTAGTCATCATGTTGCATAGCCTAAAAGAAAGAGAGAGAGAGAGAGAGAGAGAGAGACCTTTAACGTCACCAAAATAGATAATCTAATGAAAAATAGTATCTAGTCAGTTGTGAAAGGGGGAGAGAGGACACACACACACACACACACACACACACACACACACACACACACAGAACATTTAACATCACCAAAATAAATAATTGACTGACAAATACTATCTAATGAGTTAAGAGAGAGAGAGAGAGAAGAGAAGAGAAGAAGAAGAAAAAGTACACAAGAGACCTAAAAAATGTAGCCAATGAGTCTTGATTCTGGAACATAATTGTTTACATGCTTGCATACTTTCTCAAGGAGAGAGAGAGGGGGGGGTGGGATTTTTGATAATGTAAAAACAATCACAATGACCTCAAAAAGAGAGAGAGAGAGAGAGAGAGAGAGAGAGTCATCGTTCTTAGAGGTTAGATTGACCTATAGGAGCAAAGACATGTAGCATGCTTAAGGACTATGGATATAATGGGGGCAACTAACAAATTGAATCCATAAGGTTTTTGGGAGAGAGAGAGAAATGTAATCTATGGTCCCATATAAAATATAAGAAAAGCTAGGTTGATGTGATCAAAAGTTGAGCACTCAAGTAGGGTTTCATGCTCATACTCTTAAATTTTCAAGGGACATAATGTGCATGCAGAAAGAGACTAGCCTACACTGCCTCAGTGTTTGGTCTCACATTTAAGGGAGTAGGAGCTAAGCGAAATGGTCGGTATAGATTGCGCAAAAGGGAATAGGCTCAGGCATGTAAATGGTTGAATACAATCTTCTCTCTAAAAGAGGAACATGCTTTTGTAATTTGAAGAGAGATATCAATGACATGCATGATTTTTTGTCATAGCCTCAATTTTGCACCATGTCCTTCAGTTTAGCATAATGGCCAAAACTCTTGCAAAAATAAACAATTGAGAAAATTTATTTTTCTTTCATTTCAAATCACATTTCAAGGTGAAAATGGCATGAAAGTGTACATGAAGAAGTGGTTTGCACCTTATCATACTAAGTTTCTTATGCATTGTTGTGATTAGGTGATGATGTACATTATTACCATGCTTGTATATGGAACATAGAAAGAGATGCAAACGAGGCATCTAGAGAGCAACATAGATGGAAGGGTCAAGTACATTTTTTATATTAAGCCCACCCATGTCTTTGAAACTAGAACCTCACCTAGTACATTGGAAACTATGAGCCCTGATATTTTCACAACTTTACTTTTAGACATGAAAAGTTTTATGATAACAAAGTGTAGTAGTTATGGTACTTCATCTTTAAAAACTTTCTCACTTACCCAATTTTTATTGTTGGACTTGGTAGCACTTCTGCCAACCCTAGGTAGACCAAGAGAAAGACATCCTTCCTACAATGTAGGTTGTTATGATATATACTACACCAAGAAATATGCAAGGATAGAAGCAAGTAAGAGAGTGGATTAATAACATTGAATCCAATTGGGTTTCCATTGTTAAATCCACTTTTAGGGCCCTCCATTTTCAAACAAAGTTTTATGATTGCATTGACTTCTCTTTTTTTTCACACCATGCTAATTACTTATTTGGTTTATATAATCAAGCTTGGTATCATTGCTAAACCAAGATAGATCAAAAGGAGAACTCTCTCTCTCTCTCTCTCTCTCTCTCTCTCTCAAATAAAAGTGGAGCATCTTATAGAAGATAATGTCTACTAGAATCTCCCAAGCTTGGTATCAAAGAATGCTTTACATATATTCATGTTTTTAGAATCTATCAAGGAAGTTGTGTCATGCATCACTTTGAAAATGCAATAGAATATACATATAAGAAGAGAGTATTGATAGTGTTCCACTTAGAAGAGAAGATAGCCCTATGAAAATAGAGGCAATGTTTCTTTTACCACAACAATGCGTGGGTCACATACCCAATACTAATCTAAATGCACATAGCAGAAAAATATAATTTTAGTAGGAATTTTGCAATTGATAAAAATGTTGATTTTTAAAGATATATTTGGCTTATCTTTTCAAGGGCCTTTTTCCATACCAATATTAATATTTTCTAAAAATTTGTGCAAATTTGTATTTCTTCAAAGAGATTGAGAAAAAAGAGAAAGTTGTTGCCATATACATGTGGTAGTGATGTGTATGAACACACTTAGGACCACTGGGGCATTTTTTCCTTCTTTAGAAGGTTTTTTCCCCCGTGCATTATATATAACCCATTCATTCTAGGGCTATCTATCTTTCCATTGCACACTAAGTAATACACTCTATGTTGCATGCCTTGAGCTTCCTTCGTCTTCTCTAAGCTGTGTGTGTTTCCCTGCAACCCTAATTCCAACAATTGGCATCAAAGCAGGTTGCGTCCTCTCGGGCTTAGTCACTAGCAGCTCCAGCATACGGCTGCTCACTTTCTCCGATTTCTATGAGCTTTGGCGAGCGTTCGCAGGTTGACAAAAATTTTCGGGCTCACATTTTTTATTCGGGCTCATTTTGCCCTCCGTTTCCACTACAAGCAGTACTGCACATTCTATTTCATCATTTTGTGTAGAATTTTTGTCGGTGCCGTTTTTTGCATAACAGGTCCCTTATAGTCTTCTACGGTTTGTGCTATATAGCACGTGTTGTTCCCGTTTTGTTTCTCCTCTTTTTGGGAATTTTTCACATCAGGTGCAGCATTTACCATGGCTGACAACAACACAGATGTTTTCAAGATGTTTGCTACTGAGGACAGATCAGATGGGGACAATTACCCTATGTGGGTTTACATGATGCAACATGTTCTTGTGTCAAAGAGCGTCTAGAATGTTGTGCAGGGCATTGATGTATGTCCTAGTTTTGAGGATGTAGGCAATGTTGAGGATGTTGCAGGTCTTGCTGCAAGGATTACTGTTGTTAGATTTGTTTTGCCTATAATAGAACAAGCTCGTTGGGATGTAAAAGATGCGCAAGATCATGCATTGATTGTGTTGTCTGTGAAGCACACCATTACTCCTCACATTCGTTTAGCGAAATTTGAAAATCAGGCTTGGAATATTCTAGTTGGTCTTTATGCAAGCCACAGTGAGACAAAAATTGCATTGCTACATAAAGAGTTGGAGTCGAAGATTATGCATGAGGAAGATGATATGGACACTTTCCTTACTGGTGTCAAGGATATCAATGAGCAACTTATTTCTGTAGGTGAAGTCATTTCAGACAGTTCCCTTGTGCAGACTGTTCTTGATGCTTTGCCAGATTTTGTAGACATGTAGTAGTGTTAGTGTGTATACACGCTTCACCAGGGGCACTTTTCTCCCACTGGGTTTTTCCCCCTGGACATCCGGTGTGAAAGGACACCTTATCTCTTAGGGTTTCATATAAGCTTTGTAGCTCTGAGTTTGTACACTCTATTATTCTAATACAGAGAGACAGACTACAGAGATCTCGTACGCAAGCTCTGTGTCTTCTCCTTCTCCATCTTCTTCCTACTCTGAGTTGTTGTCTTCCTTTTGTTTCCTGTTTCATCATCTTCAACAATTGGTATCAGAGCAAGGTGATTTTCAGAGCCTCTACTTGCGTTTTCGCGTCCGCGCGCGCAATCGCAGTTTTCAGGCAGTTTTCGGAAAATTTGCTCGTGGGAGCATCCTCGACGTTCCGGGAGTATTCTGAACAGGTGACCTACGGTGTTACCCCCCTTTCGAAGCCGTTCGAGCCCTCAGAATTTTGTTCTGAGTAGCATAGCAGAAGTTACTTTTCGGAGGCGTTTAGATCAAGAGGGTGTGCTTTTTGACAGATTTTCTTCAGGTAAACAGTTCTTTTGGGAAGCAGCTTGTCTTAGCTTTGTGCTGAGATTTTGTGTAGAGTTTTGCTTGCATTGGAGAGGAGATTTGTGAATATCTTGGAGGTTCTTTTGCTCTCTTGTGTGAATCCACAGTATGCTTCAATCTACGGAGAAAGAGATTTTTGGTGCGTTTACATCCGAAGACAAATTGGATGGTACCAACTATTCTCTTTGGTATTTTATGGCCAAAAATGTTTTGGTTGGTAGAGGATTGTGGGATTATGTATTTGGAGATGAAGTTCATCCAAGTAGCATTGCACCTGCCACGCCTGGTCGTGGTGCAGCTGTTGGTGCAGAACCCTCACAAGTCACTCCAGAGCAAAAGAGATGGGATACTAAAGATGCAGAGGCTATGGCTGTGATTGCCTTAACCATAAAGAGGACAATCACACCACATATCAGATTTTGCAGAACTTTTGAGGATGCTTGGAACACTCTGCAAGCTATGTTTGGAGGAAGAAACGCTGCCAGAATAGAGTTTTTGAAGAAACAACTTGACAAAATACAGATGGACGAAGGTGACGATATCATCGAGAATCTTACAAAAATCAGGGATCTTAAAGAGCAATTGCTTAGCATTGATGAAGTGATTCCAGAGAAGGACTTGGTTTCCAAAACACTCAATTCACTACCACCATCTTATCTGACTTTGCAGACTTCTTTGACTCTGTCTTTGCGAGATAATCCTGAGCCTCTTCATTTTGAAGAGTTAGTGGCTTTGCTATTGCAGGAGGATCAATCACGTAAGAACAAGTCTTTACAGGTGGATGGTATGGATCATGCTCTTGTTGTACAGAACAAAAACAAGGGTAAAGAGAGTGCTCATCACTCCAAGTCTGGTGCAGGACAGTCTTCAGAGAAGTCTAAAGGTGATTCCGACAAGTCCAAGAAGAAAGGTAAATGTCACTACTGCAAGAAACCTGGTCACTACATTAGTGAGTGTAAAAAGCGAATTGCTAAAGAAAAGAAGAAAGAGTCAAGTTTGGTTGTTTCACCTTCTGGTGATTCTTCTACAGCTAAAGAAAAGTTTGCAAACTTTGTGCAGGATTCTTATGCTTTTGTAGTATGTTCAGATTTTTCTGCTTACAGTGTTGACAAGACACAAATGATTTGGTACTTTGATAGTGGTGCATCCAGGCATATTGCTTCAAGGAAGGATTTGTTTTGTTCATTGGATGCAGCTCCAGAAGGAAAGAAGGTGACATGTGCAAATAATGCTTCTTATCCAATCAAAGGCGTTGGTAAGATTTTGATTACCATTTCAGATGGTTCAGATTTATGCTTGCCAGATGTCTTATATGTTCCAGGGATCAAGAAGAATTTGTTGTCTGTATCCTCTCTTGCAAAAAATGGTCTTCGGGTAATTTTTGAGGATGACAGATGTGTTGTACGAGATCGAGAGAATGGTTATTCTCTTATCACTACAGGTACGCTGGAAAATGGACTATTTGTGCTAGATCGTTATGAAAAGCAGATTCAGGTATGTATTGCAAAAACAAAGACTCAAGCCATGCAGGATGCTAAGTTGTGGCATGCTAGATTTGGGCATGTTAGTTATGGCAGTTTGATGACTTTACAACGTCATAATATGGTGCATGATTTGTCTTTATTGGAGATGCCACCAAGACATGTATGTGAAGGTTGCGTTCTTGGAAAGATGCACAGATTTTCATTTTCGCAAGATAGTTCAATTAGAGGGACACGAAAGTTGCATCTTGTACACAGTGATGTATGTGGTCCTATGAGGATGCCATCTATAGGAAACAGCCTTTATTTTGTGACCTTCATTGATGACTTTTCCAGGTTTTGTTGGGTGTATCCACTCAAAGCAAAGTCACATGTGTTTGCAGTTTTTCAACATTATGTCGCCATGGTTGAAAATGAAACAGGTTGCAAAGTACAGACTCTTCGTACCGATCGAGGAGGTGAATACATGTCAGGTGCATTTAAGGATTTTTTGGGAAAGAAAGGCATTAAACACCAATGCACTATGCCATACACACCACAACAGAATGGTGTTGCAGAAAGGAAGAACAGGTCTTTAATGGAGACGGCTAGATGTATGCTCAAGGCTAAGAGTTTGCCTCATAATCTATGGATAGAGGCAGTTGCTTGTGCAGCACATGTTTTGAACAGGTGTCCTACTTGTGCCTTGAAGACCATTACTCCATATGAAGCTTGGTATGACAGAAAACCTTCAGTCAGTTATCTTCGTGTTTTTGGTTGTCTTGCTTATGCTCACATCCCTCAGTAGTTACGTGGGAAGCTTGATGATAAGGCAATCAAATGTATATTTGTGGGGTACAATAGTGGAAGTAAAGGTTATAAACTTTACAATTCTGCTACAAACAAGATTTTTGAAAGTCGTGATGTAATTTTTGCAGAAACTACTGCTCAACCTATGGTTGCTTTTGATGTACCTCATATGCAGACACATGATGTATTTGAAGGTTTGCTTCCTTCTTTTGTGGAGAATCAAGAATCACAAAAGGTTGATAATCTTGATCAATCTTTTGATCAGCATGTGACACCTCATGATGTAGAGAAAATTGTGCGTGAAGAGCAAGAAGTTCTCAGGGAAGAAAGAACCTTGCCTAAATGGGTTCATAAAACTTTGCAGGATAGCAAGTTGGATGCACCGTTTCCACGAAAAACACGTGCTAGTACTACTTTTGGTAGAGAGCAAGTAGATTTGGCTTGCTTTAGCACTCTTTGTGATGCAGATGAGCCTGATTTATTTGAACAAGCTTTAGAGTGTGTTCAGTGGAAAGATGCTATGCAGCAAGAAAGTGATTCTATTCATAAGAATCATACATGGGATCTAGTGGACTTGCCTACAGGTAAAAAGCCTAATGGTACAAAGTGGGTTTTTAAGGTAAAAAGGAAACAAGATGGTACTGTTGACAGGTACAAAGCAAGGCTTGTGGCAAAAGGCTATGCGCAACAGAAAGGCATAGATTATGATGAAACCTTTGCTCCTACTTCTCGTGCGTCCACAGTTAGATCACTAGTTGCAATTGCTGCTCATCATGGTTGGAAAGTGCATCAGTTGGATATCAAAACTGCTTTTTTGAATGGTGATTTGCAGGAAGAAGTTTATGTAAGTCAACCAAGTGGTTTTGTTGTAAAAGGTCAAGAGCAAAAGGTATGTAGATTGCGTAAAGCTTTGTATGGTCTCAAACAGGCTCCAAGAGCATGGTATGAGAAGATACATACTTATTTGATTGGCCAGGGATTTCAGAATAGTCCAACAAAAAGTACTTTGTATGTCAAAAAGAGAGATGGAGTTCTCATTATGCTAACACTTTATGTGGATGATATGCTTCTTACAGGCAATACTGCAGATGAAATTGAAGCGTTTAAAGATTCTTTGAGAAAAACCTTTGAGATTTCTGATCTTGGTTTGCTACATTATTACTTGGGTATTCAGTTTGTGCAATCAGAGGATGGCATATACATGTTGCAGGCAAAATATTTGCATAATATTTTGGACAAGTTTGGTATGCAAAATTGTAAACCAATCTCTACACCCGTAGAAACTGGATCAAAGTTGAGCATGCACGATGCTGGAGAACCTTTTGATGTACATACTTATGCAGCAGCGGTTGGTTGCTTGATATATTTGGCAGGCAACACTTGTCTAGACATTCAATTTGGGGTTTCACAAGCAAGCAGATTTATGCACATCCCAGGTATGCATCATTGGCAGGCTGTGAAGCGCATACTTCGTTACCTTTCAGGTACCCCTAATCTTTCCATGTTCTTTCCAAGGGGGGATATGTATGGAAAGCACAGTTCTATGCAGCTTCTTGGTTACAGCGATTCAGATTGGGCTGGTGATTTTGACACACAACATTCCACAAGTGGAAATTGTTTTTTCTTGGGAAATGCATGTATATCTTGGCTAAGCAAGAAGCAACCCACAGTGGCTACATCAACTTGTGAAGCTGAGTACAGGGCAGCTTTCACGGCAACAATTGATTGTGTATGGATACGCAGGTTATTGGCAGATCTTTGTGAGTGTCAACAGGCACCCACTACCATTTTCACAGACAGTCAGAGTGCTATGGCAGTTGCAAGGAATCAAGTATTTCATGCAAGAACAAAGCACATAGAGGTTCACTACCACTATGTCAGGGAAAGGCTACATGCAGGGGAGATCACACTAACTTACTGTCCTACACAGGATAACATTGCAGATCTATTTACGAAGGCGTTATCACGAGAAAAGTTTGAAGCTTTCCGAAAAGTTTTTCCCCTTGGACATCCGGTGTGAAAGGACACCTTATCTCTTAGGGTTTCATATAAGCTTTGTAGCTCTGAGTTTGTATACTCTATTATTCTAATACAGAGAGACAGACTACAGAGATCTCGTACGCAAGCTCTGTGTCTTCTCTTTCTCCATCTTCTTCCTACTCTGAGTTGCTGTCTTCCTTCTGTTTCCTGTTTCATCATCTTCAACAGATTCTTACCAGACTTTTGCTAGTACTTGGAGACTTATGACCCAAGGAAATCCTGAAGTTGTCAAGTTTGATGCATTGTGCACATTGTTGTTACAAGAGTCACTTTCCAAAAAAAACAGGAGTAGACAACGTGACAGGCTTTTATTGCTGCTCAAAGAAAGGGTGTTAATAGCAATGCAACCACTTCTTATGGTTCTTCTGCGAGTGGAAAATCTCATGTTCCTAATGCTTTTGCTGGCAGCAATTCGTCTGGAAATTCTGGTGATAAGGACAAAAAGAAGATGCATTGCCATCTAATGATCACTTGATCAAGCAATGTCCTAAGCTGAAGGCCAAAGAGGCTAAGAAGAAAGAGGGTGGTTCCATTGCAAATGCTGGTTCCACTACAAATGCAATTATTATTTAGTATTCTATGAAAGGAGACTGTGATGTTGATGTTGATGTAGAATGGGCTTTTAGTGCAGAGTGTACCTATAATCTTGTTGTCCATGATGCATGCATGTCATTTGTTGCAGATTCACATGTGTGGTATTTTGACAGTGGTGCTACAAAGCACATTACCTCACATCGTGATTTATTCACCTCTCTTGAGTTTGTTCCTCATGGGAATTCAATTATTTGTGCCAACAATGCCTCTTATTCAATTCAAGGAGTTGGAAAGATTGTGCTTACTGCTGCAAATGGTAGTTCTTTCACACTTGTTGATACACTTTATGTACCTGGGATCAAGAAGAATCTTTTGTTTGTATCTACACTTTCTAGACTTGGTCTTGTACTCAAATTTGTGGATGGCAGATGTACAATACATGATCTCAGTTTTGGTGATGAAACTATTGCATCTAGCATATTATCTCCTGGGTTGTATAAGCTCACTTTGTATGACAAGTGTAGGCAAAATTTTGCAAATGCAATTGTGGATTCTAAGGCTATATTCAAATGCAAAACTTTGGCTTGCACATTTTGGGCATCCGAATTTTTCCCGTTTGCTATGTTTGAAAAAATCTGATATGGTTGCTTCTTTGCTGCCGCTTGAAGAACCTGTCAAAAATGTTTGTGAAGGCTGTATTTTGAGTAAGATGCAGTGTGCTAAGTTTTCAAAGGATGGTTGAGTTAGGGTAACATACAGGTTGCAGCTTGTGCATAGTGATGTTTGTGGGCCCATGCAAATCTTGTCCTAGGAAATTACCTTTACTTCATGACTTTCATTGATGATTCTCTAGGCATGCATGGGTATTTCCGCTTAAAGCAAAGTCCGAAGTTTTTATATGCTTCAAACAATTTATGGCTATGACTGAAAATGTCTCAAAATGTACTATGGGCACCCTCCGTTCCGATCGAGGGGGGGAGTATATGTATCATGAATTTAATGCATTTTTGGCTAGTCCTGGGATAAAACACCAATGTACAGTGCCTTATACACCTCAACAAAATGTTGTTGCTGTGAGAGGAAAAACAGGTCACTTACAGAAATGGCACGATGTATGGTCAAAAGTCAAGCTTTTGCCGCATTCTTTTTGGATTGAGGCCATCATGTGTGCCACTTATGTACTAAACAGGTGTCCTACAAATTCTTTGGAGTCTATTACTCCATATGAAGTATGGCATGATAGAAAGACTTCTATTGAGCACATGCGTGTTTTTGGTTGTTTGGGATATGCTTTGGTGCAACAAACACAGCACACAAAATTGGATGGTAAGGCTGTCAAATGTATTTTTGTAGGTTATAGTGCTGAAATCAAAGGTTACAAGTTGTATCATCCACAAAACAAGTGTATCTTGGTTTCACAAGATGTTGTGTTTGTGAAAGATTTTGTTCAGGCCTTGTTGTCATGTACTAGAGACAGTAATGTCAGCTCACAAGACATTTATAACACTTTGTTGCCTCTTTTCAGTGGTGGAAGTTCAAATGTAAATTCCAATGAGGCAATTTTACAGCCTATGGGGGTTTTTGAAAATGTTACAGATCAGCCTATTGCTGATGTAGATCTACATGATGTACTTGATGAGGAAAGGGATGAAAATGAGCAGGCTAGAGGTATGCCAAAATGTTTGGTGCATACATTGTGTGATAGTAAATTGAATACACCTTTGTCTAGTCGTACTCATTCAAGCTCTTGCCATGCATCTTATGCATCAGATTGTTATGCTTTGGTTGTGTCTAGCTTACATGATGTTGAGGAACCTCTATCTTTTGATGAAGCACAGAATTCAAAAAATTAGATGGCTGCCATGCAAATATAATATGATGCACTTATAGAAAATGACACATGACTTTCTGTAATTTTCCTCCTTGCAAAAAGGCCATTGGTACAAAGTGGGTTTACAAGTTGAAACGCAAGCCGGATGGTGAGATTGATCGCTATAAGGCTCGACTTGTTTGCAAAGGGTTATGCACAGCAAAAACGCATAGATTATGAAGAGAGTTTTTCTCCCACTTGTCATATGACTATTGTGCGTTTTCTATGGGCATTGGCAGCTCATTTTGGTTGGGATATACATCAATCAGACATTGTTACTGCTTTCTTGAATGGTGACATATTTGAGGAAGTTTATGTAACAGTCCAAGAAAAAGCACATTGTATGTAAAGCATGAGGGTGATGCACTTATCATCGTGGTTCTTTACGTAGATAATTTGTTGATCATTCGACCAAATGAGAGAGATATTGCTGAATTTAAGGCTGATTTGAATGCTATTTTCAAGATGAAAGATTTGGGGTTATTGCATCATTACTTGGGTATACAATATAAGTAGTGTAATGGTGGTATTGCCTTGTGTCAAAAACGTTTCATAGAGACATTACTATGTAAGTTTGGACTTGAGGATTGCAAACCTATTGCCACTCCCATGGAAACATGTTTGAAATTGAGTCTTCATTATGTTGGTGATCCTACAGATGTCACTCTTTACCAAACTGCTGTTGAATGCCTCGTTTATATATGCAACACGAGGTCGGACATTCAGTTTGCAGTCTCACAAGTCAGCAGATTTATGCATAGCCCAAGGTCTAAGCATTGGCAGGCTGTCAAGAGGATTTTTCGCTACTTGAGTGGCACTTTACATATTGTCTTGTTTTATCCCAAGGGGAGATCATTGCCGCTAGACTTACATGCTTTTGACTGAGATTGGGCCAGTTGTTTTGACACGCAAGTGTCCACAAGTGGTTTTTGTTTCATGCTTGGCATTTCATGTATATCATATTTGAGAAAGAAGTAACCTGATGTGGCCACTTCTACTTGTGAAGCTGAGTACAGGGCAGTCTTCACAACTACGGTTGAGTGTGTATGGCTCAGACGCCTTATGGCTGAATTGGGTGTTGGATAGGACACTGCCAACACTATATACACTGAGAGTCAAAGCGCATTGTTAGTTACAAGGAACCCAGTTTTTCATGCTCGCACAAAGCACATTGAGGTGCATTACCACTATGTACGGGAGAGGCTCTCTGCAAGGGAGATCAGCTTGGCTTATGTGCCAACACAGGAAAACCTTACAGATCTTTTCACAAAAGGCATTGTCTTGTGAGAAGTTTAAAGCTTTCTACAAAGCTTTGGGCTTACTCCCCTTTGTGGACTCATCATGTCCTCAGGGCATGACACTTCCCTTTACTCATGTGCTAGCTCTCATTCACCACATCACTCCAACGGGGATTTGCTACCATATACATGTGGTAGTGATGTGTGTAAACACACTCAGGACCATCAAGGCATTTGTTTCCTCTTTAGGAGGTTTTTCTCCCAGTGCATTGTATATACGCCCATTCATTCTAGGGCTATCTATCTTTCCTTTTCACACTAAGTAATACACTCTTTGTTATTTTGTGCCTTGAGCTTCCTTTGTCTTCTGCAAGCTGTGTGTGTTTCCTTGCAACCCTAATTCCAAAAAAGTTTTCCTATCTATGCATCAACTTGAGGCTATCTTACATACATGCGTCGACTTGTATCTCGCTGTAAGGACATGGGTCCTATGGGCAAGGCCATCGGCACGGCTGGACAGTGTGTATGCTGGGGGGAGGCTATAAGATAGCACGGTTTGATGGAGACTAGCACACGAATTACCACCACCCTTTCACTGGTATCAGAGCTATTTTTGGAGAAGGGGAAAAGCGAGTTGCATGTGCATGAGACGCACTACTTCTCTCCCACGTTTCGCAGAAAGCAATGTCTCTGTTATGCAGCAAAAATAAGCCAGGCATAGTTTCCTGTGTGCAGCGCGCATAGACAGACAACAACAATCAATCGCAGCCGCCCCACCTCCGCCCTCCAAGGCGGGCGACCAAGGCAAACTCTACGGCATCGAGGCTCCGAAGGCTTTCGTTGGTTGCGTGCATAGGAAAGCTCGTTTAATCCTTACATGAAAGAGGGATGAACCCACCCCATGAGGGTAAGAGGCCAACACTTTACCATCAAGCTATTTAACAAGCAAAGATAGCATACTTGAAAGGAAAACTAGAAGGAAAGGTAAAGCTTCAAACTTCAAGGAAGTAGTTTCACCTTTCCTTTTCACTTCTTGGGGGAAGTCAAGTTTTCCTCCAAAAATTCTTTCTTCCTCAAGGAGGTAGCTTCAAAGTGAACAAAAACCTTCACAAAAAAGATGAGTTTTTTTTAAGAATCAACAAAAGTGTTCCTACGACGAACGACACGTGAAGCACTACAATTCCCGCAGGACAAAGTTCGCATGCGACGCAAATCACGGAGCATATAAAACACAAATTCTTCAATTTCACAAGGTATAAGTTGACGTTTTTTTTTTCCACTCTTTACATTAGTGTGTGTTTACCATGGCCAGTGAGGATATCCCATCTACAGACACGTTTGATTTTGAGCACGTAGATCAAAATCAGGGCTCCACGGGTGCAGCTGACACTAATATGCATGATGACGATGATCTAGGAGATCATGGCCTTGTAAATATGGCTGCTTTTAAGACTTTGGAAAATCGCCAAAGCGTACTTGAACTCAACCTCTCTACATTCAATCCAAATGTTACCAATCTTACGGAGTTACTTGTGAAATTTATGAATTTGCAAACGGCTCAAGGAGCCACAAGTGGCACGATTCAAGGGAACCAAGCTCACACAAGTCAAGGAGTCCAAGAAACAAGTGCTTCAAAAGATGCAGAAGGTAGCAATGCATTACTTAAGAATATCACCATTCCTAAGTTTCACGGGAAAGAGAGTGATCGCAACAAGGATGCGGTCAATACATTCTTACACAAATGGAGTGATATTCATAGATTGAGACACACACCCTGGATATAAAGATGGCTATGGAAACAAGTCTATCTCTTAAAGGCAAGGCCTACAAGTGGTGGATGACATTTCCAATAGATGCCCATCCTCAGTCTTGGGCTGTGTTTCAAGCTTCTTTCTCCAAAGAGTTTTTGGACTCCAATGAAGAAGATAATAATTGGTTAGCATGGGATTCATGTCGCATGGCTGGCCTCTCTCTCACACAGTACCTTTCAAAGTATCGGAAAATCATATTAAAACTAGAAGGTCTAGATGAATTCCAAAAGATACGGGGTTTTAATAGGGGTCTTGACAAAGACTATCGTCTTCATGTCAAGACCCAATATCCAAAAACTTTGGAAGAAGCCATCAGTCATGCCCAAAGATATGATGATGACTAAGAGAGGAAAGGAAATGTTCTCTACTCTAAGAATAATTTTGCTAAGAGCAATGTGGCTAAGAGCCAATGGCGAGGTAGATCTCCCACACGTTCCAAGAGGAATAAGAGACAATCTACCTCTCCACGTCCGCAAGAGGCTAAGAAGCCTAAGCAATCACAAGATACTCCACATGGGTCTCTCAGCACTGCCAATTTTGAGCGTGCGTAGAGACACACTTTGTGTTTTAAATGTCTTTCGGACCAACATAACAAGAAAGATTGTCCTCTTTTGCAAGGCAAAGAAAAGGTCATGCACACGGTGCAACGCCTCTCATTAGATTCATCTCCTAAATATTATGTTGTAGAGGTTCTTCACATGGAAGAAAAGCACAAGTGTTGTGTGCTTGCTTCAATGTGGCAACCCACCTTTGGCCCCCATGTTTTGATGTGCATGCATGGCACTATTAACGGACAACGTGTTCGTATTTTAGTGGATGATGGTGCAATTCATAAATTCTTGAACTATAAGCTCATCAAGAAATTGAAGCTTACACAGATTCCCTGCTCTCAAAAGTATGTGGTGGAGCAGATTTCTGAAAATGATAAAGAAGTATGGGACACGATAGTTCAAGGGGTTGAGCTTATTGTTCAAGATCATATGATGACCCTTGACTTCCAAGTTATGAACATGGACCGTGCTGATGTAGTTTCGGGATGGGAGTGGTTGCATGGTTTAGGAAACACATTGTACACTAGTTATGAACACAACTCCTTATCCTTTATGGCCAATGGTAAACATGTGCTTTTGCTTTCTGAGAAAAATATACCATTTGCACCTCTTATATGTACAGCCGAGCTTTCTATTTTACAGAAAGCAGATTTAATAGATGAAGTCTTTCTGTGTTACTGCTTGTCTTCAAGTCTTGTGAATTCTCAAGAGCAAAGTAAGGTGAATTCTAGTAATGGTATGCAAAGTGCATACCTTGATAAGCAAAGTGTTAACAAATCTATCGAGCAAAGTGCTCTCAACTTGAATTCTATAGAGCAACGTGCAACTATTGTAAAACAAACATTACAGGAATTACAAGATTCTCCATCCCAGTATAACTCTAGTTTACTTTCTCCTTTTGCGCGACAAAA
Organism: Adiantum capillus-veneris; assembly: GCF_014529385.1. Taxonomy (NCBI): domain Eukaryota; kingdom Viridiplantae; phylum Streptophyta; class Polypodiopsida; order Polypodiales; family Pteridaceae; genus Adiantum; species Adiantum capillus-veneris. Next base: position 109,342,864 of record NC_140938.1, on the reverse strand, counting down.
TCTGCATCACTTACTCATGGAGTATAGTGATGTGTTCTCAAGTGATTTACCACCGGGTTTACCCCCTACACGTGATGTGTAGCATGGCATAGATGTTTTGCCAGGCACTAAACCGTTGAGTAAACCACCTTATCGTATGAGTGCTAAAGAAAACAAGGAGATTGAGAGTCAGTTGGCTGACTACCGTGCCCATGGTTTCATTAGACCTAGCACTTCGCCTTGGGCATCACCATTTCTATTGGTAAAAAAGAAAGATGGTACTAAGCGCATGTGCATAGATTATCACGGATTAAACACCATAACCATCAAGAACAAGTATCCTTTGTCAAGAGTAGATGAGTTGTTTGATCAACTCCATGGGGCAAGATACTATACAAAGAGAGATCTTTGTTTAGGATGCCACCAGGTACGTATCCTTTTAGAAGATATCACCAAAACTGCCTTTAGAACACAGTTCGGGCATTTTGGATTTTTGGTTATGCCTTTTGGTCTAACCAATGCTCCAGCTACATGATGACACTCATAGATAGTGTCTTACGTCCCTATCTTGGAAAATTTATTGTGGTTTTCCTTGATGACATTCTCATTTACAGTAAGACTGAAGATGAACACATAGAACACTTACGATTAGTGTTTGAACAGCTACGAGCTCACGCGTTGTATGCTAAGAAAAGCAAGTGCGATTTCTTTAAAATAGAGATACATTACCTCGGTCAGGTGATCTCTTATTATGGCATCAAGATGGACACTAACAAGGTCGCTGCCATTCTTTGATGGCCACATCCCAACACGGTTGAGGAGCTTTAAATATTTTTAGGCATGGCTGGATTTTATCGCCAGTATATCCGTGACTATGCCAAAACCGTTGTTCCTATGATGGATCAACTTAAAGCAAAAGATAAGACCTTTTCTTGGGAAGAAGCTCAAAAACGAAGCTTCGAACAGCTCAAGGTAGGTATCGCCATTGCTCCCATCCTAGCAATCGTTGACCCAGTTAAGCCGTTTGTGGTAGAGACTGATGCTAGTGATAAAGCAATTGGTGTGGTACTTCTCCAGGAGGGAAGACCTATAGCCTTTGAAAGTAAAAATTTAGATAGAGCTCAGCAGAATTATTTTGTCTATGAGAGAGAGCTCTATGCCATGATTCATGCTTTACGAAAGTGGCGACACTATTTATATGGTGCCGAGTTTGAAGTAGTTTTTTACCATAAGAGTATCTGTCATAAAATCTAATATCTGACCAACCCAAATGATTTTCTCATATTAAAGTGATCATTTAATGTGGGAGAATAAACGGGAACAAGGGTTAAGATATAGATGTGCTTATAGATCTATTTAAGCACGGGGCCAATGGTAAAGGGGTCCAAATGAGAAAAGGTCTATCAAAGAGAAAGGTTAACCAATGTAGCAAAAGACCTTAGGGTTGTCTTCATTAAAGCCTCCAAAGGTAAGTGTTAAAAGCTTTAAGACATAGTCTTTAAAATTTTACTCTTTAGTCACTAAAGTCCAAGCAGGCAATGGGGCAGCTTGCTTAAGCTAGGGTTGTGCTTAAGCAGGGGGGCTGCCTGCTTACCAAGTTCAAAATACTTGCTACTAAAGAGGGGGCGAGCCCTACAAAGGGGGGGGGGGGGGTAGATAGTAAGTGAGCACCTTACCAAGGACCCATATCCTTATGAAAGGAAAGGGGCCACTTGTCAAGTGTAGAGACACACTACTCAAGCAAGTAGGGGTTGTGCTTAAGCACTGTGCTTAAGCAAGGGGGGTGCTAGCTTAGCCTCACAAAGGGAAAGAAGGACACTTGTCAAGAGGCTACACACATTGCCCCAAAGGGAGCCCAACTCTCATTGGCTAGAGGGCTACATGGCCCAATCAGCTTCAAAGGAATCCTAGGAAAGGGGGTCAACCTAGCTAGCTCTCTCTCTCTCTCTCATTTGAGCCTCCCACGAGCTCTCTCTCCTTCATTCTTCCCTTCACACACTCTTGTGAATCAAGGATTCCATCTCCTTCTCCAAACCTGAGAAGTTGAGTGCCTACTACCACAAGCTCTTGGCTATGGATGCAAATCCACACAAGAGAATGCTTATGCTTGCTTATCAATCTCTCTAATCTCCATTAACTCTATGCTAAATTATTCTACAAGAGCTATGAGTGATTATGTGCAAGGGGTTATTTCTTTCTAGTAGAGCTACTTCTACTTCTCTCTTCTTCCTCACTCCCTGCTAGCTCTCCTCACCTTTCATGGTGTTTGAGGTCTTGGGATTGAGGCTGGGCATTTTTCAAGTTCATGCTAATCATGTTTACTATTGTAGTTATGCTAATGCTTGGTGAGTGAAGCTTACCATCTTCATATCATCAAGAAGGTTTCAAGGAATACAAACAGTTGTATTGTCAACAAGTCTTCCGTCATGGAAGAATCTATAATACAAATGCCTATTGGAGGGGGGACCGGCTCCAACTAATCCGGTCCTCTATTGGTGTCAATTTCTCTAAACTCTCACTCTCTTTTACAAGTATTGATCATGTCATGTTAATGAAATAATGTGTTAAGTGTTGCTCTCTCTATTCAAGCACTTTCTTTCTCACTATACATCTACACACTAAAGAATACTCAAGGAAATGCTCAATATGTTGTTTACTTTCCGCTCCGACTCAAGTTAAAAGGCTAATTCCATTACACTATCAAATGGTTTACTACTCAAATAGACTTGAAGGGCCATAAAGCTAGATGGGCAGAATCCTTCAAGATTATGATTGTAAGCTACACTATCGCAAGGGGCGATATCATGTAGTAGCGGATGCACTAAGTGAGATGCCTCAGATTAATTCACTTGCTTTCACGGAAGGCTAAAGAGTGGATTTTTGGAGTCATTACGTGGCCAGTGTGCACAAGATCAATCATATACTAAAGTGTGGAGTGCAATTTTAAAAAGGGATCCCTCACACTCACATGTCTCTGAACAGCTAGATCAACATGTCTCTACACGCAGATACAAACTCCAACACAGAGAGCTCCACCCCTACTCAGGAAGAGCTTAAGTGATGGAAGAATTTTTCCATGGATGATGGCTACTTACTCCACGAGAGTAGAGTATGTGTGCCAAAGGACTCAGACACTAGGCGTCAAATCTTATTTGAGTGTCACGATAGTCCAAGTGCTGGTCATCCAGGTATTCGTAAGACCTATGCCTTAGTTCGACGACAATTTTATTGGTCGGGCTTACATCATGATATTCAAGAGTACGTACTAAATTGCCAACAGTGCCAAGTTAATAAGGCAAAGCGCCTCAAGGTAGGTGGCCTTTTACATCCTTTAGAGATTCCACAAGGTAAGTGGGAGATTATTTCTAAGGATTTTGTATTAGGACTACCTACTACAAACCGTGGCCATGATGCCATATGGGTAATTGTAGACCATCTCACAAAGATGGATTGATTCATTCCCACTAAGACTACGGTTAAGACATCGGAATTAGCACGGCTATTTGTAGAGCATATATATAAACTCTATGGTCTTCCAACTAGTACCATTAGTGACAGAGATAAAGTTCAATAATCACTTCTGGACAGCTGTGTTCCAAAATTTGAAAATTAAACTTAATCTAAGTACGGCTGATCATCCAGAAACAGATGTTCAAACCGAAAGAGTTAATCAAGTGCTAGAGGATATGCTACGAGCGTACGTTAGCAAGAAGCAAAACGATTAAGAAGGCTACTTACGTATATTGGAATTTGCTTATAATAGTTCAAAGAATGTGACTACAGGGTTTAGTCCATTTATGCTTTTGTATGGATTTCAACCTAGATCACCCGTTACGATGGGGTGGCTAAGGAGAAGATACAACAAGTGAAGGATTTTCTCCAAGACCATTTTGACATCCTTCGAATTGCTCAACAAAATGTTAAGCAAGCTCAAGATCGATATAAGACTCGTACACAGATGAACATCCTCGTCTTGCTACTTTTGAAGAAGGAGACAAGGTTTTCCTCAAAGTTTCGGAGCATTCAGAAAGTCTGAAGACGAGAAAAGTTGCTAAACTTTCACCACGCTATTGTGGAGCGTTTCCCATTTTCAAACGTATAGGTCAAGTGGCCTATAAGTTAGCTCTTCCAGAGCACTCACGAGTTCATCCTGTTTTTAATGTTAGCCGATGACAAAAACAGCTAGGACAGAATGATAATGTCATTGACACAGGTGTGTTAGTTGACCTTATCAAACCGCCAAGCATCCCTCATGAGCCAAAAAAGATTTTGGATTCTCATGAGCTTCGCACCAGACATCATGTCAGACGACGAGAGGTGTTGGTAAAATGGCTAGATAGACCTGAAGAAGGTTTTACATGGGAGAATGTCTCCACACTTAAGAAATGTTTTCCTACGTTCGTTTTCGAGGACGCAAACCATTCTCCAAGGGGAGGTTAATGTAAGTACATGGGCCCTATGGGCAAGGTCACTGGCACGGTCGGACAGTGTGTACGCTAGGGGGAGTCTATAAGATAGAACGATTGGGTGGAGACTAGCACACACATTACCACCGTCCTTTCTGTCATAATAATCAATATCTAATTCTCCTAAATGATTTTCTCATATTAAACTGATCATTTAATGTGGGGAAGTGCCAAGGGAGAAAAAGCTAGAATATTGGTTAAGTTAGCAGACCGGCCACAGTAGGGATCCAAAGGAGGGAAAATAGGAATCCAAAGGGGGGGCCATCTGCAAAAGAGCCATGTAAAACAATGGGCCAAAAAGACCCTAAGGTTCAGCCCATTAAGACTTCCAAAATGCTAAGGTTCCAAAATTCAAAGGTTGTGTCCAAAGGTCAACCCTAGGGAAAATTGGATGCTTAGTGTGTGACCAAAAAGTCTTTCTACATCCCTACATGGGAGGGGGCGAGCCCCAAAGCTAGGGGATGAGAGAGAAAGCCACACACACACACACAGGCTCCCTTTACACAAAGGGAATGAGGGACACATGTCAGCTCCCTAGGCCAGATGCCCACAAGGTGTGCCCAATTCCTATTGGAAGACCCTTGAAGTGGACCAATGAGAATTAAGCTAGAGTAAATCTAGTTTAATTAATTTAAAAACATTTAATAAAAGAAACCAATGAGAATTAAGTCTCCTAGAAGACTATTGGGCAGTCTCCCAAGGGGTCCAATGAGCATTCAGGAGCCCCATGGCTTGCCTGATTCCTATTGGCCAGGAGGCAAAGGGGTCCAATGAGAGTTTAGTTTAATTATTTAATTACCTAAAGCTCTCACAAAAGGGGAAAGGGGGACACATGTCTAAAGGCTATCACTTATGCTGCTTAATTCCTATTGGCTTGACCTGGGGAGGTCCAATGAGGCAAAGGCCAGACTTATTTAGCAGCTAGGGCTCGCCCAAGAGAGGGGGGGGGGCTGATTTTTACTTGGCATTGACACACACACTCTCACACTTGACCATGTGTGAAGGGAAAATACTCTATCTCCTCCCAAGCTTTAATGGAGAGCTCATCACCTACTCCAAGCTTGTGAGATAGAAGCCTACATCAACACTCTCTTGGCATGTGGATGCAAATCCAACCAAGAGCCAAGCTTCAATGCATGCTCATCTTCTCTACCAAGCTAATTACTAAGCTAAGCTATGCTAATATGAGTGATTATGTGAGGAGATGTACTTCTTTCTCGTAAGATACTTCTTTTTCCTCTCAATCTACTCTCATACCCTGCTAGCTCTCACCATCTTCGAAGGTGTGTGAGGTCTTGGGTCTGAGAACGGGGATAATTCAAGTTGTGTTTGATTAAGTGTTTTGCTTGGTGTATGAAGCTTCCATCTTCATTGCACTAGCTAGTCTTGAAGGAACACAAAGAATTGTATTGTACAATGTCTCTCTTGATGGGAGAAACCATAATACAAAGCCTTTTGGAGGGGGGACCGGCTCCATGCAAATCCGGTCCTCAACTGTTGTCAATAGCTTAATTGCTCTCTCTTTTGAAAGTATTGTCGATGCTATCTAACTAGGTGTTATGCTTTTTGTTGCTCTCTCCACCCAAGCACTCTTGTAATTCTCATTAGGAATCAACTCTAATGAAATGCCCACTATGTTCATGCTAAATTCCGCTACACATAAGATTTTAGGCCATTAAATGTTACATTGGTATCAGAGCTCAAGGTTTCTCTTTTCTTGCTCAAGAAGGGAGGTCCTCAAGCTAGCTACAAATGGTTGGTATTATTAATTGCCTGTGAGTAAGTAGAATAGGGATTTTTCAGCCTTTCAGTGCGCCTGCCTTTGTGCAGTTAACGGGGCATCACCGTCGAGAGCTATGGTCTTAATAGTGGAGTCCTACGGGGCTTGCCTACGGCTTAACCACTATTGAGCTATTAGAAGCTTGACAGGAGCCGGTGCTGTTTTGGTGTCGAAAGACCCTCTCTTCTATTCCTTGCAATTAATGGTATTCGAGCCGCGGGTACAGTAGCTTGAGTGCTTTTTCTAAAGGGGTAAAGAGGAGTAGCAACTAGGGCTTGAAGTGCCAAAGTACACCTAAAAAGTTTACACCTAAAAGTTGTTAGAATGGCTGACAATAGTAAAGAGAGTGAAATTAATGTTGATAACTTTGATTTTGCTTTCGAGCAAGCTACTAATGATGCTTCAATGCTTGTTAACTATCTTATTTCTAGGCTTCAACAAGCCATGGGCAATCCATCTCTCCAAAGTGAAGTGCAACGGCAGCTCCGTGCTCACGGGATTCTCCAAGCTCATCACCATGACGAGAGAACACCTAGGAAGCCTCCTTGTGAGACTACCAAAAGAGGTCTCTCTCCGATTCGGGAAGAAGAAGAGAATCCATATGAAGGGCTCAAGAACTTACTTCTGGATGATGCATCTACTTCCCAAAGGAGAATTCAAGAGCCTCCACCGAAGGAACGAGAAAGAAGCGAGTCTCCCGCCACCTCGGCGGAGATGGCTCCACGAAGACGGCGGGCTAAACGCTCTCCATCACCACCAAAGCGGAGAAGACCATCACATTCCTCTCCACGCCATAATTCAAAGAGGGATGATAGAAAGCAAGAGAAGAAAAAGGCGAGAAAGAGGACACCCTCTTCTCCATCTTCTTCATCCTCTTCCTCTTATGAAAGCTATGGTGAAGACGACAAAGATCAAGACAAGAAAAAGGCGAGAAAGAGGTCACCCTCTTCTCCACCTTCTTCAAATTCTTCATCTTCTGAAGAAAGTGATGGTGCAACTTTTGAACCATCAAAAAGAAGAGGCCATAGGAAATCCTATGCCGCATGGAAGAGGTCGTCCAAGCTGAAGAAATTCAAAGAGGGAGGGAAGAGCATCTCTTTCCTTACCTATGATGGCACCTTCGGTGCTACAGACAAAGTTTTGGCCTTTATCCAGCAATTCGATGCGGCGTTTGGAGATGAGGGCTTCACGGAGTCCTCTAAGCTACGCCATGTAGCTATGCACTTTCAAAAGTCCGCCAGACAATGGTGGTCTAGCCTACGAGCCAACGGTGAAGCTCCACGAACATGGAAGGCTTTAAGAGCTTCCATTATGAAGCAGTTTTTGGCCACCGATGCCAAAGACAAAGTACTCACCGAATGGCGAAGCTTAAAGCTCTCTCCCAATGAATCCATCCACAAATATGTAGACAAGTTTTGGGACCTACAACTCAAAGCCACTGTCTTCAAAAAGTTGGATTTTGGAGAGCAAAAGCAACAATTTTGTGCGGGCTTAACCGAAGAAATGGCGGAGTATGTCAACTCCCAAAGACCACGTACCATATCGGCGGTAATACACCATACTATGGTGGCCTCGCGAATCAATTTCCAAACGGGGGGTAAAAGAAATAATAAGCCCCCGGAAAACAAGGGTTCCAATGAGCCTAAGGGGAAGGACAATGTCCAAAAGTCTCCTAAGGGCAATTCCAACAAAGCTAAAGAGAAGGGAGTTTACAAAGGAAAGAATAAACTCTCTCCTGAAGAGCTTGAGCATTATCGTAAAGATAACCGGTGTTTCAAGTGCGGCGAACAAGGGCATGCGTACCGCGCTTGTCCCCAAAAGAACAACCGCCAAGATCCTCCTAGAGTTTCTTTGGTTGAAATCCAAGAGGAGGAGATTCACCAAACTCACCACAAAGGATCTCCTCTATGCCATGCTTGGGGAAAGGTAAGAGAACATGATGCTTTTATTCTCTTTGACCCTGGTTCTACTCACAATTTCATATCTATGGAGTTAGCCACCAAGCTAGGCATACAATCCTACGAGATGGGAGATATCCTACCCGCAGACAGTGCCTTCAAGGGGCAAGAAGCTTCAGTCACTCCCTTAATCGGGAAATTGAGGCTTCATGTCCAAGGCTATGTGGACAAAGAGGACTTCTTTATCTCTCCTCTCAAGCATGAGGATGTAATCCTAGGGGCACCATGGTTTGACCGTCTGGCTGCCCATGTTAAATTTCCTGAAAGGAGAATCTCCTTTAAGTTCAAGGAAAAGGACATGTATATAGATGCTAGGGAGATGGGTAACACCATCCCCATTGTACATACACCAGCTTTCAACAAGTCAATAAAGAGCTCTATTTCCGTGTACATGATTTTTGTTAAAGATTCTCAAAATGAACCTAATGCTTTAGCAAAAGAAAATAAAAGCAACCAAAAGGAATTAGAGTTATCCAATTTTCTCAAGGGGTTTCAAGATGTCTTTATTGACGACATCCCTTGTGAGCTACCTCCTAAACGAGGTAATGACGACCATGCAATTGAACTTCTTCCAGGAAGTTCACCGCCTAACAAACCTCCTTATAGAGTTTCTCAAGCTCAACAAGAGGAGATTATGCGGCAAGTGCATGAGTTAATTGAGAAGGGCATGGTTAGGCCTAGCTCATCTCCATTTTGCTCACCTGTGCTATTAGTGCAAAAGAAAGACGGCACATATCGTATGTGTGTCGACTATAGAGCACTAAATAGGATCACTATCAAGAATAGGTTTCCCGTTCCACGGGTAGAAGACCTATTTGATAAGCTACAAGGATCGACCTACTTCAGTAGGATTGACCTGAAAAGTGGCTAATCATCAACTAATGGATAGGATTGATCAAGACATTGTAAAGACCGCATTTCGTACTACATTTTTGGTCTTTACGAATACATTGCATGCCTTTTGGCTTGACTAATGCACCAGCCACATTAACCGCTTGATGGAGAACTGTTCAGGTCTCCATCGAACCTTCACTGGAGTGTTCGTTGATGATATATCATCCTACTCTAATCATTGGAGGAACACAAGCAACACCTCCAGGTACCATTTCAAGTTTTAAGAGAGAATAAACTTTATGTAATCAAAAGAAAAGTGAATTTTTCTTGCAAGAGATTCAATTTTAGGTCACATTATCTCTCAAGATGGAATCCAAATGGATCCATCCAAGTTAGAGGTAATAAAAGGATGGCCTAAAACCAAGGAATCTTCATGAACTAAGAAGCTTTATAGGTATGTGTGCATACTATAGACGCTTCATAGAAAAGTTCTCACAAATTGGCGGACCATTACATGACCTAACAAAGAAAAAATGTTAGGTATACTGGTCTGCTAAGGAGAACAATGCTTTCGAAAAGCTTAAAGAAAAGCTTATCTCTCCCAACCTGTGCTTACACTACCGATCTCTCAAAACCATTTGAGGTCCAATGTGATGCTTGTGGTGATTGCCTTGGGGCTGTTCTGCTCCAAGAAGGGCACGCCATAGGCTATGAGAGTCGAAGGCTCGACCCTGTTGAGCAAGCTCTAGGCATATACGAAAAAGAACTCCTACAGTAAGATACCAATGTAACATTTAATGGCCTAAAAATCTTATGTGTAGCGAATTTAGCATGAACATAGTGGGCATTTCATTAGAGTTGATTCCTAATGAGAATTACAAGAGAGGCTTGGGTGGAGAGAGCAACAAAAAGCATAACACCCTAGTTAGATAGCATCGACAATTACTTCAAAAGAGAGAGCAATTAAGCTATTGACAACAGTTGAGGACCGGATTTGCATGGAGCCGGTCCCCCCCTCCAAAAGGCTTTGTATTATGGTTTCTCCCATCAAGAGAGACATTGTACAATACAATTCTTTGTGTTCCTTCAAGACTAGCTAGTGCAATGAAGATGGAAGCATCATACACCAAGCAAAGCACTTAATCAAACACAACTTGAATTATCCCCGTTCTCAGGACCCAACCTCACACACCTTCGAAGATGGTGACGAGCTAGCAGGGTATGAGAGTAGATTGAGAGGACAAAGAAGTATCTTACGAGAAGAAGTACATCTCCTCACATAATCACTCATATTAGCATAGCTTAGCTTAGTAATTAGCTTGGTAGAGAAGATGAGCATGCATTGAAGCTTGGCTCTTGGTTGGATTTGCATCCACATGCCAAGAGAGTGTTGATGTAGGCTTCTATCTCACAAGCTTGGAGTAGGTGATGAGCTCCATTAAAGCTTGGGAGGAGATAGAGTATTTTCCCTTCACACACATGGTCAAGTGTGAGAGTGTGTGTGTCAATGCCAAGTAAAAATCAGCCCCCCCCCTCTCTTGGGCGAGCCCTAGCTGCTAAATAAGTCTGGCCTTTGCCTCATTGGACCTCCCCAGGTCAAGCCAATAGGAATTAAGCAGATAAGTGATAGCCTTTAGACATGTGTCCCCCTTTACCCTTTTGTGAGAGCTTTAGGTAATTAAATAATTAAACTAAACTCTCATTGGACCCCTTTGCCTCCTGGCCAATAGGAATCAGGCAAGCCATGGGGCTCCTGAATGCTCATTGGACCCCTTGGGAGACTGCCCAAATAGTCTTCTAGGAGACTTAATTCTCATTGGTTTTCTTTTATTAATGTTTTTAATTAAATTAAACTAGATTTACTCTAGCTTAATTCTCATTGGTCCACTTCAAGGGTCTTCCAATAGGAATTGGGCACACCTTGTGGGCATCTGGCCTAGGGAGCTGACATGTGTCCCTCATTCTTTGTGTAAAGGAGCCTGTGTGTGTGTGTGTGTGGCTTTCTCTCTCATCCCCTAGCTTTGGGGCTCGCCCCCTCCCATGTAGGGATGTAGAAAGACTTTTTGGTCACACACTAAGCATCCAATTTTCCCTAGGGTTGACCTTTGGACACAACCTTTGAATTTTGGAACCTTAGCATTTTGGAAGTCTTAATGGGCTGAACCTTAGGGTCTTTTTGGCCCATTGTTTTACATGGCTCTTTTGCAGATGGCCCCCCTTTGGATCCCTATTTTCCCTCCTTTGGATCCCTACTGTGGCCGGTCTGCTAACTTAACCAATATTCTAGCTTTTTCTCCCTTGGCACTTCCCCACATTAAATGATCAGTTTAATATGAGAAAATCATTTAGGAGAATTAGATATTGATTATAATGACATTACCTCTCTCTTGAAATCATAGTCGTCCTCGACTATGGTGTAGAGAAGATAAAGCATATGCATGAGTCCTTTTCTTAGCGGGTAGAGGATCCCTATGTTACCCTACGACATCATTCCATAATGGATGACTAGTCCATTTGGCGCTTGAGAGCCTGAGGCTGCCGCAAGCATGTCTGCACATTAGTCCTATCAGTCTTCCATAGTAGAGTGACAAGCTCTTTATCTTCTCTACACCATAGTCGAGGACGACTATGATTTCAAGAGAGAGGTAATGTCATAATAATCAATATCTAATTCTCCTAAATGATTTTCTCATATTAAACTGATCATTTAATGTGGGGAAGTGCCAAGGGAGAAAAAGCTAGAATATTGGTTAAGTTAGCAGACCGGCCACAGTAGGGATCCAAAGGAGGGAAAATAGGGATCCAAAGGGGGGGCCATCTGCAAAAGAGCCATGTAAAACAATGGGCCAAAAAGACCCTAAGGTTCAGCCCATTAAGACTTCCAAAATGCTAAGGTTCCAAAATTCAAAGGTTGTGTCCAAAGGTCAACCCTAGGGAAAATTGGATGCTTAGTGTGTGACCAAAAAGTCTTTCTACATCCCTACATGGGAGGGGGCGAGCCCCAAAGCTAGGGGATGAGAGAGAAAGCCACACACACACACACACAGGCTCCCTTTACACAAAGGGAATGAGGGACACATGTCAGCTCCCTAGGCCAGATGCCCACAAGGTGTGCCCAATTCCTATTGGAAGACCCTTGAAGTGGACCAATGAGAATTAAGCTAGAGTAAATCTAGTTTAATTAATTTAAAAACATTTAATAAAAGAAACCAATGAGAATTAAGTCTCCTAGAAGACTATTGGGCAGTCTCCCAGGGGTCCAATGAGCATTCAGGAGCCCCATGGCTTGCCTGATTCCTATTGGCCAGGAGGCAAAGGGGTCCAATGAGAGTTTAGTTTAATTATTTAATTACCTAAAGCTCTCACAAAAGGGTAAAGGGGGACACATGTCTAAAGGCTATCACTTATGCTGCTTAATTCCTATTGGCTTGACCTGGGGAGGTCCAATGAGGCAAAGGCCAGACTTATTTAGCAGCTAGGGCTCGCCCAAGAGAGGGGGGGGGCTGATTTTTACTTGGCATTGACACACACACTCTCACACTTGACCATGTGTGAAGGGAAAATACTCTATCTCCTCCCAAGCTTTAATGGAGAGCTCATCACCTACTCCAAGCTTGTGAGATAGAAGCTTACATCAACACTCTCTTGGCATGTGGATGCAAATCCAACCAAGAGCCAAGCTTCAATGCATGCTCATCTTCTCTACCAAGCTAATTACTAAGCTAAGCTATGCTAATATGAGTGATTATGTGAGGAGATGTACTTCTTTCTCGTAAGATACTTCTTTTTCCTCTCAATCTACTCTCATACCCTGCTAGCTCTCACCATCTTCGAAGGTGTGTGAGGTCTTGGGTCTGAGAACGGGGATAATTCAAGTTGTGTTTGATTAAGTGTTTTGCTTGGTGTATGAAGCTTCCATCTTCATTGCACTAGCTAGTCTTGAAGGAACACAAAGAATTGTATTGTACAATGTCTCTCTTGATGGGAGAAACCATAATACAAAGCCTTTTGGAGGGGGGACCGGCTCCATGCAAATCCGGTCCTCAACTGTTGTCAATAGCTTAATTGCTCTCTCTTTTGAAAGTATTGTCGATGCTATCTAACTAGGTGTTATGCTTTTTGTTGCTCTCTCCACCCAAGCACTCTTGTAATTCTCATTAGGAATCAACTCTAATGAAATGCCCACTATGTTCATGCTAAATTCCGCTACACATAAGATTTTAGGCCATTAAATGTTACACTTTCACTCGCTTTGAGGGCATACATGCAAATGAAGGGGTTGTTATCCATGTCATTGACCATGAGATATATATATATAATATAATATATATATATATATATATATATATATATATATATATATATATTTTTTTTACCATCCAGGTCATAGCGATTCCGTCTCACTAGGGACACCCGTACCCTTCAAATTTACATGATATTATGTTTTTCTTGGCATTATAGTGTGTTTTCAAAAGGGTAGATAACATTTTTCACTCGTGCAAAATCCTTGAATTGGGTAAAATGCTTTTAAAAAAAGACAAACCTTGACATTGGCACCTTGAATGGGGAGAGAGATTGCACAGTTAACGGGCCTTCTACTAGTTATGGGATTTTTTTTAATTTTTTTTTAAAGAGTTAAACTATGTGACATGCTTAAAAATCTATAATTTCTTTGAATTCTGATAGGCAAGAGTGCCTTTGAAAAATGTGTGTGTGTGTGTGTGTGTGTGTGTGTGTGTGTGAGTGAGAGAGAGAGAGAGAGAGAGAGAGAGAGAGAGAGAGAGGACAAAATATATAACGCCCAACTAATGATGCAACCAGGAGAAGGGGGGGTAGAAAAAAAGAGAGAGAGCAAAATGTTAAGGATGTAGGAACAATCTAAAGACACATTAACGTTCTACATGAGAACTATTCAACAATTGAATACTTGTGAGAAGGGGGAAAGGGGGGGGGGGGGGGGGGGGGAAGAGAGAGAGAGAGAGAGGAGGAGAAGAAAAGGAAGAAGAATAAGAGAGTTGTTAATTCCATTGCAACAAAACAATCTACCTTCTTTGTGTATGTTGAAAGCATGCATCTCACTTGACCACAGATGTTAATTCAGCTCCCACAAGAGCCTTGTTGGTTTCGCTGTGGAGCGGAAGCATTGCTACCTTGCAAACTCCTTACATGGTTCCACATAAATGTGGGAAGGTCAATAGAGTCCTTTCTTGAGTGTCACAGACTATTTCTAATCCTCCTCCTCCTCCATGCAGCAGGACTAGACCCTGATACCACCTCGCCCCTCAAAGCTTCTACACGTCATCATTCTCCTTCATGCAACAAGAATCGACCCATTTTTTCGCTGCTAGATGCGAAGAATATTGGCATTACCAAAGCAAATTCCCTTTGCCAAAAGGGTCGCCTCCTTGATGTCATTTCCCTAAGGCTAATAATCACTACATTAAGGATTTTCCCAAACAACTCACATCCACATATTCAAGCCCAAGTCAAAACCAACCTAAAGTCACATTTCTCAAAATCAATCTAATAGCAATTAGCACCATCTCTCAACTATCATTTTTTTTTGTATGCGGTGGCCCCTCTAGACAAGTTGGTAGAGGAGTGTCCTTACATAGGCACAAAGGGCAATGCTCAACCTCAAAATTGTTATGACATTTAATGCCTATTTTTTAAGATCTTCTCAAAAGTTTCCAACTGCTCTAGAGACAATGACCCAAGAGGAGATAAGGGAAGAGATGACATTTTGAGTTGCAAGGTCTCCAAACAAGAAGACAGTCATTCTTGTGGCTGGAGGGTGTTAGTGAACACAAAGCTCTTGTTGGAGCGCATGTATGGGGAGGATTGCAGAAGCGTAAGCACCTTCTCTTTGTTCATCATTATCCATGGCTTATTAATAGCTTCTTAAACTAATGTATAGGGTTGAATGATTTTGCAAGCTAGAAAACTAGCACAGTATAGAGTTGTGCATGTTGATTTTTTCAGGATCCCATTGGTCGGTAACATGATCAACCTTGTAACAACATGCCCGGAAGGAGTGTCCAATGCATTTGTGTCGCCAGCACCAAGGCCCACTCCACGGCCTCAACCTATGAGATACCCCCTAGCTCCTTTAGCAATACAGCAGCCTATCCTCATCCCCATTTCCCCATATACATCTCCAAGGACCTCGTCCCCTCATCACCCTCCATCCATGTTTGATGCCCCTACCTCTCCAACACACCAACGAACACCCCCCCACACACATCAATTATCCCCTCGTGACTCACCCTCTATCCCTCATGCCCGTTCCTCACTTTCTATTGGAGATCAGTAAAACACTCACTAAATTGTACTCATTTGTACACATTGAATGAAAAATTGGAGGCAAATTTTCCTATGTATTGATCATTGTATAATGTTTACAAAGGTGATGCATACAGCTTGTTAAGAAAACGGCATTCATATGCCGTCTTGGGTTTATGATGAAGTGATTTATTACAGTGATCTGTGAAACTGGTCTTTGTATTAGGGTATACAATGCACAACATCTAGACTACCTTCTACAATTTGTGAACATACTACCGTAGTTTCCTTTCTCTCAGATACTTGCAGCATACCAAGTGGGAGAAGAGTTTAGTCAACATGATCACAATGAGAACATAAGTTACATAGACACAATAACTCCTGGACATGCAACATATACCTTTTGCATGTTGCACTTGAAAAATAAAATTGCAGGCATGTTGAGTTCGATCTCATTAAGCAAATCCTCGTGGACCTGTCTTAGGGTGACATTTTAATTTACTTCTAGCGCTAACAATTGTCACCAGCTCATTTTCACACATTACTTCAATCGCCCTGAAGGGATTACTAGCATCATCACATAGGTCCTAGTCCATAGCTACCAAGTGATCATTTATTCGATGCCACCTTATGTAGTACAAGGAAACTATGAATTTTTGTGATGCTATCATACACTTGCACATAATTGACAGTTTGTCCACCTTGCACAAAATGCCTTAGAATTGTGGATATCCCAAGCGTCATCTAGAAAAGCAAGGTAGCTTTTCGACTTGCAGATGAACATGGTCTTTGTCTTACCTCTTTGTCATGGAAGAAGTCTATAAACACATGTAAGGGCATGAAGATAGAGACACGTACATACATGTTTGCAACGTTTGGTCGTAAGTACTTCTGAAGTTCTGGATGAAGCTTGAATATGCCTGTTTGCAACATTTGGTCGTAAGTACTTCTGAATTTTTGGATGGAGCTTGAGTCTGAAACACTTAGAAGTTTCCGGAGACGAGATTGGCCACTCTAGACCATTATGTGTGGGAAGTGGGAGATGAATGAGGATGCCGAAGCCATGGATAGAGTGAGGCGTGTTGTAGAAGAAGTCGTAGAGCACTTTCTTTACCGTCTTCCTCGTCTGAGACATGCGAAAGCCTTTGACACGTCCTTTCTAGATATTGACGAATTGGTTACTCGCCCGCTTTCTTCTTCTTGTCTACACAAGAACCTAGTTGCCAATGGTTATTCTAGTCGATAACCATCGACCATGGTCCAGGTCGAAGTTGTTGAAGATTTCCACTGACTTGATAGATGTAGATGGTCAATGAGGTCGCCTGCTCTCCATTGTTGTTTCCTTTACGGGGTTTGTGATGGAACATAGAGAAGACAAGGAAAAGAGGCACTATAGTTTAGACAGCGAAGAAAATGCCGAGAAGAGAGTTGCACCCTTCGGTGTATACAAACTTTCTGACTTAGAAAAGTGTACCTACATTCAATGTGATTTACGTCACATTCGACCTATCTCTATTCGTGCAAAAGGATAATTCATGCAAATTGCGATATATTTTCAATTCCAAGCTTTCTAAAGCAATTAAAACATCATTTCTAAAATTGCAAAAATTCAAGATAGAAATGAAATAAATTGGAGCTACCGTTATGATAGGTCAAAATCTATTGTTGGATGGCATTCTCTCTCTACCACCAAAAGGACCAAAATTGAATCCAAAATTTTCCTGACGATGAAACCTTAAATGAGATATACCATCAAACCATCCCAAAAAAAACCAAGTTTATGACTTGCTCCGTGCTAGACACAACTACAACTTGCAATCAAGCCCAAAAAAAAACAAAAGCATTAGTAAAGTAACTAATAACTATACTCAGCCTGGTGATTTTTGTAATCAGATAAATCTCACATAAAGAAACATGGTTGGCTCTGCTCACATAATTCAAAGAAGCACAGCTCTATTCACATGTGTACACATATGTAGAATGTAGTTTATAATACATTGTGCTTCCATCGTTCATAGAACCTATGCGCCAATGGTGAAGGTAAAGTGGTATCCCACTTATAGATATTGACCATGATCCCTTTTGGGACTCAATGTCATAACATTAGTCTTGTGTAAGGCAATCATAAAGCCCATCATCAAAAACCACTCTTGCCGGTCTCACTGAAGATTCATCCCTAGTTTATGTGGGTTTTAGAGAGAGAGAGGGGGTATCAAGACTTTCATAGTTACATTTGGTGCCCATGTGATCATGCATGAGGCATAAGTATCCACTACTAAAGTAACTGATGACTATGCTTTGTGCGGCCATTGTTAACATCTCACGTAAAGAAACATGGTTGGCGATGCTCACATGATTCAAAGAATCGCAACTCGGTTCACATGTGCACATAAAATTTAGATTATTTTTTGTAATGCGTTGTGCTTCCATAGTTTATATATCCTATGTGCCGATGGTGAAGCTAAAGTGGTATCCCACATATTTCTGTGGACTACACACAGTCCCTTTTGGGACTTCCATGTCGTAATATTCACCTTGGGTGGAGAAATCATATTGAAAGAAGGTGGCTTCTTTCAATACCAAAGGATAAAGGAGAGAGTACCTACAGGTATAAGGGCGCATTCGCACAGGCAAGGTTCTACCCCCGCTTGCTTGCGTCAGAAAACACTGCCTTTCACTCTCAACTCTGCCGAAATCGGCAAAGTGAGCATACACCGTCTTCTACCCCCGCCTTGCTTAACAAAAGCGTTTTGTATGCGCGCTGCAGTTACGAGCATAAGACAAAATTGCTGAGGGGTGGTGGGGGTTAAACCGCAGCCGCGCGAATCTGCTCTAACCTTTAAACTGTAGTTGCTAGCATCTCGCTATCTCAGACAGCTGCTAGTCAAGGAACTCTCTGGTGCTCTAGAAGCCAATTCATAAACGTGCTTGTTTGATTTCACGGAAAGGTGCAAGACTTTAAAATCAGAGGCAAATAAAACACGAGAGTTCGAAATGAGCCGGCAAATTGTGATAAGGGCAAAATGGCAGGGCTAGCTGCTCTCTTCCTGTTGGCCGCCATATTTAGCAGCGCTGCCGAATGTAGCAGCGCCGCTACGCCCAACATCACTTGGGAGGCTGAGCGGCTGCTGGCGTTCAAGAGTTCACTCACCCAGACGGAGCGGCTGAGCGGGTGGAGCGCCTCCAATTTGGCGGGAGTGTGCAGCACGTGGCATGGTGTGATTTGCTCAGACGCGGGTGCAGCCACTGTGACTGGCCTCAATTTCACTGAATTCAACGTCAGCGGCCTGCTCACCAGCCCACTGTGCGATCTACCAAATTTAGCGGAGCTCCGACTCCGCAGCAACACGTTCATTCAGAGCTTTCCCGGTTTCCTCCTCCAGTCCTGCACACAGATAACCGTCCTCGACTTCAGCATGAACGGGTTTTACGGCCAGCTGCCGGGCACCATCTCCACCTCCTCCCTCAGACAGCTACAGGATTTCAACATGGAGGGCAACAATTTCAATGGCAGCATCCCCGCCGACCTCGGCAACCTCTCGCAGCTCCGCTTGCTTCGCCTGCGTGGCAATTTGCTCTCCGGCCGCATTCCGCAGTCGCTCGGCCGCCTCTCCATGCTAGAAATCCTGGATCTGTCTTACAATTCCTACACCCCTCAAGAAATCCCCCAAGAATTTGCCAATCTGTCTAGCTTGCAAGAGTGGGACATGCCCGGGTGCGGCCTCGTGGGTGAAATCCCGGCCTGGTTCGGGAACTTGTCGCATTTGTGGTTCATTAACCTCCCCTCCAACAATCTCTCTGGCATCATCCCTCCATCTCTGGCTAACCTCCCCAAGCTCAGAGAAATATATCTCTTTAAAAACCACCTCATTGGCCACCTTCCCCCCTTCAACAGCTCTTCTCTCCAAAACCTCCAATTCCACAAGAATTCTCTCTCAGGTACTATCCCCTCCACCTTTGCTTCTCTTTCCTCTCTGCAAACACTCAACCTTGATTTTAACAACCTCACCGGCCCCTTGCCAGATGGCCTCGCCTCCCTCCCCGCAATCTCCACCTTCGCCGTCTCTGATAACCACCTTTCTGGCTCCCTCTCCTCTGAATGGGGCCTCCACTCTAATCTTTTCCAATTTGATGTCACCAATAACAATTTCACAGGCACCTTCCCGCCGCATCTTTGCAACGGACACAGTCTGGCATACCTCTCTCTCAAGGGTAACCGCATCAAAGGCTCAATCCCTGAAGAGTATGGAAAGTGCAAGAGCGTTTTACGCTTCATGGTCGCTGAAAACGAGCTCTTTGGCAGTGTTCCAAGTGGACTTTGGATGCTACCGAGCGTGCAGATAATTGATCTCCAAAACAACCACCTCTCTGGCAAGATTAGTCTCAGCGATAGCAGCGGTGGTGATGGGAATGGCAACTTGCAGACAATTTTCCTTGATTCAAATCTAATTGAGGGCTCGATTCCGAGTGAAATAAGCAAATTCTGGTTCAATCTGTCCAAGCTGACTGCAGCTCAGAACAAGCTCTCCGGGCCGTTACCTCCGGAAATTGGCAGTCTGACGCGTCTGGGGGTGTTAAACCTTTCAGTCAATGCAATCTCTGGTGAGATACCATCATCAATTGCAGGTTGTCGTGCCCTTACATCGCTTGAATTATCTCAAAACCAGCTCTCTGGAGAAATACCGGCAGAGCTAAGCCTCATACCAGATCTCAACTACATAGATCTCTCCAAGAATCACCTAAATGGGAGCATACCCACTATCTTAGCAAGGTCTACCTACGTGTTTTTTGATGTCTCATACAACGATTTATCTGGGACGGTGCCGGAGCCGCTTGCAAGTGACTTCAGTGCAAGGAGTTTTGAGGGCAATCCAAAGCTTTGTATCTCAGCAGAGTCATGCTCCCTGGCAAGTGCAAAAGATTCAGAAGATGGGAACTTAAACATAAATCTGGTGGTGCCGATTGTGGTGCTCACGGTATGCGCGACCGTGCTATGTGTAGCGCTAATGGTGAGGGTGTACAGAAAGAAAAAGGGGTTGGCAAAGATAGGGCAGGCGTCAAGCGCCGAGTGGGTGGTTGTGCCATTCCAAAGGCTAGGGTTTGATGAAGCAGAGATATATGAGAAGCTAGAGAAGAGTGATGTGATAGGGTCAGGGGGGAGTGGGAGGGTGTATAAGGTGAGCTTGAAGGGAGGGAGGCAGGTAGTGGCAGTGAAGAAGCTGATGATTCCATTAAAGCTGAGCGGAAATACGGGTGCGGTTGCAGTAGCGGGTGCGAATGCGTTGAATGGAGGAGTGGGTGCAGAGAAGAGAGTTAGGGATCATGAGAGCTTTTGTTTCAAGGCAGAGATGGAGACAATGGGCAAGATTCAGCACAAAAACATAGTGAAGCTGATGTGTGCATGTGAGTGCAAGGAGGCAAAGCTGCTAGTGTATGAGTATATGTGCAATGGAAGCTTGGGGGATGTGCTACACAAGTCTTTTAGGAGTGAGTTGTGCTCTTGGGCTACCCGCTTCAAGATAGCTTTGGGGGCTGCAGAGGGGCTTGCTTATTTGCATCATGATTGTGTTCCCCCCATCTTGCACAGGGACGTCAAGGCGAACAACATTCTCTTGGATACTTCCTTTGAAGCTAGGCTTGCAGATTTTGGGGTGGCTAAATCTCTGCTTGCTAAAGGAGCCGCCATGACTGGTGTTGTTGGGTCTTTTGGATACATTGCCCCAGGTTCTCTCTCTCTCTCTCTCTCTCTCTCTCTCTCTCTCTCTCTCTCTCTCTCTCTCTGTGTGTGTGTGTGTGTGTGTGTGTGTGTGTGTGTGTGTGTGTGTCTCTCAATTGAAGGTCATTGAAACGCAAGAGGGGATCAAGGTGAATCGAGCTTGGGTGAATGAAGCCGCCCCCCAAAGGTGCCCTTAGAGGGCCCATGCATGCACAAGAAGATTTAGAAATTTTCTCATGTAGGAAAACAGAGGCTTTTTCAGTATTTTTCATACAATGCATAACATCATAAGCTTCTGCTCGAGAGGCACCGTATACCTAGCTAGGTACGATTGGGGGCAGGGGACCGCCGCCCTCCCCCCCACCGGGCCGGCAGTCCCCTGCCCCAATCGAACCTAGCTAGCTAGGTATATTGCAGTGCCTCCCTCACAGAAGCTCATGATGTTGAAGTAAGTCACAATGTGAGAGTTATTGTGAGAATTTGTCCAAAACTTCTTGTGATGGGGGAGCCTCTTAGGCACTAGAGCATTGGCCTCTCAAAGGTAGATTCAAGAATTTGAAGGTATGGAGGAAAACATATATGTACTATTTGGCCTACCCAAAGGGCAAAGCCAAGCCTTTCAGACCACTAGCCTCTTCTGTTTGGTCAAATTTAATTTTTTTGAAAAATCAAAAAATTTGATTTGTAAATGAGAAAGGATAGTGTGTAAAAGTATTGATTTGAATTTCATTCAGTTAAGGTCTAAAAACCTAATTCATCTAATATGCGACTAGAAAAATGGAGCAAGTGCAAAAAGGATTAGTTTATATGGAAGTCAAATTACTGACATTTTGATAGAGGTTACTCCTATTAAACATGTTTACTTGGTTGTGCAGAGTATGCTTATACATTGCAAGTGGATGAAAAAAGTGACGTGTATAGCTATGGCGTGGTGCTATTAGAGCTATTGACAGGAAGAAGTCCTGGAGGTAAGGAATTAGAATGTGATACTATAGAGCTTGTGAAATGGGTAGCACAAGTGTTGGCTAGATTCAAAGAGGATTTTTGGAAAGTGTTGGATTGTCGCCTAGAGGTGACCGACATTGACAAAGAGAGCGTGGCCAATGTCCTAAAACTTGCCCTCCTCTGTACTTGTGGATTCCCACGACAACGTCCATCCATGCGAGAGGTGGTGGAGTTTCTTCACCGAGCCATGCCAATGAGCATTCTTCTTTCTCAACAACACCATATGGATCTTTCAAACAAAGAAAAACACATCACTATCTCTATGGTTACATGACCTTTAGGATATACAAGCTTGTCCCAAAGTAACTTGAGATGTACAGTACTAGTTCTACATGGAGAATTAACACAATCTAACTTGTATCACTTTATTAGTGGAACATTCTCGATTTCATAGGATTTACATATTGTTTGCCATTGTGTAAAGGTGAGGACTAGTTCCCCCTTTTAAGGATTGCAAAGCCCTTTCATGAACAATTTTGACCTATGGGGTCCGAAGTGGAAAAAATTTATCAAGGATGTGAAAGGGGAGGAAATAGAGCTGACAAGAAAGGATGTTACCCTTGGAGGGGACTTGGTGGGGAGAGAACTAATACTATACATGAAGCGAGATGCATTTCCAATAGACTACAATTCATATGTCCACTTTCCCTATGTTACCTTATTTCTACTCTACATGATGTTTTTGTTCAAACCTACGTTCCTTCATTATCTCATAAAATGGGTGTGGCAATCCCCATGTATGCCCATGTATGCAAGCTTGGGTTACTCTAGGCTCAAGGATATATACCCTCATATTAGAAACTTTCATATCTCATTAGATAGTGAATGGGGTATATAAGGGCCTTTTTATTTGGCAATGCTTAACACTAGGTTGGTAATGGGACACTTTTACGTCCTGTTAAGTGACCATTTTCCTTGAATTATGTCAAGAGTTTCAAAATGGATTTTGAGGTGCTATTTGTCTAGAAAGTTGTCTCATTAGCTGAAAAAAACTTGACATTTTTTTGGAATATGAATTCCATCTTTAACCTTGTCCTTGCACAACATTTCACAACCTAAACTGTGTGAAAAAACGGGTCCTGTTTTTGGTTTTTTTCAACTTTTTGCAACTATATCACTCTAGAATTCATGTTTTTGAGGTCTATAATGCTAGAGAACTATCTTTAGTAGTCCTCAACATGTCCTGATACTTCTAGGGAGAAATAAATGTTAAAGTTGTAAGTTATGACCAAATTACAAAAATTGTCAAATCTTGTTTTTAGCCAATTTTAGCTCTTCTATGATTTTTTTGGTGGCTTTCATGATATCCAAATGCAGTTTTGATTTTCTATGTCACATATTGTAACATAAAGCTAATATTCCTTGAGTTTTGGGGCACCTAATACCCTATTTTGCATAGTAGACAACGATGGTTGATTTTTTCAATTAGAGAAGAAAATGAAACATTCTAGTATATCAAGTATAGCTTTTTCAATATTGCTAGTTTCTTGTGACAACTACATGCATTTTGTAGGTAGTAACCATATCTAGTCATAAGGATCAAATTTGGCTAGATATTGAATAGTTTCTATGGGATTCTACAACTCATAATGTTGAACCCAGTTTTTTCATGTTTGCTGTATTTAGCACTTCATCTTTGTCCCCAAGATTCCCCTTGGTAAGAGATGTATTATTCTTTTGACATGCTCCATGGCTCCTTATGAACCTAAAGGACAATAGGAAACTAAGAAAACATGCATATATTATTTGTATTGAACGTGGCTATAGAAACTTTGATGATAGGTTTGTAGAATGGTAAAAATTCAACTTTTTTGTACCTATTTCTTTTGGCAAAACAAAAAATAGTGAGTGAGAAGCAATCATATGTTCTGATCACCAACCCATTGAAGTTAACTAGGGAATTTATCTCAAGTCCTACAAAAATCCCTAATCTTATTTTTATGCAACAAAACGTAAGAAATGACTGTTTTGATGAAAATGTACTCGTCCATCAACTTTGGAGGCTTGGTGTGATCAAAAGATGATAAATTTTACAAGTTTCTTATTTTTTCCATGTGATGTAGGCCTTGAACTATAACCTCATGAAAGGATTTTACAAAATGAATGGATCTACTATGGTTTTGGAGGTTTTTTTCAAAACCCTGAAAGGACACTTTTATGTCCTTTTAGGTTACCAACCTAGTGTTAAGCTTTGAGTTAGCTTTGACTACCTAAGTAGTGGGGAACAAGGTCTAGGTTGGGCCTATATAAGGTTGGGTTCAAACGAGGTGGCAGTAGAGTGAGGGGCAGAGGCATGTTGTCCTCCCTGGCAGACGTCCATTGGGCAAAAGAGAAGAGGAGCTTCTCGGGACCCGCCACTGTTTGGGTGAGCCCCCCATCGTCGGAAGAAGCTTGCTGCCGAGTTCCTTTTCAACACAAAAGCCGGAGAGTGAGGGTTGAACTGTGTGCAACATTGTGACAACCTCACAATCAACTGCTCAACTATCTACCATGTGTTGTCTGCTATTCGTGCCATTGCTTTATTATTGTATGCTACTGTCCCATGTGAATGTGGAGAGCAGAGGCAAAGAGAAATGTTACAGTGTGCCGGCCAGCTTGTATGAACCCAACCTAAAAAATCTTTTTCGATATCTCGGCTTTTAAAATAGGCATTTTCTCCCAAAAAGAGAGGTGGATAACTTATTTTTTAAATATATGATTTAGAATTTTAGATTGTCATTTTTCCACCCCTCTCCTCTCTCTCTTCCATTGAAGCCACTCTCTCTCAACACACACTTAAGGTTATTAAGGGAAGCACTATTTGCCCCTCTACCTATCACAAAAGAAAACTTTGACATTCTCTCTATACTCTTTCTCTAACATGTGTGTTGGCGCTCTCTCTCTCTCTCTCTCTCTCTCTCTCTCTCTCTCTCTCTCTCTCTCTCCCCCACAATATCATTCAAATCTATGATCTCTCAGTTTTCTCTGGTTCTTCCGTCCATAGACAACATCATGTGCTTGTAGTTGCTGCATTGTGAACCACCATTACACCTTGTTTCTCTATATCTAATTAGTTTGAAAGATCCTTTGTGTGCTCAAGTTCACTCTAAATGTCATCCAATCTGCTTCCATTTCAAGATCACCATTACAACTTTAAGGTCGTTACGGTCATTAAGGGAAGCACTATTTCAAGGTCTTTTTGCATGCAAAGATCATCATTATGGCTTTAAGGTAATTTTAATGTAATTTCTTGTTAATTAATGCAATAATTACAAAAAAGTATACAAATTAATACAATAATTACCAAAAAAATTGCATCATTCCAACTTAGTTTGCAAGCATCAAAAATTTAAAATTTGCACAACATAATATCGATTATCCAATAATCATCTCCCAAATAGTGCATTTTCTATCTGATTTTGGTCTCAAAAATCCCATTTTTGCACTTTACTTTGTGTGTAATTAACCCTAAAATTGATCAAATTTTGGCAATTTATACATAGGAAATGTGAAAATATGCTCATGGATCGGAGGAGATAAAATGGCTACTAGTGTTCGATGCCTCCAACATCCCCCCCCTTCCCAAGCTTTGTCATCCTTGACAAAGCTATGTCATGATGTAAAGATTCAGCATTGAACAATATGATTGCAAAAGGAAATGAATCAAGATAAAAGCATCCAGGTCCACAAATACAAGCAAAAATAATATTATCAACTACACAATTTGTGACTTGCAAATATTGTCATTGACTTGCCAGAGGAAAATGCATGTATGTGCATTGATTAACTAATCCAAATGTCTACCTATTGAATACATTAAGTCAAATGTTTAGAATCAAGCATAAATGGAGCACTTAATTCATAGCAAAGTCAAAGGATTATAACATAATTATGGGATTCATTAGCATCCTAAGCTTTCTCAATGGTCAGATTCTCACGACTCTCTCAACTAATAATTCCATACCTGAAGCTCATGAAAGTATCCTTTTGTTTTTTTGCTTTTGGATTTTGTAGATACTCTTGTGGTAGGCTCTTGTGCATAACGCAAACTCTGATTGGCTGTATATTTATTGTTTTTCTTGAATTTATTTGAGCGGCCCCTTTTTGTGGGTACTAATAATAAACAACAAATAAGCATTTTATAACTTTCAATTCTTTGATTAAGTCATTATTAGTCATTATTAACTAAGAGTGCTACTTAGTTTGACCCCTAAATAGACCTAAGACATAGTCAAAGTCTCCATCATTACAAGATATTTTAAAAATATGCTATGAAGAGAAGTACCATGCATTCAGGAAAAATCCAAGACGTACTTAATCTAAATTCAATGTAATAAGAAAACAAGTGAACTAATTAAGCTACACATGTGCAAAAACATACAAGCATCTATCCAGCAAGTACAATACACATATGTCAATATCAACAATGTAAAACCATGAAGTCAAATACAAAATGCCAAAACCACAAGAGAAATAATAGGAAGTAGTACACATGTAATCATGGGATACATCTCCTCCAATAGATATAGTTGATGAAGTGTGAAGTGGCAATGTCATCCCTTTGCATTCATCAAATGTTCTACTGAATAATGAAAAACAAGGAGCACTACACCTCAACGGGCATGCCAGTAATAGCCTTGGGATTATTGTGAAAAAAATTAAATAAAAATTATAGTTTAAGGTCTCCGTACTTGGATATCCACAAGGAAAATATAGTACAACTAGGAGGGATATCAAAACTCTCTCCAAACAATAAAATTTGCAATCTCCTAGCTCTGTGTCTAACGGTCATAGGCGGCTAGCACTACATATGGGGAATCTAATGCACAACTAATGGGGGGCAGCTAGCTCCATACGAATGGTATAATATAATTCACAAATAATGGGTCTAGGATTGACATGAGCTTGTGACTGTGTGGTCAATGAACTCTGTGACTTAGGATCCTTTAATGGCTAACTCCTAGCTTTTGGAATTAGGGTTGCAGGGATACACATACATCTTGGAGAAGATGAAGAAGCTCAAGGAACACAACAGAGAGTGTAATGCTTAGTGCACAATGGAAATATAAGTTAGCCCTAGAATGATGGGCGTATGTACAATGCACTAAGAGAAATACCTCCTAGTGAGGGGGAAAATTCCCCGATGATCCCAAGTGTGTTCACACACATCACTATCTCATATATGATAGCAAATCCCCCCTTGCAGTGATGCGATGAACACAAGTTGGCACATAGTGTATTGGGAAGTGCCAAGCCCTAAGGACATGATCATTCCACAAAGGGGAGAAAACCCAAGGCTTTGTAGAAATCTATTAACTTCTCACGAGGCAATGCCTTTGTGAAAAGATCTACAAGGTTGTCATATGTTGGCACATAAGCCAAGCTAATCTCTTTTGTTGAGTGTGTCTCTCTGACATAGTGATACTGCACCTCAATGTGCTTTGTGCGATCATGGAAATCTGGGCTCCTCGCAACTGCCAATGCGCTCTGATTATCAATGTAGATGATATTGGTAGTGTCTTGTCCAACACCGAAATGAGCCATAAGGACTCTGATCCATACACATTCAATCGTAGGTGTGAAGACTGCTCTGTACTCAACTTCAGAACTGGAAGTGGCCATAGTAGGTTGCTTCTTACTCAACCATGATATGCATGAACTACCAAGCAGGAAACAAAAATTACATGGGCACTCATGTTCATAATAATAACTAGCCCAATCTGAGTCCAAAAAAGCAGCAAATTGAATATTTGGCCTTGTATTGCATACATAAATAAGGCATTTAACAATATTTTTATAAAGAGTGACATCAACAGGATCACCAGCATCATGAAGACTCAATTGCAAACATGTTTCCATTGGAGTAGCAATAGGTTTGTAGCCCTCAAGTCCAAAATTACATAGTAATGTCTCTATATAGCTTGTTAGACACAAGGCAATACCACCCACACTGCCGCTTAAAATGTATGCTTAAATATTGATGCAAAGCCCCAAGTCTTTCATCTTGAAAGTAGTATTCAAATCAGCTTTGAATTCAACAATGTGTGTCTCATTTGGACCTGTAATCAACTAATCATCTATGTATAGATCAATGATGAGAAATACATCACCCTCACGCTTTACATACAAAGCCTGCTTTCTATTGGACTGTTACAAAAGCCTCGTTTAACCAAATAAGTGTCAAATTTCTCATACCAAGCATGAGGAGACTGCCTCAACCCATACAAAGCTTTCTTACATTTGCACACTTTATGTTCTTTTCCTTTTTTGACAAAACCGTGAGGCTACGTTACATAAACTTCCTCAAATATATCACCGTTCAAGAAAGCTGTAACAATGTATGATTGATGTACATCCCATCCAAAATGAGATGCCAATGAACACAAAAAACCAACAATAGTATAGACAAGTGGGAGAAAATGTCTCTTCATAATCTATGCTTTTTTGCTATGCATAACCTTTTACAACAAGTCGATCCCTGTAGTGAGCAATCTCACCATCCACTTACGTTTCAACTTGTGAATCCACTTCGTGTACCAATGCCCTTTTGCCAAGAGGAAAATCACATAAATTCCATGTGTGATTTTCTATAAGTGCATCATATTCTAATTGCATGGCAGCCACCAATTTTTCAAAATTATGTGCTTCATCAAAATAAAGAGGTTCCTCCACATCATATAAACTAGAAATAGCCAAAGCATAACATTTTGATGCGTAAGATGCATGGTGAGAACCTGAACGAGGACGAGTATGTTGGAATTAGGGTTGCAGAGAAACGCACACAGCTTGGAGAGACGAAGGAAGATCAAGGCACACAATAGAGAGTGTGTTACTTAGTATGCAATGGAAAGATAGATAGCCCTAGAGTGATAGGCGTATATACAATGCTCGCGGGAAAAAACCTCCTAAAGAGGAAAAAAATGCCCTGACGGTCCTAGTGTGTTCACACACATCACTACCACATGTATATGGTAACAAATTCCCCCTGGAGTGATGCGGTGAACGAGAGCTGGCACATGAGTAAAGGGAAGTGCCGTGCCCTGAGGACATGATCAGTCCACAAAGGGGAGTAAGCCCAAAGCTTTGCGGAAATCTTCAAGCTTCTCACGAGATAGTGCCTTTGTGAAAAGATCTGCAAGGTTGTCCTGTGTTGGCACATAAGCGAAGCTAATCTCTCCTGCTGAGAGCCTCTCCCTGACATAGTGGTAATGCCCCTCAATGTGCTTTGTGCGAGCATGAAAAACTGGGTTCCTCGCAATTGCCAACGTGCTCTGACTGTCAGTGTAGATAGTGTTGGCAGTGTCTTGTCCAACACTCAAATCATCCATAAGGCGTCTAAGCCATACACACTCAACCGTAGCTATGAAGACTACCCTGTACTCAGCCTCACAACTCGAAGTGGACACAGTAGGTTGCTTCTTGCTCAACCATGATATACATGAACTGCCAAGCATGAAACAGAAACCACTTGTGGACACTCGCGTGTCAAATCAACCAGCCCAATCTGAGTCTGAAAAAGCATGTAAGTCTGGCAGCAATGATCCCTCTTGGGATAAAACAAGCCAAGATGTAACGTGCCACTAAGGTAGCGAAAAATCCTCTTGACAGCCTGCCAATGCTTAGACCCTGGGCTATGCATAAATCTGCTGACCTATGAGACTGCAAACTAAATATCCAGCCTCGTGTTGCATACATAAATGAGGCAGCCAACAGCAGTTTGATAAAGAGTGACATCAGCAGGATCGCCAGCATCATGTAAACTCAACTTCAAACCTGTTTCCATGGGAGTGGCAATAGGTTTCAATCCTCAAGTCCAAACTTACATAGCAATGTCTCTATGTAAATTTTTTGACACAAGGCAATACCACCATCACACTTCTTAAACTGTCATAAAATCTAATATCTAATATCTAACCAACCTGAATGAGTTTTTCATATTAAACTAATTACTTAATGTGGGAGAATAAACCGGAACAAGTGTTAAGATATAGACATGTGCTTATAGATCTATCTCAACACGGGGCCAATGGTAAAGGGGCCCAAATGAGAGATGGTCTATCAAAGAGCAAGGCTAACAAATGGAGCATAAGACCTTAGGGTTAGCTTCTTTGAAGACCTCCAATAATGTGTGTAAAAGTCCTAGCTCGAGGTGCGTGTCCTGTTTGTCATGCTTGATGACTAAGGTGCTTGATGATTGAGGTGCTTGAGGTGCTTAATGATTGAGATGCTTGAGGTGCTTGACATGCTTGGGATGCTAGGGCTGCACTTGAGGTGAGAACTCAGCCCAAGCTTAAGTGCTTAAGAGCCAAGCTTGTGGTGGGAACTGGTCCTATGCATGAGGGGCTTGAGGTGTGAAAAATTCAAATATTCAATCCCTACGAGGAGGGGGCGGGCCCTACATGAGGGGGGATGAGAGAGAACACCCACACACTCACACAAGGCATGCATGGTACAAAGAAAGCAAAAGGGACACTTGTCAAGTTCCTCCTCATGTTGCCCTCATGGTGTGCCTGAAGCCTATTGGTTGGCCACCCAAGGGGTCCAATGATAATTTAGGAGATTTAATTAATTGATTTAGCATTTATCTAGCCATCTCTCTCAAAGGGGAAAGGGGGACACTTGTCTCAAGGCTACCCTTGCTGCTTGTAATGCCTCCTGTTTATGATTGGCTAGGCCTGGAGGGGTCCAATGAGCTTCAAGCATGAGCTACAAGGGGGGGTCAACCCAAGCAAGCTAGGGGGTTGCTTAGGGGGTATACTCAACCACACACACTCACAAACACTCTCACTGTGTGCTATGCAAAGTGCAAGAGCTCCCTCTCCTTCTCCAAGCAAGTAGAGGTTGAGAGCCTACACCAACACTCTTGGATATGGAGTGCAAATCCAACCAAGAGCCATTCTGCAATGCTTAAGCTTTCCATCTCCTTCTTCTTCATTACTATTCTATTATGTATGCTAGCAACAAGAGTTATGATAAGTGAGGAACTAATTCTTTCTCCTACGAAATGTTTCTTCTTCCTCTTCCCTACCCTCATTCCCTGCTAGCTCTCTCCACCTTCGAAGGTGTTTGAGGTCTTGGGACTGAGGCTTGGGATAGTTAAATATTTCTTCAAGTTTATGTTATGTTTGTGATGCATGAAGCTTTCCATCTTCATTGCATCACCGAGGTCACAAGGAATACAAAGATTGTATTGTAACAAGTCTCTCTTAATGGGAGAAATCATAATACAAATGCCTATTAGAGGGGGGACCGGCTCCACATAAATCCGTTCCTCAACTGTTGTCATGTTCTCTAAATTCTCTCTCTTGCAAAAGTATTTTTCATGCCAAGTTAACTAATTGCTATGATTCTGTTGCTATCTTCAATTATGTTCACCCGCTATGCTCACAAAGTCATTTCTCAAGTACTGTCATTAATTTCCGCTAGTCTCAAATTAAATAGGCCAATTTCATTACATTGGTATCAGAGCATTTGGTTTCTCTTTTCTTGCTTAAGAAGAGAGGTCCTTAAGTAGCCTATAAATTGTTGATGTTGTTAACTATATTCGGGTAAGTGGAACTGGGATTTATTATCAGTTTTGTTGAACCCACTATGTGGGGGTTGGTGCACACCTCGGGAGCTTTGGACTTAATAATGGAGTCTTTTTAGACTTACCTACGGCTTTACCATTATTGAGCCATAAGAAGTCCAAAAGGAGCTAGCCCTCGGCAACTCTGCTATGTTAGACCTACTCCTCTACTCTCTATAATTAACCACTTCGAGCCGTGGGTGTAGATACTTAAGAGCCGATTTTCAAAGGCTAAGAGGAGTGGAAACTAAGGTTTTGAATTGCCAAAGCATACACTAAGTACATACATAAATTTTGTTAACATGGTTGACAATAATCAAGAGAGTAGAATGAACATTGATAGCTTTGATTTTGCACATGAAGGTGCTAATGATGATGCTCCCATGTTTGTGAATTACCTCGTCACTAGGTTGTAGCAAGCTATGGGCAACCCTGCTTTGCAAGCCGAAGTTACTCAACAACTTCGTGCTTATGGAATTTTCCTTCCTCTCCAAGAGGAGAGAGAGCTTAGGAGGCCTCTTGAAGAGACACCCAAAAGAAGACTCTCCCCATTCGCGCGAGAGGAGGAATCCAAAGAGCAAGAAAGCAATGAAAGTTTAAGTTCCTCTGAAGATGTGGCTCCACGAAGATGGCGGTCTAGACGATTGCCCACTCCTCCCAAGAGGAAAAGATCAACACATAGTCCTTCTCATCATCACTCTGAAAGGCAAGAGAGGAAACAAAGGAAGAAAAGGGCTAGGAAGAGGTCACCGCCTTCTCCTTCTTCTTCACCTTCTTCCTCTTCCGACGAGAGTTATGGCTATTCTCCTAGAGAATACAAGAGGGGAGGACATCGCAAATCATTTCCTGCATGGTGAAGGTCACAAAAGCTAAAGAAGTTCAAGGAGGGAGGAAAGAGTATCTCTTTTCTCACCTATGATGGCACCTTTGGTGCTACCGACAAAGTGTTGGCCTTCATCCAGCAATTTGATGCGGCCTTTGGAGACGAGGGCTTCATAGAGTCCTCTAAGCTACGCCATGTAGCTATGCACTTCCAACAATCAGCTCGTCAATGGTGGGCTAGCCTTTGTGGCAACGATAAAGCCCCAAAGACATGGAAAACTCTACGAGTTTCCATCATGAAGCAATTCCTTGCCAGCGATGCAAAATACAAACTGCTTACTGAATGGCACAGCTTGAAGCTTCTCCCTCATGAGTCTATCCACAAGTACATAGACAAGTTTTACATCTCAAGGCTACTGTCTTTCAAAAGATAGACTTTGCCGAGCAAAGGCAACAATTCTGTGCAGGATTACCTGAAGAGATGGCCGAATACATCAACTCTCAATGGCCTGGTACTATTAGCAAAGTAATCCATCACACCATGGTTGCTTCACGCATCAATTTCCATCAAGGGGCTAGACGTAATGTCAAGCCCATGGAAAACAAAGACAAAAATGATGCAAAGGGGAAAACCAATGTTCAAAATACTTCCCAAGTCACTTCCAACAACAACAACAATCGGTCCAAGGAGAAGGGAGTTTACAAAGGTAAAAACAAACTCTCTCCTGAAGAGCTTGAAGCTGTTTGCAAGGACCATAAGTGTTTCAAGTGTGGGGAGTAAGGACGTGGCTATCGTTCTTGCCCCAAGAAGAATACTCGCAATGAGACTCCTAGGGCTTCCACCATCGAAGCTCCAAATGAGGATGCTCATTGCAAAGGATCATCGCTTTCCTATGCTTGGGGAAAGGTAAGAGAGCATGATGCCTTCATCTTGTTTGACCCTGGCTCTACTCTGAACTTCATATCAATGGAGTTGGCCACCAAGTTGGGCATTCAAGCTTTTGAGATGGGAGATATGGTAATGGCTGACGCAGCTTTCAAGGTACAACAAGCCTCTGTTACTCCCTTGATTGCGAAGTTGAGGCTTCATGTCCAAAGCTATGTCGACAAAGAAGACTTCTTCATCTCTCCTCTCCAGCATGAGGATGCCATCCTAGGGGCGCCATGGTTTGATCGCATGGCTGCCAACATGAAGTTTCCTGAAAGGAGAATCTACTTCACCTACAGGGGAAAGAACATGTATATAGATGTTAGTGAGCGTGGTGGCACTCTTCCACTTGTAAATCCTCTTGCTTTTGATAAGTCAATGAAGAGATCAGTTTCTGCGTATATGATTTTAGTCAAAGATTCTCTAAAAGATACTAATGTTTCATCAAATGTAAATGGTAGGAATCAAGAAGAGTTAGACTTGTCTAATTTTCTAAAAGGAATCCAAGATGTGTTCATTGATGATATCCCTATGGACTTACCTCCAACACGAGGGGATGATGACCATGGCATTGAGCTCCTTCCAGGAAGCTCACCACCTAACAAACCTCCTTATCGAGTCTCACAAGCTCAACAAGAGGAGATCATGAGGCAAGTACAGGAATTGGTAGACAAAGGGATGGTGAGGCTTAGTTCCTCTCCCTTTTGTTCTCCGGTCCTTTTAGTGCAAAAGAAAGATGGTACATACCGTATGGTGTGGACTATCGAGCACTAAACCATATCACTATCAAAAACAGATTTCCCGTGTCTCGGGTAGAAGATCTATTTGATAAGCTACAAGGCTCTACCTACTTCAGTAGGATTGACCTTAAGAGTGGCTATCATCAAATAAGGATAGTGGATGAAGATATCTTAAAGACCGCGTTTCGCACAACGTTTGGTCTTTATGAATATCTAGTCATGCCTTTTGGCTTGACTAATGCACCAGCTACGTTCAATCGTCTGATGGAGAAAATTTTTAGACCATACCGCAAATTCACTGGAGTGTTCTTTGATGATATCATCATCTACTCCAAGTCTGTGGAGGAACATAAGTAACATCTCCAAGTGATTTTTCAAGCATTGAGGGAGAACAACCTTTTTCTCAACCAAAAGAAAAGTGAATTCTTCCTTCAAGAGATTCAATACCTAGGTCATATTATCTCTCACGATGGTATCCGTATGGATCCATCAAAGTTAGAGGTAATAAAATCATGGCCTTACCCAAGAAATATACATGATCTAAGAAGCTTTATTGGTATGTGCACATACTATAGATGCTTCATAGAAAAATTCTCTCAAGTAGCAGGACCACTACATGACTTAACTAAGAAGAACGTTAAGTATGTATGGACTGCTAAGGGATCAAAATGCTTTTGATAAGCTCAAAGAGAAGCTTACTTCCCAACCAGTTCTCGTGCTTCCGGATCTCTCAAAGCCATTTGAGTTCCAATGTGATGCTTGTGGTGATTGCCTTGGAGCAGTTTTGCTTCAAGAAGGGCATGCCATAGCATATGAGAGTCGAAGGCTGAATACGGATGAACGAGTCTTGGGCATTTATGAGAAAGAGCTTTTAGCTGTTCTACATGCCCTAGACACATGGAAGCACTACCTATTGGGGACTCCATTTATCCTACGAACTGACCACCAAAGTCTCAAGTATTTCATGACGCAAACCAAGATTTCCGACAAACAAATGAGGTGGGAAAATTTTCTTTCGCAATTTAATTTCCATATTGCTCACATAGCTGGTAAGCACAATCAAGTGGCCAATGCACTTTCACGAAGACCAAAATTTAATGCGATGTCTATAGCTACTCACAATGATCTATCCTCTATGATAGATGAGTATGCTACTGACCCTGACTTTAGAGACATAATGTCCGCCCTTGCTTTGGGGAAGAAAGAGGAACCATTCACCTTTCAGGATGGTTATCTTCTCCACGGCAATAGGCTATGTGTTACCCATTCCCTTCGTGAGAAAGTTATGTATGAATCCCATGCTCCTCCATATGCGGGGCATAGAGGTATTCAACCTACTCTCTAAGGAGTAGAGACGTACTTCTATTGGCCTACCATGAAAGTGGACATACAAGAGTATGTTTCAAAATGTGTAGTATGCCAAAAGACTAAGTATGATAGAGGGAAGCAACGTGGATTACTCCAGCCATTGCTATCCCAAATTCACCATGGGAGAGTATATCCATGGATTTCATCTTTGGATTACCCAAGTATATCCATGGGAATACAGGAATATGGATAATAGTCGACAGGTTTAGCAAGCAAGCACATTTTATTCCTGTCAAAAAGACTATTAAGGCACATCAAATGGCAACTCTCTTCATATCTCAGATTTTCAAGCACTATGGATTACTCACATCCATCGTGTTAGATAGAGATCCTAGAATGACCAGTAATTTATAGAAAGGTCTCCTTGAAAATCTAGGAACAAGATTGAATTTCTCTTCGGCCTATCACCCACAAATGGATGGCCAAAGTGAGATAGCCAATCTTACGATACTCGATCTACTCAAGACTTATGTTACCGAAGTAGATCAACTCTCACAATGGAAAAAGTACTTACCTCTTGTAGAGTATGCCTACAATAATACAGTACATACTTCTACGGGAAAAGCACCTTTTGAGATCATTGAGAGAAGACCTAAAAGTCCCTTGCTACTCAAAGTACATGGGAAGATCTTCGCCACCGATGAGTATAGCCGTGACCTACAAGAATATTTTCAAAAGATTAAGGAGGCTATATCCATCTCTCAACAAAGGCAAAAAACTGCTACTGATAAGCACAGAAGAGCCTTAATGTTCAAAGAAAATGATCGGGTCTTACTCAAGTTTCCTAAGGCTCGATTAAGGAAAACGACGGGCAAAAATCCTGCGGGCCAACAAAAGTATTATGCTAAACTAGCAAAAAGATACTATGGTCCTTTCCAAATCTTGAAGCCCATCAATGAGACGGCTTATCAACTCATGTTGCCCAACCATTGGCTCATACACAATGCCTTTCATGTAAGCCTACTTAAGCCCTACAAAGGAGAGCCACCAACTGAACCAATTATTGAAGACCCTCCCGAAGTTGAAGACCAAGAAGAGGTGCTACAACCTGAAGCTATCCTTTGGCATGAAGACAAGGTACTACGACATGGTAAGATTATCCGACGATATCTTATTAAGTTCAAAAATTATCCTTTTGAAGATGCTAGATGGATGCAAGGAATACAGCTTAAGGATAGTATGAACCTTGCAATGCTTACAATGCTACATTAGAGTAAGCAAATGTACAAATTTCTTTTAAATGACTCATGTTTTTGTCTTATTAGACTAGTCCTCTTTTTAATTGTGCAGAAATTTAACTAGTATACATGCTTAGAATCATGTTTGTAATGACGACGTCTCTCAAACACCAAGTAGAATTTGTCACTCTACTTTGGGAGAATGAAATGGACTAAAGAGCATACATGCTTGCGGAAGCTATGTCTCCCAAGCACCAAATGGATTAGTCATCCATCTTGGAAAGATGTCGTAGGGTAAAAAGGGATCCTCTACCCGCTAAGTAAAATTGACTAATGACTAAGGCTTTATCTCTTCTACCTCATAGTCGAGGACGACTATGCTTTCAAGAGAGAGGTAATGTCATAAAATCTAATATCTAATATCTAACCAATCCAAATTATTTTCTCATATTAAATTGATCACTTAATGTACGGGAACAAGTGTTAAGATATAGACATGTGCTTATAGATCTATCTCAACACGGGGCCAATGGTAAAGGGGCCCAAATGAGAGATGGTCTATCAAAGAGCAAGGCTAACAAATGGATCATAAGACCTTAGGGTTAGCTTCATTGAAGACCTCCAATAATGTGTGTAAAAGTCCTTTGACCTTAGGTAAGCTAGGGCTGAGCTTGAGGTGCGGGAACCTGACCCAGCTTGAGGTGCTTGTCATGCTTGATGACTAAGGTGCTTGAGGTGCTTGATGACTGAGGTGCTTGAGATGCTTGAGGTACTTGAGGTGCTTGACATGCTTGAGATGTTAGGGTTGCACTTTAGGTGAGAACTCAGCCCAAGCTTAAAGTGCTTAAGAGCCAAGCTTGTGGTGGAAACTGGGCCTATACATGAGGGGCTTGAGGTGTCAAAAACTCAAATATTCAATCCCTACAAAGAGGGGGCGGGCCCTACATGAGGGGGGATGAGAGAGAACACCCACACACTCACACAAGGCATGCATGGTACAAAGAAAGCAAAAGGGACACTTGTCAAGTTCCTCCTCATGTTGCACTCACGGTGTGCCTGAAGCCTATTGGTTGGCCACCCAAGGGGTCCAATGATAATTTAGGAGATTTAATTAATTGATTTAGCATTTATCTAGCCCTCCCTCTCAAAAGGGGAAAGGGGGACACTTGTCTCAAGGCTACCCTTGCTGCTTGTAATGCCTCCTGTTTATGATTGGCTAGGCCTGGAGGGGTCCAATGAGCTTCAAGCATGAGCTACAAGGGGGGGTCGACCCAAGCAACTAGGGGGTTGCTTAGGGGGTATACTCACCCACACATACTCACAAACACTCTCATTGTGTGCTATGCAAAGTGCAAGAGCTCCCTCTCCTTCTCCAAGCAAGTAGAGGTTGAGAGCCTACACCAACACTCTTGGATATGGAGTGCAAATCCAACCAAGAGCCATGCTTCAATGCTTAAGCTTTCCATCTCCTTCTTCTTCATTACTATGCTATTATGTATGCTAGCAACAAGAGTTATGATAAGTGAAGAACTAATTCTTTCTCATACGAAATGTTTCTTCTTCCTCTTCCCTACCCTCATTCCCTGCTAGCTCTCTCCACCTTCGAAGGTGTTTGAGGTCTTGGGACTGAGGCTTGAGATAGTTAAAGCTTTCTTCAGTTTATGTTATGTTTGTGATACATGAAGATTTCCATATTCATTGCATCACCTAGGTCACAAGGAACACAAAGATTGTATTGTAACAAGTCTCTCTTAATGGGAGAAATCATAATACAAATGCCTATTGGAGGGGGGACCGGCTCCACATAAATCCGGTCCTCAAGTATTGTCATGTTCTCTAAATTATCTCTCTTGCAAAAGTATTGTTCATGCCAAGTTAACTAATTGCTATGATTATGTTGCTATCTTCAATTATGTTCACCCGCTATGCTCACAAATTCATTTCTCAAAAGTACTCTCATTAATTTCCGCTACTCTAAAATTAAATAGGCCAATTCCATTACATAAACTGTCTACCCAAGTAATGATGCAACAGCCCAAAGTCTTTTATCTTGAAAGTAGCATTCAAATGAGCCTTAAATTCAGCAATATGTCTCTCATTTGGTCCAGTGATCAGCAAATCATCGACATAA
Source organism: Adiantum capillus-veneris (assembly GCF_014529385.1). NCBI lineage: Eukaryota > Viridiplantae > Streptophyta > Polypodiopsida > Polypodiales > Pteridaceae > Adiantum > Adiantum capillus-veneris. The sequence goes on along the minus strand of NC_140938.1, from coordinate 109,304,130 downwards.
AGAACCACAATGAGAAATACATGATCCTCACGCTTTACATATAATGTCCTTTCTATTGGACTGTTACGAAAGCCTTATTTGACAAAATGAGTGTCAGCTTTCTCATACCAAGCACGAGGAGATTGCTTCAACCCATACAAAGCCTTCTTACATTTGCACACTTTATCCTGTTGTCCTTTTATGACAAAACCGTGAGGCTGTGTTACATAAACTTCCTCAAATATGTCCCCATTCAAGAAAGCAGTAACAATGTCTGATTGATGTACATCCCAACCAAAATGAGCTGCCAATGCACATAGAAAATGCACAGTAGCCATACGACAAGTGGGAGCAAAAGTCTCTTCATAATCTATACCTTTTTGTTGTGCATAACCCTTTGCAACAAGTCGAGCCTTATGGCGATCGATCTCACCATCCGGCTTGCGTTTCAACTTGTAAACCCACTTCGTACCAATGGCCTTTTTTCCAGGAGGCAAATCACATAAACTCCATGTGTCATTTTCTATATGTGCATCATATTCTGATTGCATGGCAGCCATACAATTTTTTGAATTTTGTGCTTCATCAAAAGACAGAGGCTCCTCAACATCATGTAAGCTAGACACAGCCAAAGCATAAAAATCTGATGCATAAGATGCATGGCGAGAGCCTGAACTAGTACGACTAGACAAAGGTGCATCCAATTTACTGTCACGCAAAGTGTGCACCAGCCATTTTTGCATACCTCTAGCCTGCTCATTTTCAGCCCTTTCCTCATCAAGTACATCATGTACATCTGCATCAGTAATAGGCTGATCTGTAACATTTTCAGGAACCCCCAGAGGCTATACATTTGCCTCATTGGAAATTACATTTGTATTTCCACCACTGAAAAGAGGCAACAAAGAGTCATAAATGTCCTATGAGCTTACATTACTGTCTCTAGTACATGACAGCAAGGACTGAACAGAATCTTCCACAAACACTACATCCCGTGAAACCAAAATACGCTTTGTTTGCGGATGATATAACATGTAACCTTTGCTTTCAGCACTATAACCAACAAAAATACATTTGACAGCCTTATCATCCAATTTTTTGCGTTGTGTTTGTGGCACCAAAGCATATGCCAAACAGCCAAAAACACGCATGTGCTCAATAGAAGGCTTTATATCATGCCATGCTTCATATGCAGTAATAGACTACAACGCTTTCGTAGGACACCTGTTAAGTACATAAGTGGCACACATGATGGCCTCAAGCCAAAAAGAATGCAGCAAAGGTTGACTTTTGACCATACATCGTGCCATTTCCATCAGTGACCTGTTTTTCCTCTCAGCAACACCATTTTGCTGAGGTGTATAAGGCATTGTACATTGGTGTTTTATCCCACGACTAGCCAGAAATGCATTAAATTCATGAGACATATACTCCCCTCGATCGGAACATTTTCAGCCATAGCCAAAAATTGTTTGAAGCACATAAAAACGTCGGGCTTCGCTTTAAGCGGAAATACCCATGCATGCCTGGAGTAATCATCAATGAAAGTCCTGAAGTACAGGTAATTGCCCAAGGACGGAGTTTGCATGGGCCCACAAACATCACTATGCACAAGCTGCAACCTGTATGTGGCCCGAAGTGAACCATCCTTTGGAAACTTAGAACACTGCATCTTACCCAAAATACAGCCTTCACAAACATGTTTGACAGGTGCTTCAAGAGGCGGCAAAGAACAACCATATCAGATTTCTGCAAATGCAACAAACTGACAAAATTCAGATGACCAAAATGTGCATGCCAAAGTTTTGCATCTGAAATAGCCCTTGAATCTGCAACAGCATTTGCAAAATTTTGTCCACACTTGTCATACAAAGTGAGATTAGACAGTCCACGGCACAAAAGGCCAGATGCAACAATTTCATCACCAAAACTGAGATCATGAACTGTACATCTGTCATCCACAAATTTGACTACAAGTCCAAGTCTAGCAAGTGCGGATACAGGCAAGAGATTCTTCTTGATCCCAGGTACATAAAGTGCATCAACACAGTGCATCAACAAGTGTGAAGAAACTGCCATTTGCAGCGGTTGAAGCACAATCTTTCCAACTCCCTGAACCGGATAAGAGGCATTGTTGGCACAAGTGACTGAATTCCGATGAGGGATGGACTCAAGAGAGGTGAACAATTCACGATGTGATGTAATGTGCTTTGTAGCACCACTGTCAAAATACCAAACATGTGAATCTGCAGCAACTGCCATGCATGCATCATGGACAAAAGGGTTATAAGTGTACTCTGCGCTAAAAGCCCATTCTACATCAACATCAGCAACACACTCTCCTTTCACAGAAGGCTCAACAATGGCTGCATTTGTAGTGGAACCAGCATTTACAGTGGAACCACCCTCTTTCTTCTTAGCCTCTTTGGCCTTCAACTTAGGACACAACTTGATCAAGTGATCGTTACCTTTACAATAATGGCAACGCATCTTATTTTTGCCCTTATCACTAGAATTGCCAGACGAAGTGCTGCCAGCAAAAGCATTAGGAACAGAAGTTTTGCCACTCGCAGCAGAACCATAAGTAGTGGCAGCATTGCTGTTACCACCCTTTCTTTGAGAAGCAATAAAAGCCTGTTCAACTGGACGCTATCTGGTCCTTTTTTTTTTGGAAAGTGACTCTTGCAACAGCAATGTGCATAATGCATCAAACTTGACAACTTCTGGATTTCCTTGAGTCATAAGTCCCCAAGTACTAGAAAATTTCTGGTAGGAATCTGGTAAGGCATCAAGAACAGTCTGCACAAGGGAACTATCCGAAATGACTTCACCTGCAGAAATAAGTTGCTCATTGATATCCTTGACACTAGCAAGAAAAGTGTCCATATCATCTTCCTCATGCATAATCTTCGACTCTAGCTCTTTACGCAGCAAAGTAATTATAGCCTCATTGCGGCTTGCATAAAGACCTGCTAGAATATCCCAATCCTGTTTTGCAGATTTTGTTGAACGAATGTGAGGAACAATGGTGCGCTTCACAGACAATGTAATCAATGCATGAGCTTGCGCATCCTTTACATCCCAACGAGCAGCAATCCTTGCAGCAAGACCTGCAATATCCTCAACATCGCCTACATCCTCAGAACCAGGACATACATCAATGCCCTGCACAATATTCCAGACGCCCTTTGACACAAGACCGTGTTGCATCATATAAGCCCACATAGGGTAGTTGTCCCCATCCAACCTGTCCACAGCAGCAAACATCTTGAACACAACCATGGTAAATGCTGCACCTCATGTGAAAACTGCCCGAAAATAGGAGAAACGGAGCGAGAACAACACGTGCTACATAGCACAAACCGTAGAAGACTATGAGGCACCTGTTATGCAAAAAACGGCATTGACAGAAATTATGCACAAAATGACAAAATTGCCTGTGTAGACCTGCCTGTAGTGGAAATGGAGGCCGAAATGAGCCCGAATCAGAAATCTGAGCAGACTAAGCTCTACGAGCTATCCCAAAATATTTGTCGACCTGCGAACGCTCGCCAAACCTCATTGTAATCAGAGAAGGTGAGCAGGCGTGTGCTGGAGCAGCTAGCGACTAAGCCCGGGAGGACGCAACCTGCTCTGATACCAATTGTTGGAATTAGGGTTGCAAAGAAATGCACACAGCTTGGAGAAGACGAAGGAAGATCAAGGCACACAATAGAGAGTGTGTTACTTAGTATGCAATGGAAAGATAGATAGCCCTAGAGTGATGGGCGTATATACAATGCTCGGGGGGGAAAACCTCCTAAAGAGGGAAAAAATGCCCCGGCGGTCCTAATGTGTTCACACACATCACTACCACATGTATATGGTAACAGACTAGATATAGATGCGTCCAATTTACTATCACACAGAGTATGCACCAACCATTTTGGCATACCTCTAGCATGCTCATTTTCAGTCCTTTCCACATCAAGTACATCATGTATATTTGCATCAATAATAGGTTGATCTATAGCATTTTTTGAAACCTCCATAGGCTATACATTTGCTCGGGGGCGGGGTCACTTAAAAATTATGTGACTATCACGTGAATGCAGCAGAAGGGATTATTAAATTTCATTTTCTTTCACATTTTCACATACAAAAGGGCATTGTAAAATGGGATTGGGGAAAAAAGATTACGTTCAATATGAAAGGGGTGTTTTTTATTTGTCAAAAATTCACAGCAGATATGAAGTTTTAAAAAGACTCCACAAACACACGTGATACACAAAATTTATACATAGTGACCCCCGCGAGTACATTTGCCTCATTGGATTTCACATTCACGTTTCCACCATTAAAAAGAGACAACAAACTGTCATAAATGTCATGTGAGCTTACATTATTGTCTCTGGTACATGATAACAAAGGCTGAACAAAATCTTTTGAAGGTGTCACGGGAATCATGTGCGAGTGCAAGTGCAAGAGCAAAGAGAGAGAGAGAGAGAGCGACCTGCTTTGGGTGGAGCGCACAGCAACGTTATTCTATTGCAGTTCCTTATTCTATTGTATTAAAGAATAAGTGTATATATGGTTAAGTTAGTAGATGGGTTATTAGTAAGTGGGATGTCCGGCCAATTGGCTTGAATCCCAACAAACCCCCACTTGAAGGCCAACGCAGCCCAAGTGACTTGGTATGTACAACCGTGAAGCAATCTAGTGGCTTCAACCTATACCCATCAACTCACTGCAATGTGTAAACTGCTCCAAAGCTAAGCCTTTTGTCAAAGCATTTGCTGGGTTGTCGTCAGTGTGTACCTTGACCAAATCAATGAGCTCTTTGGCCAAGAAATCTCTCACGAGATGATACCTGACTTCAATGTGTTTCAATTTGGAGTGAAAATCGGGATTCCTTGCCAATGCAAGAGCACTCTGACTATCACAATATATCACTGGAGTCTCATCAATGCTAAGATTTTTGACCAAGCGAGATAATCATACAGCCTCTTTACTTGCATCCGACAATGCAATGTACTCTGCTTCCGTAGTGGAAGATGACGTACAATCTTGAAGACATGACCTCCAAGATATTGCTGCTCCAGAAAATATGAAGACATAGCCAGATGTCGATCTCCTATTGTCGACACAAACCGCATAGTCTACATCCGCATAACCCACGATGGATGCATCACTGTTCTCGAAGCATAAACAACTTCCGACAGTACCTTTGAGGTACCTAAGAATGTGCTTCACTGCTTCCCAATGCTTTCTGCCAGGATTTTCCATATATTGGATCACCACTCCCACTGCAAAAGCGATGTTTGGTCTTGTGGCCACCATAGCGTACATGAGACTGCCCACTGCCAAAGAATATGGTACCTTAGCCATTTCAGCTCACTCAGTATCAGATTTGGGTGCATCTTCCTTGATGAGTTTCAAGAATGCCTGCATTGGGGTACTGCCCACTGCCAAAGAATATGGTACCTTAGCCATTTCAACTCACTCAGCATCAGATTTGGGTGCATCTTCCTTGATGAGTTTCAAGAATGCCTGCATTGGGGTACTCAATGGCTTCCCCCCCTGCATATTGAAACGCTGCAAAACTTTCTTAATGTATGTTTCCTGAGATAACTCAAGAATACGACGTTTGCGATCTCTGTTGATTGGCATGCCAAGAAAGTGTGTAGCATCCCACAAATCTTTCATTGCAAAATTATTGCTAAATGTTTTCTTCAAGTTGGCAATGTCCGCAATGGATTTCCCAACTATAAGCATGTCATCAACATACAAAACTAGAATGATCATCGAGCCATCATCTAGCTTTCTTGTGTACAAGCAGTGATCCTCTTCGCTCCTTTTATATCCTTGAGACTGCATACATGCATGAAATTTATGATACCACTGCCTCGAACCCTGCTTTAAGCCATAAAGTGCTTTTTTGAGATTACATACCAGCTCCTCACGAGATGCATTCTCCTGAACAAACACTTCAGGCTGCTGCATGTAAACATCCTCATCGATATCCCCGTGAAGAAATGTTGTCTTCACATCCATTTGGACAAGTTCCATGTCCTCAATCGCTACAAGACCAAGTACGGTTCTAAGCGTTGTCATCTTGACCACATGCGAGAAGATTTTATCAAAATCAACTCCCTTTGGCTGTTTGAACCCTTTGGCTACAAGTCTAGCCTTGTACATTAGATTTGGATCACCTGAGGTAAATTTCTTCTTGTAAACCCATTTGCAAGGTAAAGCTTTCGCATTATTTGGCAGTTCTACCAAGTCCCAAGTGTCATTAGCCAAAATTGAGCTATACTCAGATTGCATAGCCTGCTTCCACTTCACCACATCATCCGTCATCATGGCTTCTTGGTAGCAGCTTGGCTCACCACAATCGATCAACATGATGTAATCAAGACCTGGCTTAAAACGCATAAGTGGACGAGAGACTCTAGTAGACCGTCTCACTCCTTGACCATTGTTATCCGCTCCCTTTGGAGCATTGCTAGTGGAAGGTACATCACTAGCCCGCTGAGTTGATTTCACTGTCTCTGAGGCAACATCCTCAAAAGTGACTCTCCGAATCTCTATTTCCTTGATAGGTTGTTTATGCATCTTTGACTCATTGAAGATCACATCTGAGCTACGGATGACTCGACGAGATTCCGGGTGCCAGAGATGATATCCCATCTCTCCATCTGCACCATATCCAATGAAAATACATTTGTGTGACTTTGGCTCTAACTTCTGTCGAAGTTGTTTAGGTACGTGAGCATAAGCTTCACAACCAAAAACACGTAGATGATCATAGTGGGGCTTACGTTTAGACCATTTCTTCTGGAATCTCATAATTCAATGGCGTACTAGGCGAACGATTTATAATGTGCACTGCTGTCAAGACGGCGTCTGCCCAAAAGCCTTGTTGTGAGATTTGTCCTACAAAGCATGGCTATGACTCTTTCCTGAATCGTATGATTCATGCGCTCAGCAACTCCATTCTGAGCTGGTGTGTATGGTGCAGTAAACTGCCTTTCAATCCCCCTTTTAGCACAAAAATTGTCAAACTCCTTGGAGACATACTTTCCACTGTTGTCAATCCGCAACCTCTTGAGTTTCTTGCCAGACTGATTCTAAACGAGTGCTAAAAATTTCTGGAACATAGAAAGAACTTGATCCTTATGTTTCAAAGGATATGCCCATACCTTTTGAGTAGAGTCATCTATGAATGTCACAAATAGCTGGCCCCCCCTAGAGATTTGGTTGACATAGGACCACAAACATCACTATGCACTAAATCTAGAGGTTCAGCTCGCTTTTGACCCAATGGTAAGTGCACGGACCTAGTTTGTTTGCCACAGATACAATGCTCACAAACAGGAAAGTCAACATAATACAAGACAGGTAAGTAGCCAAAACGAGTCAGAGTTCTCATTCCTTTTTGGCTAATATGACCTAGCTGGCAATGCCACAACTCAGTAGACGACAGCTCGGCTATAGATGTGTAATCATGACCAACATCTGACACATGCATGGAATACAAGGTACCATGCTTTTGACCTCTGAGTACAACAAGATTACGTTTGCGTACTATCCACGAACCATTGCCAAATGTGGTGTTGTAGCCCAAATCATCAAGCTGACTAAGTGTGACATTACATAAAGTAAAGTGCGTGCCATTCCTTAGATGCAATTTGACGTTTTCGACACCCTCAATGTCTCGTTCATAAGCATCACCAAGTCTCACTTTGCCACAAGAGTGAGAATAAGTAGAGAACCACTCTCTATGTGGTGTCACATGGAAACTCGCACCAGAATCTACTATCCAATTCTGTGCATACTGCGCATCTTCTGTAACAAGAGCCTCGACAAGTAGATCTGCTGTGAAGAGCAATACATCAGAGGTAAGTGGCATAACAACCGCTGGAAGAGTCTCTACAATAGGAGCATTTGAAGACTCTAGCACATTGATCTCCTCTAACTTTGCTTTGCCCTTGTTTGAATCATCAGATTTAGAAGTTTCATCGGATTGTTTATCCTTCTTGCTTTGCTGCCATTTCCTGCAATCCTTCTTCACATGCCCTTTTTTATGGCAGTGATAGCACTCGACATTACGCATAGAACCCCGAGACTTACTGCATGAGCCCCCACGTTCCTTGCTTTTGGCACGACTTTAAGTGCGACCCCTCTGTCTATCACTAGCAACATACGCATCACCATCCTTCTTGCATTTGAGAGATTTCCTGCGAATCTCCTCGGTAAACAAACTCCCAAGGACATCATTTTACACTAGACCGGTACCAGGTGTTGAGTTGCTAATCGCAGTACAGAATGTATCCCAAGACGAGGGTAAAGTGCATAGAAAGAAGATACCATTTGATTTCCTCATCGAAGACCAAACCCTGAGTGGTCAACTGAGTGAAAATGATATTGAACTCATTAATCTGTAGAAATAGTGCCCTCTTCCTTCATACGAAGGTCAAACAGCTTCTTCATCAAGAAAACCTTATTAGTGGCACTTTTGTTCGCATAACTGGAACACAACTTATCCCACACATCTCTAGCAGTTCTTTCTCCAACTATAGTAAAGTACACAGATTCGGCCAAATGCAAACGGAGGGTAGATTTGGCCTTAGCATTAAGTTTCTCCCACTCAACATCCGTATACTCGCCCTCTGGCCGCTCCATGATAGGATCCAGCTGGCCTTTTTGTATAAGAACATCTTGACTTTGCTCTTTCCAAATAGCAAAATTTGTCCCATCAAATTTTCGGAGATTGTAAATATCCTTTTCACCGCTAGATGACATGGCTGCAAGCTAAAGATAATATGGCGATAAACACTGGTAATTCTAGAAAAAATTCGACAAAGTTTCCCCAGAAAAACTGACAGAATCTCAATCCAAAACTGTCACAAGAGATCAGTAATACATCAAAAGTAATGCTCTTAGAGCATAAGACAGGCGCATCAACCACTAACTGTGCATAAAAAGTCAAAAGCTGACCAAGATTGCCAACACGGCGTCAAATGCACCTAGCCCTCTCTATACATGTCCTATGGCGAGGCCACGAAAAAGGGGTACTCGAGTAACCTGTATCACCGAAAGGATCTCAACATTCGAGAATCCCCCAGCTCAAGAAAACCTCACGCTATCGACCCTCACAAAAGGTTATGCAGACAAGAAACCAGCCCAGTCTCAGAAAGGGCCTCCGAACCGAGTCTCAGAAACGGTCGGGACTGCCAGAAACAAGCCAAATTGACTCCACAAAAGGTACATATGGCAGTTGCCGCGAGAAGCGTGTGCGAGTGCGAGTGCGAGAGCACACACACACACACACACACACACACACACACACACACACACACACACACACACAGAGAGAGAGAGAGAGAGAGAGAGACCTGCTTTGGGTGGAGCGCACAGCAACGTTATCCTGTTGCAGCTCCTTATTCTATTGTATTAAAGAATAAGTGTATATATGGTTAAGTTAGTAGATGGGTTAGTAGTAAATGGGATGCCCGGCCAGTTGGCCTGAATCCCAACATCTTCCACAAACACAACATCTTGGGAAACTAAGATACATTTTGTTTGTGATGAATCATAAGAAAAGCTTGCATTTAAGAAAAGCGTGAAATGTACACAAGTTTTAGTGGCAAAGCTTCAAATTTCGACCTAAAAACCGGGATCAAGTTTGCCCTTATTTTCATCAATTAGGGAGAATGTATATTCCTAGCCCTAGAGCGCGGGGGGGGGGGGGGGGGGGGACTTTAGCCCCCACAAATATTGACAGCGGCCTTCGGCCACCTCTCTCTCTGTCAATGCGCTGAGCGCCGTGGGCGTCGAGGTCACCGGGGGGGGGGGGGTCCCTCCCCCTTTTTAAATAACAGGCTATAGATTGGAGAGGTGGCTCCTTTCAATACCAAAGGATAAAGGAGAGAGTGGTATAAACTTTAAACTGTAGTCGCTAGCATCTCGCTATCTCAGACAGCTGAGAGTCAAGGAACTCTCTGGTGGTCTAGAAGCATTGTTCGGAAAAAATGTGTCTCAGCTTAATATCGTGCCATTTTCAATTTCAAAAATGCCGGTTGAGCGCACGGGAAAAAGGAGAAATGCCGCCCCAGAATAGACAAAAATAGTGTAAAAATATTAAAACATAACCTAATTTTCTGAAATTTCCTCTTGAAATAAACAAGGAAAGGAATTTTGTATGTTTGGAAAAATGATTTTTTCCGGGTACTGTCTAGAAGAACTAGAAGCCAATTCATAAAGGTATTTTTGACTTTCAAGGAAACGTGCAAGCAGCGATAGGTTTTGACGCCCTTCTGCCCTTCAAACGGCCGTCAACCTTGCGTAAGAAGGGTCGACTGGTGGAAAACCTTGCACTTGAAGGGATCGAATTGAAGTTGCCCTTCAACTTCGAAGGAAGAACATTTGTCCAATCTGTCATTAGAAGGGCTAGCCATTCAATTGCCCTTCAAAAACCAATGTCAAAGACTATAGAATATTGGGGGTATTTTGGGAATTTTTGAAATTTGAGGGGTATTTTTCTTATCGATATTTGACTTTTAAAGTTTGAAGTCTGGACCTGGGGCCAGGGTTTGTCCATGGTCGCAATAGATAATAGGTTTGAACGCGTAAGGCTCTAAACTATCCCTAAAGGCTAAAGAGCCAACATTTTAATTTTGAATTCACTGCCCGCAGCGCGACACCCGTTGTTGCCTTCAAACTGTGCTTTAGTAAAGTATGTAAACTGTAATTACACTAAAGCACAGTTTGAAGGCATACTTTACATTAAATCGGTTTTTAGATCAGAGTTTGAAGCAGCTCTTGGTAATTATACTAAATCTTGTCACATTTTGTCAATTTTTTTCAAGGCAAGCTCAAAACTAGCATAGATTTTGTAAGTTAGTGATAATCTTTAGAAATTATAATACATTATCTCAATTTTCAATGTCCATTAAAGAGTTTAATACGCCGCAATCTTTTTTGTTTTGGTCATACTCACAATTTTAGTGGTAGTGTTGTATTAACTCAATAAAGAATGTACACTTAATCTCAAACTGGGTGTGTGACATCGTAGCGTTAAAAAATCTAAGATTGTTAGTTTCTTTTTCATGTAGTTACAAATTCTATAGTCTCAATTTTCCACATGGTCATATGGTTTGACCGGGTGTGTTATCTTGAGCTATAGTTTCTTGCCAAAACATGTCTAGCATACCTTGGGTATGTCTACGTCTCACTTACACAATGTTTTTATTTTGTATAAAATTACAAATGTAGTTTCAATTTGTCACATGGTCATATGGCTTGACCGGGTGTGCTATCTTGAGCTATTGATTTTTACCTTCAGTTATTCTAGCTATCCATATGGCTTGACCGGGTCTCTTGAGCTATCCATTCTTACCCAATGTTTAGTTGTGCCTCTTTTTACAATAAAAAACGTTATAGATTTTAAGATTGTTAGTTTCTTCTCTATGTAGTTATAAATTCTATAGTCTCAATTTCTCACATGGTCATATGGCTTGACCGGGTGTGTTATCTTGTGCTATAGTTTCTTACCAATGATACATCTAGCTTACCTTTACATAGTGTCTTTATTTTGTCTCAATTATTTTTTGGCCATTTTGATGTAGAAGGGTGCAAAATTTTCTTTTTGTTCATTAGAAGGGCAATTGTAAATTTTGCCCTTCAATGTAGAAGGGCATAAGGTGCACATGCCTGTCATTAGACATTTGGGGTAGCCCTTCAAATTCTATCAGTGCGTGCAAGACTTGGAAATCAGAGGCAAATAAAACACGAGAGTCCGGCAAATTGTGGTAAGGACAAAATGGCAGGGCTAGCTGCTCTCTTCCTGTTGGCCTCCATATTTAGCGGCGCTTCCGAATGTAGCAACGCCGCTGCGCCCAACATCACTTGGGAGGCTGAGCGGCTGCTGGCATTCAAGAGTTCACTCACGCAGACGGAGCAGCTGAGCGGGTGGAGCGCCTCCAATTTGGCGGGAGTGTGCAGCACGTGGCATGGTGTGATTTGCTCGGACGCGCGGGGTGCAGCCACGGTGACTGGCTTCAATTTCACTGACTTCAACGTCAGCGGTCAGCTCGCCAGCCCACTCTGCGATCTACCAAATTTAGGGGAGCTCCGACTACGCAACAACACGTTCATTCAGAGCTTTCCCGGTTTCCTCCTCCAGTCCTGCACACAGATAACCGTCCTCGACTTCAGCATGAACGGGTTTTACGGCCAGCTGCCGGGCACCATCTCCACCTCCTCCCTCAGACAGCTACAGGATTTCAACATGGAGGGCAACAATTTTAATGGCAGCATCCCCGCCGACCTCGGCAACCTCTCGCAGCTCCGCTTGCTTCGCCTGCGTGGCAATTTGCTCTCCGGCCGCATTCCTCAGTCGCTTGGCCGCCTCTCCATGCTAGAAATCCTGCATCTGACAGACAATCCCTACATCCTTCAAGAAATCCCTCAAGAATTTGTCAATCTGTCTAGCTTGCAAGAGTGGGACATGCAGGGGTGCGGCCTCGTCGGTGAAATCCCGTCCTGGTTCGGGAACTTGTCGCATTTGCGGTTCATTAACATCGCCTCCAACAATCTCTCTGGCATCATCCCTCCATCTCTGGCTAACCTCACCAAGCTCAGAGAAATATATCTCATTGAAAACCACCTCACTGGCCACCTCCCCCCTTCAACACCTCTTCTCTCCAAAAACTCCAATTCGACAAGAATTCTCTCTCAGGTACTATCCCCTCCACCTTTGCTTCTCTTTCCTCTCTGCAAACGCTCAGCCTTGATTTTAACAACCTCACCGGCCCCTTGCCGGATGGCCTCGCCTCCCTCCCCGCAATCTCCACCTTCGCCGTCTCCGATAACCACCTTTCTGGCTCCCTGTCCTCTGAATGGGGTCTTCAGTCTAATCTTATCCAATTTGATGTCACCAACAACAATTTCACAGGCACCTTCCCGCCGCATCTTTGCAACGGAAACAGTCTGGCATACCTGTCTCTCGAGGGAAACTACATCAAAGACTCAAAATCCCTGAAGAGTATGGCAATTGCAAGAGCGTTTTACGCTTCATGGTCGCTGGAAACGAGCTCTTTGGCAGTGTTCCAAGTGGGCTTTGGATGCTACCGAGTGTGCTGATAATTGATCTTCAAAACAACCACCTCTCTGGCAAGATTAGTCTCAGCGATAGCAGCGGTGGTGATGGGAATGGGAACTTGCAGACAATTTTCCTTGATTCAAATCTAATTGAGGGCTCGATTCCGAGTGAAATAAGCAAATTCTGGTTCAATCTGTCCAAGCTGACTGCAGCTCAGAACAAGCTCTCCGGGCCATTACCTCCGGAAATTGGCAGTCTGACGCGTCTGGGGGTGTTAAACCTTTCAGTCAATGCAATCTCTGGTGAGATACCATCATCAATTGCAGGTTGTCGTGCCCTTACTTCGCTTGAATTATCTCAAAACCAGCTCTCTGGCAAAATACCGGCAGAGCTAACCCGCATACCAGATCTCAACTACATAGATCTCTCCAAGAATCACCTAAATGGGAGCATACCCACTACCTTAGCAAGGTCTACCTATGTGTTTTTTAATGTCGATTTATCCGGGACGGTGCCGGAGCCGCTTGCAAGTGACTTCAATGCAAGGAGTTTTGAGGGCAATCCAAAGCTTTGTATCTCAGCAGAGTCATGCTCCCTGGCAAGTGCAAAATTAGATTCAGAAGATGGGAACTTCAACATAAATCTGGTGGTGCCGATTGTGGTGCTCACAGTATGCGCGACCGTGCTATGTGTGGCGCTAATGGTGAGGGTGTACAGAAAGAAAAAGGGGGTGGCGAAGATAGAGCAGGCGTCAAGCGCCGAGTGGGTGGTTGTGCCATTCCAAAGGCTAGGGTTTGATGAAGCCGAGATATATGAGAAGCTAGAGAAGAGTGATGTGATAGGGTGGGGGGGGAGTGGGAGGGTGTATAAGGTGAGCTTGAACGGAGGGAGGCAGGTAGTGGCAGTGAAGAAGCTGATGATGCCATTAAAGCTGAGCGGAAATACGGGTGCGGTTGTTGTAGCGGGTGCGAATGCGTTGAATGGAGGAGTGGGTGCAGAGAAGAGAGTTAGGGATCATGAGAGCTTTTGTTTCAAGGCAGAGATGGAGACAATGGGCAAGATTCAGCACAAAAACATAGTGAAGCTGATGTGTGCATGTGAGTGGAAGGAGGCAAAGCTGCTAGTGTATGAGTATATGTGCAATGGAAGCTTGGGGGATGTGCTACACAAGTCTTTTAGGAGTGAGTTGTGCTCTTGGGCTACCCGCTTCAAGATAGCTTTGGGGGCTGCAGAGGGGCTTGCTTATTTGCATCATGATTGTGTTCCCCCCATCTTGCACAGGGACATCAAGGCGAACAACATTCTCTTGGATACTTCCTTTGAAGCTGCAGATTTTGGGGTGGCTAAATCTCTGCTTGCTAAAGGTGCCGCCATGACTGGTGTTGTTGGGTCTTTTGGATACATTGCCCCAGGCTCTCTCTCTCTCTCTCTCTCTCTCTCAATTGAAGGTCATTGAAACGCAAGAGGGGATCAAGGTGAATCGAGCTTGGGTGAATCGAGCCGCCCCCCAAGGTGCCCTTAGAGGGCCCATGCATGCACAAGAAGATTTAGAAATCTTCTCATGTAGGAAAATAGAGGCATAACATTATGAGCTTCTACTCGAGAGGCACCGCATACCTAGCTAGGTACGATTGGGGGCAGGGGACCGGCCCCCCAATCGTACCTAGCTAGGTATGCGGTGCCTCCCTCACAGAAGCTCATGATGTTGAGGTAGGCTAAGTCACAATGTGGGAGTTATTGTGAGAATTTGTCCAAAACTTCTTGTGATGGGGGAGCCTCTTAGGCACTATAGCATTGGCCTTTCAAAGGAGGGGTGGTAGATTCAAGAATTTGAAGGTATGGAGGCAAAGATATATGTGTTATTTGGTAGACCCAAAGGACAAAGCCAAGCCTTTCAGACCACTAGCCTCTTTTGTTTGGTCAAATTTAATTTTTTGAAGCAAAAATTTTGATTTGTTG
This sequence comes from Adiantum capillus-veneris, assembly GCF_014529385.1. Lineage (NCBI taxonomy): Eukaryota > Viridiplantae > Streptophyta > Polypodiopsida > Polypodiales > Pteridaceae > Adiantum > Adiantum capillus-veneris. The sequence goes on along the minus strand of NC_140938.1, from coordinate 109,289,108 downwards.
AAATGAGAAAGGATAGTGTGTAAAAGTATTTGTTTGCACTAGTTTGGTACCAAAACAGGAACTTTAAGTGTTCTTTTTAAACAAATTTAAATTAAATGCTACTTGCATTAAACGGTTTATTTAAGAAACCCTCTTGATATGCTTAAATATGTTAGCCAGAGGGTCTTTTAAAAATATAACCTTGCATTTTAGAATGTATCATGATCAAGAACTATACTCATCAAGTTGACCCTCGTAAGACTCCGATTGACGATTTGAAGAAATCGTCTTTATAAGCTCGAGAAAAAATGAAGCGACCTTGTAAAAAATTTTAGGTGAATCTTCCACAGTTTTGCTATAGATAAAGTAAAGTTTCATGTGTTAAAAATTTGACCTTGGAGTATATAAAATAATGGAAAGTTTCATGTGTTTGATAAGGTCATTTCAAGCATATCGTTGTATACAAAGAAAATTATGTTTCTGATAGTGTATTTGTGAGTTTTAGAAAGTGATAGATCGCTTGCCCTTTCCATTGAGCATTCAAGGTGGCAAGTAGAAGGGCTTTTTGTATGCAAAAATTATTGGATCATTTTAAATATTCAAAATTGCATAAGAGAAAACTTTCATATTTTCATTCTTGAGACATAAGCATTCAAAACTTCAAATAATATCAAACTTTTCATGTAGATCAACTAAATGTATCAAAGTACGTGGTACATACACAATTGGGGTGCTTAAATCCTTGGTTTCAATGTTATTATGGAGAGCCCAAGATTTTCAAGAGTTTTTGCACGATAAAAAATTCAAGATAGAGTTCAAGCAATGAGATTTAATTGAGTTAGGGAGCCCAAAAAATACGTAGTTTCTTGGTTTAAACATATAAAGTCATTTATAGTTGTCAAATTGCACTAGAATAGTACCAATTTCATGAGGAGACCTTTGAAAGACCAAAATTATGCTCTTATTCAACACGTGCTCAAGTATGAAATTATGTATATAGCTTGCATGTGACTTGAAAACTTATCTTTGAAGTGCATTCCATTATTTTGCAACACTAATGCTGACACTTGGCTTTTATAAATATAAAAAAGGCCATCTCTACAAAAAGATATAATGAATTTATGATTTTTTTGACAAAACAGATTGAAATTTTACTAAAATTTATGTCTTAGAACTTACCAGAATTCTCTCCATATAGATTGTATTTTGATATGGAGAAAAATCCAGTGTTTTCTTTCCCTCATAACAATTCCATGGTAGAAGCAAGGAGTAAAAAACGTTTTTCTAGCTTGACAAATAAATTACCAAAACTTGGTAGAAAAACAGGACACTTTAGTGTCTCAGGACACTTAAGTGTCCAATTACAGAACTAGTGTTAAGCTCTAAAAACCTAATTCATCTAGTATGAGACTAGAAAAATGGAGCAAGTGCACTTGCAATGATAGTTTGCAAAAAGGATAGTGTATATGGAAGTCAAATTACTGACATTTTGAAAGAGGTTACTGCTATTAAACATGTTTACTTGGTTGTGCAGAGTATGCTTATACATTGCAAGTGGATGAAAAAAGTGATGTGTATAGCTATGGCGTGGTGCTATTAGAGCTATTGACAAGAAGAAGTCCTGGATGTAAGGAATTAGAGTGTGATAGTATAGATCTTGTGAAATGGGTAGCACAAGTGTTGGCTCAATCCAAAGAGGATTTTTGGAAAGTGTTGGATTGTCGCCTAGAGGTGACCGACGTTGACAAAGAGATCATGGCCAATGTCCTAAAACTTGCCCTCCTCTGTACTCGTGGATTCCCGCGACAACGTCCATCCATGCGAGAGGTGGTGGAGTTTCTTCACCGAGCCATGCCAATGAGCATTCTTCTGTCTCAACAACACCGTATGGATCTTTAAAACGAAGAAAAACACATCACTATCTCTATGGTTACATGACCTTTAGGATATACAAGCTTGTCCCAAAGTGTCTTGACATGTATGTACAGTACCTATTTTACATGGAGAATTTACACAATCTAACTTGTATCACTTTATAAGTGGACCATTCTCGATTTCATAGGATTTACATATTGTTTGCCATTGTCTAAAGGTGTGCCCTTTCATTGGACAATTTTGACCTATAGGGCCCGAAGTGGCAAAATTTTATCAAGGATGTGAAAGGGGAGGAAATAGAGCTGACAAAAGAGGATGTTACCCTTGGAGGACTAGTACTATACATGAAGGGAGATGCATTTCCAATAGCCTACAATTCATTTGTCCACTTTCCCTTAATCTGGTGGCTTTATAGCATCCATATGTTACCTTATTTTTACTCTACATGATTTTTTTGTTCAAACCTATGTCCCTTCATTATCTCATAAAATGGGTGTGGCAATCCCCATGTATGCCAAAACCCACATCTCTCCTATGGTGGAGTGGCCAACAATGGCTAACCTGATGGTGGTGATATGCATGGCAAGCTTGGGTTACTCTCTTCTCAAGGATATATACCCTCATATTAGAATAACATCCCCAAAAATGCATATTCATATATGTACCTGCTTTCATATCTCATTAGAAAGTGCATGGGGTATATAAGGGCCTCTTTATTGGGCAATGCTTAAGCTTTGAGCTAGCTTTGACTACCTAGAGTAGTGGGGAACAAGGTCTTGGTTGGGCCTATATAAGGCTGGGTTCAGACGAGGCGGTAGTAGAGTGAGGGGCAAAGGCGTGTTGTCCTCCCTGGCAGACGTCCATTGGGCAAAAGAGAAGAGGAGCTTCTTCGGACCCGCCACCGTTTGGGTGAGCCCCCCATCCTCGAAAGAAGCTTGCTATCGGGTTCCTTTTCAGCACAAAAGCCGGAGAGCGAGGGTTGAACTCTGCGCAACACTATGACAGCCTCACGATCAACCGCTCAGCTATCTACCATGCGTTGTCTGTTATTTGCGCCATTGCTTTATTGTTGTACGCTAATGTTCCATGTGAACCCAGCCTTTTAAAAAAATTTCCATATCTCGGCTTTTAAAATAGGCATTTTTTACCAAAAAGAGAGGTTGATAACTTATTTTTTAAATATATGATTTAGAATTTTAGATTGTCATATTTCCACCCCCATTAGGAAAAATATGGACTCTCCATGGGCCTTGTAAGAATCCCTAATTTCAAGGAAGCCTGCCAAGATTAAGGGGGACAAAGGCTTTGAATGGGGTTGTTTTGGTAGGGTCTCCTCCACGTTTGACCCCTAAAAAGGTGGGGGGAAGGGGGGGGGGGGGGGGGGCTCGTCACTATATGGCACGGTTCCGGGTCAGAGGGGATCTAGGGCCCAAATTTGGGGGGCAAGGCGGCTTTAATCTCCGCCGTCGGATCACACAGTGAACTAGGGGTGGGTGAACTGGGGGTGAACTAAGGGTGAACTAACGGTGAACTAGGGGCGGGTAAGCTAGGGGTGGGTGAACTGGGGGTGAACTAGGGGCGCCTAAACTAAGATATGATCATGTGCCATGCCAACATGGACAATGACGCGCGCTAGCGTGGTGGTAGGGCATTCGTGTGGCAATCGAGACGTCCCAGGTTCGACCCACACCCCGCGAGCGGGTGAACTAGGGGTGAACTAGGGGGGGGTGAACTAGGAGTGAACTCGGGGCGCCATTTTTGCCCCGAGTTCACTCCTAGTTCACCCCCAGTTCACTACGTGATCCGACGGCCGAGATTAAAGCCGCCTCGCGCTGCCAAATTTGGGCCTTAGATCCCCCCTGGATAGATCCGTGCCATATAGTGACGAGGGGGGGGGTAACCATTTGAAAAGTAGGGGGGGAGGGGGGAGAATGCTATCTTCTCTCTCTAGCTTTTTGGCCAATTTGTAAGTGGCCTCTTAACTCTCCCATGCCACCTAATCAAATCCGTGGGTCAAAGAGGTCAAAAAAGTGACTTTTTTCAAAAACTTTCTATTTCCCCCTAAAAAGTGGCCACAACATATATACATATTAAAAAAAATATTTTTAAGCTAAATTACTCATAATTCATCATTTTTTGACTCCCTCCAAAACTTTTAAGAAATTCCTTCCAAAATTGACCACCCTCCCTCCTAATCTAAGCTCCTCTCCTACACCCATCCCCCTTGCACCTGCACCTACACACCCATCTCCTTTGCATCTCTCCATCCTTCAAGCTCCATCTCTCCATCCTACAATGCCTCTTGACGACGTGACCAAATGTCACAGCAAGCTCTTCATGCGGTAGGTCTCCAGGGAATTTCCTGCACCTACCTCAAGAGTATGTTCTGACAAAGAAGACATGCTTGGGTACATTACCTTCAGCCAACGAACGTCGCGCTCAAGGGGAGAAGAATGTGGATCTCTGGACAGAGGGATGCTTGTACCCAAAGGATCCTTCTCTCAATGTCCATCTGCCTTTTACAAACCTTCCATCATTGTTGCAATATGTTGGAAATGGAGAGCAAGGTTTGTTGGGCTACTACAAGAGACTCAACAGACACGAGATTGCTCGGTTCGAGATCTACTTGCGTCATTGGCAGTTGTTGAATGGGAGTTTCCACAATCTTCAAGATCAGATGCAAAGTACTAGTGCGCTCGAGGAGGCAAAGAGCACCATCGCAACCAAGGAAAATGAAATTAAAAAGCTTGAGGATACTCTCTCACACATGAAGAGTACTACCATGGGAGGTAGGGTGAGGAAACGGGAGTTGTCCGAAATTCAGACTCTTGCACCACGTGGTGGGGCAAGAAAACGAAGGGTGACAGCTATGAGGTAAGATGTTCTGCCCCTCATGTTGTTTAAGTCTAGTACCGCTCATCATTGTTGTTTTGGGTAGTAGGAACTTCATCCAAGAAACGTGCGTCGACGAGAATGCATCAACTCAGGCATCTTTACTTCGTTCTTGTTTCAACAAAGAGGACTTTATTGGGATGCTTGATGCTCCAGAGGCAAAACACTTGAAAGACGCAATCACTAAGAGAGTTCTTCAAAGTTTTTCTAATATTGTCACTGACCGAGATGTTCAGGATATTTGTGATGTTGTTGGGATTAGTACGAAGGGCTATCAAGCAATACATCAAGTGTTAGAAGATGCATTAAGAAGTCGAGGAGTCACGAAAAACCTATTCCCACTTCCTCACAAAGTGGCGATTGCCAAGAGGGTGTCAAATGAAGATGTTGTTCACCGATTAGGAGACTACTTGTATATTGAGGACACGATGCCTCTTCAGCCGCTCCGTAGCAAATCGCAAGGAAGGAAGGGTCGCGGGAAGGGAAGCGGTGTTGTTTCTAATAGTGTGTTGCGGACCGAAGGCTTTGTTTACACCAAATTCAACAATATCTTTGTGGACTTGATACGATTACAACAGTCCATGGCTGTTTTCTACAATTTGAGTGATGCAGATTAGTTTAGGGTTGCCTACATGCTCTATGATGTGTCATAACATGCATTTTGAGGTTTTATATTGTTGGCAGTTCTTGAAGGCAAGCTTGTGTTTGTGCTAAAGTTGGATGAGTGTGTAATTGTAAAAGGGAGAAAGTTGGAGAGAATGAGCATCACGCTTATGAATGAAGTCCTAGCTTATGCCAAGCAATCTTGCAGTTCGAGTGAAGTGACAAAGCCCTCTTTTAGTGTGCAATTAGAGAAGGATATATGGTGGCTTGGTGCAATTGAAGTTCTGAAAGAGACACATGAAGTCCTTGCATGGATTTTTAGTAGAATCCCATGGGTCACAGAGGTCATTAAAGCTCAAATAAACGATGAGAAGCTCATGGTTCCAGGGTGTGGGGAGTTTGATGTTGAATGGCATTTACATGGTGATCTAAAGACCATAAAGTGCATGCTTGGATGCAAACAAGGTGCAAATTCTTTACTTCCTTGCCCATTCTATGTGAAAGGGCACAAGACAAGTCGAGCAACTCAAGTGGAAGGTCAGGACGAAGATAATGATGATCATATAAATAGGGAGTGGCAAACTTCGGTTTTTTCATGTGATATGCTAGAGGTGCCCAATAGGGATAGCAAAGATCCTGGGTGGAACCCCATAATTCCCTCTCCCTCAACAATGTTCACTTTTGTACATTGCATGCGTTTATGCAAATATTTGATAGGATGCTAAAGCATCACATTGATTATGCTTTCACAATGAAGCCCCTTCAATGGTCAAAAGACTCCTTGCAGGGGGTGGAGACGCTCCTTAATGAGATTGGATGTCACCGATCAAGGGTGAACATTGTAGCAGAGACTTGTAGGGAGAAGACATATGAGGTGGCACAGAAGGTTTCCATGAATGGAGCCAAGGCACGTCGATTTTTCAAGAAGATGTCAAAGTCTCCAATGCAGGTACACAAGGCAAGTGTCGATCTAGCAAGTGAAAAGCGGTGGGAGTTGTGGAAAGATTTGTGTTCATGCACGACGGACAAAGATCCCAATGTGGAGGTTGCTAACCAACGCAAGCTAGTATGGTCATCCTTTCAAAAGGTTGTGCAATTGATGAATCTTTCAAGCACCACCATTGAGCAGTGAGAGGAGTTCAAGAAGGTGCTTTATGAGTTCACAAAGGCCGCTAAGGACGGATGGTCTGAAAGCAAAATTACACACTACATGGTTTGTTTTAACGAACTTAATAGATATGCAATGTTTGAAAATGCAACTTTTCTATTGGCTTATCTCTTTTTTGGTTGTTTTAGCACATTCTCTATGCGCATGGTCCATACTACATGGACCGCTATGGTTCGCTTGATATATGGAGTACACAAGGCATGGAGAAGTCCCACTATCGACCAAAAGGAGTCTTCTTCAAGAATACTCGGCATGGTGGTGGTGGTTCACACTCCAACTACCTCCAAGAGATGTTTAACTGGTTTTTTAGGCACACCTTTGGGAGAACTCGCACTATTGAGAAGGCAAGAGAGTCGATGTTAGCAAAGCAATTACGCAAGGCCTCCCGTACTGCAACATCCGAGAAGTAGAAACGCTCACGAGTGGCCCTGGGCTTGGCATGCAACTAAGGATCGAAATGACAGCGTTTGGGAGTCGTGTCAGCCGTCCACATGATCCAGGTTTACTTGTTAAATTTAATTGGTTTATTTGAGTTTTTCACTTAATTGGCCACATAGTGTGAAAGGGCCCAAATCCCAAAAACCCCTACTTAAAGGTTGAAGGCGCTCATTTTGTCATTTTCCATACTAGGTGCTACCATGGCAAGAACAAAACAAACGGCAAGGATTGAATATCCAGAGGGACCGGATGGCCAACGAATCCCAGCTACAGCAAAAGAAGCTGGAACTTCACAAGTTCAAGGTGAGCTCCACATAGAAGAAGCTGGAGCTTCAAATCAACATGGTCAGTCCTCTACAACAGGAAAAGAGAGAAGGAAGCATCGCCTTGTTTTCTATTCATCGGACTCCAACGATTCTGAGGGCAACACGATGGATGAGAGCGATCAAGACAAAGAAAGAAATAACCACAAACAGCGGTCAGAAGGCTCCGAAGAGACACAAAGGGATGATGATCCCCCAGGGGTTGGCGTCAAAATACAAAATTATGCCGCTCACATGTCTATTGGGGGTAAGACACTCCCTAAAGGGAGTGGACCCACACCATCACGTAAATAGTGAAGAGCACGAATCAGATGAAGAGTGGGTGGAATCGGAATATGTGGTACTGGAGGTGCCTGTGCGGCCGAAAAAGAGAAAGAGCATTGTCTACAAGAAGAGGAAGCAAGCTGCCCCAACTCGTGCAACAAATGCACCTCCCCATTGACCTCAGAAGGTGCAAAAGCGCATCCGTGCATTTGCGGAGATTCGCCACTATCAGAAGAGCACCGAGCTCTTGATTCGGAGGGCCCCTTTTGCAAGGCTTTGCAGGGAGGTTTTGCAAATGTACAACACTGAGTTTCGGATGGGCGCCGTGGCCATAGGCAGCAAAGCAATATCTAACTAGCATATTCAAGGATGCGAACCTATGTGCCATCCATGGAAAGCATGTAACGATTATGCCCAAGGATATGCAGGTTGCTCGCCGTTTGCGCCATGAGCATTAGCTTGTAATTAGTCATCAAACCATTTTTGTATTTACGGAACTTCCAAGATTGGGAAGATTTGAATGTAAGTGTCTTTTGATTGTATACTCCACTCTTTGTGCATTGTATTTCTTTAATTGTGTACCATGCGATGTAGCAGTGGTCCATGTTTTGTCTACCTTCTTTTGTATGTATGTAGCTTAAAGCTTGGCATTGGGAAAACTTGCCTACGTTAAGCACCTTGGCTAAGTCAAGCATGCAGTTCCTGATACATTCAAGCTTTGCAACCCAAATATCTTGAATACATGGTAAAGTTTCTGGAAAGCCTTGGAAAGGGCTTGGAATGCCCCCAAAATGGCTGCCACAAGGGCGCGTTTTTGGTGCTTCCACAGGCAGATGAAGAGACCAAATGCGCGCCCTTGTGGCAGCCATTCTTAGGGCCTGCCAAGGTCTTTTCAAAGCTTTCTAGGATGTTTTTCCCTGCATTCAGGATATTTCCCTTGCTTCAATGCTTCAAATAGCCTAGATGCATCAGGAAGTGCATACCCCACTAAGTCAATGTAGCATAGATTTTTTGAAGCATACATGTAATTAGTTTTGGTTTTGCAACTGAAATTTATCTGGCCTTGTACAGCAGCTTGGTTATGAAAGGATCTATGGTTGGAGTGAATGTTGGTTAGCCATTTTGTCTTAATTCATGGGGAAAGGTATTGATAAGCCTTTTAAAGGGCTTGAGATGCTCCAAAATGGGCTGCCACAAGGGCGCGCATTTGCCCCTTCCATATGCTTATGGAAGACCCAGATGTGCGCGCTTGTGGCAGCCCATTTTGGGGCCTTCCAAGCCCTTTTGTAGGCATATCAATAACTTTCCCCATGATTTAATGCAAGTTGGCTGGCCAACATGCTTTCCAACCCAGCATGCATCAAAAACTGCATGATTCACTAAGCACGGGTGCTTCTCATAAACACATTGGAAGCCAAACATATAACAAATTCAAAATCTTGCAAGTAAGAGAGAGTCATAGACACCAAAAAGTGGATTAACATAGCAAAGCTGCCAATGGCTAGCTCCTTTCAGACTTCTTATGGCTCAATAATGGTAAAGCCGTAGGCAAGTCTAAAAAGACTCCATTATTAAGTCCAAAGCTCCCGAGGTGTCCACCATGCCCCACATAGTGTCCTCAACAAAACCGATAATAGATTCCAGTTCCACTTACCCTAATATAATTAACAACATCAACCATTTATACGCTACTTAAGGACCTCTCTTCTTAAGAAAGAAAAGAGAAACCAAATGCTCTGATACCAATGTAATGGAATTAGCCTTTTAACTTGAGTTGGAGTAGAAAGTGAATAACATATTGAGCATTCCTTTGTGTGTAGATGTAGATTGAGAAAGAAAGTGCTTGGATGGAGAGAGCAACACTAACACATTACTTCATTAACATGGCATGATCAATACTTGTAAAAGAGAGAGAGTTTAGAGAAATTGATACCAATAGAGGACCGGATTAGTTAGAGCCGGTCCCCCCTCCAACAGGCATTTGTATTATAGATTCTTCCATGACGGAAGACTTGTTTACAATACAACTGATTGTGTTCCTTGAGACCTTCTTGATGAGGTGAAGATGGCAAGCTTCACTCACCAAGTATAGCAACAATAAACATGATTAGCATGAACTTGGAAAATGCCTAGCCTCAATTCCAAGACCTCAAACATCATGAAAGGTGAGGAGAGTTGGCAGGGAGTGAGGAAGAAGAGAAAAGTAGAAGTAGCTCTACGAGAAAGCAATAACCCCTTGCACATATTCACGCATAGCTCTTGTAGCATAGCTTATCATAGTGATAATGGAGATTAGAGAGATTGATAAGCAAGCATAAGCATTCTCTTGTGTGGATTTGCATCCATAGCCAAGAGCTTGTGGTAGTAGGCACTCAACTTCTCAAGCTTGGAGAAGGAGATGGAGTTCTTGCTTCACAAGAGTGTGTGAAGGGAAGAATGAGAGTGAGAGAGCTCATGGGATGCTCAAATGAGAGAGAGAGAGAGAGAGAGAGAGAGAGAGAGAGAGAGAGAGAGAGAGAGAGAGAGAGAGAGAGAGCTAGGTCGACCCCCTTTCCAAGGCTTCCCCTGAAGCTCATTGGGCCATGTAGCCCTCTAGCCAATGAGAGCTTGGCTCCCTTTGGGGCAAGATATGTATTCTCTTGACAAGTGTCCTTCTTTACCTCTTGTGAGGTTAAGCTAGCACCCCCCTTGCTTAAGCAGAGCCCTTGCCTGCTTGAGCAATGTGTCTCTACACTTGACATGTGGCCCCTTTCCTTTCATAAGAGTATGGGTCCTTGGTGAGGTGCATACTTACTACACACATCCCTCCTTTGTAGGGCTCGCCCCCCCTCTTTGTAGCAAGATATTTGATCTTGGTAAGCAAGCAGGCCCCCTGCTTAAGCATAGACCTAGCTTAAGCAAGCTTCCCCCTTGCCTGCTTGGACCTTAATTGACTAAAGAGTAAAAAGTAAAGACTATGTCTGAAGGCTTTTAACACTTACCTTTGGAGGAATTAATGAAGACAACCATAAGGTATTTTTCTCCATTGGTTAACCTTGCTCTTTGATAGACCATTTCTCATTTGGGCCCCTTTACCATTGGCCCCGTGTTGAAATAGATTTATAAGCACGTCTATATCTTAACCCTTGTTCCCATTTATTCTTCCACATTAAGTGATCAGTTCAATATTAGAAAATAATTTGGGTTGAGTAGATCTTAGATTTTATGACACCTATCTCTCTTACATTGAAGCCACTCTCTCTCATTCACACTTGAGGTTATTAAGGGAAGCACTATTTGCCCATCTACCTACCACAAAAGCAAACTTCTGACATTCTCTCTATACTCTTTCTCTAAAATGTGTGTTGGCTCTCTCTCTCTCTCTCTCTCTCTCTCTCTCTCTCTCTCTCTCTCTCTCTCTCTCTCTCTCTCTCTCTCTCTCCACACACAATATCATTCAAACCTATGATCTCTCAGTTTTTCTCTGATTCTTCCCTCCATAGCCAACATCATGTGCTTGTAGTTGTTGCATTGTGAACCACCATTACACCTTGTCTCTCTATATCTAATTAGTTTGAAAGATCCTTTTGTGTGCTCAAGCTCACTCTAAATGCCATCCAATCTGTTTCCATTTCCAGATCATCATTACAACTTTAAGGTCGTCAAGGTTATTAAGGGAAGCACTACTTCAAGATCTTTTGACGTGCAAAGATCATCATTACGGCTTTAAGGTCAATTTTAATATAATTTCTTGTTAATTAATGCATAATTACAAAACGGTATAAAAATTAATACAATAATTACCAAAAAAATTACATCATTCCAACCTAATTTGCAAGCATCAAAAATTTAAAATTTGCACAACATAATATCGATTATCCAAAAATCATCTCCCAAATAATGCATTTTCTATCTGATTTTGGTCTCAAAAATCTCATTTTTGCACTTTCCTTTTGTGTAATTAACCCCAAAAATTCATCAAATTTTGGCAATTTATACGTAGGAAATGTGAAAATATGCTTATGGAGAAGATAAAATGGCTACTAATGTTCGATGCCTCCAACATCTCCCCCTTCCCAAGCTTTGCCGTCCTTGACAAAGCTATGTCATGATGTAAAGATTTAGCATTGAACAATGTGATTGCAAAAAGAAATGAATCAAGATAAAAGCATGCAGGTCCAACAAATAGAAGCAAAAAATAATATTATCAAGTACATAATTTGTGACTTGCAAATATTGTCATTGACTTGCCAAAGGAAAATGCATGTATGTGCATTGATTAACTAATCCAAATGTCTACCTATTAAATACATTTAAGTCAAATGTTTAGAATTAAGCATAAATGGAGCACTTAATTCATAGCAAAGTCAAAGGTTAGAACATAATTATGGGATTCATTAGCATCCTAAGCTTTCTCAATGGTGAGCTTTTCACAACTCGCTCAACTAATAATTCCATACTTGAAGCTCATGAAAGTATCCTTTTGTTTTTTTGCTTTTGGATTTTGTAGACTACAGTAGTCTCTTGTGCATGAGGCAAACTCCGACTAGCCGTATATTTATTGTTTTTCTTAAATTTATTTGAGCGACCCCTTTTTGTGGGTACTAATAATAAACAACAATTCTTTGATTAAGTCATTATTAACTAAGAGTGCTACTTAGTTTAACCCCTAATAGGCCTAAGACATAGTCAAAGTCTCCATCATTACAAGATATTTTAAAAATATGCTATGAAGAGAAGTACCATGCACTCAAGAAAAATCCAAGCACTTATTCTAAATTCAATTTAATAAGAAAACAAGTGAATTAATTAACCTAAAATAAGAGAAATAATAGGAAGTAGTACACATGAAATCATGGGATACATCTCCTCCAGTTGATATAGTTGAAGAAGTGTGAAGTGGCAATCTCACCCCTTTGCATTCATCAAATATTCTACTGAATAATGAAAAACAAGGAGCACTACACCTCAACGAGCATGCCAGTAATAACCTTGGGATTATTGTGAAAAAAAAAATAGAGTTTAAGGTCTCCGTACTTGGATATCCACAAGGAAAAAACCCGTAGGAAAAAAGTGCATGTGGTGTGGTCAATATACTCAACTAAAAGGTCTAGTGGAACTAGGAGGGATATCAATACTCTCTCCAAACGATAAAATTTGCAATCTCCTAGCTCTCTATCTAATGGTCATAGGAAGCTAGCACTACAGATGGGGAATCTAATGCACAACTAATGGGGGGCAGCTAGCTCCATACGGATGGTATAATCTAATGCACAAATAATGGGTCGAGGATTGACATGATCTTGTGACTGTGTGATCAATGAACTCTGTGACTCGGGATCCTTTAATGGCTAACTCCTAGCTTTTGGAAGTAGGGTTGCAGGGATACACATACATCTTGGAGAAGATGAAGAAGCTCAAGGCACACAACAGAGAGTGTGATGCTTAGTGCACAGTGGAAATATAACTTAGCCCTAGAATGATGGGTGTATGTACAATGCATTAGAAGAAATACCTCCTAGTGAGGGAAAAAATTCCCTGATGATCCCAAGTGTGTTTAACACATCACTATCTCATATATGAATAGAAAATCCCCCTAGCAGAGATGCGATGAACGCAAGTTGGCACATAGTGTATTGGGAAGTGCCAGGCCCTAAGGACATGATCAATCCACAAAGGGGAGAAAACCCAAAGCTTTGTAGAAATATTTGAACTTCTCACGAGGCAATGCCTTTGTGAAAAGATCTACAAGATTGTCATGTGTTGGCACATAAGCCAAGCTAATCTTTCTTTTGAGTGTGTCTCTCAAACATAGTGATAATGCACCTCAATGTGCTTTGTGCAAGCATGGAAAATTGGGCTCCTTGCAACTGCCAATGGGCTTTGATTATCAATGTAGATGATATTGGTAGTGTCTTGTCTAACACCCAAATCATCCATAAGGAATCTGAGCCATACACACTCAATTGTAGATGTGAAGACTGCTCTGTACTCAACTTCACAATTGGAAGTGGCCATAGTAGGTTGCTTCTTACTCAACCATGATATGCATGAACTACCGAGCATAAAACAAAAACCACGTGGACACTCATGTTCATAATAATAACTAGCCCAATCTGAGTCCAAAAAAGCAGCAAATTGAATATTTGGCCTTGTATGCATACATAAATAAGTATTCTTCTAATAGTTTTATAAAGAGTGACATTGATAGGATCATCAGCATCATGAAGACTCAATTGCAAACATGTTTCCATTGGAGTAGCAATAGGTTTATAGCCCTGAAGTCCAAAATTACATAGTAATGTCTCTATATAGCTTGTTTGACACAAGGCAATACCACCATCACACTGCTTAAAATGTATGCTTAAATAATGATGCAAAGCCCCAAGTCTTTCATCTTGAAAGTAGTATTCAAATCAGCCTTGAATTCAACAATGTGTGTCTCATTTGGATCTGTAATCAACCAATCATCTACGTATAGATCAATGATGAGAAATACATCACCCTCACACTTTACATACAAAGCCTAAAAGCCTCATTTAACCAAATGAGTGTCAGATTTCTCATACCAAGCATGAGGAGACTGCTTCAACCCATACAAAGCTTTCTTACATTTGCATACTTTATCTTCTTGTCCTTTCTTGACAAAACTGTGAGGCTACATTACATAAACTTCCTCAAATATATTATCATTCAAAAAAGTTGTAACAATGTATGATTGATGTACATCCCATCCAAAATGAGATGCCAATGCACACAAAAAACGAACAATAGTTATATGATAAGTGGGAGTAAAAGTCTCTTCATAATCTATGCCTTTTTTCATTGCATAATTTTTTTGCAACACGTCGAGCCTTATAGTGAGCAATCTCACCATCCAGCTTACGTTTCAACTTGTAAATCCACTTTGTACCAATGCCCTTTTTGCCAAGAGGCAAATCACATAGAGTCCATGTGTCATTTTCTATAAGTGCATCATATTCTAATTGCATGGAAGCCACCAATTTTTCAAAATTATGTGCTTCATCAAAAGAAAGAGGTTCCTTCACATCACATAAACTAGAAATAGCCAAAGCATAACAATTTGATTCATAACATGCATGGCGAGAACCTGAACGAGGACGACTAGATATAGATGCATCCAATTTACTATCACACAAAGTATGCACCAACCATTTTGGCATACATCTAGCCTGCTCATTTTCAGTCCTTTCCACATCAAGTACATGATATATATTTGCATCAATAATAGGCTGATCTGTAGCATTTTTTGAAACCTCCATATAGGCTATACATTTTCTCGGGTCGGGGGGGGGGGGGGGGGGGGGGAAGTCACTCAAAATTTATGTGACTATCATGTGAGTGCACCAGAAGGGATTATTAAATTTCATTTTCTCTCACATTTTCACATACAAAAGGGTATTGTGAAATGGGATTGGGGGAAAAAATTAGATTAAATATGAAAGGGGTGTTTTTTATTTGTCAAAAATTCACAGATAAGGAGTTTTAGAAATAGTCCACGAACGCACATGATACACAAAATTTATACAGAGTGACCCCCTCGAGTACATTTTCCTCATTGAAATTCACATTCAAGTTTCCACCATTAAAAGAGGCAAGAAACTATCATAAATGTCATTTGAGCTTACATTATTTTCTCTGGTACATGATAACAAAGGATGAACAAAATCTTCCACAAACACAACATCTCGTGAAACTAAGATACATTTTGTTTGTGAATAATATAACCTATAACCTTTGATTTCATTACTATAACCAAACAAAAAAAAGCATTTAACTACCTTATCATCCAATTTCTTGCATTGCGTTTGTGGCACCAAAGCATAAGCTAAACAACCAAAAACGTGCATGTGATCAATAAATGGCTTCTTATCATGTCATGCTTCATGAGGAGTCATAGATTGCGAAGCTTTTGTAGGACACCTGTTAAGTACATAAGTAGCACACATGATAGCCTCGAGTCAAAATGAATGTGGCAAAGCTTGACTCTACCATACACCCTGCCATCTCCATAAGCAACCTATTTTTTCTTTCAGTAACACCATTTTTCTGAGGTGTATACGGCATTGTACATTGGTGTTTTATCCCACAATTAGCCAGAAATGTACTAAACGCATGAGACATATACTCCCCTTCTCGATCAGAACAGAGCCCATAGTACATTTAAAAACATTTTCATCCATAGCCAAAAATTGCTTGTCAATGAAGCACATGAACACTTTGGACTTATCTTTAAGTGATACACACGTGCATGCCTGGAGTAATCATCAATGAAAATCATGAAGTATAGGTAATTTCTTAAGGATGGAGTTTGCATAGGCCCACAAACATCATTATGTACAAGTTGCAATTTGCATGTAGCCCTTACTAAACTGTCCTTTGGAAACTTTGAGCAGTGCATCTAACCCGAAATACATCCTTCACAAACATGCTTAGAAGGTACTTCAAGAGGTGGCAAAGAAACCATTAGGAGAAGTTTAAGGTCCGTTTATTTCCTTGTAGCATCTAGAGAGAGAGTGCTCTCAACCAATGGGAAGAAATCTTCCGTTATGGAATCTTTATAATTAATCCATCTGAAAAATAGTTTTAGATTTAGAAAATTGAAAAAACCTTTGAGTAAATATCACTTTCCATTCGTGGAAATTTTCTTTGTACGAGAAATCCATCTTTTTTACCTTTTCTTTTATCTTTTTTTTACCTTTATAGTTACCTCTTATTTCTCCATCATAGAAGTCCTTTTTTAAAAGCACGTGGCACCAACATTCAAAACTTGGATTTTCCTTCCGGAGTCTACACCTCCCTTTGCACCTCCTGTTACACGTCCTATGGCTTCCCGGTCCAAAATACCAAGCATGTCCATTGATTCAATAATCAAACAATGGATTCCAGTCACTATAACCAAAGGTAGTCAGCTTCTTATGCAATAGAGTAGAAGGAAGAAACTATCCTCCAAGAATCCGTTCTTGTCTTGTTAGAATGGAAGAGTGAAAGATTTTAGAAAAGGGACAAGCAAAAAGAGCATTAAGGAAGAAACCATCCTCCAAGAATTCATTCTTGTCTTGCTGGAAGGGAAGAGTGAAAGATTTTAGACAAGGGACAAGCAAAAAGAGCATTAAGGAAGAAACCATCCTCCAAGAATTCATTCTTGTCTTGCTGGAAGGGAAGAGTGAAAGAATTTAGACAAGGGACAAGCAAAAAAAGAATTAAGGAAAGTCTAGTGCAGCATAAGTACATGTAACATTTAATGGCCTTGTAACTTGTGTGTAGTGGAAAATAGCATAGACATAGTGAGCATTTCATTAGAATAAATTCCTAATGAGCATAGCAAGAGTGCTTGGGTGGAGAGAGCAACAAAAATCATAACACCTAGTTAGATAGGCATGAACAATACTTCAAAAGAGAGAGAAATTAAGCTATTGACAACAATTGAGGACCGGATTTTCATGGAGCCAGTCCCCCCTCTAGGTTTCTCCCATCAAGAGAGACATTTTACAATACAATTCTTTGTGTTCCTTCAATACTAGCTAGTGCAATGAAGATGGAAGCTTCAAGCACTAAGCAAAACACTTATAAAACACATCAATTCCCTCGCGGTCTCATACCCAAGACCTCACACACCTTCAAAGATGGTGAGAGCTAGCGGGATATGAGAGTAGATTGAGAGGAAGAAGGAGTAGTCTTACGAGAAAGATGTACATGTCCTCACATAATCACTCATATTAGCATAGCATAGCATAGCTTAGTAATTAGCATGGTAGAGGAGATGAGCATGCATTGAAGCTTGGCTCTTGGTTGGATTTGCATCACAAAGCCAAGAGTTGTTGGTGTAGGCCTCCCTTCTCACAAGCTTGGAGTAGGTGATAAGCTTTCCATTAAAGCTTGAGAAGGAGAGAGAGAGTCTTCTTGCTCCACACATGAGATTGTGTGAGTGTGTGTGTGATAATGCCTTGCCAAAATCATCCCCCTCTCTCTCTTGGTCGACTCCTCATGGAATTTACTCATGCTAGCACCTCATTGGACCTCTCAAAGCTTAGCCAATGAAAATTAAGCAACATAAGTGATAGCCTTTTGACATGTGTCCCCCTTTTCCATTTTGTGAGAGCTTTAGGTAATTAATTAATGCAACTAAACTCTCATTGGACCCCTTTGTCTCCTTGCCAATAGGAATCAGGCAAGCCATTGGGCTGCTGAATGCTCATTGGACCCCTTGGAAGACTGTCCAATAGTCTTCTAGAGAGCTTAATTCTTATTGGTTATTTTATTAAGTGTTTTTAAATTAATTAAACTAGATTTACTCTAGTCTAATTCTCATTGGTCCACCTCCATGACCATCCAATAGGATCTGAGTACAACTTGTGGGCATCTGGGCTAGGGAGCTGACATGTGTCCCTCATTCCCTTTGTGTAAAGGAAGCTTGTGTGTGTGTGTGTGTGTGTGTGAGTTTCTCTCTCATCCCCTATCAAAAGGGCTCGCCCCCTCCTATGTAGGAGCTTGCATTGACTTTTTTTGTACACACACAAAGCATCCAATTTAAATAAGCTTGACCATTGGACACAATCTTTGATTCTTTTGAAACCTTAGCATTTTGGAAGCCTTAATGGGCTGAACGTTAGGGTCTTTGAAGCCCATTGTTGCGCATTGCTCTTTTGCAGATGGACCCCCCTTTGGATCCCTACTGTGGCCGGTCTGCCAGCTTAACCAATATTCTAGCTTTTTCTCCCCTGGCAGTTCCCCATATTAAACGATCAATTCAACATGAGAAAATCATGTAGGAGAATTAGATATTAGTTATTATGACATTACCTCTCTCTTGAAATCATAGTCGTCCTTGACTATGGAGTAGAGAAGATAAAGCCTATCCATTAGTCCTTTTCCTAGCGGGTAGAGGATCCCTATGTTACCCTACAACATCGTTCCAGAATGGATGACTAGTCTATTTGGCGCTTGAGAGTCTAAGCTCATGTCTTCACATTAGTCCTATCAATCTTCCATAATGGAATGACAAGCTCTACTTGGTGTTTGGGAAACGTCATCTCCGCAAACTTGATCTAAGCATGCATACTACTTCACATTTGTGCACAATAAAGAAAACGAGAGTCTTATAAGACAAAAACTTTGTTCATTTGAAACATTTGTACATTTTCTTACTCTAGGGAAGCATTGTAAGCATTGACAAGGTTTAGGTTATCCTTTAATTGTATGCCTTGCATCCATCTAGCATCTTCAAAAGGATAATTCTTAAACTTAATAAGATATCGTCGGATAGTCTTACCCCCTCTTAATAACTTTTCTTCATGTCGGAGAATGGACTCGGGTTGTAGAACCTCTTCTTGGTCCTTGATCTCCATGTTGGAATTAGGATTGCAGAGAAACACACACAACTTGGAGAAGATGAAGGAAGCTCAAGGCACACAATAGAGAGTGTGTTACTTAGTGTGCAATGGAAAGATTGATAGCCCTAGAGTGATGGGCGTATATACAATGCACGGGGGAAAAAACCTCCTAAAGAGGGAAAAAATGCCCCGGCGGTCCTAGTGTGTTCACACACATCACTACCACATGTATATGGTAACAAATCCCCCCTAGAGTGATGCGGTGAACGAGAGCTGGCACATAAGTAAAGGGAAGTGCCATGCCCTGAGGACAGGATCAGTCCACAAAGGGGAGTAAGCCCAAAGCTTTGCGGAAAGCTTCAAGCTTCTCACGAGACAATGCCTTTGTGAAAAGATCTGCAAGGTTTTCCTGTGTTGGCACATAAGACAAGCTGATCTCTCCTGCTGAGAGCCTCTCCCTGACATAGTGGTAATGCACCTCAATGTGCTTTGTGCGAGCATGAAAAACCGGGTTCCTCGCAACTGCCAATGTGCTTTGTGCGAGCATGAAAAACTGGGTTCCTCGCAACTGCCAATGCGCTCTGACTGTCAGTGTAGATAGTGTTGGCAGTGTCCTGTCCAACACCCAAATCAGCCATGCCATACACACTAAACCGTAGCTGTGAAGACTGCCTGTACTCAGCCTCACAACTCGAAGTGGCCACAGTAGGTTGCTTCTTACTCAACCATGATATACATGAACTGCCAAGCATGAAACAAAAACCACTTGTGGACACTCGCGTGTCAAAACAACCAGCCCAATCTGAGTCCGAAAAAGCATGTAAGTTTGGCGGCAATGATCCCCCCTTGGGATAAAACAAGCAAAGATGTAAAGTGCCACTAAGGTAGCGGAAAATCCTCTTGACAGCTTGCCAATGCTAAGACCCTGAGCTATGCATAAATCTGCTGACCTGTGAGACTGCAAACTGAATATCCGGCCTCCTGCTGCATACATAAATGACGCAGCCAACAGCAGTTTGGTAAGAGTGACATCAGCAGGATCGCCAACATCATGTAGACTCAACTTCAAACCTGTTTCCATGGGAGTGGCAATAGGTTTGCAATCCTCAAGTCCAAACTTACATAGCAATGTCTCTATGTAACTTTTCTGACACAAGGCAATACCACCATCACACTGCTTAAACTGTATACCCAAGTAAGGATGCAACAATCCCAAATCTTTCATCTTGAAAGTAGCATTCAAATCAGCCTTAAATTCAGCAATATGTCTCTCATTTGGTCCAGTGATCAGCAAATCATCAACATAAAGAACCACAATGAGAAGTACATCACCCTCACGCTTTACATACAATGTGCTCTCTGTTGGATTGTTACGAAAGCCTTGTTTGACCAAATGAGTGTCAGCTTTCTCATACCAAGCACGAGGAGATTGCTTCAACCCATACAAAGCCTTGTTACATTTGCACACTTTGTCCTCTTGTCCTTTTTTGACAAAACCGCGAGGCTGCGTTACATAAACTTCCTCAAATATGTCACCATTCAAGAAATCAATAACAATGTCTGATTGATGTACATCCCAACCAAAATGAGCTACCAATGCACATAGAAAACGCACAGTAGTCATACGACAAGTAGGAGCAAAAGTCTCTTCATAGTCTATGCATTTTTGTTGTGCATAACCTTTTGCAACAAGTCGAGCCTTATGGAAATCTATCTCACCATCCGGCTTGCGTTTCAACTTGTAAACCCACTTCGTACCAATGGCCTTTTTGCTAGGAGGCAAATCACATAAAGTCCATGTGTCTTTTTCTATAAGTGCATCATATTCTGATTGCATGGCAGCAATGCAATTTTCTGAATTCTGTGCTTCATCAAAAGACAGAGGCTCCTCAACATCATGTAAGCTAGACACAGCCAAAGCATAACAATCTGATGCATAAGATGCATGGCGAGAGCCTGAACGAGTACGACTAGACAAAGGTGCAGCCAATTTACTGTCACGCAAAGTGTGCACCAGCCATTTCGGCATACCTCTAGCCTGCTCATTTTCAGCCCTTTCCTCATCAAGTACATCATGTACATCTGCATCAGTAATAGGCTGATCTATAACATTTTGAGAAACCCCCATCGACTGTACATTTGCCTCATTGGAACTTACATTCGTATTTCCACCACTGAAAAGAGGCAACAAAGTGTCATAAATGTCCTGTGAGCTTACATTATTATCTCTAGTACATGACAGCAAGGGCTGAACAGAATCTTCCACAAACACTACATCCCGAGAAACCAGAATACGTTTTGTTTGCGGATGATACAACCTGTAACCTTTGCTTTCAGCACTATAACCAACAAAAATACATTTGACAGCTTTATCATCCAATTTTCTGCGCTGCACTTGTGGCACCAAAGCATATGCCAAACAACCAAAAACACGCATGTGCTCAATAGAAGGTTTTCTATCATACCATGCTTCATATGGAGTAATATACTGCAAATCTTTCGTAGGACACCTGTTAAGTACATAAGTGGTACACATCATGGCCTCAAGCCAAAAAGAATGCGGTAAAGCTTGACTTTTGACCATACATCGTTCCATTTCCGTCAATGACCTGTTTTTCCTCTCAGCAACACCATTTTGATGAGGCATATAAGGCATTGTACATTGGTGTTTTATCCCACGACTAGCCAGAAATGCATTAAATTCATGAGACATATACTCCTCCCCTCGATCGGAATGGAGGGTGCCCATAGTACATTTCAAGACATTGTCAGCCATAGCCAGAAATTGTTTGAAGCACATAAAAACGTCGGACTTCGCTTTAAGCGGAAATACCCATGCATGCCTGGAGTAATCATCAATGAAAGTCACGAAGTACAGGTAATTGCCCAAGGACGGAGTTTGCATGGGCCCACAAACATCACTATGCACAAGCTGCAACCTACATGTGGCCCGAACTAAACCATCCTTTGGAAATTTAGAACAATGCATCTTACCCAAAATACAGCCTTCACAAACACGTTTGACAGGTGCTTCGAGAGGCGGCAAAGAAGCAACCATATCAGATTTCTACAAACGCAACAAACTGGAAAAATTCAGATGACCAAAACGTGCATGCCAAAGTTTTGCATCTGAAATAGCCCTTGAATCTGCAACAGCATTTGCAAAATTTTGTCCACACTTGTCATACAAAGTGAGCTTATACAGCCCACGGCACAAAAGCCCAAATTCAACAATTTCATCACCAAAACTGAGATCATGAACTGTACATCTGTCATCCACAAATTTGACTACAAGTCCTAGCCTAGCAAGTGCGGATACAGACAAGAGATTCTTCTTGATCCCAGGTACATAAAGTGCATCAACAAGTGTGAAGGAACTGCCATTAGCAGCAGTGAGCATGATCTTTCCAACTCCTTGAACTGGATAAGAGGCGTTGTTGGCGCAAGTGACTGAATTCCCATGAGGGACAGACTCGAGAGAGGTAAACAATTCACGATGTGAGGTAATGTGCTTTGTAGCACCACTGTCAAAATACCAAACATGTGAATCTGCAGCAACTGCCATGCATGCATCATGGACAAAAGGGTTATAAGTGTACTCTGCGCTAAAAGCCCATTCTACATCAACATCAGCAACACACTCTCCTTTCACAGAAGGCTCAACAATGGCTGCATTTGTAGTGGAACTAGCATTTGCAGTGGAACCACCCTCTTTCTTCTTAGCCTCTTTGGCCTTCAACTTAGGACACGACTTGATCAAGTGATCATTGGCTTTACAATATGGCAACGCATCTTATTTTTGCCCTTATCACCAAAATTACCAGACGAAGTACTGCCAATAGAAGCATTAGGAACATAATTTTTGCCACTCGCAGCAGAACCATAAGAAGTGGCTGCATTACTATTACCACCCTTTCTTTTAGAAGCAATAAAATCCTATTCAACTGCACGCTGCCTAGTCCTGTTTTTTCTAGAAAGTGACTCTTGCAACAGCAATGTGCATAATGCATCAAACTTGACAACTTCAGGATTTCCTTGGGTCATCAGTCTCTAAGTACTAGCAAAAGTCTGGTAGGAATCTGGTAAGGCATCAAGAACAGTCTGCACAAGGGAACTGTCTGAAATGACTTCACCTTCAGAAATAAGTTGCTCATTGATATCCTTGACACTAGCAAGGAAAGTGTCCATATCATCTTCCTCATGCATAATCTTCGACTCCAGCTCTTTACGCAGCAAAGCAATTTTAGCCTCATTGCGGCTTGTATAAAGACTTGCTAGAATATCCCAAGCCTGTTTTGCAGATTTGGTTGAACGGATGTGAGGAACAATGGTGCGCTTCACAGACAACGCAATCAATGCATGAGCCTGCGCATCCTTAACATCCCAACGAGCTTGTTCTGCCGTAGGCAAAACAACTCTAACAGCTGCAATCCTTGCAGCAAGACCTGCAACATCCTCAACATCACCTACATCCTCAGAACCAGGACGTACATCAATGCCCTGCACAATGTTCCAAACACCCTTTGACACAAGAACATGTTGCATCATATAAGCCCACATAGGGTAGTTGTCCCCATCCAACCTGTCCTCAGCAGCAAACATCTTGAACACATCTGTGTTGTTGTTGTCAGCCATGGTAAATGCTGCACCTGATGCGAAAACTACCTGGAAATAGGAGAAACGGAGCGAGAACAACCTGTGCTATATAGCACAAACCGTAGAAGACTGTAAGGCACCTGTTATGCATAAAACGGCACTGACAGAAATTCTGCACAAAATGACAAAATAGCCTGTGCAGTACTGCGTGTAGTGGAAATGGAGGCCGAAATGAGCCCAAAGCAAAATTCTGAGCAGACCTAGCTCTTCGAGCTGTCCCAAAATTTTTGTCGACCTGCGTACGCTCGCCAAAGCTCACTGAAATCAGAGTAAGTGAGCAGGCGTGTGCTGGAGCAGCTGGCGACTAAGCCCGGGAGGACGTGGCCTGCTCTGATACCAATTGTTGGAATTAGGGTTGCAGAGAAACACACACAGCTTGGAGAAGACGAAGGAAGCTCAAGGCACACAATAGAGAGTGTGTTACTTAGTGTGCAATGGAAAGATTGATAGCCCTAGAGTGATGGGCGTATATACAATGCACGGGGGGGAAAACCTCCTAAAGAGGGGAAAAATGCCCCGGCGGTCCTAGTGTGTTCACACACATCACTACCACATATATATGGTAACACTCCAGTGGGTCTTCAATAGTTGGTTCTTGAGGTGGCTCTCCTTTGTAAGGCTTTCGTAGGCTCACATGGAAAGCATTGTGTATGAGCCAATGACTGGGCAACTTGAGTTGATAGGCCATCTCATTGATTGGCCTAAGAATCTGGAAGGGACCATAGTACCTTTTTGCTAACTTAGCATAGTACTTTTGGTGTCCCGTAGGATTCTTGCCTGTCGTGTGCCTTAATCGAGCCTTACGAAATTTAAGTAAGACCCAATCATTTTCCTTAAAGGCTTGGGCTCTTTTGTGCTTATCAGCAGCAGCCTTTTGCCTCTGCTGTGAGATAGAGATAGCATCCTTAATCTTTTGGTAAGATTCTTGTAGGTCGCAGCTATAATCACAAAGATCTTCCCATGTACTTTAAGTAGCAGGGGAATTTTGGATCTTCCCTCAATTACCTCAAAAGGTACTTTTCTGTGGAAGTATGTACAGTGTTGTTGTAGGCATACTCCACTAAGGGTAAGCACTTCTCCCATTGGGACCTTTGATCTACTTCCGTTACATAGGCTTTTAGTAGATCAAGAATTATTAGGTTAGCTATTTCTTTTTGGCCATCCGTTTGTGGGTGATAGGCCAAAGAGAAATTTTGCCTTGTCCCTAAATTCTCAAAGAGACCCTTCCAAAAATTACTGGTCATTCTAGGATCTCTATCTGACACTATGGACATTGGCAAGCCATGGTACTTGAAGACTTGTGAAATGAAGTGGGTTGCCATTTGACGGGCTTTGATAGTCTTTTTGACAGGTATAAAATGAGCTTGTTTAAAATGAGCAATCCAAAGATAAAATCCATGGATATGCTCTCTCATGGTGAATTATGGATGGGAAAAGGTTGAAGCAATCCAGGTTGCTTCCCTCTATCAAACTTCGTATTTTGGCATACCACACATTTAGAAACATACTCTTGTATGTTTGCTTTCATGGTAGGCCAATAGAAATATGTTTCAATCCCTTTTAGGGTAGATTTAATCCCTCTATGCCCCGCATAAGGAGGAGCATGAGATTCATACATTACTTTCTCACGTAGTGAGCTAGTAACACATAGTCTATTGCCATAGAGAAGATAACCATCTTGTAAAGTAAATGGTTCCTCTTTCTTCCTTAATGCAACCGCTGAAATCACATCTCTGAAATCGGGATCAATAGCATACTCATCTATCATTGAAGATAGATCATTGTGAGTTGCTATGGAAACCTCATTCACTCTTGGCCGTCTTGAGAGTGCACCTGCTACTTGATTATGCTTGCCAGCAATGTGAGCAATATGAAAATGAAATTGCGAAAGGAAATTTTCCCACCTCATTTGTTTGTCGGAGAGATTGGTCTGTGTCATGAATTACTTAAGGCTTTGGTGATCCGTCTGCAAAATGAAAGGAGTCCCCAATAAGTAGTGCTTCCATGAGTCCAAGGCATGTAGAACTATGAGGTGGTGCCACACACCTTCAAGATGCAAGCCTAAGTGATTGCATCTGGAGAGATGCCTTTGCTTTGCATCCACCAAAAACATCCCATAGCTTCCTGGCCTTGCCCCTGTTTTGCATATCTTGCAATCACTTAGGTCAAAGAGACAACATCCAAGATAGGTGGCTCCTCAAGCACTTTCTATGCTTTTTGAAGTACACCACATTTTGCATACATGTCAACCAAGGCATTTCCAAGCGTGACATTTTCTTTCAACGGGTTGACCCCCGCTAACAATATATTTATGAATTTTTTTGCCCATATTAGTGTCTTGTATAGTGCCACGTGCCTTCAAGATTTAAGCGCAGGTAATACATCTGGAGAGATGACCTCACTTTTCATCCTCTAGAAAGATGGATTACTACTTAGACATGTGTTGTTGGCAAGCTAAAAGGGTAGTAGCAATGCACTCCCTCTTTGTCTCTCTTGCTCACTGTTGCTCTCGCCCATTTTCTCACTGGCATCGCCATGCCCATCACCCCCTTGCCATCCGGAGGATGGGTCACACACTCATAAAAATAAAAGGGAAAGTTTGAGGAAAGCCCTTAACTATGTTGGGGAAATTCCCAAGAAACCCATAGTTTTCAAACTTTGAATTACCCCTTATCAATCTTTCAAAAATATCTCAAGTCGTTATGTTTTGTAACTTGTCAAAAAAATATTGGTTCCCTCTCGGTTTCAGATGTTTGAATTCAAATTTTTTAAGATTTTATGGGCTCATCTAGAAAGATTTGGCAACCTAATTCCACCTCAATGGGGTTAAAAGGTTGCTAATGAATAGAGTTGTTGAGGGGCTTGACAAGTATTGTATGCCTATGTGTGAGTCCAAGCGTCATGATGACGGGGCCCAAGGATAGACACTTTGGTAAACCGCAAACCAAGGCTATATATCACACTCTAATGATATCGGTTGATTGATTCTTCCCCTTGAACAAGCAACGGGGAAAGCATTGGTTGGAGTCAAGATGGGTGGCAATAACAAATAACATCTGGGGTCCTCAAAGGCCGGTGGCGATAAAGATCTTTCTATGGAAGGTTTTATGGGGGGCTCTACCGATAGGAGTAAAGATTCAAGCCAGAGGCATTGGTTCAAATATATGCTCAGATTGCAAAACAGCTAGTGAGGACCTCCCTCACTTGTTGAGAGAGTGCCTAACTATAAGCTTTCTAGTATGGAAGATTTGCAAATGCATACAAAAGACCTGGAAATTAGGATTTTTTGAGAACGACATGTTCCTTGGAGGGAAGAGGATGAAAATTCAAGTGATGCTTGTGTGCACACAATTTGTTAGATTGTGTTAATTCAAGGAAGTCTGGAAGGTCGGGAACTATAGGGGGTTCAAGAATGTCCTCTCAACAACTAGCTTCACGGAGATTGTATAAGAAAATGGGGAAGTGATAATCTAGGACTTGAACGAGTGGATTAGGTCCATTAGTGTCATGTTGACAGAAAGGGGCTAATTAGAACATGGGTAGCGGTTCACCTCTTGTTGGGGCCAGATAGCTTATCATTGTATTTTGAGATCCCTCAAGGCTTGACACGAGCTTCAGGTAGCTTTGTACATTTCTTTGAAAGTATTTAATACATCTACTCGCAATTGTGAGTTTGGCCCCCAAAAAAAAAGACTTTATGGGCACATGATCTTGTAAGCTAGTGTCATCATTGAAATAGGTTGCTAGTGCTTTAAGAGGGAGAGTATTGCTAGCATCCATTTGTCCATCTAGTAGAGCCTTGCTTGCCAACTAGGTTATGGGGATTTTAAGATCCTCCCCAAACTCTTTGTAGAATTTTGCTATCAGTTCATCCCACTTAGCAGACTTTTGTTCCCGCGTTGCCTTCAAGGCTATCCAACATTCATCTTCTAATATGGACTTTTCCAAGGCATCCACTTTTATAGGTAATACACTAAACTTTACATTGCTAAGCAATAGTGATCTCTCATCCTTGACATCTTGCAAATAGTCTTTCGAGAGACCTATAATTTGGTTGAGATGGTCCAACATTAGCATGTCCATATCATTCTAGTCTTGGTTAGTATTTCCCATCCTATTAGTGATTGCTTTTATTGAGTCCCTACTTCTTTTGACCTTTAAAGCTCTAAAAAATTTGGTTGGTTGGCAGTCTCTCACTTGAGAGCAAGTTCTCTAGTCAACAACTTGGTCTTTTTTAATCTCCTTGACTTGCAAATCAACAAGTGTAGTCTTGTATTCAAGCCACCTCCTATGCTCCTCCTATGAAGCATTGCCTTCTTGCTTTTTTTGATGCAAGTGGGAGCATAGAAGGCCCTGTAAAATACTGAAAACAACATACTACACGCTAAAAAACAACAAATGTGCATACCTAGCGAATAATATATGCACCATAATCGAGCTATATACGAACACACACACACACACACACACACACACACACACACACACACACACACACACACACACACACACACACAGAGCAGGTGCAAATGCACCTCCTAGAGTAGAGTGCTACACCGGCACGTTGAGAGAGAAGAGAGGAGAGGAGAGGAGAGAAGAATAACATAGACATTGGATGCAATCTCCCCCATGCAAGAGAGTTCCTCTTGCACGTATTTATTTATAGATTTTTTGAACGCTCAAAAATGGATACAGATTGCCCGAGCAGACATAATAATGATCAGAGCTCATAAAAAGCACTTGAATAATTAAATGTAATATCCTTTGTGATAGCCCACAGCTTGGTCATGCTTTTTCTACCTGTCAATTGTAGTAATTTGATAGCATTGTACTTAGCTTTATATGCAAGAGTGTTTCTTAAGGACAAAGCACTACAAATGATTTCTTGTTAAATTTAAGAATAATTTAACCGTACACTAAATGCATTAACATTTTTTAAAGAATCAATGATAAAATTGATGCAAAGTTGGAATGTTTGCCAGTAAAGGAGAATTAGAGCAGGCAACTTTGATTACGGACGAGTGAAAACGACGTGTTATATAAATTTGTAGAGCAGTTCGTAAGGCTGGAGTGATCAGTGGATATGGATCTTGTGTTAAAGTGGTACTAGGCTTAATCAATAAATGTTAGGATAATCTTAAAAAAATAGGTCTCTAATTGACAGCAAATGATGTTGTAAATGAATGATGTGAAACTATCATCCACTTTTGGCAACAACACTTGTCTTTATAGGCCATAGGTCAGAAGGTACAGAAATGTTGGACTGATCATTCTAAGATTCCTTAAAGATTAATTTGTTGGACACACTTTCTCTTCAAATATTAAAAATTATTATTTTTTAAATAGTAATCAAGGTTTTTTTTTTAGGAGATCATACTTTCACTTTTAAAAGAGAATGGGTAGCAAACGTTTTATTGACTTATTTGCAAGGTATAAGGAAGGTTTGCCTCTAGCCTAAGGTTAGTCAAAAAAAAAAACTTAGGGTTGTCGATTTTAACAAGCGGAGTCAGAATTGGTCATGTTAAGCTTGGGAGCCCTCACGACTTTGGAAATTTTTGGACAACGTTTATAATGCTATTTGGGTAGGCTTAAATTCCAATTGAACATTACAATAACAATTGTAAAACAATACCATTGTTTGATACAATTTAGTGCGGTGCTGCATTTTTTTGAGGCCAATTTTCAAAGAGTTTATAATTCAATATCCCCCATGGAGACCTTGCGGCCAAGGAGTATCCAATGTCATCAACCATGTGCTTGGTT
Organism: Adiantum capillus-veneris; assembly: GCF_014529385.1. Taxonomy (NCBI): domain Eukaryota; kingdom Viridiplantae; phylum Streptophyta; class Polypodiopsida; order Polypodiales; family Pteridaceae; genus Adiantum; species Adiantum capillus-veneris. The sequence continues at coordinate 109,259,814 of NC_140938.1, read as the reverse complement.
GTCATTTGTAAAAGACCACTTGCACTATGATACCTTGATAACTTAGAGATATGTAGGACCATTGGTAGCAATCATATTGCTTGATTGAGAAGGAGAGAGTGTAGGTACGAGTAGTAAGAAAGACAGAGACAGAGAGCAAGAGCGAGAGAAAGCGCTTTCCTCTTGCACGTATTTTATTTATAGATTTCTTGAATGCTTTGGATATAGACTGCCCGATCGAACATAGTAATGATCATAGCCCATAAAGAGCACTTGAATAATAAAATGTACATAAATGTAGTATCATTTTGCATAACCCATAGCTCGGTCATGCTTTTTCTACCTATCTACTGTAGTAAATAACTATATATCAATTTTCGTTACATTTTTCTTTAGAGCTCTTCAACTTCTTCTTCCTTTTTTTTGTTTTTAACTTCTCTATCTTTTTTAACCCTAGGGCCAAGAAAGACATGCAGTATGGGGGTCTATATATAGCTACAAGCTAGAGGGCCAGGGGCCTATATGTAGTATGGTATGAGCGTGTGGTTGTTCCCAGTCTCTAATATTAGTATCAAAGAAAAAGGTGAGAGGGACAGCAAGGAGGAGGCGTTGAGTTTTTTGCAAGAAGCATGCATGGACTCTTGCTCTCTCTTTATCTCTCTCTCTATCACAGAAGCTCCATCACATTTTATTCTTACGAGGTACTTATCAGAAGCAAGGCTTCAATTTTAGGCATATTGCATAGAAGCTTCAGAAGTTTGGAATATGCGATCAGCATACAAACTTGGGGGACTTTGCAACGTGTTTGAATGGTCTTTCATTGGGTATTGGCATGTGCAAATCCAAGGGACTTCTGCGTTACATACAACCGCTTTAAGTATCAAAATCCAAGGGTATGAGCTGGATTTGAACAAGGTTGCAAAATTACACGAAAAATCAATCTCAAGCCAACATTTGTTTTTGGATTTTGAAGTTGGCCATAGTTGGGCGACAAGGTTAGTGAATTTCAAGTTCTTCTACCTTTAATTTGGAAATATCAGCTACTTTTCAAAGCAAAGTGCTTTGAAGGCCAAAATGAGTAGCAAGACTTCTAGCCCATGCCAAGGTACTGCTCATTGACTTAGGATCAAGGGGAAGGCCAGATAGATTTGGAAAATTGGATTGAAATATACACCCACATTTTACGTATGGCAATATTGAATTGTAATGTATCCATGCCAGAATTGATTGTGCAAGGCACTTATGATATTAGCTTAAAAAATTGAGTATGTCATTCAAGCTAAGGGCTTATCAATCTATTTTTTTAATTTATATGCATGACGTGCCAGTAAGGTGGAATTAATTCCACTAGATGACTATTTACGCTTCTGCTACAACATAAGTTAATCTGTCAAGGAAATCCTTATCTACCTAATGATCACGGTGGATTCCACTTGATGTGATCTCCACATGCACTGGACTCGCACACTTTTTTAAGACAAGGTGAGATCTTGTTGTTTTCCAACAATTTATATTGATAATTCTCTTGTTGATGTTGTTGCGGAGGTTACCAATAGTTGTAACCTTCTACTCAGCCTCAACAACAATTGAGGCTGATATATTTGATTGTGCTCGTCGCATATGATTGTAGCAGCAAACACTTTATATCATTGGTTATATACACAAGGTGTATGTGCATGCACTATAGATGATGATTTCCGTGTGTAGCAAGCAAGCATGGCCTCATTATCAAGAAACTAACTCATGTTAAAAAATGAATCTGCTAAGAGAGCCTCAAGATAATCTCTTGTTCTCAAAACCAAACAATATCTAGTATGACCACCTTTTCTTGGTTTGGGGAATCTTTCTCTTCTTCAATGAAACGCTAGGATTGTTTCAAGATCCAGTTGTGTATAAGATTCCAACTTGAGAGGATCTCATGTTTAATATATAGCACTGATTGTGGCTATAGGAGTGGTATTTTCAAGGGTATGACCCAGCTAATGACAAATCACTCCATGAGTGTTGATGTGTCGATGATTGGCCGCTACAAAGTTGTACTCTCAAGGAAAGAAGTTCTCAATTTCCAAGGGGTAGGGCAAAGTTCACTTAAGCAAGCTGTTTATTACAATCACTATTGATATTACAATGGCCTATGCTAGTCTCAACTACCTTCTTTACAAAATCTAACCAAGGGGTTTAGATTGCAAAGGCAACACCAAAGGTTATTAGTTAATTATTGGTTTATTTTCAATAATCTCTACATTAGTGTTTAACAGATCGAAGAAATATTGGACCTTTGGAGGTTGGAAGTTTTATATTGTACCTTTTAGGTTTGAAAATTGTCCTTGACCTCCAGGTAAGTATACATTACTTTTTACCTCATGATAAGCATATAATTTGGATTTCCTTCCATTCTTAATATGCTTTGATTAAGCTTTACAAGTGGGATTCATATAGGGAAATGCTTTCATCCCCTTTGCTCTTCAAACACATGCCAAGGTCAGGTAAGAGAAAAGGATTTTGGGAAAGTAGTGTCCCAGGTACCATTTTTGCAACCTGTTACTTTCTCTCTTAATTGTTCATTCTAATACAATCAAGGGTTCACTTCCTATGAAACAGTTATAGGCCTACATGGTAGTGTTATTTTCGGAACATGTTGTTAGTCATACGGTGTACAACATGGTCTAAGAACTCATGGAGTTCGGTTTAGCCAGTGTGGAGCAAGGTCTATGAGGGTCCCTCTCGCTCATGTCACTGAGTGTTTACAATTACCTCCACACACAATTCACAATTACATCTCATACTTGAGGGATGCTATATTTTTTGACATCATTAAATGAGACATAATCCAGATGTGGAATATATGAGTCTCTACGATTGACATTGGTGTCTATTTTTCCAATTATGTATCGCGACATAGTCCCTAGGTGCTGGTCAAATCCATTTATTTGATCATTTTGAGCACGTCGTACCAAGAACAATTTCAATGGCCAAAAATTATTGAATACCTAATAAGAGTTGTTAAGGTCAAGTACTATTAAACAACATTAACAAATGGTTGTCTACGCATATAGCAAGGCTATGTTCTGTTAATAAAAGTGTTTCATTGTTTGTACCTAAATGTGATTCATTTTCACATTCTATTATGGTCCAAATGTGTTAGCAAGGCTTTCAAGTAATTGAAGTGGTAAGTATTTAGTTTCTTTTCATACAGCTAGTTACACATATTATTCGCTCCTCTTTCATGTGTGCTATGAGCATAACATTCACCACAAGCTTTGGTAACTATAGCCATAAAAATGCAGGTTTGGATCCTGGTATTGCTAAATGCATGTACACTAGGTTTTATGGGCCCTAGTGTTTAGCAAAAGAAAATTTGGATTGGCATGCAAAATCATGAAGTTGATAGCTTATGAAGCATTTTGCACCACAAGTGTAGTATCTCAATGAGATTTATTGTGGGTCTACCAACCACCATACACAAGATGATGGCTCGATATGGGTGCTTGGAGATAAATTGACTACACTTTGTAAAGTTTATTCGTTTCACTATTGTATTTATAATGGTGATCAAGTTGGTTATTCATAATCTGTATCGATTCTATAGGCTAGTACGAACAACGGCCTTCAACCACCTTTGTGTGTGTGTGCGTGTGTGTGTGTGTGGCCGGAGCCGCAGGGAACACTACACGTTGAAGGAGGTGCTGCCACGTGTTGTGAGGGGGGTCGAAATCCCTCCCCCTTTTATAATAGTATAGATTACTCAGCAATATTGGGATTAATTGTAACCCACATTTACTAGTTATTTCTGGAGGACTGTCATTAAACGGTTGGGGAAAAACAACTCAATATCAATACTACCACTCATCTAGAGACAGATGGGGATCTTGCAAGTGTTAACCTACTGGTAGAGAATGTGCTAAGAGCGTACATTAGCAAGGCGCAATCCAATTGGAAATATTACCTCTAGTTTGGACTTCGTTTTTCATGATGCAAAGCATGTTGCGACTAGGTTTAGTCCCTCCATATTTATGTCAGTTTTTAACCTCAATCACGAGTTATGGTGGGGTTGCTTGCTGATAAAGAATGATAACAAGTGAAGGACTTCATCGATGTTGATGAAATACGTTCGCAATTCACTTTCATATAAAGTTGAGAAGAGGTAAATTTACACATTCCAGCACCTTAAGAAAGTCGAAAATTTGGTCATTCATTTATTCACCTGTTAGTTGCGGTAACTCATTTAAAATACTCAAGTGAGCTATAAATAGACTCTATACATTACTTTGGATATAAGATGTTTACATAAATGTTTGCAAAGGGACAACAATGTAGAGAATCAAAATGTTTTTCTTGAACCTCATACTGAATCGTGTATTGGTCATATGGACAACTAGACCCATGTGAGGAGCTACTGTGAAAAATATAAGTGTTTTCTAAAAGATATTGCCACTTTTGTTTCCGAAGACAAAAACGCCCCTCCAAGAGGAGAGTAATGTAAAGCCAAGGGTAGGGCCAAGACACAAATACAGTACAAGGGTATATATATAGCTACGAGCCTGAGGGCCACGAGCCTATATATAATGTGGTTGGGTGGTTATGAGCGTGTTGTTGTCCACAATCTCTTACATAGACTCTTTTCTTTTTATTGCCATTTGGATATTATGTCCTAGGGTGGACTAGGCTTGAGGGTCCGCCGCTCTCGTGTCCTCCTTCCGTGTGCAACGTGGATCTTTGAAGAGATGCTCACCCAAAACAAGTTTTTTCCTCTTCTTTTCAAGATAGCAATCTTCTTCTTTAGCCCCTTCCAATGTTTAACTTAAGGGGGAAATGATCCGACACATTCTAGGTGGTTTCTATACTCAGTTCCACTGAAGGTCAAAGCCAATCTACTTGGTACAAGAAGTAGCATTTGTCTAAATGGGAGGATGGGTTAATATATTAGAGGCTTGTGTAAGTTTAGACAAGTGAGCTACCGCAAGGACCAACAATCCATAAGTTGTTCAGTGATTTTTTCTCAAAGAGAACCTTCCATTTTGTCTGCTTTGAACCTACCAATAAGCTAGTTAAGCCCGTCTCGTCATTTCTAACCTCCACCATATTAAATCTCCCATGCACCAATCTCAAATCCATGAACACCTTAACTCCTCCCTTGGCATCACAAAAGCCGGGCATGTTAATAATGGTGAGAAGTTGATTTGCCTACTTAATCCTCATACCTAGGACTCTCCCATAGGCATGATGTAGCACCCCTTTAATTCCTCATACCTAGGACTCTCCCCAAGGTTATAACTCCCTATCTACAATGGTAAGCATCCCACTAAAAGTAGGTAGTCCCTCTCTATAGAACACTAGCTTCTCACATATAGATTGTTTCCTACAACTCGCGACCTCCAAGTGATGTTCTTGGATCACTCAGTAGTTTGTATTTGAGTTCCTCACCTCCTCCCAAAAAAAAGAGCTAAAATTTAGCCAACCTTTTAGTGAGTTTAGCCATTTCACAATGTACCAATCCCATACAAAAACATATTGAAGGTCCTTTTTTTTGCAAACATTGATAGGTGCGCGTGATGCACGTTCCCACCTTCCCGCACTCATGGAAACCCTTTCTAAATGACAACTTTGTTTGGCATTAGAAGTAACTTTTAAATTAAATATACTGAGTTAGAAATGCTTTATGCACACATTCAGAAAAGCTTTATATGTTACAAAGGCCCCACTTAAACAACAAAGTGAAAGGCTTACAGTAACATTTTAAAAACAAAATAAATCGGAAAAAAACGGTTCAAAAAAAAATGATAAAAGGGCCCATTCGACAAACTATAACAAAAGAATGTTTTAATGATTTCATAAGAAAAAATAGGTATAATAAGCATGATAAGTAATAAAACGATTTAATGAAATGGACCTCGATGAGGTCCTTAAATGAAAGAACTTTGACAAAATAAAAGTATTAAAGACAGTTTCAGTCGATACTTCACATCATGGGATCAAGCTCCTATGAATGCACATGCACTCCTTAATCCTTTTTTCTCTAAGACCTTTCTGAGCAGTCCAGAAGGCCATTGCTCTTCTCAAGGGCCATCAGAACCACCATTTCTTCCCCAAAAAGATTATGCAATGGCTGTGAACTCTAGGTGGTTAGCTCTCAAAATACACCTGCTTGTGCATAATGCACTGGTTGTGTACATCCAGTATACAAAAATTCTTCACAATGTGAATACATATAAGACTTATTCAAAAAATCAAATTTGATAAGAGCCCTCCAGTTGCTGGCTTCTGTCATTACCTCAACAGGATCATGACTCCAAAAAAGAATATAAATAAGGGTGGTTACTGTGATCAAGCCCCCCAAAATTGTGGTCAAGCCGCCAAAACTAGATAACATGCCCACTCCACTACCTGCTCACTGTGATCATCCCCTAGGATGTCTAATGACTCGCAGTGGACTTGGCCATCGCCTGTTTCACAGCATTTGCATATGTTCGATGCTGATACGTCAGCGTCGTGTGTAGCAAGTCCGGCAATGATGTCTGAGGTTCCCATCCTGCATAATCAAGATGGGTGAAATTCCATAACAAATCCAAAGTATTGCATGCAGATTTGCCCATACCCATCAAATGCATATTCACATCAAATTCTTGAGATAAAAGAGTACTAAATTGACTTCCCCCAATATCCTACATTCATTGCTCAACGTCAGTAATTCCTTCTTAACCCAATATGCAGAGTGAATGGGCCAGCCACTCAGCTGAAACCGAGGGACAAGCACAGGCATCAATATATACATATTGGAATTCACTTTCAAAGGAAAGTGAAATACGAGCTATCATCAATGCCTAGTATAGGGGGTGTCATACTGGGGGATGGTTTGCGTTCCCACGAACACGCATGCACCACACCCATGCACACACAAGAGCATACATCAATATAGACATCTGCATCAGAACTCGCAAGTTGTAGAGTCACAAAACTAACAACAAGATCATATAACAACCAGCTCATGGTGCAGAGGACTCACTACTACAACCTCCCCACCAATGTGCCTAAAACTGACTAGGTAAAAATCCCCTATTTAGAGGAATCTTGGACCTCTCCAGCAAGCAGGGGTGCAAAAGGAAGTGCTCAAGCAGGGCAATCTGCAGCAAAAATCTCTGTCGCAAATGACGACTTGCCATGAAAACATGCAGGAGTTCTTAGATTTTGCATGTAACAAAAGATTTGAGGCATGGGTGCCAATGTGACTTTGAACGCTGCTCCAGACGAATGAGACAACATCACAACATTTTTTTGCAACATACTTGCGTTGCAACCGCTGCATCTTAAGGGGGACATTCCCTAAGCAGGGACCTGTCTTTTAATAGGGACACTTACACTACTACAACCTCCCCACCAATGTCAATGGCACCATTGACCAATAATGGGTGTAGAAGGCATCCATGTATGCTTCCACACACACACACACCAACGCATGCACACATGATCAAGCCTGTCTCAACAACTCACCTAGCTGCTTCTTGATAATTGTCATGTCAGGGATCCTCTTGTCACTGTCGTCATAACCCTCTCCATAGAACTCTTTGGAGCTCACATCGATAGTGGGAACCTCTGGCATGGGTTTGCCACTTACTTGACAATAAACCTAGGCAAGGCAAGCACATGGGCAATAAATGGGTTGAAGGTGACAGACCGAGACACAATTAATAGAAAGTTGGCATTACCTCACTCATCAATTCGGCAAGCTCTCGAACCGTCACTTCATTGTTGGGATTTCCAACATTAAAAATATGTCCATTAGCTCTATTTGGGTTTTCCTGCACTTGACGCAACCCTACATGAGCATCTGAGCAAACTATCATAATATAACATTAGTGATTTTCAAACACCACGACTCTCTGCTTACAATCATGAGCATCACTGCGTCAATCGCATCCTTAATGTATACAAACGTTCGTTGTGAGACGCCACCGTCTACAAGCTTGAGCGGTTCACCCCTGAGCAGATTCTGAAGCATAGAACAAAACAGGCTAATCAATCTTGACAAACAACAAGACATTACACATCTCAAACCACTCCAATAAACGAGAACTTATAGTCGCTCACGTTGCTGAAGCAAGCTAATACTCGGGGCACACCTTCACTCGGCCCATCAACACCAGGTATGAAATCCATCCTTGGACCTATCCAATTGAAGGGCCTCACTATTGTAAACTCCAAACCATTTTCAGCACCCTCGGCTGCAGTACATACCAAAACGCATGATAAGCATTACTCCCATTTAGTGCTATAAATCAAGAACCTCCATTGAGCACTCACCATAGATAACTCTCTCAATTAGCTGCTTGGCACAAGCATACGACCACCGCTGCTTCTCAATAGAGCCAAAGATGCAAGGAGATTCGTCTTCTTTGAGAACATAGAAAGCAGGATCCTGCATAACAGATTAACAGTTTTTCTTTATCCTTCTATTGCTTTATCGATCCATCATTCTACAACTCGGGGTCAAATGGAAACAAGACACCAAAACATGGTAACATGGGACACCCATTGTTGGGCTTCCCGTCCCCACTGTCCTCCTATGCCCCTTGTCCCAGCCACATCCCCTTGTTTCAAACCCTTCTTGTGGAAACAAGCTTCCCCTCTTAAGTAAGCCACATCTCCCATTCCTCTTCCCAGCTGTTTGGGGCACATCCCATGTCACTATGTTTCCAAAGATTCTAATTAGTCCAATGATACAGGCGATTCCCCAGCCCAAAACACCATAATATATCCCATGAACTGCTGTTGTCTTTTCAAGAAGACCTACACTAAAATTCCATCTGAAATAAAACCTACATGTAATTCTATGGTCACTTACCAAAGTCTAATCCTACATTGTTGGATCAAACACATAAAACTCCAATGCATTGGAGAGTACTAGTCAAACAAGCCCTCCTTGCCTCATCTGTGTACACATTAGACTGAAAAATTTTCCTTTTTACAGTATCACTGCATATAAATCCATTAAGTCACCTTTCACCTTCTTCGTCCAAAGACACAAGTTATGCCCAATTCTTGGTCACTCACAACTGTGCGGCTTTGCCAAACTTCCTTTCCAAAACCTTCCCATAATATTGCACAACTAATACAAGTATGTTTGTCGTGCCCATTTCCACTATTTGGATCGATTGATAGAGTTTCTAAAGACATGGACGAAAGTGTAACCAGTCCACAGAGGAAGAAAGAGAAGGAAATCAAGCAATGAACCATTACCATACGATCATCAGGTAGATCATAAACCGCTATCAAATCACTCACAACATTCCAATGACATCACTATTTACTAGTGCCCAATTGTGAGCAAAATTCAAATGTCACAACCAGAACTGTCAGGAAACTCGGCAAAAAAAAGAATCAACAAACCAGTTAACATATGCTACTCAGTGCAAATCCGCAGGAAATGGGTGATCTTCTACATGGTTTAGAATAGTTACATAACGTAAAAGCCAGGATAACAGTAAGAGATCATCCAAGAAGCCACATTTGCAGACTAAGGTAGTCATATAAGATTTGGCATTCAGCCATTGAAAAGTAAATGTTTTCAACCTACAAACAAGAGCAATGGCAATACATTTTCGTTAAAGTTAAGGAACTATAACATAGCCTCAATAAATGTTCAGCACCTGTCGTAGAGGATGGTCTTTTGGAAGAAAGCTGCCGACGGTCTTGCCATACACTTCACAAGTGGAAAAGTGGATCAACCGCTTTCCATTGTCAGAGCAGTACCTTACCTGGATGCACACACAAAGACAATGAGAAGCCACTATTACCACAATCAAAGAAGTTCCATCGCATTCTTTTCAAATAAATACCACTGGGAGGGCATCAGTGAAGTTGCTGTAAATGGTGTCAAGGGGCCTTGTGTTGTAATCAGCAGGAGTGCAAATCGCTGCAAGATTGATCACCTTCATAAACACACGCAGTGAGAAAATGAGTAGTGACATCACATTTCAGCCCTGGCTCAAGTGTACAATTTAGTCAATATAAAATTCACGACCTAAAGCATGTGCAATCGGCACTCATCCCAGAAGCTGATAAGACAGTGAGGCCAAGCTATGTAGAGATGGACCACCAACCTTCTCCAAAATTGTGTGTGTAAGAGTGGCAGGTGCATACACTTCACAAACAGCGACTTCTTGTCGAGCATGCATTGTGCATAAGCAAGAGTGAGTATGCCAATGTGATGTTTACAGGCACATGAGGGTGAATGAATAAGTGGAAACGTGTGTATGTACATGCACATGTGAGCATCTATCAGTGTCTGTCCAATGCTCATTGGCTCCATCAAATATAGCAACAGAGGCATCTCTGAACAATACCAGATCAGAAAGCTTGATGAGGCCTTCGAGACGGGGATCATTCTTGATGTTGATCCTGTGGAACTCAATGCGACTATTCCATGGATGCCCTGGCTCCAAGAGATGTTGAATTTTGTCACTGTAAACATCAATGGCGAGTACTGTGTGCTCCGTCTCCGACATGAGCTTCTCACAGAGGTGCGATCCGATGAAACCTCCCCCGCCAATCATGCAAATGGTGAGCGTCTGCACCGGGAACCCATCAAGATCGACTCTTACAGCACCAGCCATGTTGATCGGAGGAGCTGGACGCAGGTATCAAGCTCTGGAAGAAGGTTCACACACACACTACCACTCTCTCTCTCTCTCTTCAAAACGAGCACCAGCAATATCTACGCGAATGTAATTATCTATCAATGGGCGGTATATACTCTATGAACGCACAAGCTATCTGCAAGCTCTCACAAACATGGGCGATGGCTACACTTGCGTGACGCGTCTTGAACTGTCAAAGCAAAGAACAGAGAGAGAGAGTGAGATTCTGCCACCTCCCTCCTTAAAGTCTGCAGACTCGATGCAGGAGTTGCAAGCTTTTCGGCAATGGCAGCGGAGGTACTGATGAGAGCCTAGAGGCTAGACCCAGATCATCTAGAGAAAGATGATAACCATACCGGTCTACCTGCTGTAGCAGGTCGTCCACCTGTCTAGAGTTGTAGAAGGCTAAAAGCTGTAGAGCAAGTCCAGCCGAGAAACCGGCCATGATCCCCGTGACGACCAAACAGCCACGTGCCTGTGGAGCGCCGTTGCATATGAGGGACAGGGTGAGACGCAGTACTTGATTGGCAGAGCACATGCCTCTTGTCATTGCTTGCAAGCTGCATCCAAGTTGTGCATTATAACGGATTCACGCGGAAGGTAAATATTCACTTCGTTGGTCTAAGAGCTTTTTCTGAAATGAGGCTAGAGGATGATGCTGCACGTAGCGTTAATGGCTATCGTCCCTCAGTACTAAAGAACACGAGGTCTTAATAGAAAAGCTCTAAATTGAAGAAGAAGAAGAGTGAGAGAGAGAGAGATGTCGAGAGAAACGCAGAGCTTAGCTTAAGCAAAGCTATGGCGTAGGCGCCTTCTCCTCCTGCCGTTCTTGCCCTCCTTAAAGGCAAGGCTTATGATCGTTTGGAATGGTTCTTTATCTTACAGAGCTTGGAGCCTATGGGATTTGGACCTTGTCTCATACTCTATGTCAAAACTTTGTTTGGAAATGCTAGAGCCAGAGTGGCTCTCAATGGTCAGTTGTCTGAGGCTTTTGACCTTTCTCGTTCTGCTCGTCAAGGTTGCCCTATTGCTCCCCTCTTGTTCGTAGTTGCTGCTGATAGTCTTAACTGCCTGGTCAAGGATAGAATGAGAAGAGAGCTTATCAAAGGGATTTCCCTCCCTAACTCTGAGTCTTATCAATGTCTCTCCCAATTCGCTGATGATACAAATGCTATTCTAGCTAATCATGAGCCTTCTATTCGAGAATTTTGGGTGGTAATGGATCTTTTCTGTCTAGCCTCCGGGTCTAAAGTGAACCACACCAAAACAGGAGTATTTTTGCACTCACCCCTTCCAGAGTGGCTTGTCAATACTGGCTGTAAAATTATTTGGGAAGGCCAGATTTTCAGATTGCTGGGTATTCCTATGGGATTTGGGGTCTCCCGTAAAGGCAGATGGGATTGGGTTTGTGACCTTTTTCGTACCAAACTCAACAGGTGGATAGGGTTTCAACACTCCTTGGCCGGTCGTGTGCTGGTGATCAACTTCTTCTTGAATGCGTATGTGCTCTTCTTCTTTGAGTGCTGGAGACCGGCTGATACACACCTGGACAGGATAGCAAAAATCTGCAGGAATTTTCTTTGGGCTGGCGACCCCTTTACTGCTAGAACAACAAAGGTGTCATGGGAAATATGTACCCTATCTAAAGGCAAGGGAGGTCTAGGTATTCATAATCTAAAGACTGCAGCGGACAAGATGCCAGTCAAGCTCATTCTAAACGGTCTACATTCATCTAAAAAGGAGTGGGCAGTGTTGTTTTTCAGAAATCTAAAAAAGTTCAAGCTCTTTTGAGAACAAGGATGGTCCAACCTCCCCCTTCAATGTATCTTTTTTGGCAAACAATCAGTTTCGACATCAGGATCGGATCTCTTAAGGTCTGTTTGGCAAGCTTGGAATCGACATAGAGGAGCTCTCATGCCCAATGTCCTCTCTAAACACTTCTTATCCCTCCCCCCTGGGGACTCCATCTGGTGGCCCTCCCTTCAACTATCGACTCTCCCCACCCAACATCTTAGGAGAGCTCTCGCCTTACACAATAGAGGTCTATCGTGTTGGCACCAATTGTGGGATCATGCTAACCGGATTGGCTGACTGATCTTGACCTTTCCTTACGGTATCGAATGAGCCCTTGGGAGTTAACTCCCCTAAAGTCAAGGATGGATATCTTCCCCAATGATGTGAAATGGACTCTCCACTCTACTCAGCCTATGAATCTCAAGGTCTATGTGTAGGAGGGTGGATTCAAGTTAACCAACCCCTTGTGCGAAGTTCCCGATCTGAACCCCCCTCTCTACCTCACTCTTAACAAGAGGTGGAAGATCTCCCTCTATAGGAAACAATGGGAATTCAAGTTTACAAATTTGGTCCAAGGCTATCAAACCCAAAAAGTCCGTGCTTTTATGGTTAATTCTGCACAAATCGGTGTGGACAGAAAAGAGGATGCTCCAAGCCAATCTAGGTGATGGTAGATGTGGCAGATATTTGTTGGAATTAGGGTTGCAGAGAAACACACACAGCTTGGAGAAGACGAAGGAAGCTCAAGGCACACAATAGAGAGCGTGTTACTTGGTGTGCAATGGAAAGATAGATAGCCCTAGAGTGATGGGCGTATTTTCAATGCACGGGGGGGAAAACCTCCTAAAGAGGGGAAAAATGTCCTGGTGGTCCTAGTGTGTTCACACACATCACTACCACATGTATATGGTAACAAATCCCCCCTGGAGTGATGCGGTGAACGAGAGCTGGCACATGAGTAAAGGGAAGTGCCATGCCCTGAGGACATGATCAGTCCACAAAGGGGAGTAAGCCCAAAGCTTTGCGGAAAGCTTCGAGCTTCTCACGAGACAATGGCTTTGTGAAAAGATCTGCAAGGTTGTCCTGTGTTGGCACATAAGCCAAGTTGATCTCTCCTACTGAGAGCCTCTCCTTGACATAGTGGTAAAGCACCTCAATGTGCTTTGTGCGAACATGAAAAGTTGGGTTCCTCACAACTACCAATGCGCTCTGACTGTCAGTGTAGATAGTGTTGGCAGTGTCCTGTCCAACACCCAAATAAGTCATAAGGCGTCTGAGCCATACACACTCAACCGTAGCTGTGACGATTGCCATATACTTAGCCTCACAACTCAAAGTGGCCACAATAGGTTTCTTCTTGCTCAACCAGGATATACATGAACTGCCAAGCATGAAACAAAAACCACTTGTGGACACTCGTGTGTCAAAACAACCATCCCAATCTGAGTCCGAAAAAGCATGTAAGTCTGGCGGCAATGATCCCCCCTCGGGATAAAACAAGCCAAGATGTAAAGTGCCACTAAGGTAGCGAAAAATCCTCTTGACAGCCTGCCAATGCTTAGACCCTGGGCTATGCATAAATCTTCTAACCTGTGAGACTGTAAACTGAATATCTGGTCTCGTGTTGCATACATAAATGAGGCATCCAACAGCAGTTTGGTAAAGAGTGACATCAGCAGGATCACCAGCATCACGAAGACTCAATTTAAACCTGTTTCCTGGGAGTGGCAATAGGTTTGCAATCCTCAAGTCCAAACTTACATAGCAATGTCTCTATGTAACTTTTCTGACACAAGGAAGTACCACCATCACACTGCTTAAACTGCATACCCAAGTAATGATGCAACATCCCCAAATCTTTCATCTTGAAAGTAGCATTAAATCAGCCTTAAATTCAAAAATATGTCTCTCATTTGGTCCAGTGATCAGCAAATCATCTACATAAAGAACCACAATGAGAAGTACATCACCCTCACGCTTTACATTACAATGTGCTTTCTGTTGGACTGTTACGAAAGCCTTGTTTAACCAAATGAGTGTCAGCTTTCTCATACCAAGCACGAGGAGATTGCTTCAACCCATACAAAGACTTTACATTTGCACACTTTGTCCTCTTGTCCTTTCTTGACAAAACCGTGAGGCTGCGCTACATAAACTTTCTCAAATATGTCACGATTCAAGAAAGCAGTAACAATGTCTGATTGATGTACATCCCAACCAAAATGAGCTGCCAATGCACATAGAAAACGCATAGTAGTCATACGACAAGTGGGAGAAAAGGTCTCTTCATAATCTATGCCTTTTTGCTGTGCATAATCGTTTGCAACAAGTCGAGCCTTATGGCAATTGATCTCACCATCCGGCTTGCGTTTCAACTTGTAAACCCACTTCGTACCAATGGCCTTTTTGCCAGGAGGCAAATCTCATAAAGTCCATGTGTCATTTTCTATAAGTGCATCATATTCTGATAGCATGGCAGCCATCCAATTTTTCGAATTATGTGCTTCATCAAAAGACAGAGGCTCCTCATTATCATGTAAGCTAGACACAGCCAAAGCATAACAATCTCATGCATAAGATGCATGGCAAGAGCCTGAATGAGTACGACTAGACAAAGGTGCATCCAATTTATTGTCACGCAAAGTGTGCACTAGCCATTTTGGCATACCTCTAGTGTGCTCATTCTCAGCCCTTTCCTCATCAAGTACATCATGTACATCTGCATATTCAGTAATAGGCTTATCTGTAACATTTTCAGAAACCCCCATAGGTTGTACATTTGCCTCATTGGAACTTACATTCGTATTCCCACCACTGAAAAGAGGCAACAAAGTGTCATAAATGTCCTGTGAGCTTACATTATCTCTAGTACATGACAGCAAGGGTTGAACAGAATCTTCCACAAACACTACATCCTGTGAAACCAGAATACGTTTTGTATGCGGATGATACAACTTGTAACCTTTGCTTTCAACAGTATAACCAACAAAAATACATTTGATAGCCTTATCGTCCAATTTTCTGCACTGCGTTTGTGGCACCAAAGCATATGCCAAACAACCAAAAACACACATGTGCTCAATAGAAGGTTTTCTATCATGCCATGCTTGATATGGAGTAATAGACTGCAAAGCTTTCGTAGGACACCTATTTAGTACATAAGTGGCACACATGATGGCCTCAAGCCAAAAAGAATGAGACAAAGCTTGACTTTTGACCATACATCGTGCCATTTCCGTAAGTGACCTGTTTTTCCTCTCAGCAACACCATTTTGCTGAGGTGTATAAGGCACTGTACATTGGTGTTTTATCCCACGACTAGCTAGAAATGCATTAAATTCATGAGACATATACTCCCCCCCCCTCGATCGCAACGAAGGGTGCCCATAGTACATTTCGAGACATTTTCAGCCATAGCCATAAATTGTTTGACGCACATAAAAACTTCGGACTTCGCTTTAAGCGGAAATATTCATGCATGCCTGGAGTAATCATCAATGAAAGTCACGAAGTACAGGTAATTGCCCAAGGACGGAGGTTGCATGGGCCCACAAACGTCACTATGCACAAGCTGCAACCTGCATGTGGCCCGAAATGAACCATGCTTTGGAAACTTAGAACGCTGCATCTTATCCAAAATACAGCCTTCACAAACATGTTTGACAGGTGCTTCAAGAGGCGGCAACGAAGCAACCATATCAGATTTCTGCAAACGCAGCAAACTGACAAAATTCAGATGACCAAAACGTGCATGCCAAAGTTTTTCATCTGAAATAGCCCTTGAATCTGCAACAGCATTTGTAGAATTTTGTCCACACTTGTCATACAAAGTGAGCGTATACAGCCCACGGCACAAAAGCCCAGATGCAACGATTTCATCACCAAAACTGAGATCATGAACTGTACATCTGTCATCCACAAATTTGACTACAAGTCCAAGTCTAGCAAGTGGGAGATAGAGATAAAAGATTCTTTTTGATCCCAGGTGCATAAAGTGCATCAACAAGTGTGAAAGAACTACCATTAGCAGTAGTAAGCACAATCTTTCTAACTCTTTGAACCGGATAAGAGGCATTGTTGGCACAAGTGACTGAATTCTCATGAGGGACAGACTCGAGAAAGGTGAACAATTCACGATGTGAGGTAATGTGCTTTGTAGCACCACTGTCAAAATACCACACATGTGAATTTGCAGCAAGACATGCATGCATCATGGACAGTATGATTGTAAGTGCACTCTGCACTAAAATCCCATTCTGCATCAACATCAGCATTACAGTCTCCTTTTATAGAAAACTCAACAATGGCTGCATTTGTAGTGGAACCAGCATTTGCAGTGGAACCACCCTCTTTCTTCTTAGCCTCTTTGGCCTTCAACTTAGGACATTGCTTGATCAAGTGATCATTAGCTTTACAATAATGGCAACGCATCTTCTTTTTGCCCTTATCACCAGAATTTCCAGACGAAGTGCTTCCAGCAGAAGCATTGGGAACAGAAGTTTTGCCACTTGCACCAAAACCATAAGAAGTGGCTGCATTGCTATTACCACCCTTTCTTTGAGAAGCAATAAAAGCTTGTTCAACTGCACGCTGTCTAGTCCTGTTTTTTCTAGAAAGTGACTCTTGCAACAGCAATGTGCATAATGCATCAAACTTGACAACTTCTGGATTTCCTTGCGTCATAAGTCTCCAAGTACTAGCAAAAGTCTGGTAAGAATCTGGTAAGGCATCAAGAACAGTCTGCACAAGAGAACTGTCTGAAATGACTTCCCTGCAGAGATAAGTTGCTCATTGATATCCTTGACACCAGTAAGAAAGTGTCCATATCATCTTCCTTATGCATAATCTTTTACTCCATCTCTTTACGCAACAAAGCAATTTTAGCCTCATTGTGACTTGCATAAAGACCAACCAAAATATCCCAAGCCTGTTTTGTAGATTTTGCTGAACGGATGTGAGGAACAATGGTGCGCTTCACAGAAAACAAAATTAATGCATGAGCCTGCGCATCCTTTATTTCCCAAAGAGCTTGTTCTACCGTAGGCAAAACAACTCTAATAGCAGCAATCCTTGCAGCAAGACCTGCAACATCCTCAACATCGCCTACATCCTCAGAACCAGGACGTACATCAATGCCCTGTACAATATTCCAGACGCCCTTTGACACAAGAACGTGTTGCATCATATAAGCCCACATAGGGTAATTGTCCCCATCCAACCTGTCCTTAGCAGCAAACATCTTGAAGACATCTGTGTTGTTGTCAGCCATGGTAAATGTTGCACCTGATGTAAAAATTGCCCGAAAATAGGAGAAATGGAGCGGGAACAACAGGTGCTATATAGCACAAACCGTACAAGACTGTAAGGCACCTATTATGTGTTGGAATTAGGGTTGCAGAGAAACACACATAGCTTGGAGAAGACGAAGGAAGCTCAAGGCACACAATAGAGAGTGTATAACTTAGTGTGCAATGGAAAGATAGATAGCCCTAGAGTGATGGGCGTATATACAATGCACGGGGGGGAAAAACCTCCTAAAGAGGGAAAAAATGCCCCGGCGGTCCTAGTGTGTTCACACACATCACTACCACATGTATATGGTAACAAATCCCCCCTGGAGTGATGCGGCGAACGAGAGCTGGCACATGAGTAAAGGGAAGCGCCATGCCCTGAGGACATGATCAGTCCACAAAGGGGAGTAAGCCCAAAGCTTTGCGGAAAGCTTCAAGCTTCTCACGAGACAATGCCTTTGTGAAAAGATCTGCAAGGTTTTCCTGTGTTGGCATATAAGCCAAGCTGATCTCTCCTACTGAGAGCCTCTCCCTGACATAGTGGTAATGCACCTCAATGTGCTTTGTGCGAGCATGAAAAACTGGGTTCCTCGCAACTGCCAATGTGCTCTGACTGTCAGTGTAGATAGTGTTGGTAATGTCCTGTCCAACACCCAAATCAGCCATAAGGCTTCTGAGCCATACACACTCAACCGTAGCTGTGAAGACCGCCCTGTACTCAGCCTCACAACTCGAAGTGGCCACAGTAGGTTGCTTCTTACTCAACCATGATATACTTAAACTGCCAAGCATGAAACAAAAACCGCTTGTGGACACTCGCGTGCCAAAACAACCAACCCAATCCGAGTCCGAAAAAGCATGTAAGTCTAGCGGCAATGATCCCCCCTTGGGATAAAACAAGCCAAAATGTAAAGTGCCACTAAGGTAGCGGAAAATGCTCTTGACAGCCTGCCAATGCTTAGACCCTGGGCTATGCATAAATCTGCTGACCTGTGAGACTGCAAACTGAATATCTAGCCTCGTGTTGCATACATAAATTGTTGGAATTAGGGTTGCAGAGAAACACACACAGCTTGGAGCAGATGAAGGAAGCTCAATGCACACAATAGAGAGTGTGTTACTTAGTGTGCAATGGAAAGATAGATAGCCCTAGAGTGATGGGCGTATATACAATGCACGGGGGAAAAAACCTCCTAAAGAGGGAAAAAATGCCCCGGCGGTCCTAGTGTGTTCACACACATCACTACCACATGTATATGGTAACAAATCCCCCTTGGAGTGATGCGGTGAACAAGAGCTGGCACATGAGTAAAGGGAAGTGCCATGCCCTTAGGACAGGATCAGTCCACAAAGGGGAGTAAGCCCAAAGCTTTGCAGAAATCTTCAAGCTTCTCACGACACAATGCCTTTGTGAAAAGATTTGCAAGGTTGTCCTGTGTTGGCACATAAGCCAAGCTGATCTCTCCTACTGAGAGCCTCTCTCTGACATAGTGGTAATGCACCTCAATGTGCTTTGTGCGAGAATGAAAAACTGGGTTCCTCGCAACTGCCAATGCGCTCTGACTGTCAGTGTAGATAGTGTTGGCAATGTCCTGTCCAACACCCAAATCAGCCATAAGGCGTCTGAGCCATACACACTCAACCGTAGTTGTGAAGAGTGCCCTATACTCAGCCTCACAACTCGAAGTGGCCACAGTAGGTTGCTTCTTGCTCAACCATGATATACATGAATTGCCAAGCATGAAACAAAAACCACTTGTGGACACTCGCATGTCAAAACAACCAGCCCAATCTGAGTCCGAAAAAACATGTAAGTCTGGCGGCAATGATCCCCCCTCAGGATAAAAAGCCAAGATGTAAAGTGCACTAAGGTAGCGGAAAATCCTCTTGACAGCCTGCCAATGCTTAGACCCTGGGCTATGCATAAATCTGCTGACCTGTGAGACTACAAACTGAATATCTGGCCTCGTGTTGCATACATAAACGAGGCAGCCAACAGCAGTTTGGTAAAGAGTGACATTAGCAGGATCGCCAGCATCATGTAGACTCAACTTCAAACCTGTTTCCATGGGAGTGGCAATAGGTTTGCAATCCTCAAGTCCAAACTTACATAGCAATGTCTCTATGTAACTTTTCTGACACAAGGCAATACCACCATCACACTACTTAAACTGTATACCCAAGTAATGATGCAACAACCCCAAATCTTTCATTTTGAAAGTAGCATTCAAATCAGCCTTAAATTCAGCAATATGTCTCTTATTTGCTCCAGTGATCAGCAAATTATCAACATAAAGAACCACAATGAGAAGTACATCATCCTAGCGCTTTACATACAATGTGCTTTCTGCTGGACTGTTACGAAAGCCTCGTTTAACCAAATGAGTGCCAGCTTTCTCATACCAAGCACGAGGAGATTGCTTCAACCCATACAAAGCCTTCTTACATTTGTACACTTTGTCCTCTTGTCCTTTTATGACAAAACCGCGAGGCTGCGTTACATAAACTTCCTCAAATATGTCACGATTCAAGAAAGCAGTAACAATGTCTGATTGACGTACATCCCAACCAAAAGGAGCTGCCAATGCACATAGAAAACGCACAGTAGTCATACGACAAGTAGGAGCAAAAGTCTCTTCATAGTCTATGCATTTTTGTTGTGCATAACCTTTTGCAACAAGTCGAGCCTTATGGAAATCTATCTCACCATCCGGCTTGCGTTTCAACTTGTAAACCCACTTCGTACCAATGGCCTTTTTGCCAGAAGGCAAATCACATAAAGTCCATGTGTCATTTTCTATAAGTGCATCATATTCTGATTGCATGGCAGCCATACAATTTTTAGAATTGTGTGCTTCATCAAAAGACAGAGGCTCCTCAACATCATGTAAACTAGACACAGCCAAAGCATAACAATCTGATGCATAAGATGCATGGCGAGAGCCTGAACGAGTATGACTAGACAAAGGTGCATCCAATTTACTGTCACGCAAAGTGTGCACCAGCCATTTTGGCATACCTCTAGCCTGCTCATTTTCAGCCCTTTCCTCATCAAGTACATCATGTACATCTGCATCAGTAATAGGCTGATCTCAAACGCCTCATTGGAACTTACATTCGTATTTCCACCACTGAAAAGAGGCAACAAAGTGTCATAAATGTCCTGTGAGCTTACATTACTGTCTCTAGTACATGACAGCAAGGGCTGAACAGAATCTTCCACAAACACTACATAGCGTGAAACCAGAATACGCTTTGTTTGCGGATGATACAACCTCTAACCTTTGCTTTCAGCACTATAACCAACAAAAATACATTTGACAGCCTTATCATCCAATTTTGTGCGCTGCACTTGTGGCACCAAAGCATATGCCAAACAGCCAAAAACACGCATGTGCTCAATAGAAGGCTTTCTATCATGCCATGCTTCATATGGAGTAATAGACTGCAAAGATTTCGTAGGACACCTGTTAAGTACATAAGTGGCACACATGATGGCCTCAAGCCAAAAAGAATGTGGCAAAGCTTGACTTTTCACCATACATCATGCCATTTCCGTCAGTGACCTGTTTTTCCTCTTAGCAACACCATTTTTCTGAGGTGTATAAGGCATTGTACATTGGTTTTTATCCCAAGACTAGCAATAAATGCATTAAATTCATGAGACATATACTCCCCCCCTCGATCGGAACGGAGGGTGCCCATAATACATTTCGAGAAATTTTTAGCCATAGCCAGAAATTGTTTGAAGCACATAAAAACTTCGGACTTCGCTTTAAGCGGAAATACCCATGCATGCTTGGAGTAATCATCAATGAAAGTCACGAAGTACAGGTAATTGCCCAAGGACGGAGTTTGCATGGGCCCACAAACATCACTATGCACAAGCTGCAACCTGCATGTGGCCTGAACTGAACCATCCTTTGGAAACTTAGAACACTGCATCTTACCCAAAATACAGCCTTCACAAACATGTTTGACAGGTGCTTCAAGAGGCGGCAAAGAAGCAGCCATATTAGATTTCTGCAAACGTAGCAAACTGGCAAAATTCAGATGACCAAAACGTGCATGCCAATGTTTTGCATCTGAAATAGCCCTTGAATCTGCAACAGCATTTGCAAAATTTTGTCCACACTTGTCATACAAAGTGAGCTCAGCCTATGGCACAAAAGGCCAGATGCAACCATTTCATCACCAAAACTGAGATCATGAACTGTACATCTGTCATCCACAAATTTGACTACAAGTCCAAGTCTAGCAAGTGCGGATACAGACAAGAGATTCTTCTTGATCCCAGGTACATAAAATGCATTAACAAGTGTGAAGGAACTTCCATTCGCAGCAGTGAGCACAATCTTTCCAACACCCTGAACCGGATAAGAGGCATTGTTGGCACAAGTGACTGAATTCCCATGAGGGACAGACTCGAGAGAGGTAAAAAATTCACGATGTGAGGTAATGTGCTTTGTAGCACCACTGTCAAAATACCACACATGTGAATCTGCAGCAACTGACAAGCATGCATCATGGACAGCAGGATTGTAAGTGCACTCTGTGCTAAAGGCCCATTCTGCATCAACATCAGCATCACAGTCTCCTTTCACAGAAGACTCAACAATGGCTGCATTTGTAGTGGAACCAACATTTGCAGTGGAACCACCCTCTTTCTTCTTAGCCTCTCTGGCCTTCAACTTAGGACACGACTTGATCAAGTGATCATTAGCTTTACAATAATGGCAACACATCTTCTTTTTGCCCTTATCACCAGAATTGCCAGACAAAGTGCTGCCAGTAGAAGCATTAGGAACAGAATTTTTGCCACTCGCAGCAGAACCATACGAAGTGGCTGCATTACTGTTACCACCCTTTCTTTGAGAAGCAATAAAAGCCTATTCAACTGCACGCTGCCTAGTCCTGTTTTTTTCTAGAAAGTGACTCTTGCAACAACAATGTGCATAATGCATCAAACTTGACAACTTCAAGATTTCCTTGGGTCATTAGTCTCCAAGTACTAGCAAAAGTCTGGTAGGAATCTGGTAAGGCATCAAGAACAGTCTGCACAAGGGAACTGTCTGAAATGACTTCACCTGCACAAATAAGCTGCTCATTGATATCCTTGACACTAGCAAGGAAAGTGTCCATATCATCTTCCTCATGCATAATCTTCGACTCCAGCTCTTTACGCAGCAAAGCAATTTTAGTCTCATTGCGACTTGAATAAAGACCAGCCAATATATCCCAAGCCTGTTTTGCAAATTTTGCTGAACGGATGTGAGGAACAATGGTGCGCTTCACATACAACGCAATCAATGCATGAGCCTGCGCATCCTTTACATCCCAACGAGCTTGTTCTGCCGTAGGCAAAACAACTGTAACAGTAGCAATCCTTGCAGCAAGACCTACAACATCCTCAACATTGCCTACATCCTCAGAACCAGGACGTACATCAATGCCCTGCACAATGTTCCAGATGCCCTTTGACACAAGAACATGTTGCATCATATAAGCCCACATAGGGTAGTTGTCCCCATCCAACCTGTCGTCAACAGCAAACATCTTGAACACATCTGTGTTGTTGTTGTCAGCCATGGTAAATGCTGCACCAGATGTGAAAACTGTCTGAAAATAGGAGAAATGGAGCGGGAAAAACACGTCCTATATAGCACAAACCGTAGAAGAGTATAAGGCACCTGTTATGCAGAAAAGGGCACTGACAGAAATTCTGCACAAAATGACGAAATAGCCTGTGCAGTA
This sequence comes from Adiantum capillus-veneris, assembly GCF_014529385.1. Classification (NCBI taxonomy): domain Eukaryota; kingdom Viridiplantae; phylum Streptophyta; class Polypodiopsida; order Polypodiales; family Pteridaceae; genus Adiantum; species Adiantum capillus-veneris. The sequence continues at coordinate 109,236,362 of NC_140938.1, read as the reverse complement.
CTACCTGTAGTGGAAACGGAGGCCGAAATGAGCCCAAATAAAAAATCTGAGCAGACCAAGCTCTACGAGCCTTCCCAATGTATTTGTCAACTTGCGAACGCTTGCCAAAGCTCACTGAAATCGGAGAAAGTGAGCAGGCGTGTGTTGGAGCAGCTGGCGACGAAGCCCGGGAGGACGCAACCTGCACTGATACCAATTGTGGGAATTAGGGTTGCAAAGAAACACACACAACTTGGAGAAGATGAAGGAAGCTCAAGGTACACAATAGAGAGTGTATAACTTAGTGTGCAATGGAAAGATAGATAGCCCTAGAGTGATGGGTGTATATACAATGCACGGGGGAAAAAACCTCCTAAAGAGGGAAAAAATGCCCCGGCGATCCTAGTGTGTTCACACACATCACTCCCACATGTATATGGTAACATTATGCAGAAAACGGCACTAACAAAAATTTTGTACAAAATGACAAAATTGCATGTGCAAACCTGCCTGTAGTGGAAACGGAGGCCGAAATGAGCCCGAATCAGAAATCTGAGCAAACTCAGCTCTACAAGCTATCTCGAAATATTTGTCGACCTGCGAATGCTCTCCAAGCCTCACTGTAATCGAACAAAATGAGCAGTGTGTGCTGGAGCAGCTGGCGACTAAGCCTGGGAGGACGTAACCTACTCTGATACCAATTGTTGGAATTAGGGTTGCAGAGAAACACACACAGCTCGAAGAAGACGAAGGAAGTTGAAGGCAGACAATAGAGAGTGTGTTACTTGGTGTGCAATGGAAAGATGATAGCCCTAGAGTGATGGGCGTATTTTCAATGCACGGGGGAAAAAACCTCCCAAAGAGGGAAAAAATGCCCCGAAAGTCCTAGTGTGTTCACGCACATCACTACCACATGTGTATGATAACAATATCATCATCAAATGGAGGATATTTTTCACCTCTTTTTAAAATGTCCAGGCAACTTCTAGGTGCTTGCCCCGCTAGTCAAAGTGTTGGGATTCAATCCTTCCTGGAAGCAACTCTTGTTAGGAGACTACACTGGCTTTCTTTCTATCTTTTGGAACAAAGCTAGGGCTGAATTTCTTTGGATCTTGTGGAGGCAGAGGAATTTTTTATTTTTGAGGGAGCTTACCAGGACACCTAGTATGAGAATATTTTTTGCTGATGTAAATCTACGGACCCTGAAGGTTACTGCGGACTAGATCACGTTATATAGAATTAAAAAAACTATCTTAAAGGACGGGGAATTCCATTACCAAAGAATGATTGAAGGCCAAGATAAGATCCTCACCAAAGAAAGGTGGGAGAAGTGTCAGGGCATGGAGATTAGCCACCTGGAGTCGCAAGTCCAAGAAGGGAATATGTTCATTTCCCAATTGCAAAATGTGATTGATGCCCTGCCCCAATTTTCTTGATGTATCTCTTGTAGACTTACCTAGTTTTGTAATTTATAGGCTCGCTCGGCAGCCTATCGATGTAACTTTTTTTCCTTTCTAATACAATTCTCCGCGCTTATGGTTTTTTTTTTTTTTTTTTTAACATGAGGTCTTAAATGACCCCCCGATGATGGGATCCATGGAGGAGAAGTCCAGGCACATAAGTAGAGACGCGCGGCGCTGCCCGATTTGGGAAAAGTATCAAAGGGTGTTTGGAGGCACTGATGTACGTCAATGTAGGTGATGTTGAGGATGTTGCAGGTTTTGGTGGCAGGATTATTGCTGCCAGACTTGCTTTGCCTACGACTAAGCAAGCTCGTTGGGATGTAAAAGATGTGCAAGCTCATGCATAGATTGTGTTGTCTATGAAGCACACTGTTACTCCTCACATTTGTTCAACGAAATCTACAAAACAGGCTTGGGATATTCTGGCTGGTCTTTATGCAAGTCGCAATGAGGCAAAAATTGCATTGATGCGTAAAGAGCTGGAGCCGAAGATTATGCATGAGGAAGATTATATGAACACTTTCCTTGCTAGTGTCAAGGATATCAATGAGCAACTTATTTCTACAGGCAAAGTCATTTCTGACAGTTCCCTTGTGCAAACTGTTGATGCTTTGCCAAATTCTTACCAGAATTTTGCTAGTACTTGGAGACTTATGACCCAAGGAAATTCAAAAGTTGTCAAGTTTGATGCATTATGCACATTGCTATTGCAAGAGTCACTTTCCAAAAAAATAAGAGTAGACAACGTGTAATTGAAAAAGCCTATATTGTTGCTGCTCAAAGAAAAGGTGGTAGCAATGTAGCCACTTCTCATGGGTTTTCTGCGAGTGGAAACTCACATGTTCCTAATGCTTATGTTGGCAGCAATTCGTCTGGGAATTCAGGTGATAAGGGCAAAAAGAAGATGCGTTGCCATTATTAGAAAGCTAATGATAACTTTATCAAGCAGTGTCCAAAAGGCAAAAGAGGCTAAGAAGAAAGAGGCTGATTCCGCTACAAATGCAGCTATTGTTGAGTCTTCTATGAAAGGAGATTGTGATGCTGATGTTGATGCAGAATAGGCTTTTATTGCAGAATGCACTTATGATCCTTTTGTCCATGATGCATGTTTGTCAATTGTTGCATATGCTCATGTGTGGTACTTTGATAGTGGTGCTACACAGCACATTACCTCTCATCGTGGCTAGTTTATTTCTCTTGAGGATGTCCCTCATGGGATGCCAGGAATACCTCTTATCCCGTCAAGGGAGTTGGAAAGATTGTGCTAACTGCTACAAATGGCAGTTCTTTCACACTTGTTGATGCACTTTATGTACCTGGGATCAAGAAGAACCTTTGTATGTATTTCCACTTGCTAGACTTAGTCTTGTTGTGAAATTTTTGGATGATAGATGTACAGTTCATGATCTCAATTTTGGTGATGAGATTATTGCATCAGACATTTTATATTGTGGGCTCTATAAGCTCACTCTGTATGACAAGTGTGGGTAGAATTTTGCAAATGTTGGGTGGATTCTAAGGCTATTTCAGATGCAAAACTTTGGCGTGCATGTATGACAAGTGTGGGTAGAATTTTGCAAATGTTGGGTGGATTCTAAGGCTATCAGATGCAAAACTTTGACGTGCACATTTTGGGCATCTAAATTTTGCCAGTTTGCTACGTTTGTAGAAATCTGATATGGTTGCTTCTTTGCCACCTCTTGAAGCACATTTCAGATGGAGCGTTCTAAGTTTCAAAAGGATGGTTCAATTAGGGCCACGTGCAGGTTGCAACTTGTGCATAGTGATGTTTGTGAGCCAATGCAAAATCCATCCTTGGGAAACTACCTGTACTTCGTGACTTTCATTGATGATTAATCCAGGTATGCATGGGTATATCCGCTTAAAGCTAAGTCCGAAGTGTTGATGTGCTTCAAACAATTTATGGCTATGGTTGAAAATGTCTTGAAATGTACTACGGGAACCCTCCATTCAGATCGAGAGGGGGAGTATATGTCTCATGAATTTAATGCATTTCTGACTAGTTGTGGGATAAAACACCAATGTACAGTGCCTTATACGCCTCAGCAAAATGGTGTTGCTGAGAGAAAAAATAGGTCATTTACGGAAATGGCACGATATATGGTCAAAACTAAAGCTTTGCCGCATTCGTTTTGGCTTGAGGCTATTATGTGTGCCACTTATGTACTTAGTAGGTGTCCTACGAAAGATTTGCAATCTATGACTCCATATGAAGCATGGCATGATAGAAAGCCTTCTGTTGAGCACATGCCTGTTTTTGGTTGTTTGGCATATGTTTTGATGCCACAAATGCAGCGCAAAAAATTGGATGATAAGGATGTCAAATATATTTTTGTTGGTTATAGTGTTGAAAGCTAAAATTACAGGTTGTATCATCCGCAAACAAAGCGTATCTTGGTTTCACAGGATGTTGTGTTTGTGGAAGATTCTATTCAGTCCTTGCAATCATGTACTAGAGACAGTAATGTAAGCTTACATGACATTTATGACACTTTGTTGCCTCTTTTAAGTGGTGGAAATTCGAATGTAAATTCCAATGAGGCAAATGTACAACCTATGGGGGTTTCAGAAAATGTTACAGATCAGCCTATTATTGGTGCAGATGTACATGATGTACTAGATGAGGAAAGGGTTGAGAATGAGCAGGCTAGAGGTATGCCAAAATGGTTGTTGCATACTTTGTGTGATAGTAAATTGGATGCACCTTTGTCTAGTCGTACTTGTTCAAGTTCTTGTCATGCATCTTCTGCATCAGATTATTATGCTTTGGCTGTGTCTAGTTTATGTGATTTTGAGGAACCTCTGTCTTTTGATGAAGGACAAAATTCAAAAAATTGGATGGCTGCCATGCAACCTGAATATGATGCACTTGTAGAAAATGACACATGGACTTTATGTGATTTGCATCCTGGCAAAAAAGCCATTCGTACGAAGTGGGTTTACAAGTTGAAATGCAAGCCGGATGGTGAAATTGATCTCTATAAGGGTCGACTTGTTGCAAAGGGTTATGCACAGCAAAAAGGCATAGATTATGAAGAGACATTTTCTCCCACTTGTCGTATGACTACTGCGTGTTTTCTATGTGTATTGGTAGCTCATTTTGGTTGGGATGTATAACAGCTAGATATTGTTACTACATTCTTGAATGGTGACATATTTGAGGAAGTTTATTTAACGCAGCCTCGCAATTTTGTCATTAAAGGGTAGGAAGATAAAGTGTGCAAATGTAAGAAAGCTTTGTATGGGTTGAAGTAATTTCCTCATGTTTGGTATGAGAATGCTGACACTCATTAGGTCAAACGAGGCTTTCATAACAATCCGATAGAAAGCACATTGTTTGTAAAGTGTGAGGGTGATGTACTTCTCATTGTGGTTCTCTATGTGGATAATTTGTTGATCACTGGACCAAATGAGAGACATACTGCTGAATTTAAGGCTGATTTGAATGCTAATTTCAAGAGAAATATTTGGGGGATGTTGCATTATTACTTGGACATACAGTTTAAGCAGTGTGATGGTGGTATTGCCTTGTGTTAAACAAGTTACATACAGACATTGCTATATAAGTTTGGACTTGAGGATTGCAAACCTATTGCCACTCCCATGGAAACATGTTTGAAATTGAGTCTTCATGATGCTGGTGATCCTGCCAATGTCACTCTTTACCAAACTATTGTTGGATGCCTAATTTATGTATGGAACATGAGGCCAAATATTTAGTTTTCATTCACACAGTTCAGCAGATTTATGCATAGTCAAGGGTCTAAGCATTGGCAAGCTGTCAAGAGGATTTTTTGCTACTTGAGTGGCACTTTACATCTTGGCTTGTTTTATCCCAAGGGGGGATCATTGCCACCATATTTACATGCATTGTCGGACTCAGATTGGGCTGGTTTTTTTGGCACACGAGTTTCCATGAGTGGTTTTTGTTTCATGCTTGGCACTTCATGCATATCATGGTTGAGCAAGAAGCAAACTAGTGTGGCCACTTCTAACTGTGAGGCTAAGTACAGGGCAATCTTCACAACTACGGTTGAGTGTGTATGGCTCAGACGCCTTATGGCTGATTTGGGTGTTGGACATGACACTACCAACACTATCTACACTGACAGTCAGAGAGCATTGGCAATTGCGAGGAACCCAATTTTTCATGTTCGCACGAAGCACATTGAGGTGCTTTACCACTATGTTCGGGAGAGGCTCTCAGCAGGAGAGATCAACTTGGCTTATGTGCCAACACAGGACAACCTTGTAGGTCTTTTCACAAAGGCATTGTCTCGTGAGAAGTTCAAAGCTTTCCACAAATCTTTGGGCTTACTCCCCTTTGTGGACCGATCATGTCTTCATAGGGCATGGCACTTCCCTATACTCTATGTGCCAAGTCTCGTTCATCGCATCACTCCTAGGGGGGATTTGTTATCATATACATGTGGCAGTGATGTGTGTGAACACACTTAGAACCGTCGGGGCATTTTTTCCCTCACTAGGAGGTTTTTTCCCCCGTGCATTGTATATATGCCCATCACTCTAGGGCTATCCATCTTTCCATTGCACACTAAGTAATACACTCTCTATTGTGTGCCTTGAGCTTCCTTCGTCTTCTCCAAGCTGTGTGTGTTTCCCTGCAACCCTAATTCCAATACAATGAATAGAAAGATTTAGAGTACTTGTCCCTCATTTCGAAGGTCTATAGAGAGCTAGATGCCAACATCAACTATTTTGACAGCAAAAGGAAAGATTGGCTACACACAACCTTGAAGTGTGGCCACAATGTACGTAGCCAAGAGGGTTGCTAAAAAATGTGGTTGCAATTTGTTGGGATTAAAGGGCTACTATGTTCAACGGCCTTATCCGACCCACCATTAACCATTATACTCTCATCTTAATACCAAGAGAATAAGGAGTTGAGTATTCTAGAGTAGGAGCTCCACCCCCACTCATTGTGTGGTATGCTCTTCGTGCATGCATTCTAATCATCAAGTGGTATTAGAGCTTTAATGAGCTCGATTCTTGGGAGCGCGCGGAGAGACCACCTTTAAGCTTGAAGGTCAGTTTGGAAAGAGCTCCGGATCAGTTTGGAAGCTTTGCAAAATTGAAAGCTTTAATTTCAAATTCACGAGAGATATATACTATGTTAAGATACCTTTGTGGAGTTTGGAGTCTAAAAGCCCATTACACGTTGTGTGTGATATTACATAGGTAGGTGAAAACGTTGGTTTTAAAACGTTGGAATACCATGGAGTATTGTAGGTAGGGAAAAATCCTAGCCCTAGTTATTAATAACCAGCTAATGCAAGCACTACTTAAGAGGTGTGCAATGCAAGAAATTGAACATTGGCTATTAATACGTAGCATGAGCGTTGAAAAATAAACGTAAGGCAAGCTTTGTTTTTCCTACAACTATCAATGCTAGAAATAAGAGGGGCCAAGGCCTTGGAAAATTGCAACATTGAATTCTTGCAAAGCAAAATTTCACTAGCAAAGCTTAGGGTTTGTGCTCTGGATAAATTTTGCACATGTATTTTTTGCCCAAAAAAACACTGTTTTTCTCATAACTTTCTCTTGCAGCCCTCATTTTATGCAACCCAATACTCTATTCTAAGGTTTTTGCACATTCCAAATTTGTTGGTGCATTTAATTTGATGAGATTTTTTACCAAATAAATTTCATGCACAACTAGTCATCATCTTTGAAACATGTACATTATGATGTGGGCTTCATGAAAAGCAATGAAAAGTTGAGATTTTCACCATATTTTAATCCTTGATTACATGTACACGAGTTGAGGTGCTCTTTGTGAGCGGTGATGCAGAATTGGTGCTCTTGGGATGAATTTATGTATGCCATATATGTGCCTTTTTGGATAGCGTGTTTCCTCGGACGTGACATTCTCGGAAGTTGCATGTCATCGCTTTGAGCTCTTGGTTTTGTAGTAGACGTGGATTGCATACATGGTTATGCTTTGGTCTTTGCATATAAATTTCAGTTTACTTACATGTATGATGGATGCATTGATTTTGGCAAGCAATATAAGTGCTTGATTAGCCTCTTATTTGGAGCCAATGTTGGCTTAGAGTAGTGTTTTTGGATGCACATGAGGTGTGTATGATGCCATGTTCTTTTGATTCAATTTGTGCATGTTGAGATGCATTAGTGTGGGCTCATTTTCCCTCTTTTAGGGTTTGCTTTTATGGTTATGCGCAGTGAGACTATGCATGGCTGTTTAGGTGACAATTGCTAGTTTATGGTTGCCATGGATGTATATGGTTATGCTATGTATGCAGAGATTTGAGCCGGTTTATGGTGTTGTGATGCCCACACACAAGAGATTCAAACTCTTTTGGCAATACTCATATCTCTTGATAGTCAACGCCTGTTATTCGTGATTGGCATGGAGTTGAAGTGGGAGATTACTAGTTTTTTAGTTGCTTGCTTGATTTGACACTTGTTTATGTGTGTATACATGCCATTCTTGACAAATTTGGTCTATTTCTCACCTTTTATGTACGAAGTTTGGGGATACTGGCTAGTATGCTCATGTAGTGCCAATTTTGGCAATTACGACAGTCAGCTTGAGCCTTGAGTTTGCATAACCTTTTAGAGAGCCTTGTGTGAGGTTTTCTTTAGTTGGGAGGCTTCTCGAATGTTGAAGGACTTTTGGTGATATCAATAGCTAGAGATTCCATATTGTAGCCTCGTCATAGGACATGTATGCATAGGACTAGGTGCTCGATAATCGAGGTAGGTGAAAAAATTGGTTCAATTTGTGCTCAGCTTTTATTTACCATATATACATTGGTTTATGGTTTATGTGATTTGAGATTTTTGTAGAAATATTGTCAAAAGTCTGGTAGAATTTGGTCATTCTATTTGCTATAGTTTTGATTTAGTTTATGTGTATTTTGTTCAAATTTTTGGTTGACATCTTGTCTGTTTTGTGCCAATAATCTGGTGAAATTTAGCCAATCTTTCTTGACATGGTTTTGACATTCATTTATGAGGTTTATATTGCAAATTTTTCTTTAACATATTGCCCAATTATTGTCAAAAACTCTATATTCTTGTGAGTCGCCATAGCATCGTGCTTGATAATGGAAAATTTTGCATCAGACAAAGAGCTATATAGTGTCTGTAAGCTCGATGGTAGCAACTTCTCTTTATGAAAAGAGAAAATTCAAGATGTTCTTGTCCAAAAGAAGTAGCTAAAGCCATTGTTTGGCATTGAGTGAAAGCTTGCTACCATGAATAATGGCTTGAGGTAGATGCATTGGGTAAGTCTACGATTAGACTTTACTTGGTGGATTCTGTGACTGTGATCAACGAGTATACCACTGTGTCTCTATGGGAAAAATTGTGTAGCACTTATGAGAAGGAAATTGTTGCAATCTAAGTTCTAGTTTATGCATTAGGACTTGTTTGGGGTCTTCTTGGGCCCTTTTATTTGGATGTTTGGTGAAATGGTTAAAGTGCTAATCGAGCTTCGACCAAGCTAATGGGCTAGGCTTGCAAATGCATATTTCTTTCTATACAAAGAATAAAATAGGCCAAAAGGAGATCTAATCATTAGATCCACTCACCTAGGGAAAGAATAGTCTTAACTACCTGGAGGTGGCCTTTTGGTTGCTAGTATTGTCCCACATTCCCCCATGTGGATCCTACTACATCTCTCACCTAATAGATTTGAAATTTTTGTCACTCCCCCCCCTTTTGCAAGTGTTGCGGAACTCTCTCTCTCTCTCTCTCTCTCTCTCTAAAACGAGTTTAGTGGGCTATAATTGAGTAATCGCTTCTTTTTCTCTCTCTGGAAGCCATAGCCTGCAAGTTTGGAGCTCATCTAGCTCTGTCACCCTCTCCATCCTCTCTCTCATGCAAGAGCTCACCATAGCCCTTTTGTAATGGAAATGGCCTATGAACTTTGAGAATAGCGGAAATAAGAGAAGTAGAGAGCATTTTTGTGAGATTACTTTGACAACGTAGAGGGTGAACTTAATTGATGGTAGCAACATAAACATGGTACTTAATTAACTTGGCATGAACAATACTTTTGCAAGGGAGAGTATTAGAGAACATGACAATAGTTGAGAAGGATTTACTTGGAGCTAGTCCCACCTCCAAAAGGCGTTTGTATTAAAGGCGTTTGTATTATAGATTCTCCCATCAAGAGAGACTTGGTACAATACAATCTTTGTGTTCCTTGTGACCTAGGTGATGCAATGAAGATGGAAAAAGCATTAACTATCCCAAGGCCTCAAACACCTTTGAAGGTGGAGAGAGCTAGCGAGGAATGAGGGTAGGGAAGAGGAAGAAGAATCATTCATAGAAGAAAGAAATAGTTTCTCACTTATCATCACTCTTCTTGCTTAGCATAGCATAATAGCATATTAATGAAGATGAAGAAGATGGCAAGATTAAGCATTGAAGCACGGCTCTGGTTGGATTTGCATCCATAGCCAACAGTGTTGGTGTAGGCTCTCAACTTCTCAACAAGCTTGGAGAAGGAGATGGAGCTCTTGCACTTCACACAATGAGAGTGTGTGTGTGTGTGTGGGAGAGTATATCCCCTCTCATGCTTACACCTCTCTCTCTCTCTCTCTCTCTCTCTCTCTCTTGTATTATTTAATTATATCATTTGGACATGTGTCCTCTTTTTCCTCTTTGAGATAAAGAACTTAATTATTTATTTTTATGCATCTAAATTCTCATTGGACCCGTTTAAAGCCTAGCCAATAGGATTCAAACACATCATGAGGGTCACATGGGGAGGATCTTGACATGTGTCTTTTATGCTTCTTAAGATATCATGTTTGGGTTAAACACTTCAAGCACCTTAGTCATTTAAGCATGAAAATCGTTTATGCCTCTTGAGAGATCATGTTTTAATTGAACACTTCAAGAACCTTAGTACTTTAAGCATGAGAAGCACCTCAAGCTTGGGCAAGGTTCCCACAAACACTTTAAGCACCTTAATTAGCAAGCACGGTAAGCACATCATGCTTGGGTAGGATTCCCACCTTAAGGTCAGTCCTAACTTGCCTAAGGTCTAGCTGAGAAGGTGCAAAACCTTTGGCTATGAGAATTTGTGATGAGAGTCACACTTTGTGAAAAAGCGTTTGTGGAGAATCACCAACCCTCTTCCTAAGGGTGACAAACAATTCTAAGAGCGTTCGTGACAGCAAAGTCACAAACCCTCTTTCCTATCGTGCTTGGAGTCTGATTTTTCTCATAGTCAAGATTATGATGAGAGGATCACCAATCACATCCAATTTCACTTTAGAAGACCATTTAAAAACACTAAAGTTTCATCCATGAAACCTCAATGCTCATACAAGAACAATTCTCAATCAAAACCCAAACCTGTTTCATGGTATCATGTAGCTTCGCCCCCAATTACATAGTCGTAACATCAAACAGTTGAAAGGAATGCTCGCGCTTTCACCTTCACGACGACAATTTTTTGATTTTGCAGAGATTCTAAAGTGAAGCCTACACACCATTTTGATAAGGGGAAACCCTACTTCACTCCCTCACTCGCTCACGTACAAGATTTCGAAGAGGCGGGACTGCACTACACATAGATTGAGCAACCATGGAAGCCATTACATAGTAGTGCAAAACTGTAGGTTTTTCCTGTAAAAAGCATCCCTCTCTCTCGCAATATGAGCTGATGTGTCAATTTTTGGGCGAAAAATTCCAAATGGAGTCAGAAAAATCGTTAAATTTGTGGGATCACTCACATAAGCATAAAAAGCATAGATAAGCATCATTTTTCATCAATCTAACATTTTGGGTCACTTTCCATGCAATTCTGCAACGGTGCCTGTTAGTTGCTATTTTTGGCAATTTTTGCCTGCATCAGTCTTTATAGGCGAGATGAGCGTGCCACCATGAAACACTTGGACTATGTACATTGTCAAACCAAATTAAGCATCTTATCAAGTGGAAAAGCATGCAAATGCGCCACATCCAGGGCCACGACTCCCCTGATAGGTATCTACATGATAATGACTACATTAGACGCTTCCACATATATCACAATATGTACATGATTTCTTTTATTTGCATACATCGAGAAGTGTCAAGAGTGAGGTGAATGTTTTTATTTCACACTATGTACGTGCCACGGCACGACATCCACCCCCTCTGAACCTGCACATCCTCCGGTATGTGCCACAACAACATTTGTAGAGCATTAAAACTCATGGTAAGATGCCATATTCTCACTTTCATCCTCAGTTTGCATATAGTTGGCTTCATCATCCTCTTCACTTGGTTGTGCATCAAATGAATCAACATCCCCTCTTCTTTTGAATACTTTAAATCATTTTTCTGCAATGGGAATTTTCAGTTCTTTCCCATCCAGTTCACGCAAGGTGTAAGTTGCATTTCCATGCACATGTTTGACAACGTAAGGACCAAACCATCTCTTTGCAAGATTCCTTATTGTAGAGTGTTGGTTTTCAAGGCTACTATCGTACACCAGCACCCAATCACCTTCTTCAATGTCTTTTGGTCTGAGCCTATGCATCTTGTCAAATCTGTCTTTGTTTTTCAACCTTGCATTCTTTAGTTGAGCTTTTGCAAGCTCAATGTCTTCAGGCCTTCTTTCCAATTGCCGTATGTGCAATGCAATAAGGTCTTCTCTACTCAATCCATCTTCCCATGGCAATACATTCCATGTAAGGACTACATCTTCAATTGGCATCACAGGTTTTTGACCATTTATTAATTCAACATGCATATAGCCAGTGACTGAACTATGTGTTGTACGGTCAGCCCACAATACAAATGGTAGTAACTTGGCCACTCTCCAAGCTTACTTTCACAAGCCTTAGCTAAAGCTTTTATTATTGGAGGATGCCCTCTTTCACTTTTGCCATTTCCCTCTGGGTTATTAGCACAAGTTAAATCTAGTTTGATGCCCATTCTAGAGAAGAATTCCCTTGCTTCATCAGCATCCAATTCTCCTCTATCTTTAGTTATCTTTCCCACACACCCATAGCAATGGATCACATCTTTAAGAAGAAATTTACATATAGCTTGTGTACTCTTTGTCCTCAATGCACGCCCTTCAACTTGATTAGACAAATCTTCTCTTGCAAGCACCAAATACCTCATTTACCAAAGTCTCAAAGGCATATTATAACCAAGTCCACAACCCATTTGTAATGCATGGCTAATGGATAAGTAGGATGTAGTCCATCACGAGGCCGTACATTTGAATACATTTGGCATGTTACACTAGACTCCACTAACTCAGCCACATCCTTATACATCCCTTTCCACCAATACCTTTCTTTTACCTTGGCAAATGTTGCCCATACACCTCGATGTCCTGCCCATAAACTTTCATGGAACTCCTTGATGATTTGTTGCTGAGTAACCTTATCGCATACTACGTGCAATGGTGTTCCATCTCTTTGTTTGGGATTCTTCCATAAGTAGCCATCCCTCAAGAAGTATCCATATGCTTTTCTTCTTATCCTCTTAAATTCCTGCTCAGTCCAATCATTCTGCTTCTGCAGAGTACTTAAGTAGTGACCTATCAAGAGCCATTCATCCTGATATAGTTCCTCTGAAAAAGACTCAAGTGAAGACACAAAACATGCATGACGACTCTTTGCATGATCAATAGTGTAAAACTTTGTGCCAACATCATCTCCCTCAATAATCATATCCTGTTCATCTTCATACCTTGCCCTAGATAGCATATCTGCCATTGGATTGTCTTTTCCTGCAATATGCTTGAACTCAGGATTCAAGGACTTGATGTAGGCTATCCATCGTAGGGCAAACAATCAGTTTCCTTGTCACACCTCAATGCTGTAAACACCCCCCATAGTTCCCTTTTTACTTGTGCATAATCTCTTTGGCGAGAAGTTAGAACTCAGAATCTTGGCTCCAAATCTCACCACATACCTTTTTACCTCATTATCATCTTGCCCTACTACCCATCCTATCCCTGTAGGACTCGTGTCCACTGTCACAATGACAGGTCTCTCACATGCATAGTCTACCTTTCTCAAGTTTGCGATGAAAGAAGTAGCTTCCTTAGCTTCTCATGGCTTTTGTGTGCTCTTCTTCCCATCGAAACGTCTGATTCTTTATCAACAACCTATAAAGGGGATCTGCTACATGTGCATAATGTGGTATCCAAATAAGATAGAAGACGCAAGCACCAAGAAATCTTTGAGCTTCAGTTATAGTTGTACATGTTTCTGTTTTTGATTGCATCCATCTTTTTTGGACAAGGCCTTCTAACATAAGGACCACACATATGCCCCACAATCAACACTTCATTGACACCAAATACAGATTTTTGCCCTGACAGGGTAAGATAACTTCTTCCAGCTTTGACAAAATCTTCTCACAATCTTGGATATGGCCTGCAACAAACTTACGGCACCCCCTTGAATCCATAGCTTCATCTTTATCTTTGTCTTCACATCCTTTGATGGGCACATCATCAAGAACTGGCATTGTGATTTGAGGTATGAAGTCACGTAGAACCTTGTTCATCCCATTCATCATATGTGCAATTGAATCTGTTTCTCCTTGAGGTAAGGTACACATCCTTACCAGTCCCAAAGGTGTTTTCATAGCTGTGAGATATCTACTCTCAACATCTAGCTGAAATTGATTGTATCCTGAATAGAGATCTCCCATTGAGTAAATTGACCTTCCTACAAAAGCCTCTGTATATTCATCCACTATAGGTCCTGTACCCACATTCCTGTTGGTAACCTTGTTTACAGGTTGCATATCTTGTATGAACCGCAAAGCTCCATTCTTCTTCGGCACAATGAACCACCTCTTTGAATATGGCGCACAAGAAGGCTCCAAGATACCCATGCTAATTTTTTCATGGAGTAGTTCTATTAACTTTGGCAAATGTAGAGGAAGAAGAAACATTCCATATGAGAAAGAAGTAGTTCCTCACTTATCATTACTCTTCTTGCTAGCATACATAATAGCATGGTAATGGAGATGGAGAAGATGGCAAGCTTAAGCATTGAATTATGACACTTGGTTGGATTTGCATTCCATAGCCAAGAGTGTTGGTGTAGGCTTTCACTCTCACAAGCTTGGAGAAGGAGGTGGTGTTCCTCAACTTTCACCAAGTGAGAATGGTGTCTCCAATGAGTGTGTGTGATGGTGTATATCCCCCTAGCACCCCCCTTTCTTGCTTTGGGCGAAAATTCTACTTGCTACAAGCTCATTGGAACCCTCTCCCCTTAGCCAATCACATCCGGCATGCAGTCAAGCATATGGGTAGTCTTTTGACAAGTGTCCTCCTTACCCCTTAGAGAGAGAGAGCGTGCTTGAAAATATCTAGATATTTGTTAGGTGGAAGTAAAAGCTCATTGGACCCCTCTTTAGCCCAACCAATAGCATTCAAGCATGGCATGTGGTTAAGCTTAGTGAGAGTCTGACATGTGTCCCATGTGCTCTTTTAGAATTCCCCTAACTTTGAGATTTTTATGCATAGGAAGCTTCTTTATTAAGTGAGTAGGTTCTCTTTTTGACTCAAGCATCTTACCCCCATGCATACGAAGCTTCTCAAGCAACTTCCTCATTAAATGTGACAAGTACCTCAAGTACCTTAGTCATCAAGCATGACAAGCACCTTAGGTGGAGCTCCCACCTCAAGCACAACCCTAGCTTGCCTAAGTTTAGGCCGGGTTCCCACCTCAAGCACAGCCCTAGCTTGCCTAAGTTCAGATCGGGTTCCCACCTCAAGCACAGCCCTAGCTTGCCTAAGGTTCTCACCTCAAGTACAACCCTAGCTTGCTTAAGGTCAAAAGGACTTTTAACACTAACCATTGGAGGTCTTTAATGAAGCTAACCCTAAGGTCTTTTAAGCTTCATTAATTAACCTTGCTTTTTGGCAGACCATCTCTCATTTGGGCCCCTTTATCATTGGCCCCATGTTGAGATAGATCCGTAAGTACATGTCTATATTCTAACCCTTGTTCCCGTTTATTATCCCATATTAAATGATGAGTTTAATATGAGAAAATCATTTGGGTTGGTTAGATATTAGATATTTGATGACATTATCTCTCTCTTGAAATCATAGTCGTCCTCGACTATGAGGTAAAAGAGATAAAGTCATAGCCATTAGTCAATTTGTCTTAGCGGGTAGAGGATCCCTTTTTACCCTACGACATCATTCCAAGATGGATGACTAATCCATTTGGTGCTTGGGAGACATAGATGCCGCAAGCATGTCTGCTCTTTAGTCCATTTCATCCTCCCAAGTAGAGTGACAAATTCTACATGGTGTTTGAGAGACATCGTCATCCCAAACATGATTCTTAGTATGCATACTACTTAAATTTGTGCACAATAAAGAGAGAATTAGTCTTATAAGACAAAAACATTAATCATTTGAAAGAAACATGTACATTTGGTTACTCTAATGTAGCATTGTAAGCGTTGACAAGGTTCATACTATCCTTAAGCTGGATTCCTTGCATCCATCTAGCATCTTCAAAAGGATAATTTTTGAACTTAATAAGATACCGTCGGATAATCTTACCATGTCGTAGTACCTTGTCTTCATGCCGAAGAATAGCTTCGGGTTGTAGTACCTCTTCTTGATCTTTGATTTCAGGAGGGTCTTCAATAATTGGTTCATTTGGAGGCTCTCCTTTGTACGGCTTGAGTAGGCTCACATCAAAAGCATTGTGTATGAGCCAATGGTTAGGTAACTTGAGTTGATAAGCTACCTCATTGATTGGCTTCAAAATTTGAAAAGGACCATAGTATCTTTTTTCTAGTTTAGCATAATACTTTTGATGGCCCGTAGGGTCTTTGCCCGTTGTTTGCCTCAATCGAGCCTTAGCAAACTTAAGTAAGACCCAATCATTTTCTTTGAACGTTAAGGCCCTTCTGTGCTTGTCAGAAACAGATTTTTGCCTTAGTTGGGAGATGGATATAGCCTCCTTAATCTTTTGAAAAGATGTTTGCAGGTCACGGCTATACTCATCGGCAACGAAGATCTTCCCATGTACTTTGAGTAGCAAGGGACTTTTAGGTCTTCCTTCTATGATTTCAAAAGGTTCTTTTCCCGTAGAAGTATGGATAGTATTATTATACGCATACTCTACAAGAGGTAAGTACTTTTCCCATTGTGAGCGTTGATCTACTTCTGTAACATAGGTCTTTAGTAGATCAAGAATCGTAAGATTGGCTATCTCACTTTGGCCATCCGTTTGTGGGTGATAGGCCGAAGAGAAATTCAATATTGTACCTAGATTTTCAAAGAGACCTTTCCAGAAATTATTGGTCATTCTAGGATCTCTATCTGACACGATGGACGTTAGCAATCCATGGTGTTTGAAAATCTGTGATATGAAGAGAGTTGCCATTTGGTGTGCCTTAATAGACTTCTTGACAGGGATAAAGTGTGCTTGCTTGCTAAACCTCTCGACTATTGTCCATATTCCCGTATTCCCAAGGATAGTTTTGGTAATCCAAAGATAAAATCCATGGATATACTCTCCCATGGTGAATTAGGAATTGGCAATGGCTGGAGTAATCCGGGTTGCTTCCCTCTATCATACTTCGTCTTTCGGCATACTACACATTTTGAAACATACTCTTGTATGTCCACTTTCATGGTGGGCCAATAAAAGTACGTCTCTACTCCTCGAAGAGTAGGTTGAATGCCTCTATGCCCCGCATAGGGAGGAGCGTGGGATTCATACATGACTTTCTCATGAAAGGAGTGGGTAACACATAGCTTATTGCCATGGAGAAGATAACCATCCGCAAGGTGAATGGTTCCTCTTTCTTCCCCAAAGCAAGGGCTGACATTATATCTTTAAAATCAGGGTCAGTAGCATACTCATCTATCATAGAAGATAGATCATTGTGAGTTGCTATTGACACAACATTAACTTTTGGTTGTCGCGAAAGTGCATCAGCCACTTGATTGTGCTTACTAGCAATGTGAGCAATGTGAAAATTAAATTGTGAAAGAAAATTTGCCCACCTCATTTTTTTGTCGAAAAGCTTTGTTTGCGTCATGAAGTACTTGAGACTTTGATGGTCTGTTCATAAGATGAATGGAGTCCCCAATAGATAGTGCTTCCATGTGTCTAGGGCATGTAGAATAGCTAACAACTCTTTCTCATAAATGCCTAAGACCCGTTCATCCGTGTTGAGCCTTCGGCTCTCATAGGCTATGGCATGCCCTTCTTGAAGCAAGACTGCTCCAAGGCAATCACCACAAGCATCACATTGGACCTCAAATGGCTTTGAGAGATCCGGAAGCATAAGGACTGGTTGGTAGATAAGCTTCTCTTTGAGCTTGTCAAAAGCACTTTGCTCCTTAGCAGTCCATGAATACTTAACGTTTTTCTTTGTTAAGTCATGTAATGGTCCTGCTATTTGAGAGAATTTTTCTATGAAGCGTCTATAGTATGCACACATACCAATAAAGCTTCTTAGCTCATGTAGATTCCTTGGATTAGGCCATGCTTTTATTACCTCCAACTTTGATGGATCCATACGGATACCATCTCGAGAGATAATATGACCTAAGTATTGAATCTCTTGTAGGAAAAAATCACTTTTCTTTTGATTGAGAAAAAGCTTATTCTCCCTTAATGCTCGAAAAATCACTTGGAGATGTTTCTTGTGTTCCTCCAAGGAATTGGAGTAGATGATGATATCATCAAAGAACACTCCAGTGAATTTGCGGTAGGGTCTAAAAAATTTCTCCATTAATCAATTGAATGTAGCTGGTGCATTAGTCAAGCCAAAAGGCATGATTAGATATTCATAAAGGCCAAATGTTGTACGAAATGCAGTCTTTAGGATATCTTCATTCACTATCCTTATTTGATGGTAGACACTTTTAAGATCAATCCTACTGAAGTAGGTAGAGCCTTGTAGCTTATCAAACAGATCTTCTACCCGAGGTACGGGAAATCTGTTTTTGATAGTGATATGATTTAGTGCGCGATAGTCCACACACATGTGGTATGTACCATCTTTCTTTTGCACTAAAAGGATTGGAGAGCAAAAGGGAGAGGAGCTAGGCCTCACCATTCCTTTGTCTACCAATTCTTGTACTTGCCTCATGATCTCCTCTTGTTGAGCTTGTGAAACTCGATAGGGAGGTTTGTTAGGCTGTGAGATTTTTTATAGGAGCTCAATTCAATGGTCATCATCCCCTCTTTTTGGAGGTAAGTCCATAGGGATATCAGCAATGAACACATCTTGGAATCCTTTTAGAAAGTTAGACAAGTCTAACTCTTCTTGATTCCTACCATTCACCTTTGATGAAACATTAGGATCTTTTTGGGATTCTTTGACAAAAATCATGTACATAGAAACTGAGCTTTTCATTGATTTATCAAGGGCGAGAGGATTTACAAGTGGTATAGTACGACCAGACTCATTAGCATCTATATACATAGTCTTTCCCCTATAGGTGAAGTAGATTCTCCTTTCAGGGAACTTCATGTTGGCAGCCATGCGGTTGAACCATGGTATCCCTAGGACTCAACATCCTCATGTTGGAGAGGAGAGATGAAGAAGTCTTCTTTGTCGACATATATAGCTTTGGACATGAAGTCTCAACTTCCCAATCAAGGGAGTAACGGAGGCTTGTCATCCCTTGAAAGCGGCATCGGCCGTTATAGCATCTCCCATCTCAAAAGCTTGAATGCCCAACTTGGTGGCCAACTCCATTGATATGAAGTTGAGACCAGAACCAGGGTCAAACAGGATGAAAGCATCATGCTCCCTTACCTTTCCCCAAGCATAGGAGAGAGGTGATCCTTTGCAATGAGTATCCTCTTTTGAAGCTTCGATAGTGGAAGCTCTAGGAGTCTCATTGCGAGCATTTCTTTTGGGGCAAGAACGATAGCCATGTCCTTGCTCTCCACACTTAAAACATTTGTGATCCTTGAGAAAAGGTTCAAGCTCTTTAGGAGAGAGTTTATTTTTACCTTTGTAAACTCCTTTCTCCTTGGACCGATTGTTGTTGTTGTTGTTGGAATGACCATAAGAAAAAATTTGGGCATTAATTTGTTACCATATACATGTGGTAGTGATGGACCGCCGGGGCATTTTTTCCCTCTTTAGGAGGTTTTTTCCCCCGAGCATTGTATATACGCCCATCACTCTATGGCTATCTATCTTTCCATTGCACACTAAGTAACACACTCTCTATTGTGTGCCTTGAGCTTCCTTCATCTTCTCCAAGCTGTGTGTGTTTCTTTGCAACCCTAATTCCAACAACTAGTATCAGAGCAACTCACGTCCTCCCGGGCTTAGTCGCCAGCTGCTCCAGCACACGCCTGCTCACTTTCTCCGATTTCAGTGAGCTTTGGCAAGCGTTCGCAAGTCAACAGATATTTTGGGGAAGTTGGAAGAGCTTGGTCTGCTCAGAATTTTGATTTGGGCTCATTTCGGCCTCCGTTTCCACTACAGGCAGTACTGCACATGGCTATTTCATCATTTTATGCAGAATTTTTGTTAGTGTCGTTCTCTGCATAACAGGTGCCTTATAGTATTCTACGGTTTGTGCTATATAGCACAGGTTGTTCCTGCTCCGTTTCTCCTATTTTCGGGCAGTTTTCACATCAGGTGTAGCATTTACCATGGCTGACAACAACAACACAGATGTGTTCAAGATGTTTGCTACTGAGGAGAGGTTGGATGGGGACAACTACCCTATGTGGGCTTATATGATGCAACATGTTCTTGTGTCAAAGGGTGTCTGGAACATTGTGCAGGGCATTGATGTACGTCTTGGTTCTGAGGATGTAGGCGATGTTGAGGATGTTTCATGTCTTGCTGCAAGGATTGTAGATGTTAGAGTTGTTTTGCCTACGGTAGAACAAGCTCGTTGGGATGTTAAGGATGCGCAGGCTCATGCATTGATTGTGTTGTCTGTGAAGCGCACCATTGTTCCTCACATCCGTTTAGCAAAATCTGCAAAATAGGCTTGGGATATTCTAGCAGGTCTTTATGCAAGCCGCAATGAGGCTAAAATTGCTTTACTGCGTAAAGAGCTGGAGTCGAAGATTATGCATGAGGAAGATGATATGGACACTTTCCTTGCTAGTGTCAAGGATATCAATGA
Organism: Adiantum capillus-veneris; assembly: GCF_014529385.1. Taxonomy (NCBI): domain Eukaryota; kingdom Viridiplantae; phylum Streptophyta; class Polypodiopsida; order Polypodiales; family Pteridaceae; genus Adiantum; species Adiantum capillus-veneris. The sequence continues at coordinate 109,215,797 of NC_140938.1, read as the reverse complement.
GCAACTTATTTCTGTAGGTGAAGTTATTTCAGATAGTTCCCTTGTGCAGACTATTCTTGATTCCTTACCAGATTCTTACCAAACGTTTGCTAGTACTTGGAGACTTGAAAACCCAAGGAAATCCAGAAGTTGTCAAGTTTGATGCATTATGCACATTGCTGTTGCAAGAGTCACTTTCTAGAAAAAATAGGACTAGACAACGTGCAGTTGAACAGGCTTTTATTGCTTCTCAAAGAAAGGGTGGTAACAGCAATGCAACCACTTCTTATGGTTCTGCTGCGAGTGGCAAATATTCTGTTCCTAATGCTTCTGCTGGCAGCAATTCGTCTGGAAATTCTGGTGATAAGGGCAAAAAGAAGATGCGTTGCCATTATTGTAAAGCCAATGATCACTTGATTAAGTCGTGTCCTAAGTTGAAGGCCAAAGAGGCTAAGAAGAAAGAGGGTGGTTCCACTGCAAATGCTGGTTCCACTACGAATGCAGCCATTGTTGAGTCTTCTATGAAAGGAGACTGTGTTGTTGATGTTGATGCAAAATAGGCTTTTAGCACAGAGTGCACTTACAATCCTGCTATCCATGATGCATGCTTGTCAGTTGCTGCAGATTCACATGTGTGGTATTTTGACAGTGGTGCTACAAAGCACATTACCTCACATCGTGAATGGTTTACCTCTCTAGAGTCTGTCCCTCATGGGAATTCAGTCACTTGTGCCAACAACGCCTCTTATCCAATTTAGGGAGTTGGAAAGATTGTGCTCACTGTTGCTAATGGCAGTTCCTTCACACTTGTTGATGCACTTTATGTACCTGGGATCAAGAAGAATCTCTTGTCTGTATCCGCGCTTGCTAGACTTGGACTTGTAGTCAAATTTGTGGATGACAGATGTACAATTCATGATCTCAGTTTTGGTGATGAAATTGTTGCATCTGGGCTTTTGTGCCGTGGGTTGTATAAGCTCACTTTGTATGACAAGTGTGGATAAAATTTTGCAAATGCTGTTGCAGATTCAAGGGCTATTTCAGATGCAAAACTTTGGCATGCACGTTTTGGTCATCTGAATTTTGTCAGTTTGCTGCGTTTACAGAAATCTGATATGGTTGCTTCTTTGCCGCCTCTTGAAGCACCTGTCAAACATGTTTGTGAAGGCTGTATTTTGGGTAAGATGCAGCGTTCTAAATTTCCAAAGGATGGTTCAGTTCGGGCCACATGCAGGTTGCAGCTTGTGCATAGTGATGTTTATGGGCCCATGCAAACTCCGTCCTTGGGCAATTACCTGTACTTCGCGACTTTCATTGATGATTACTCCAGGCATGCATGGGTATTTCCGCTTAAAGTGAAGTCCGAAGTTTTTATGCACTTCAAACAATTTCTGGCTATGGCTGAAATGGGCACCCTCCGTTCCGATCGAGGGGGGGAGTATATGTCTCATGAATTTAATGCATTTCTGGCTAGTCGTGGGATAAAACACCAATGTACATTGTGTTGAGCCAGCAGAGGATCACACCCACATTTTTGCTCACACTCATCAATTTTGTAACCATTGATTGTAATAAATGTCTTTTCGACATTAATTTTGAATTGAGCCATTCATTAAGTAACGGGACTCAATTGAGTTTCCAGCTTGTAATCCCGAAGTAATTTCACTTGCTGATGTAATTAGTTAGAGATGTTCTCACCTCCAAGGCTGAGGTATATAAGCCAAAGTTTTGTAACCTAAAGTATGAGAGTTTTATTTAATCAAAGTGAGTTTTTGGAGCGCCGTGACTGTGTCAGAGAGAGAGAGAGAGAGAGAGAGAGAGAGAGAGAGAGAGAGAGAGAGAGAGAGAGAGAGAGAGAGAGAGAGAGAGAGAGAGAGTCTTATCTACTTGCTACGCGAGCTACAGAGCCGCCATTGGAGAAGCGACACCGCCATTGTGTTAGCAACGGCGAGAGCTACGCACAGACACCAAGAGTGCGCGCTATCGGCTTCTATGTGTGGTAAGTTCCTACGAGCTTCGGTGTGAGTTTTCTTCCAACTCGTGTGTCGGAATGGAGTGTGCAGCATATCTATAGAACCACAACGAGTAGAGCTACGCATTAGTACCATCGGGGTCAAGTTTCGGTCACCTGTATTTTTCGGTCTGTCTTCATACGCGTTTACCGCACGGAGTGATTATAGGTTGATTTTGCAGTTCAATTCTTTAGGGTGTTGTTCTTACCTAGTGTATAGACTTCCCCTTGAGTTTGAGATCGAATCAATGATTCTAGATCCTGTTTCGTATAGCATTCATTCGTAGTACGGATTTCAGTGACTTGCGTATTTTAGAACTTAGATTTGATTTCCTTAGTAGTGATTGTCATTAGAAGGTCGAGTAGGTGATTTGACACCCACCTAGTTGTTTCCATGCGCCTGCGGGTCAAGCTCCGTCCTCGTCTGACAAATTCTGTTGTTGGTTGAGTTCTCTCTATTTAGCTTCCGCTAGCGGCGTAACCGCCTTAACATTTGGCGCCGGTGCCGGGGACGAGAGCCCTAAGTAGGTGACCTTAGACTAATCCTACGAGGTGAATTGTATAAACTACTATGTATACTTTAGTTAGAAAAGATCTAGGAGTGGTGGACTCCGAAGATCTCGAGAGATACTAGGAAGTGGGGTATTCCTGGGTCTTCCGTGTTGACAGTATTTTTAGTTTAGCTTAGATTTGTTTGTCGTTTTGTTGGTGTTGAGTAGTTGTTGATAGAAGAAGAATTTGCTAGTCCGTGAGTGGCAGTGGATCTCTTTAAAATCACAATTACCAAACCCATTTTATGATTAGGAATAGCTTAGGTAGGACTTCATTTGATCCTGATCTAGAGCTAGTAATCATTGGAGTATTTGCTTGATATGGTTGATTGCATGTTAGATCACTAAACCGTCGAGTTAGTAGTGAAACTTGCAATAAACAAAAGTCAAAGAAATTTTCTGTGTATCTGGGAGTTGCTGAACACTTGAGAAAGCTTTATGAAGGATTCTGTGCCAAAAAACTGGAAATCTGCAACTTTAGACATCATACGCGTATGATGTCTAAATGACCAAACAGAGACCAAAACAGAAATTTTGACTTTACCAGAGTGTTCAAAAGGGGGGTTATAACCTAATTTCAACTTAAAACAAGAGCATTAACACTCAAAGAAACCCAAAAAAACAAGTCGGAGTCCAAGAAACACAAAGAATAGGAAATTTTGGATTCAGATCTTGTTTTTACATTCAAACCTGACAAAAACACTTGAAACTCAATTATAAACATTGGAGAAGGCTTAAAACCAAAAATAGTCAAAATCTAGGACAAAAGACATCATACGCGTATAATGTCTTTTAGCACATCCACTGCTTAATTTTGATATCTGACCTGACAAGATTGTTACAAACACTGTAGAAAGCATAAATATCAAGTCTTGACCCAAATTGAGGAAAAAGACATCATACGCGTATTATGTCTTTTACCTAATTTTGGACATATTTTGATACTTTGCCAACACAGATCCATTGTAATAGCTGTCTAGAGGTTATATTTCAAGTTTCATCCCATTTGGATCATAATTGACCCAAAACAAGTCAAAAGCGGAAAATTGCCAAGAAAAGCCTAAATTAGCCATAACTTGCTCAAACAGAGTTCAAACTGAATTTTGTGAGTGGAAAGAGCATAAGGGGGCCAGTGAGAGTGAGCATAACCAAAATAGTCTAAATCTGTGAAAAAAGACATCATACGCGTATAATGTTTTTTTCAGCATAACTGCAACAAAATTCTCACTTGATGAAACAGAAGTTGTCCAACTGACAAGATTAAACAATTGACCAAGTATCAATCAGTTTGGATCAATTCTGACCACAAAAACTTGGGAAAACAAATTGCCGAGACGGAAAAGTTAAAGTCCTTTAGGGGAATTGATGAATTTGAGATCGGGCAGGAATCTCCAGAATAACCAACCAAAACAAGGGGAACAAGCAAGTGTCATATCAACCGAGGGAAGTGTAAACCAAAGTTGGGTGCAACCATTAGAGCCGATCTTTGAAGGAAGTGTTTCTGATACTTCTTCGGAGAGATCTTACGAGATTTTCACCGAACACTTGGAACACTTGAACCTGAACAACAGAGAAAATATGGCAGCAGGATCATCAAACCCTTCCGCCACAATGAAGCTATTGTTCATAAAATACCAGTACGACAATGAGCAAGGTGCCAAGATCTACAAAGATGGAATGGACCGCTATTGTGTAAAGATAGAAGATAGACCTAGTGAGTTCAAGGACTTAGTGCCTGTGAGCTATAGCGGAGATAGATATCTAGATGACGAGGGTACCATGTACTTGGTAGTACTAAACCCTAACATTGTGGACAAGTGGGGATTAATGGGCACCAAAGCCAAAGTAGATGAAGAACTCGAGGAGAAAGCACCAATAATGAACTTCCCTGATGCGAGGTTAAGAAGAGAGAATGAAACTACAAGGATCAACACTGATAACATCTATGTGGGGCTATACAAATATAATAATGGGGAGCAAGATCTCTATTATAGATGTGAAGAACCCTACACTGGAGAGTTGACAGACAAAAAAAGACTTTATGTCTTTACCTACACAGAGGGATCGGAAGTGAAAATTGCTGCTTACGACAAGTATGGGAGGCAATACTCAACAATGGGCAAGAAAGAATTAGAAGGATATACATACTTTGGGGGACCACTACATCAGTATTATGTTACTTCTAGCTCACAAAGACTAGCACCAACAAATGGAGTGCAAAACCCAATGACGACAGGAGGACAAAGAACTCATGCTGCTGACTCTTTCAGTCAACCTCAGTACTCGAAGCTCGGACCAATGGGATCATTACATTCCAGAGAGTTAATGGATACGAATCGAGGTAGTGCAGTTCCAATCCCCACATATACCACTCCAGGTCCAAGGTTCGAAGCGGAACCATCACATTTACCTCCTAGTAGTAGATTCAGGGCAGGGGAACCGACAAGGGTAACCCATGAAGTCCATGATGCTAGAGAAAGCTTTAGCCGGGACACAGGAGCAGTGAGATTGGTAGCAGACCATAGACGTATGAGACCATCTCAAGTAGCGAAGTGTATGCCAAAGAAGTATGGTGGTTCAGGAGATCCGTATGCACATGTGTCACTCTTTAAGCAAGTCTTAAGAGCTGAGCAGATAACAGATTTCCATACACAATACGAGGGATTTGGTCTTACTCTAGAAGGTACGGCATTGACATGGTTTCAACCACTGAACATAGGGGGATTCCATGACATTGACCATTTGCTAAGAGAGTTTGCTGAGGAATTCTCAAAACGAGGGTTTAAGCACAATACGGTCTCACAAATATATGCTTTTAAACAGAGAGAACACGAAAAAGTGAAGGAAGCTTCACTTCGCTTCAAACAATACATTGAGAGATGTCCAGTACGTGAACGACCACAAGATGATAGACTATCTGTTCTCTTTATTGAGGGACTGAGAAACGACACTCTCAAGAAGGACTTGCACTTGAAAGCTTGTACAAGTTTCGAGCAAGTCACGAGAGAGGCATTGTACTTAGTGGATAACTGTACGGTTTATGGAGAGGTGTCAGCGGATACAGATTTTGCATCCAGTAGCTCCTCCTCCGTAGCGAGCGAGACTACCACTAAAAAGAATGTTCAAACAACAACCATGCCAAATGTAGAGCAAATAATAGAAGATGCTCTAAAAAGGATGGCACCATACCAAAAACCATTGCCAAAAACACTGAAATGGTGTGCTATTGAACAAAAATGGACAAACCATCCAATAGAGGAGTGCTATTACAACAAAGGGTATGTAAGGGAGCGTCAGTATGCACCTCCTGCTCAATTAGCACCACCTCAAGTACATCCAGTACCTCGATACCCAACGGGAAATGTACCAGGACCTATGGGGATAGAAAGACCGCAACCGGTATTGGGACAACAACCACCTTTACCAGGAGCAAGACCAGTAGGCATTAGATATGCACCAACCTTAGAGAATCAGGAAGAACAAGCCTTAGTGCCTGTTCAAGCCTATTATGAAGAATCTGGTGCACACATGTTTCCAACTGTGTATTACCCACCAGAAGAACCCAAACAACCAGAACCATGGGGCATGATTGGGAATGTTGGAATACCAACAGTTATAAGTGCTTCTGATGAAGAGAGATACAATTTGGACGCAAAAACATTGATGTTCATAGCTCATGGAGGGTTAACAGGACAAAGACCATCCTATCCACAAAGGACGAATCAAATGGGACCAAGACCAGCACTAGGACCCTGTTACAAGTGTGGAGGTGACCATCTGATGAATGTTTGTCCACATACGAAAATCATTAGAATTAACGCTTATTGCACTGAGTGTGGGGTTACTCACTTCATTGAGGATTGTTCAAAGAATCCAAACAAAGTGCAAAAGACGACATTGAATATGCTAGAAACTATTCCTACCAGCAGTGGGTCTGAAAATGAAACTCTAATACCAACGCAAGTTGTTACTAGAGCTCAAGCTAAGAAAACCACTAGAGAACCTGAGAATGGAAAGTTAGCGACTGAAGTGGTTAGTCAAGGACCGCGGAGTCAGAGAAACACATGGAAAGCTAGAAAAGCACGCATGAAGTTGAGAAAAGAACGTGAAGACGCTATTCTAGCTGAGGAACTAAAGCGAACTAAAGATAGATTAGAAAAACTTGAGAGTCAAAACGGGAAACGAGAGATAAGCCCAGAAAGAACGAAACAAAAGAGTATCAAAGAAACAACGAGCTTAAGCTCAGGGGGATCAGTGCTAGTCAACAAAGTACACGAACCATTGGACGCACTGATGAGAGCTTACGAAGCTAGGTTAAAGAACAACCAAACACAAGAACAGAGGTGGATGACATACCCAAACGCGGAATTGGAAAAGCAGAGACTTGAAATGTGCCAGAGAATGATCGAGACTGCACAAGCCTTATTAGAACCACCAAAAGAAACAATGAATTGTGGAACGGAAAACCCAATTCAGCAAGAGACTATCGTTTCACGGGTAGCTGAAAAGACTCCCAGTGCACAAACGCCTGAAAATACACACAAGGATGACCGCATAGTATTGAACACAACCGATCAGGAGATAGAGAGTTTTCATCCAGTCATACAGAGGTCTTACGGAAGAGATGAGGATTACAATGAATTTTGGAAACAAGTGAGAGAGGCAAACTTTGCAAACGAGCTAAGTTGCCAAGCTAATCATACAAATTGGGAAAAGGACATCAGGAATCCTCCCATAGTGGAATTTGAGGCAGGATCTCAAGTGGACTTGGATCTGCAATCTTACTGGGGAGATGGGGGCTCTGCTAGAACAATGGAGAGCAAACCTCACTCACTGAATACCTTACCTTCATACTTAGGAGAGTATGAAGCAAAATCCGAGACTAGAGCACTTCCCTCACAAAGAATCTCATCAGAAAAAGTCATGGACTCGCAAGGATTGATAGAGATCTTGTCAACACCAGTGACATGCACTATCACTCTAGCTGAGCTTTTGAGGCTAAGACCACATATCTGGACCACTGTAGGAAAATGCTTGGAGAAATTTGGGATAAAAGACCCAACATCGAGACTGCAAGAGGGTATACAAGAGCTGAGTAAACCACAAAAGAACGCTAAGCCTGTACCCTTAAACAAGGTCGGAGAGTATTGCGAAGGTGAAGAGGGGAATACAACCTTACCAGTTGAATTCCAAGGAGTGAACACGATGGCAATACTAGACAGCGGAGCCGGGGTAGCCATTGCTACAAAAGAAATCTGGAATAAATGGGGGAAACCAGCAATAAGGAAGACTAGGTTGAAACTCCAATTAGCAGATGGACACATGGAGAAACCTATGGGGTTATTAGAGAAAGTCGTAGTGACTTCTTGCGGCATTGAATACAAACATACTTTTGCTATTGTCGATTTTGGCAAGGAGAGTAACTATGATATCATACTGGGAAGACCATTCATGAGACAATTGAAAATGGTCCAGGATTGGGGCTACGATCACATATACCTGAGAAATATGGAAACCACTACACGTGTGAACCTGAGAGACCATAGCTACAAAGATGTGAACCGAACACCGGTAGAGGAGTTTGATTCAGCTACTTTGGCGGGATCCGAATTTCCAGCTTGGTTAGGTAAGCCCAAGGAGTTATGGATGTGTGGAGCCTCGAAATGTGGAAGTCTGAGGCAAGAAGAATATGTTTTAGAAAGGGCTATCGAAGACGAAACTTATATAGGAGAACCCTTTCCAGAGGACACACTTGAACCATTAGAATGGACACACATTCTAGCAACCCTAGATGTTTGTGCAATTCCGGATGGTCCCACAACGAAATTTTGTGACAAGGACGGGTACGACGTGGTTCCGTACTTCATGTTGAGAACTGTACTCGAAAAAGAAACTGAAAAGAACGATACACTGGAAAAGGAAGATGAAGAGGAGGTGTTTCACGACATTCCCGATCATCCTGAGTGGGGAAATGAAGCAGACAACGAGTCAACGGACAATTCAAGCGGAAACTAAGAAACTATAACGGATGTCCGATTTTATGATTTTCCGAACCAAACTAAACAACGCCAGAAACGCTATAGAGCAAAGAGAAAAACAAAGGGGGTTAGAACCAATCCGATGCCTAGAGTAAGAGGAAAAAATCAATTCCTAATGCTAGTAAAGGCGGAAGATTGTGTTAAGGACAAGATTTCTGGAAGAATGAAAGGCAATGATCAAAAGAGCTTACGAAAAGACAAAAGAGGCTCAAGAAATCAAGTTCAAAGGAATGGAATGAAAACAGAAACAGAAAAATCAGAAAAGAACAAGCGCAACAGAGAACACACGAAGTCCAAGTTAGAACGTAGAAACAAGTACAGAGAGCTCAAGAAAACTCTGAAAGAAGTTTGGACGACAGAATTTGAGAGTGGAGAGGACGAAAACGCCAAAATCAAGGAAAACATGGATGTTCCCTCTCACTATAGGAAATTCACAATAGAGGATAGGAAGGTGGTATTAACCCAACCTATTTGAGAGAGAAGGGAGAACGAATCTTATGACGGACCGGAGGATGCAAAAAAAGTTGATTTAGCAGCTCCAGGTGAGACACCTAGACCGGTGTACATAGCCACAGATTTGTCTCCAGGCGAGGAAGAGAGACTTTTGAGTCTTCTCAGAGAGTATAGGGATGTGTTTGCATGGTCTTATAAGGACTTAAAGGGAGTTGACCCATCGATATGCCAACACACAATCCCACTGAAACAAGACGCAAAGCCTAGCAGACAGAGACCATACACATATAATGATACATTTGCTAAGCGAATCAAAGAAGAGATAGATAAGCTAATGGAAGTTGAATTCATATACGAGATTGAACACACCGATTGGGTATCTCCGATTGTGGTAGTACCCAAGAAGAACGGAAAACTCCGAGTGTGTGTCAACTTAAAGAAAGTGAATGCTGCAACAATCAGGGACAATAATCCCCTGCCGATAACTGATCATGTTCTAGAGCGTGTATCAGGGAAAACAACATACTCTTTCCTTGATGGTTTTTCAGGATATAACCAGCTAGCCATAGCACTGGAAGATCAACATAAAACAGCTTTTGCAACGGAGTGGGGAATATATGCTTATCGGGTTATGCCTTTTGGTCTAACCAATGCTCCCGCAACCTTCCAGAGGCTGATGACGCATGCTTTCAAAGAATACTTAAGGTTGTTTCTAGAAATATACATGGATGACTTATGTGTACATTCTCTTCTGAGAGATGAGCATCTAGAACACCTAAGAAAAGTATTTGAGAAATGTAGGACAAGATTTCTCAGAAACAGGTCAAACGGAGTCCAAATTGAGAAATTTCAAATCCTAAAGTGCATTTCACGACGAGATAGGAGCACATGTCAAATTTGGTAACAAGTGATCCGGGAAGTCCGAAGTTAAGTATTTTTCACTTCACTTTCAAGCTCATTTCCACTATTACCTTCTTGGAGAGAGCAAAGAGCACATAGGAGCATCCAACCTTCTACAGCCTTCTACGACTGCTACGAGAGCTCAGAGGACACCAGACATGAGAGGTAGACTCGTTGCCATAAGCTTTTGATGCTTATCATTAACTTTTGTCGCGAAAACTGACCAAAACCAAGAAACAAGAGCAGACGGGGAATGCCGTAGAATGCTAGGTAGTGGCACAACCGCTTAATCAAACCTTGCAAGAACTTATAGGTGGGTTACCCTAGTATAGAAGATGGGTTTCTAACACTCAAAGCTCGAGAAAGAACGACTGGAAAAACCCTAGGTCAACAGAGCCTGCAAGAGGCAAACAGGAAAAAGTTGTTAACAACATCGAGGGCAATGCAACCATGGAGTATCTCCAGGTTTGGACCACCAAAAGTAGGTCGGAACAACCGATTCGGCTGCATACACACAAAGCGTCATTTTGGCATAACGGCTGAAATTGACGACCGAATGAAATGAAACTTCACAAGCAGCTTCAAATATACATGGATGACTTATGTTTGCAAGCAAAACCCAAAAGAAAGCTGATTCACTTATCGATGGTGAAAAAGACGCTTTCGGGCAACCAAAAGGAGAAAGATGGAGAACGGGAAGCCAAAGTCAAGTTCAACCAAATAGATGGCTTCACAACATATCCAATGAGCTGGAAATGCAACTCTCGAGAAGAAAAGTTGAAGAAATTCAACTCCAAGGCAAAAAGACGACTTCGGGGACTGAAATGCCTATAAGGGGGCTTTTTAGCTAAACTAATGACTTTTTAAGTTGAAAACTAGTTAGCAGGGCTTAGGGCACTAGCACAAAGCATTCTTTGCACAAAAAGACCAACATTTCAAGAGAAGACATCATACGCGAATGATGTCTCACGGCATGAATTTCACATCCATTTCAACATTTGAGTACATAGCCTCATTCCACATGTTAATCACATCCTATGAACCAAGTATCATGAGAATTGGAGTTAGAAAACCCAAGGAAAACCAAAAAGACGCAAAGTAGGCCATAAAATTGATTTTTGGTCCTAATTTTGTCAAAATAACTCCAAACTCATTGAAACTTTGTAGGATTGTTGATTAACACATCTACAAGCTATCTGGAACCAAAAAGCACCATTTTGACACAAAAGACATCATACGCGTATGATGTCTATTTTCACTTACAGAGCCAAAACTGCTCATTTGTCATCATACATCCATTATATATATCTAATACATGCTACATATGAAATTTGGAACCATTTGGTCAAGAGGATCACCCCATTAGCCCAATTGAGGGAAAATCCTTCACCTAAAACCTATTTTTGGTCCAAATCCAACATACTCAAGTCCAAACCAAGATTTGAGTAGATATAGTCCTTCACTAGTACATGGGGAGTCCACAGAACCAATCCCATGCAAAATTGATGAAAAAGACATCATACGCGTATGATGTCTCCAGAGCCATTTTTAGCCCAAAATCTATCCAAACTTCATAAATCCACTGAATAAGCCTATCTAAAGCCAAATCCAAGCTTATAGAGAAATTTGGTCCAAAAATACACTAAAGACATCATACGCGTATGATGTCTCACTATGTGATTTTGGCACCTCAGGGCTTCAACCACCAAACAGAAGTGATCTACATGCCATTTGAAAGTGAACCACCAAGTTTTATCCAATTTGGATCATAAAATCCAAATCACTTTCAAAATTTTGCCAAGAGCCGGAACTGGACTAAACTGGCCAAAACTTGACAAAATGGGATCCAAACTCAAATCCAAGCATATGATACTCATGTATACACTATCAGCTACAAGCACAACCAATATGAAGTCATTTTGACACAAAAGACATCATACGCATATGATGTCTCCAGCATGATTTTGAGCCCATTTTGCATATTTTTTCACCTACCTTGCATCCTTAGGCCCTGAATAGCTCATGTTTCAATTTTCAAGTCATTTGGATAGTTAAAAGCTTCATTTCGGCTTTCAGTACTAAAAAGACGCTAACTTCTGAAATTGGAGTTACAGGATCCATGGATTCCGCCAAGTTATCGGCAACGAAGAGAAAAAGACCGACAATCAAAGATGCTCTTGCAGAAGCGGAACCCTTTGACATTCCAACAAAAACCCTCAAGCCAACCAAAACTTGGGTGGAGGAAGCAGTATTGGAGAAAGAGGGAATAAACATCTACCAGGGGACTTTCAGAGATCCTCAAGGGCAAGCGGTGGATGTACCGATGATCCCACAAGAATTGGTAGATTATAGCAGGTCAGAAGACATCAGCAGGTACCTGGAAAGGGCAGACTTGCACAGTTTCTTCACCTCGAGACCATCAGGTGTGGATACAAAATGAGTGTACGAGTTGGCAACATCCATTCAGAAGGATGGGAAAGCCACATTGACAGCCATGGATGGAGAGAAAGTAGAAGTACAGATCACTCCACAGCTCATTGCAGACGCATTGAAGCTGCACAACAAAGGGAGCTCTGTCAGGGAAAGAAGGGAGGCCATAGAGGTTTATGGATCCAAGAAACAGAATGCAACCTATGGAGATATGGCTGACCAAAGAGCGGCAACCCTTTGCCGACTGTACAACCAGTTTCTCCATGTTTGCAGTAAAAGACCGCAAAAGTATACGACACCGCCCCATGCCATTGCGACCACCATCACATGGGCATTAAACAGCAATATGCCAAAAGAGGTGAATTACGCTCAACACATCCACAAGCAAGTAATTGCCATGCACAACGAGAAGCCAAAGTACATAGGAGGAGCGGAAATTCTGACAAGAATAGCTTATGAAGCTATTGGAGCTAGAGATCAGTGGCCAAAGGTTCGCTCCCAGAATGAGTGGCTTAGAGAAGCCGACGAGGAGGAAGAACAGGCCGAAGTATCCAGAGGGCGTCCACAAGAGCACGCCGGAAACTAGAAATAGTTTCAGAACCTGAAGAGGAGGTGGACGAGCCGCTTATGAAGAAAGTAAAGAAGAAGGTTGCTCCCAAGCAAACCAAAAGTCAGAAAGTGGCAAGAATGGAAAGACTAGTGGAGCAGTTTAGAGCAGAAAGAGCTCTAAAGGGCGACTTTGAAGAAAAGTGGGTGCCAGACCCCACCAAAGTTGGAACTAGCTCAGCCAGGCCACATGTTGATCAATACGATCAATATATTAAAGCTTATGAGGAGTCAGAGGCTATACTGGAGCAGCAACCTGTCGAGCCATACAAACTAAATCTCAAGAGAAAGATGGGCAAGCCGACAAGGGGAAAGCCAAGGAAGCTGAGGACAGATACCCCTCTATGACTGATGTACCAAGCCCGAAGAAGACGGAAAATATCGTGGAAGAGACCACAATAGAGATGGACACAGATGATTTGGAAAAGCCGAAGGCCGAGACCAAAGAAAAGGAGATAGATCCAGTTCAGCAAAAGAGAAATGATTATGAGGATCTGGTAGTGATAGGATACACTGAAGCAGAGGCCCTTGAGGCAGTTTATGGGATCACCCTACAAAAACAAGATGATCGGAGAGGGACGTAGGAAAAAACAAAGAGTACAAAAGAAAGTGAAGAGAAACTGGACGAACAGAACGTACTAGAAGAGCCGAAGCCAGTGGAGGTGGTGGCAGAAAGAGCTTTAGAGTTGACAAATGAAGATGAAAAAGACATGCACATGGTGCATGAACTGCTAGGCAAGATCAAAGAAAGATCCAGGGCAAAGGAAGTAGAGATTGAGACAGCCAAACAAAGGGAAGCAGAGTTGCAGAGGAAATTAGAGAATGCTATGACTGAATCTGAAAGTCATAAAGCATCACTCTATGACGTGGAAAATGAGAGAGACGGCTTGATACTCCAGCTAGCCGAGGCTTCAAGAGAGGTAACAAGTGCACAAGAAGCAAAGGAGCGGATAGAAGATGAGTTGGAGGCAGCCAAGGATGAGCTCATTGAGCTAAGGGAAAGAGTCGAGCTCCAAGAAAGAACAATCACTAGACTTAGGACTACCCCTAGAGCTAGCAGAGTAGGAACCGAACAAGAAGGAACTCTCGTACCAGCTTTAGAAGACCAGATCCGAAGCTTACAAAGAGAGCTAAGATTAGAGCAAGTGCAAAGGTTGCACATTGCAGAGGGATCATTGGCCGCAGAGGAGAGGCTCACATTAGAAAATCAAACACTATGGACAGAGAATGAGGCCCTCCGCAAACAGCTCCAAGATCTACAAGAGCAACAAAGAAGAGAGACAGAGACACCACAAGAAGAATCAGGTGGAGCAGCCATAGAGCTACCAGAAACTGGAGAGGCAACCACAATTGAAGATCCAGCCCCAGCTCACGAGGTGGCCTCGACTTCAGGAATCTCTGAAGAAGAAGAACAAAGGCTCCATGACCAAATAGAAAAGTCAGCAGAGGAGAGTGCCAAGGCGGAAATGGAATGGGAGAGGAGACTCCTCATCTCCATTAGACTTCAGGGATTAGACACAAAAGTGCTCCATGAAGAGTGGATGCAACCCAGCCTGTCTTTCCCTTTGATGAAATTTGAAGTGCTAAAGACGAAAAAGAGAATAGAGGAGGAGAAGTATGTCGCTCTTTACGAAGGCGATATCACAAAGGAGGAACAGTCAAAGAAGATAGTAGATTCACAACCTAGATGGAGGAAAGGTTGGCTGAACAAATACCCAGCCTACCTCATCTACTTGGTGGAGGCACCAAAGGAGATTCGGGAGAATGCAACCTTCTGCCCGGTGCCAAGAGTCAGAAACTGGAAAGAGCATGGCGAGATTGCAGAAAAGAAGCCAAATTGGCTTAATTATCCCAGGATGCCAGGACCAAAGGCAGGAGAGAGAATAGGTAAAGCCTACATGGTGAAAACCCTAACGGGAACCATCAAGCTCTTTACTGGCTCTCCTGACCTTTCGTGTCAGATGCTCAAGAAAATCTGCAGGACTCTCTTAGCTTGCATTGAAGTGTTCGCGCCAGATAAAGCCACGACCTCAAGTCTACTATCGACGGCCGACACAGTGACTGATATGATATATGATCTTTCATTGCAGCCTTCTCCAAAAGTGTTGCACCTCCTATACCAAAGGATTATGTTTTTGCCTAGCTTCCACATGCAAACATTCGAAGAAGCTTTCTACACCGTCTTTTTCACCCACGAAAGCAAAATATTCGGCCCAACCTTGACCATCGGCAACCTACGATACGAATCACATTTGCAGATGCTCAAGACGACAGGACTTTATTGACCAAGCATAAAAGTCATGTCAGGGACGACATGAACGCGGAGGGGGGGAGTGTTGAGCCAGCAGAGGATCACACCCACATTTTTGCTCACACTCATCAATTTTGTAACCATTGATTGTAATAAATGTCTTTTCGACATTAATTTTGAATTGAGCCATTCATTAAGTAACGGGACTCAATCGAGTTTCCAGCTTGTAATCCCGAAGTAATTTCACTTGCTGATGTAATTAGTTAGAGATGTTCTCACCTCCAAGGCTGAGGTATATAAGCCAAAGTTTTGTAACCTAAAGTATAAGAGTTTTATTTAATCAAAGTGAGTTTTTTGAGCGCCGTGACTGTGTCTGAGAGAGAGAGAGAGAGAGAGAGAGAGAGAGAGAGAGAGAGAGAGAGAGAGAGAGAGTCTTATCTACTTGCTACGCGAGCTACGGAGCCGCCATTGGAGAAGAGACACCGCCATTGTGTTAGCAACGGCGAGAGCTACGCACAGATACCAAGAGTGCGTGCTATCGGCTTCTATGTGTGGTAAGTTCCTACGAGCTTCGGTGTGAGTTTTCTTCCAACTCGTGTGTCGGAATGGAGTGTGCAGCATATCTATAGAACCACAACAAGTAGAGCTACGCATTAGTACCATCGGGGTCAAGTTTCGGTCACGTGTATTTTTTGGCCTGTCTTCATACGCGTTTACTGCACGGAGTGATTATAGGTTGATTTTGCAGTTCAAGTCTTTAGGGTGTTGTTCTTACCTAGTGTATAGACTTCCCCTTGAGTTTGAGATCGATTCAATGATTCTAGATCCTGTTTCGTATAGCATTCGTTCATAGTACGGATTTCAGTCACTTGCGTATTTTAGAACTTAGATTTGATTTCCTTAGTAGTGATTGTCATTAGAAGGTCGAGTAGGTGATTTGACACCCACCTAGTTGTTTCCATGCGCTTGCGGGTCAAGCTCCGTCCTCGTCTGACAAATTCTGTTGTTGGTTGAGTTCTCGCTATTTAGCTTCTGCTAGCGGCGTAATCGCCTTAACACATTGCCTTATACACCTCAACAAAATGGTGTTGCTGAGAGGAAAAACAGGTCACTGACGGAAATGGCACGATGTATGGTGAAAAGTCAAGCTTTGACGCATTCTTTTTGGCTTGAGGCCATCATGTGTGCCACTTATGTACTTAACAGGTGTCCTACGAAATCTTTGCAGTCTATTACTCCATATGAAGCATGGCATGATAGAAAGCCTTCTATTGAGCACATGCGTGTTTTTGGCTGTTTGGCATATGCTTTGGTGCCACAAGTGCAGCGCAGAAAATTGGATGATAAGGCTGTCAAATGTATTTTTGTTGGTTATAGTGCTGAAAGCAAAGGTTAGAGGTTGTATCATCCGCAAACAAAGCGTATTCTGGTTTCACGCGATGTAGTGTTTGTGGAAGATTCTGTTCAGCCCTTGCTGTCATGTACTAGAGACAGTAATGTAAGCTCACAGGACATTTATGACACTTTGTTGCCTCTTTTCAGTGGTGGAAATATGAATGTAAGTTCCAATGAGGCAAATGTACAGCCTATGGGGGTTTCTGAAAATGTTTGAGATCAGCCTATTACTGATGCAGATGTACATGATGTACTTGAGGGCTGAAAATGAGGAGGCTAGAGGTATGCCAAAATGGCTGGTGCACACTTTGCGTGACAGTGAATTGGATGCACCTTTGTCTAGTCGTACTCTTTCAGGCTCTTGCCATGCATCTTATGCATCAGATTGTTATGCTCTGGCTGTGTCTAGCTTACATGATGTTGAGGAGCCTCTGACTTTTGATGAAGCACATAATTCAAAAAATTGGATGGCTGCCATGCAATCAAAATATGATGCACTTATAGAAAATAACACATGGACTTTATGTGATTTGCCTCCTGGAAAAAAGGCCATTGGTACGAAGTGGGTTTACAAGTTGAAACGCAAGCCGGATGGTGAGATCGATCGCCATAAGGCTCGACTTGTTGCAAAAGGTTATGCACAGCAAAAAGGCATAGATTATGAAGAGACTTTTGCTCCCACTTGTCGTATGACTACTGTGCGTTTTCTTTGTGCATTGGCAGCTCATTTTGGTTGGGATGTACATCAATCAGACATTGTTACTGCTTTCTTGAATCGTGACATATTTGAGGAAGTTTATGTAACGCAGCCTCGCGGTTTTGTCATAAAAGAACAAGAGGACAAAGTGTGCAAATGTAACAAGGCTTTGTATGGGTTTAAGCAATCTCCTCGTGCTTGGTATGAGAAAGGTGACACTCATTTGGTCAAACAAGGCTTTTGTAATAGTCCAACAGAAAGCACATTGTATGTAAAGCGTGAGGGTGATGTACTTCTCATTGTGGTTCTTTATGTTGATGATTTGCTGACCACTGGACCAAATGAGAGACATATTGCTGAATTTAAGGCTGATTTGAATGCTACTTTCAAGATGAAAGATTTGGGGCTGTTGCATCATTACTTGGGTATACAGTTTAAGCAGTGTGATGGTGGTATTGCCTTGTGTTAGAAAAGTTACATAGAGACATTGCTATGTACGTTTGGACTTGAGGATTGCAAACCTATTGCCACTCCCATGGAAACAGGTTTGAAGTTGAGTCTACATGATGCTGGTGATCCTGCTGATGTCACTCTTTACCAAACTGCTGTTGGCTGCCTCGTTTATGTATGCAACACGAGGCCAGATATTCAGTTTGCAGTCTCACAGGTCAGTAGATTTATGCATAGCCCAGGGTCTAAGCATTGGCAGGCTGTCAAGAGCATTTTCCGCTACCTTAGTGGCACTTTACATTTTGGCTTGTTTTATCCCAAGGGGGGATCATTGCCGCTAGACTTACATGCTTTTTCGGACTCGGATTGGGTTGGTTGTTTTGGCACGCGAGTGTCCACAAGCGGTTTTTGTTTCATGCTTGGCAGTTTAAGTATATCATGGTTGAGTAAGAAGCAACCTACTGTGGCCACTTCGAGTCGTGAGGCTGAGTACAGGGCAGTCTTCACAGCTACGGTTGAGTGTGTATGGCTAAGACACCTTATGGATGATTTGGGTGTTGGATAGGACACTGCCAACACTATCTACACTGACAGTCAGAGCGCATTGGCAGTTGCGAGGAACCCAGTTTTTCATGCTTGCACAAAGCACATTTAGGTGCATTATCACTATGTCAGGGAGAGGCTCTCAGTAGGAGAGATCAGCTTGGCTTATGTGCCAACACAGGACGACCTTGCAGATCTTTTCACAAAGGCATTGTCTCGTGAGAAGCTTGAAGCTTTCCGCAAAGCTTTGGGCTTACTCCCCTTTGTGGACTGATCATGTCCTCATGGCATGGCACTTCCCTTTACTCATGTGCCAGCTCTCGTTCACCGCATCACTCCAGGGGGGATTTGTTACCATATACATGTGGTAGTGATGTGTGTGAACACACTAGGACCGCCGGGGTATTTTTTCCCTCTTTAGGAGGTTTTTTCCCCCGAGCATTGTATATACGCCCATCACTCTAGGGCTATCTATCTTTCCATTGCACACTAAGTAACACACTCTCTATTGTGTGCCTTGAGCTTCCTTCATCTTCTCCAAGCCGTGTGTGTTTCTCTGCAACCCTAATTCCAACATAATTTTTCCCTTTGCATCACTTTTGTCTTTATTTTCCATGGGTTTGACATTCCGTCTAACCCCTTGTTGGAAATTGATGCGTGAAGCAACCATGGTATGGTGGATTACTTCACTGATAGAGTCAGGCCATTAAGGGTCAACATACTCGGCCATCTCCTCAGGTAATCCTGCACAGAATTGTTGTTTTTGCTCAACAAAGTCTATCTTTTGAAAGACAGTAGCCTTGAGATGTAAATCCCAAAACTTGTCCACATATTTGTGGATAGACTCATGAGAGAGAAGCCTTAAACTCCACCATTCGGTGAGCACTTTGTCCTTTGCATCACTTGCAAGGAATTGCAAGTGATGCAAGGAATTGCTTCATGATGGAAACTCGTAGAGTTTTCCATGTCTTTGGTGCTTCACCATTGCCTCGAAGACTAGCCCACCATTGACGAGCCGATTTTTAGAAGTGCATAGCTACATGGCGTAGCTTGGAAGACTCCGTGAAACCCTCGTCTCCAAAGGCCGCATCAAATTGTTGGATGAAGGTCAATACTTTGTCGGTAGCACCAAAGGTTCCATCATAGGTGAGAAAAGAGATACTCTTTCCTCCCTCTTTGAACTTCTTGAGCTTTTGTGACCTTTGCCATGCAGGGTAAGATTTGTGATGTCCTCCCCTCTTATATTCTCTAGGAGAATAGCCATAGCTTTCATCGTTAGAGGAGGAAGGTGAAGAAGAAGGAGAAGAGGGTGACCTCTTTCTTCCCTTTTCTTCCTTGGTTTCCTCTCTTCCCTTTTGGAGTGACGAGGAGAAGGACTATGGGTTAACCGTTTCCTCTTGGGAGGAGTTGGCAATCGTTTAGTCCTCCATCTTCGTGGAGCCACATCTTCGGAGGAATTTAGGGATTCATTGTTTTTTTTATCTTTGGATTCCTCCTCTCGTAAGGGAGAGAGTCTTCTTTTGGGGGTCTCTTCAAGAGGCCTCGTAAGCTCTCTCTCCTCTTGGAGAGGAAAGAAAATCCCATAAGCACAAAGTTGTTGAGTAACTTCGGCTTGCAAAGTGGGGTTGCCCATAGCTTGTTGCAACCTAGTGACAAGATAATCAACAAACATGGGAGCATCATCATTGGCACCTTCATGTGCAAAATCAAAGTTATCAATGTTCATTCTCCTCTCTTGATTATTGTTAGCCATGCTAATTAAACTTACATGTTTACTTAGTGTATGATTTGGAAATTCAAAACCTTAGTTACTACTCCTCTTAGCCTTTGAAAATAGGCACTTAAGTATCTACACCCACGGCTTGAATTGGTTAATTCTAGAGAGTAGTGGAGTGTGTCTAACATAGCAAAGTTGTCGAGGGATAGCTCCTTTTGGACTTATTATGGTTCAATAATGGTAAATCCATAGGCAAGTCTAAATAGACTCCATTATTAAGTCCAAAGCTCCCGAGATGTGCACCATATCCCACATAGTGGGCTCAACAAAACCGATAATAGATCCCAGTCCCACTTACCGTAATATAATTAACAAAATCAACCATTAATAGGCTACTTAAGGACCACTCTTCTCAAGCAAGAAAAGAGAAACCAAATGCTCTGATACCAATGTAATGGAAATGGCCTATGAACTTTGAGAGTAGCAGAATTAGGAAAGTAGGTGAAGCACTTTTAAGAGATTACTTTGTGAGCATAGCGGGTGAACTTAATTGATGGTAGCAACATAAACATGGTACTTAGTTAACTTGGCATGAACAATACTTTTGCAAGAGAGAGAGTTTAGAGAACATGACAATAGTTGAGGACTGGATTCATATGGAGCCAGTCCCCCCTCCAATAGGCATTTGTATTATAGTTTCTCCCATCAAGAGAGACTTGGTACAATACAATCTTTGTGTTCCTTGTGACCTTGGTGATGCAATGAAGATGGAAAGCTTCATGCATCACAAACATAACATAACATAAACTTGAAGAAAGCATTAACTATCCCAAGCCTCAGTCCCAAGGCCTCAAACACCTTCGAAGGTGGAGAGAGCTAGCGGGGAATGAGGATAGGGAAGAGGAAGAAGAAACATTCCATAGGAGAAAGAAGTATTTCCTCACTTATCATTACTCTTCTTGCTAGCATACATAATAGCATAGTAATGGAGATGGAGAAGATGGCAAGATTAAGCATTGAAGCATGACAATTGGTTGGATTTGCATTCCATAGCCAAGAGTGTTGGTGTAGGCTTTCACTCTCACAAGCTTGGAGAAGGAGGTGGTGTTCCTCAACTTTCACCAAGTGAGAATGGTGTCTCCAATGAGTGTGTGTGATGGTGTATATCCCCCTAGCACCCCCCTTTCTTGCTTTGGGCAAAAATTCTACTTGCTACAAGCTCATTGGACCCCTCTCCCTTAGCCAATCACATCCAGCATGCAGTCAAGCATATGGGTAGTCTTTTGACAAGTGTCCTCCTTACCCCTTAGAGAGAGCGCGCTTGAAAATATCTAGATATTTGTTAGGTGGAAGTAAAAGCTCATTGGACCCCTCTTTAGCCCAACCAATAGCATTCAAGCATGGCATGTGGTTAAGCTTAGTGAGAGTCTGACATGTGTCCCATGTGCTCTTTTAGAATTGCCATAACTTTGAGATTTTTATGCATAGGAAGTTTCTCAAGCAACTTCCTCATTAAGTGAGTAGGTTCTCTTTTTGACTCAAGCATCTTACCCCCCATACATAGGAAGCTTCTCAAGCAACTTCCTCATTAAATGTGACAAGTACCTCAAGTACCTTAGTCATCAAGCATGACAAGCACCTTAGGTGGAGTTCCCACCTCAAGCACAGCCCTATCTTGCCTAAGTTTAGATCGGGTTCCCACCTCACGCACAGCCCTAGCTTGCCTAAGGTTCTCACCTCAAGCACAACCCTAGCTTGCCTAAGGTTCTCACCTCAAGCACAACCCTAGCTTGCTTAAGGTCAAAAGGACTTTTAACACTAACCATTGGAGGTCTTTGATGAAGCTAACCTAAGGTCTTTTAAGCTTCATTAGTTAACCTTGCTCTTTGGTAGACCATCTCTCATTTGGGCCCCTTTACCATTGGCCCCGTGTTGAGATAGATCCGTAAGCACATGTCTATATTCTAACCCTTGTTCTTGTTTATTATCCCATATTAAATGATCAGTTTAATATGAGAAAATCGTTTGGGTTGGTTAGATATTAGATATTTGATGACAGATAAAGAGTCCACAGGATCATCCCAACCTGTTGTATGGCGTATGCAATCACCAGCTTCATGTAATACCTGTTTAGTTACCTTCCCTTTTTTGGTTGAGGCTATTGCATATGGCCGCAAGCTATCAACCTCCTCAAAATCATCAGGAGTATACTTTAACACTTTCTTTGGAATTAGCGCTATCTTTGCCTCATAGGTAGCAACCTCCACTGCAGAAATAGCATGACTAGTTTCCATAACCTCCACAAACTTCCGCATACCTCCTTTTCCAAAGTTAGTTCCTAATGGCATACCTGTCTCCCGCAAATGGATCTAGCCATCGTTAAAAAACACAAGATCTCTTTTTAAGGCATCACTAAAGCTATCACAATCCCTTCTGCCATGGTCTGCGCCATCACACCATATGCATCTGTGCACAAATCCTTCTTTGCTTTTGGATTTTTGTCCTGCAACATGTTGTCCTTTCTCTTCAAGCCTTATTAGCTTTAACTTCATTTTTCGCATGCCCTTAACAAGCTCATCAAGCATTGAATTATCACCTTTTGGACTCACAATAGTAGGCTTTGGTGGAATCTCTGACGTGCTAGGAGGAGAGGTAGTACCATTCACCACCATCTTGTCCCTACGATGTTGCCTCTTAGCAAGCGATGAGACTGCGTCTTCAACCTATTTCCACTCAGCCTTTAGACCCTGTTTTGTATTCTTGTCTTCAAGGAGTAGCTCTAGCTTTTCTTGGAGCTCATGACCTGCAACTTGAAGGAAAAATTCGGTCTTTTCACTATCCAAAGTAGTCCGCTTTGTTCCTGACAGTTCAGCATAGCGCCGCTCAAACTCTCTCAACAATTCGGTGATGGAAAGTCCTTCTTTTGGCTTTGCAACCCATTTTAAGAAGGTCTTTTTTGTAACCCTTTCAGAGTCCTCCATGAAGTATTCCTCCTTTAGGGATAATTTGAATTTCTCCCAGCCTTCTCCATGCTCCTCTCTGATTCCCCTTACATGGTCTCTAATCTCGGGGACCACAACAAGCTCAAAACTACGAATCATGTCCACCTCCGGAACCCGTTGTAGCTCCATCTCCTTTACATAACCATGAAGAAACTTTGTGACATATTTCCCTTCAAATTGGTCCATTATGTTCACAATAGCTTTAAGGGATTTTGTTGCTGACACCTCCCTTCTTTCTGTAGCCTGTTGTTGTTGCATAAACATGGCGAATGCTTGAAACATTTGCATTGTGCCTTGATCAAATCGCATGCCTTGTTGCTCTTGTTGATCCACATCTTTAATTATTTTTAATTAAACCTTTCAAAACAAGTTTTTGAACCCCCACCCCAGCTGCTTCACATCGGGTTCACCAGAAATGTCGGAATGTGTGCGGTCTAGCTAGGAATGTGCAAAACCTCTGGCTGTGAGAGTTCATGATGAGAGTCACAAACACTTTGTGAAAAAGCGTTTGTGGAGAATCACCAACCCTCTTTCTAAGGGTGACAAAAAAATTTAAGAGCGTTCGTGACAAGAAAGTCACAAACCCTCTTTTGTATCGTGCTTGGAGTCTGATTGTTCTCGTAGTCAAGATTATGATGAGAGGATCACCAATCACATTCAATTTCACTTTAAAAGACCATTTAAAAACACTAAAGTTTCAGCCATGAAACCTCACCGCTCATACAAGCACAATTATCAATCAAAACCCAAACCTGTTTCATGGTATCATGTAGCCTCACCCCCAATTACATAGTCATAACATCAAACAGTTGAAAGGAATGCTCGCGCTTCCACCTTCAAGACGACAATTTTTGGATTTTGCAGAGATTTAAGAGCTTCTAAAGTGAAGACCACACACCATTTTGATAAGGGGAAACCCTAATTCACTCCCTCACTAGCTCAGATACAAGATTTTGAAGAGGCGGGACTGCACTACACATAGATTAAGCAACCATGGAAACCATTACACAGTAATGCAAAATTGAAAGTTTTTTCGGTAAAAAGAAGCCCTCTCTCTTTTACCCACAGAAATATGAGATGATGTATCAATTCTTAGGCCATTTTGCCACTTTGGACCAAAACTAGGTCATTTTCAGCTCCTTTTTTACCCAAAGAATGCCATTTTTGATGCGAAAAATCCCAAACGGAGTCAGTAAAATCCCTAAATTTGTGGGATCACTCGCATAAGCATAAAAAGCATAGATAAGCATCATTTTTCATCAATATACCATTTTGGATCACTTTCCATGCAATTTTGCAACATCGCTTGTTAGCTGCTATTTTTGGCAGTTTTTGCTCGCATCAATCTTTATAGGCGAGATGGGTGTGCCACCATGAAACACTTGGACTATGTACATTCTCAAAATAAATTAAGCATCTTATCAAGTGGAAAAGCATGCAAATGCGTCACATCTAGCGCCACGACTCCCCGGATAGGTATGTACATGATAATGACCGCAGTAGTCGCTTCAACATATATCACAATATGTACATGATTGATTTTATTTGCATACATCGAGAAGTGTACGTGCCACGACACGACATCGTTTTCAGAACTATACACTCAATGCCGATCAACATTTGCACGTGAGTTACACATGCAACTTTTTGCATATTGTTGCTTGCCAAATGTATGTGATGTATTACAATAGTGAATACACAAGTAGTGAATGGATGTGGTGTATCACACAGTAGTGAATTCACCTTGTGCATCTTTACTTTAGCTCTAAATATATAACTGATACATACTAGGTGTCTAAATAATTGATGCCATACTATATATGTCCTATTTTCCGCATGGAGTTCTCAAGACCTAGAAGATTACACAGTCCAAGCGTCAATAAGCTAAAGAGAAAATTGCAGCCAACTTGAAACTAGCTTACTGTCCATATGCTAGGTCATGGTTTGAATCATTGCATTGTATAAAGATTGGAGCATGCAATGCGACATCTTCTCTTACAATCTAGAAGTATGTCTCTATTGCGTGGCGGCATACCTCACATATATAGTGATAAAGGAGGTCGACAGATAATTAAGTGAAATAGACACTCATGTTGCCCTCACTTCTGTATTATTGTTGGGCACTTTGTCATCGGAGCGGCAACAACAAGGCTTAGCAGCATTGTATCTATAGTCCATAACCAGTTCAAGATACTAACCACGAATCAACAGTATCCTCTCTCTATTCATGAGACCGATGAATGATATTTGGACATAAAAGAGGCAGATATTATAATTATAGACGAGCTCTCCATGAACTTAAACGACTTTTTGACCTTATCATAAGACAAAATGCCAATGTAACAAGCAGTAAATTGGTAGATCCCTTCAACAACAAATGTGTTCACTTGCTCGGTAATATTGTCCAACTACCCCCAGTTTGTAGTCACGCATGGGAGCTTTGTAACAGATGCCATATCACAAGCTCGGTCCACTGGCTACATGCAACTTTGTACAAGATATCATGCTCTATAAGACATGCAACGGACCCTGAATTGCTTCAGTTCTTCACCATTTTTTGTGAAAGAAAACCAGTCGTAGATGAGATCAATTGTACCTTGGGTGCATGTATTTTAGATGAAGCACATGTGCATGACTACATCAACAACTCTACTGCAATAATCTGTACTCACATGTTGGATGTCCAACACGATAACAACCTTGCCTTGAATAAATTGTACAATCAAACTGACATTACAAAATTTGAAATGAAGATGAACGTGGATAACATAAATGTCCTACAGTAGTGGCTCCTAGACCCTAAGTTCAATGAGATGGATTCGATCGCAATTTGCGTGCACTGCATGATCACTAAAAATATCGACTTGACAATCAGTACGGCAAACAGTGCAACATCCATTGTCGGTGCCATAACACAGAAGACAGGAAGTGAAGTTACAATTATTGTCCTCATTCATTGTCATGGGAATAACTACAAAAGAAGAAAGGTAAAACACAAACAACTATAAAAGAAGAAAGGCAAAACACACCAACATTAATCTATAGACATAGTAGTACAACCTCGCTTGGATATAATCTCAACTGTATCCACCCCTATAATATCTAATAATTGATTCACTTAACTTTGTCTCGACATTTTTCAACTGTAGATCCCTTTCACGCAATGCCGTCCTTCCCAAATTAGTCTTGCTCTTGTTTCCTTCAGAGCTAGCTGCTAAAAGTCAATTTGTCTATGTCCTGTTACATTCTATAGATGTTATATGGCAAGGCCCACCAAGCAAGACTAGTTATGTATATGTTTGCCTTTTTCAAAGGTAAAACCAAGGAAAACTCCAAAAAAAAAATGGAGCCTTGATAGATATAGCTCTTAAAGTCAAGACTAGATTTTAAAAAAATGAAACCAACTCTTTAAGTTTTCAATTCTTGTAAGCCCCACTTGAACGACCTCTCATGATGCATGGCTTGTTTTAAGAAGCCAAAAATATGCTTTTCTCTTGCAACTTGGAAGTGACCCAGTGTTCGGGAAAAGTGTGCCTCAGCTTAGCCTTGAGCCGTTTGAGAAATTAAAACAACCGGATGAAGGCACGGGGAGAAGGAAAAATTCCGTTTGAAAAATTTGAAGAAAGTAGAGTTAAATTACAAAAAATTCTGGGCATTTTGAAAATTTCCTCTTTGAATCATTCGTGAAGGGAATTTCGTATGTTTGCAAAATTGATTTTTCTCCAACTCGCAATTTCTGATGGAACTTAATCAGCGTGTTGAATTTTAGGCTTTACAACAGAGGTCCATATCACATGGAATCAGCGCGTACTTTTTCTTTCTGCCTTTCCATTGTCCATGTGCAACGTCGTTTTCTCATTGGTCAACAACGACGAGTGTCCACCCTTGTATCCGGTTCTTAAAAAAACAGTTAAATTTTGTTTACCAAACTGCCACGGCGAAGAGGGACACTGCAGCGCCGGCAGCGATAAAAGTCAGTCTACTGGACCCGACTTGCGCAGACTGGATCAACGTCACTCCACGCTTATATAAAGACATGCAAGAGCAGGCTCATACATAATTCATCCTCCGAAACCTACCTTAGCTATAGCTCGTGCAGCAAATTAATATCCAATTGCCTGCTTTACTGCGGCACGTTGCTGTCAACAAACTTGTACGAGCCCGTAGTTATAGTACAAATAATGACCACCTCTGCGCTAGCTTCTGTCATTTGCATCATGGTGATGCTATTGCCAGCTTATTACGCAGCTGCAGCTCCCGCTCCTGCAGCTTATCGTGCCTGCAAGCAGAAGGCCGCCGATCGCACTTTGTGCGGTCCTAGCGCCTTCACCTTCTACCTGCACAACACCGTCTACAACCCCGTTGTGGACAACAAGGACTACTTTAACTCTGTGTACGGGCTGTCACCCAACGTGACGTGGCCCAATCCGTACTCCTTCGGCACCACCTCCACCTTCGAGGACCCCTTGACAGAGGGCCCCGCCAACACCTCGCAGCAGATCGGCGTGGCTCAGGGCCTGTGGCAGCTGAACAACAAAGTGGGCTACACGCTCTTCCACATCTTCACGGCCAACATCACCGAGGGTGACTACAAGGGCACCATCTCCATCTTGGGCCAAATTCGCGAGGTCGACCCCGTGCGCTACCTCACGGTGGTGGGTGGAACAGGTGATTTCTTGGGCGCCCGAGGTTTGGCCACTAACCGCCTCGTCACCATCGACCATACGGCCCCCGCCACATGGACCCTTTCCTTCGACCTCGACCTCTACTATTGATTCTCCATCAGATCACAAGTTTTCAATTGCGCCAAATTTTGATCAGTCAATCAACCATCCTTTCCCGATTTCCTTGCCCAGTAGCTGATAAATATCATAGTGCCGTTCTTTCACAATGAATAATACAACTCATGGACTCTCCTTACTAAGGAGGTATGAGTGATTATAGCTATGAGTAATTTGTGATTATGTTTGAGTTTATTATTCTACAACAAATAACCTTGAGGGCTGTTAATTACTTTGAAACCTCAAAGAAGATGCCCACCAACATCTATAGAAAGAAATTTGAGTGCAAATATTGTTCATGGTGGGAGCTTTTTTGCATGTGAATGTCTGCTAGTTATCTTTCTTAGAGTTAGTCATTAAAAATCCCTCTGTGTGTGTGTGGGGGGAGGGATAACTTCTTCTTTTATATTACAAATTTATCTATCTTATAGCTTGATTCAGGCTTCCTTGGGTGCTATGATGAAACAAATGCCTCTCTCTCTCTCTCTCTAGTCTCTCTCTCTCTCTCTCTCTCTCCCTCTACCTACCTACCTACACACACACACAGAGGCTATGGGCGAACATGAAAGAGGGGAGGTAGTTATGCCATAGCATGCTTTAATTTTGCAATATTGCATGGTTACCATATGAAAATTACTAGCAATGTTTGCAAAAATCCCTTTTCAAGTACGTTTTGCTTTTGGCTTGAAAAAACGGTTGATGGAAAGAGTGGAGGCTTTCGAGGTCAACTTCAAAAGACCCTATGATAAGGACGTGGAAATCCCGCCCATACTTGTGATGTGTAGGTGCTTGGTCTTGTTACACATGCAAGCTCATTTGTGTTGTCTATGGTATTGTTGACTAGAGCAACCAATTCTCCCTCACTCGATAAAGATGAGAGAGAGAGAGAGAGAGAGAGAGAGAGAGAGTGAGTTTTGTTTTACCCTCCACACATGAGAGAATGGTTGAGTCTTGAACATGCAAAGTTACAAACTTTAGTTCAAAACGGGCAAGTTTAGTTGAGAGATTTGCTAGAATTCAAAAGGCACCTTGAAATCCTCGCTTTCTCTATCACATGCAATCAACTTCAATTCCTTATAGCATTCCAACAACCTTTAGTGTATTTTTCATTAGGCCAAATAAAAATTTACACATGTATAGACACCTCTCCCCCAACACACTCGCACACACATAGCCACATGGAGGACCCAAGAAGAGTACTCAACGTTTCAATGTTCATGAAGTTTTTTTGCAAAATACTTTACCATTTTACTCACAATAGTTGAACAAAATGATGTGTGTATGCGAGAGAGAGAGAGAGAGGGAGAGAGAGAGAAGACCACAAATAAGTATACAGATGAGGGAAGTGTGCACATGCATACGTGTGTGTGTGTGTGTGTGTGTGTGTGTGTGTGTGTGTGTGTGTGTGTGAGAGAGAGAGAGAGAGAGAGAGAGAGAGAGAGAGAGAGGGAGGGAGGACCACCAATAAGTACATAGATGAAGGGAGAATTTTCAGATGAACTAAGAATTTTGTTTTACAACATGGACATTTCAAAGGTTACACTAATTCATTGCCAAAAAGTCTATAGAATGTACCTATATAGTTCACTATTGGTGGTGCTTATATTTCAACTAGATCAGGATATACATTTAAGTGTCTACACGCTTCTCTCAAATCTATAATTTGAACCCAAATCAAATGAATCTTATAGTGATGAATCCACCCAAGTTCTTGTTTCAACGAGAGCCTAATATTAGCTAAGAAATCTATATCAAGTAACCATAAATAAATGTATCTAACTCTTCTTTATATTGAGCAACTAGCTATGGATTGTTAGAAATTCTTAAATTAGCCTCTATTTTGAAAGTGTTTTGCAATATCTTGATGTCCCCAACATGCCTTTCATCTTTATGTCCATGTATTTTGGGTGCAACTTGAGATCCAAAGGGAGCAAGATATTGCTATCACATAGATTGAATTTCATTAATAGTCATTGTTCTTGCTGGTGTGTTTGAGTATTGCATTGTCATGCAAGAAAAACTAAACATTTGCACATAAGGTTATAACAATGTACCATATTTTTCAGTACCTCTAAAATATTAGTCATGGTGCAATGTATTGCAAAGGTAATCCTTGGTATCAAAAATATATATTTGTGAAAAGCAGGGTGACTTATCAAATACATTTGGTATTAAAGCTCCTATGTTGTGATATATGGAGCAATGAACTTTGAAGCTAATACTCTAGAAGCATGGAGACTTCTTTCAATGGGTGTGCACTCCATTTGCTATCACTAGTTTCCATACAAAAAATTATTGCTCAACCTCTTGGAGTTACCCTCTTATAGGTGAGTCAAGAAAATGCTCATAGAAAATGTATGTGAGGACCTAGAGAACATTTCTATAAACCCTAGAAAATGCCTCATCTATATGACTACCTAGAGATGCAAAAATCTAAAAGCACTATAGTATATGATCTTATATACTTGAGACATCTATAGCATCTAGGCATATTTATATGCACCAACTATACATTTTTGTGCTAGAGGATCCTCTAAAAGAAACAAACACTACAATAGGTCACTTAAATTCCAACGCCACATTACCGGCGTCACTCACGGCGTCGATATATGTGTGGGTATGTATGGAGGGAGCTAAATTTTTTAAAAAATTGATTTTCAAATTTTTGACGCCTGTTCTGGCGCCTATTCTGACGTCAGCGCGCGGACACTTTTCGACGCTCTTTCCGGCGCGTTTTTTGACACCTATACAGATTTATGTATCGACGATACCTGCAAAAAATGAAACCGCGGGCTTTCTCTGCGTATTTCTCTTCTTCTTGCGCCTTTTCTCAAGATCTCTTCTTCCTCACCTCTTACAGATCTGGTGCGAAACAAGCTGTCGAAAGTGCTAATCTTGCTTGTGGGTTAGCCCATAACACTAAGGTGAGATTGTTTTTATGTTTACTTGTAGATTTAGGGTTTAGGGTTTAACTTTGTGTTTGTGTGTGCGTTTTGGCATGTTCTAGGACATTACAACTTCTTTTATTGCTCAAATAGGATGAATGTGAGTTCTCAAACCTCTAAATGCATATTAAATTTATTTAAATTAATTTATATATTAATAAAAAAATAATTCATGCTTTAAACTTTCAATCCTTTAAAAGAAATTATGGTTTGTGATGTGAAATTTCATTTTGAATTATGATTTTTGTTTTTTGGTTTATGAAAAAATATTGTTTTGAAGAAATTTCGTTTTGAATTATGTCGTTTTTGAAATTATGCAATTGAGGGGGTTTATGTTTTAGGTTAAGTTTAGGTTATAAGTTAAGTTAAGTTAGGTTAGGTTAGGTTATCTTATATGTTAGTTTAGGTTAGGTTAAGCTACGTTAGGTTAGGTTAGGTTAGGTTAAGCTATGTTAGGTTAGGTTAGGTTAAGCTACATTCGGCAATACGGCAAGCCATAGAGCTTACCTACAGCGCATATTAAAAACAACACAATGGCGATCCGTTCGTCAACACGACAATCCATAAAGCTTACCCACAATGCATATGCATTGTGGGCAAGCTCTATGGCTTTCCGTATTGCCAACATCTTGCCATTGTGTTATTTATATGTCCGCGAACAGTTTTCGAGTCTGAAAATAGCTAAGCGTCCTTGAAAATAACGCCATGGCAAGCCGTTTGCAATACGGCAAGCCATAGAGGTTTCCCACAATGCATATGCATTGTGGGCAAGCTCTTTGGCTTGACATATTGCCAAATGGCTCGCCATTGTGTTTTCTATATGTCTACAAGCGGATTTTCAAATCCTAGAATAGCTTAGCGGCCCTAAAAACAACACAATGGCATGCCTTTTGGCAACACGGCAAGCCATATTTCTTCCTTACAATGCATATGCATTGTGGGCTAGCTTTATGGCTTGCCGTATTGCCAAATGGATCTTCATTGTGTTGTCTATATGTTTGCGAGCGATTTTCAAGCGCTAAAATTGCCTCGTGTCCCTTAAAACAACACAATGTCGATCCCTTTGGCAATACGGCAAGCCATAAAGCTTTCCTACAAGGCATATGCATTGAGGGCAAGCTCTATGTCTTGCCATATTGCTAACAACTTGCCATTGTGTTGTTTTTATGTCCGCAAGCGGTTTTCAAGCCCTAAAATAGCTAAGCAGCCCTAAAAACAACACAATGGTAAACTGTTTGGAATACGACAAGCCATATAGTTTTCCCACAATGCATATGCATTGTGTGCAAGCTCTATGGTTTTTCCTATTGCCAAAAGGCTAGCCATTGTGTTGTCTATATGTCCGCGAGCAATTCACAAGCATTAAAATTGCCTTGCTGTCAGGACAAGGATCCTAAGGAGCAAGGCTCGATCTAGGGGGTCAGGGACCTGAGCTAGAGGCTCGGACTGGACTAGTGTGGATTGGGGATCCTTATTATGGCTAGGGCTAGGAGACGGTCTATACATAGGGTGGTAGGGTGGTGGATCCGGCATCACAGTCTCCTAGGCCTTTCACTGGTGCCAGAGCTCAAGGGGGGAGAGCTATGGAGGAAGGGGGCCTTGCCTGGCTTGTTGCATCTCTTACTCTTTTGCTTTCTCTCTATCCCTCTTGGAGGGCATGGTCCTCAAGATTGGGGCTTTTGCATGCCTCGCATGGGGGAGAAGGAGCAGCAGTAGGAAGACTGCACGGGCATGGCCGCTTAGCAGACGAGGTCGAAGGCTGAGGGTTGAGAGCCGTGTGCAAGCACCCCAAGGAGGGGGAAGCGAGGTGAGGTCGTCCACCTCCAAATCTCTCACAGAGCGGCTCTACGGGTTCGCCCTGCCCTTCTCACCTTTTTTTGACACTACCTCCGCCCTTGGACGGGTTCTACAACGCATTCTCGCTCGACTTCTTTCCTACGTAGTGGCCGTCGCCATCGCCTTGCTCAGGCGTTCTTTTTTTGGGGTGGATGGGTGCCCTAAGGGTGTCCTAAGGCCACCCTAGGGGCCTTACCCACAAGAGTGCTCAATATGCAAGGCATCGGCAAGGAGGGCATGCAAGGCATGTTGTTGAAACCGTAGCCAGAATCGATCGAGCATCATACACAGCAAGGGCAAGCACTCGGAATAATGCAAATCTCTCAACATTTCATGGCTTTGACACTCCTAGTTTCGGCATGCACCATTTCAAAAATTCAAATATTGAAGGGCATGCAAGATTCATACAAGAAACCTTCATCGTCAAGGCAGTGAGGAAAGAAAACCAAGCCATGCATGTGTTGAGAAGCAAGGCCGGTAAAGGGACGAGGTAAAGATTTATTGACCGGGCCCATTGAACTTAAAAGTTGTCAGTACGACTCTCATGACGAACAGAACCTGCAGCAAAGTTGGCTATAAGTTCAAATTTGGATTTTCTTATGCAAATTGGGATACCAAAATTTCCATCAAAGCAATTGGAGTGGAAAACGGGTTCCGGCAAGACTACATATACTGGCATGTAACACATGCCACCAACACAAAAAAATTGATTGTTTTTCAAAGTTAATCGGAGTGGTTGCTTATGGAACAAGGGTTCGTAATCTCTCACGTGATGTCGATCAACTCCTTATTTCCTTTGGCGGAGGCTCAAAGTGCACGGGAGGATCCAAGCCAATGCGGCGACAAATTGCTCCATACGAGGTTGGCACTTTGAACGGTTGAAATCTTGGTATGCTTTGTTTATCTTCTTGCACTAGATATGAATTGTCAAAATTATATGCTTTCAATATGGCGTCCTAATCCACAAGGTGGTGGATCGACGCGATCAAGTTTCTTAAAATTTTGTCTTGACTTTGAGCATGAACACATGGTCTTATATGGGTATATCGGCAATGCATCAACCATTAGATTGGAGCAGGCCCCGTATGCCCAAGTTACATTAGGTATGTAAAACCACGTCAGGAATGGCCTGTGATTTGTGCGGTTACGGTACTCGGCAAGGCCGCTCACTAATTATTATTTCACAATGTTGGCAAGCAATACTAGGAGAGAACTCCTAGGCACGTTGTCTATCATCGATGCAATCAACCTAGATTATGATCCTCTAACAGAGGAGCACAGCTCCATGCCTTATGTGACGCACGGCTTCTCTTTTGACATTCGGCATAGCGGTTTCCAAAGTTGGGAATATGCTAATAGCTACATCACTCAAGCAGCACATATGGCTATGACCAGGTTTAAGTGAGTTTTTATTTTGCACCCAGCAAAGTGCTTTCACAACATTTATGAGATGCAAGGCTTTTACCAAGTGTCACAATTATGCCGGTGACTTTACTCAACGACATTGGACACAGTTATGGGTATTCGGCAACGTGCGGATATAAGCTCACGAGTCACAATTTACATCAAGACTACGGCAAATTGTGATATATCCATGCTTGATTGTGCAAGGCATTTCTAGTCTCAGCTCAATCTGTCAGACCTTCAATGTCGCCAAGGCTTCTGCCTCTGCGTGCATGGCATGCCAATGAGTTTGACATACTTCCATCTCATTACTATGTACGCTTCCGCTATAACACTAAATACTTTGTCAAGGACAAGTTAAGTAACTGATATCTTTAAACATTTTTTATGTTATTCACAGGCAAGGTGTCGTGTTTACAGTTTCCTTGGTACGTCATGCTCACATACAAGGTCAGTGGGTCAAGCTGTGACTTATGTGGTACACGTACGCAGTTGTACACTTACAGGATAAGCTACGACATAGACATGGTCTGCACGGGGCATACAATACATTTGAATACTGGGTTTTCCTCAGCCCAACTCTCTCTCTCTCTCTCTCTCTCTCTCTCTCTCTCTCTCTCTCTCTCTCTCTCTCTCTCTTTCCAACTTCTATGCGGGAAAGGTGAAACTAGGCATGATTTTATTGATATCTTCTATGTCAATATTGTAACTGGACGGGCTAGGAGCCATCTCTTACCACCTATTTTAGCATGGCTAAGAGCCATCTCTTTGTAGTCCATCAATGATTGATTTCACAATCAACCACTTCTATCCAGTTGAGTACCCATTGATTATAATGGACAAGCAAGAGTCTTGCTATTAGTGCTTTTTTGGGCATTTTTCTTTTAGCACTCCACACTTTAAGTGTGAAAGTCAAGTTGAGTTTTTGAACGTCTTAAACTCGTAAGGGCTTATCTCTACTAAGGTGTATAGATGAAGCCAACAGTTTTGACTACACAACTGTTCAAAAATACCCAAGATTATGGGTTTTTGGGTGTGAAAACGATCTAGTTGTGCATACCACTCCAACTCCTCCTCTTCGCACTACGAGTGCCTATATGCATACAATTTTGAGGTAAGACCCGGCTTGTGATTACTAAATCACTTAGCAAGGGTTGATGATCAATTCTTGGCATCTTCACACTTGCATTTTCAAGGAAAGAAATCCATAAGCTGCCAAGGGCTCGTTAATAATTTCAGCTTCCAGAGTTGACTTAAGATGCTATCGGCTGCTAGTTGAGCAGTTTTCGTGCAACATTTAACCAAGGGGTTTGAAAATTCTGATTTTAACCAAGGGATCTGATTTGCAAAGGCAACACCCAGGGTTCCATGTGTACTACTACTTGACTTTCACTAGTTTTCAATTAGTGTTCCTAGGCCTTTGTCGGCGGGAAATTTGGGTAGGTGCTTTTCACTCCGCTACAGGTACGCATCTATTTTGGTTTCTTTTGGTTTGGTTTTTCTACATACGATGCATATCCATTTTTGCTCTTCATACAAATGACAAGGTCATGTAAGAGCCAAAGACATTTGGGATATAGTGTCCAAAATAAGTTTCTGCATTATGTAGTAATAGACCCACTTGTAGGGTTTATTTGGCACATGTTGTCACATGGGATACAACATGGTCTAGAGACTCAAGGAGTCCGCTTTAGCCAGTGAGGAGCAAGGCTAATGAGGGTCCCTCTCACTCCCGTCGTAGAGTGTTTGCAGTTACCTCCACACACAAGTACATTTTGTACTTATAGGATGTTCTTTTTTCAGACATCCTTACTTGAGACATATTCCACATGTGGCGAATATGAGTCTCTGGGCTGACACTAGCGCCCACTACTTCAAGTATGTGTCACGACAAATTTTGAGATGTCGAGCTCTACATCTTGAGTTGGCATCCACTACGGGTCTTGGCCGCTTACGGCATTTACTCACTGGCGCGTTAGGTGACCGACACGGAGGATCTCTGCCAGTGATTCTACAACTGGACTACACTTATAGTGCCAGCCTAGTACGCTTCTAGCGAGTTCACACTTAGTGACAGCATGTACATATGTGCTACTTTTCAAATTTAGCACTTAGTCATTTTGTACTCTCTTTTCTTAGCGAAGAAGAAGAAGAAGCTTTCAATCTCTGTGTGTTTTGTGCTTGTCTTGTGTAGCTCTCTTGCATCCTCATTCTTTACATGGTATCAGAGCCTGGTGCAGGCAAGAGAGGCTAAGAGAGCAAGAGCATCACAATCTCTTCGTTCGCAATCCACGTACCAGATGCAGGTTTTTCGTACAGGTTTCCATTAGGAAAAATATGGACTCTCCATGGGCCTTGTAAGAATCCCTAATTTCAAGGAAGTATGTTGTGATTAAGGGAGACAAAGGAAATGATGGGGGCTATTTTGGTAGGTCATTTTCAAGCCTTCAAGCCTAGAAAAGGTGGGGTAAGTATTGACTAGGAGGCTACCTTCTCTCTCTAGCTTTTCAGCATCTCCTAGAGAAAAGGGGGTGTCATAAAGAGGGAGAGGGACCCTTGTAAAAAAAGAGAACCCCACCTTTCATTTTTTTCTAAAGGCTCGGCCAAAAATAAACCCTAAAAATTTGAAATTTATTGAAATTTTCAAAAGTAGTCATTTCCCCCCAAAAAGTGACCCCAAACCTATTCTAATATCAAAACATCATTTTTTGCCTCCAAAATCCCTTTCTCTCTCTCCATGTCTCCTCTTTTTCTCTCTCACTTCCCTTCCTCAAAGTAGCCATGCTCACCATATCCAGGACCTGCTGCATCTCCCTCTTCATCTAAATGCTAAATCCTCCTTCTCACTCTTACAAAATTTTGCATCTCCCTCTCCATCTACCTGCTAAACTCTCCCTCTCATTCTCACACACTTCTGGATCTGCCTCTTCATCTACCTGCTAAACCCTTCCTCTCACTGTCACATTCCTCTCCTCTCTTCTTTCTATCCCTGTACCCTCTTCCATTGTTCACTGTCCTCCCTCAAAAATACCAAGATCTACAGCAACTACCTCTTCATCTACCTCCTCAATCTTCCATTTCAATGTCAACGTCCCCTCCCCTGACCCTACCCCTTCCCTCCCACTCAACTTACCCTATCAACCAAGCCCACCCTTATTACAAGCTAATGTAGTTGTCTTCTCATCCACCTTTGCCTCTATTGCATCCCACAACACTAATACCCAACTTCTA
Source organism: Adiantum capillus-veneris (assembly GCF_014529385.1). Taxonomy (NCBI): domain Eukaryota; kingdom Viridiplantae; phylum Streptophyta; class Polypodiopsida; order Polypodiales; family Pteridaceae; genus Adiantum; species Adiantum capillus-veneris. Next base: position 109,178,577 of record NC_140938.1, on the reverse strand, counting down.
CAAGCTATGGAAAAGACTCTATCATACCCAACTTCTTGCAAGCTATGGAACATAATATTTATTTTTCATGTAAGGTGGAGTCACATCATAAAATTTCTAGTTGGAAGGACACAGAAGGGTGCCCCTGCACCACAGGCGGAAACTCCATAGCCATGTGATAGAGATGGATCCCAAGCATAGGAAGGTCAAGTATGTCAAGCAATGGTGATGTTACTTTACACAAGGGCACTGGTTTCAAATGTTAGTGTATTTGAGGCAACGTTTAAAGAATTTAGATCTGTACTCTATACATGCCGATCATGTATCCATAATGCCCAAAGCTATCAACATAGCTTTTCCTTTGTAATCTCATAAAATCATGTTTGAGGTGGTCTACAATGGACATGGTTTTGTAACAACAAGTGCTATGGCTTTAATATATGAAATCTTTGATCTTGCAAATTATTTTCCATGTAGCAATTTCTTTGAAGATTTGATTCTTACTGAGGGGTTTGATGCTTATACAAGTGTGTCACATGAATACGGTAAATTCTTGGTGAGTACTAGGGGTTCATAACTAATATAAAAAGTGTTGAACCAATGTTGAGAATTATGCTAGTGGGGAGGATTACCCATCACTCATAAGCCTGCATCAAGATGGGCCATGTAATTGCATCATGGTAGCATTTCTGAGGCTGCAAAACTATATCAACCAATGCTTCAAAGGTAGGGGCTAGTTGGTTAGTTTAGGAGAGGAGGCAAGGGTGCCTATTCATGCATTGGATGGAAAAGAGGCATGGGATGGGTTTAGAAAACCTTTATAATCTCTCTCTCTCTCTCTCTCTCTCTCTCTCTCTCTCTCTCTCTCTCCCCCCCCCCCCCCCCCACAATATCTCTTTGCTTTCAGCTAGCTAGCCATGTATGATCAATTATTTTTTGCATAAACTTATAGAGTAGTGTTTTGTACTAATAGAATATTGGCTCCTTTATGGGTAGCTTCTTTAACAATCAATTATCTCTCTCTGTATCTCTTCTTTTTGGGCAGCTCTGTTTCACTAGTAGGCCTTTGTGACACTAAAAAGTGTCTTGTACAACCAAGCAACACACCCCCTTTTTCTTTAGAGACCAAAACTAGAGCATACACACTATGGGGCACTATCATGAAAATCAAAGGGGGGCTTGCAACGCGCCATGGTATGAGATAGCTATTATTGCATGGCTGAGTGAAGTTTGAACATCCTGTAGGACCATGTCAACCATGCCAAAGCAAGCTAGCACAGATAGAAGGCAAGGCAAGGGATGCATAGGCCTTGGGAGGCCCAAAGAAATCCTGCCACAAGGGAGCGCATTTGGGCCTTCCATAGGTCTATAGAAGGCCCAAATGCGCTCCCTTGTGGCAGAGGTGCTATGCACCCCCTGCCTTGCCTCCTACTCTTTGTGCTTGCTTAGTTTTGGGCATGGTGGCCTTGGGCCTACAAGATAACCATGAACATCCATGCAAATAAGCATTTTACAAAACTATAGCTCATATGATATATCTAGAAAAAGCAAACTCATCCTCTACTACAAATGGCTATAGATCGCTCACCATGTGCATGATGCATTCTCTACTCATTCTCTGCTACAGATGGCTCAAAGTATGCATGATGCATACTCAATTAGCAAGCAATCCAAGGAATAACCTGTCTTGGGTTTGATCCATGTATCATGTCATTTATCCATCATAAGAGTGTATCCTCAATAAAGGGGAAATGCCCTTGAGTTCCAAAAGGGTCTCTCTCTCTCTCTCTCTCTCTCTCTCTCTCTCTCTCTCTCTCTCCCCCCCCCTAGTTATCTATCTATTTATCTATCTTTGTGTTTTTTATCTGCATGTGTATCTATCTATCTATTTATGTATCTATCTATCAAATTATCTATCCATCCATCTATCTATCTATCTATTAATGTATTTATCTATATCTATTTGTCTGTCCGTCTGTTTATCCTCCATCTATCTATGTACAATATATATATATAGATCTATTAAAGTCTCCGTGCATGCTTGGATGGTCTAGGAGATGAGTATGTACATTTCAGGTCTTCCATGAATACAAGAGACGACATCCCCGTGTTGCAAGATTTGATTTCTATGCTTATTCTTGAGGAGAAGAACCTTGGTCTTGACACATCTTCTCGTGGCAGAAATAGGTCTGAACATGCCTTCTATTCTAACTCCAATAGAGGTAGAGGTCGTGGTCGAGGCCCAAGTGGTTGCAGGGGCCAATCTCGAGAAGGTCAATCAAATCAAAACAATACAGGTGGCAGGGGAAACCAGTCTCAAGGCAGGGGGAGTCAAAGAGGTCGTGGTGCAGGATCAAGCAAGCAGCAACATACTGCAAATAAGAGAGAATGTTGGACTTGTGGTGAAAAAGGTCACATGTCACGTAACTGTCCAAAGGGAAAAGCAAGTGGAAAGAGAGAACAAGGCAACTATGCATCTACTAGCAGAGATGCAGATGATAGCAGAAGCGAGCGCATGTTTGTTATGCAGCATGTAATGAATACAATGACTGCAGAGAATTCCACCCAAGATGATGTTTGGTATGTGGATTCAGGTGTCTCTAATCAAATGACGTCTCGTGGAGAGTGGTTTAGATATATGCGCAAACCAGATGTGTCAGGCTATGTGCAGAAAGGAGATGACACAGCTCACCCCATTGCTCATGTAGGGGACATACATCTAAATACAAAGAATGGGAAATCAAAGTACTTAGCAGATGTACTTCATGTCCCAACATTACAAAGAATCTTGTTTCTGTTGGACAAATGGTTGAGCAGGGTTTATAGGTTCACTTCAATCCGAATGGCTGTTATGTAGAAGATTTCCAGAATGGCTGTAAGTTGATCACAGAGGGCAAATGTGTGGGCAGAATGTTTACGCTGAATGTAGACATGCCTAAGGTAAAAGCTGCATTATTTGCACAGGGCACAGGAGTTGTGGCTGATGTTGACATTTGGCACAAACGCATTGGCCATGTCAATGAGCAGAGATTGCGCAACATACAATCAAAATAGATTGTAAAAGGTTTGCCCAAATTCAAGGTGGATGGTATGCATAAAGTGCGTGCAGCATGCCAATTTGGAAAACAGTCAAAGGGCTCATTTCCAAATGAGCGCAATGTATGTAAAAAGTCACTTGAGGTGGTGCACACAGATGTTTGGGGTCCAACCGATACTGCAAGTATACATGGTTGCAGGTATTATGTCTCTTTCATTGATGACCATACAAGGAAAGTATGGGTCTACTTCATGCGTAACAAAAGTGAAGTGTTTGGTCACTTTCAGGACTTCAAAGTCATGATTGAGAAGGAGACAGACATTCAAATCAAGACATTGAGGTCAGATGGAGGGGGAGAGTACTTCTCCAATGATTTTTCAGATTTTCTGCGAATGCATGGTATACGCAGGTACTTTACATGCAGATATACTCCACAGCAGAATGGGGTCGCAGAAAGGAAAAACAGGCACATTGCAGAGGTTGCACATGCATTGATGAATCAGAAGAACATACCTCATCATTTCTAGGCTGAAGCTGTAAATATAGCTGTGTACATTATGAACAGGACACCTACAGGACATTATGAAGAACATGCCTCATCATTTCTAGGCTGAAGCTGTAAATATAGCTGTGTACATTATGAACAGGACACCTACAGCTGTGGTGCATGATGTAACACCTGAGGAAAAGTTTACAGGTATAAAGCCTGATTTGGCACACTTGAAAGTGTTTGGCTGCATAGCTTACGTGCATGTACCAGATGAGTTGCATTGGAAATTGGATCCTAAAGCAGAGAAATGTATTCTTGTGGGATATTCCCTTCAACAAAAGGGGTACAGGTGCTACAATCCTACTACACGAGAATTACGAGTGAGCAAAGATGTAGTCTTTGATGAGATGAGCACCTGGTACAGTAATGCACATGGCACTATTGGGGCTGATGTAAAAGATGATGTGGTTGTACAAAATGTGAGGCCATAGTCACAGGTTTTGAGTGGACCACAAGAGTCCTCTTCTCGTGGCTCTGTTGACAAGCCATGGAATGGTAGACTATATTAGGAAAAGTTTGGACTAAAAAATGAGCCTTGTAAGAATTGTTGATGTGGCATAGCTTTCAAAAAGTGGGGATCGGTAATTGTTTTGCAAATAAGATCCAAACTTATCGAAGGTTGGATATTTAGAATCTACTCTTCAAATGCTATCTATTGATATATAGCATGCATGTATCAGACATTGCCTTCATGTAGATCTAGAAAAAGGTGATTTTAGATTATCGTAACGGTAACAAAAACCTGGCTGATTGAAAAAAAATGGCATAACTTTCATAGAAGTCATCCAAACTTTTTGGACCTTGGCTCTTTAGAATCCATTTTTCAAGAACTTTCCAATGATAGGTCATATCATGGGGTTCTAAGCAATATTTAGAGGGGTCTACCGGGTTGCTTTCTTTTGTACAACTTTGATGATGTGGCACTCTTAAAAGGCCCAAAAATGAGTTCAAAATTTTCCTAATGCGTACGCAGGTCACTCCACCAGCAGGTACAGGAAATGTATCACGAAAAGGAAAGGAAAAGGTTGATGAACCTCCCTTTATGGCTGATGCATCATCAGGTTTTTCACATATAGACATGGATTCATATGGTTCTGAACAAAGTCTTGATGAGGAATTTGGAATTCCGGTTATCAGGACACCTGGTGTAAGGAAAGTACAAGAAGATACTAGAGGGCAAAGAAGTGACCCAGGACCGCGCAGATCTAACAGAGTCAGAAATCCAGTTCAGAAATTGACTTATGATGGGTATCTAGCACATCACCAAGCCTACATGGCTAAGGTGATACAGGATGTGGAGCCCACATGTTTTGAGGATGCAGTTGGAAATGTGCATTGGCATGATGCAATGAATGAAGAGATGGCTGCATTGGTAGCAAACGACACATGGGATTTGGTGCCATTGCCAAGTGGCAAGAAAGCTATTGGTTGTAAATGGGTGTATAAAACCAACCATAAGGTTGATGGTAACATTGAGCTCACAAGGCAAGGCTGGTCGCAAAGGGTTATGCACAGACGTATGGCATAGACTATGAGGAGACCTTTGCTCCAGTGACAAAGATGACGATTGTGAGAGTTGTCTTAGCAGTGGCTGCATCTAGAGGATGGATTATGCATCAGATGGATGTAAAGAATGCCTTCTTGAATGGTGAGTTGCAAGAGGAAGTGTATATGGATCAGCCACCTGGTTATTTCGATCCAGGTTACCCAGATTATGTATGCAGGCTTTTCAAAGCTTTGTATGGTTTGAAGCAGGGCTCTCAGATGGATGTAAAGAATGCCTTCTTGAATGGTGAGTTGCAAGAGGAAGTGTATATGGATCAGCCACGTGGTTATTTTGATCCAGGTTACCTAGATTATGTATGCAGGCTTCTCAAAGCTTTGTATGGTTTGAAGCAGTGCTCTAGAGCGTGGTATGACAGGATTGCCACGTATCTTGTCAATATTGGTTTTAGGAGAGCTCATGCTGATCATTCACTCTATGTACGTGAGAGTGATATGGGGATTGTGGTCATTACCATATATGTAGATGACCTTATTATTGTGGGTGACAATGCTATGGAGATTGACCATGTGAAGGGTCTTCTCAAACAGCAGTTTGAAATGAAAGATTTGGGCAAGTTGCGCTACTTTCTTGGCATTGAGGTGATCAGGACTCCAGAGGATGTATGGCTGTCACAGAGATAGTATGCTTTGGACATGTTGTCAAAGTATGGTATGGCTGATTGTAAGTTAATTTCTATTCCCTTGGATGTGAATGCAATGCTGAGTGCAGAGAAGGGTGATGTTGTTGAGGATGTCAATATGTACAAGAAGATTGTGGGTAGTCTAATCTACTTAACTATCACGAGGCCAGACTTGAGCTACACAGTAGGCTTGGAGAGTTAGTTCATGCAGCTTCCGAGGAAGCCACATTTGGATGGAGTACGATGCACACTTCGATATGTGCAAGGTACTCTTGACTACGCATTATTCTATGCTGCAGATTCGCCATTAGCATTGTATGGGTATACAGATGCAGATTGGGCAGGTAGCATTGTTGATAGGAGATCTACGAGTGGCTTCATGTTCTCTTTTGGGAGTGCTGATGTTACTTGGAGCATCAAAAAGCAGCCTACGGTTGCTTTATCGAGCACAAAGTCCGAGTACAGAGGTGCAACAGTTGCGGCGTGCGAGGTAGCTTGGCTACGCACATTACTTGAGGACTTGGGAGTGCAAGTGGACCAGAAGATTTTCATCCATTGTGACAACCTCAGCAGCATGCAGTTGGCTAGGAACCCAGTGTTACATGCCAGGACCAAGCACATAGAGGTCCATTACCACTACGTTCAAGAGCGAGTGTTTGCGGGCGACATCGACTTGGTCTACGTCAGCACCGAGGAGCAGATAGCGGATATCTTTACCAAGGCCCTCGGAGCTGAGAAGCTTCGACGTTTCCGAACTATGCTTGGACTCTATGACATGCAGAGCTCGAGGGGTAGTGTTGAGATGTCGAGCTATGCATCTTGAGCTGGCATCCACTACGGGTCTTGGCCGCTTACGGCATTTACTCACTGGCGCGTTAGGTGACCAACACGGAGGATCTCTGCCAGTGATTCTACAGCTGGAGGTGCCAGCCTAGTACGCCTCTAGCAAGTTCACACTTAGTGGCCGCATGTACATATGTGCTACTTTTCAGCTTTAGCACTTAGTCATTTTGTCCTCTCTTTTCTTAGTGAAGAAGAAGAAGAAGCTTTCAATCTCTGTGTGTTTTGTGCTTGTCTTGTGTAGCTCTCTTGCATCCTCATTCTTTACAACAAAGTCCCTATGTGCTAGTCAACTCCGTTCTCTAGACCATTTTCAACACAACGTATTAGGAGTAATTTAGTGGCCAGAAATTGCCGGATACTTAGAATGAGTTGTTCAGGTACAAGTACTGTTAAACAACATTACAGATGGTTGTTTATACATATAGCAAGGCTCTAAGTTGTTAATGAAAAGGTTTCATTGCGTGCCTCTAGAAGTGATTTATGTTTCACCTTCTATTATGGTTCAAACATTTCAGCAAGGCTTGCAAATGATTACAACTAAAAGTATTTAGTTTCTTTCTAGAACTATTTACATTCCTCTTTACTATGTGCTACGCACATCACATACGCCATAAGTTTTGGCAAGGGTGATCATGGATATCTAGGTTCAGATTTGTTTTTTGCTAAATGCATGCACACTAGGTGTTATGGGCCCTAGTCTTTAGCAAAAGCTGATTCAGAATGGCATGCGTATTCATCAAGTTGTTGCTTAATGAAGCATTTTGTACTCTATGTGCAGTATCTCTATGACATTACTTTTTGGTCTACCAATCACCAATAGAGGTCATGGCTCGGTTTCGATGCTTGTGGTGTTTTTCCAATTAACCAAGATGGTTATTCAGGACATTGTTGATTCCTCAGCAATGTTCTATGATATTGTGATCCCCGTTTACCAGTCATCTGGGACGACGGTATGTAAATCATGGGAGAAACACATCTTAGTACTGTCAGTTTTCCAAGGGGATAGGCAGATTACAAAGTGTAATCTTGTGCTAAAGGATGCAAAGTGCATACATTAGCACCACGCAATCTAATTAATAAGCATTTACTGCTCTGCTTGGAGTTTGCTTACCATAAGTTAAAGCATGTTTGCAACTAGGTTTAGTCTTTTCATGTGTAAGTCACGTTCTCAACCTTGAACACTAGTTATGGTGGGGTTTTCTATTGATGAAAATGGAGAACAAGTCAAGGATTTATGTTTTGCTGATAAGAAACGTCGGCAAGTTATCTTCAAGGAAGGGGAAGAAGTATTTGCATATACCAGAACATTCAGAAAGTCTGAAAACTGGGCCATCACCAAAATTATCTCCATGATATTGTGGGCCTTTCAAAATACTCAAGGGAGTTGGTGATCGTGCCTACAAACTATTGTTACCCACACACTCTCTCGTGTCCATCTGGTATTTCATGTAAGCCGTTTACGTAAGCGATTACATGGGGACGACAATGTCATTGACCAACAAATTTTGGTTGATGTTGTTGAACCTCCTCTCCCACCGCATGAACCTAAACAAATTCTTGACTATCATAAATTACATATGGGTCATCATGTACGTCGACAAGATTTAATCAAGTGGAAAGATTGACCTAAAGAAGGCACCACTTGGAAAAACATTAGTGCTCTTAAGAAGAATTTTTCCACTTTTGTTTTTGAGGACAAAAACTCTTCCTTAAAGGGGGGGGGGGGGGGGGGGGGTAATGTCAAGACAAGGATCCTAAGGAGCAAGGCTCGACCTAAGGGGTCAGGACCTGAGCCAAGGGCTCGGACTGGACCAGTGTGGACTGGGGATCCTTATTATGGCTAGGAATAGGAGCCGGTCTATACATAGGGTGGTAGGGTGGTCGATCCGGCATCACTGTCTCCTAGGCCTTTCACTTGGGGCCCTGAAAACAACACAATGGAGATCCGTTTGGCAAAACTGCAAGCCATAGAGCTTGCCCACAATGCATATGCATTGTGGGCAAGCTCTATGGCTTGCAGTATTGCTAATGGCTAGCCATTGTATTTTCTATATGTTTGCGAGCGATTTTCAAGTGCTAAAATTTCCTCGTGTCCCTAAAAACAACACAATGGCGATCCATTTGCCAATATGGCAAGCCATAAAGCTTGACCACAATGCATATGCATTGTGGGCAAGCTCTTTGGCATGCCATATTGCCAACGGCTCGCCATTGTGTTGTCTATATGTTTGCGAGCGGTTTTCAGGCCCTAAAATTGCTTCACAACCCTCAAAACAACACAATGGTGAACCGTTTGTCAAATTGGCAAGCCATAGAGCTTGCCGACATCGCATATGCATTGTGGGTAAGCTGTATGGCTTGCCATTTTTTCAAATGCCTCACCATTCTGTTGTTTTTATGTTAGGTTAGGTTATGTTAGGTTTAGGTTATAGGTTAGGTGAGATTATAGATTAGGTTAGAGCTTGTGAAAAATTAATAGTAGAAAAAACGCAAACGGACTTCGAAGATGACTTGTTTACTTCTAAAAACACAAACGAACTTTGGTTAGGTTAGGTTATAGGTTAGGTCTAGGTTATAAGTTAGGTTACATTAAGTCATGTTAGATTTATGTTATAGGTTAGGTTAGAATATAGGTTAGGTTAAAGCTAGCGACAAATTAATAGTAGAAAAAACGCAATCGAACTTCAAAAGTGCACACAGACTTCAAGAGCCTTAATATATAGCCAACACAATGGTGAGCCGTTTGTCAAATTGGCAAGCCATAGAGCTTGCCGACATCGCATATGCATTGTGGGCAAGCTGTATGGCTTGCCATTTTGCCAAACGCCTCACCATTGTCTTATTTTTATGCTAGCTTAAGTTAGGTTAGTTTTAAGTTATAGGTTATAGCTTAGGTGAGATTACAGGTTAGGTTAGAGCTAGCAACAAATTAATTGTAGAAAAAACACAAACGGACTTCGAAAATGACTCGTGTACTTCTAAAAATACAAACGGACTTCGGTTAAGTTAGGTTATAGGGTAGGTTTAGGTTATAAGTTAGGTTACATTAAGTTAGGTTAGGTTTAGGTTATAGGTTAGGTTAGATTATAGTTTAAGTTATAGCTAGCCACAAATTGATAGTAAAAAAAATGCAATTGAACTTCAAAAATGCACACAGACTTCAAGAACTTTAATATATAGCCAACACAATGGTGAGCCGTTTGTCAAATTGGCAAGCCATAGAGCTTGCTGAGACCGCATATGCATTGTGGGCAAGCTGTATGGCTTTCCATTTGCCAAACGCCTCACCATTGTGTTGTTTTTATGCTAGGTTAGGTTAGGTTAGGTTAGGTTTAAGTTATAGGTTATAGGTTAGGTGAGATTATAGGTTAGGTTAGAGCTAGCGACAAATTAATTGTAGAAAAAACACAAACGAACTTCGAAGATGACTCGTGTACTTCTAAAAACACAAACGGACTTCGGTTAGGTTAGCTTATAGGGTAGGTTTAGGTTATAAGTTAGGTTAAGTTTAGTTTATAGGTTAGGTTAGGTTAGATTATAGGTTAGGTTAGAGCTAGCCATAAATTAACAGTAGAAAAAAATGCAGTCAAACTTCAGAAGTGCACACAGACTTCAAGAACCTTAATATATAGTCAACACAATGGTGAGCCGTTTGTCAAATTGGCAAGCCATAGAGCGTGCCGAGATCGCATATGCATTGTGGGCAAGCTGTATGGCTTGCCGTTTTGCCAAACGCCTCACCATTGTGTTGTTTTTATGCTATGTTAGGTTAGGTTAGGTTTAGGTTATAGGTTAGGTTTAGGTTATAGGTTAGGTGAGATTATAGGTTACGTTAGAGCTAGCGACAAATTAATAGTAGAAATAACGCAAACGGACTTTGAAGATGATTCGTGTACTTCTAAAAATGCAAACGAACTTCAGTTAGATAAGGTTATATGTTATAAGTTAAGTTACATTAAGTTAGGTTAGGTTTAGGTTATAGGTTACGTTAGAGCTAGCGACAAAATAATAGTAGAAAAAACGCAATCGGACTTCAAAAGTGCACACAGACTTCAAGAACCTTAATATATAGTCAACATAATGGTGAGCCGTTTGTCAAATTGGCAAGCCATAGAGCTTACCGACATTGCATATGCATTGTGGGCAAGCTGTATGGCTTCCCGTTTTGCCAAACGCCTCACCATTGTGTTGTTTTTATGTTAGGTTAGGTTAGGTTAGGTTAGGTTGGGTTTAAGTTATAGGTTATGTGAGATTATAGGTTAGGTTAGAGCTAACAAAAAATTAATAATAGAAAAAATGCAAACGGACTTTGAAGATGACTCGTATACTTCTAAAAATGCAAACGGACTTTGGTTAGGTTAGGTTATAGGTTAGGTTTAGGTTATAAGGTAGGTTACATTAAGTTAGGTTAGGTTTAGGTTATAGGTTAGGTTAGAGCTAGCGACAAATTAATAGTGAAAAAATGCAATCGAACTTCAAAAGTGCACACAGACTTCAAGAACCTTAATATATGGCCAACACAATGGTGAGACGTTTGTTAAATTGGAAAGCCATAGATCTTGCCGACATCGCATATGCATTGTGGGCAAGCTGTATGGTTAGGTTAGGTTAGGTTCACGTTATAGATTAGGTGAGATTATAGGTTAGGTTAGAGCTAGCGACAAATTACTTGTAGAAAAAACGTAAACGGACTTCGAAGATGACTCGAGTACTTCTAAAAATGCAAACAGACTTCGGTTAGTTTAGGTTATAGGTTAGGTGAGATTATAGGTTAGGTTAGAGCTAACGACAAATTAATAGTAGAAAAAACGCAAACGGACTTCAAAGATGACTCGTGTATCTCTAAAAACGCAAACGAACTTTGGTTAGGTTAGGTTATAGGTTAGGTTTAAGTTATAAGTTAGGTTATAGGTTAGGTTTAAGTTATAAGTTAGGTTAGGTTTAGGTTATAGTGTAGGTTAGGTTAGAGCTAACGACAAATTAATAGTAGAAAAAGCGCAATCTGACTTCAAAAGTGCACACAGACTTCAAGAACCTTAATATATAGTCATTAACCAATAAAGACGAGATTATTACCCTGTATTCCTAATCTCCGTGCACCTCTAGACCGAGGTGTGCGAGGATCGGGCCTGGCTAGAGAATGTGAGGTTGTTAGAGCTAGTAGCAAATAGTAGAAAAAATACAATCGAACTTCAAAAGTGCACACAGACTTCAAGAACCTTAATATATAGTCATTGATCCATAAAGACGAGATTATTACCTTGTGGTCCTAATCTTCGTGCACCTCTAGATCAAGGTGTGCGGGGATCGGGCCTGGCTAGAGAATGTGAGGTTGTCATGTATTGTCATGTACTTAGTAGTGTGTAGTTATAAGAACTAGAGTGTTTTAATTATTTGTTGCATCATTGGTAGATAAAGTATGGACGATAGGATGACGTGTACTTGTGCGCATTGCAAGCATCAGATCTTTCAAAAACAAAAAATCTATGACCAACACATACCCAATCACGTTCTCTTTCCGATAGAGCAACTACAAGACCTGCGTTATCAATCTCATGGTTTAGAAATTGAAGGTCAAACTCCGCAAGTAGATATTACTCCAACTTCATCCTAGAGAAGACGATTTTCAAATGAGCAGCCATCGACTGAGTTCTCCCAACTAATACTTGATGCGACATTTCAAGAAGTAGAGATGGAGCAGATGTTGGACACGTTCTTTGACATGGATTCCAACATAGAAGGCGACAACATTGAATGCATTACTGTGGAGCAACCTCAACCATCCCATTCATATCAACGGCATGATAGCAACGATAAAGAGGGCGGATGATGCAAAGTCTTGCACGCATGCCGCTCTACACTAGTGCAAAAATCTCAGTTCTCCGTACTGCGTTGGCAATGCTTAATTTGCAGTCTGTCTACGGTTGGTTTGACTCCTCAGTCCCCAGAGCTTTTTAGGTAAATATATTGTATCCTAAGCATGATAAAGTGCAAATTATAGTTCATATAAAGTGATGAAAGGGTTGACTTGTTCATGTAACGACAGGTTGCTCAATGAGAAAATCTTGCCAAAGGGGAATCACATGTCCCCTACCCGTCCAGCCGCTAAAATGCTTCTAACTAATTTGGACTTGGATTATCACAAAATACATGCATGTCCTAATGATTGTATACTTTTTCGCAATGAGTATGTAAACTTGGAACAGTGTCGCAATTGTGGATCAAACAGGTAAGGGTAGAAAAAACAAGGAAAATGTATCTCTGCAAAGGTCCTTTGACACTTTCCTATCATTCCAATAATAAAGAGCATGTTCAGGTGCAAGTCCATAGCCTCTTTGATGACATGGCACTTAAATACTAGATCGACAGATGATGTGATGTGGGTACCTGCTGATTCTTGTGCATGGAAGCACATAGAGGAAAGTTGGCCTACATTTAAGAACGAGCCTCGATGTATCCACTTTGCTATAGCAATGGACGGAGTAAACCTATTCGAATTACAGAGTTCGTCATGGAGCAGGTGCCCTATTTGTCTGGTTAATTATAATCTTCCATCATGGCTCGCTTTCAAGAAGGGCCATCTGTTGTTGTCATTGACCGTCCTAGGAAAGTACAAATCAAAGAACATGGACGTCTATCTGGCACCACTTATAGAAGAGATCCAAATCTTGTGGACAAGAATCGATGTGGTTGATATGTCCCAACCAATTGGATGACGGAATGTACATGTGCAAGGCATTCTCATGTGGACCATGCATGATTGGCCAGGCTTCGATGAGTGCTCAGGTAAGTGACTTTAAAACCCTCACAAATTAGTACTTAGTATATTTTGGATCAACTCCTTCTTCACTGGCAGTTCCTGTTTAGGTTGCATCAACTCTTCAAGTTTCTCTAAACGGCTTGAAGCATTCATAATTCCCTGATATTTGCAACACTTCACTAATTTCTTTCTGTTCCTCATCCAACAACAAGAATGACACTTCACCCTCATCACTAGAACTCAAAGTAGTGCTAATTTTTGAGTCTTCAGAACTATCATCACTGGTAATTTCGGACTCATCATTCTCACTCACATCTTCAAGTGCCATAGGTTGTTTGGTAGTCATATCAAACACTTTATTTTCACCCTTCTTGCCATGCACACCGATTGTGCGCTTGCCCCAATCTTACACGGCACCAACAACTCTCAACCAAGGTCGTCCCAAAATGAGAGGAAAGGCTCCCAGACCAGCTGACATAGCATGAAAGTTCACCATAACCTTCACATTAAAGACCAACTTCCAAATTCTTGATCATTCCCAAACATTTCACTTTGTCATGGTTTGGTAGTCCAATCCAAAACCCAGAGCTTCTGCATGTAATGAGACCCAGTCTCTCGACACATGACTCTGTGATCACACAAACTTGAGCACCTCCATCAATTCAAAGGACTTTTTAACACTAACTTTTGGAGCTCTTTGATGAAGCTAACCCTAAGGTATTTAAACTCCATTAGGTAGCATTGCTCTTTAACACACCATCTGTCATTTGGACCCCTTTAACCTTGGCCCCGTGTTGAGACAGATCCATAAGCACATGTCTATATTCTATCCCTTGTTCCCGTTTATTCTCCCACATTAAATGAACGGTTTAATATGAGAAAATCATTTGGGTTGGTTAGATATTAGATTTTATGGCATTCTTGAAATCATAGTTGTCCTCGACTACTATGAGGTAGAAGAGATAAAGTCTTAGTCATTAGTCTACGTTTCTTAGCGGGTAGAGGATCCCTTTTCACCCTACGACATCATTCCAGAATGGATGACTAGTCCATTTGGTGCTTGGGAGACGTAGCTTCTGCATGCATGTCTGTTCTTTAGTCCATATCATACCCCCAAAGTAGAGTGACAAATTCTACTTGGTGTTTGAGTGAGGTCGTCATCACAAACATGATTCTAAGCATGCATACTATTTAAATTTGTGCACAAAAGACGATTAGTCTTATAAGACAAAAACATTGTTCATTTAGAAAGCATTTACATTTGCTTACTCTAGTGTAGCATTGTAAGCATTGACAAGGTTCATATTATCCTTAAGCTAGGTTCCTTGCATCCACTTAGCGTCTTCAAAAGAATAATTCATAAAGTTAACAAGATATCATTGGATAATCTTACCGTTTCTTAGTATCTTGTCTTCATGTCAAAGAATTGATTCAGGCTACAACACCTCTTCTTGATCTTCAATCTTTGGCAGGTCCTCAATTATTGGTTCTTTTGGTGGCTCTCATTGTAAGGCTTGAGTAGGCTCACATTGTTAGCATTGTGAATGAGCCAATGGTTGGGCAACTTCAACTAATAAGCCATCTCATAGATTGGCTTAAGAATTTTTTTTAAAGGACCATATTTTCTTTTTGCTAGTTTAGCATAATACTCTTGGTGGCCCGTAGGATTTTTGTCCGTAGTATGCCTTAGATGAGCCTTCAAAAACTTTATCAAGACCCAATCATTTTCCTGAAAGGCTAAGGCTCTTTTGTGCTTATTAGAGCAGCTCTTTTTGCCTTTGCTGTGAGATGGATATAACCTTTTTAATCTTTGAAAAAGATTCTTGTAAGTCTCGGCTATATTTATTAGCAAAAAAGATCTTCCCATGTATTTTAAGTAGTAAGGGACTTTTGGATCTTTCCTCTTTATCCTCAAAAGGTACTTTCCCCATAGAAGTATGTACAATGTCATTGTACGTATACTCTATAAGAGGTAGGTACTTCTCTCATTGAGGATTTTGATCTACTTTTATGGCATAGGCTTTTAGTAGATCAAGAATCATTAGATTAGTTATTTCACTTTGTTCATCTGTTTGTGGATAGGCCAAAAGAGAAATTTAATCTAATTCCTAGATTCTCAAAGAGACCCTTCCTAAAATTACTGGTCATTCTAGGATCTTTGTCTGACACTATGGATGTTGGAAAGCCATGATACTTAAAAATTTGAGATTTGAAGAGGGTTGTCATTTGATGTGCCTTAATAGTGGTGTTTTCTTGCTAAGCCTGTCAAACTAAAACAATCCAAGTTGCTTCCCTCGATCAAATTTTGACTTTTGGCATACCATGCACTTTGAAACATACTCTTCATGGTATGTTTACTTTTCATGGTAGGCCATTAGAAATACATTTTTACTTCTCGGAGAGTAGATTATGGAATCCTTCTTTGCCCCGCATAATGAGAAGCATGGGATTCATACTTGACTTTGTTATTGTATAGGTGAGTAACACATAGCCTATTGCCATTTGGAAGATAACCATCCTGCAAGGTGAATGGTTCCTCTTTATTTCCCAAAGCAAGGACTAACATTACATCTTTAAAGTCACAGTCAGTAGCATACTCATCTATCATAGAAGATAGATCATTGTGAATTGCTATAGACACCGCATTAACATTTGGTCGTCGTGAAAGTGCAATGGCCACTTGGTTGTGCTTACCAGCAATGTGAACAATATGAAAATTAAATTGCGAAAGATAATTTTTTCCCACCTCATTTGTTTGTTAGAAAGCTTGGTTTGCGTCATGAAGTACTTGAGACTTTGGTGGTCTGTTCGTAGAATGAATGGAGTCCCCAATAAATAGTGCTTCCATGTGTCTAGGGCATGTAGAAAAGTTCAAAGCTCTTTCTCATAAATATGCAAGACATGCTCATCCGTATTGAGCCTTCGGCTCTTATATGCTATGGCATGCCCTTCTTGAAGCAAGACTTCTCCAAGGCAATCACCACAAGCATCACATTGGACCTCAAATGGCTTTGAGAGATTTGGAAGCATGAGGACTGATTGAGAGGTAAGCTTCTCTTTGAGCTTGTCAAAAGCATTTTTCTCCTTAGCAGTCCATGAATACTTAATGTTCTTCTTTGTTAAGTCGTGTAATGGTCCTGCTATTCGGGAAAATTTTGCTATGAAGCATCTATAGTATGCACACATACCAATAAAGCTTCTTAGCTCATGTAGATTCCTTGGATTGGGCCATGATTTTATTACCTCTAACTTTGATGGATCCATACGGCTACCATCTTGAGAGATAATATGACGTAAGTATTGAATCTCTTGAAGGAAAATTTCACTTTTCTTTTGGTTGAGAAAAAGCTTGCTCTCCCTCAATGCTTGAAAAATCGCTTGGAGATGTTTCTTGTGTTCCTTCAAGGACTTGGAGTAGATGATGATATCATCAAAGAACGCTCCAATGAACTTGCGATAGGGTCTAAATATTTTCTCCATCAAATGATTGAATGTGGCTGGTGCATTGGTCAAGCCAAAAGGCATGACTAGATATTCATAAAGACCAAACGTTGTACAAAACGCGATCTTTAGGATAACTTCATCCACTATCCTTATTTGATGATAACCACTTTTAAGATCAATCCTACTGAATTAGGTAAAACCTTGTAGCTTATCAAACAGATCTTCTACCCGAGGCACGAGAAATCTGTTTTTGATAGTGATATGGTTTAGTGCTCGATAGTCCACACACATATGGTATGTACCATCTTTCCTCTGCAATAAAAGGACTAGAGAACAAAAGGGAGAGGATCTAGGCCTCAGCATCCCTTTTTCTACCAATTCTTGTACTTGCCTCATGATCTCCTCTTATTGAGCTTGGGAAACTTGATAAGGAGGCTTGTTAGGCGGTGAGCTTCCTGGTAGGAGCTCAAATCGATGGCCATCATCCCCTCATTTTGGAGGTAAGTCCATAGGGATATCATCCATAAAAACATCTTGGAATCCATTTAGAAAAGTAGACAATCTAACTCTTCTTGATTTTTACCATTTTCATTTGATAAATCATTAGCATCATTAGTGGATTCTTTGACAAAAATCAAGCTTTTCATCGACTTATCGAAAGCCGGTGAATTTACAAGTGGTATAGTACGACCAAACTCATTAGCATCTATATGCATGCTCTTTCCCCTGTAGGTGAAGTAGATTCTCCTTTCAGGGAACTTCATGTTGGTAGCCATGCGGTTGAACCATGGTGCCCCTAGGATAGCATCCTCATGTTGGAGAGGAGAGATGAAAAAGTTTTCTTTGTCGACATAGCTTTGGACATGAAGCCTCAACTTCCCAATCAAGGGAGTAACGGAGGCTTGCTGTCCCTTGAAAGATGTGTCATCAGTTACAATATCTTCCATCTCAAAAGCTTGAATGCCCAACTTGGTGGCCAACTTCATTGATATGAAGTTCTGAGTAGAGCCAGGGTCAAACAAGATGAAGGCGTCATGTTCCCTTACCTTTCCCCAAGCATAGGAGAGGGATGAGCCTTTGCAATGAGAGTCCTCTTTTGGAGCTTCAACCATGGAAGCTCTAGGAGTATCTTTGCGTACATTTCTTTTGGAGCAAGAATGATAACCATGTCCTTGCTCCCCACACTTAAATCATTTATGGTCTTTACAAAAGGCCTCTAATTCTTTGGGAGAGAGCTTACTTTTACCTTTGTAAGCTCCTTTCTCCTTGGACCAATTGTTGTTGTTGTTGTTGTTATTGGAATTACCTTGGGAATAATTTTGGGCATTGGTTTTCCACTTGCATCACTTTTGTCTTTGCTTTCCATGGGCTTGACATTCCGTCTAGACCCTTGTTGGAAATTGATGTGGGAAGCAACCATGGTGTGGTGGATTATTCAGTGATAGAACCAGGCCATTGGGAGTTGATATACTCGGCCATTTCTTCACGTAATCCCACACAAAACTGTTGCTTTTGCTTGGTGAAGTCTATCTTTTGGAAGACAGTAGCCTTGAGATGTAAATCCCAAAAGTTGTCCACATATTTGTGAATAGACTCGTGGTGAGAAGCTTCAAACTGTGCCATTCGGTAATTACTTTTTCCTTTTTATCGCTTGCAAAACGAATTGCTTCATGATGGAAACTCGTAGAGTTTTCCATGTCTTTGGGGCTTCACCGTTGCCACAAAGGCTAGCCCACCGTTGGCGAGCCGATTTCTGTGTTGGGGTATAAAGCCCAATGTGGTCGCCCAGGTAAGTGGGCGGGCCGCCAGGTATGTACACATATTCTTTTGTAAAAACCTAATAAGAACTCACTATGCTCTACACATTACAGTAGAGCGAGTTCACCATATCGTCGTGCTCTTCTTCTCGCACTCTCTCTCGCGTCACACTTTCGCTCGTACTTCTTCAACTGGTATCAGAGCTCAGATTGAGGCTCGGGGCAGCATTTGCGGGTAGCCAGAGTCACCTGCTCAGATTGGAGTGAGATTCGATAGACGAAGATATGGCCCCAAATTTGTGGGTGCGTCCGAAGGGCTCGATGTTCTCAGAATTTTGTTCTGAGGTCATCTCAGCCACCGTTCGGCTTCGACAAAGTTCTGCGTAGGCCATTTTCGACTACGTGGTCTCGGCGGGTGCAGATCCGACTCTGCAAATTTGGGGTTTCGGCCTACGACTGCAGGTGCTGAGGATATCGGCACTCCCAGAGTGCTGATTTGTGGCTGTCTACACATTGAAGGACGGCTCACAGTTCTTGGAGGCGTGTCACATACGACACGGGCGCATCTACACAGATTGTAGGCGACATCCACTAGTTCATCAGGTAGCTTGTGTCTGCTGCTTGATATTCCAGATTTCATCCTGACATTGCAGGTATTTCCACATGGGATGTATTGTCAGAGATGATGTATGTCTGTTGAGGGTTTGCTGGCTGTGAGTCACATAGCAAACAACCGCCGCAGCGGTTACAGCATATAGTGGGAAATTTGTGGATGTATGACTTTGTGGGAAGTCTATGTACTGTCAGATTTACTGCAGCCTTTGTTGAGGGTCGAGTGAGGTTTTATTGAGCTGGGGGATTCTCGAATGTTCAGATCCTTTCGGTGATACAGGTCTTGGAGCGATCCCTCGAGCACCCTTAGATAGGCAGAAAGGATGTATTGACTGTGAGTTAGAGAGTTGGGATTGCATCTTTTCTTTACTGCCGTTGAGGCATTGTCGCAGTCTATGCTTACAGGACAGTGACAGGACAGTGAGAGACAGTACAGGTGCAGGACAGGTTTACCCATAGCTTACAGTGTTAGAGAGACAGTGGTTTTTTGAGCTGTTTTTTGGCCTGTTTTTGAGTACACCAGAGCCATTTTACAAAGGAGACTGTGCCGAAATTTATGCAGAATCTGAAGCTTTCTTGGTTCATTTGACAGGTTGATATTGGTTCAAAGTTCAGTTTACAGCGGAAACTCTGCCGAATTTTTCCCAGGAAAGTAAACTATTGTGAAGCGTAGCTATGGCTGGATCACATGACACTGCTCTTTACCATATTAAGAAGCTGGATGGAACCAATTTCCCATTGTGGAAGAAGCAGATTTGGCACGTGTTGGTACAAAAGAAGCAGATAAAACCTATAAAGCTCAAGGGGATAAAACCAGAAGATATGGACGAAGATGAATGGAGCGAAATGGATGAATTGGCACTTTCTACCATTATGCTGACTTTGGCAGAAAGCGTTTACTTCAATGTAGCAGACGAGATGTCGACTTATCAAGCATGGAAAAAACTGAGTGATCTTTATGAGAAGCAGAGTGCAGCTTCACAGGTATACTGGCTTAAGAAGCTTGTTGACTTGAAGATGAAAGAAGGGACCCCTATGTCCAATCATCTGAATGAATTCAACACCATCTACAGTTAGTTGTCAGCTCAAGGTGTCAAGTTTGATGAACCTATTAGAGCTATGTTCCTGTTGATCACATTGCCGGAAAGTTGGAACACTTTTCGCACAGCTTTGAGTAATTCTGCACCTCCAGATGGTTTGAACATAGCAGGTGTAGAAGGAAGTCTGCTTACTGAAGAAACCAATAGAAAGACAATGGACAAAGGCAAAGGAACAACCTTAGTTGTTAGGGGAAGGACCAAAGAAAAGTACAAAGGTGGAAAGAGGAATCAGTCTCGTAGCAAGTCCCGCAGTGCTAAAGGCAAGAGTGACATAGAATGCTACCATTGTGGCAAGAAGGGTCACATGAAAAGAGACTGCAGAGAATGGAAAGCAGAAAAAGGCAAAGAGAAAGCTGAAGACCATGGTGAGAAGAACAAGTCCTTAGTGAAGATTCAAGAAATAAATGTGACAAACACTGTTGCAGAGGATGACAGTCTAGTGTCAAGAGACATCTACTTCTTGAAGAATACAATGGACTCAGCTCTTCTTACAACATCTGATGGAAATGCACTGAGTGATTGAATTATAGACTCAGGGGCATCACTTCATGTGTCTTCAAACAAGGAGTGTTTTACCTCTTATGTGACCACTAAAGATCATGTTCGGCTAGGAAATGGGCAGACATGTGAGATCTTAGGTGTTGGAGATGTTCAATTGAAGTTTCAGAATGGCTCTTCTTTTACGCTAAAGAATGTGAGACATGTTCCCGCAATCACAAAGAGCTTGATCAGCACAGGTTTACTTGATGATGCTGGCTACGTCACCACTTTTGGACAGAACATGTGGAAGATATCCAAGGGTTCTATGACAGTAGCACATGGAGTAAAGTCTGGAGGACTTTACATGATTTATGTATCAAATGTCTCTAAAAATGTAATCAATGTAACCGAGTAGCCGAACGTTTCTTTGTGGCATAGCCAGTTAGGACATATGTCCAAGAAGGGAATGGAAATCTTGTCTCGTTCTGGTTACTTTCCTGGCTTTTCATTTAATGATTTTGAATTCTGTGAACATTGTCTGTATGGTAAGCAAACACAGCAGCCACATAAGCATAGAAGCAGTAGAAGAGATACACAGTTGGCACTTGTTCATAGTGATTTGTGTGGACCTATGCCTAACCTATCTCTAGGGGGAGCTTCTTACTTTATGACATTTATAGATGATTACTCGAGGAAAGTATGGGTTTACTTTCTCAAGCACAAGGATGAAGCGTTTAGTGTTTTCAAAACGTTTGTGACACTTGTGGAGAATCAGAGTGGCAAGAAGCTTAAATGCTTACGCACTGACAATGGTGGAGAGTATGTTTCAAAGGCCTTTCAGGACTTTTGTGACTCAAAAGGTATAAAACTTGAACTTACTGCTCCTTGCAATCCTCCTCAAAATGGTGTTGCTGAGAGGATGAATAGGACCATACAAGAGAAGGTCAGAAGTATGTTGTCTAATGCACAGCTGCCAAATGGGTTTTGGGCTGAAGCTGTATCAACAGCTGTTCATCTTGTAAATAGATCTCCTAGCAAGGTTTTGCAGAAGGATTCAGTGCCAGAGATGGTATGGTCAGGCAAAATGCCCTCATACAAGCATCTCAGAGTCTTTGGCTGTGAGGCATATACTCACGTTAGAAAGGAATTTAGGAACAAACTTGAGCCAAAGAGTAGAAAGTGCATCTTTCTAGGCTATGGTAATTCTGGTGAGATGGGGTACAGACTTTGGGATCCCGAATCCAGAAAGGTTATCCGCAGCAATGATGTTCACTTTAATGAATCCAAATATCATTCTAAACCAGAGAGGGTTGACGAGATTAGAAGAGTTGTCTTCCAAGAAGATGGACCTACACGTGCAAGACAAAATGTCAGGGCTCAAGAGGAGCAAGGACATGATAGATTGGAACCACAGGTTGTGGCTGAACCTGAGCCACCTATTGTACGTAGATCTGGACGTATCACGCGACCTCCTGATAGGTTTGTTCCATCTATGAACTATGTCATGTTGACTGATTGCAATGAGCCTTCATGTTACAAGGAAGCAGTGCAAATGAAGGACTCCGGGAATTGGAAATTGGCCATGCAGTCAGAGATGACAGCTCTGCATAAAAACCAGACATGGAAGCTAGTTAAATTACCACAGGCAAAAAGGCTCTACCTTGTAAATGGGTTTACAGGTATAAGATCACCACTCATGATAGTCAGCCAAAGTACAAAGCAAGGCTTGTTGCGAAGGGCTTTAAGCAAGAACAAGGCATTGACTTTGATGAAGTCTTCTCTTCGGTGGTCAAGATGACTACATTGAGATGCTTTCTTGCATTGGTTGCCATATTAGATTTGGTGTTGCACCAAATGGATGTCAAGACAATGTTCTTGCATGGTGATTTAGATGTGGAAATTTACATGCAGCAGCCAGAAGGGTTTGTTGAGAAAGGCAAGGAAGATTTGGTATGCCAGTTGTTAAAGAGTCTTTATGGCTTAAAAAAATCACCGAGGGCATGGTACCATAAGTTCCACAAGTTTATGCTTTATCAAGGCTACAAACGTAGTGAGTTCGATCACTGTCTATATACAAAGAAGGCTAAGGATGGTAGTTGGCTGATCCTTATTTTGTATGTGGATGACATGTTGATTGCTGGCAAGCACTTAGAAGAAATTTCAGCCTTGAAGTCAAAGATGGCAAAATCATTTGACATGAAAGACATGGGTGAGGCAAGTCATATACTTGGTATGCGCATTGAGAGAGACAGATCAAAGAAGTTGATTTGGTTATCTCAAACAGAGTATATTGACAAGGTTTTGCAGCGTTTCAATACGGAGAAGGGAAAGGCATTGAGTGTTCCATTGCCACCATATGTGAAACTTAGCAAACAAGATTGTTCTGTGTCTTAAGAAGAACAGGCTGAAATGGATAAGATTCCATATGCATCTACAGTGGGTAGTTTAATGTATGCAATGATTGCTACTCGCCCAGACATTGCATTTGCAGTTGGAGTAGTAAGTCGATACATGTCAAACCCAGGCAAGAAACATTGGGAGGCAGTGAAAGGAATATTGAGATACCTGAAAGCTACAAAGAGTATGCGTATATGCTATGAGAGTTAGGAGCTAAGTGTAAAGGGTTTTACAGACTCAGATTATGAATGTGACTTAGACAACCAAAGGTCTACGTCAGGGTATGTCTTTACATTGGCTGGTGGAGCAGTATCATGGAGTTCTAGATTACAAGATTGTGTTACTCAATCTACTACAGAGGCTGAATATGTTGCAGCATCAGAGGCATGCAAAGAATCAATTTGGCTTAATCGACTAGTAACAGATTTGGGAATTAAAGAAGAGATGCCTGTGTTATATTGTGATAGTCAAAGTGCTATACAATTGGCTCGCATGTTAGGAAATAAGACGTAGCTAAATAGATAATTGAGTAGATTACTTAATGGAGAGAGACAGATTTATATACACGAGATTATAGAGTAGAGAGAGAGAGAGAGAGAGAGAGAGAGAGAGAGTACACACGATATACGTGGTTCACCCAATGTGGGCTACGTCCACGGGAAAGCAGCCACTCAATGGCTTTAGTACTTCAAAACAAGAAGTAGTTTACAAAGGGATTATACCCTTAATGGAGCTTCCGCCTTGCTTCACTCTCACCACCTCACACTCACCTTGTTGCATCAACTTCACACACTATCAAATGTGTGTAGAAATGGCCTCCTTTTATAGGCCAAAAGGGCTGCCCTCTCTTATGAGAGACAGCCATGTGTAGCCGCCCTTGTGTGAATAAGTCCAAATCGGACCCTCCAATCCGTCCATGTGTGGCCGCCCTTGAGAAGACAAGTCCGCTTTTGAATTCGGCCACCGGCCACCGGCCATTGACTTCCGACCACCGGCCATCGGCCATTGACTACCGGCCAACCGACCGGTTGTTTTCCGACCACTTTCCGGCCGCCGTCCGGCCATAATATTCCGGCGAAAAAGAATATTCTTGTCCCTGATTCTTGTCCTTTAAAGTTGCCCCTGATTCTTGTCCGTGAAAATTTTGGTTTCCGGTGAGTGATTTTCCTTCACGCACGATGGCTTCTCCTCATAATGGGGCCTTACAAATGTGCGCTTTTACCACAGAAAATTACAAGGGTAAATCAGGCTCCATACTTAACATCGCAATCCAATTTATCACTCAAAGACAAAGCATGTGGATGTGAAGTATCATTTCATCAGGGAAATGCTCGAGGATAAGCAACTTCAGCTTGTCAAAGTTCACACCACAGAAAATCCAGCTGATCTACTTACAATAGGACTTCCCTCAGAGAGCTTTGCGCATTTTCGCAAGCAGTTAGGTGTAGGGTAGTACATCACTTCTCTACATCTCTTGTATATTAGCTTGTATAGTAGCTTCTCTCACACTTAAAGTACCACATTGGACTTTAAGTGGGAGGTTGTTGGGGTATAAAGCCCAATGTGGTTGCCCAGGTAAGTGGGCGGGCCGCCAGGTATGTACACATATTCTTTTGTAAAAACCTAATAAGAACTCACTATGCTCTACACATTACAGTAGAGCAAGTTCACCATATCGTCGTGCTCTTCTTCTCACACTCTCTCTCGCGTCACACTTCCGCTCGTACTTCTTCATTCTGAAAGTGCATAGCTACATGGTGTAGCTTGGAGGACTCCGTGAAGCCCTCATCTCCAAAGGCCGCATCAAATTGATGGATGAAGGCTAATACTTTGTCGGTGGCACCAAAGGTGCCATCATAGGTGAAAAAAGGGATACTCTTGCCTCCCTCTTTGAACTTATTGAGCTTTTGTGACATTTTCCATGCAGGTTATGATTTGTGATGTCCTCCCCTCTTGTATTCTCTAGGAGAATAGCCATAGCTTTCATCGGAAGAGGAGGAAGGTGAAGAGGGTGACCTCTTTCTTGCCCTTTTCTTCCTTTGTTTCCTTTATTCCCTTTTGGAGTGATGAGGAGAAGGACTATGTGTTGTCCGTTTCCTCTTGGGAGGAGTTGGCGACCATCTAGACCGTCGTCTTCGTGGAGCCACATATTCAGAGGAACTTAGGGATTCATTACTTTCTTGTTCTTTGGATTCCTTCTCTTGTATGGGAGAGAGTCTTCTATTGGGTGTCTGATCAAGAGGCTTCCTAAGCTCTCTCTCCTCTTGGAGAGGAAAGGAGATCCCGTAATCGCGAAGTTTTTGAGTAACTTTGGTTTGTAAAGCGAGGTTGCCCATAGCTTGTTGCAACCTAGTAACAAGATACTTAACAAACATGCGGGCATCATCATTAGCACCTTCATGTGCAAAATCAAAGTTATCAGTGTTCATTCTACTCTCTTGGTTATTGTTAGCCATGCTAATCATACTTATGTGTTTACTTAGTGTATTCTTTGGAAATTCAAAACCTTAGTTGCTACTCCTCTTAGCCTTTGAAAATCAAGACTTAAGCATGTACACCCACGACTTGAATTGGTTAATTATAGAGAGTAGTGGAGTGGGTCTAACATAGCAGAATTGTTGAGGGATAGCTCCTTTCGGACTTCTTATGGCTCAATAATGGTAAAGCCGTAGGCAAGTCTAAAAAGACCCCATGATTAAGATCAAAGCTCCTGAGGTGTGCACCATATCCCACATAGTGGGCTCAACAAAACCGATAATAGATCCAGTCCCACTTACCCTAATATAATTAACAAAATTAACCATTAAAAGGCTACTTAAGGACCTCTCTTCTTAAGCAAAAAAAGAGAAAGCAAATGCTCTGATACCAATGTAATGGAAATGGCCTATGAAGTTTGAGAATAGTGGAATTAAGAGAATTAGAGTGAGCATTTTCGTGAGATTTCTTTGAGAATACAGAGGGTGAACTTAATTGATGGTAGCAACATAAACATAGTTTACTTGGAGCCAGTCCCCCCTCCAAAAGACGTTTGTATTATAGATTCTCACATCAAGAGAGACTTGGTACAATACAATCTTTGTGCTCCTTGTGACCTAGGTGATGCAATGAAGATGGAAAGCTTCATGCATCATGACGATAGCATAAACTTTGCAAATAGCATTAACTATCCCAAGGCCTCAAACACCTTCGAAGGTGGAGAGAGCTAGCGGGGAATGAGGGTAGGGAAGAGGAAGAAGAATCATTCATAGGAGAAAGAAATAGTTTCTCACTTATCATCACTCTTCTTGCTTAGCAGAGCATAATAGCATAGTAATGAAGATGAAGAAGATGGCAAGATTAAGCATTGAAGCACGGCTCTTGGTTGGATTTGCATCCATAGCCAAGAGTGTTGGTGTACGCTCTCAACTTCTCAACAAGCTTGGAGAAGGAGATGGAGCTCTTTCACTTTGCACTTCACACAATGAGAGTATATCCCCTCTCATGCTTGGTACATCTCTCTCTCTCTCTCTCTCTCTCTCTCTCTCTCTCTCTCTCTCTCTCTCTCTCGTATTATTTAATTATATCATTTGGACATGTGTTCTCTCTTTCCTCTTTGAGAGATAAAGAACTTAATTATTTAATTTTATGCATTTAAATTCTCATTGGACTCCTATCCAATAGGCTTTAAGCACATCATGATGAGGGCCACATGGGAAGGATCTTGACGTGTCTTTTATATTTCTTAAGGTATCATGTTTGAATTGAACACTTCAAGCACCTTAGTCATTTAAGCATGAAAATCATTTATGCCCTTGAGAGATCATGTTTTAATTCAAGAACCTTAGTCATTTAATCATGAGAAGCACTTCAAGCTTGGGCAAGGTTCCCACAAACACTTTAAGCACCTTAGTTAGCAAGCACGACAAGCACCTTATGCTCGGGTTGGATTTCCACCTCAAGGGCAGCCCTATCTTGCCTAAGGTCAAAGGACTTTTAACACTAACTTTTGGAGGTCTTTAATGAAGCTAACCCTAAGGTCTTTAAGCTCCATTAGGTAGCATTTCTCTTTAACAGACCATCTCTCATTTGGACCCCTTGAACCTTGGCCCCGTGTTGAGAAAGATCCATAAGCAGATGTCTATATTCTAACCCTTGTTCCCATTTATTCTCCCACATTAAATGATCAGTTTAAAATGAGAAAATCATTTGGGTTGGTTAGATATTAGATTTTATGACACCTTTTCCCTCTACTGTAGGGGTGTATATCTACACATCCTTGTAATCTCAAGCTCCAACTTAATCTCCATCTCCACCCTCATCTACACATCCATCTGCATTCTAAAGCTCCATATCCATACACATCAAGCTAAAGCTCCATCTCCATCCCCATCTCCAACTCTATCACAATCTCCATCTCCATCTTCATCTCAATCTTCAATGGTTATACCCTTCTTGGGTGATGGCTTCAACGGATTTTTAGGGTATTGTCAAGGGCTCCATTCTCTCTTTTTGCAAGAACTCATGATGCAAAATAAATCTCAACACAACCTAGATATGCTTCAGGCATCAATCTTGAAGGAAAAGGAACAACTCATGGCATCTTTTGTAGGAGAAAAGGAACAATTGATGGTGCGAATCAAGAACTTAACAAAGCAGGTTGTAGAGAAGAAGGCAAATCTTGATGTGGGTGTGGAAAGCATTGATCCATCTGTGGACAATTATGTTCGCCTTTGGTATTCAAATCAAAACATTCGACGACGTGTTGATCACTTTACTCACCTACCCATGGGATACAACACAAGAAGATGGAAGTGCAAGGCTATGAATCTCCTTTCCAAATTTGGAGGCGCTTGCAAGAGACGTTCAAGAGACAAACAAGGTATATGTAGCATTTGAAGTAACTATCTTTTGTTGCTACAATTTGTTAATTGACTCCATTTTCTTTGCAAAGCAGGGACTATGTAGAAACAATACTAGGTTTCAACAGTACGGAGGATTCAGTGCAGGCCTCTATCCTTCAACACATTGTTCATGAGAAGGATGTCATCAACATGATATCTAATCCTACAAATGTCATGTTGAGTCAAAGTGTTCAAAAACTTTTGTTAAAGGACCTCCAAGACATTATCATTCCTATTGATATGCTTATGCTTTGTGATTTAAGCAGGTGTCAGTGATAAGGGATATAGGGCATTGTATACTTGCATCATAAGACATCTACGCAACAAGACGGTCCATACTTCCAAAACCATACAATATGATTATGGCAAGAAAATTGGCAAACGATGATGTTGCCACATAGCTAGGTGGCTACAAGTGGGTTGATGATGGCATGCCAATTTCTTTCATCAAATTTTTTTGTCTCGATAGGTTTAATAATGTCTACATTGAGGTAGAAGCCGGGCTATGATTCAATATTATGATCTCAGGATAGAGGAGACCAATGGAAAGGCATTTTTTATCCTCAAACTAGACGAATGTCAAGTTGTGAAAGACCAAAGATTGGAGCATACAAGTCTCAAAGTCTCACCCTCATGAGTAGGGCATTGATGTGAAAGGCTTACAATCTGTAGATGAGGCCAAGGGAATGAGACTACACTAGGGTTCAAGCATTTCTAGCAACAGAGGAGAAATGGCTCCTACAACAAGATGTGAAGAGGTTTCAAATTCCCAGGGCTAGCAAATACCCCTTAGATAAGATCAAAGAATTTCTACCATTGGCATTGACCAAGGCATACAAGAAATGGCAAGAGGAAACTCCATGTGATGGAAGGATACTCCCCGCTCAAAACAAAATCAGCAAAATCTTTGACAGAGTGAGCACAAAGGTAACATAAAAGGAAAGGGAAGAGACCAAAAATCATGCTTCTCCAAGTGGCAATAAAATAGGAGAAGGTAGTGGCCATGGTGGGGCATAGGCAAAGATAGTTCCTAAGCGTAAAGACTCCCCCATCATGCAAACAAAACAAGGAAAGCATTTGAAGAGCAGTGAAAAAGGTACCACCACGATACTTTTGCATGGACATGTAGAGAGCAGCCTCCACCAACCCCACCAATGCAAAAGAAGCGTAGGTGGAGGCCTAGAACTTGTACTCTCCATGAGGTATGGAAATATCAAAAGAGCACAGAGCCAATAATTCCCAAGGCACCATTTACAAGGCTAGTAAAAGAAACTATGTTTCAATACACTGGCAGCATCAACAGATTGCAATCAACTGCCTTAGGAGCACTCCTGCAAGGCGCAAAAGACATTTTGGGTTCTTTATTTCAAGATTCAATGTTGGCCATGGTGCATGCCAATAGGGTTACCATACAACCCAAAGATATGGCATTAGCAATGCGTCTATGTGGCGATGATTGCCTCCATCCCCACTAGTTAGGAAAGCCTTTGTAATAACAGTTGTTGACTTCAAAGTCTCACATAAGATGTTACTTTTAACAAATCAATGAGAAACATGTGTCTAGTGGTTTGATTATGCACTGATTCAATGTTTTAAGTAAATTTCAATGGTGTTGGTGCAATGAAGATAACATTCTTATCGTTGCATACATGCGATGTAGTCTTGTAATAATCATGATGATCGAGATGATGCGTTTTCGTACTGTCGCATGTTTGTATGGAGAATTTTATGCAGAAGTCACATATTCAATGGTTTTATGAGTGCTCGGATTATGGTTGGGAGCATAGCATTTTCACATGATGGCAAGCTTGCAATGGCCGTCATGTGGCGTGGGAATGGTTTTTAATATCATAACTTGGAATCTGAAGTTGGTAATGTCAGAAGTTTTTGGAGTAAGGATTATGCTATGGGCTTGATCGGAAGATGGAAATACCTCTTCCTCGGGTTAGAGTGATGACGGTATCATTTTGTAAACTTGGGGACTACTTTCTTGGTATAGGTGATCTCGAGGACATTGGTCACGACAGTGGGAAGTATTACTCCTTGAATGTGCCCCTATGAGGCTTACCAAATTCTTTTCAAGCCTATTATGTTCAAAGTAATGGAGGTGTTTCATCCTGGTATAGTGGTGCTGCAATATCGAGCGGACTCACTTTCAAGTGATAGGCATGGATGTTGTGTCTTGCAGCGTAGTAAGTCGATGAAGAGCGCCATGGGAATGGCCGCTTGGTGTAACAAAGCTATCAAGAAAGCAAAATCCAACTAACAAAAGAAAGCAGGAGGGGCTGTGAAGGGTTATTTTTTGAGAAGAGGAGCGTCATCAGGGTTAATTTAGAGAAGAGGAAGGTGATAGTGCCAAAAGGGGAGAGAAGAAAAGCAGTTTTCTACAGAGTGGCCTTTCATGGTAATTGTTGGGCCAGGTGATAAGCCTATAATTGTGGTTCACTATAAGGGCGAAGAAAAGCTGACGAGCGCTTGAAGTGGAGGCCAAGACTAGCATCTAAGGGCATCAAGGGCAGTGAGTACTAAGGCTTGGTGTAAGGGCAGTGTTGGTTGAAGTTGACGAGCCATTGGACAGCAAAAGAACTGTCGTCGAGTACTAGGAGCTGACAATGCCATTGAGAAGGACCCCAATTGTCTGACAAGCTAAGGGAAGCACCCGTTGAAAGCAGATCCAAGGAGGAGACGAGGAGCTAGTTGCCGAGCTGGAAGCAGAGAAGCAGAATTTTTTTTTAAACAAAAGAAAAACTATAACTTTAAGGTCTTTTAAAATCTTGAAAGGAGTGTTCCTGCGTCGGTTCTCGGCTTACTAGTTGAAGAGGTCAGAAGGATTTTTTTTCTTTCGCAGTCAAGAGGAAGCTTGATTACAAAGGAGCAGAGGAAGACAAGAGGCCATTGGTGCCACATTGAAAGAGGAGCAAGGCGAGATACAGGTTTCCCGCGCTCTGTCAACAAAGGGCACTAATTTTGTGCTTTTTGCTTGTGTTCAAGCAGTCTGCTAGATTCTTTGGTTTATTGTAGCTTGCACCTAGCCGGTTTTTTAGTTAATAGTAATAAAAACTGAGTTCTAAAGTGTCATTTGCAAGTTCGAGATACCATTTTGTGTTATTTCTCTCACCTATCCCACAACAAGCAACCCAGTGTTGATCCCGGCTCACTAACCGCAAAAATTTATCCCCGACATCTTTGGTGAACCCGACGTGAACCGAGCCGGGGTGGGACTTGGTAGCAGAAGATGTTGACACCACAGGAAGTAGCAATGCAACAGATGATGCAGCAACTTGCAACCTATATGCAACAGTAGCAGGCTTCTCAGTAGCAATACCAACAAATTGAATGTATTCGTCAAGCAAGGTATACAGTAACTGAAAAGCTGCAAAGATTTGAAGGTCGTGATATTTCAAAATTTTGTATTGCTTATGAACAATCTATGGAGGATTATGGAGTTAATGATCATGATGCAGTGGAAGGTTTCACTTAATTGCGGCTCCCGAGCTTAGGGCTCGAATTGAAGAAATTCGGGTAACACATGGTGCAAACTAGCAAGAGTTTAAGAAGGCTTTACAAGAAGAGTACTTTCTTGAAGATTCTCAATGGGTTACCAAGAAAAGCTTTATGAAATGGATACAACAGAAGGATAAAGGATTAACTGCGAGAGAATTGCTACGAGCTTTCAAAAAGAAGTTTAAACAGCTATCTACTGCTGAGCAAAAAACAATGCAGCCGAAAAAGGTCGAGCTATTTATTCAAGCATCAGATTTGCGCCTTCAGAAGAGCTTGGTACACCTGCTTGAGGATCCATCGGGTGAGTTGGGCTTAACTTCTGATTGGAATTGGTTACAAAAGCTATTAATATGATTGTGAAGCGACAAAAGAGGGTGGACAAGTTCATAGTGGTTGATCCTATGGAAGCACTCGAAGAGGATCTAGGGGAGAAGCCCAAGCCCAAGCTGGAAGAGCCAGTCCTTGATGAGCTGGTAAAAGGTATACAAGAGTTGAATTTGAATTTGAAAGCTGTTAAACTTGATGGTTTGAGTGCAAGTGGATCTTCTTCAGAACCTAGACAGTGTCCTCCACAACAAGGCTGGGATAAAGGATGCATGTGGTGTGATAGCTTAGATCATAAACGCAAAAATTGTGATGATTTTAATGAAGCTTATAAGAAGAACACAGTTTTTTGGAAGGACGGAAAGCTACATCTTAAAGAAACTGGTGAACGTCTATGCTTTAACTATGGGAAGGGTGGTATGAAGAAGCTGGTTGACAAGATACAGCAAAATGTCTCTAGGGTTGATGCAACAACTTATGGATTACAGGTATGCAGTGTGGAGGATGAGGATAGTATCAAGGCTAAAGGGAATCTATGGCCCTATGCTTTGAGAACAAGTGACAAAGGTAAGATAAGTTGTGACACATTAAGTCAAGCTGGGGATTGCATTCGACAAACTACGGGGTGGTTAGATCCTGTAGATTCTCTTTTGTGTATGCCTTTCTTGCACAATCTCAGGCTAACGAAGCTATGGTGGAAGAGAAGCACAAGAGAGATGAAGATATTGCGAGCTCATCAAAACGAGCTACGAGGACTAGTGGCAAGAAGGAAGAAGGCACAAGTTTCAAAGCAGATCCTACACCTGAAGTGGTTATGGAAGAGGCATCCAAAGATAAAAAGAAAGGTAAGCCAAGAGGGACTTCTTACAAGTTAAAATCTGATATTGAATTGGCTTACAGATCTGAAGAAAGTATTTGAGGAACGCATTCTCAATAGGGAGGTGGACCTTACTTTGGGTGATGTTTTGGGTATTGCTAAACGTGAACTTCATGAGGAGATCATTGATATTATGAAGCAAAAGCGGCAAGTACCAGTTGAGCAAGAACCTGATGCGATCAAGAGCCAAGTGATTCAACATGTAGAATCAATTCTGGATGCTTACGAGGTAGAGATTGAAGAAGAAAGCTTACGTTCTACAGTGATCTTCAAAAAGGTAAGACATGTTCACTTCAATAATGATGATGGTGTGGAAGCAGTACCTAGGAGTCATTTTTCCAGAACACATTGGGTGAGAGCCACTACAAAGACAATTGTTAAGATTGGTGATATTAATGAGCCTATTCTAGCACTTGTGGATCATGGTTCAAAAATTAATTTGATGTCAAAGATCTTGTATCAGAGAGGGAAGTGGCCTATTGATATGGATCATGGTTGGCGGATTCGAGCTGCCAACACCCAGCCTGACAATTTATATGATACATGAGCAAATGTCAAAGTTACAATTGGAGATGTTTGTGATGAACACAATTTTTTTATATAGGAGCATTCCTCTCATCCACTTATCCTAGGGCAACCTTATATCACAGTTGTGCATATGGAGACAAAGGTTTTGGATGATGGTTCAACATATGCAAGGATCTGAAGCAAAGATGGTTAGAGAACGGTTCAATGTTTGACTGTTTGTGTTGATCATGTTAGGAATAAAGATAGCTTACGAGAACAGCCTTTGCCAAGGGTTCACAAAGAGTTCAAAGAGTACAGGTTTGCTCAGGATTTTCTTGGGGTGCCACTATAGAGCGTAACTATAGTGGTACAAAGAAGAAGAAGTTCTCGCAAGAAGAGATTTTTTCTTTGAGGTTTCTGGGGCTAACATCTGAAGGTTCAGTTTCATACAGGAAGTTCATGGAGCTACCTAAGTGGGAGAAGCAATATGTGGTAAGTGTTCAAAGTGATTTGCAAGGATGTGATGTACTTGAACATGATGATGTTATCTCAGGAGTCTTTGAAGAAGTTTCTTATGTTGATATGATATCAGAACTTGAAGTTATCGAGAAGTGTAGGATGCAAAGTGGGACTGAATTTGTGCGAGTGCATTCGATGGACATGTATGACATTCTAATGGAGGTAAGCAAAGAATTGGGTGGTGGTTTTGAAGTGCAAGTGGATACAAAGTACAAGACAGTTGCAAAGAAGGTCAAGCTTGTAGCTACCCCTCTCCCAGGGGGAAGTGACGAGGTTATCGAGAAAGCTTCACACGAATCAAAGCTAAGGGATCCCAAGAACATTGGCCACAAATTTACTGAAGAGACCTTGAAGCAAGTAGTCATCGGCAAAGAAGGGTTTCTTACCGATGAGGAGGTCAAGTGCTTTCAACAGATGCTTGCGAAACATGGTAAATCCTTTGCTTTTGAGCCCAGTGAGATTGGATGTGTAGATCCAAATGTTTTAGCACCTATGATTATCTTTATCGTTCCACATATGCCATGGAATTTGCGTCCTATTCCTGTACCTAAAGCCCATCTGCCAAAGCTTATTGACTTGTTGAATGAAAAGATACGTATGGGTATTTTGGAGCGATCTTGTGCACCTTATTCTAATCGATGGTTCACCATCCCAAAGAAGAATAGAGCCTTGCAATTTATTCAGGACATGCAGTCGATAAATAAGGTAACAATTCGTAATGTTGGCAATTGTGGACGAGTTTGCAGAAGCTTTTGCAGGTAGGGCTATATAGTCCATGGGTGATCTTTACTTAGGTTATGATTAGTTTCAACTTGCTTTGGACAGTAGGGATCTCACTATTATGCGTACTCCACTTGGGTTGGTAAGGATGTGCACTTTACCGTAATGCCACAAATTCTATTGCTCACATGATGAATGGCATGAATAAAGTGTTAAGAGAATTCATTCCTCACATTACTATGCCTTTTATTGATGATTTGCCAATCAAGGGTTGTGAAGAAGGTTTGAAAGACGAGGTAAAAGATCAAAAGGGGTGCCAAAGCTTTGTTACTCAACATATTGCGGATTGTGAAGCTATTCTATCTAAACTTGAAGAGGTAAATCTAACACTTTCAGGTCAAAAATCAATTTTTGGTGCCAAAGGAATATGTGATTGTTGGACATATGTGTGGGCCACATGGACGATGCCCAAGCCCAGCTAACGTAGAAGCTATACAAAGGATGAAGAATTCATGCATATCAGTTACTGAAGTCCGTCGTTTTTTGGGTGCTTGTGTGTTTTATCGTATTTGGTTGCCTCACTTTGATCATGTTGCAAAAGTACTTTACCAGTTACTAAGAAAAGGAAAAAGATTTGTGTGGGAAGATGCTCATACAAAGGCCATCAAAAAATTGAAGAAGATTCTTTTGGAAGCTCCTACCTTAAGGAAGGTTGATTATAAATGTGGAAGGCTAGTGATTTTGATGGTTGACACTAGTCCGACAGGCATTGGATGGGCTATTGGTCAAAATGATGAAGATGGTCATAGATATGCTATTCGGTTAGGTGCAAAGGTGCTTAGCACTCGTGAACAAAGTTATCCTTAGGTTAAGAGAGAGCTTTGGGGTGTTGCTACTGCTCTAAAGCCTAACAAGGAGTATTTTATTGGAGCTTCAATTGTGGTGGAAACTGATTGTTTTTTGTTGATAGGAATGATCACGAATTGCTCCACTCCGGAGATTGCTATGTTACGGTGGATAGCTTTCATTAAGTCTCTTAATTTTGAATTTTGTCATATTGCATGAAGGGACAATCCGGTAGCAGATATGTTATCAAGAGACAAGTATGAAGATGAGGAGGAGATGCTAACAGAGTCTGATGATGTGGGCGTAAAGTTTTATACTTCTTCTCATTTGCATGCAAGCTGTTGCTTGTGTTTTTGAAGATTTTTCAGACAAGATGTACGATGGAGAGTGGCTTTTGATAGGCCAATATCTCAGCATTCTCACCAGGCAACAGGAATGAAGTGACCAAGAATACAGGAGGGTCAGGAAGAAAGCTTATGGTTATTTCCTTAAAGATGGGCACTTGTGGAAGTAGTGAAAACGTCCAGGAGGATCACCACAACAAGTAGTATGTGACAAAGTAAAACAACAACAGGTAATTAAAGAGTTTCATGAGAATTTATGGGCAAGACATAGAGGAGTTTGGGCAACATTTGCCAAGATTAAAGACCGCTATTGGTGGAAAGGCATGTACAAAGATATTGCTCGATTTGTGGAGACTTGCATGGTTTGTCAACAGTATTCAAATGCGTGACATTGAGATGAGTTCCTACTTATCCATTGGCTGATCACTATGCCAGTTGGTATTTGGCAAATGAGGTATATTGTGCTTGCTAGAGAGGATCTCACTAACCAGGTTGAAGGAAGAGCTTTGTGTACCAAAGCTACAAGTTTAGTATGCAAGTTTTTGCTTGAGGATGTGATTTGCCGATATGGTTGCATTGGAAAGATTACTGTTGATAGAGGAGAATTAGATGTAGATGCAGCTTATGAGTTCTTTAATCGATTGGGAATCAAGTTGGCTCTTACTACAACATATAATCTAGAAGGTAATGGAAAAAGTGAAAGAGGGCATCCGCCTATTGTTAAAGCTTTGGCCAAAGCTTGTAGAGGATGAATTGGTGATTAGCCTAAACTTTTACCTTTTGCTTTGTGGGCTGATAGAACTACTCATAGCTCAGTTACAGGATTTATGCCATTTGAACTTATGTATGGACAAAAGCCAGTCGTGCCTACAGAAGAGATGATTGTTTCTTGGACCATACTGCCATGGGAATCATAAATGGCAACTGAGAATTTGCTTGCTATGCGCATTTGGCAGCTTCAAAAAGGCCAAGAAGACATTGACCAGGCAATAGATAAGCTCAAGGAGGCACGATTGAAGAACAAAGCTGCATTTGATAAGAAGCATAGGTTGAGACCATATACTATCAAAGATGGAGATTGGGTACTTGTTTATGATAGCAGTATGGAAAATCAATATTCAGCCATGCATAAGATGGTTAAGAGATGGTTTGGACCTTATGTTGTGTTGCATGTTTATGATAAAGGAACCTACAAGCTCGAAGAACTTGATGGCACCAAGCTTAAAGTACCCATTGTAGGGAAGAGGATCAAATTATTCAAGAAGCGTGAAGGACAGGTGGTTCTGGGTGACCTAGATTCTGGAGAATGCCAAGAAGATGATGAGATGTATTCGCTAGAAGATGCTTCTAGCGATACTTTTGCTTACAAAGATTAACAACCTGAAGATGGTTGGCACATGCCAGAGGATGTGCAGGTTTAGAGGGGGTGGATGTCGTACTCTTGTACATTTTTATGGAGAATTTTATGCAAAAATCACATATTCAGTGGTTTTATGAGTGCTCGGATTATGGTTGGGAGCATAGCTTTTTTGCACGATGGCAAACTTGCAATGGCCGTCATGTGGCGTGGGAATGCTTTTTAATATCATAACTTGGAATCTGAAGTTGGTAATGTCAGAAGTTTTTGGAGTAAAGATTATGCTATGGGCTTGATCGGAAGATTGAAATGCCTCTTCTTGGGGATAGAGTGATGACGGTATCATTTCGTAACTTTTGGGGACTACTTTCCTGGTACAGGTGATCTCAAGGACATTGGTCACGGCAGTGGAAGTATTACTCCTTGAATGTGCCCCTTAAAGATGGAATAGATGATGAGGCTGACCAAATTCTTTTCAAGCCTATTGTGTCCAAAGTAATGGAGGTGTTTCATTCTGGTGCAGTGGTGCTGCAATATCGAACGGACTCATTTTCAGGTGATAGACATGGATGATGTGTCTTGCAGCGTAGTAAGTCAATGAAGAGCGTCGTGGGAATGGCCACTTGGTGTAACAAATTTATCAAATAAAGCAAAAGCCGACCAAAAAAAGAAAGCAGGAGGGGCTGTGAAGGGTTATTTTTAGAGAAGAGGAGCATCATCGGCAGAGTTAATTTAGAGAAGAGGAAGGTGATAGCACCAAAAAGGGGAGAGAAGAAAAGCAGTTTTTTGCAGAGTGGCCTTTCATGGTAATTGTTGGGCCTGGTGATAAGCCTACGTTTGTGGTTCACTATAAGGGCAAAGATAAGCTGACGAGCACTTGAAGTGGAGGCCGAGATGAGCATCTAAGGCCATCAAGGGCAGCAAGTACTAAGGCTCGGTGTAAGGGCGGTGCTGGTTGAAGTTGACAAGACGTTGAGCAGCAAGAGAACCGCCGTTGAGTACTAGGAGCTGACAGCACCGTCGAGGATGATCCCAAGTGTTTGACAAGCTAAGGGCAGTACCCGCCAAAAGCAGACCCGACGAGAAGACAAGGAGCCACTTACGAGCTGGAAGCAGAGAAGCAGAATTATTTTTTTAAACAAAAAAAACTATAACTTAAAGGTCTTTTAAAAGATTAAAGGGAGTGTTTCGTCGTCGGTTCTCGGCTTACTAGTTGAAGAGGTCGGAAGGATTTTTTTTTCTTTTGCAGTCAAGAGGAAGCTTTATTACAAAGGAGTAGAGGAAGACAAGAGACCGTTGGTGCCACATTGAAAGAGGAGCAAGGCAAGATACAAGTTTCCCGCGCTCTATCAAGAAAGGGCACTGCTTTTGTGCTTTTTGCTTGTGTTCAAGCAGGGTCTGCTAGATTCTTTGGTTTATTGTAGCTTGCACTTAGCCGGTTTTTTAGTTAATAGTAATAAAAACTGGGTCCTAAAGTGTCGTTTGCAACTCTGAGATACCATTTTGTGTTATTTCTCTCACCTGTCCCACAACAAGCAACCCGGTGTTGATCCCGGCTCAAAAATTTATCCCCGACAGCATCCGAATCAAATCCAAGGTCAAAAGGCCAAGGATCAAAATATGTTGCTAACACCAAGCGAGAATTAATAGGCCACCAAAAAGTGCCCCTAGGGGCAGGAGGGCCCCCAAGGGAGTATTGGGCAATACCCGGGGTCAAACATGCCAAAGTCGCCCTATGGAGCACAAGCCCCTCAAAGTGGCGGGCTTCTCTTGGTAAAAAATGCCAAAGTTTTCCTATGGAGCACAAGACCCTCGAAGCGGCAGGCTTCTGGCCGGCTTGCACCCCTGGTATCGCCCAATGGGCTCCATCGAGCCCCACCTGCCCCTAGGGGCACTTTTTGATGGCCTTGATATG
This sequence comes from Adiantum capillus-veneris, assembly GCF_014529385.1. NCBI lineage: Eukaryota > Viridiplantae > Streptophyta > Polypodiopsida > Polypodiales > Pteridaceae > Adiantum > Adiantum capillus-veneris. The sequence continues at coordinate 109,139,639 of NC_140938.1, read as the reverse complement.
CACCAACAAAAAGTGGGTTGCTAAAACTTGCCCCTAGGGCAAGGTGGGGGCCCGCGGAAGCCCATTGGGTGATACCGGCGGTGCATGCCAGTCAGAAGGCCGCTCCCGGGGGCTTGTGCTCCACGGGTCAAAGAGCCAAAAGTTGCCTCGTGGAGCACAAGCCCCTTCGAGTGGCCTTTCGGTCGGCTTGCACCCCCGGTATCACCCATGAGCTTCCCCGGGCCCCCACCTTGCCCTAGGGGCACCTTTTAAAGCCCGGTTTTGGTCGATGGCACGCACCGTAACCCTCGATCAATTGATACTTCCCCCGCCCTCCCACCCGATGCAATTGATGTTTCAGTGCAGCGAGTGAACCTACCCCACACTTGACTTTGCCACAAGTCTATCGCTTCCCCACCCCAATATGTCACCTTGCATTGCACTCCTATGCACATTATGGGACCTTGAAAACGCTTAGTTCACCAACTCTGATGGACGATGATTGGCCAATGCTCAACAATACCTCTATTGTCTTAACCAGGCGGCGTATTGAAAATAAAATCTTCAATGCAACAAGTGCACGTACGGGTCACATCGAGCAACACCAACATCTTTTATGCCTCTATATCTTTTTGTTTTCTTTGTTCACAGTAGACGATGTTCATTGGATGCCTACCATGTGGATTGCTAAGGGTGGAACAACAATGAATGCCTTCCTTCCATTTGCTTGGGACTCAAAGATTGTTCAGCACAATGGGGATACCATACAGTGCATGGTTGTGACAGAGAAAATGATCAATTGATACCACATTGCAAAGCAGCAAATCTCCATTATATTCCCTTACCGATGGTGGAAGAAGACGCGAGGTGAATGGGAAGCATTCAATTCGGACATCATCGATATGGAGCAGGTTGAAGTGCATGTGTGCAAGCAGGAAAAAGTGTGGGATGTGGCCATCAACGCTGATTGGAATATGGAAAATCTAAGGGAGTACTTGGTGTTTAGGTTTGAGCTCAAGATGGACTACTTGTTTGTAATTGGTGGTAACCCTTTGTGTAAGGGAAAGGAGAGGGCCTTTCTTTGTAAGATCATCCTCTTCCCTAGATGTATCCATATCAAGCGAACAATCGTTGCAATGTAATACTCTCATATTAATACGATTTTTTTTTCTAATTTTGTGATCCGAGAATGTCTAATTTTCAAGTTTAGAAGCGTTAAGTGACTTTAGAGTTGTGGTGGGTGGTGGAGTTGCGGTATTTAAAATTGTGGTGTTGGAACGTCTAAATTTAATTACCTCTAAAATTTTAAGTTTACTGAAAGTGTCCTTTTCATTATTATCTCCTTTATAAGTGACTTGCAAGGCCCATTTTAAAAGTCGCTTTCTTGTTTTTGAGCTCCTCTCATCTTCTCCACTACTAATGTGCTCTATCCATCCCCAAGCACGTGCAATTGTCCCTTGCACTTCGCTAGTAAGAATGGCTGCTTCTAATCAAGCCTTTGTTGATGCAACGGAGGTAAAGTGCCAACATTCCCTTCACACTAGTGATTCAATTTTTTTGTGCTTGCCCATCATCACAATTGATTTTTTTTGTAGACCGCAAAAGAAATGGGCTTATTTGCACAACAGAAAGGTATTACACGCACGAAATCTGAAGGGAAAGACGGTTCATTGCAGCACTGATAGGGTCATCCACAATGACTATTGAAATGATGCACACACTGAACTTTTCAAGTGCAAGGAACTTAGTGTCATTCTCGTAAAATATCCCATACCCCAAAATGCACACAAGTAAGTACTTGTAAATAGGGAAGCCGCACTCATTAGCTTTGGTGACAAGAGCGTTGGATCTTTACTAGGATATTGTGGCCTAACAACTGGCTAAGGTATCACAAATGCCAAAGAGATTGCATCACACATTGGTAACCAACCATCTGTAAAAAGCTTAAATATTGTGTCATTCAATGAGCTCATGAAGAGACTACCTTAGCCCTTTCTACAAACTCTTCACATGTAATCACTTATTACGTAATGATGTTTTGTTCAATTGCTTGTTGTAAGTTTGATTGTTGTTCTAATTTGGTCTTTACCATCGCTAATTGTTTTAAGCGTGTAGTAATTGAGTTACAAATGTGTACCAATTGATTTTTTTGTGTTAAGTCGTTCGGTATATTTTTCTTTTGTGCCAACAATGCCTCGATCTGGACTACCCGTCGCATATGGATGTGTCAACATCGACACTGGGATGGCTACGTCCCTCTCACCCATAGGTGGAACTGTTCGTCCTTGTACCAACTCATTAGCCTCTAACATGAGCATATCAAAGAACTCCATCTCTGTCATCTCTGCTTGTGTCTCTAGGGAGCAAACCCGCTCTACCTCTACCTGCACAGACTTTGACAACACCTGATGTGTCTCACTAGAGCACTGCCTCTCTACCTCTGTCTCTACAGAGTCTATTGGCACATCCTGCATAGCTAAATGCTCTCTCTCATGAGCATGGTGGTCATCACCCGCGAAGGAGACACGTCTTGACTCTTGCTAAAAGCATGCCAGCAACAAAACCAAGGCCATGCCATCTCGAACCTCAGACACATGCAGAGGATATACCAAGTGATTGTGGGCTCCTATAGCAATCACTAATGAATCACAATGCATCTGGAAAGAATTCTCTCTAAACAATATTTGACACCCACAATCTACAAACCGTCTCACTGAGATCAAGCTATGTCTCAGCTGAGGAACATAGCGCACATGGTGTAGCATGTATGATGCACCACTGGGTAATGACAAACAAACATCTCTTGCACCTGCAATGTCAAACGCCAAAACTCCCACTAGAGAAGGTGCTAAACTAGTCACGATGTGGTGTGAGTGGAAGAGGGCATCCTCATCTAGAAGCTGACATGGAGAAGTGTCACCTATAGGGAACACTAAAGGAAAATGTGACATCATTATCACTCGCATATGAAACCATCACTCTATCATGTGGCAAAACCTCATCTGCATCTCGCATACATCTCCGCTGATGTCTCATACATTTGAAACAACAGTGCCTAATGTGCCCTTTGTGACCACAAATGCCAACATTGCATGTATTGGCAACTATGAGACCACCGTCTCTCATGAGTCATCACTATAGACTCTAAAATGACGCACATGTCTGCAACCATAAGTGAATGTTAAGAAACTATGGCGAGAAAACTTGGGAGAAATCTGGCAGAGTCTCCCTTGTAAACTGAGTTAAAAACTCAAGTGAAATCTCTATCATAAACCATGCCAAACTGGCAACAAAGTGGGAGAATCTCACTCGACCACATCTGCAAGGATATAATCCGGGAGAAATAATTCAACTGAGCATAAAGCACATAGCAAAGTAGGAGCAAACTAGCTCAAAATGCATCCCACAAAGAGAAACAGCCTGCAAAATTTTGTGCAAACTTGTGAAACCCGTGACTGGCAAAGTCTATAGCCACATGAGCATACGCAATCCTCACTCCTACAAGAGTGGGTACAAGAACACTAAATTGTGTCCAAGGTGAAAAAACCTATCAAAGTGGGAGTCAAACTTGATACTAAACCATCAGAGATCATAACCGTAGATACACACGGAACATGGCAAGAATATAGAAAATATCCGACATAGGTTCCCCTGAAAACTGAGTGAAAACTCAAAAAATCTCACCAATTCTGCATAAAGCATAGACAAACACTCGATGTCTCAGTAAACAGATCAACAAATGGTATATATGAATTACCAAAAACCATGGCAAATTGGCTTACTCTTGAACGAGTGGCTCTATGGACCTGTACCTATCCAAAAAAGATGTAAATCTATGACCCTGCTATCTATGAGTTGTACCTAGCTCAAGTTGTATATGCACATGCATACATAGCACAAAACTACACAAAATCGTGCTAAAACTACTCTTTGAAATGCCCCACATATTCATACATAGTCTACTCTACAAGAACTATGCAACCTGTGAGCAAAACATCAGGAATATGGTGCACTACCTCATCGATCGAAAAAACAAGTTGACCAAAAATCAAGACACAAAGCACAATCAACCAACTGTGTGTGGTCAAAATCACCGTCCGAGAGAAGCACTCACAAAAAAAAACTGCTCCAAATGGGCGATCGGAGCTACTATGCGTTGATATGTGCCACCAAAGCTGGAAAATGGGAGTACCATCGAAGCCAAAACATTGTAGAGGGGTGGGGGTGGGGCAACAACAAGGAGATGATGCAGAGCCGAGCCGCTCCAAATGCAGATCTAGAGGAGAGCCGATGCCGCTCTTGCTCTTGGCTCTCTAGGTAAGTTGAGGTCGGGAAGCTGGGGTGCCAGGGAATGTCCATCAGAGCAAATTGCCCAAAAAAACTACACCATTTTGATTTTGATCGAGACAGGTAATGAGTGACGATGTTGTAATCACATAAAAATTCTACACAAAATGACAAAATTGCATGCATAGTATTGCCTGTAATAGAAATGGAGGTCAATTTGCTTTGATACCAATTGAAGAGTGCATGTGTGTGGATGTGTGTTTGCACGGTGCGGATGCAGTGCGGTGTGTGCGTGCGAGAAGGGGAGTCATTGGCAAAGCTACACCATAGGAGAGCCCAACTGCTCCCTCTCCCTCTCGCTATGTTGAAGCCGAGAAAAGAAGGTTGATGATGCCTTTTGCCGCTAGACGGAAGCGTCGATGACGTAGTCGCCTAAATTGCTCTCAAAACCAATGTGTCGAGCCGATGCTCAAAGTCGATGCCGACAATGTCGTATGCATGTCGGAGGAGAGTCGATCCAAAGCCAGGAAAAAAAAAACCAAGTGTACTCGCTCATCTTGCACATGCCAAGAGCGCTCTCTCTCTCTCTACCTCTTTTATGCTTTCAGTCACTCTCTCTATCGACTTGCCTGCTGATTCGAGAATCGGGTATGTGAATGTGCCCTTACACACACCCCCTTGGAGGAGAGAAAATAAAAGAAATGACTTTCTTGTTCTTTATCGACTCTGTTGTGTGTGTGTGTGTGTGTGTGTGTGTGTGTGTGTGTGTTCAACACGCACTCCCATGCTCTGCTGAATTGGAGCTTCACAGAAGTGCTCAAGGCAGCCAACACTTCAATTATTTTCTCCTTGATATTTGGTGTTGATTCTGAAACACTAATCAAGCTTCAAACTTTCTAATGCTTTGCTTGTTTTTAGCTGCTTGTGAGCTGCTGGCTGAATCTCCTCCCCAGTTTCACTTACAGGGTGTTTGGTTTTGCTTGCCTAAAGCGCGATTTCACAGCTGCTCCCTTTGCTTGATGCTCTTTCTCACAGTCTGATGTATTTGACCAGTGTTGCCTGTTGCGTATGCTCAATTTGCTTTTGTGGCTGCCTGCTCTGCCTTCGATTCTTAAAATGCCTTCAAATTTGCTGTAGCTTCTATTGTCTGCTACTACAGATCTTTTCAACTTTGTTTATTCAAGCTCTTTCCATAGCTCGATCTCCTGCCGTCCAAGATTCACTTGCTCATAAGATCCAAGGCATAGTGTGTGTGTGTTGTAGCTCAATTGCAGAGTCTCTGCTCGTGCTCAAGTTTGCCTTGCAGACTTTGTTATGCCCACTCTTTCCCAGAATCTCCGAACTGCCTTTGACTCACCTTGCTAATGCTCACTGGATGGATCTTGTTTTTTCTCTGCATAAAGATCTACCTACAGATCTCGATTTTTGCAGAGTTTTCTGATTCCCTCTCAAGATTCCATGTCCTTAAGAGGGGTTGCGCACGCTAATGGCTCCAAGTTCCGATTTTTGCCCGGATCTCTTATGATCCAACTCCTCCATGTTAGATCTAACATCACCAAGCTTGAGTTCGACTCCAAGCTCCAACATAGCTAGTGAGCTCACCACTTCCGTGCAGATGGTCGGGAAGCCGTCGCACATGTGCCTAATTGCTATCGTGGCTCTGATACCAATTGAAGAGTGCGTGTGTGCGGATGAATGTGTGCGTAGTGCGAATGCGTTGTGGTGTGTGATGCAAGAAGGGGAGAGGGAGAGAGTAGATGTTGTGTGGGTGGAGTAGGGTTCAATATGATCTACTCCTTATTGCTATATATATGTACACACAATAAGGTTAGTACTTGGCAGGCACCCATAGTCTGGGCGGTCGAGCAAGGCACATATGTCTTTACCCCAACAAATAGTTTGATGTTTGATTCCAATGGTGTTCACGTGCTTCTATTGAGGAAAAGGATGTGCCTTCCTCACCACTTATTTGTACAACTGAGATTATGAAGCTCTCTTTTGAAGATGAAATATGAGAACTCTTTTTGTGTTACTTGTTGTGCCATTTTTTTGTCAAATGTTGATGATGGTTTAATAAATGACAATTCCTTAATGTCACATTCTTCTCTCTCCTCTTCCAACTCTTGCTACTTCTCTATTATCAAAAGAAGAAAATGTTTCTAGTAAATTAAATGAATTGTTGATGGAATAAATAATGTGTTTTCAAACAATTCACCACTAGGGTTACCACCATCACATTCTGTGTAACATGGCATAGATGTGGTTGTAGGGATTAAGCCCATTACTAAACCACCGTATAGAATGAGTCATTATGAGGCTATTGAGATGGAACATTAGCTTGATAACTACCTTAGTAGAGGGTTCATCTAGCCCAGTTCTTCACCATGGGCCTCTCCCATTTTGTTGGTGAAGAAAAAGAACAGTAGTATGCGTATGTGTGTAGACTACCATGGCCTAAACACGGTTTCTATTAAGCATAACTATCCACTACTATGAGTGGATGAGTTATTTGATAAACTCATCCATGCTCCTATCTTTACAAAGATAGATTTTTGGTCAGGGTATCATCAAGTACGGATTAGGCTTGCTGATACACTCAAAACTGGTTTTTGAACAAGGTTTGGGCACTACGAGTTTTTGGTTATGCTCTTCGGATTAATCAATGCTTCAATTAATTTCATGGTGCTTATGGATAATGTCTTGAAACCATATCTAGAAAAATTTGTTATCATTTTTCTTGATGAAATCCTAGTGTACATTGCCTCTGAGGAAGAGCACTTACAATATCTGTAGCAGGTGTTTGAATTACTACGGCAAAACAAGCTATATGCCAAAGAATCTTACTGTGGTTTTCTCAAAGATGAGATTCACTATTTTGGGCATGTGATTTTGGCTTCCAATCTTCATATGGATAAACCAAAGTGGATGCCATTCGTAGATAGCCTCTCCTAAAAAACTAGAAGAGCTTCAAATTTTTTGGGGATTTGCAAGTTTCTACCGAAGGTTCATTAAAAACTATGCTTGTATTGTTGTTCCTATGATAGACCAACTAAAAGCCAAGGGAAAAAACTTTCAGTGTGGAGAATCTCAATAGCAAAGTATCAATGATCTCAAGGTCGCATTAGATACAACTCCTATTTCAACTATTGTAGACCCTATGAAACAATTTGTGTTAAAAATGGATGCTAGTAATCGTGCTATTGGAGTAGTCCTTCTACAGGAAGGAAGGCCAGTTGCATTTAAAAGCAAGAAACTTGATTATGCACATGTGAGTTATACTGCTTATGAAAGAGAACTCTATGCAATAGTGTCTACTTTGAAAACATGGCGACATTATTTCTATGAGACTGAATTTAAAATTGTGTTTGACCATTAGAGTATAATATGGTTTACACAACAAACTGATTTGAAGGGTCAAAAGGTCAGGGGTTGATATTCTTCACAAATATCCGATATCATAAAGGATGATACAATGTGATAGTTGATGTTCTTAGTTGTATGCATGACATCAACTTCCATCTCTTGATAGGGCTTCAAAGTGAGTTTTTAGAATCTTTAAAGGGCAAATAAGAGCATGATGAAACATTGTTGGCGGTCGTAGCATAGAACTCAACCCACCGACATAATGTCAATCCGGTGGATCGGAACCCGGCTAGTGCATGGAGGCATGGATGCACCAAATGTGATTGCTTGAGGACTCTAGGAAGAGGGGAAAAGCATGGGAATAGAAGAGGGAAAGCTCGGGAAGCTAGATCTACACACACACACACACTCAACCTACACTCTAACTCTCTACACATGAGGACATTGATGCTTCCCTTGCTCTCATCTCAAGCACACACACTCTAATCACACATTAAGCACACACGGAAGCCTAATTAGATCAATGCATGCAACACACGTACACACACACTCTAATTAGCACACATGTGAAGCTAGAATGCTCCAACAAGAGGGAAACTTGAGAGAGAAGAGGAGATTAAGAATTAATCAAGCAACAACAACACACAAAAGCATGAAAGACAAGAGCAAGTAGAGAGACTTAGCTTCCATTAACCCCAAACGTCGGCTACATGTGTATGAGGAAGCTCCAAGCTCCATAGCCACTCCTCTTCTTCTTCTCCACACTCACCTCACACTCTCTTGAGCTCTCTTTGCTCTCCAAGAGTTGGCTCTTCTAAGAATGCCCTTTCACATCTTGTGAATTGAGTTATATACAAAGAGCTTCTAAAAATGGGCGGCCGGCCAAAAGTGTAAATGCATGTTATAGGCATCTAGGCTCATCTACTCATAGACGTACAAAGTGGAACTCAAGTAGAGCCCGTAGATACAAAGAATATGTGTATACACATATGTGTACACACCAATGAAGCACAATGCATGTCGTTGGCGCTCGCCCGTCAACACTCTCCCCTTCCTAATTTCGCGCACGTCCTCGGGCGCCCATAAGAGTCGTCAGAGGGGTGATGAATGTGGTTGCACAAAAGATAATTTCATTAAGGTGCATGCTAGTCCAACATAAGAGTGAGAGTGCATAATAAAAGAGAAGCAATGAATAGCAGCAACCACATTAGAGTTTTGCAAAGCAAGCACAGCAATTGTAAGGTACATTAGATGGTCAAGTGTAGGCATTTCATTAAAGTCCAAGCTTATTGGAAGTAATGCATGAGTTAGCAAAAGTTGTTCGAGTTTTAATCTACGGTCTCAACTATGCCAAGTCTAAGAAGTGAAATTAGCATGCTTAATAAGAAACAAACATCTAAATGGCACTAGAGCTAGGCTTGGGCATTTTTCAAGTAGTAAACAAATATGAGAGTAAACAAATATGAGAATCTTTGAATTTCAAGTGGAAGAGGCTTCATTTTCCTTTTGATTTTATGCAAACATAGGAATTTAAAGCACATGGCGACCATCCAAGAGTGAGACAAGCATCGACCTTGGTTCCTTGTATGACTACAAGGCCTTCTCCAAGAGTCTACTTGTTCACTCAAGGCATGGCTACCCCCTAACAATCCAAGGCATCAGTTTAGGGCCTTGACCAAGCGAGCCAAGGTGATTCCCCTCGCCTGCCAAAGACCACTAAGGCGATAGGCCGTACACATAAACATAGACTTTATTTTTCATGTGGTAGCCCTTTGTTTTGGCGTTTTTTGGTTGGATTTCTCTTCCAAAGTGTATGATGCAATCTCATAAAGTGTAACCAAATGAAACAAGCTTGCACATAGAACTAGCACACCTAAATGCTTGTCAATCATTAAGTAGAAATTTCAAAACCTAGAGCTAGCAATGTTATGAACTAGGATTAACACAAGGTCACAAATGCATACCCATGATTACTAAAAATAAGGTCAAACTTAAATTAATGACTTGCACCAAAACACCTAGATGGAAACTTGCAAAAGCTAGCCTAGCTTGCAAAAACTCATGTGGTTGTGCACTTTATGCACATCAAGGAAAATGTAGTGATAAGAGGAGAAAGAGGCAATCAAGGAAAAAGTACACCTGTAATGGGGTGGATCCTCGTATCCGGATGTGACGATAGACCCCAATAGCAATGGAGATGGCCCACCAAATGCAAATCACCGGGAGTAAATGTCAAGCTAGTCTGCATGCTTCTTTTTCCTGCACAAAAGTAAGACACAAAGCTGTTGGAATTAGGGTTGCAGAGAAACACACACACCTTGGAGAAGATGAAGGAAGCTCAAGGCACACAATAGAGAGTGTTTTACTTAGTGTGCAATGGAAAGATAGATAGCCCTAGAGTGATGGGCGTATATACAATGCACGGGGGAAAAAACCTCCTAAAGAGGGAAAAAATGCCCCGGCGGTCCTAGTGTGTTCACACACATCACTACCACATGTATATGGTAACAAATCCCCCCTAGAGTGATGCGGTGAACGAGAGCTGGCACATGAGTAAAGGGAAGTGCCATGCCCTGAGGACAGGATCAGTCCACAAAGGGGAGTAAGCCCAAAGCTTTGCGGAAAGCTTCAAGCTTCTCACGAGACAATGCCTTTGTGAAAAGATCTGCAAGGTTGTCCTGTGTTGGCACAAAAGCCAAGCTGATCTCTCCTGCTGAGAGCCTCTCCCTGACATAGTGGTAATGCACCTCAATGTGTTTTGTGCGAGCATGAAAAATTGGGTTCCTCGCAACTTCCAATGCGCTCTAACTGTCAGTGTAGATAGTGTTGGCAGTGTCCTGTCCAACACCCAAGTCAGCCATAAGGCGTCTGAGCCATACACACTCAACCATAGCTGTGAAGACTGCCCTGTACTAAGCCTCACAACTCGAAGTGGCCACAGTAGGTTGCTTCTTGCTCAACCATGATATACATGAACTGCCAAGCATGAAACAAAAACCACTTGTGGACACTCGCGTGTCAAAACAACCAGCCCAATCTGAGTCCGAAAAAGCATGTAAGTCTGGCCGCAATGATCCCCCCTTGGGATAAAACAAGCCAAGATGTAAAGTGCCACTAAGGTAGTGGAAAATCCTCTTGACAGCCTGCCAATGCTTAGACCCTGGGCTATGCATAAATCTGCTGACCTCCGAGACTGCAAACTGAATATCTGGCCTCGTGTTGCATACATAAATGAGGCAGCCAACAGCAGTTTGGTAAAGAGTGACATCAGCAGGATCGCCAGCATCATGTAGACTCAACTTCAAACCTGTTTCCATGGGAGTGGCAATAGGTTTGCAATCCTCAATTCCAAACTTACATAGTGATAGCCGTTTTTTCGGCTCTTTGTAATTGCCACAGTGAGTTACCTCACCCTACAAAAATCACCCAAACACTGTGGCTATCCCTGACATTTCACTGTACATAGGCGTGTGTGAGTTAGGGGGCTTTTCCCATATCTTCTTAAAAACCCTCAGCTAGCTAGTCACTGGGCTAAGTGAGCAAAAAAAAATAAAAATAATAAAAAAAATAAAAGTATATTATGGCCTCTTTGTGTGTAAATATTTCATTGTATATATGGCCTAAATATAGGGATTTTTTATAATTATTTTGGTATTTTATTTAAATATTTCTACTTAGGTGTGTGTTTTATTAAACCTATGTACACCTTCTTTCATCCTCTTACACCATAATTATATTTTTTGCCAATATGTACATACTCTAACCTCATATTTTTCCTTTATACAAATCACTCCCACATTTTCACCCTCACCCTCGTGAAAACAAAAAATTGATTTCTACTCATTGGTTACTTTTATTATATTATTTACTTGCATACCTTTTCCTCTTTCACCCAAAATAATTCAAGGAGGGACCATATCATATGATTCCAATATCTTTCCATATCCATAACTCCTCCATATTTTTATTATTATTTTTACTCATTATTCTAACACCATGTGCTCATTGAGCTAAAGTCCATGAATAGTCCATACACTAGTCCCACCATGTATATATTTCTTATTTCACCAATAATCCTCCTCCATGCATGGGTCAAGGGAAACTTCAATGATTTGTATTATAATATGACAAAGGAGGGGCTCACTCTTGGATGCATTGGACAAATTCAACAAAGGAGGGGGCCACTAAAAGACTTTTGCAGGCATAAAAAACAGGCTTTTTGGTGAGAATTTTGGCACCTATCTCCACTCCGAATTTGGAGCAGTGGTCAAAAGAGAAAATGTAGCCCACGCTCTGAATAATCACCTCAAATTTTTTCATGATTTTTGGAGCTACCAGCGGTGAGCTATGATTTTTTGAGTGGACCCCAGTCTGCCCACTTTTCTCACAAGTAGCCCATAGTCTTCTCTCACCTCTTTCCACACTTCTACACACACACACACACACACACACACATTTCTCTCAATCCCTCACTCAAACCTGCACCTTCAATGGTTTCTCTCACCTTCCTCACCATTAACCTCCCCACTTACTCCCATAGCTCTCATATGAGCTCTCCATGTACATACACCATCTCTATGCCTCTCTCTATTATCTCCAAAGTACAATTCCATCTTACCCCTTATATATATACATAAATTCAGCATGTGTACCATGCTTAACCTCTGCCAATCAAAAGATCTCATCAACGGAATTACCATTTTCATCACGATGATCAACCTTGGCGGCGGTGGCATAAAGAAGAGAAGACGAAGAAGAAGATCGATAGTCATTTTGAGAACCTACACAAGTGAGTTCAAGCTTCTTCAAAGCTTCACTATCTCAATGATTCTCTTTTAATTCACCCCTCTTCCTTCATCAAATCAACTCACTCTACCCATTGTAAATGTAACATTAACTTTCTAGTGATTACTAACGACTAACATACTAACACAAAATAGCATTGACCTAACCATAAAAGACACCTCACCTCAAGACATGTATAGTAACTCTCTCTCTCTCTCTCTCCCTCTCCCCTTCTTTAAAACTTACTTTCACCTTATCTACCATCAATAATGCTTTCTTTTGAGCCCACACCCATGACTCAAGCAGACAAATAAGGCCCGCAATGTTTTGATATTCAAAAAAATCATAATCCTGATTTGTTAGCTTGTAAATTAAGATTTCCAATAATCTTAATGAGGGGTCTCCAACCTATAAATAGGCCCCTCTCCTTCTTGTAAAACAACCTCCAACATCTCACATAGCACCCCAACACTCTATGCGTGAGGAGAGACTTAGGTGTAGCAACCACTTGTGAGCTTCACTCTTGGTGTGAGAGAAGCCTTCAAGCTACACATTGCAAGTGAGAGAGCGTGAGTTCCACAAACCTCAAAACCACTATTGTATATGCTCCTTCATCATCAATAAATTGAGGTTTGGTGCATCAAAGGCGTGATTCGACGTTCAAATCTTCGTCCTTCCATTTGTGCAATACGGTTTGGAGAATTCAAGGTGACTTGTGTATTTGAGTTTTTATCGGTTGATCTTGATTTTAGAAAGTGTTTTAGTGTGTTTTTCATTGCCAGTTTTGTGTCCATTGTAAGAGGGTATTGTGGTGAGAGGTCTCCCACACCCTAAGACAGTGTGTGTGTGTTTTGGCAATGTTTAGCAATCACTAAGCATTGAGTGAGTTTATACAAGTTCTACGATAGCATCATAACGAACCATCTCCATTTGCAAGTCACAAATACGGTATTATGCAAGATCCGTTTCTCTCTCTCTTCCCTTTGCTCTAGATCTCTCTGGTCTAGTTTGTGTGTGTCTTGGTGTGAGGTTGTTTGTGTGCGTTGTGTGGTGCATCTTCTTGGTTGTGCCAAAAATCTTTCTTGCGTCCTAGTTCGCATACCATAACTAGGTGGTGCCCCTATCTTGTTTGGGTTTGGCTGTGGGTTTGTTGTTGTGTTGTGCTTGTGGTTGCCCCAGCCCCAATTGAGCAGCACGGGAGCCTTGAGGGGTGTTTAGAGGTCGCCTCTCTTGTTGCCCGCCCCGGACCGCTTCAATTTTGGTGCCCCCACTGAGGACAGGCTTGTGTATCTTTTTGTGTAGGTTCAACCTTTAGCATAGTCAAGTAGGTTGCATGAATCACGAGAATTTGTATGATCCTTTCATTCCCATTGCAAGGCAAAAGGTACACATAATTGTTAGTACTAAGTTGCAATTTCAGCGAGTAATTCGTAGGATTTTAGGTCCTCTTAGGTTGGCCGAGATAAACGCTTCAGTAAACCCTTTTATTTTGCCTCTGATTAGGTACGACCTTAGTTTGGACGTCTATATTTTTGTTTTGTTTTGAGTATTAGGTCATGCATAGACCATGGATAATGGCCCAGGAATAGAGGTTTTCCCCTTCCATTTCACTCCACACATTAGAATAAACATTGCAATTAGTAGAAAAATCCATTTTCAACAACGTATGGTATTCATGTTTGGTGCCCAAAGAGTAGGAGAAATTCTCGCATCACCAAACCCTGTCATTCTACCTCTTATTGATTATCATAGGTCATTTGATGTGAATATTTTTATTTTGTTGTAGAATAGATTGCAATTTAGAAAATATTATTGTGTAAATCTTTTAAAGAAAAAAAAAACGCGTCACTTTGAAATCAATTCAATGGAGAGCCAACGCCAAATGTCTGGATATCCTCTTTTCTTTGGAGAGCCTGGAGAGGATACAGAATTATTTCTAGCGAATTTCAAGATGTCTTGCCGTATCAAGAGGATAGTAACTGATCAAGAACGTGTAGAAATGTTTGAGGTGGTCCTTAGGAAAGATGCTAGCACTTGGTTTGACTCTTTGCCTGAGGAATTTAAAGGGAATTACACGGAAGTTTTGAATCGTTTCAAGAAATACTTCTTTGATCCCCAAAACACTCAGAAATTATGGCAAGACATTGTTTCTCATAAGCAAAAAGACTTAGATGACTACTACTTGTACAAGCAAGAGTTTCTACGTCTTTGGGCTCTATGGATACGAAATGTTGCTAACCCTGGTGATGGTGCAGAATTTCTAAAGAAGGAGAGGTTCATAGCCGGACTCTTTCCTGACCTTAAGGTAAAAGTTGAGGCGGGTGCACCTGCTACCTTTGATGCAGCTGAAACTAGGGCTGCTGAGAAATATAGGAAACTCAAGTGCTTAAGGGGAGAGGTTCCAATAGAAGGTCTTAGACCCAAAGGTAAGTCACAAGCATCAACATCGAGGGAGCTTCCTGAGGTAACGGCGGAAGTAATTGAGAAGTTAAACGAATCTTTAATCAGCCTCTCAATTCACCTTGCACAAGCTGTAGGTCCAAAGGGACAAGCAAAGAAGTCTGAAGAGCGAGATCCACGACCTAGGAGAGTCTTGCAATGTTGGAATTGCGGAGAGTCTGGACATGGGATGTATAATTGTCCTTGGCCCCGTGGAGAGCCAGGGAGACCTAACTTGAATTACCCAGTGATGAATGCAGGAGAAGGAGCTGGTCAACAACCAAGGCTTCTACAAAGGCCAAATGTACCAAGACCACCTCCACAAGGGGTAGAAGGAGTTCCACCTTTGCCAGATCCAAATGTGCATGTGGTAGAGGTGACAAATTCAAATGAGGTTGACATGGAAGCCAATGGCATTAAGCGTGGCCAACGAAAAGGTAAAGAGAAAGAAGGAGTCACATCACAGAGTGACCATGGACAAGGCAAGAAGGCAAAGGAAACCAAGGAAACCAAGAGGACTCGACGTCGTATCAACCTCCAAGACTTCCCTCTTGGACATGGTATGGCTCCGTACAACTTGTTGGAAGACATGAGAGGTAAGGGTCCTGATATTTCATGGCCTCAATTTCTTGCATTATGTCCACAAGTTAGGAGGGATTTAACAAGGGCAGTTAGCACTAGGAGAAAGGTAAAAGAGAGTGTGCATGTTGTAAAAATTGCACAAGCTGAAATGAATGAGGACATTACACCGGTGCTAGACTGTTACATCAAAGGGAGATTGGTTAGGAAAGGTCTAGTGGATGGGGGTGCACAAATTTGCATCATGACAGAGGGACTCATGCAAAGACTAGGCATGCACATCCATGAGACACCTGAAATCAAAGTCAAGATGGCAAACAATAGCAAGGCTAGGTGTGTAGGCATTTGTAAAAATGTCTTTGTAGAGGCCTTTGGCATTAAGAAAGCGGTGGATTTTTATGTTATGTCGACCAAGGGAAGTGGTTATCCATTTATCCTAGGAAGACCATGGCTAATGAAAATGCGAGCTTTGCAGGATTGGGAGAGTGGGAAATTAATTTGCAGGAATGACAATCATAAGAAGGTTGTCTTTGACATGAAGGAGCAACGCCAAGAGGAGCTCCATGAAGAATCATCTCAAAGTGAGACGGAAGAAGGTTGGACCGATAGCACTTCAGAAGAAGAAAGTAGCAGCAGCATTACTGAAGAGGAGTCTTCCATCGAAGTCATGGGGGTAAGGTTTAAGCCAAGCAACCAAGAGACCTCTTGTCAAGGCTTGGAGGAGGTAGGTCCTCAAGAGAACGAAGGTGTTCAAGATGAAGGGATGCTGGAAGGTATGCTATCAACAACACTTACAAAGGATGAAAGAGAGGAGTTCAAATGTGTGCTAAGGAAGTTTCCTAGGCTTTTCGCTAAAGACTACACCGACGTGCGTGGGGTAGATGTTGTTCAACACAAGATTGAGTTAAAGCCTGAGGCCACACCTAAAGCTCAGAAGCTACGAAGGCTAGGAGTTATAAAGGAGCAGGCTCTACTCAAGGAGGTAAGAAAGCTTCTAGCAGCAGGTTTCATTTATCCAGTGGAGAATTCAGAGTGGGTCTCTCCTGTTGTTGTCACTCCTAAGAAAAACGGAAAGTGGAGGGTGTGTGTGGATTACCGTCCACTCAATGAGGCAACAAAAAGAGATCACTTTCCCCTCCCATTTCAGGATGAGATACTAAATGAGGTAGCTGGTCATGAGAAGTACACTGTGTGTGATGACTACTCAGGCTACTTTCAAATAGGTATCGCATTGGAAGATCAATTGAAAACAACCTTTATCACTCCTTGGGGTTGTTATGCTTTTAGAGTCATGCCATTTGGTCTGACAAATGCTCCTGCAACATTCCAACGTTTCATGAACATGGTGTTTCAAGCATTCTTTGGAAAGTCAATTAGGGTGTTCATTGATGATTTTTGCATTTATAGCTCAGAATCATTGCATCTACAAAGGGTAGAAGAAGGTTTAAAGAAGCTCTACGACATGGGAGGTCAACTCAACCCCGACAAGTGCCACATAGGTGAGGATGAAGTGATCTTGCTCGGTCACAAGGTTTCCTATAAAGGCATTGAGGTGGATCCTTCAAAGGCAAAGGCTCTTATTGAGCTCCCATCACCGAAGAGTCTTAAGGAGGTCATCTCTTTCATTCAGAAGGTGAAGTATATGTCACGCTTCATTCACTTAGCCTCGGAGTTGCTTCATCCTTTGCAAAAGTTGACACAACAAGTAGAATTTGCATGGTCTGATGAGCTTGAAGAGTATTTTTGTAACATTAAAGTCATTTTGTCAGAGCTACCAACACTCATGCCTCCTTGTTGGGAGTACACATTCTTTGTTAGCTCTAGTGTTGGAAGGGAAACAATTGGTGCTGTGTTGCTACAACAAGATCCCCACAGTACAAGGATGCGACCCATCTACTTTGCTAGTAGGGTCATGAATGCTTTGGAGAGAGACTACACAGAAGCAGAACTCATGATGCTTTCTCTCATGTTTGCGGTGAGAAAGTTTAGATCCTACCTACTACCAAAACCTTTTGTAATTCTCACTGCAGAAAATTTGTTCCCTTGGGTGTCATCTCAAATGAATCTTAGTACTAGGATCTCAAAGTGGATTAT
The DNA here is from genome assembly GCF_014529385.1 of Adiantum capillus-veneris. Classification (NCBI taxonomy): domain Eukaryota; kingdom Viridiplantae; phylum Streptophyta; class Polypodiopsida; order Polypodiales; family Pteridaceae; genus Adiantum; species Adiantum capillus-veneris. Next base: position 109,122,113 of record NC_140938.1, on the reverse strand, counting down.
GGAGTTGCAAGAGTTCCAATACTCTTTCAAGGTAGAAGATAGTGTGCGTGCACAATTGGCAGGGATTCTCACTTATAGGGTACATGAGAAGGAAATTAAGGTGCCTCAAGTAAAGACCCTACCATTGCCACCACCAAAAAGTATTCCTAATGCTTTTACTTTGTTCTTTGATGGAGCTTTTCGTCGAGCCACAGGAAAAGCAGGGGGAGGGCTAGTATTGCTCAACCCAAGTGGAGAGGTGGTCATGAAAGAGAAGGTCAATCTACCAGGTTCAACTAGCAACAATGAAGCAGAATATGACACACTACTTCATGGTTTGAAGATGTGCATTGGCCAAGGGATAAAACGTCTCATGGTAAAGGGAGATGCACTTCTCATTGTTAAACAGATTTTAGGCATTTGGGCATGCAAGAATGAAAGCTTAAGGACAAAAGTTCATGCCATTCGTAAGATGTTTAATCAGTTTGAAGAAGTGCAACTATATCATATTCCGAGGAAACAAAATGAAGATGCCGATTTACTTGCACAACAAGCAGTTACATGTGTTGAGAGAGAAGTGCAGGTCATCATGGTGGCAGCAGCAGTCAAGAAACCGAGATACCAGGGATTGGAGTCATTGGCTCCCATTATCGGCTACATTTTGGAGGGTGAGTTTCCACAAGACTTCACGAAGGCTCAGAAGAGGAGACTCATGAAGAAGGCAAGCATGTATCTCTTCCTAGAAGGCTCCCTCTATCAAAGAGGGAGGGATCAAGTGTGCAGAAGAGTACCAACTATCGAGGAAATTCCAGCCATTCTAAAAGGTTTGCATGAAGAGGCATGTGGTGGTCATTTTTCCCAAGAATCAACTATGAAGAAGATTTTGCTTGCGGGGTATGTTTGGCCAAGCTTGCATGTGGATGTTCAACATTGGTGTAAAAGCTGTCACAATTGTCAGATAAATGGAAATAGAAGGTTGGTGCATGGCCCGAGGAAAATAGTGCTTGCAAATGGACCCTTTGAAAAGTGGGGCATTGATGCTATGGGTCCTCTGCCTAGGACAAAAAATGGTAAACTCTACATTCTAGTGGCTGTAGACTATATGACTAGGTGGGTGGAAGCTCAAAGTGTGGCAAGAGTGAATGAGAGGACAGTTAGCAAGTTTGTGTACACTCACATTAGTTGCAGATTTGGCACACCTTTGGAGATTGTTTCTTATAATGGTCCAGGGTTTAGGAAGGGCTTGCTCACAGAAGTTTGTGAAGAGCTTCACATTCTACATCGTCATAGCACACCATACTACCCACAGTCAAATGGTTTGGTGGAGAAGGCTAATGGTGTCATTGCAGGAATCATTAGAAAGATGGTGCAAAACAAGACAAAATTATGGGATGACTTCTTGGATGGTGCCTTGTGGGCATATCGAACCACATATAGGGAAGCCACGGAGTTCACACCATTTCACTTGGTCTATGGTCAAGAGGCTTTGCAGCCTATCGAGCTCAACATTCCAACAATGCGACTTCATGGCAAAGGAGCACAAGATGATCAAGAGGTATGGATGGATCGACTTCTTACGTTAGTGGAGCTTGAGTGGAAAAGAGAAGCAGCATATGAGTGCTACAAGAGGAATGCCACACAAGCGAAAGAAACGCACGACAAGAAACTGAAGGACAAAGGCATCAAGGAAGGAGAGCTTGTGCTAAGGTATGACAATCGACTTGACAATCGTTTTGATGCCAAGTTTGAAACAAGATGGCAAGGGCCATACATAGTCAAGAAGGCTTTCAATTCAAGTTACTATCAGCTTATGGACTTGAATGGTAAAGAGCACTCCAGGAAAGTAAACGGGTATCGCTTGAAGCCCTATTTGAGTCGCCTTCTACCAAAGGATCTACCAAAGATCTGTCCAAAGGCCGCTGTCTTATGTAAGTATTGTTACATGAAGCATGAGTGTAACTCCAGCCAAAATTCTGAGGGGCTAAACAATGAAGATCTCGTCAAGGACTCTGAAGCACTCTCTTTGGAAAAGATGCTCTATGATGGTACATGAATATACCATCATCCAGGGGGAGGGCTAATGATAGCCGTTTTTTCGGCTCTTTGTAATTGCCACAGTGAGTTACCTCACCCTACAAAAATCACCCAAACACTGTGGCTATTCCTGACATTTCACTGTACATAGGCGTGTGTGAGTTAGGGGGCTTTTCCCATATCTTCTTAAAAACCCTCAGCTAGCTAGTCACTGGGCTAAGTGAGCAAAAAAAAATAAAAAAAATAAGAAAAATAAGAAAAATAAGAAAAATAAAAGTATATTATGGCCTCTTTGTGTGTAAATATTTCATTGTATATATGGCCTAAATATAGGGATTTTTTATAATTATTTTGGTATTTTATTTAAATATTTCTACTTAGGTGTGTGTTTTATTAAACCTATGTACATCTTCTTTCATCCTCTTACACCATAATTATATTTTTTGCCAATATCTACATACTCTAACCTCATATTTTTCCTTTATACAAATCACTCCCACATTTTCACCCTCACCCTCGTGAAAACAAAAAATTGATTTCTACTCATTGGTTACTTTTATTATATTATTTACTTGCATACCTTTTCCTCTTTCACCCAAAATAATTCAAGGAGGGACCATATCATATGATTCCAATATCTTTCCATATCCATAACTCCTCCATATTTTTATTATTATTTTTACTCATTATTCTAACACCATGTGCTCATTGAGCTAAAGTCCATGAATAGTCCATACACTAGTCCCACCATGTATATATTTCTTATTTCACCAATAATCCTCCTCCATGCATGGGTCAAGGGAAACTTCAATGATTTGTATTATAATATGACAAAGGAGGGGCTCACTCTTGGATGCATTGTACAAATTCAACAAAGGAGGGGGCCACTAAAAGACTTTTGCAGGCATAAAAAACAGGCTTTTTGGTGAGAATTTTGGCACCTATCTCCACTCCGAATTTGGAGCGGTGGTCAAAAGAGAAAATGTAGCCCACGCTCTGAATAATCACCTCAAATTTTTTCATGATTTTTGGAGCTACCAGCGGTGAGCTATGATTTTTTGAGTGGACCCCAGTCTGCCCACTTTTCTCACAAGTAGCCCATAGTCTTCTCTCACCTCTTTCCACACTTCTACACACACACACACACACACACACACACACATTTCTCTCAATCCCTCACTCAAACCTGCACCTTCAATGGTTTCTCTCACCTTCCTCACCATTAACCTCCCCACTTACTCCCATAGCTCTCATATGAGCTCTCCATGTACATACACCATCTCTATGCCTCTCTCTATTATCTCCAAAGTACAATTCCATCTTACCCCTTATATATATACATAAATTCAGCATGTGTACCATGCTTAACCTCTGCCAATCAAAAGATCTCATCAACGGAATTACCATTTTCATCACGATGATCAACCTTGGCGGCGGTGGCATAAAGAAGAGAAGACGAAGAAGAAGATCGATAGTCATTTTGAGAACCTACACAAGTGAGTTCAAGCTTCTTCAAAGCTTCACTATCTCAATGATTCTCTTTTAATTCACCCCTCTTCCTTCATCAAATCAACTCACTCTACCCATTGTAAATGTAACATTAACTTTCTAGTGATTACTAACGACTAACATACTAACACAAAATAGCATTGACCTAACCATAAAAGACACCTCACCTCAAGACATGTATAGTAACTCTCTCTCTCTCTCTCTCCCTCTCCCCTTCTTTAAAACTTACTTTCACCTTATCTACCATCAGTAATGCTTTCTTTTGAGCCCACACCCATGACTCAAGCAGACAAAGAAGGCCCGCAATGTTTTGATATTCAAAAAAATCATAATCCTGATTTGTTAGCTTGTAAATTAAGATTTCCAATAATCTTAATGAGGGGTCTCCAACCTATAAATAGGCCCCTCTCCTTCTTGTAAAACAACCTCCAACATCTCACATAGCACCCCAACACTCTATGCGTGAGGAGAGACTTAGGTGTAGCAACCACTTGTGAGCTTCACTCTTGGTGTGAGAGAAGCCTTCAAGCTACACATTGCAAGTGAGAGAGCGTGAGTTCCACAAACCTCAAAACCACTATTGTATATGCTCCTTCATCATCAATAAATTGAGGTTTGGTGCATCAAAGGCGTGATTCGACGTTCAAATCTTCGTCCTTCCATTTGTGCAATACGGTTTGGAGAATTCAAGGTGACTTGTGTATTTGAGTTTTTATCGGTTGATCTTGATTTTAGAAAGTGTTTTAGTGTGTTTTTCATTGCCAGTTTTGTGTCCATTGTAAGAGGGTATTGTGGTGAGAGGTCTCCCACACCCTAAGACAGTGTGTGTGTGTTTTGGCAATGTTTAGCAATCACTAAGCATTGAGTGAGTTTATACAAGTTCTACGATAGCATCATAACGAACCATCTCCATTTGCAAGTCACAAATACGGTATTATGCAAGATCCGTTTCTCTCTCTCTTCCCTTTGCTCTAGATCTCTCTGGTCTAGTTTGTGTGTGTCTTGGTGTGAGGTTGTTTGTGTGCGTTGTGTGGTGCATCTTCTTGGTGGTGCCAAAAATCTTTCTTGCGTCCTAGTTCGCATACCATAACTAGGTGGTGCCCCTATCTTGTTTGGGTTTGGCTGTGGGTTTGTTGTTGTGTTGTGCTTGTGGTTGCCCCAGCCTCAATTGAGCAGCACGGGAGCCTTGAGGGGTGTTTAGAGGTCGCCTCTCTTGTTGCCCGCCCCGGACCGCTTCAATAGCAATGTTTCTATGTAACTTTTCTGACACAAGGCAATACCACCATCACACTGCTTAAACTGTATACCCAAGTAATGATGCAACAGCCCCAAATCTTTCATCTTGAAAGTAGCATTCAAATCAGCCTTAAATTCAGCAATATGTCTCTCATTTGGTCCAGTGATCAACAAATCATCAACATAAAGAACCACAATGAGAAATACATCATCCTCACGCTTTACATACAATGTGCTTTCTGCTGGACTGTTACGAAAGCCTCGTTTAACCAAATGAGTGTCAGCTTTCTCATACCAAGCATGAGGAGATTGCTTCAACCCATACAAAGCCTTCTTACATTTGCACACTTTGTCCTCTTGTCCTTTTATGACAAAACCGCGAGGCTGCGTTACATAAACTTCCTCAAATATGTCACCATTCAAGAAAGCAGTAACAATGTCTGATTGATGTACATCCCAACCAAAATGAGCTGCCAATGCACATAGAAAATGCACAGTAGTCATACGACAAGTGGGAGCAAAAGCCTCTTCATAATCTATGCCTTTTTGTTGTGCATAACCCTTTGCAACAAGTCGAGCCTTATGGCAATCGATCTCACCATCCGGCTTGCGTTTCAACTTGTAAACCCACTTCGTACCAATGGCCTTTTTGCCAGGAGGCAAATCACATAAAGTCCATGTGTCATTCTCTATAAGTGCATCATATTCTGATTTCATGGCAGCAATCCAATTTTCTGAATTCTGTGCTTCATCAAAAGACAGAGGCTCCTCAACATCATGTAAACTAGACACAGCCAAAGCATAACAATCTGATGCATAAGATGCATGGCGAGAGCCTGAACGAGTACGACTAGATAAAGGTGCATCCAATTTACTGTCACGCAATGTGTGCACCAGCCATTTTGGCATACCTCTAGCTTGCTCATTTTCAGCCCTTTCCTCATCAAGTACATCATGTACATCTTCATCAGTAATAGGCTGTTCTAAAACATTTTCAGAAACCCCCATAGGCTGTACATTTGCCTCATTGGAACTTACATTCGTATTTCCACCACTGAAAAAAGGCAACAAAGTGTCATAAATGTCCTGTGAGCTTACATTACTGTCTCTAGTACATGACAGCAAGGGCTGAATAGAATCTTCCACAAACACTACATCCCGTGAAACCAGAATACGTTTTGTTTGCGGATGATACAACCTGTAACCTTTGCTTTCAGCACTATAACCAACAAAAATACATTTGACAGCCTTATCATCCAATTTTCTGCGCTGCATTTGTGGCACCAAAGCATATGCCAAACAGCCAAAAACACGCATGTGCTCAATAGAAGGCTTTCTATCATGCCATGCTTCATATGGAGTAATAGACTGCAAAGCTTTTGTAGGACACCTGTTAAGTACATAAGTGGCACACATGATGGCCTCAAGCCAAAAAGAATGCGGCAAATCTTGACTTTTGACCATACATCGTGCCATTTCCGTTAGTGACCTGTTTTTCCTCTCAGCAACACCATTTTGCTGAGGTGTATAAGGCACTGTACATTGGTGTTTTATCCCACGACTAGCCAGAAATGCATTAAATTCATGAGACATATACTCCCCCCCTCGATCGGAACGGAGGGTGCCCATAGTACATTTTGAGACATTTTTAGCCATAGCCAAAAATTGTTTGAAGCACATAAAAACTTCGGACTTCGCTTTAAGCGGAAATACCCATGCATGCCTGGAGTAATCATCAATGAAAGTCACGAAGTACAGGTAATTGCCCAAGGACGGAGTTTGCATGGGCCCACAAACATCACTATGCACAAGCTGCAACCTGCATGTGGCCCTAACTGAACCATCCTTTGGAAACTTAGAACGCTGCATTTTACCCAGAATACAGCCTTCACAAACATGTTTGACAGGTGCTTCAAGAGGCGGCAAAGAAGCAACCATATCAGATTTCTGCAAACGTAGCAAACTGGCAAAATTCAGATGACCAAAACATGCATGCCAAAGTTTTGCATCTGAAATAGCCCTTGAATCTACAACAGCATTTGCAAAATTTTGTCCACACTTGTCATACAAAGTGAGCTTATACAGCCCACGGCACAAAAGCCCAGATGCAACAATTTCATCACCAAAACTGAGATCATGAACTGTACATCTGTCATCCACAAATTTGACTACAAGTCCAAGTCTAGCAAGTGCGGATACAGACAAGAGATTCTTCTTGATCCCAGGTACATAAAGTGCATCAACAAGTGTAAAGGAACTGCCATTAGCAGCAGTGAGCACTATCTTTCCAACTCCCTGAACTGGATAAGAGGCATTGTTGGCACAAGTGACTGAATTCCCATGAGGGACAGACTCGAGAGAGGTAAACAATTCACGATGTGAGGTAATGTGGTTTGTAGCACCACTGTCGAAATACCACACATGTGAATCTGCAGCAAGTGACAAACATGCATCATGGACAGCAGGATTGTAAGTGCACTCTGCACTAAAAGCCCATTCTGCATCAATATCAGCATCACAATCTCCTTTCACAGAAGACTCAACAATGGCTGCATTTGTAGTGGAACCAGCATTTGCAGTGGAACCACCCTCTTTCTTCTTAGCCTCTTTGGCCTTCAACTTAGGACACGACTTGATCAAGTGATCATTGGCTTTACAATAATGGCAACGCATCTTCTTTTTGCCCTTATCACCAAAATTGCCAGACGAAGTGCTGCCACCAGAAGCATTAGGAACAGAATTTTTGCCACTCGCAGCAGAACCATAAGAAGTGGCTACATTACTGTTACCACCCTTTCTTTGAGAAGCAATAAAAGCCTATTCAACTGCACGCTGCCTAGTCCTGTTTTTTCTAGAAAGTGACTCTTGCAACAGCAATGTGCATAATGCATCAAACTTGACAACTTCAGGATTTCCTTGGGTCATCAGTCTCCAAGTACTAGCAAAAGTCTGGTAGGAATCTGGTAAGGCATCAAGAACAGTCTGCACAAGGGAACTGTCCGAAATGACTTCACCTGCAGAAATGAGTTGCTCATTGATATCCTTGACACTAGCAAGGAAAGTGTCCATATCATCTTCCTCATGCATAATCTTCGACTCTAGCTCTTTACGCAGCAAAGCAATTTTAGCCTCATTGCGGCTTGCATAAAGACCTGCTAGAATATCCCAAGCCTGTTTTGCAGATTTTGCTGAACGGATGTGAGGAATAATGGTGCGCTTCACAGACAACGCAATCAATGCATGAGCGTGCGCATCCTTAACATCCCAACGAGCTTGTTCTGCCGTAGGCAAAACAACTCTAACAGCTGCAATCCTTGCAGCAAGACCTGCAACATCCTCAACATCGCCTACATCTTCAGAACCAGGACGTACATCAATGCCCTGCACAATGTTCCAGACACCTTTTGACACAAGAACATGTTGCATCATATAAGCCCACATAGGGTAGTTGTCCCCATCCAACCTGTCCTCAGCAGCAAACATCTTGAACACATCTGTGTTGTTGTTGTCAGCCATGGTAAATGCTGCACCTGATGTGAAAACTGCCCGAAAATAGGAGAAATAGAGCGGCAACAACTTGTGCTATATAGCACAAACCGTAGAAGACTATAAGGCACTTGTTATGCAGAAAACGGCACTGACAGAAAATTTGCACAAAATGACGAAATAGCCTGTGCAGTACTGCCCGTAGTGGAAACGGAGGCCGAAATGAGCCCAAATCAAAATTCTGAGCAGATCAAGCTCTTCGAGCTCACCCAAAATATTTGTCAACCTGCGAACGCTCGCCAAAGCTCACTGAAATTGGAGAAAGTGAGCAGGCGTGTGGTGGAGCAGCTGGCGACTAAGCCCGGGAGGACGTGACCTGCTCTGATACCAATTGTTGGAATTAGGGTTACAGAGAAACACACACAGCTTGGAGAAGACGAAGGAAGCTCAAGGCACACAATAGAGAGTGTTTTACTTAGTGTGCAATGGAAAGATAGATAGCCCTAGAGTGATGGGCGTATATACAATGCACGGGGGAAAAAACCTCCTAAAGAGGGAAAAAATGCCCCGGCGGTCCTAGTGTGTTCACACACATCACTACCACATGTATATGGTAACAAAAGCACAATACCTCGAGGGGCATATCAGCAGGAAAAGAAGCAATATTGAAAACAAAATAAAAGTCATAAGCTAAGGTCTAAAAACCTAGATATCCAGAGAGAAAAACCCAGTGGGAAAAAATGCCTCTGGTATATGCGCATGTGTCTAGTGCACCATGATCAATCAATACAAGTCAAAGTCGCGTGCGACTAGAACAAATAAGAGAACCCTCTCCAAATAAAAGGATAGCTCTCTGTCTAACGGTCAAAGGCTGGCTAGCACCTAGATCTATACATGTGGTCTCCGCTAAAGGGAAAATATCATGTCTAGGGATGACATCAGCCTCTATGTCACTGGTCATAGGTCTCTAAAGCTCATGTATCACTAATACACTCCTATATAGCTCTATGTCTCTATGATGGTCAATAGAAATCTGACTCGAGCTAGTGCTAAGGTCTATGTGTAATAAACTAGGGGGAAGGCTCTTCGGTATCCAGATCTGCAATGCTCGCGCTCTCATAGGGATATCGGTATGAGCTCGTCTAGCATGTCTGTGTGTGCATCTATCTCTAGGACATGCTCGCTGTTGTGGAGGGGCTGGCCTCTCTATGGGCCGTCTCGTCTCTCGACATCTAGCTCGTGGAGGTCTCGCGCTAGGGTATGATCGTGTATGCGTCGGGTATGCTACCACTCGCGGCCTAGGTACCCAAACATGTCTCTGTCCCTCGAAATAGTCATGTGTCTCAAGTGACCGTCTAGATGTGAGCCAACCATGTGAAAGTCCGTCATTGGTCATATGGATCTCTATAAACACAATCGTGTGGTCACAAGGCAAAGATCTAGCGTGTATCTCGGTACGGGGAACATAGACCTGTCGAAGAGTCCGGGAAGCTCTACGTGGAAAACTACTTGCATGATCTATCATGGGTCGCTCCTCGGTGGCACTACTCGTCGCTGCGGAACCACTGTCTAGAGAAGGCTCTACACATGGCTGGGATGCATGTGTACGTGGTCTCCAAACAAGTCTACTAGGCGGTCTCGTATCCCTACATCGTGTGTCAGTAGAGGTAACTCTAGTCCGTGTACATCCAGGTATCTGTGGTGTAACCTCTATCGGCGTGGTGTCTCGAACGTGGTCTCTAGGAACCTGATCTAGCAATATACGGCTCGTGGCTGGTCTCCGCTCAATCGGGTGATATGATCGTGAATCAACACTCGTAGATGGCACTAAGGCGGCATCTACCTGGGGTGGCTGCTCTCTCGGTGGCTCATAGACTGTGGCACCACTATGCATGCTAGAAGTGTGGGACATCGATGCTATCGGCTCTGCGGTCTCTCTCGTAGAAGGAGCGACTCTCGCATATGGCTCTGGCTCGATAGATATCTCTAAGGACTGTTGTGAGGTCGGAAAATCTAAACAAGGATGCTCATAGGTAGCCAAGAACTGCATAATGGTCTCATCTGTGTCTAGGCCAGGGTCACTCAATGTGCGACTCTGTGAGGTCTCTTGCTGCACGCTGGAAGTCTCGTGGACGAGAGCGGCAAGTGGTGTAGGCTCCCTAACAATGCTCTGAGTAGTCTCTAGTCTCGGGGGCTCTACCTGTGGCAGGCTAAGTGTTGGAGCTATCTCTCATGGAACACTCCTCAGAGGCTCTCGTGTAGGCTCAAGCATAGGTGTGTCCTGAGCAGCTCTCTCTCGTGCGGTCACTCACTTGTCAAGATAGGCGTCATCCTCATCGGGCCTCTCCCAAGGTGGTAAAATATGTCGCAACATAGGAGACCTAGGTGGTGATATCGCAACTGGTGTGACTGGAGGACTCGGAGCTCTCGGCAACCGTGGAGCTAGCATGGCCGTCGTGGGTAAACATAAGTCGTGATGCCTAAGTCGAAGGGAGTAGGGTAGACCTATAGTCAAAATGTACACTGCATGGCCGGTATCCCTATAAACTTGATCACGTGGATCTCCTATCAAATGTGCAAGAAAGTGTGCTGAAGGATCTCTGGATCCACCAATCGACAAGCGTCTATACCTACGACCGAGCTCGTCTAGATCGGTCATGGTTTGCTCAACTCTGTGAAGCTCCACTAGCCTAGGATGTGTCTGCGTGTCTAGGCGATCGTTTGGGTGTGCTCGCTCAATATCATCGAAGTCAAGGGTCTCAATCGAGCGATACTGCTCTCCAAGGTCATCAATAAGGACTGCTCTATCGGCCTGTGTGTAGACTCTCACAATCTGCCTAGGTAAAGACAGTGGTTGTTGTGGGTGTGCCATCCGCATATATAAGTGGTCATGTAAATCAACATAGAAGGCAACACCACGCTGGTACTAGCCTATGATATATAGAATCTGACCACCCTCTATCTGTATCGTGCTACCTGCGGTCTCTCTAGCCTCAAGCGATGCCTAAAGCGTAGTGGTCAGTGATCTAGGGGCACTCATATCTACAATGTGTAGTCTACCGTGCCCGAACTCTGGTGCTCTCAACGGTGGTGCTGGGGTCATCGTCGCCTCTCTCGTATGGTCTCTAATATGTGTCATTAGAGGTGGGGATGGGTCTCTAGATGGTGCAAGGTGTCGAGGTGGAGACTCCCTAAAATATGTCGCTCGCGGGCTCTCGCTCTCGGTCTCACTATGAGTGGTACACAAAGTACTAGCACTCGCCGAGGTGTGCATCGCTCTAGACTCGTGGTAGCTCGAAACGCCTGGCAGCAAATCAGGTCTAGGTGACGAGAACCCTGGCGGTGGTCTCCTGAGTGTCCTGGGTGGTGGCACTATGTCTAGAGGAGGTGAGGGACTCCTACTCGAAGTAGGGCGCTGGGTCAATCGAGGATCATATGGCAACCCACAAGTCAAAAAGTAAAACACAATGCCTGCGGTGCTCTCGTAGCATCTGTCTGTAGGCTCGCTAACTAGTGTCACAACATCTTTGGATAGGCGTCGACTGGACGCACGACACTCCAACTGATATCGACGCTGATCACTATCAGTATAGATCACTCCGTGACCTACCCGCTGTAATATAACCTACTCAGGGTGGTCGAATGCCTCAAAGCAGTCGTCTGCGTGTACTAGCTCTATCTCCTCTCGCCTAATCGAATAGTCGACCACGTAAGTGGCACGAAAATCATCTCTAAATGTGCCATCCAATGTCGCCGGGACGGACTCGCACTATCTGGAATGTCTGTGTGGGGCCAAGGGAGGCATGACACTGGACAAAAAAGTATCCCTGTGTGTCTATGTAAGTGGGTCGGCCTCTGTGCTCGCCTACTAGCGTGAGCAATATCTACTCGGAGCACTGGCTCGTCATGGCCATCATGTGTGCGCAAAGTGCACTCTCGGCGTGTGCACGGTCTCTAGTCGGGCTCGTATATCTAATCTCGGGCAATCGGTTCAATGGGGTGTGCGGTGCAGAATGTGCGGGGTGATGCGCGTGAACGTGTATGTGCGAAGCGAATTTATAACGTGGCACACGTGAATACGCGTGTGTAAGTGAATATGTGGACGAATGGGTGTGAAGTCTCCCTCTCTCTCTCGTCGATGCGCAAAAAAGCTCCTATCTCTCACTCATTGTGCGGGCGCGCACCCTGTCTCCCTCTCACTGCGTGATGCGGGAACTTGCTCTTCTCTCCTCTCTCCTCTCTTTTTTTTTTTTTGGTGGGAAAGCCTCTAGGCCACAAACCCTTCACTTTTGCAACTTAAGAAAAAAAGCATCTATCTCTCTTTTGAATTGAAAGTGAACTTGGAGGGTTTGTCTTTTTACTCTTATTGAAGTAAGAGGGGGGCACTATGCACAAATTAAAAGGAGGAGAGGGGTTTCTTTTACATGGCATTGAAGTAACGGGTGCTACACAAATTGAGAGGGGGGAAAAAGTGAAAGAGAGGACAACTGACAATGGGGTGGGTACAATATTAAAACAAGGTGAAGAATCACGGTGGCCTGCAGTAGGACAAAGGAATGGAGAGTGGCAATGTCAAGGGTGGTCACAAGGTAGTAGAATGTATGTTGCGGAGTGATCAGACCACTGGCGGCTTGCTCTGCATACAAGCTAGCAGCAACACTGCTCTCATGGTGAGGAGGAAGTATATGCAGAGAATAAGCACAACTGGAAATAGTAGAGGATATGGCAATCAAGAGAGTAGTAAAGGAATGGCTCATGTGGAGCACAAAGCTAGCAAGGCTAGATGCCTGCCACCTTCGCGCTTCAAGCAGGAAGCAAACAAACTTGCAGTGGTGAGTCGATGGCGATGTGTCGGCTCTGGTTCTACTTTCCACAATCTTCATTTTCTAATGTGGATTGTATAAGCCATAAAGACACTATTTGTTTAAAAAACCTCTACGTCGCAATTCACTTGCCGCTAAGCGGTCCTTCTGAAACGATGGTATTCATGTCGGCAATAGGTTGGTGGTTGCGAATCCAAGATGTATCCAATGGGTGGCCTCTGTTGGGGTGTCCCTGGTAGCTTCTTCATAGACTTGGGCTTCCAACTTATGTCCACTATGAGTTGGCGAGAGGAGTTCAACTCAAACAAACATACTTTCAGATGACTATTTATTGAAGATAAAAGCCGCAAATGTATCAGGGTTTGTAAATGCAATAAAAAAAAGACAATCTAGTATGTGTCATTTTTAATGCTCTCAAGAGGGCTAAGTAAGGAAAACAATTTCGCACCTCAGATTATGCTTGTAAACTTTCCAAACTAAATGAGAATGACAATTAACAGATAATGGAGGAAGAAAAGTTGTTAGACTTACTGCAAGAATGTTGCTTGCGAGGGGCACGGAACTTTGTAATTATGTTTTTATCTTAGTAGATGACATCCCAAACAAACCACAATGGAGCAATCAAAAGCAACCAGCAAGAGAAAATTGAAAGAGGAAGATGATATATGAGAGGTTTTGATTGTGGAAAACAAAGTCAAAAGATCAATTCCGATGGGTGTTGTACAAGTATAGTCATATGCAAGTGAGGCTAAACCTTTTTTCTTTCCTTCCAATTGCACTAATCCCGTGCAAGTCGAAGCAAACATCTGTGAGTACTACCAGGATAACGTGTAGATGCAAGTGATATATGGTGTGCAATGGCAATGGCTAAGCGTTCAAGAGGCAGTACCTCTTGTGCCAAACACCCCAAGATAACCTTGTCTAATTGTCAAATAGCAGCTAAAACATTTGGGGCTAAAACATGGAAAGGCACAAGAGCTAAAGTACATGCAATCAAAAGATATCTTATAAAGATGCTCAATTCTAGAGTTGCAAAATGTAAAATATATACAACTTTCAATATCTTCAAAAATGCTCCGTAAAAACGAGCAAAATTTTCTTCCAAGTCAATGAAGACACCCGTATACAAACTTAAATATGCAAGATGCAACCTTCACACCTTTGACTCACAATTATACCCAATCTTCCGCTCCCAGAAAGAGACCATCGCTCCATCTTGACTCACACACCTAGCATGTACTTGAGGTCTCACAGACAAAGAAGCTGAAAAAGACTTTACACAATTAACAAACAAAGTTTCCAAATTCAATCCACACACTTGCCATGCATCCTCAGCCCATTCTTGCACTGGTCACTCCCGCATCTTCTCCAACAGCCAGCATCAGCACGGACCAACAAATCAACGCAGTCCCTCTCGCATCTTCTCCAGCAGTACGCATTGAAAAGATCAAAAAAACTAATGAAGTCTTAGCTATTCCAACCAAATCAGCTCCATTCAAGCCCTATCCCCCACCCCCTCAGCAGATCAAGATCATCCTCAACAAAAAACTAAGCAGTGAGCATGCACATGGCACGACCGCCCGGTTGTTGCCACAGAACTGGAGCATCAAAGCCTAAGGCAATGATATCTACATCAGAAGAGTAGGGTCTCATGAAAGGGGGAGAGAGCAAGGGGAGCTCCTGTTTTGAGCGGTCTACATTCCCACCAATGCATGATATCTTGCACCCCCACTATGGCCAATAGAGCTAATTAGGCATGCATAAAATGTTTGATTCCCAGAGCATACACTAGTTCATCAAGGGAAAGGCCACTGATGCAGAAGGCTTTACAGACTTACTAAACTAAAGGGTCTGTAACCAGATGCAATGACTAAAAAATTCGCCTATTACTTCATCTAAGTCAGTAACCCGCATCTTTATCTATTAAGTCACTCACGTCACCTCCACTTCAAGTACCGCGACCTCCCTTCAAGTGTAATGCTAGTCACTAGAACCCCAACTGTCATCAAGCAGTCCTCTTAAAAAGACTGCTATGAATCAAAACACCCAGATACATTTTTCTGCAAAGCTACAAAAGTGGCTTGCTTTACTTCTACATGCATCTAAGAACGCCCTCACCCCCCTCTCTATCTCTAGAATGTCCATAAAATTCCAAGCGAATTCCTTACGACTCCATACACACCCATAGACTTTTGAAGTATTGCCACTGGTCTCTTCCATGTCATATACCCTGACAGTTTGCATCGATTTAAATATTCAACCTAAGCTACCATCATAACAAACTTTATAAAGGGAAACTGTCACCAGCCAAATAGTTGCTATTGGCTTAACCATGTTACCTGTACTCCAGAGAGGAGAGGTAAGGCACCATGTCGCTTCTCTCAGCACCGGTGATAATGTAGAGGCATCTTCCTCTCGTGATGGACATGTACATGCACATAAGCAAAGCCAGCTTTTCTCATTCAAAATGCATCACTGCCACCTGCAATGCAGCTTGTGCACAACCACTCAAAATCAACATCGTCGTGCCGAGAGCGCCGGATTTCTACATCAAGTGATTACATGCTCATCTACAGCAGTGCTAAGAAGCACTCTAGCAAAGGGATTTTGCATCACCATCATCATCATCATTACCACCACTATCATTTCATACATCCAGGGGAAGAAATCTTGTAATTCAAAGTTGATCGAGGGTATATAGTGATGATTGTCTGTGAATAGGCAGCGGAGGATTGATGTTCTCGGAAACATGTAATAGAGCCTGGTGTTGTGTAAGAGGAGCCAAGGAAGCTCACAAATACACCCTCATCAATGGCAGCATTTGACAATGAAAGGGAGCATATAGCTCTTATATCTGTATGTATGGAGGATGCCCTTTGTTCAGAGCTGTGGTCACCATAGTCATCACAAAGTGGTGGGTACTAGCTGTTACATGCTTTCTGCATGGTTTGTCTACAAAGACGTGCGAGTCCAACATACCCTTTAATTGTCCACCTTGCCAGAATATATATTACTGCAGCAATTTGAAAACAAACGTGGTTTATTTCCAGCACTGAATCGGATTTAATGGGCTTGGAGACTCGCACGGAATCACTGATCCGATTGCGTCAAGCTCCCGGTTTATCCCTCTAAGCAGGCTCGCAGCAACGCGGAAAAGGCACAGGCTCTGATTGCACTCACATGATGCATTGAATGTGCAGCATGGCGCACGCGCAAGGAAAGTAATAACACCTGCCTTCATCCACGCGCTGTAGAGTGAATGACCTGCGCAATTCGCTGTTGAGTCTAATCAATTGCAGCCAGTCACTGTGCGCAGAGAAAGAGCTCGAGACTGCAGCCGTACTGACGCAGACAGCCTCGCAAAGACCAGCTCCCTCGCCCTCCGCAACCTCGCAAAGAGCAGCTCCGTCCAGTGCTTCTCCATCAGATGTCGAACCTTGGACGCAGTCGCTGAGTACAGTGGACTGGCTCTAAGCCTTTAAGGCTCTATAAAATTTCACACGCAACTGACCTCCACGTGGACACCGTAGGCAGTAGCACGCCCAAGCGAGACCAACACTAAGGCCAATGCTTTAGCAGGCCAAAAAGAGCAAGTACATTGTCGCACAGCAAACTCAACTTCTCACCTCATTCCTAAGCTACATACCAACAAAACCGTACATCCCAGTAAGCTTCAAATCTTACGTGCTAATGTCGATTGCACAATGACCAACAAACACTACACTAAAGAAAAACACCCAATGTAAGCTACGGTAGATGTTCTATACAATTATTGGAGAAGACCACAATCCCCACATACATATAGTCTACTCCATCCAAGATATTCGTTCTTAGAAAAGCAATTTGATGCTTTAGAAGATGTTCATTAGTCCATAGAAACATGGCCACACATAGCAACAAGTGTATCCAAATTAAAATGTGAAGACAAAACCATTTAGTTAATGTTTGTCTATGTAGAAGTCACATGTTTGGGCAAAAAAAGAGCCTCAAAGAAACTCGCACATGACTACAAAAACTAGACGTCATCTAGTCTTGAAACAAAATTATAAAACTTAGTTCAATTGGATACAATCTCTGAAATCTGTGAAATCGTTCTTATGGTGAAATCTCTGAAATAGTTCTTATGGAGGATGTCATGTCAGCCAATTAGCTGCGCACAGATGGCATTCTGCATACAGGTGGCATTGTAGGGTTGACTGCAGCCACAAAATGGTGACAAAGATAGGTGATAATGGCAGCAAAAAATTGTAGAGCTTCTCTCAGCATCAGTGCAATAGTAGTAAGGAGAGTACTAGTATTTGACACAATATTGGAGCCCTCTACATCACTTCTCTTGCCTTGCTGCCTTTGCTTATTAGGGGAGCTCCCACCTGACCCTGCCTGCATACAACATTTGCAATCTTAGCCCAAGGTTGATACCACCTTTGACATACATTCACTCTACACTCACTATAGTTGGCATTTAGTGTCTCACCTGAATCAGTAATTACATCCTGGATAACCTGCATAAAACAAGCTCATTAGATGAAGCATCAGGACATACTGAAGAAGTGTTTTGAAGTGCATTAGCAGTTCTTTGAAGTGCTTCAATGTGGTCGGCATGTGTTGTGCTGCTTCCAGAGTTTCCATCGAAATGCTTCGAAAGGGCTTTTAGATGCTTTGAGAGTGCTTTTAGGTGCTTTGTAAATTTAAATGTTCTTATAACAATGCTATAAGCAAGGCAACTAATGGTTAAATACAGCAAAAGCAAAAAACTTGACACTTTAAGGTCCTATTGTGAAATTTGACCAACATATTTCCCAACTGGAGTAGCTTGATGGAAGTGACTCCAGAAAATAGAGTGAGTGATAGAACTGCTGGGTTTTCAAGTACTGGAACTTACACGAATCACCAACGTGAGGTCCGTGTACTCATCATCACTTGATGACATAACCTTTTCATTCTGGACATCTTGAGGGGAGCTTTGGCTAGATATAAATTGAAGTTTGATCCTTTGAAAAGGGGAATGAGAGAATTGCTTTTAAATCGGCGCCTGAAGTACAAGGCCAGGACATCTTTTCATAGAAAACAATTTCAAAAGACAAAACATGCACTTCAGAGCTTCAAATACCAAAGAACCCTTCCAAAAAGCTTCAATTTGCAAGGAAATCACTACAACAGTTAAATTAGCCGGGGGGGGGGGGGGGGGGGGGGGGGGGGGGTGTGAAACGGAAAAAAACCGATGTAAAACATGTAAAAGTAGCTGATTTCCGTGGCAAGAGAAGCCCCAAGTCTAATCAAGATAAAGTTTTGCACTGATGGAGAAGTGTCTATGATAAGCTTGATAAACGATTTGCAATGCCCTTGTCCCAACTACAAAAGAGAAACTTCAAGGAAAAACATGAACATTTCCACACACCATCCTTACCTCATTACACGATTGCACATCATGCTGACGTTTACGCGTCTGGCTTCCTAGCATTCATTTCAAGAGCTTAGTACTTCAATCTCGAGAGCCTTGTGATTCCAACTAGTACAATACGCAATGAGCTATTTTGCACCTTGCAAGGCCAAAATGAGCAGCTCAAGGCACTTCTCACTGCAAGCAGTAGCATCCCATGGCCTTCCTCGGGTGATCACATGTTTTGCTTATCCCTCTCCTTGAAAAATATCAAAAATTAGAGTTTTTGGTATTTACTTCTCCTCATTATGTCCAACCCTATGTGGGAGATACATTTGGTGAGACATTAGTAAAAAACAGTTCAGCATCACCTTGCATCTCCAACTCACACAAACAACCACCAAGGGGGTCTAACAAGTCTCGCGACAAACAGCCGAATGACTGTAATGATAAGGCTTGTGCTTCGTGTCCTAGAGGTCACTTGTATGTTCCTTCAGGCCCTGGTGTATATAGGAAGGAATAGATGGGTTCAATTAGTGTTTGCGGCTCTTACCTAGACCAGTCAAGCACTCCTCCCGAGACTACTCCTTGGGTGGATTAACAAGGAGGACTACCTATCCTTCTTTTCTGGGGGTGGGGGGTGTGCGCGCGTGTGTGTTAGGACAAGGGTCGTATGGGAGGCAACCCTCGGAGGATTGGCAGTTCAAGAGATATTTTTAGGCAAGGGCCAATATATAGAGAGGTTGATGGGAGATAAGCCAAGGCTCAGACGTATTGAGGTTCTCCTCAGGCTCAGACGTATTGAGGTTCTGAGGAGAACTCACAAGAGCTTGGAGTCCCCCTCTAAGCTCTCCTCCTAACCCAATAGGTATGAGCTCCACCCAACCTCTTCATATATAAGCCTTGGCCTATAGATAGCCGTGAACTTCTAGCTCCCCAAAGGTTGCCTCTCACAGGACCCTTGTCCGAACCATGTGGCCCTTGCCTAATCATGATATATGGCTAAAATTTATAGGGGAAATCAGCTCAGTTGTTCAACTCTGAGTGAAATCTTGGCAGTAACAAACTTCCCAAAGAAAGCAATCTGACAAGGACTCATGACAAGGTATCGATGCATTATCATCTTGCACTACATAGCCCTTCTAATTATCTCGAGCATCAGGACATGCAAGATATCACCTAAGGGCCCCACTTCCTGTAAAATGAATCATAGACTTAAATGGATCTTCTAGTCGCCTTAAAAATGTCTGGTTTCAATCTCGTCATCTAATTCAATCTCCTACGATACTCACAAAACTAGTCTGGCCTTTGATGGATGCAATGCTTGCAATCTCATGCGTACTGTCATTACAACAAATACTGGTTCCACTACCTTAGCTTCTACTTTGCTAACAAGCTTCAAGGGTGGAAACTGGCTACCATTAGACTTGAGACTCTAAAAGCCACTTGAACCATGACTAGACAGATCCAGCTTCTTCAACCAGCACATAGAAGAGGATGAAGGCAAATGCCCTAGGCAATCATTAGGTTCAATAGCTCCACTACTGGAGCTTCAGGGCATAGTAAAGATGATAAGCAAAGCTTCAAAATCTAGCAAGAGCTCTAGACCCACCCTAAGTGAAAGCATACATTTTGATACCATTGCATAACAACTCGGCCCTTGCCTTGAAAGCATGCAAGAAGCTTCGGAAACGAGCAACTTCTAAAAACTTACTTGGACCCTCATTGGTTATCATTGCAATTCCGGCAAAATCGCATGTGCCCGTTGCTTGTTGATGAGTCTGGAAATAACTGTTGAAGGCAAAGTATGTATGTGAGATGAGGGTATTTGGCACATAGCAAGGCTCACCAAGCTGAATCATAGTACAATCAGCACCCCCAATTACACATGCCCAGTCTAGAGCAGCTTGGAGGATATTCGGATTAGCCCATGGCCATGCTATGCACCAATACCTATCTGAAGCTTTCACAACAGGCATGGTTGACGATTTTGCCAGTGAAGAAGAAGAAGATGATGAGGATGAGGATGTAGAAGACGGTGACCATGGCGAAGCTGTGGCAAAGGACGGTACATCTACAGATTCATTTGATGGCATCGGAAAGTCGACATCGTTTGAAAAATCAGATGCTCTTATTGGAACATAGCCACCCCAACAGATTCTCCTCGGCCTCCTTTGCGGCTTCGTGTAAGTGCTTTCACCCAACATACTCTCTTTCAACGACATCTTCCAATGAGTAGGAATGGAATCTGCAGGATCATTCCTAGCTGGCTCATGTCCCTCTCTTCTCAAATCATCTCAAGCTAGGCATCATCTTCCTAGACTACAAAAACTGCTTTTGTGGGAGAACAACGTCACAAGCATCATCCCTCGCAGCTTGGGTAATTGCACGAGCCTTGTTGATCTGGACCTCAACACAAGCCAACTCTCAGGCCGCGTCCCTGTTGTGATCGGCTTTTTGGGAAAGCTTCACAACCTATTGCTAGACGAAAACATGACTGTAGGAGCTATTCCAGCTAGTTTGGGCGTGTGCAAGAACCTCATACAGCTAGGCAAGAGAAACAACGCATGGTTGGGCTCTCTGCTGGAGGTAAGGTGGAATGGTGGGCGAAGCTTCGCACCAGTCCTATCTGCTGAACGCAGTACTGCAGAACAAAACTGAGCTCGTGAGTTCACCTGCAGCGAAAGACTTAAACAAAAAATACCCGTCTACATGGACGACATCGCTTGGAGGACGTCTAAGGTGACCCAATACTAGGGCCTTTCTTTAGCAGGCCAAAAAGGGGGGGGGGGGGGGGGGGGGGGGGGGACAAAGTGAAAGAGAGGATAATTGACAAGGGGGTGGGTACAATATTAAACAAGTGATAAAATCACAAGGCCTGTCAGCCATGATAAAAAATTCTTTTTGACATCCAATTTTTCAAGCCCCCTTTCATATGCTTTGTGTAATGCAATCAACTTATATAATTGGCCATATATAACGTTAACTTAAAGATATAAATACAAAAAATGATAGGCAATTTTGAGATTGTTTTGATAGGCAAAATAGCCCTTGACAAAAAAAGTAGGCGTCAATTTTAGGCTTGGATCTGAGGGTAGATCCCACTTTAAAATCACTACATCTCTAAGCTTTAAAAAAAAAAAACATAAGCGTGCACATAGAATTGAATTAAAAAAGCACCCTTAAGCTCTACACTCTAAGCTTTAGATCCCTATGCTCTACACCCTACTTTTAAAACTCTACATTTTTAAGCTCTAGAACCCTTTTTACAAATTTAAAATTGTAGATACGTAAGCTGTAAATCCCACTTTAAAAGCTTTAAAGTTCTAAGTCCAAAAACTCTAGCGTCTCGGGGTGACGCTCCCCCTACTTGTGGATCCATGTAACATTTTCACTTTCTTTAATTCAAAGTTTTACCTTCTAATAAAAAACAAACTCTAGGTCCTCATTGGATCATCGAAGACCTTACTTTAACTAGTGTAGCCGGCGGCTTCGCCGCCTCTCTCTCTCTCTCTCTCTCTCTCTCTCTCTCTCTCTCTCTCTCTGCGTCACTGTGTTTCCCGAATCTGTAGGCGACACTACCGGATTGATCTCTTGTTGACGCGTGTAAGAGAAGAACTGAAATTCCGTCTCCCTTTATCTATTAGTATAGAAAGTTCTAACTTAGCTTTAAAATCCTTAAAAATAAAAATAAAAAATCTTTAAAGGTTAAAGCCCCAAATGATAAATTCCTTCCATAAAGTTTTAACTAACAAAAATGACAACTTTAGTCTATTACCTCAAGTGGGGGTGAACCAAATTCTCAAAATGAAAAGTTGGGTAACACAAATTTCAAAATGAAAAGGTGACTCCGGGGATTTGTGGAGCCTCTAAGGCTTAAGATGTAAGGGTATCAAAGTTTCATGCTTCCAAAGGCATTCCACAACCCAAAATATTTTGCTTGATATATGAGAGTTCATTTCATATTTCAAAACTCAAGGCATACCCATCATTAGATTTACACAATTCATTTCAATGAGTACCCACTATCTTATTTCAACCAATCAACATTTTTGACATGTCAAAAAATGCTTAAAAATACAATTCAACCTTTTTCCTATTTTAGTCAGCAAAAAGAGAAGTGATCTCTATAGCCTTTGCCCTTTGGGCAGGCCAAAAAAGAGGGGGGGACAAAGTGAAAGAGAGGGGAGCAATTAAGAAGGGGGGCAACGCCTTGGGAGAGGGGGGGTGTGGATGTGTGTGTGTGTGTGTATGTGTGTATGTATATGTATGTTTGTATGTGTATGCATGTGTGTGTTTTTTCTTTTTGGCCTGCGAAATCAATGGCCTTAGTGTTGGGTTGGCTTGGGCGTCCTACTACGTATAGCCTCCACGTGGAGCATAGTGAAGTACAAGCTTTTAAAGCTCTAAAAGTTTCGCACGCAACTCCTGCAGTTGTAGTTGTCCTCATTGCGAGCCTTCACTGCGTCCAAGTTTCATTTGAGCACGTTGCGGCTGTGAAACGTCTTGCGACTCGCGAGGTGCACGTGCTCAATTTTCTGTAGCTGTCCACAGGTGACGCGTGCTCCAATAGATGACTCATTCTCCAATAGATGCAGTCAATGACCAGGCGCTCGAAACCGACTGGGCCTTGGTTGCCTGAGAGAGAGAGAGAGAGAGAGAGAGAGAGAGAGAGAGAGAGAGAGAGAGAGAGGAAGAGAGAGAGATCATCTCAAGGAGGCATCTGGAATCTGTCCGTAGCTGCCCAGTGCCGCCGTTGTCCCCTCACTTCTCGAGACTTGCGAGTTTGACTGCGTTTAGAGACGTCTTCTGCATGTCCAGCGCTTGAATGCCAATGCAGTGAGAATACGTGATGGCTAGTTCGGGTGTCCACAGCGCTTCAATAGAATGCCTCTGTGTGTGTATGTATGTGTGTGTGTGTGTGTGTGTAAGAGAGAGAGAGAGAGAGAGAGAGAGAGATCATCTCAAAGCAGTGTTCGGCAAAAATCATGTTTCCAAGCATACAAATTTCCTTTGCTTCAATTTGCAAAGAGGAAATTTTAGAAAATTAAGGGGATTTTTTTGGGTTTTTACACTATTTTTCTCTATTTTGGGGTGGAATTTCTCCTTTCCCCCTTGCCCTCAACCGGCATTTTTAGCGCTAAAGCCTTAATGTTGGGCTCGCTTGGGCGTCCTACAACCTATGGCGTCCACGTGGAGGTTGTACTTTGCAGAGCCTTAAAGGCTTAGAGGTACTCGGCGAAGCGACGGTACTCGGTGACTGCAGTTGATGGGGCTACCCTGCACGTCTTTGACGTGGTGCTTATAGGCGTGCGACAGTAGGTGTCCCTGCAGGTGAACTCGTGAGCCTAAAAGTCTTCTGCAAGCTGTGCAAGCAGCCCAACGTTCCAATAAATGCAGTCAAGAAGAGTGAGTAGACCCCTGCAAGCAGAATTTTGCAGGGCATCGCGTGGGAAAAGGAGAAAGTACCGGGCTTTCGGCTGCGACGGCTGTAGACGCGCGCATGGCGCAAGGGGAAAAGGAGAAATTCCGCCCGAAAATAGAGAAAAATAGTGTAAAAACCTTAAAAATTAAGCTAGTTTTCTAAATTTTCCTCTTTCCAAAAATAAGGAAAGGTATTTTGCATGTTTGGGAAAATGGTTTTTCCCGAATACTGCATGCCGTTTTTGATTTCGAAAATGCTATGAACCTCGAAAGAGAGATAGTGTTTCGCTGTAGGCATTGTCACGGAAAAATGTGTCTCAACTGAATACCATGCCGTTTTTTATTTCGAAAATCTTGTCAACCTCAAAAGAGAGAAAAATAATGTAAAACCACAAAAAATGGTACCTAATTTTTCAAAATTTCCTCTCGAAAAATTTTGTTAGGGAGAAATGTGTCTTGACCTAATACCATACTGTTTGCTTTCAACCCCAAAAGAGAGAAAAATAGTGTAGAAACCCATCAAAAAATTAGCCCGGTGTTTAGAATTTCTCGGCATTTTTTACATTCAAAATGGTATGGTGTTAACCCGAGGCATATTTTCCCCAAATATTGCTCGGCAATGTCCAGGCTATGGTGCGAAAATATTTCAAGAGGAAACTTCAAAAAATTAGACTATTTTTTTAATATTTTAACACTATTTTTGTATATTTTGGGACTGCACTTCTCCTTTTTCCATGCCTTCAATCGGTAGTTTTAAAATTGGCAACGGCACAATATTAAGACAACACACATTTTGCCCGAACACTAGAGACGAATTTCAAAAAATTAGGCTACTTTACAAAATTTCAACACTATTTTTTGTCTATTCTAGGGCAACGTTTTTCTTTTTTCCCAAATACTAGCATGCCCTCAAGCGGCGTTTTCGAAATTGAAACCGGCACACTATTAAGACAACACACAATTTACGACGAGTACTGGTTTTCGAAAATCTTTTTCCCACAAAGTCCTCAGGAAAAATCATTTTCTCGAGTATGTAAATTTCTTTTCGCTAAGTTTCTCAAGGGAAAATTTTAGGCTCGTTCATTCGTTATTTCTATGGTGTTCAACATATGACTGTGGTGGGAACGCTAAACCACCAACACACACTTGTCCACTAGTTCATTAATCCCTTTGAATTTGATGTCACCTGTTGCATGTGTCTAAATGTGTCAAATCCATTAGATAGATCTGATAGTAGGTTAGCTTTAAGATATAGTGAACCGTTGAGAAAGGCAAGAGAGCTTGTAGTATATAGGTGGGCTTGCTGCTTCAAAAATAAGTTCAAAAACATTCCTCTCCCTTACTTATCCTAAGATGCTTTTGACTCTGTGAAGTATTATTTGTATGAACTTATTCATCCTTTAGCTAAAGCAAGTGCTTTACCTTTTGCTTCTTTTGAACACACCAAGTAATAATTGTGTGAACATTATTTACCATCCTCTCTTAATATGGCTGCCTCTTCTTCCTCGCGAAATCCACTCGATGGACATTACGATGGCTACGATGACAACATTGAACCCATGTGCGATGAATCTAGCGATGTTCGCTCGATGGAGTTTGAAAATGGTGACTCAATAGCTTGCTAACTTATAGAAAATCATTGATATATGCTTGGGAATAATGTGACTTTCCTTTTTGTTTTTACAAAGTTACACAAGATAGTGCATCGTGATACAGCTGCATCTTTTTTGGGAGCCGATAGTGCCCTCGTTCTTGATCGTGTGTCTCCACTCCGCACAAGGAGCGCTTCGAACCTACCTAAGGTTGATGTTTCTTCTTCTCTTGGCGTTGGGCCCAAATCCCTCAAGCGTGTGGAACAAAGTGGGCAATAGCACGTACACTTTCCAAGACGTGTGAGGCGACAACGGAACTAAGTAAGACTTGCTTGCACCACAAAGATATTGTATTGTTGTATCCAACCCTTACGAGTTTTGTTTTTTGTTGTGTCAGCCAAACCTTTATTAGGGGGACCACCACTTGTAATTGCAAAAAAAGAGAGCGTTGCGGAGGCTGCCAAACTAGAAGCACATATTGGTACTGAGTGTTCCCATGAGAATCTAATTCCCGCTGGTTCATCTTCTCTTGTGCCTTATATTCCCACTAAGATCCCTCTATTACGCATTGTTGACATCACTGAAACTTGCCCTCGTTTCGCATTTGAGGGGTGCATACTTAATGGATATGGAACCTACAGACAAAGCCTAGAGGTCGCTAAGTATATGCGTTACCTTAAGGTAGACCTAGTTGATCCACTCAACACTAACACCATCACTTGTGCTGTTAGCGATCAATTTATTAAGCAATTCATTGACACCCTTACTATAGGAGACTTTGTCCACATTGAGAATGTAACTGTAAAAAAAAAAACTAAGTCAAATGGTTGCACATCTCCTCATGTACTATTTTTCAATGCTTCCACGGTTGTAGAAAAAACAAAGCCTTTTGAAGTCAGCCTTAGTTTCTACCCAGAGAGCAAAGTGCGTCAATTCCTGGATGAGGCACAGTCCTTACATGCACAAGGCACCCGTACACACTTTGGAACTGTAGCTTTTGTTGTTATACAGGGCCATGCTAGCACTTTAAAAGTTGGTTTTTCCCAAGGTGACCTTATTGTTGCAGATGGGCCAGCGCCTGAGGACTGTGCCACTGTAAGGCTTGCTTATCTTCGCCCTTCTATAGATTTGCAGCTTTCTAATGCTTTCCCTCTCTTGTCATCGCAGCTTAGCTTCGTGAATGCACGTAAAGACGATTACCACGCTATTTTTCATGCTTTGGAGACCGATGTGCATCCTATGTTTGTTGCACAAAACATAAGTTCCTTCACAGGTCGAAGCAATACACTCTCAGTCTTGAATATTACTATCCTAGCACACGTCAAAAGCCCTCGTCTCAAGCATCGTTTAGAGGAAGCATATAAGGCTCATATTCTTGATGTTGGCCACAATCAAGAAGTAAGTATTGATCTTGCTTTTCCTTTTTCACCGCAATAACTCAACAAAGCTCTAACTTGTCATGCGTCTATACATAGGTAACTGGTACACTGCACTTTGTGAATGTGAATTCAATTTTGGTGGAACGTTTTTGCGGTCAATGCAAATCTACTAAGATTCACCACCAACAAGAGGTGGACTTTTGCTCTATTTGCTCAAAATCTACAACTATTGTTTTGGTGCCCAAGCTTGAAGGAAAGATTTTGGCCAACAAAGCTTCCCCAATTGATGTTTCCTTAGCGGGTGACATAGTCGACAAAGTATTGCACCTTGACAAAAACTTTGTTGACTTATATGCTTCTGATGTGCTAGATGCACGTGAGCTACTAACCTCCCTTGTACGCACTGGGAAATTCACTATCAACAAATTAGGCCTCATCACATCTTTTGTCGAAGAGACAAAGTAGTGTTCCTCTACAACATTGAAACTCTATCACCTCCACACCGAAGAACACCCTTTGTATTATATCGCTTTTATCAATACTTATCTTGTAAATTCCCATCTCAATATTTCAAGAAAAAATTTCAAAAAATTACGCTGCTTTATTAAATTTTTACACTATTTTTGTCTATTTTGGGGTGACATTTCTCCTTTTTCCATGTCCTCAACCGCCACTTTTTAAATTGAAAACGCCACGATATTAAGAAAAACTAAGTTAGGCGATTGCACATCTCCTTATGTACTATTTTTCAATGCTTGCACGGTTGTAGCAAAAACAAATTCTTTTGAAGTCAGCCTTAGTTTCTCCCCAAAGAGCAAAGTGCGTCAATTTTTGGATGAGGCATAGTCCTTGCATGCACAAGGCACCCGTACACACTTTGCAACTGTAGATTTTGTTGTTATATAGGGCCATGGTAGCACTTCAAAAGATATTCTTTCCCGAGGTGATCTTGTTGTTGTGAATCGGCCAAGAGCTGAGCACCGTACCACTGTAAGGCTTACTTATCTTCGCCTTTCTATAGACTTGCAGCTTTCTAATATTTTCTCTCTCTTGCCATCACAGCTTAGCTTCGTGAATGCACGTAAAGACGATCACCATGCTATTTTTCGTGCTCTATAGACCAATGTGCATGCTATCTTTGTTGCACATAGGTTCTTTCACAAGTCGAAGCAATACACTCTCAGTCTTAGATATTACTATCCTAGCGCACGTCAAAAGTTCTCGTCTCAAGCACCGTTTGGAGGAAGGATATAAGGCCCATATTCTTGATGTTGCTCACAATCAAGAAGTAAGTATTGATCTTGCTTTTCCTTTTTCACCGCAATAACTCAAGAAAGCTCTAACTCATCAGGTGCTTATACATAGGTAACTGGCACACTGCACTTTGTGAATGTGAACTCAATTTTTGTGGAACGTTCTTGAGATCAATGCAAATCTACTAAGATTTAGCACCAACAAGAGGTGGACTTTTGCTCTATTTGCTCAAAATCTACAACTATTGTTTTGCTGCCCCAGCTTGAAGGGAAGATTTTGGCTAACAAAGCTTCCCCAATTGATGTTTCCTTAGCGGGTAACATAGTCGGCAATACTTACCTTCGTGAATGCACGTAAAGACTATTGCCACACTATTTTTCGTGCTCTGGAGACTGATGTGCATCCTATGTTTGTTGCACGAAACATAAGTTCCTTCACAAGTCGAAGCAATACACTCTCAGCCTTGGATATTGCTATCCTAGCACACGTCAAAAGTCCTCATCTCAAGCACCGTTTGGAGGAAGCATATAAGGCCCATATTCTTGATGTTGGTCACAATCAAGAACTAAGTATTGATCTTGCTTTTCCTTTTTCACCACAATAACTCAAGAAAGCTCTAACTCATTAGGTGCCTATACATCGATAACTAACACACTGCACTTTGTGAATGTAAACTCAATTTTTGTGGAATGTTCTTGCGGTCAATGCAAATCTACTAAGATTCACCACCAACAAGAGGTGGAATTTTGCTCTATTTGCTCAAAATCTACAACTATTGTTTTGGTGCCCAAGCTTGAAGGAAAGATTTTGGCCAACAAAGTTTCCCCAACTGATATTTTCTTAGCGAGTGACATAGTCGACAAAGTATTGCACCTTGACAAACTTTATTGCCTTACATGCTTATGATGTGCTAGATGCACGTGGGCTACTAGCCTCCTTGTTCGTATTGGCAAATTCACTGTCAACAAATTACGCCTCATCACATCTTTTGTCGAAGACACAAAGTAGTGCTCCTCTACAACATTGAAGCTCCATCACCTCCACACCAAAGAACACTCTTTATATTATATTGCTTTCATCCATTGCTCATCTTGTAGATTTCCATCTCTGTCTCTTTCTGCCTCTTTCTCTCTCTCTCTCTCTCTCTCTCTCTCTCTCTCTCTCAGTGTGCGCGTGTTTCATGTACTTATCTTCCTTCCACCCCATACCGTAAGGGGAGGAAAAACTGCATGTACATGGCTTTCTCAACCAACCATAATGCATCTTTTGAACAACTCATTCAAAATAATATTGATAGTGCTTTTGTTGCTGATCACCCATGGAATAATAATGTTTTCCTCGTGCTCAATAAAATAATAAAGTCACGCTCGTCATTGCAAAAAATCATCAACATCATGATAGAGGCAGCCAGAGTATCATTGGATGAAACACCAATGATCACACCTTCTCTAGCGCATTTGACTTCCAGTAGACATGATTCATCCATTTTGACCCAAGTATTAAATAGCCACACATCATCTATTAGTATTACGCTTGATATTATCCATGTGTTCTCTTTTAGATTCAGTATTGCATGTGATGTTTATATTTACGGTGTACCAATAACTTCAATCAAAAACACAACATTCAATAGTGGAACCGATCCAGCGACATTTCAGAAAATCATCATTGTTGATAGAAGTGGCAACCTATTTTTTTACTTGGGGGACAACCAATCCTCACACAAACGCAAGCCTCGTACCTGAGACAAAAACGAGACAGATTCATTGACAGCTTTGATTCTCCAGCAACCAAATGAACTCCCTATCTCCATCGCGAGACAATTTGCTTGCTTAGGTGATGGAACCATCCGAGAAATAGGTGCAATAACATCAAAAATTAAAAAACTTTAAAAAAAATTGCACCCCACAACTTCGTCCAACATAAACATTCAACAAGCCTCCCCATCAGAAAAAGCTATACAACAGTACACAAAAACAACAAACCATGTTCCTATATATCGATGTTCTAAATGTGGACGTTTAATGTTTTTTTCCCAGTTAGCTCGAAAGGGCGTAAGTCGGCACTTGGGAGGTCTAGAAACAATGAGATACACGAAAACTATGTTTGTACTTCATGTGGTCGTAGAAGGCAACAACATGGTGCACTACTCACCCAATTGAATTCCATAGGATTTAACCTCCCCTTGGCTACAGTAGAGAAGCTAAATCATTTAGAAAGCCGCCTTGTAAGTCCTAGACTACCTTTCACCAAAATTAGGGAGCTTACATACGATGGTCAATTTGGCCTGCAAGGTAGCGTTGTTAATGTTTTGGCATCCTTGGGGAAAACACAACAAATATTGCCAAGGTTTATTCATGATGAAGCCTCGATAATAATGGGCATTAAGCGTCATCTACAATACAATCATTGCTACCTTTCTGGCGTTGTTCGACCATTGATTACAATGAAAGCCACTGCTCAACTATTGCAAACATCTTTATACAAGAACGAAAATATTACTCTGAACACCGAGTGGGTAAGCCATTTCTATAGTCTCCATTGTCCTTTGCCTGATGATTTTGCCGACGACAATCAACCATCAGAAGAAGATGATCTAGCTACAAATGTCATGCTCCATGGAATTGAATCATCACAACAAGTAGTAGATCACAACGACAAAATCTTCTTTGTAGCTCCTACCGAGGGAAATAATCCTTTGAGTATTTTCAAAGATGAATATAGTGAAGAACTTAGTTTCCCTACTATTTTCTATGGTGAGCCCCGTAAATACCATACACTTGCTAAGCATAAATACCAACACGTGGCCCAATGGGAGCTTATGCATAGTGATAGAAGGTTCTCACTAAATTTAGAGAATCTTTTTTTCAAAACTGTCAAAGTCATGACTCAAAAAATCTTGGGATCCATTTGGATACGTATGCGCAAAGGCAAGCTAAACCAAAATACACTAGTGGCCGCACAGGTTGTTGGAGATACTAACATTGAGAAGGTCTTGTCTTCCCAACTTGGATATCATGACTTTGAGGCATTACAAACATCACCTAACTACAAAGAGAAACTTTAAAAAAATGCCTTTGCTATGATTAGACAACTTGGACCACCCAACATTCTTCATCACATTTTCTGTTGCTGAGAAACGTTGGAAGCCCCTGATTTGGTCCGAGCCGACCCTGTAACAACAGCCCGCTTTTACTTGAACCGATTTAACGGGATGAAGAAATTGCTAACCAAGGATATAACCATATTGGGAAAACTCAAAGAGTACTTTTTTGTAACTGAGTTTCAGAGCCGAGGTAGCCAGCATGATCATGGGCTCCTATGGATAGAAAATGCTCCCATCTATGGGAAAGATCCCAATGAAGATGTTGTGGATTTCATTGATAAGTACATAACAACTGACTCCATGCTCCTTCCTGTATATTTACAAGAAACTCAAACACACAAGCATAGGAAGACTTGCTTCAGAAAACGCAAGGGATGTCGCTTTGACTTTCCTCGCTACCCAATGCCTTTTAGTATGATTTTAGAACCCTACCATTCTCTAGATAACAATATGCAATACAAAAGAAATAAACACAAACAAATCAAAGATAATCTGCTACTACTAGATTATAAAGCGAATATTACATTCAAACAGTGGCTCCTATCTATGGACCTTCGATTTGACGATTACATCGAAGCTATATCATCCAGAATCTCATGCCCAACACTTCTGTTGAAAAGAAATATCAAAGATATCTACACAAATAACTTCAATCCAACCATTTCAAAGCTATGGGATGCGAATTCAGATATACAATACATTTTAAATGCACACGGAGCAGCTACCTATTGCACCTCATATATAACAAAATTTGATAACACACTCATCAAAGCAATCAAAGAACAATTTGACTCTTGCATTGAAAACAATGCAACTAAATACGATAGACTTCGAAAAACAGGAAACACAATACTAAACACACAACAAATAAGCTCACAACAAGCAGTATATATTGCACTTTCCCTACCTCTCTACAGCGCAACCCGAGAATTTATGTTCATAAACACAAACCCTCCCGACGAGAGAACAATGCTTCTCAAGTGAAAACACCTCCAACAAAACATAGACCCGACCAGCACAAAAATCTTTTACGAGACAAGCATAGACAAATACTGTACACGTCCTGCCTAGCTCAATGCCATATCATTGGCTGAATTTGCCTCCACATACAATACAACAAGCAACACATACAAAAAACGTACCAAACCAAAGATTATACGATATGTCAAATATAATGCAACAAAAAATCCAGATAATTATTATAGAGAACAATGTCTTTTATTTCTACCATGGATAAATAATAAAACTCAACATCTAATAGATGGACTCACATGGAAAGATTTATACAATCAAAATAAACCTGCCATCGATACAAATGAAACCAAATATAACAAAACCACAATACTAAAGGAGAACCTTAACACCAACTCACTAGCCACCAATTCACCTTCGACATCTACAACACTATCTAATATTTCCTCCCATATTCGTGTTGACATCACAGAAGACCTAAATATCCAACACCACCAGCTACATACACACACTATACCAACCATAAAAATACTACTGCAGCCAAACGATATATATTACAAGAGCATTCTACTACTAAACACACAACAAAGGCTAATATTCGATGATATTATGCTAAGAAAACGTACATTTCCTACATAACCAATCCATATTTTCCTGACTGGAGGTGCAGACACAGGAAAAATTTCACCCTCCTTTTGATTGTCCAAGGACTTCTACGTTTCTACAACCACAGATCACATTCCAGCCCAACAACGACAAAAGCTTTGCTAATGGCATACACGGGCAAGGCTGCCTTTAACATTGGTGGAACCACTATCCACTCAGCCCTCCACTTGCCACTGCTCACATCATCTAACACTTCCCTATCACTTGAAACTGAATGAGCTGCGACTGCTTTACCGCGACCTGCAACTCGCCGTTTTCGATGAAGTCTCCTTGATTGGAACCAGCGTCTTCACTATGGCAGACTCTCGCCTGCGTGCAATAAAAAACAACTACGATCTTCCATTTGGTGGTGTTGACGTTGTCTTATGTGGCGATCTTTGTCAAGCGAGTCCTGTGTGCGACTCTTGGATTTTCTCCAGAAAACATCAATTGCTCAAAGCTATCTCACCCTCTTTCTGGCATGACCACATAAAGTCTTATGAGTTAACAAGCACCATGAGACAATCTAACAAGACATTCATCGACATACTCAACAGGATACGCGTTTCAAAGCACACCAACGAAGACATTTTGTACCTCAATACACATTACATGCACGTAGTACCTCATCCAACCATCATCTCCCACCTTTACTATGCAAACAAAGATAAAGACCTACACAACCAACATATCTTCAACACTACCATAGGGACACCACTATTTATTGAAGCACAAGACACAAGGGCCAAAAATTGCAGCAAAACTATTCAAATACCAATAGATCCAAAATTGACAGCAGGTCTTCACACAAAAATTCACTTGAAACCAGGCCTAATTGTAGAACTTTGTGCTAGAAATATTGACATTCTAGATGGCCTAGTCAATGGAGCTGACGGTATATTCAAAGCGATAACACAAACCTCCACGACACAAACCATCTGGATTCACTTTCAAACCACTAAAATAGGCCAAAAAACTAGGTATGAAAACCAGCAACTATACATTGCATCAATAGATAGGCAATGGACACCAATCCAAAAAATAACACGTGAGTTTCAAATAGGAAAGAACTTCCTGAACACTATTACTAGAATTCCCAATTCAACCTGCAGCTACTAGAACCATACACCGTGCACAAGGCTTGGCGCTAGACACCTTGGCTTTCGATCCAAACAGCATTCGAAGTCACGGCCTTGTGTACACTGCCCTCTCCCGCGTAAGAGATCCCAACAACCTTTACCTCCTAGCAGAATTAACTTCCAACCATATTAAAGTAGACCAAACACTTCTAACTGAGTTTCATCGCCTCAAAACACATGCCACTTGGCAACCTACACAGCTTAACCTCCACTCTTTGCCCAACAATCACTTGATAATACAATCTCTTAACATTGTGTCCCTAAAGAAACACTACAACAACCTTATTCATGATAATAGCTTAATGGCCTCCCACATTCTTTGTCTCCAAGAAACAAAACTACGACATCCCAACACAGTGGCCATAAACGGTTACACACACACTCAAACAACTGGCCCCATGGGAGTATCCCTCTTCACATCAAACAAAAACATACATCTACAACACCACAACATCATTTCCACGAATGAAATAGAATGCATTACAGCACTCCTTAGCACGCCACATAATCCACCAATAACCCTGATAACATTGTACTGCAGACTCTCAACTCCACTTCCTTTGCTCCTGCAAACATTGACCACACTACTCACACCTCACCTCCAACACACCCCTACCATTTTACTCGGTGACTTCAACATCAATGCTAAATACCAAATACATGAATACCTTGCACTTTCTAACCTTCTCTCCACACACAACATGACACAACATATAACCCAAACCACAACAATCTACGATTCAACTTTGGATCACATTTGGACTGCAAATTCCTTCACTAACATAACAACAGGCACTAACTTTTCGTTCTGGTCAGACCACTCCATTATTTACTTACTACTCCCACTAAACTCCAAAAACGCATTCCAATCCTCCCCTCCTCCTACATCCTAAAATCACCTCCACAAATCCTTCGATTGGCAGACCCCCGTGATCCATCACCTTGTTTTATTTTCCAAAATACCCCAAAAAGTAAAATTTTTTGCCCAAGAGCGTAACAAATAGCCAAAAAATGTGAAATTTAGCCCGAAAAATATGGGAAAGTCCCAGGCTCGTGAAGAATACGTTGAAGAATTCGGTTACCCAATTTTGCCTAAATTTTCATCAATTTTTGGTCAATTAATTGAAATTTTTTTTTGGCATTCAAGAGGCAAAAAATTGCCTTAAAAATATCAAAAATTACAAAAAAATCACCGGAAAATTTTTGAAAATTAAGCAACCCCTTAAGCTCAGTTAGACACACATTCTCACCAAGAATCACCCGCTAATTCATCATACATACCAAATGGTAGCAAAAGGCGAGATTCTTGGAGCGTTTTTTGAGCGTTTTTGGCCCAAATCGACCCAAATCAAATCCGAATGAAGTGCAACTTTCCAAATCACTTTGATACCATATCGGAAACACAAATGTAGGACTGAAATGCATAAACAATCAAAACAACTCAATATGGCATCAAAAGCATACTTTCCAAATGACGATTTCAGAGAAAACGCTAAGTGCTTGACTACTTGAATGCACAAACCAAATCATCGTTTTTGCAAGCACAAATACACTTTCCCGGATGTCCAATTGCACAACAAGAATGCTCAATGCTTATACCAACAAACGGATGACCAAATCACACAAATCCGGCATCAAAAAATTGGCATTCAAACGGATTTCAGAGAGCACACAAAGCACTAAATCCCAAACACCAAACCACCAATGCACATAAGGGATGTAGAGCACTTACATGACCATAATCAACGCATCGAATCCAATTCCAAATGACGATTACACACCGTGTGTGTACGCGAAGCTCCGGATCCGACGTTTTCAACTACAAGCAACCTACAAGCAACCAAACATCAACGATTTTCAACCCAAAATCATGCACACCTTGCCTCTAATTAGGCACAACCATACATGTGTAAGCTCAATTGTTAGTAGATTAGTGAGAAATTAGTGTGTAGAAAGAGGGAAAAACCGCAAAATTAGTCTACATGCTACCAAAATCAAAACCTACCACCATTCCTACAACCATAAACCAAAACCTAATGAAGATTAGTGAACTCAAACCATCACATGGGTGATCCTCTACCTTAGGCGCTCAGCCCCCGGCAGCGGTGCCAATGTTGGCGGTCGTAGCATAGAACTCAACCCACCGACATAATGTCAATCCGGTGGATCAGAACCCGGCTAAGGCATGGAGGCGTGGATGCACCAAATGTGATTGCTTGAGGACTCTAGGAAGAGGGGAAAAGCATGGGAATAGAAGAGGGAAAGCTCGGGAAGCTAGATCTACACACATACACACTCAACCTACACTCTAACTCTCTACACATGAGGATATTGATGCTTCCCTTGCTCTCATCTCAAGCACACACACTCTAATCACACATTAAGCACACACACAGAAGCCTAATTAGATCAATGCATGCAACACACGTACACACACACTCTAATTCGCACACATGTGAAGCTAGAATGCTCCAACAAGAGGGAAACTTGAGAGAGAAGAGGAGATTAAGACTTAATCAAGCAACAACAACACACATAAGCATGAAAGACAAGAGCAAGTAGAGAAACTTAGCTTCCATTAACCCCAAACGTCGGCTACATGTGTATGAGGAAGCTCCAAGCTCCATAGCCACTCCTCTTCTTCTTCTCCACACTCACCTCACACTCTCTTGAGCTCTCTTTGCTCTCCAAGAGTTGGCTCTTCTAAGAATGCCCTTTCACATCTTGTGAATTGAGTTATATACAAAGAGCTTCTAAAAATGGGCGGCCGGCCAAAAGTGTAAATGCATGTTATAGGCATCTAGGCTCATCTACTCATAGACGTACAAAGTGGAACTCAAGTCGAGCCCGTAGATACAAAGAATATGTGTATACACATATGTGTACACACCAATGAAGCACAATGCATGTCGTTGGCGCTCGCCCGTCAACAAACATACTCCAAGGTGTGGATCCATGTCAAAATGAGGGATCCTTCTCACTCAATGTTGGGACAGTGTGTCTATTTCCTACACACCCAGTTCTCCTCTTTTGAGTGATGAGCTACAAAGATGGAAGAATATCTCCATAGATGGTGGGTACCTATTCCACACGGGGAGAGTTTATGTACCGACTGAGGTAGAAATTCAGTGCCAAATTCTTTATGAATGTCATGATAATCCCAGTGCAAGGCATCCATGCATAACGAAACCTTATGCGCTTGTACGATGATAGCTTTACTAGCCACGTTTATATGGGTATGTTCAAGACTATGTCTTGCATTGTCAAAAATGTCAAGTTAACAAAGCAAAGCTTCTCAAAGCAAGAGGTTTCTTACATCCTTTGGAGATTTCCAATGGTAAATGAGAGAGTATCTCTATGGATTTTATTGTAGGTTTACCAACCAGTGTCATGATTCACTATAAATGGTGGTCGACAATTAATTTATTCCAACCAAGTCCACAATTAAGACTCCAAAGTTAGCAAAATTATTTGTTGATAATCTTTATAAACTATATGCCCAATAATAGAGTGAGTGCTCATGATCCCAAGTTTGACAATCATTTCTGGAGGGTTGTGTTTAAAAGGTTGGGTACACAACTCAACCTCAGTACTGCAGATCACCCAAAAATGGAAGTGTTGAACCGTAATAACGTGCACTAATTCTTAGACAAACACACTAAGGTTTAAGGGAGCATTCAAGGGGTGCCTACGAGGAGGCACCAAGGGGCATTGGAAGGTTATAAATTAAATCTCTCATATTGTAATCTCAAGAATAAAGTGAATAGTAAAATATAATGCATATTCCTCTCTCTCTCTCTCTCTCTCTCTCTCTCTCTCTCTCTCTCTCTCTCTCTCTCTCTCTCTCATGACATCCCACTCATGCCCTCTCACTTACCGTCACTGTCGTTCATCTCTATATAGAGATCAAAGCAAACGTCAGATGTCTCAAGATGGATGGCGAGGCGGTTTCACTGGCTGGATGAAAGCTATACTTGTTTATGACGTGGGTTCAATATCGGCTGCTGCTTCACATTTTTGCAGCGCAAAAGAGTCACCTTCCCTAGCGTAGTGGATGGCATCAAACTCAAATTTTGTTGGCGTCAACGCACTAGAGCAACTGCTTGGTAACTCCATTGAGTATGTAATGCATTCATCACATTATAATCCATGTTTTTTTGTGAGTGCCACATGAAGCCGACATTAAGGATTTGGCTACTATAGCAAGCACTGTTGCTAAGATGCAACCACTAGGACCTGCCATAAGTGAAATATTTTGCAAAATTTTATCTGCCAAAATACCAAATTTTGTTGTTGATTGTTTGATGCAAGCCTTGAACCCGTATGCAGTCGAGGAAAGGCTGTTTCTACTGTACAGAGTTCAAATACTTGCACGCTAGCTTGTTTTGGCAGTTTACAGGATAACTCCTTCTATATACGTTTCTTGGCCATACCATATATGGTTACATGCTCTTTATTATTTAAAATCATAAAAATACATGCTATTGAGGGTTTCGATCTAACAAAGAAGGCTAAGATAGAGGGAAGTTGTTGGTTAGGCAAAGTCCCATAAAGGCAAAGGGTGGACAATGCATAAGGGGTAGCCAAACCATTGAATTGAGTACACTTTTCCATGTGTTGGAAAGTTCTCGACAGCATGCCTACATGATGGTGCAAGGGAATTGTCCTACACGCATGCTATGGTGGTTACGATACCGGGCTAAAAGCACACACATGGACCACTTGTGTAGGAATGGGATGGAGATTGGAGCAAAGAGAGAGGACCCTATGAGCCAAGAGAGCCAAGGAGAGTCCCCGAGTAGCCCAATACTGACATCTTGTACCATCAACCAAAGCATTGTGGGTCAAATTCCATCTTTTTTTGATGGAGAATTACATAATTTTGATGTCATAAACAATGATGATGACATAGATTTTCTAGGTGATTATCATGAGATGAATCATGAAAAAAATGGTTGCAACTCTAAAGTAAATGACTTCTTTGATGAGATTTGTGATGAAAAATTGAAGAAAAATGATGATAAAAATTATCTCTCACTTCTTGATGATGAAGAAAATGATGTCATCAATGCCTTTGTGAATTCTCTCGCATTGGATAAAGATTTTTGTATCTCAAATGACCTTGAATTGGTGACTAACCAAAATGAGGTTCTTTTTTATGAAATTTCTAGACATGAGCAATAGAATGTGGTGTGTGTGAAGAAACTTATTTCACAAATTG
Organism: Adiantum capillus-veneris; assembly: GCF_014529385.1. Lineage (NCBI taxonomy): Eukaryota > Viridiplantae > Streptophyta > Polypodiopsida > Polypodiales > Pteridaceae > Adiantum > Adiantum capillus-veneris. The sequence goes on along the minus strand of NC_140938.1, from coordinate 109,082,934 downwards.
ATGCTCTGCCAAATGAATGTTTGCTTGAAGCAATGTTGTGTGATAGGATATGTGTATCTATCCACACAATTAGTGCCTATGTAAAGCATTGTATGCTTATCCATGTTGGGAAAGTTGACGTTGTTGTGATTTTGAGCAATCTAATCCTTATTTTTGTGCATGTTGATGCAAAGATCTTGTGCCTTTTTCTCATCGTGAGCCTAGAAGGAAATCATGTTTGGTGGTTTGAAGTCCAAATTGTGTCAAAGAAGAATGAAGTTTCTCTTTGCATAAATAAGCCAAAGCTCACAATCTTTTTGAAGAAGTGTTTGTCAAAGAAAATGATTTTTGGTTGAAGAATGTTGATGCTTGTTTGCAAAACAATGAAGCTTATTTTGTAGTCATTGCCTCAAAGATGGAGTCCACTCAATGAAGTGGGGTATTTTCTCATTACTTTATGGTTCTACAAGTTTTTTTTGTATGAGCTCTCATGGATGATGATTTATGTGATGGTTTCCTAGCACTGGCATGTGTCAAAAATGGTGCACCTGTATTCATTTTTTTGAGAAGGCACACTATCTTTGGTTTGGTGATTGTAATGCAATGTATAGCTTTAGGAAGTGCATTTGTGCATCTTGGATTAAGTTCCAAGCACTGTACTTTGCATCTTCTAAATGCTTGGGGGGGAAAAGGGTAGTGTTTCATGGTCTATCATGGTGTATATGTGTACCTTGGAGTAGACTCCAAGCATTGCACTTTGCATCATGGTACTCTATGAGCATTGAGTTTTTGGAGCAAGGGATTTTGTGGGATTTGAGTCCAAATTTTGGGAAAATTCTCCCATCGGGTGTGCCAGGTGTTGAACCGTAATGTGCACTAATTCCTAGACATCACCTGGGCAGTGACACATGGCAAGTGATACAAATGGTGGTTTAGTGGACACCATGACCAAATCACCACTATCTATCTCATATTGGAGATAGGCTTAGCTGGATTGAGATATTTTGCTAGTTTTTGATGGCTCTTTATTGGATACATTTGTGTGGTTGGTTGGAGTGGTCGGATACAACATCATTATCCACTTTGTATGATTGAGTGTCTTGAGTCTTGAGTCTTGAGTCCATGCACCACACATTTTCACACTCCCTGCACATTGGAGCCTCGACACCCCCATTATACCCTTGAGTCATGGGCTTGCAGTTGAGTGTGCTTCCAACCAAAGTCTATATGGTTCTATGAGTTTGTCGAGTTCCACTGAGTTCTGATTCTGTTGTGCTTTGAGTTGCTATTCCATTTTTGTGTGATGTTTTCTCTCTATTGGAGTGAGGTTTCTTGCATACTGCACTGAGGTGCATCAACTGTAGATATCACAACACACTTACTCTGCTACAACTTCTCTCATTGCTTTCTCTCTGTTGGAGTGAGGTTTCTTGCATACTGCACTGAGGAGCACCCAATGTAGAGAGCACACTACACTTTCCCTGCTACAGGTGCTCTCATTTTTGGCATGCCTAGTAGGACCTCAACTGAAGTCTCACTCCATCCCAGTGTGCTACAGATGAGGAGCAAGCTAGTTCAGCTCCTTGCACCTGGTCTAGTCCATCTTCACCTTGTCCAGATTGGTCTAGCTGGTCTAGTCTCTCTTGCCCCTATCTAGCAGGTGTGGTCTAGCAGAGCCTAGCTTGGTCTATTTGGGTATGGTCTAGTGGTTCTAGACTATCCAAAAAGTTAGCGGATCTTGGCGCCCAGAGCTTGAGTGGGTGCATGACACATACAAGGCAGCCAAAAGAGCAACAAAGCCCACTATTGAGCCCTTGAAGTACTACCATAGAAAGCGTCATCCTTTCATGCCAAGTAGAAGTCCACCAGACTCTTTCCCCCTTCCCTCCCACGCAGCTACCTTCATCCCCTCAAATAGTTCTTCACCTCCCAGGTCACCTTCCCCACTAAAATTGTCACCCACTATGTTACAACAAGCTCTTGAGCAACACGCTTTTGAGCAGGCAACCATGGAAGAGCTCACAAGCCTCCTGGCTAAGGTGAACATAAAGTTTTTGACTTTCAAAGGACTCTCCACAGATGATGCAGATGACCATGCTAGTAGGTTTGTATCCCTTTGTCGCGGTCGGGGCCTCAACAGAGAAGACGCCTACCTTATGCTCTTCTTGTCAACCTTGGATCACTTAGCCGATAAATGGTACAGTCAGTTTGCTGAGAACCACTTCACTACTTGGGCAACATTAAGGTAGCAGTTCTGTGAAGCTTTCAAATCAGGTGACTTCCAAGAGAAGTTTTTGGATGAGTTGGCTAACCTGATGCTCCAACCAGATGAGACTTTTGCATAACTCGTGACCAGAACAAAGTCTCTGGTCGCCAAGATTCCCCAGCAACCATGCAAAATTATGGTTAAGAAGTGGGTAGAGAAGGCTCTTCCTAAGACTTCTCAACAAAAACTTTGAGAGAGTCTCAACTTGAAGTCACTTTGGAGGAGTTTGTTGCTATTTCTACTAGGATAGAGGGGGTAAGGAAATGGTTCAACGACTCTCCTCAGGTAGAGACTTCCACTATACTCTTGGAAAGTCTGTCTAATCCCTTTTCTTTATGTAGGGAACTAGAAGCAACAAAGTTACAACGAGCTCTTCAGGCGAAGAGATCCTTCTCTCTTTGACAGACCCACCCCCTACTTTCCCTTATCCTCCCCCTCTTGCCTCTCACCACCCCACCTTGTCCCGCACTACCCTTCCTCTTTCCTCGCCCCTACCCACCCCCCTTCCCCTCTTGTCCCTCACCACCCCCCACCTCGTCCCTACCCACCTCCCTCACCCACTCTTGCCCCTACCCACCGCCCTTCCTCCTTGCCCCTCACCATCCCCCACCTCGTCCCTATCCACCCCCCTTCCCCTCGCCCCTCACCACCCCCCACCTCGTCCCTCCCCACCCCCCTTCACCCCCTCCCTCTCTCCCTCTCCCCTTAGTACCCACGACCTAGCCCCTATCTATTTTTTGCACATTTTGGGAATTTCTCCTATGTGAAGACCATTCGTGGTACCAACTCCTCACCCTTTTGGTGGCATTTACACTATTTACACTAGCTTTGGGACTTTTTGGAATTTTATTCTGGTTTGGGCCTTCTTCAGTTTATGCTTTCTGTACAGCCTCTCTCACTACAGTAGGGTTCCTTGCTGCAGGGTTTCCGTACTTCTTAGGTTTTTGCTTTATGTACATCCTCTCTCATTGTGACAGGTTGTCGTACTCCTTCATCATATTTTGCAAATACCTACATTTCATCGTTTCTTCTCCACACAAATTCTTCAGTCAGGTTGACTGCATTTTTCCTTCTAGTTCAATGTTCTCTCTCATCGGGATGGTGAGAGGTCTTGTGGTGGGCAACCTGTAGTAGGGCTACATTGTCACTAGCACATGACAAGTAGTTAGTTAAAGTTGGTTTGGAGTTCACACCGGGCGAACTCTCGCCTGGGCAGTGACACATGGCAAGTGATACGGATGGTGGTCTAGTGGACACCATGACTAGATCACCACCATCTCATATTGGAGATAGGCCTAACTGGATTGGGATATTTTGCTAGTTGTTGATGACTCTTTATGGGATACATATGTGTGGTTGGTTGGAGTGGTCGGATACAACATCATCATCCAATTTGTATGGTCGAGCGTTTTGAGTCTTGAGTCCATGCACCACACATTTGCACACTCCCTGCACATTGGAGCCTCGACACCCACATTGCACCCTTGAGTCATGGGCTTGGAGCTAAGTGTGCTGCCAGCCAGAGTCTGTATGGTTCTATGAGTTTGTCGAGTTCCTCTGAGTTCTGACTGTGTTGTGCTTTGAGTTGTTATTGCATTTTTGTCTGATGTTTTCTTTCTATTTGAGTGAGATTTCTTGCATAATGCACTGAGCAGCACCCATTGTAGAGAGCACGACATATTTCCTTGCTACGGGTGTTCTCATTGTTTTCTTCATGTTGGAGTGAGGTTTCTTGCATACTGCACTAAGGAGTACCCAATGTAGAGAGCACATCACAGTTTTCCTGCTACACTTATTTTGTCGTAACAATTCAAACATCTATCTCAGACGTTGTAAGTGCTCTTCCTCAGAGGCACTATACACTAGAACATCATCAAGAAAAATAACAAATTTACCCAAATATGGTTTCAAGACACTGTCCATAAGCTTCATGAAAGTTGCAGTGCATTGGTCAACCCAAAGTTCATAACCAAAATCTTGTAGTATCCAAACCTAATTTGGAATGCATTTTTGGGTATATCAGCAAGCCTAATGCACAATTGATGATACTTTGACCACAAATCTATCCTCATAAAGATATGAGCATGGGTGAGCTTATCAAATAACTCATCCAATCTTGGCAACGGAATGAGTAACACAAAAGAGTTCTTCTATTTCATCTTGAGAAGAGAGCTTCATAAGCTCGGTTGTACAAATAGGTGGCGAGAAAAGGAAATCATCCTCTCCCAATAGCAGCATGTGCACACCATTGGAGTTTATTATCAAACTATTGTGCTCATAGTTACGTTTTAGTGATGGCCCTAAACCATATAACCACTCCCAACTAAGGACCACATCCGCCCGATCCATATTCACGACTTGAAAATTCAAGGCCATGTGATATCCTTGAATTTCCAAGGGTACAACATCCTTTACTTGAGTATCCCACAACTCGGCGTCATGATCAATCATCATTACCTTGTGACAGTGGGAACTCGGAGGCTGGGCCAAATTGAGTCGTTTCATTAGCTTATAGTCAATGAAATTGGGCGAAGCACCATCATCTACCAAGATTTGCACCTTGTGGCCTTGGATAAGCCCATGTATATGCACCAACTCATGTGAATCAAAGATCAATTGCCACAATGAGGCCGTGTGTACACCACTCAACATCATTACTATAGATCATCTTAAAATGGATGGTCAAATTGAAAGTGTTAGCCAAGTGCTAGAGGATATGCTACGAGCATACGTTAGCAAAAAGCAATCAAATTAGCAAAATTCTCTCCCTATTCTCGAGTTTCTTACTATAATGCTAAGCATTCGATGATTGATTTTAGTCTTTTCATGCCTATGTATGGTTTTCAATCAAGGTCAACTGGAGCATTTCCATTGTTTGAGTGAAAAAAGCCGAGCAAAGTATAATTTCGAGCGAAGATGACCAAAACTATGATATTCTACCGTCATTACAAAAATCAAAGCAATCACACAAAGTATGGCTAAAACATCTGGAGAGATGAGAGACGGTGGTATTGCTACAAAAATGTTAACAAGTAGTTTCATCACAAAATTTCTATTGACCACAAGATTCTACAAATGAGCCTACACAAAAGATGAAAGATGAATTAAATACTAGAAGCTATATATTCTTGATTTCTACAAACAATAGGACATTACAAGCACCAATAGAAAACAATGTCTTGATAGTCTTACATGAAATCATTAAAAAAACACGTATAAAAAACATAAGTATGAGCTCAAAATCAAAGAAATTTTACTTAAAATGAAGGAGCCATGTGCCTCATATATCACCCAAGTAAGAGATGTTTGACTTAAAAATGATCTAGTCCCCTCCTAAAATATTTATGGTTATCCAAAGTAATTCATTGATGTTTCAATACATAACAATATGAGAGATATAAATATTTTTTACTATAAAATTGTATTTTAAATGTCCCAAAATCTTAAATGTAAATATTCATACGTCTCACTATGAGTTTAGAGACGGAATTTTGATCTCAAAATGAAGTACAAAGCTTTAAAAAATCTTAAATTAATCTAATTTTTTATATTTGCTAGAATTTGATAATTTTAAACACACCATTGCGTCTAAAAAATCCCAAAATCCTAGAAAGGACTGCCCATCTGCATCATTCTGACACCAGGAGTCGGGGTTTCTTGCCAAAAAAGTCCCGAAACTGCCTTAAAGACCCTTTTGGGAAGTTTACGGATGGAATTCCACAATTTTGGTCACATGATTACGTTCAAAATCGTCGAAAATCCTAGAAACGACTAATTATGTGGTCAAAATTGTGAAATTCCACTGAGAAACTGCCCAAAAGGGTCCCACATCGGTACAGGACACTTTAGGGCGGTTTCGGGACCTTTTTTGCCCTGAAACCCAGTCTTCAAGTGTCAAAATGAGACCTATGGGCACTCATTCTAGGGTTTTGGGACGTTGCGGATGCAACACTGTCGTCAAAATTGTCAAATTCCAAAACTATAAAAATTTAGATTAGCCCAAAGCTTTTATGAATCTTTTTTCTTTATAATAAAATGTATGGATATTTACTTTCAAGGTTTTCGCGACATCTCAATGCCATGATCTTTCGTAGGATTATGAGAATTTTCATGGTGATAGATCAAAATTATCAATATTTATCTCTTTCGCATAATATCATAATAATAAAACCTCTTTAATTTGACACAAAATATCTTGCAAGGTTTTAGGTCATGTCCACATTTCTTTTGCTAAGTGTTAGAACAAAGTGTATCTACATAATATAAAAGTGAGATCAAAGTTGTAATTTTCTATTGTCTGTCTATATTTCACTAAAAATTAAAGTGAAATATTCTTAAAATATACTTTATTGCAAATTGAATTCTATATTGTAGTCTCTAGAGAGATGGCTTATAAGTCATTATGCAAGGGAATCTCTTCAATGTCACCATGCACATTAGTTAGTACGATTAGTCTCTACTCTCCCACGAGCAAGCTTGATGATTCGGTTGCATGTCATCATCTCGCAACATCTCTTTGATGGCAGTATGAGCATAAATTAAAATTGTGTTATATTGGCTTCCTTTTGTAAACCAGTGGACAAATCACGATTTTTAGTCAATCTTTTCCTTGATTAGATGTATGACTCGCTCGGTATTTTGTTTGCATGAAAAATTTTGCTTGGTGTTTTATAAAACTCGATCAACAATTACGGTGGGGTTGGTGATTGAGAAGCTTAAGCGGGTCAAGGATTTCCTCCGAGACCACATAGAAATGCTGAGACTGGCTCGTCAAAATGTTTGACAAGCACATGATCGGTATAAAATGTATGCCGATGAGAAACGTCGGCAAGTTACCTTCAGGGACGGGGAAGAGGAATTTTTGCACGTGCCAGAGCATTTAGAAAGTCTAAAGACTGAGCCAACACCTAAATTATCTCCGAGGTATTGTAGGCCTTACAAGACACTCAAGCGAGTTGGTGATATGGACTTCAAGCTCTCATCACCTGCGCACTTTTGCATTCATTTGGTATTTCATGTAGGTCATTTATGTAAACGCTTACATAAGGATGAAAATGTTATTGACCAATAGATTTTGGTTGATTTCATTGAGCCTCCAACCCAGCTGTCTAAACCTGAGCGTATTTTCTAGTATCATGATCTACATATGCGCCATCATGTACATCGACAAGGATTAGTCAAGTGGAAAGACATACCTACAAAAGGTGTCACTTGGGAAAACATTAGTGTTCTTAAGAAGAGATTTCCCACTTTTGTTTTTTAGGATGAAAAGTCTTCTCCAAGGGGAGAGTAATGTCAAGTCAGGGGCCAGTCTGGACAGAGCCCGGGGGTGCCTATATATGTGGTTGGGTGGAGAGTCATTGTTCAAGCTCCTTCTAGTCTCGGAGAATAAAAGCTTACAAGCTCAAATTTACTTGCGTCACCACAACTACACCATCATGGGCATCCCATATAATGAAAAATGACGAAATTAAATTCAATAGCTACCAAGATTCTCTGTCTCACCCCCCAACATTCCTCTGCACCCCACCCTCTCCTCGTCCCACCTCCCCGCATGTGGTTCGTGAGTTATGGGTCTCCTCCCCTGTATCTTGCCTTCTACCCTCCCTTTTGACACCTTCCTCCATTGGTCCTTGATAGAAGAGAGTCACTAAGATTACACATGTTGTGGATTCTCTCAATGGTTGAAAGCAATAGAGTTGCGAAGGTTGCATATATTTACATAAAGATAGATAGATAGAGAGAGACAGAGAGAGAGAGAGAGAGAGAGAGAGAATCATCCACAGAGGTTAGATATGACCCATGGGACCAAAACAAAAGATAACAATCGCTCTAAGTATATGAGGGCGTTTGATACATATCAATTAAGGACTGAGGGTCCATCGAAAGGGTATAAGAAAAGATCAAAAACCTAAGGGGGTTCAAGTGAGTAGTTAGCTGGTTTGGGAGTTTGAAACTCTTGGATGATGGATTTACCGCCTTGATAGAGTGCCCATTTACCTTGCTTGCGGGCTTCGTGCATCTTGTTGAGTTAGCCTGCTTTCATCTTGAGTTGTGTCATGGTTAATTCTTCGGCAATCCAAAGCTTTATTCCCTTCAAGAGTTGGGATTGGCGTAGCAACTTGATCCACTCCTCTTTGTCCTTGAAAGAGGTTGGGTGGCACATGCCTATGTGTGTTGTTGATCCAAGAAACAATTTTTGGCTTGATCTGAACTAGTTGAAGAATATCAAGAAGTTTGGTGATTGCTTCTTCGAGGGTGTCCTTGTCAATGCACCATGGTGGGCAAGGCCCCCCAATCTTGACATTGAGGCCAAGAGATTCTTGTAGTTGGCACTCTTGTAGGGAGGGACGCTTGTATCTTGGTGTCAATATTTTTATGTGCTGCCTTGTGAGATTTCTTTTGGATTGCCATGACACTCTTGGCAAGGGAGGATTTGAATTCTTGTGCCTTTGCAAGCAGAGCTTGGTTCTCTACTTCTTTCCCATCCTCAAGTTTATGCAAGCGTTCCTTTAGTTTTCCATTCTCCTCAATGAGTTTTTGAGCCTTAGCCTCTAGATCTGTAATCCTTGCTTCTTGTCAAGCAGTGTGGTCCTTCTTTGGAGCAGTTGCAACTGCAAGAGAACTCTTGCTTGTGCATGAGATTGGAGTATCAAAAGACATGTTCAGCACTGCAATGGCCTTAACATTGTCTAAGAAAGACCTAAGGCTCAAAAAGAGATCCTTAAACCTTAAACACCTTAGCCTTCACCTTTGCCCTATTGAAGCCTGTAGCTTGAGACACTCAGCTCTTTGTTCGCAACACCGACAATAGATCTCTATTCACAACACCAATTGGGACTCAATTTGGGAGCAAGGCCAATTGGGAGGCCAACGAGCTTCAGTAGTGGCTATTGTGAGGAGCCAATGACCAAGATTAACGAAGGTGCTGACAAAGCAGCTGCCAACAAATCTTCATGTGAGGAGCTACTAACAATGATTAACATAGTTGTTGACAGAGCCCTTGGCAAAGGTACTACTAGACCTTGTAATGGATTGCCCTATTAACTTGATAGTAGCGGAAATTAATGAGAATACTTTTAAGAAATTACTTTTTGAGCATAGCGGGTGAACATAGTTAAAGATAACAACATAATCATAGCAATTAGTTAACTTGGCATGAACAATACTTTTGCAAGAGAGAGAATTTAGAGAAAATGACAACAATGGAGGACCGGATTTAGGTGGAGCCGGTCCCCCCTTCAATAGGCATCTGTATTATGATTTCTCCCATTAAGAGAGACTTGTTATAATACAATCTTTGTGTTCCTTGTGACCTAGGTGATGCAATGAAGATGAAAAGCTTCATGCATCACAAGCATAACATAAACTTTGGAGAAAGCTTTAACTCTCCCAAGCCTCAGTCCCAAGACCTCAACCACCTTCGAAGGTGGAGAGAGCTAGCAAGGAATGAGGGTAGGGAAGAGGAAGAAGAACCATTTCATAGGCAAAAGAATTAGCTCCTCATTTATCATAACTCTTCTTGCTAGCATACATAATAGCATAGTAATGAAGATAGAGAAGATGGCAAGCTTAAGCATTGAAGCATGGCCCTTGGTTGGATTTGCACTCCATAGCCAAGAGTGTTGGTGTAGGCTCTCAACCTCTACTTGCTTGGAGAAGGAGAGGGAGCTCTTGCACTTCGCACATTTCATAATGAGAGTGTGTGTGAGGGTGTGTGTGTGTGTGGGAGAGTATACCCCCTAGCTTGCTTTGGTCGACCCCCCCTTCTAGCTCATGCTTGAAGCTCATTGGACCCCTCCAGGCCTAGCCAATCATAAGAAGGAGTTATACCAAGCAACAAAGGTAGCCTTGGGACAAGTGTCCCCCTTTCCCATTTGAGAGAGAGGACTTGATAAATGCAAAATCAATCAATTAAATCTCCTAAATTATCATTGGACCCCTTGGATGGCCAACCAATGGGCTTCAGGCACACAATGAGGGCAACATTGTTACCATATACATGTCGTAGTGATGTGTGTGAACACACTAGGACCACCGGGGCATTTTTTCCCTCTTTAGGAGGTTTTCTCCCCTGAGCATTGTATATACGCCCATCACTCCAGGTCTATCTATCTTTCTATTGCACACTAAGTAACACTCTCTCTATTGTGTGTCTTGAGCTTCCTTTGTCTTCTCCAAGCTGTGTGTGTTTCTCTGCAAACCTAATTCCAACAATTGGTATCAAAGCAGGTTATGCCCTCCCGGGCTTAGTCACCAGTTGCTCCAATACACGCCTGCTCACTTTCTCCAATTACAGTGAGGTTTGGTGAGCGTTTGCAGGTCTACAGATATTATGCAAAAATGACAAAATTTTTGTTAGTGCGGATTTTTGCATAATAGTTGCCTTACAGTCTTCTACGGTTTGTGCTATATAGCACGTGTTGTTCCCGCTCCATTTCTCCTATTTTCAGGCAGTTTTCACATCAGGTACAACATTTACCATGGCTGACAACAACACATATGTGTTCAAGATGTTTGTTGTTGAGGACAAAGTTGGATGGGGACAATTACCCTATGTGGGCTTACATGATGCAACATGTTCTTATGTCAAAGGGCATCTAGAATATTGTGCAGGGCATTGATGTACGTCCTGGTTCTGAGCATGTAGGCGATGTTGAGGATGTTGCAGGTCTTGCTGCAAGGATTGCTTCTATTAGAGTTGTTTTGCCTACGGTAGAACAAGCTCATTGGGATGTAAAGGATGTACAGGCTCATGCATTGATTGCGTTATCTGTGAAGTGTTATTTGTGAAGCGCACCAATGTTCCTCACATCCGTTCAACAAAATCTGCAAAACAAGCTTGGGATATTCTAGCAGGTCTTTATGCAAGCCGCAATGAGGCTAAAATTGCTTTGCTGCGTAAAGAGCTGGAGTCGAAGATTATGCATGAGGAAGATGATATGGACATTTTCCTTGCTAGTGTCAAGGATATCAATGAGCAACTTATTTCTGCAGGTGAAGTCATTTCAGACGGTTCCCTTGTGCACACTGTTCTTGATGCCTTACCAGATTCCTACCATACTTTTGCTAGTTCTTGGAGACTGATGACCCAAGGAAATCTTGAAGTTGTCAAGTTTGATGCATTATGCACAATCCGGTTGCAAGAGTCACTTTCCAAAAAAAACAGGACTAAGCAGCGTGCAGTTGAACAGGCTTTTATTGCTTCTCAAAGAAAGGGTGGTAACAGCAATGCAGCCACTTCTTATGGTTCTGTTGCGAGTGGCAAAACTTCTGTTCCAAATGCTTCTGCTGGCAGCAATTTGTCTGGGAAATTCCGATGATAAGGGTAAAAAGAAAATGCGTTGCCATTATTGTAAAGCTAATGATCACTTGATCAAGTCGTGTCCTAAGTTGAAGGCCAAAGAGGCTAAGAAGAAAGAGGGTGGTTCCACTGCAAATGCTGGTTCCACTACAAATGCAGCCATTGTTGAGTCTTCGGTGAAAGGAGAGTGTGTTGCTGATGTTGATGCAGAATGGACTTTTAGTGCAGAGTGCACTTACAATCCTATTGTCCATGATGCATGCTTGTTAGTTGCTGCAGATTATGTGTGGTATTTCGACAGTGGTGCTACAAAGCACATTACCTCACATCGTGAATTGTTTACCTCTCTCGAGTCTGTCCCTCATGGGAATTCAGTCACTTGTGCCAACAATGCCTCTTATCTGGTTCAGGGTGTTGGAAAGATTGTGCTCACTACTGCGAATGGAAGTTCCTTCACACTTGTTAATGCATTTTATGTACCTGGGATCAAGAAGAATCTCTTGTCTGTATCCGCACTTGCTAGACTTGGACTTGTAGTCAAATTTGTGGATGATAGATGTACAGTTCATGATCTCAGTTTTGGATGAAATTGTTGCATCTGGCCTTTTGTGCCGTGGGCTGTATAAGCTCACTTTGTATGACAAGTGTGGATAAAATTTTGCAAATGCTGTTGAAGATTCAAGAGCTATTTTATATGCAAAACTTTGGCATGCACGTTTTGGTCATCTGAATTTTGCTAGTTTGCTGCGTTTGTAGAAATCTGATATGGTTGCTTCTTTGCCGCCTCTTGAAGCACCTGTCAAACATGTTTGTGAAGGCTGTATTTTGGGTAAGATGCAGCGTTCTAAGTTTCCAAAGGATGGTTCAGTTCGGGCCACATGCAGGTTACAGCTTGTGCATAGTATTATTTGTGGGCCCATGCAAACTCCTTCCTTAGCAACTATCTTTACTTCGTGACTTTCATTGATGATTACTCCAGGCATGCATGGGTATTTCCGCTTAAAGAGAAGTCTGAAGTTTTTATGTGCTTCAAAAAATTTCTGGCTATGGCTGAAAATGTCTTGAAATGTACTATGGGCACCCTCCGTTCCGATCGGGGGGGGATTATATGTCTCATGAATTCAATGCATTTCTGGCTAGTCGTGGGATAAAACACCAATGTACAGTGCCTTATACACCTCAACAAAATGGTGTTGCTGAGAGGAAAAAGAGGTCACTTACGGAAATGGCACGATGTATGGTCAAAAGTCAAGCTTTGCCGCATTCTTTTTGGCTTGAGGCCATCATGTGTGCCACTTATGTACTAAACAGGTGTCCTACAAAAGCTTTGCAGTCTATTACTCCATATGAAGCATGGCGTGATAGAAAGCCTTCTATTGAGCACATGCGTGCTTTTGATTGTTTGGCATATGCTTTGGTGCCACAAACACAACGCAGAACATTGGATTATAAGGCTGTCAAATGTATTTTTGTTGGTTATAGTGCTGAAAGCAAAGGTTACAGGTTGTATCATCCGCAAACAAAACGTATTCTGGTCTCACGAGATGTAGTGTTTGTGGAAGATTCTGTTCAGCCCTTGCTGTCATGTACTAGAGAGAGTAATGTAAGCTCACATGACATTTATGACACTTTGTTGCCTCTTTTCAGCGGTGGAAATACAAATGTAAGTTCCAATGAGGCAAATGTACAGCCTATGGGGGTTTCTAAAAATGTTACAGATCAGCCTATTACTGATGCAGATGTACATGATGTACTTGATGAGGAAAGGACTGAAAATGAGCAGGCTAGAGGTATGCCAAAATGACTAGTGCACACTTTGCGTGACAGTAAATTGGATGCACCTTTGTCTAGTCGTACTTGTTCAGGCTCTCGCCATGCATCTTATGCATCAGATTGTTATGTGTTGGCTGTGTCTAGCTTACATGATGTTGATAAGCCTCTGTCTTTTGATGAACAACAGAATTTAGAAAATTGGATGGCTACTGTACAATCAGAATATGATGCACTTATAGAAAATGACACATGGACTTTATTTGATTTGCCTCCTGGAAAAAAGGCCATTGGTATGAAGTGGGTTTACAAGTTGAAACGCAAGCCTAATGGTGAGATCGATCGCCATAAGGCTCGACTTGTTGCAAAGGGTTATGGACAGCAAAAAGGCATAGATTATGAAGAGACTTTTGCTCCCACTTGTCGTATGACTACTGCGCATTTTCTATGTGCATTAGCAGCTCATTTTGGTTGGGATGTACATCAATCAGACATTGTTACTGCTTTCTTGAATGGTGACATATTTGAGGAAGTTTATGTAACGCAGCCTCACGGTTTTGTCATAAAAGGACAAGAGGACAAAGTGTGCAGATGTAAGAAGTCTTTGTATGTGTTGAAGCAATCTCCTTGTGCTTGGTATGAGAAAGCTGACACTCATTTGGTCAAACGAGGCTTTCGTAATAGTCCAACAGAAAGCAGTTGTATGTAAAGCGTGAGGGTGATGTACTTCTCATTGTGGTTCTTTAGGTTGATGATTTGTTGATCACTGGACCAAATGAGAGACATATTGCTGAATTTAAGGTTGATTTGAATGCTACTTTCAAGATGAAATATTTGGGGTTGTTGCATCATTACTTGGGTATATAGTTTAAGCAATGTGATGGTGCTATTGCCTTGTGTCAGAAAAGTTACATAGAGACATTGCTATGTAAGTTTGGACTTAAGGATTGCAAACCTATTGCCACTCCCATGGAAACAAGTTTGAAGTTGAGTCTACATGATGCTGGCGATCCTGCTGATGTCACTCTTTATCAAACTGTTGGTGGCTGCCTCATTTATGTATGCAACACAAGGCTGGATATTCAGTTTGTTGTATCACAGGTCAGCAGATTTATGCATAGACCAAGGTCTAAGGATTGGCAGGCTGTCAAGAGGATTTTCTACTAACTTAGTGGCACTTTACATATTGGATTGTTTTAACCCAAGGGGGGATCATTGCCACCAGGCTTACATGCTTTTTCGGACTCAGATTGGGCTGGTTGTTTTGACACGCGAGTGCCCACAAGTGGTTTTTGTTTCATGCTTGGCAGTTCATGTATATCATGGTTGAGAAAGAAGAAACCTATTGTGTCCACTTCGAGTTGTGAGGCTGAGTACAAGGCAGTCTTCACAGCTACGGTTGAGTGTGTATGGCTCAGACGCCTTATGGCTGATTTGGGTTTTGGACAGGACACTGCCAACACTATCTACACTGACAGTCACAGCGCATTGGTAGTTGTGAGGAACCCAGTTTTTCATGCTCGCACAAAGCACATTGAGGTGCATTACCACTATGTCAGGAGAGGCTCTCAGCAGGAGAGATCAACTTGGCTTACGTGCCAACACAGGACAACCTTGCAGATCTTTTCACAAAGGCATTGTCTCGTGAAAAGTTTGAAGCTTTCCGCAAAGCTTTGGGCTTACTCCCCTTTGTGGACTGATCATGTGCTCAGGGCATGGCACTTCCCTTTACTCATGTGCCATCTCTCGTTCACCGCATCACTCCAGGGGGGATTTGTTACCATATACATGTGGTAGTGATGTGTGTGAACACACTAGGACCGCCGGGGCATTTTTTCCCTCTTTAGGAGGTTTTTTCCCCCAAGCATGGTATATACGCCCATCACTCTAGGGCTATCTATCTTTCTATTGCACACTAACTAACACTCTCTCTATTGTGTGCCTTGAGCTTCCTTCATCTTCTCCAAACTGTGTGTGTTTCTTTGCAACCCTAATTCCGACAAACATGTGGAGGAACTTGACAAGTGTCCCCTTTGCTTTTTTTGTACTAGGCATGCCTTGTGTGAGTGTGTGTGTGTGTGTGCTCTCTCATCCCCCCACATGTAGGGCTCGGCCCCTCCTTGTAGGGATTAGATATTTAACTTTTGACACCTCAAGCCCCTCAAGCCTAGGCCCAGTTCCCACCACAAGCTTGGCCCTTAAGCACTTCAAGCTTGGGCTGTGGGTTCTCACTTCAAGTACAACCCTAGCATCTCAAGCATGTCAAGCACCTCAAGCATCTCAATCATCAAGCACCTCAAGCACCTCAGTCATCAAGCACCTCAAGCACCTTAAGCTTGGGCCGGGTTCCCACCTCAAGCACCTCAAGCTTGGGCCGGGTTCCCACCTCAAGCTCAGCCCTAGCTTACCTAAGGTCAAAGGACTTTCACACTAACTATCGGAAGTCTTCAATGAAGCTAACCCTAAGGTCTTATGCTCCATGGGTTAGCCTTGCTCTTTGATAGACCATCTCCCATTTGGCCCCCTTTACCAGTGGCCCCGTGTTGAGATAGATCTATAAGCACATGTCTATATCTTAACCCTTGTTCCCGTTTATTCTCCCACATTAAGTGATAAGTTTAATATGAGAAAATCATTTGGTTTGGTTAGATATTAGATTTTATGACATTACCTCTCTCTTGAAATCATAGTCGTCCTCGACTATGAGGTAGAAGAGATAAAGCCTTAGTCATTAGTCAATCTTACTTAGCGAGTAGAGGATCCCTTTTTACCTACGAAATCTTTCCAAGATGGATGACTAATCCATTTGGTGCTTGGGAGACATAGATGCCACAAGCATGTCTGCTCTTTAGTCCATTTCATTCTCCCAAGGTAGAGTGACAAATTCTACTTGGTGTTTGAGAGACATCATCGATCACAAGCATGATTCTAAGCATGCATACTATTTAAATTTGTGCACAAGTAAAAAGAGAATTAGTCTTATAAGACAAAAACATGGATCATTTAAAAGAAATTTGTACATTTGCTTACTCTAGTGTAGCATTGTAAGCATTGACAAGGTTCATACTATCCTTAAGTTGTATTCCTTACATTCATTTAGCATCTTTAAAAGGATAATTTTTTAACTTAATAAGATACCATCGGATAATCTTACCATGTCGTAGTACCTTGTCTTCATGCCGAAGGATAGCTTCGGGTTGTAGCACCTCTTCTTGGTCTTCAACTTCGGGAGGGTCTTCAATAATTGGTTCACTTGGGGGCTCTCCTTTGTAGGGCTTAATAGGCTCACATGAAAAGCATTGTGTATGAGCCAATGGTTGGGCAACTTGAGTTGATGGTCCGTCTCATTGATAGGCTTCAAAATTTGGAAAGGACCATAGTATCATTTTGCTAGCTTAGCATAATACTTTTGATGGCCCGTAGGATTTTTGCCCGTCGTTTGTCTTAATCGAGCCTTAGGAAACTTAAGTAAGACCCAATCATTTTATTTGAATGTTAAGGCCCTTCTGTGCTTATCAACAGCAGCTTTTTGCCTTTGTTGAGAGATGGATATAGCCTCCGTAATCTTTTGATTAATTATAAAAGCCAAGCGTGCGAGTACTTCACATAAGCTTAAAGGGAGAGAAGGGATCCCACAAAGGAAAAAAGAGAGATTTTACTCAAACATGGTATCATGGCATTTGCCAACGCGTTTCGACTTATTGAGTCTCATCAGGGCATTCCATGAATACAAAAAATTCTCTCTTTAGGCTATTGGTTTTATAAGCACTTTTGGAGGGAAAAAAATATAAGAATTTTGGAGGGAAATGTGGGTAGGTGGGCATTCATTGGGCTTGAGTACAACTTTAAGAGTTTCAGTGGTGATGGATGTAGACCAAGAAATAGATTGGCTTTGTTGGGCATTCATTGGGCTTGTGTACAACTTTAAGAGTTTAAAATGGTGAAGGGTGTATACCAAGAAAAAGATTGGCTTTCTCTAGTTGAGCATTAAATGGGCTTGTGTACAACTTCATGGTGATGGATGAATACCAAGAAATAGATTGGCTTAGTTGAAAGTCAATGTAATTCCTTGGGAGTGGAATTTTTTAAGGTGTTAATTTATTGGTGATCTTTAGAGAGATTGCATAAAAGTGGTACCAATGGCTAGGGGGTTTCATGAAGCACTGGAATCCTTGATAAGGGTCAAACCGTTAGATTTCTCCAAGAGATTTTGTCGCAACCTCTCCTTCATTATACAAGATTGAAGTCTTGAGCTGTGCAACGATGAATTTGATGTACATGGCTATCTTAGGTTAAGGTTTGGGTCCAAAGTGTGATGGAAGGTTAGGTTGAGGTTTGGGCCTGGGGCCAGAGTGTGGTGGAAGGTTAGGTTGAGGTTTGGGCCAAGAGTCTGGTGGAGGCAAACGTTTAGCTTAAAAGAAGCTTGGGGTTATGGGGGCAAGGTTAAATTTGCTTGGGATTAAAGTTTTTATGAGGGCAAGGCTATCTTAGTACCAGTCACCAACTTGGCGAGGCAAAAAAGAATGACAAACTATAAAATTGGTGCAATTTACCATAGGCTAAACTGATAAATGAACTTGGAAGGGTTGCATCTCCATCGGATGTATGTGGACTTGGAAGGGTTGTATCTCCATCGGATGTATGCGAAGACTTACAAATTACAATTTAGTACAATTGTAAGGTGGGGTGCAAGTCTATGTCAGTAGGTTATTAACGGTGTCCAGCGAGTGGATAGTTAAGTAAACAGAGGTTGGTTATGATAATAACATTGTATCCAATAAAAAGCTGGTAGAGGCATTTTTAAGTTAAGGTATGCCAGGTTTTAAGACAACCAAAAAAAAGGGGCAAGGTTTAGTATGGTTTAGCATTAGAGTTTTATGAGGTCGGGTTCAACTTGGTTCTAGGTAACCAACTAGGCGAGGCAAAGACCGGGGAATGTACAAGGTGGAAAAATGGAATTAAATTTCCAGGTAAGGTCAAGGATGATTAAAGTTGTAGGTTATAACATACAAGGAAGGTGGGGTCAAGGCACATAAAGCTATCAATTTTAGCATGGTGCGGATGTACAAGATGAAGGGATAAAACGCATGTAGAAGGGGGATACAATCCACAAATAGCTATAAGACTGGTGCCTTTTAGATGAGGGTAAAGTGATAAATTCCTTAGAAGGGCTACATCTGCACCGAATGCATGTGGAGATTAATAAACAACATGTACAATTGTAAGGTGGGGTGCAAGGCCGTGAGGGTAGGTTAATTACTACGGTCTTCTAGCAAAAGATAGTAGAGTTGCATCGAGGTTAGCAAAGCTAAAAAGGACCTTGTATGTTGAAAATTTTGTTATGGTAGTGGATAGTCAAGTAGAGAGACATGGTTGCATGGAGATAATAAGGGGCGCTTGAAGGTGGGCAAGTGAGGTTATCTCTGCTCATGGGTTTGATGGAAATGGTGATTGCTCGGCTTGGGCAGTGTGAAGTAAGCAGATCTATGCAACAAGTGGATGTTTAATTAATGCAAGGGCAAAGGAATAAAGTTTGAGCTAGCTACTCTTCAGGTCTCAATACTAAGAGAACTGGTTGGACCTGATGTTCATGCAAGGGCAAGGGACCTATAACTGGCATGGATCATCACTTGTGGATGCAATTATTGGATGTTTCAAACACCTTAAGACACTCCAGCTCAATTATTAGCACTAAGGACATGCTTTTAAACTCTTTCCAGAACATACTCATTGCATCTACAAGCAATGTAGGAGATAATGAGTAGAACTTGCTGATTAGCTAAAAAATGAAAAGTGAAGCGAAAGGGCAAGGCGGGGGAAGGGGGGAAGACTTGCAGTAAGAGCGTGTTGCAGTGTTTAACTTCCTGTTCTTGGCTCAAGTAACAACTAAAAAGCGTTAATCAAGAGAGATAAGCATGGAAAAGGTCCATTAACTACCATAAGTAAGGTATAGAGGGAGATTTGGCAAAAGCACTCTACAGAGTAATGGGAATGGGGCTTTGGAGAGGGGGGGGAAAGGTATTATAACATGGGTTAAGGCAGATGCATGAGTATACTCAAGCATCTTCAGTTGAGCAAACTCAGATGAAGCATCCCCGTCAATCTTGGCTTAGCAAAATCAGAGTGTTTAGGTAGAGTAGCTTACCAAAGTAAAGGGGAAGTGGATTGGGAGAGAAAAGAGCTTGTGTCAAGCTGGAATCATGGGTATCAGCATAAGTAAGGTATAGAGGGAGATTTGGCAAAAGCACTCTACAAAGTAATGGGAATGGGGCTTTGGAGAGGGGGGGAAAGTTATTATAACATGGTTAAGGCAGATGCATGAGTATACTGAAGCATCTTCAGTTGAGAAAACTCAGATGAAGCATCCCTGTCGATCTTGGCTTAGCAAAATCAGAGTGTTTAGGTAGAGTTGCTTACCAAAGTAAAGGGGAAGTGGATTGGGAGAGAAAAAGAGCTTGTGTCAACCTGGAATCATGGGTATCACAGGCCAATGTTGATGAAGCATTTCCATTGATCCTTGTGAAACAAAAATGGCCTGCTCTTGTGTAATGCAAGGCCATGGAAAGGGGTGGCCTACACATTGCAGGCCCTTTGAAAATGAGTATCGCGATCTTGTTGAAGAAATGAACCCTTTCTCTTGGAGACAGACCCGCAGAAAAAATGGGTGTAAAGACCTCCCCACAAGCCATAGAACCGTCAATAGTGGGTGCCGCAGCTATTGCAGATTTTCAACATTGAAGGTTGCAAGAGGCAATACAGCAACAAGAAGCTAGGTGGTGCGGCTATAAGTGAGTTTATAAAGCAGTAGGGAACGAGCTTGAGAGGAAGCAAGAGAGGGAAGAAGGGAGCGAGGGCAAGGGGCAACACTACCTGTTCTGCCTTTGTCCTACTAGATGTGGTGGGTACAGGGGTATATGGGCACCCAAAATTTGTGGCTTTGATGGGTGTGGCACAAGGCACAGGGACAAAGGCAGGTTGAGAAGTGGGCGAAGATGCACAGAAGGCACTGGTTGGCTCTGCGGCAAGGGAGAGAGGGAGGAAGGAAGTGAGGGCCAAGTCAGCTTAATACTCACCTTACTAACTTCTTTCTGTTTTTTCTCATGAGTCTTTTCTATCAAACACATGGACAAAAATGAGAGCAAGACGTATCCACAGGCAATGGTCAAGAGGAGCCAATGGGAGGAAAGTTACAGGAGCTTATCAAAACCATGCTATAGAGGATGCTTCTGACTACCTGAAAGGTGTATTGCCTTTAAAGGGTTGGAATGGAGTTTCATAGCTTTCTGTGAAAGTGAGATGATGGTAATGGGACATGAGTTGCAAGCACGCAGGCGGGCTAACAACAATGGTGTAACTAGAAAGTAGTTGGTTGAGGGTGGGGGCTGGGGGCATCTTATTGAGGGTAAATATACAACCAATAGGGAGACAGGTCCAAACTGCTGTGAGGCATGGTTGCAGGGCATAATCACACAGCCGAGAGAATACCTGATAGAGTGCTTCAGGCCATTACTTCCCAAGGCTTAATAGGAGGTGGACGGCACCAGGTAAGACCGCCAGCTACCTATCTTGCAAGCTTGAGCTCGAAGAGAGAGATGGAGCGTGGGGTTTGTAGGGCACGGGAAGAGGATCATAACCAGCGTGGGGTTTGTAGAACACACAGGATACCTCCGTATGAGTCTTATTGGTGTGCCACTGAGTAGGTTCCTATGACCAACAGCACAGGCAGTTGTAGCATAAGGGTTGGTGTGCCACTGAGCAGGCGACTGCAGCGCAGAACCTTTGCGAGAGGTTTGCAGAGGGATGACCAACAGCGCAGAAAGCTGTAGCATAAGGGTTGGTGCCGAATCACTCTCTCAGTAAAACCGCCTCTGTTTTGAGGTCGTTCATCGAAGAGTTCACTTGATGGCGCACCCCTTTACTAAGAGGTAATCCATGAAGGAAACTATTGTCTAGAGCCAAAGCCGGTTTAGGAGGCAACGATGTGTCACGGCCATACTCATTGGCGGCAAAGATCTTTCCATGTACTTTGAGTAGCAAGGGATTTTTAGGTCTTCCCGCAATCATCTCAAAAGGTGCTTTTCCCGTAGAAGTATGTACAGTATTATTGTAGGCATACTCTACAAGTGGTAAGTACTTTTTCCATTGTGAGAATTGATCTACTTCTGTAACATAAGTCTTTAGTAGATTGAGTATCGTAAGATTGGCTATCTCACTTTGGCCATCCATTTGTGGGTGATAGGCCGAAGAGAAATTCAATCTTGTTCCTAGATTTTCAAAGAGACCTTTCCAAAAATTAATGGTCATTCTAGGATCTCTATCTGACACAATGAATTTGGGTAATCCATGGTGTTTGGAAATCTGAGATATGAAGAGAGTCGCCATTTGATGTGCCTTAATAGTCTTTATCACATGAATAAAGTGTGCTTGCTTCTAAACCTGTCGACTATTGTCCATATTCCGTATTTTCATGGATAGACTTGGGCAATCCAAAGATGAAATCCATGGATATACTCTCCCATGGTGAATTTGGGATAGGCAATGGCTGGGTATCCCAGGTTGCTTCCCTCTATCATATTTGGTCTTTTGGCATACTACACATTTTGAAACATACTCTTGTATGTCCACTTTTATGGTAGGCAAATAGAAATACGTCTCTACTCCTTGAAGAGTAGGTTGAATACCTCTATGCCCCGCGTACGGAGGAACATGGTATTCATACATAACTTTCTCAACGAAGCGAATGCGTAACACATAGCCTATTGCCATGGAGAAGATAACCATCCTGCAAGGTGAATGGTTCTTCTTTCTTCCCCAAAGCAAGGGCTGACATTATGTCTCTAAAGTCAGGGTCAGTAGCATACTCATCTATCATAGAGGATAGATCATTGTGAGTAGCTATAGACACCGCATTGACTTTTGGTCGTCGTGAAAGTGTATCGGCAACTTGATTGTGCTTAGCAGTGAGCAATATGGAAATTAAATTGCGAAAGAAAATTTTCCCACTTCATTTGTTTGTCAGAAAGCTTGGTTTGCATCATGAAATACTTTGAGACTTTGGTGGTCGGTTCGTAGAATAAATGGAGTTCCCAATAGGTAGTGCTTCCATGTGTCTAGGGCATGTAGAACAACTAAAGGCACTTTCTCATAAATGCCCAAGACTCGTTCATCCGTATTGAGCCTTCAGCTCTCATATGCAATGGCATTCCCTTTTTGAAGAAAAATTACTCCAAGGCAATCACCACAAGCATCGCATTGGACCTCAAATGGCTTTGAGAGATCCGGAAGCATGAGGACTGGTTGGGAGGTAAGCTTCTCCTTGAGCTTATCAAAAGCATTTTGCTCCTTAGCAGTCCATACATACTTAACGTTCTTCTTAGTTAAGTCATGTAGTGGTCCAGCTATTTGAGAGAATTTTGCTATGAAGCGTCTATAGTATGTGCACATACCAATAAAGCTTCTTAGCTCATGTAGATTCCTTGGATTAGGTCATGCTTTTATTACCTCTAACTTCGATGGATCCGTACGGATGCCATCTTGAGAGATAATATGACCTAAGTATTGAATCTCTTGAAGGAAAAATTCACTTTTCTTTTGGTTGAGAAATCTCCCTCAATGCTTGAAAAATCAATTGGAGATGTTGCTTATGTTCCTCCAAAGACTTGGAGTAGATGATGATATCATCAAAGAACACTCCAGTGAGTTTACGATAAGGTCTAAAAATTTTCTCCATTAGACAATTGAACGTAGTTGGTGCCTTAGCAAGCCAAAAGGCATGACTAGATATTCATAAAGACCAAACGTTGTGCGAACCACGGTCTTTCGGATATCTTCATCCAGTATCATTATTTGATGATAGCCACTTTTAAGGTCAATCCTACTGAAGTAGGTAGAGCCTTGTAGCTTATCAAATAGATCTTGTACCCAAGGCACGGGAAATTTTTTTTTGATAGTGATATGGTTTAGTGCTCGATAGTCCACACACATACGGTATGTACCATCTTTATTTTGCACTAAAATGACTGGAGAACAAAAGGGAGAGGAGCTAGGCCTCACCATCCCTTTGTGTACCAATTCTTTTACTTGCCTCATGATCTCCTCTTGTTGAGCTCGTGAGACTCGATAAGGAGGCTTGTTAGGCGGTGAGCTTCCTGGAAGAAGCTCAACGCAATAGTCATCATCCCCTCGTTTTGGAGGTAAGTCCATAGGGATATTATCGATGAACACATCTTGAAATCCTTTTAGAAAATTAAACAATTCTAACTCTTCTTGATTCCTACAATTTACATTTGATGAAACATTAGAATCTTTTAGAGACTCTTTGACAAAGATCATGTACGCAAAAACTGAGCTCTTCATTGATTTATCAAAAGCAGGAGGATTTACAAGTGGAATAGTGCGACCACGCTCACTAGCATCTATATACATGTTCTTTCCCCTGTAGGTGAAGTAGATTCTCATTTCAGGGAACTTCATATTGGCAGCCATGCGATCAAACCATGGCGCCCCTAGGATAGCATCCTCATGTTGGGGAGGAGAGATGAAAAAGTCTTCTTTGTTGACATAGCTTTGGACATGAAGCCTCAACTTCCCAATCAAGGGAGTAACGGAGGCTTCTTGTCCCTTGAAAGCTATGTCAGCCATTACCATATCTCCGATCTCGAAAGCTTGAATGCCCAACTTGGTGGCCAACTCCATTGATATGAAGTTGTGAGTAGAGCAAGGGTCAAACAAGATGAAGGCATCATGCTCTCTTACCTTTCCCCAAGCATAAGAAAGTGATGATCCTTTGCAATGAACATCCTCTTTTGGAGCTTTGATGGTCGAAGCCCTAGGAATCTCATTGCGAGCATTCTTCTTGGGGCAAGAATGATAGCCATGTCCTTGCTCTCCGCACTTGAAACACTTATAGTCCTTGTGAAAAGCTTCAAGCTCTTCAAGAGAGAGTTTGTTTTTGCCTTTGTAAACTCCCTTCTCCTTGGACCGATTGTTGTTGTTGTTGTTGGAAGTACCTTGGGAAGAATTTTGAACATTGGTTTTTCCCTTTGCATCGTTTTTGTCTTTGTTTTCCATGGGCTTGACATTTCGTCTATCCCCTTGATGGAAATCGATGTGTGACGCAACCATGGTGTGATGGATTACTTCACTAATAGTACCAGGTTGTTGAGAGTTGATGTATTCGGCCATCTCTTCAGGTAATCTTGCACATAATTGCTGCCTTTTCTTGTCAAAGTCTATCTTTTGAAAGACAGTAGCCTTGAGATGTAAATCCTAAAACTTGTCTACATACTTGTCGATAGACTCGTGAGAGAGAAGCTTCAAGTTGCGCCATTCGGTAAGAACTTTGTTCTTTGCATCGCTTGCAAGGAATTGCTTCATGATGGAAACTTGTAGAGTTTTCCATGTCTTTGGGGCTTTGCCGTTGCCACCAAGGCTAGCCCACCATTGACGAGCTGATTTTTGAAAGTGCATAGCTACATGGTGTAGCTTGGAGGACTCCGTAAAGCCCTCGTCTCCAAAGGTTGCATCAAATTGCTAGATGAAGGCCAACACTTTGTCGGTAGCACCAAAGGTGCCATCATAGGTGAGAAAAGAGATACTCTTTCCTCCCTCCTTGAACTTCTTTAGCTTTTGGGACCTCTGCCATGAAGGGTATGATTTGCGATGTGCTCCCCTCTTGTATTCTCTAGGAGAATAGCCATAGCTTTCGTCAGAAGAGGAGGAAGGTGAAGAAGAAGGAGAAGAGGGTGACCTCTTTCTAGCCCTTTTGTTCCTTTTTTTCCTCTCTTCCCTTTCGGAATGACGAGGAGAAGGACTGTGTGTTGATCTTTTCCTCTTGGGAGGAGTGGGCGCGTCTAGACCGTCGTCTTCGTGGAGCCACATCTTCAAATAATGTTTCATTGCTTTCTTGCTCTTTGGATTCCTCCTCTCGAATGGGAGAGAGTCTTCTTTTGGGGGTCTCTTCAAGAGGCCTCCTAAGCTCTCTCTCCTCTTGGAGAGGAAGGGAAATCCCATAAGCATGAAGTTGTTGAGTAACTTTGGCTTGCAAGGCAGGGTTGCCCATAGCTTACTGCAACCTAGTGACGAGATAATTCACAAACATGGGGGCATCATCATTAGCACCTTCATGTGCAAAATCAAAGCTATCAATGTTCATTCTACTCTCTTGATTATTGTCAGCCATGTTAACAAAATTTATGTATGTACTTAGTGTATGCTTTGGCAATTCAAAACCTTAGTTGCCACTCCTCTTAGCCTTTGAAAATCGGCTCTTAAGTATCTACATCCACGGCTCGAAGTGGTTAATTATATAGAGTAGTGGAGTAGGTCTAACATAGCAAAGTTGCCGAGGGCTAGCTCCGTTCGGACTTCTTATGGCTAAATAATGGTAAAGCCGTAGGCAAGTCTAAAAAGACTCCATTATTAAGTCCAAAGCTCCCGAGGTGTGCACCATATCCCACATAGTAGATTCAACAAAATCGATAATAGATTCAAGTTCCACTTACACTAATATAATTAACAAAATCAACCATTTATAGGCTACTTAAGGACCTCTCTTCTTCAGCAAGAAAAGAGAAACCAAATGCTCTTATACCAATGTAATGGAATTGGCCTATTAACTTGAGAGTAGCGAAAATTAATGAGAATACTTTTAAGAAATTACTTTGTGAGCATAGCGGGTGAACATAGTTAAAGATAACAACATAATCATAGCAATTAATTAACTTGGCATGAATAATACTTTTGCAAGAGAGAGAATTTAGAGAAAATGACAACAATTGAGGACCGGATTTAGGTGGAGCCGGTCCCCCCTCCAATAGGCATTTGTATTGTGATTTCTCCCATTAAGAGAGACTTGTTACAATACAATCTTTGTGTTCCTTGTGACCTAGGTGATGCAATGAAGATGGAAAGCTTCATGCATCACAAGCATACCATAAACTAAGCTTTAACTGTCCCAAGCCTCAGTCCCAAGACCTCAACCACCTTCAAAGTGTTGGAATTAGGGTTGCAAAGAAACGCACATAGCTTGGAGAAGACAAAGGAAGCTCAAGGCACACAATAGAGAGTGTGTTACTTAGTGAGCAATGGAAAGATAGATAGCCCTAGAGTGATGGGCGTATATACAATGCACGGGGAAAAAAACCTCCTAAAGAGGGAAAAAATGCCCCGGTGGTCCTAGTGTGTTCACACACATCACTACCACATGTATATGGTAACAAATCCCCCTTGGAGTGATGCTATGAACGAGAGCTGGCACATGAGTAAACGGAAGTGCCATGCCCTGAGGACAGGATCAGTCCACAAAGGGGAGTAAGCCCAAAGCTTTGCGGAAAGCTTCAAGCTTCTCACGAGACAATGCCTTTGTGAAAAGATCTGCAAGGTTGTCCTGTGTTGGCACATAAGCCAAGCTGATCTCTCCTGCTGAGAGCCTCTCCCTGACATAGTGGTAATGCACCTCAATGTGCTTTGTGCAAGCATGAAAAATTGGGTTCCTCGCAACTGCCAATGCGCTCTAACTGTCAGTGTAGATAGTGTTGGCAGTGTCCTGTCCAACACCCAAATCAGCCATAAGGCATCTGAGCCATACACACTCAACCGTAGCTGTGAAGACTGCCCTGTACTCAGCCTCACAACTCAAAGTGGCCACAGTAGGCTGCTTCTTGCTCAACCATGATATACATGAACTGCCAAGCATGAAACAAAAACCACGTGTGGACACTCGCGTGTCAAAACAACCAGCCCAATCTGAGTCCGAAAAAGCATGTAAATCTGGCGGCAATGATCCCCCCTTGGGATAAAACAAGCCAAGATGTAAAGTGCCACTAAGGTAGCGGAAAATCCTCTTGACAGCCTGCCAATGCTTAGACTCTGGGCTATGCATAAATCTGCTTACCTGTGAGACTGCAAACTGAATATCCGGCCTCGTGTTGCATACATAAATGAGGCAGCCAACAGCAGTTTGGTAAAGAGTGACATCAGCAGGATCACCAGCATCATGTAGAATCAACTTCAAACCTGTTTCCATGCGAGTGGCAATAGGTTTGCAATCGTCAAGTCCAAACTTACATAGCAATGTCTCTATGTAACTTTTCTGACACAAGGCAATACCACCATCACATTGCTTAAATTGTATAGCCAAGTAATAATGCAACAATCCCAAATCTTTCATCTTGAAAGTAGCATTCAAATCAGCCTTAAATTCAGCAATATGTCTCTCATTTGGTCCAGTGATCAGCAAATCATCGACATAAAGAACCACAATGAGAAATACATCATCCTCACGCTTTACATACAATGTGCTTTCTGTTGGACTGTTACGAAAGCCTCGTTTAACCAAATGAGTGTCAGCTTTCTCATACCAAGCACGAGGAGATTGCTTCAACCCATACAAAGCCTTCTTACATCTGCACACTTTGTCCTCTTGTCCTTTTATGACAAAACCGCGAGGCTGCGTTACATAAACTTCCTCAAATATGTCACCATTCAAGAAAGCAGTAACAAGGTCTGATTGATGTACATCCCAACCAAAATGAGCTGCCAATGCACATAGAAAACGCATAGTAGTCATACGACAAGTGGGAGAAAAAGTCTCTTCATAATCTATGCCTTTTTGCTATGCATAACCCTTTGCAACAAGTCGAGCCTTATGGCAATCGATCTCACCATCCGGCTTGCGTTTCAACTTGTAAACCCACTTCGTACCAATGGCCTTTTTGCCAGGAGGTAAATCACATAAAGTCCATGTGTCATTTTCTATAAGTGCATCATATTCTGATTGCATGGCAGCCATCCAATTTTTTGAATTTTGTGCTTTATCAAAAGACAGAGGCTCCTCAACATCATGTAAGCTAGACACAGCCAAAGCATAACAATCTGATGTATAAGATGCATGGCGAGAGCCTGAACGAGTACGACTAGACAAAGGTGCATCCAATTTACTGTCACGCAAAGTGTGCACCAGCAATTTTGGCATACCTCTAGCCTGCTCATTTTCAGCCCTTTCCTCATCAAGTACATCATGTACATCTGCATCAGTAATAGGCTGATCTAAAACATTTTCAGAAACCCCCATAGGCTGTACATTTTCCTCATTGGACCTTACATTCGTATTTCCACCACTGAAAAGAGGCAACAAAGTGTCATAAATGTCCTGTGAGCTTACATTATTGTCTCTAGTACATGACAGCAAGGGCTGAACAGAATCTTCCACAAACACTACATCCCAAGAAACCAGAATACGTTTTGGTTGCGGATGATACAACCTGTAACCTTTGCTTTCAGCACTATAACCAACAAAAATACATTTGACAACCTTATCATCCAATTTTCTGCGATGCACTTGTGGCACCAAAGCATATGCCAAACAGCCAGAAACACGCATGTGCTCAATAGAAGGCAATATCATGCCATGCTTCATATGGAGTAATAGACTACAAAGCTTTCGTAGGACACCTGTTAAGTACATAAGTGGCACACATGATGGCCTCAAGCCAAAAAGAATGCGGTAAAGCTTGACTTTTGACCATACATCGTGACATTTCCGTCAGTGACCTGTTTTTCCTCTCAGCAACACCATTTTGATGAGGCGTATAAGGCACTGTACATTGGTGTTTTATCCCACGACTAGCCAGAAATGCATTAAATTCATGAGACATATACTCCCCCCCTCGATCGGAACGGAGGGTGCCCATAGTACATTTCGAGACATTTTCAGCCATAGCCAGAAATTGTTTGAAGCACATAAAAACTTCGGACTTCGCTTTAAGCGGAAATACCCATGCATGCCTGGAGTAATCATCAATGAAAGTCACGAGTACAGGTAATTGCCCAAGGACGGAGTTTGCATGGGCCCACAAACATCACTATGCACAAGCTGCAACCTGCATGTGGCCCGAACTGAACCATCCTTTGGAAATTTAGAACGCTGCATCTTACCCAAAATACAGCCTTCACAAACATGTTTGACAAGTGCTTCAAGAGGTGGCAAAGAAGCAACCATATCAGATTTCTAGAAATGCATCAAACTGGAAAAATTCAGATGACCAAAACGTGCATGCCAAAGTTTTGCATCTGAAATAGCCCTTGAATCTGCAACAGCATTTGCAAAATTTTGTCCACACTTGTCATACAAAGTGAGCTTATACAACCCACGACACAAAAGCCCAGATGCAACAATTTCATCACCAAAACTGAGATCATGAACTGTACATCTGTCATCCACAAATTTGACTACAAGTCCAAGTCTAGCAAGTGCGGATACAGACAAGAGATTCTTCTTGATCCCAGGTACATAAAGTGCATCAACAAGTGTGAAGGAGCTGCCATTAGCAGCAGTGAGCACAATCTTTCCAACTCCCTGAACTGGATAAGAGGCGTTGTTGGCACAAGTGACTGAATTCCCATGAGGGACAGACTCGAGAGAGGTAAACAATTCACGATGTGAGGTAATGTGCTTTGTAGCACCACTATCGAAATACCACACATGTGAATCTGCAGCAACTGACAAGCATGCATCATGGACAGCAGGATTGTAAGTGCACTCTGTGCTAAAAGCCCATTCTGCATCAACATCAGCAACACAGTCTCCTTTCACAGAAGATTCAACAATGGCTGCATTTGTAGTGGAACCAGCATTTGCAGTGGAACCACGCTCTTTATTCTTAGCCTCTTTGGCCTTCAACTTAGGACACAACTTGATCAAGTGATCATTGGCTTTACAATAATGGCAACGCATCTTCTTTTTTCCCTTATCACCAGAATTGCCAGACAAAGTGCTCCCAACAGAAGCATTAGGAACAGAATTTTTGCCACTCGCAGCACAACCATAAGAAGTGGCTGCATTACTATTACCACCCTTTCTTTGAGAAGCAATAAAAGCCTGTTCAACTGCACGTTGCCTAGTCCTGTTTTTTCTAGAAAGTGACTCTTTCAACAACAATGTGCATAATGTATCAAACTTGACAACTTCAGGATTTCCTTGGGTCATCAGTCTCCAAGTACTAGCAAAAGTTTGGTAGGAATCTGGTAAGGCATCAAGAACAGTCTGCACAAGGGAATTGTCCGAAATGACTTCACCTGCAGAAATAAGCTGCTAATTGATATCCTTGACACTAGCAAGGAAAGTGTCCATATCATCTTCCTCATGCATAATCTTCGACTCCAGCTCTTTACGCAGCAAAGCAATTTTAGCCTCATTGCGGCTTGCATAAAGACCTGCTAGAATATCCCAAGCTTGTTTTGCAGATTTTGCTGAACGGATGTGAGGAACAATGGTGCCCTTCACAGACAACGCAATCAATGCATGAGCCTGCGCATCCTTAACATCCCAACGAGCTTGTTCTGTCGTAGGCAAAACAACTCTAACAGCTGCAATCCTTGCAGCAAGACCTGCAACATCCTCAACATCGCCTACATCCTCAGAACCAGGACGTACATCAATGCCCTGCACAATGTTCCAGACACCCTTTGACATAAGAACATGTTGCATCATATAAGCCCACATAGGGTAGTTGTCCCCATCCAACCTGTCCTCAGCAGCAAACATCTTGAACACATCTGTGTTGTTGTTGTCAGCCATGGTAAATGTTGCACCTAATGTAAAAACTGCCCGAAAATAGGAGAAATGGAGCGGGACCAACCTGTGCTATATAGCACAAACCGTAGAAGACTATAAGGCACCTGTTTTGTAGAAAACGGCACTGATAGAAATTCTTCACAAAATGACGAAATAGCCTGTGCAGTACTGTCTGTAGTGGAAACGGAGGCCAAAATGAGCGCAAATCAAAATTCTGCGCGGACCAAGCTCTTCGAGTTCTCCCGAAATTTTTGTCGACCTGTGAACGCTCGCCAAAGCTCACTGAAATCGGAGAAAGTGAGCAGGCATGTGCTGGAGCAGCTGGCGACTAAGCCCGGGAGGACGTGACTGCTCTGATACCAATTGTTGGAATTAGGGTTGCAGAGAAATGCACACAGCTTGGAGAAGACGAAGGAAGCTCAAGGCACACAATAGAGAGTGTGTTACTTAGTGTGCAATGGAAAGATAGATAGCCCTAGAGTGATGGGCATATATACAATGCACGGGGGAAAAAACCTCCTAAAGAGGGAAAAAATGCCCCGGCGGTCCTAGTGTGTTCACACACATCACTACCACATGTATATGGTAGCACGAAGGTGGAGAGAGCTAGCAGGGAATGAGGGTAGGGAAGAGGAAGAAGAAACATTTCATAGGAGAAAGAATTATCTCCTCACTTATC
Organism: Adiantum capillus-veneris; assembly: GCF_014529385.1. NCBI lineage: Eukaryota > Viridiplantae > Streptophyta > Polypodiopsida > Polypodiales > Pteridaceae > Adiantum > Adiantum capillus-veneris. The sequence continues at coordinate 109,051,361 of NC_140938.1, read as the reverse complement.
ATAACTCTTCTTACTAGCATACATAATAGCATAGTAATGAAGATAGAGAAGATGACAAGCTTAAGCATTGAAGCATGGATCTTGGTTGGATTTGCACTCCATAGCCAAGAGTGTTGGTGTAGGCTCTCAACCTCTACTTGCTTGGAGAAGGAGAGGGAGCTCTTGCACCTTGCACATTGCATAATGAGAGTGTGTGTGAGTGTGTGTGGGAGAGTATACCCCCTAAGCAACCCCTAGCTTGCTTTGGTCGACCCCCGCTTATAGCTCATGCTTGAAGCTCATTGGACCCCTCCATGCCTAGCCAATCATAAGCAGGAGTCATACCAAGCAACAAGGGTAGCCTTGGGACAAGTGTCCCCCTTTCCCCTTTGAGAGAGAGGACTTGATAAATGCAAAATCAATCAATTAAATCTCCTAAATTATCATTGGACCCCTTGGATGGCCAACCAATAGGCTTCAGGCACACCATGAGGGCAACATGAGGAGGAACTTGACAAGTGTCCCCTTTGCTTTCTTTGTACTAGGCATGCCTTGTGTGAGTGTGTGCGCTCCTTGCCGCACTGTCGAAGCAAGGGACTTGCCTATCACTGTGTGCGAGCCACAGACGGCTCCAAGCACACAACTAGCTTAACTAGTAAGCTCAAAAGAGGGCAATGGTGTGTCACTCACCACTCTATGCTCCTGCCGTGGAGGATTCCTCGCCGCGAAGAAGAAGGAGACGCCGCTACGTCGCGCTCAACCGCTTCACCGCCGTCGTGCCGCCGCAATGCTCGATCACACACACACACTCTCTCTCTCAAGTACACACACACACACAGTAGTACACAAGGAGATGGAGCAAGAGCACTCTTCTTGCATTGCACAAATGAGAGAATCCTACATTTTAGGTTTAGAATGACTTTTATATGGGCTTGCCCCATTCACACTTGGGCGCCCATGCTTAGCCAACTAATCCCTTGAATGTCCCAAGTTAGAGTGCGCCTCTCATCGGCGATCACTCTTACCCTTTTCCTATTGGACCGACAAGCCCCATTCACACTTGGGCGCCCATGCTTAGCCAACTAATCCCTTGAATGTCCCAGTTAGAGTGCGCCTCTCATCGGCGATCACTCTTACCCTTTTCCTATTGGACCGACAAGCCCGGCACCTGACTCTACCAAATACATAATACACGTCTGTCGTAGGTGATGGGGTGTCCGTGAGCCGTGAGGGTTAACATGCCCCCCTTCCTGATGTAGATTCCGTCCTCGGAAGCTATTGAGTTGAAGCTCGTTCGTCGAGGTGGAAGAGCATTTGAGATGAATGTCCTTAGCCTTCTTCAATCACTGCAAAATCAAACAACATTGGTACAGTAATTGCATTCTCATAAGCGATTAAAAAGCATATGCAGTTTTAGGCAGACAAATCGATTGGTAACAGAAATTTAAACAATTTGTCAGCAAATAAACATTAAATTGCAATATAATCAAATGCATAAACAGATGTAAAGGTAAAAAATTAAACAAGTCTGGGGTTGCTAATTTAACGGTCGAAAGGCACTAGAGATCGACTATTAATACCATGGGTAAGCTTCTTAATTTTCTCTTGTTAATTAAGTTGTTTAATCGCGAGAGCCAAGTATTTCATGTTCGAGGGCTGACTAGAGGCTATACCTAGAGGACCTTGTAGTTAAACTACGATAAAAGGAATTTCTCATGAAATCATCGCCTGACTGATTACCTTTTCTTTGACCCCCCAAAGTCTTTTCACAATGATTCAATTTTGATGTGTGTGCTTATTTTGTATACCTTGGGTTTTTTTCTTTTTAAGGAAAAGCGCCCACACTGGGAACCTCTAGGGCTCTAGTACCATAGGCGATACATGTGAGTGGAGTACCAGTTTAAGCAGGGATTTCTCTTCCAGCTTAAAATTTTACATTGTGGCACTTTGATTTTTTTTTGTTTTGTTTGTTTTCATCATTTTAATTTTGTAGCTTTGGGGGGTCATATAACTCTGATACACCTCCCCAGGTTCATCACACTAGTAAACTCCCTTTATAATACTTAAGCTAAAGGTCAATAGGGTCAAGCCCACTAGAAAGCCCTAGTACATTTCACACAATGCTGCCTAAATCGGATTAAGAACCTAAGTAACCATTGTTTATTAGGAAGGCATTCCCCATGGTATTAAGAGAAGATTTATAACTCCTAGCTTGGTCAAACTAGCTTAGTCGGACTGCTTGATTTTTAAACCTAGACAAGTGATTATGACAAAAAATTACATTGAATTAAATGTTTGATACTAAGAAAATGCGGTGAATATTAGGCTACCAATCACAATTAAAGCAGACAAACATGGATGCAAAATAGATAGGGGCAATGCTAATGGACAAAAAACACCTGTTTGTGTTGATGGTCGTGCTTGATCTGAAGTGTGAACGAGAGAAAGGTTCCATGAAGGTCCAAATTCTATCAATAGCAACACGTTCCTGTACACACTAGGAAACAAAAGGAATACCTCCAGGAGGCACATTAGTGGGAAAAGGTACCAACACTTATTGAACACAACAAAAAACATAAGGAACCCTAACCTAATTATTTGCACTCCCCCTAGAGAGTCAAGGGAATAGGATATTGTAGAGGTTGGGGGGAAACCCTAAGGCTAAACCCCTATCCTCGTCGTCGAGATGAACAAAGTCATCATCCATGAGACCATATGTGCCATCCGTGTAGTCCTATAAATTTTCTTCTTCATCATAGGTGCCCATGTTTACTAAGAAGGTCACTAGACGCCTATAGTCATCTTGGTCAAAAGGGTAGGCTTGTGCAATGGGAGAAACGCTCTCTACTAAGTATGGATAAGACGTGGTCAAGAGACGTATCAGCCATTCTAACTCCTCAAAATTCCTCTCACATGCTAGCGTACCTATCAAATCCCATTCACATGCAAGCACTGGAAAGACCATGTGAAACATTTGTGAGAAGTAACGAGGGTACCTCTCACCCAAGGCAGGAGTGGATGACTCTAGCGTACTAGCCATATCTGTACACGCAAATAGATGATGGTTAGAGTGCAAATATTACAAGGGTCGTGTTCTTGTGCATAATTTGTTTTTATGATTTTGTGTTATGGCTCATGCTCTTTTACTTTTTTATCTTGTTTTTGTGAGTATAAGGCTTTATATATACATTCCCTAAGATTGGAGATTAAGAGGTCAGGGATAAAGGTGGAGAGGGAAGCAAGTGAATAATGGATGTCAACAAACACTCCCCCCTTCCTTGGGTAGATCATACCGTTTGAAATGATGTCGTCACCCTTTGAAACCAGTTGTTCCAAGTTGTTATAGGTGAAGATTTTTGCCATTAGTTTTCTATTACCTTAGGTGCCTCGTCGAGTTGCAAGGGTGGTAAGGTACTCTCCCAGGATCGAACTTGAATTGGTTCATCAGGTGATTCTTGAACACTGGAAGGTGTGGATTCCTTTGTAGCTTCATGGAGGTCCACTATTGTAGGTGGAGGCTGTGTAGAAGCTTTTACCTCTATGGATGTATTACATGAGGAGCTAGAAGCCTCATGGAACTCCCCCCTTCCTAAGCTAGGTGGAATAAATTGGTTTTTCCTTGGAGCCCAAACTAGCTCTGGACTAGGTGTGTAGCATTCTATGATCTTTTCCTTCCCACGGTCTGCCATTGGCTTTAGCGTTACACTGTTTGACTCATATGGGTTTGTTGTCAATAGGGAAGGACACATTTTACGTTTAGGTACCCAAATTTGCTCATTTCCATCATAGTAGCCTTGGGCTTCTAATAGTCGTTTTGGAATCCATCGTGATTTGGTCTTGACTCTCCTAGAGCGCGCTCTTGGTTTTCCAGGGAAATTTTTTCTTGAAATGGATGGGAGGGTTGAGGTAGTTGGAAGTAAGGCCTTGGGGACCCATTGATATGTACTCTTAGGTCGTGCAGGTTGAGTACTTGCAATATTACTGCTTGCTGCGACTACAAGTGTTGAAGTGTTAGGTTCATGGGTAGCCGGCAAAGACGAGTTAACCACCTTGGCTTGTGAATGTTGGCTATCCTTCAACTTTGCTAGAGTTTGCAACGTAGGTGACTTTGCTTGAATGATAGGGGTAAGAGTCGGTGGTCGCGTCGTGACACTACCAGTATCCCAATCAATAGTGCATTTGGTTGCCAACATCCACGTGCGTCCCAGGTTTACGTTGCCTTCCATAGCTCCCGCGGGCATGACTAGAAACCTCTGCACTATGCTTCCATTGTCATAGACAACAGGGGTCTGAAGGACTCCAAGAATAGCAGTTTTCTTTTTATTAATGCCCTTGACTTGCATCGTACTCGGGGATAGGGTCAGTTTCCCTAATTGACACCAAACTCCATAGGATAACAAATTGTGTTTAGCTCCCGTATCTAATAAGGCATTGTATAGTACTTTCCCATAGGGGCTATTTAGCTCAATTGGGTATCGTAGGGGTGGCTCAGATTCTAATGAGTCGTCATCTGTGTCCTCGAAAAATGCTTGCGTGATTCCCATATTAGCCTCTCGTTGGCGTCTAAGACGTTGTTGTCGTTCTCGAGCCTCAACTCTTGCTTGGATTTTTCTAAGCACTGCTTGTTCCTTGGCAGCCTTCTTTTGATGAATGGCTTGCAACTCTTCCTGGCTTAGAGGATCATAATATCTTTTGAATTTACTCCCATTAAGGAATCCAATGGTTTCAACTCCATCTAGAGTCTCCACACGAATGGTACCTTGCGGGGTAATTTCACACACTCGATATGGTCCCTTACTAGCGTATTTCAATTTCTTCTTTTCATTACGTACCCTGTACATAAGAACTTTATCACCAACCTTGATGTCTTTATCCTTTAAATGGCTATCAAACCACTTCTTTCTCCTATCCTTCTCCACTAGAGCATTTCGCACAGCTAATTGTCTCTCTTCATCTAGCCTTTCCAGGGTATATAATCGCTCAACTAAGGGGTTACCATCCCAACCTTCTTGAGAAGCTACTCGAAGACTAGGAATGACAAACTCCCATGGCATAACTGCTTCTTGGCCATACACCATCTTAAACGGTGTGCAATTAATAGCAACTTTATACGCAGTATGATAAGCCCATAAAGCTGATGTAAGCTTTAGGTCCCAATCAGTGCGATGAGCCTCAACTGTCTTTGTCAAAATGGAGATGAGAGTTTTGTTGGTACTCTCAGCTTGGCCATTTGCTTGGGGATAATAGGGTGTAGACTTGTGGTGAGATATCATGAAGTTTGATGTTAGTTCTTTTATTACTTCATTTATAAAATGAGTTCCATTGTCACTCACAAGTTCAAAGGGGCATCCAAAACGTGTGATAATGTTCTCAAAGAGGAACTTAGCTGTTGTTTCTGCATCTGCCTTTCGTGTTGCTTTTGCTTCAGCCCATTTGGTTACATAGTCGGTAGCCACAATGATATATCGTGATTGCGTGTTACGTGCAGTCGGACTAATCGGTCCTACAAAGTCTAAGCCCCACTTTTCAAATGGTTGGGTTACCTTGATGGGATGTAGAGGCATCCTATCCCTTCTTTGTGGCTTCTTGAAGCGTTGGCATTCATCACATCCCTTTGCAAAAAGTGATGCATCCTTAAACAGAGTGGGCCACTAGTAGCCTGACTGTAAGATCTTTCGGGCAGTCAACTTTCCTGAAAAGTGACCACCAACTACGCCCATGTGTGCCTCTTGTAGAATATATAAATACTCATCCTCGCGGGCACAGCGTCTAAGAACATCATCTTTTCCTCTCTTATAGAGAGTTCCAGCCAGTAAGCAATAGGGTTCGCATTCCTTGATTAATATTCAAGCTATATCTTTTCGTAGCTCTTTGGGTGGAAAACCATTAACTAAGAAGTTAACAATCTTTTCACTCCATTCAGGCATTGTCTCAACAATAAACAAAGGAGTATCAGACAATTCATCATCAACCCCCGTAGGAGCTTCGCCATTAGGGATACGAGATAAATGATCCGCCATGACATGTTTCCTCCCAGGCCTCACAACAACGGTGAAGTCAAACTCAAGAAGAATTAACAACCATCGTGTAATTCGACCTGTGGAACACGGCTTGTTTACCAAATATAGCAATGCTTGATGATCAACATAAAACACAAACTTGGTAGCAAGAAGGTAATAGCAAAATTTCTTTACTGTGTAAATCATAGTTAGACCTTCGCGCTCTGTAGTAGTGTAGTTCATCTTGGCATCATTTAATTGGCGACTTGCAAAGATGATAGGGTAGTCCAATTTATGTTCTCCTGGTTGAGTTAGAACACACCCAATAGCAAAGTTTGATGCATCAATATGCACATGAAAAGGTACATTCCAATCAGGTGTTCGCAAGATTGGAGCACTTGTTAGGGCCTTCTTTAATAACTCCTAAGATTGATGACATTCTTCCGTCCAGTGAAACTCGATAAGAAGCTTGTACAATGGACGCGCTATCTCGGCAAAGTTTAAAATAAACCTTCGATAATAACCAACATGGCCCATAAATCTTTGAACTCCTTTATAGTTCGTAGGTGGTGGCAAATCGGCAATGGCTTTAATCTTACTCTCATCTGTGGATATCCCATTCTTGGACACTATGTGCCCTAGAATGACTCTATGCTTAACCCAGAATTGGCATTTGAAAGGGTTCAATGAGATGCGATAAAATCTTCACCTTTCAAATATTTTTCGTAGATATAACAAATGCTTCTCCCAAGAAGAATAAACACAAAGGTCGTCTAGGAAAGCTTCACAAAACTCCCTTAGAAATTCTTTAAACGCGGTGTTTATTAATCGTTGGAATGTAGCAGGGGCATTTGTTAAGCCAAAAGCCATAACACGAAATGCAAACACTCCAAACTCTGTGATAAAAGCAGTTTTAGCTTGGTCCTCTAATGCAATTGTGATTTGATTGTAACCAGAGTACCCATCTAAAAAGCTATAAGCTTCCTTGCCCGCAACTCTTTCAAACACATGTTCTGAATATGGCAAGGGATAATGATCTCTCGTAGTGGCTGCATTAACTTTCTTGAGGTCCACGCACACTCTTAGTTTCCCATTCTTTTTTAGCACAATGACTATTGGAGAAACCCATTCTGAGTGCTCAATAGGGTATATGAATCCACATTGGATAAGTTTTTCAATCTCCTCTTGTACAATTTTGGCGTACTTAGGATTCATTGGATAGGGTCGTTGCTGGACGGGTTTAGCAATGTTGATCATGGGAATTGTATGCTGCACCACAAAAGGTGGAACGCCCTTCATGTCATGATATGTCCAAGCAAAGATATCCTTGTATTCCTTGAGGAGCTCCTTAAGTATAGCCTCTTCAGTTTCGGTAAGGTCTTGAGCAATAAAGACTGGTTTAGACTCCTCACCTGGTTCTGCTAATTCTATCTCTTTAACTACCGCTGGACCATCATAGACTCCACTGCTTCCATTGGTAGGTATTCGTTGGGCTTTGGCATACACAACCTTTCGCTCCCCCGTGGTATAAGATTTAAAATGTTCAGGAGCCGTATGTAAGTCAGCAGACTCTTGTCCTGACAGAGACCTTTCTTTTAGTTCTGCCTCCTTTTGTTGTTGTGCTAACCCTCGGTTTTGACGTCTTCTTATAGTTCGACTCAATTTCGGCTCTGTAACCTCCAATTGAGCGAGGTCAATGGGTCGCGGGCTACACCACATGACACTTTGGAGATGTTCACCCCAATTGTCTACTAGCTTTCGATGAGCATCACATGCCCCTAGATAGCTAAGCCATTCTGCAGTAGATCTTTCCTTGTTTATCCTAGCTCTCACATTTGCTCGATATCGTCGTCTCTTATATGACCTTTGTTTCTTGTTAAGGTTTTGATTTTGGTAAATGTTTGAACTCGACTCGCCTGATAGTTCTTCGCTTGTATCTTCTTCACTCTCATATAATTACCATAGACGGTCATACTAGGCCTTGAGTGTTTAGTTTCTATACTTGGTTCACTCGATGTTTCCTCAGGTTCTGAATCCATTTCTCCCTGAGATTCCGTTTCTGATGTGTATTGGCCTGAAGCCTTTGAGGAATCATCAATTTCACTCTCAGGTAGGTGTGCCTCTTTCTTATCATCGGATGTTACATGCGCTACACCTAACATGTTTACTGGTGCAATGTGTGGTATCTCTTCCCCATCTGGTGTTACCCAGGTTGTTCCTCTAGCTCCCCATGTATCTATAGTTGCCGCTAGGTGTACCCAATCGACATTGTCTGACTCAGCCATTCCGGGTAGGATATCCATATAAGGAGAGTTCTCTCCAATATCCGTGTCTTCGTTACACGTGTAACAATACTGTAATGGAGCTGAGTGAATTGTTGTGTCTGATCGATTATCAATGATGAATTTATTTCCTAGAGGATGTGTTCGACCACTTAAAAGATCAACTCGAATGACAGAGTCTTGGAACTGTAAGTAGACGTGGTTTTTGGACCAGTCATGCACCATTTTTGCTTCCCTCATGAATGGACGCCCTAAGATCATCTCAAATGACATAGGATGCTTGGAAATCCATAACAATGAAAGTATGTCTTACCTTGTGTCCCAAGACCTTGATCCTGAGATCCTTTAGCATTCCAATAGGCGTAACAATAGATCCATTAGCCATTTTTACCACTACGCTTGTGGATTCAAGGTGAGGTCTCCCCATAGACTCCCAACAACTCTTTGTCACCATGTTGACTCCCGCACCACCATCAAGGACCCCCTTTACAGTTAATCCTTTAGTAGTGATTGGTAGAGTAGCATTAGATTCATCACCTTCAAAGTATTTCCCCAACTTGTTAACGGGTATTTCAATTACAGATTCATGTCCCGCTAGGTCAGATGGTGGTGCTAAATGTTCCTCATCATTCATTACCGAGTCAGGTTTGTTCATATGTGCAAACTGTGGTAATCCGGCCTGTAATTCTCCATTGAGAAACGCTCGCAGTGCTAGGAATAATTCTGGATCTCCGTATAACTTAGATATGATAGTCGTACGTATTTCTGAGGACATGAAATCCATCAGCTTGGCAACATTTAATGGCATCTTGTGAGACGTAGGACCCTGACAAGAGAATGGTGAAGATGGAATCTTGACTTCCTCAAGGGGATCGGGCATTCCCTCACCAAACATTCTCTCTAGTAGGAAAGGTGTGTATCCACTTTCAGATGTCCTACCCTCACTCTCTTCCCGAATGATACTGGGTATAGCTAACGGTCTGTAGTTATTGTGAGGTTGAACTTGTGTGGGAAACACAGTGTCCGACATCTGGATATGTTTGGGTTCAGATTCTAATTTTCGTTGAGTTTCTTCCACCAAACCCCTCAATTGTTGGACTCGTTCAATTTCCACTGTTGGGTTTGGATAGGTTCCAATCTTTCTCTTGCAATCCTCATTTTTTGTCTCTCGTGGCTTATCTTGGGGGTTCGCAACTGGGTGGTTTAACTTTGAATACTCTTTTGGTGTTCGTCGTAATTCCCTCTCGTGATCCTCCTCACTGGCTTTTTCCTTTGTAGTAACAGTTTTGGTCTCCATGGTCTCTATCGAATCTGAGTCATCCTCAGGGTCATTCATATACACGGGATCCTCTCCTGTCCCTATGTTAGTCTTTGAACTAAGTTTTGAGCTAGAAGCATTAAGGGATTTCTTTCTTCGTGTTTTCTTCTTTCTCGCTCGGCCAATGGATGCAGCATCTCTCTCTTCGAGGATGTAATTTTGCTTTTGGAACATCGATCGTGTGAGTGCATTCACTGGTGCTATGTTTATAGTTGGTGGTGTCCCATCAACAATCTCTATTAAGTTCAATGGTGTGATTTTTGGTGCGTTTGGATTGTTAGGACACTGTGCGATCAAATGATCTATGCCGCAACGATTACAAGTGAGTATTGGCATTGCCAATGCACTCCCTTGACTTGTTTGCATTAGTGCAGCATTCTTTTGCATTCTAATGGGGCACTCAGCTACTCGATGGGGTCCACCACATTCGTAGCATTGAAGAGGTGGTCTCCTAGCAAAACTATTAATGTTTTGGCCTCTTGCTGCTAGCGCAGTAGCTTGATATACCAGTTTGATTTGTCCCCAATGGTCTTCCATATAGTACATGGGACACTCCTCAAGCATGTCGACTCCATAGGTGATACTAGAGTCTATGTCCTCTTTGCAATCTACATAAGTACTAGATGACTCGCAACCTATTTGGTTCATAGGTGTAACTCTTGGATGAGGGGGTTGCGGTCCTAGCACTGGAGGTGGCAACGGTGTGGTTTGGACCACATTTTGGGTTCTAGGGACCATGTGCTGTAATGGCAACTGTTGCTCCATGGGTGGGGTAGGCATCAATGCAGGAACTCGAGGTGAGTCTGCCCAAGCTATAGGCGGTCTATTTTCCATGATGTGTTTAAGCATTAGGCAATCCTTCGCTTGATGGCCATACCTACCACACGCGTTACAAGTCCCGTTAAACTTTACTCTGAAAGTAGGGCATTCACTCGTAGTGTGTGGGCCCAAGAAAATTGAGCACCATTGTTTCTCCCTTCTTGGATACATATGAGTGTTTTGTGGAGCACGATTACCCCTAAGGCTTTCTTGGATGGCCTTGGTGAGATCTGCCAAAGTCATCTCAGATATCGTTTGCTCTTTCACGATTGTCTTTATCTTCATTGGCTCATGCCTTGACGCTTGCGAGCTACTAGACTTCGGCTCGGCAGACACTCTTTCTCCTGCAATCATTAAATTATCCTCCAATTGGATTGCATTCATGGTGACTGCTTCCCAAGTAGTGATACCTCTAATGACTAGGCCATTATAGATACTTTCATGTCGTAGTCCCCTAATGAATCTATCGAGCAATTGCTTGTTGTTGAATCACTCGTTTGGATTGCATCGAGAATTCAAATTCTTTAGGCGACTAATGAAGTCTCTCACGGATTCACCTTCTTCTCGTTGGGCTTTCTGGAGCTGAGAGGCTACACCCCAAAGTACTCCCTCTCGTATGTGCTCTTTCAAGAACAATATCCTAAGAGTAGAGTAGATTGTTTTCTCTTCTACTCTTAAGGTTCTATACCAATCTCCAGCCTTTCCGCTTAGGGTCAAACTCAAAGCCTTACACTTATGTAGCTCATTGTGCTCTTCCAAGGAATCGCACACATGTTCAAAGACTTCCATATGCTTTCTAGCATCTCCGTCTCCACTGAATTTATGTGTGAGCTTAGCTACTTGAACTGCCTTGCTCCTCGGCTCTCTATCAGGTGCACTACGCATGTTTTCCGCAATAGAGCGACCAATAGTTTGAGAAAATGCTGCCAAATCTCCTATTTGAGCAGGTATAATGGGTGTATGTGCTCTTGGAACCACATGTGAGATGGGAGTTGGCCTTGGCCTTGGCATACGCGCGGCTCTTGGGTCCCATATTTCGTATGGTGGTGTACCAGACGGTGGTCCAAAGTTTACAGACGTGGCCCTAGGCATAGGGGGTGCCTGATATGGCATGTTATTATTAAATGGCATGGCTCCACTTGTATAAGAGCTTGGATAATGCCATTGTGGATTGTAAGCTCTTGGAATAATCAGAGGTGTAGGAGCTACATGAGGCTGAGGTACGACAGGTGCACATGATTGATACATACATGTAGGTATAGTTGGGGGCACTGTGCTACTAGGCATCGGCGCAGTATTAACAAATGAACTCCATGGTGTACTTCTTTTCATGCTCACCACTGGGATATGCATGGTAGCCGTAGTGTCATTAAGAGAAAGATGAGCTAGATCTGGGAAGGTAAAGCTGCCACTTGTGGGCTCAGATTGTACTGAGGCTCCCGGCGAAACAACATATGGAGGATCAATGGGGCTCACTGAGGGAGTCTCCATTTGTGATAGGGTTGGTTGGTTGGCCTTTCCCGTATCCAAGAATCTCATTAGGCCTGTTGAAGGCATGTTGATCCCTGTGTTCTGTCTTTCTAACTCGACAATCCTATGGAAGACATCACAGACTTTCTATTGTTGCTCATCTATGCTAGTAGCACCCGATGTGGATTGTAGAACATCTAACCAACCCACATGATAGGTGTGTCCTATGTACCGATCAGTTAAAGATTCTGCTTGTAGGTCATACTCCCAATTTTCGTTTAGGAATATCCCATCTAGGCCTGGCGTGCTGGAGGTTTCCCTCGAAGTGGAAGCATTATTGCTCCCCATCGCTTGCCCCTCCGTGACTGCTACCTTGGGAGCACTCGGTTGCTCGGCTGGCATGATTGTTGTCATAGGAGCCTTTGCTTTCAGGGCTCGACTTTGTTCTAGCCTTCGTAGGTTCTCAATTTCCCTCTCCCTTGTTGCTTGCATATAGCGTTCGATCTCTTGTACTTCGGCAAGACTCCTACCATCGGGTAGTAGAACCTCAGAGGGAGATAGTCCTAAAGGATCAGGAGGTGCAATGGATGGAACATTCACATGCACACTCTCAAGAAGCATAGGGTCTATTTTAGGCATGAATGACGAATTTACTTCCCCACTCCCTTCATTTATTTCATTAACCGCATGTTCGGAGCGAGTAGCTCTACTAAGGGTCTCTTTTAAGCGGCTAAACACGTTGGACCCGGGCCGTGGGCCCATGGCATGCATGTCTTGACTTGAACTATCAGGGTTTAGTGTAGGATACCCCTCCATGACTTCGTAGTCAGAGGAAGAATCACTAGATGCGATATGAGGATCTTGGGTCGCGCTACCTTGAGTCCCGGCCGAAGGTCCAGAACCTAGGGTGGAGGAATAATGGGTGCCCGCGTAAATGGAGGCACTACCAATATGCTCGTGCTCTAACACTCGTCCAGAGCGTAGGTTCATATGACTTTGATCCCCTAGAAGTGTCAGTGAGTGCCCGTGAAGGCTGCTCACCTAGTATTTTTGGGTGTTTTGCAACCCAAGTCTTTTCTTATTTTTTTTATTTTTTTGTCCTTTTTTTTCTTTTGACCCAGCTATAGAATAGAACGTATGATAGCTCAAAACGAGCGTCTCGGTCAGAGGGATGTGCCGTGCTTTACAGCCCTCCGTTTGGTCACTTTATGCCCTCGGAATCCCTAAAACCGTCAATTTCTAGTAGGGAACTAGGCTCAAATTAGAAAGTCTAAGGGTGCAAGTGGGAAGAGAAGGGAGGAGAGTGGAGGACTTGCCCCACATGCTCTCATTCCCTCTTGAGGGGGTAGGGTATATATATAAGAGTGAGTCTAGTATATATCGTTAGACTGAGGACTGAGGCCTAGGCCTGGGCTTGGGCTTGGGCTTGGGGAAATGATCCCGATCAAAATTTTAGTGTAGCCCCCCAATCACTCACGCTTAAATATTTTCGGATTTTTTACAATTTTTTTTAATTTTTAATTTTTTTAATTTTTTTTAAATTTTTGGTCGACGACCGCGCGCGGTTTAGGTGACCCTTTCTTGGCCACACACACTGTCAACACCTACCTAACCTCTCTATCAACAGCTCACAGCTCACTACCTTATCTACTTACTAACAGTGCTGCTAACCACTAACTAATCTGTTAACCACTCTGCTAACTGCTTACTGACAGTGAGCTAACTGTCCACCTACTTCCTCTCTCACTACCTTACTGTGCAAGGACTGTGTGCAGGAAAACCTTAACAGAAAACTGTGTACAGATTGTGTGCAAACAGAAATTGCTAACTGTCTACCTACTTACTCATTCACTGCGAACAAGCTAACGACTACTAATTGTGCAAAGACTGTGTGCAAACAGAAAACACAAGATTATGCAGAAATCACAGAACTTGTAGACAATACAGAAATTAACAACTTGCAGAAAAATAACTCATTCCTCTTCCTCTTCCTCTTCTTTCCTACTACAAACAACTCATAGAAGAAGCACAAAGTGCCTCTTGGGCTTAGTGCAGGGCGATTCCCTGGCAATGGCGCCAAAAATGTGCGCTCCTTGCCGCACTGTCGAAGCAAGGGACTTGCCTAACACTGTGTGCGAGCCACAGACGGCTCCAAGCACACAACTAGCTTAACTAGTAAGCTCAAAAGAGGGCAATGGTGTGTCACTCACCACTCTATGCTCCTACCGTGGAGGATTCCTCGCCGCGAAGAAGAAGGAGACGCCGCTACGTCGCGCTCAACCGCTTCACCGCCGTCGTGCCGCCGCAATGCTCGATCACACACACACACACACACACTCTCTCTCTCTCTCTCAAGTACACACACACACACACAGTAGTACACAAGGAGATGGAGCAAGAGCACTCTTCTTGCATTGCACAAATGAGAGAATCCTACATTTTAGGTTTAGAATGACTTTTATATGGGCTTGCCCCATTCACACTTGGGCGCCCATGCTTAGCCAACTAATCCCTTGAATGTCCCAGTTAGAGTGCGCCTCTCATCGGCGATCACTCTTACCCTTTTCCTATTGGACCGACAAGCCCGGTACCTGACTCTACCAAATACATAATGCACGTCCATCGTAGGTGATGGGGTGTCCGTGAGCCGTGAGGGTTAACAGAGTGAGTGTGTGTTCTCTCATCCCCCCACATGTAGGGGTCGCCCCCTCCTTGTAGGGATTAGATATTTGACTTTTGACACCTCAAGCCCCTCAAGCCTAGGCCCAATTCCCACCACAAGCTTGGCCCTTAAGCACTTCAAGCTTGGGCTGGGTTCTCACCTCAAGTACAACCCTAGCATGTCAAACACCTCAAGCATCTCAATCATCAAGCACCTCAAGCACCTTAAGCTTGGGCCGGGTTCCCACCTCAAGCACCTCAATCTTGGGCCGGGTTCCCACCTCAAGCTCAGCCCTAGCTTACCTAAGGGCAAAGGACTTTTACACTAACTATTGGAGGTATTCAATGAAGCTAACCCTAAGGTCTTATGCTCGATTGGTTAGCCTTGCTCTTTGATAGACCATCTCTCTTATGGGCCCCTTTACCATTGGTCTCGTGTTCAAATAGATCTATACGCACATGTCTACATCTTAACCTTTGTTCCCGTTTATTCTCCCACATTGAGTGATCACTTTAATATGAGAAAATCATTTGGGTTTGGTTAGATATTAGATTTTATGACAAAACCTAGTGATAAATGGCACTTGTGAACCGAGCCGTCGATTGTGAGAGCGAACTATTAAATGCCCCATTGTGTTTGGTGGGCTATTATTGTGTACAATTGAGTTCTATTGTAGGGTATATGTTAAGGTATTAAAGCCCAATGCCCCCCCCCCCCCCCCCCCCCCCGCCCCCCAAAAAAAAAAAAAAGCTGCCCATTGCCTTGGGGGAGACTGTGGATGTAGGGTTTGAGAGAGAGAGAGAGAGAGAGAGAGAGAGAGAGAGAGAGAGAGAGAGAGAGAGAGAGAGAGCTACACTACCTCCTTCTCCCGTATTTTTGGCAATGTTTTTCAAGCCATTCGACTATTGCCATTTCAATTGTGGAAAAAGCATGTGTAAGAGATTCTGCCTAATAAAGATATTTCCACTATCGTATGTGACATATTTACAAGCGTAGTGGTTAGGACACGTTGCTTGTATACTCAAGGTCATTGCTAGTTCAATTTTTAGTAAGCACTCGATGGGGATGGCTAATGATCGTGCTATACATCAATGCAACACTGGAGAATGAGAGCAAGGAGTTTCTATAAGTTTGTCCTTGTTGAAACTGTCAGATTGAGATGGGAGCTTCACTAGTGAGCCTTGCCAACTTGTTGAAGAGGTATAGAGGGTGACCATGCAGAATGCTAGCGCTCTCTCTCTCTCTCTCCCCCCCCCCCCCCCCCCCCCCCCAAAAAAAAATTTAAAAAATAAAAAATAAAATAAAATAGAGAAATGGTGTAAATCACCCCTTTGTCAATATATATATGCCAAAGGAAGAACTTTTTGGGGACCCACATGTATATGACAAGCCAAATGTAGTGGCACAACAATAAAAGTGTATGCATGCATGCCTATCAAACTTGGTGGAAGGAGAAGTGATTGAAAGGTCTTATCAATGACCGGATAAGGTTAGGGATTGACACCAAAACATAAGCGCTTTCTGGGGATGGCCAACGATGGTGCTATGCATCAGTGCAACACCACAAATTTGAGAATGATATCAAGACTAAAAGTGAAGTCCTTGTTGAAGTCGTTAGCCCGAGATGGGAGCTTCATAGGTGAGGCTTAATCAACCTTGGCATCTTGTTAATGAGCTCAGAGAGCATACCAAGCATAATGCATGGATGTGATGCCGAGAATAACATCTTAAGTTCTGGTTCTAAAGTTATGCTCTACTTGCCTACACTAGCTTGGCTGCCCACGGGCTTTATGAGGCTGGGTGCCCTCACCCTGAATTCCAACATAGTCGTAATCACACCATATCTCCACTTCCCAACCACCTTTATATACCCTTTTGTGCCTCCATATATACGATCCCTACACGTATGTCCATCTCTTGGAATAGGGAACTTGATAGTCCTTATTCCCATAAGCTCTTAGCCAAATCTCATAGGCCCCTAGTTGCAGGATCCTTGTCTTGACATTACTCCCCCTTAAAGAAGGGTGTCCATCTTGAAAAATACCAATGAAAAATCTCTTCTTAAGAGCACGAATGTTTGCCAATAAACCTTCATGAGGTGTATCTATCCGGTCATAGCAAAGGCTGAACATCTTAAAGCTGAATGATTGCAATTAGGATGACAACTAAAACCCATCTAGAGATTGTCCACTTGGCCAAAAGGGATCTCAAACTAGTAGAAGAGCTTATCCTCATTGAGGTGCTCCATTTGAATAAAACTTATTGCTCTTACTTGTTAAGAAACTTCTTTTGGAATCTGGAATGCTTACATACTTTCAGCTGAATGACTGGCATGTGAACTTGCCTATGACACATAAAAAAGTTTGGTGCCTTATATTAAAGTCCATGGGTACATTTACTCTCCATATACATAGTAAATTCCAAAACTAGTGTTGTCCAAGTGTAAAGAACAATAGCCTTGTATGGAGTGGCTATATGAATTGAATGGGCAAAGAGACCTTGCACCTATAAGCGAGCCACCAAGGGGTGCAAGCTAACAAAGTAGCCTGAATTCTACGCAAATGCACATGGCAAAGCACTCTAGTGCTTTTGCTTTCTAGTTTAGAAGCACTGCTCTTAAAAAAAAGCCATTTTCTTGGCCTTGTTTTTTTAGGTCAAATTGCTAAGGCAACCATGATTTATGCCCAAATCTAAGGATTCAGATTTCCCACATTGCCCTCCCCTTGGAACAAAGGCTGGTCCGAGCACTTTTTTAATTGCACCTATGTGCATGGGGTTGAACTCGGGACCCCACTGCTAATAAGCCAAGGAGATAAGTAGGAACTCTTTGACTCTTTGTTGAGTGTAGGGCCACATTTTTCCATAATATTCTTGTGCTCCAACAATGTGAAGGAGGTGGAGCTGAAAAAGGCAATGATAGGGTAGTTGTGGCCCTACACTTTTTCAAATTGCATCTATAGGCACAATGTTGAACTTGGGACCCCCCTACTAAGAAGCCAAGGAGATAAATAGGAGCTCACTGACTCTTTGTTGAGTGCAGAGCCACAACTTTCCATAATATTCTTGTGAGCTCCAACAATGTGAAGGAGGTGGAGCTGGAAAAAGGCAATGATAGGGTTTGCGACCTTGTGCAATCTAAAAGCACCCTAAAAGTACCCAAATTTTGGCCGCAAAAATAATGGTTCATAGAAATATAACACGGGATTGCTAATTTCAACCAGAAAATTTACACTATAGTTTTTTTTTCTGTTTTGAAGGTACAATTGACATTTTGAAAAATGCTGCTTGACTCGATGGCCACCCACAACACTAAGTTACACGGGGTCCGCGCGGTGGGATTGACGGTGTTGATCTCTGATGCGAATCTCGACGCAAATGGGTGGCCCAAAAAGACGCATTCTTGTGTGCACTCGCATGTATCGAACCTGGAACCCAGGTCACCCGGGTCCCGCGCAGATCATGTGCTCTCAATGGCAAACATAAGAGTTATAAATACTCAAGACATCCACTCCCCTCTTGTTTTCTAAATTTGTCCTTGTTTACTTCTATCTGACGGCGCTGCCCATATAGATTCCCGCTTGGAGTGCTGAGGAATGGCCATGATGGCGATCGACGTACGACACTACCATGACCTCATCAGAGTTGGGTAGAGTGGGGCAGCAGTAAGCAGTAAGTCTATGTTTCTGCATGCACGTGTTTGGGATGCAGTCTAAAGTGCATTTGGGTGCCTTGTAGGCCTTACACTCACATCCTGATCCGACTGTGGGAAAATGAAGACGGTCTTGTACCGCCAGCTTAGAGCTTACTGCTCTTTAGCCCAGTGCTTGCTTGGGGAGAGAATTGGTGTTGGCTGATCGTACATCTGGTGAGGTTTCCTCGCTACTTCCTTGTTTCTTTTGCGAGGAGTTTTGTTCGTACTTGAAGCTCTATCTTAGTTTTTAGTGTCAATTGGTTCCGCACATGCTACACGGGGCTTCATTTGGCTTGCCTCACCC
Organism: Adiantum capillus-veneris; assembly: GCF_014529385.1. NCBI lineage: Eukaryota > Viridiplantae > Streptophyta > Polypodiopsida > Polypodiales > Pteridaceae > Adiantum > Adiantum capillus-veneris. The sequence goes on along the minus strand of NC_140938.1, from coordinate 109,032,837 downwards.
ATGAGAAACTACCCAGCTAGGCAGATCATGTTCGAATGGAGTGCAACAGCGGATTACAATCACATACACAAAGAGGATTATGCATGGTGAGATACCATTGATCCAAATGGGGTTATGCTGGTCAGATGCGGAGCTAAGATTGCCAAAGCTAAGATTTCCTAAGCTTTCTTAGGCTTACCTTGGCTCTAAAGTAGTACTAGCACATTGACGTGGCACAGAGAGCTGACATGTGACATTTCAACATACATGCTCCACCATATATTGAACATAGAGGTATTTTACCCATAATAGGGCTACCAAACCTTTCTTCTTTCTGCATAACATAAGGAAAGATACTGACAGTTATATCCATGAATGCGTTTTGTCTTGTTGAATAAAACAGGTCAAGGATTATCATGTATGCTTACTCCAAAATCTGACCTAACAACTGAGAGGGACGACTAGAGATATAATTTGAGGATGGAACACAGAAAGATTGTCCAATCATCTGTCCAATAAGGGTGCATGACGACAACGAATGGTGTCGTCCACCATGGTTAACTCCTCAGGGTTGCAAACATAGCACCAGGTTGATGGTTGGGGTGCCGCCGAAGTGGTACCCAATACCAACAAAAAAATGATGACCGGTGGACTGAAGGGAACACTCAATAGGGGATGACAAAGCACCCCAAAAACTCCAAATGGCAATTCACCTGCGAAGGTGCATGAGAAGGAAGATATAGAGGTGCTGTGTCTCTCTTCATGAAATTAGTAAAGTTGAGTAGCACTCCTACTGCTTTACTTTGGTCTAGGGCATACGTGTATGGCTAGTGTGTCTCTTGGGGCTGGCTATGTGACGACTTGTTGATGTGGCAAGATCCATTGGAAGCTAGGGATGATCGGGAGCGTAAGGGGCAGCCAACTGGAGAACAAGGCCAATGCAAACTGCAAGCTGCTACATGGCAATTTACGCTGTGCCTTAGACGTGGTTTCAAGGAGTTTCTTTTGGATCTAGGGAATATGTTTGATCTTTCTAGAATGTAAATAATGCGAGTGGAAAGTGTGGGCACTCTCATCCCGCCCCCGAAGTTTGACACATGTGGTAATTGTCTATCTGCGGCACCCGATATGCAACGATGCGCGAATCGCCTCAAAAGTGATAAAAAATAGAATGTGGGTTTGTGGCCATGAAGTTTAGGTATCAAGGATCAAGCCTACAAAATTTGGTGGATTTTGGAGTCTGTTTGGTATGTTTCCTGCAAAAAATACCCGTCGGGGTTTAAAACTGGTCCTAAGAAAGTCATAAAAATAGTAAAACAAGGTGTGAGATGGCCTAGTTCTACACCCATTATTGGGCACTGACGACGTTAGTGGGGATGTCGTGGTATTTAGTCAATACTATGCATGATGGAGCTGATGGTTATATCGTCTTGTGGGTGACTACCATGGGTCTATACCTTGCACTTTCCTTAAGGGTGAATCTGGGCTTATCTTGGATTCATCTAGGTATATAATACTTTTTGCCACATCACTCAAGGTGCTGTGAGTGTCTAGGCTTGAGGAGTCTTTGTGGAGTTAATTATGAGCATTGTCCTCTGTGTGTGAAGGAGGAAGCACGGTTACTACAAGTGGTCTTATGCAGTCCCGTCTTGTTCGCATCCTGTTTCCGAGTGTGTGGAGGAGTGATTGAGAGTATTTGCGAGGAATTGAGGAAAGAAGGTGTGGCTTTCTGTAAGACTATGTGACTCTGTATTGGTGCTATTAGGGTCGAGGCTACACCAAAGAGTCCAAAAAGAGTAGAGTTTGGTGAAGCTTTTGCAATGGTTTGAGAGAGGCCTTTTGTGGCTTGAGTTTTTGATGGTTTTCCTTGTATCTTTTGGTCGCCATCGAGTGTGATTTCAAGCCTTGATCAACTCGACTCGCCTTGTAGTGTCTGCGGGCAGGCAAGGGTTTGTAGGTTGAGACGTTTGGAGCTTGAAGTGGGTTTGGAGGGAGGATTTACATTGAGCTCTTGAGTGGTTGTGTATGAGGTGAGAAAATTAAGTGAATTCCTTGTGTTATGTTGAGGTGCGAGGGGGTGTGAGTGTGCACACTGTGTCTTTTGCTCCATCATTTTTTGGCGATCCAGTTGGGGAGGGGAAATTTGCCGGTTGTGTACCCAGGTGAAATGGTTTTGTTGTGAAGTCTGAGAATCTTTGAAGAAAAGTGGTGGTGTGGTTGAAGCATAAGACTTCAACTTTTGTGGAATTACTCAAGCAAAGGAGAAGCAACTCCAAAGGGATGACGTATAGTAGGCCGATGTTTACAGGGAAGGAGGATGTGAAGGATTGGATTGCTGACTTTGAGTGGCATACACTTGGTATGCACATTGTAAATGATGAAGCAAAGCTTCATGTATTTCCTCTTGTACTAAAGGAGAAGCTCGTGAGTGGTTTGAAGGTTTGAAGGAAGACAAAAAGCAAACATGGGAACAGATAAAGCAGACAATTTTTGACAGGTTTGGAAAGAGACTGACGACAGAAGCAACGACAAAGTTGAGAGGTTTGTAACAAGATGTTGATGCTAACTTTCAAGAGTTTTTGCAACATTTCAAAGGACTTTGGGTGCAATTAGAGGTAGCATCCCAAGTACTGCTAAGGGATTTCTTCAAAGTACGGCAGTTTATGGACTATCTGCATCCAAGTGTAAGGGAGAAGAAGGTCGACTGCTACATTTAAAAGAGCAGTGGAAATTGCCGAGACCAAGAACAAAAAGATCAAACGAAGGTGGAGCAAGGCACATGTCGACCCAATGGTGGTGCAACCAATGGTTCATATGGTAGCGGATGACAGAGTGAAGCGAGTGGTTCAAGATCCTCATCCCGTTATAGCCAGGGCTTTGCATGATCTTGCTAGTCAGTCACAAGAGTTGAGGATTAACATAATGGATAGAAATTAAAGAGAAGAGCGGGTAGCTGGGCGAGGCAGGGGACGAAGGCTACAAGGAAGATGCTACAATTGTGGTGAAGAGGGTCACTATGCCCCTGATTGTCCTGAACCACCAAGAAAGCGAGGAGGGATGTAGGACGCCGTTGAGGAAGGGGGGAGGAAAATCATCAAGAATGAACACTAGAAGCACCACCGCAGCAACAATAACCTCAACCATTGCCTGCAAATGGAGAAGGTAGTGTCAAAGTCGACAATGCGGAAGCGTAGAGACCAAGGGGAGAAAGCACGAGAGAGAGTCTCCTGAACCTTGGCAATGAATAATTGATGTTAATACAATGGGGGTTGAGGGTTGCTTATATAGCAACCTCAATAAATTACCCTACCCAGACTTTGACAAATAAGTAAAGTAAATACTTAAAAGCCAAACTAAATAATGGGATCACATTGGGCACATTGGGCAGTTGACTTGAGATGCCAAAACTCTTAACGTTCTCTTTGCAGCTCATAATGGACATAAATAGTGAGATCAAGTCGATGAAGAAGCTACCATGGACACCCCAACAACTGCAAACTAGTGGATACACCTCGGATTTGCTAATCCTCAACTTTGTACCTTCGAAGAATACCATCGTGAGCATCAATTGTCTTTTAGAAAATTGAACTATAGACCACACTACGTCCAAGAATCCCCATTCGTGAAGTGTGAAGTTGTGAACACATCATGTCGAAATTACTTTCCAGACAATGAACTTTGAAACACATCCTATCCATAATATGACCAACAACAATGGATTGGTGCACTCATCCATAGTGTTTTAGATACGTCTGATTGGTTCCGTGCTAGATGCATGTGCATTGAACACGGATTAAAACACCGATAACCTGAACTTCAACACAAGGGTCTAAATTAATTATATGGAGCACTGTTTGCCCCTCTCTGCCACTCACAAGCCTCTCTCTGGTTGAAGTAGTGACGGCAATTATCCTTTGACTAGAAATCTAGTGTCGTGGTCACTGTGGTCGCCACCACGTGTGCCATGGTCATATTTATAACAACTGTTGTCGGACCTCGTAGGTACCGAGGCATATGACTGAGTACTCGTAATGCAAGCCTCGTCAACCTTGCCTTTGCCGTTGTCCTCTAGCAAACTCGTGCATTTGCTTTTGGCTTCATCTTGAGCCAAACAATTTACGGGTTTCCTTGAGAACCTTTGTAGAGCATATGTCGCTAATGGGATGATTGATTTGCTATCCATAGCCATTTGTTGGTTTTGGTCGATGTTGTTGGCACTTGAGCAAGGGGGGGACATGTTGAAGTTACAAGATCTGGAAATCTTGGGATCCTTCTTGCACTCCAAGAGATGGCCGCACCAACCAAGCCGCAAGTTTTCCAACTTGTACCAATTCCCAAGCTGGTCTACTCGTCTGCTACTGCACAAATTGGTGACGTGGCTGGCCCCTGGACACACTTTGAGTGGGCAGTAGATACACACACACCCCGGCTGGCAGATCCCGAAAAGTTCGCTGACATGCAGATGTGGTAGTACCATACGGACTCCCAGATTTGGGGGGGCATTTTCCGTTGATAGGCTGACGTGGCTGAATGTACGGATTCCATGATTTACGGGCAGCTGTACGGAGACCTGCTTTTTGCGCAACTAAAATCCTATGCAATATTTTGAGAAGCTTTTGGGGTCAAATTGCTTTATTTTGCAAAGTTTTTAAAGGAACAGCTTTTGGGGCTCTGCTTTTGGGCATCCCTTGTAACCTTTAAATTGGTGGGCAAGGCCTCACAACTCAGAGCATCTGGACGCAGAGTCTGAGAGTGAGCGCCTGCCTACTCTCGTACTTTGAACACAGATTAATACAGAAAGAAATACCGAAAGGGGTGCCAGTCTTTGGGGCCAATATTTCTAGGCATGGAACTCCACCGGGCCGTGTCGAATCAATTGCGAATTGTGGACTGTTTTTAAGTGAGTCTCTGTTGTGTCGCGGTAGAATCTTGACTTGGAGTGTCCAAGTTTGTTACAGTTGTATTAGAGCACAGAAAGATTCTTCTTCTACGGAGGATCTGATCCTTTTTGCAGCGCGCACAGCTTTTGAGAAAGATTCTTTGTGTCTCGACCCCAGACATATTAGCCACTCCCACCCTTCATACATCGCGCATTGGGCGCGCTCCCGTCTTCATCGCTCTGTCTTACAGGGCATAAAGCCATAAAGAATCCCAGATTACACACATAGGTTCTTGTGGAGAATCTGATAGAGATGACACCTCTCAGTGGGAAGGCAAAGAAAAGTTGAAGATCTGGCGCAGGAACTGAAGAAAAGAATGAAGATTCGGGCAATTTTTTTTCCAGATAAGTTTGTCAGAAAGGAACACAAACGACAACTACAGATTGGCATATGTGTGAACAGATTGATTAAGTACTCCAGGGATCCAAGATTGGCGAAACACCTGAAGAATTATCCGACTGATAAGATTTACTCGAGACGGCGTGTGGTCATTGCTTCTCCTCTCAGGTAGGGAGGAAAGCCGAAAAGACAGACGAGTGTAGAAAAGCGGAACCTGTATTCGCAGAAAGACATGGACAAGCACTCTTGAAAAGACGCACTTCTACAGAGCCAACCAATATGACTTCCTCGAAGACGAGCAAGACAACAAAAGAATTTAAAGAAAGTGGACAACCGATTAAATTTGAATCCTTTTCTGGGTTCCGAAATGCTCGAACATGGTGGTCCACTCTTCTTGTGAGGAAGGAAGCTCTAGTTACATGGTTGAAATTCAAAAGGCTCTTTATTTCTTCTCGGTTGACTTGGGAGTACGAACGAGATAGATGAACCGCTTGGAATCATCTTCGGATGACTAAGGGAGATTCTTTGGATGCTGATTGCGAGAGATTTTGGAGCTCTTTTCTACCACTACCTTCATTTAAGAAGGTCTCGTTTAAAGAACAGATTGAGCGGTTTTGCTGCGGACTTCCTACGGAGATCCGAGACTACTGCTCGGAACAAAAGTCAAATTCCATTCAAGAATTCATGGGTCATGCGAAACGGGGTTTTGCCATACACTTGGGCAATCTGACTTACCCCATTGATGAGAGTTTGACTCAGAGAACCCAACATACTTCTAATAATGAAAGTAGAAAGAGCAAGAGTTCCAAAGAAAAGAAAAGAAAGATACACGTCCCTGACAGACTCTTAGAGAAAGGGCTATCTATCTCAAAGAGGGGAAGTGTTTTGGTTGCGGGGAATTTGGACACATCTCCGCAAAGTGCCCCGAAAAGGCATAGCAAGAACAAATTGAAGACAGGCTAGAGAGTTCTAGAGCAGTAGATGAAAGCAGAACTGGTACCACATTGCGTGGGGCCCGAACTGAATCAGATGAACGAAAGTACAAAACTTTGCCGCACTTAGGGAAAAGTGATAGATCAGGAAACTCTCATTTTCTTTGATGGAGGAGCCAAGGCCAACTTCTTTTCACTTGAATTGGCGGCTCGATTTGGAATTACGCTCGACAGGCTGAGGCCATAGGCGGAGGTAGTTCTAGTGGCAACCGGACGGGATGTTGCCATTACACCGATCATTGGCAAACTTCGTTCGCAATGTCAGTGGTGTTTTGGGCACGAGGACTTCTACGTAATGCTCTTAGGAGGTTGTGACGTCCTCCTCGAAATCCCTTGGTAGCACAAGAACAACGCGGTGGTTGACTATTGGGCTGAGAAAGCGACTTTGACAAATGAAGGGCACAAAGATTGTACTTGATGAAATTCAGAGAACTGAATGATGATTGAAGGTCGAATATATTTTGACCTCGAAAAAGAACGCCAAGATTTTCTCCACAATCATGCTGATTGTTTCTCTGAGGGCCTGCCGGGCGAGTTGCCACAAGCTCGTCCTGAGGATCATACTAATGATCTGATACTTGGAAGCACACCACCGAACCGGCCACCTTACCGTGTGAGCCGAGCCCATAATGAAGCGATTATGAACCAAGTGAAAGACCTCTTGGAAAAGGGTCTTATCCAGCCGAGCACTTCACCTTACTGCTCTCCGATATTGTTGGTTTTGAAGAACGATGGATCTTGTAGAATGTGCATCGATTATAGAGCTCTCAACAAAATCACCATCAAGAACAGATTTCTGATTCCTAGGATTGATAATATTCTTGACCGACTATAGGGATCCTCTTGTTTCAGCAGGATCGATTTGAAGAGCGGATATCATCAAATCCGAATCGCGCCAGGAGATGTCTACAAGACAGCTTTTTGGACGACCTTCGGTTTATATGAATTTTTGGTGATGCCTTTTGGCCTTACCAATGCATCAAAAACTTTTAACCGAATGATGGACATGATTTTCAGAGAGTACAGATCTTTTGTTGGCACTTTCTTTGATGACATTATTGTCTTCTCCAAGGATGAGGTAGAACATAGACATCATGTGATATAGGTCTTTCAGGCATGATTGCAATAAGGATTAGTCACTCGGGCATCTGCGAGGTCCCGACTGGATCTAGGTACGATTGCTAAATACGTTGCCGATTAATCATGGTCTGAGATTGGAATGATTGTTGAATGTGATTTGTCATGTGATGTCCTGTGATGTGACTGTCAATAGGTACATGTGCTAGATGTGTTGTTCCTAGTGTGTCGGCACTAACCGTCAGTGTCTGTTAAGACAGTTTATGGCCTTTGTTTGCTTTGCAAGCGTAATCGAGGGCGATTACAATGCTTTCAAGAGAGGGGTATGTCACAAACTGGTGACGTGGTTGGCCCCTAGACACACTTTGAGTGGGTAGCAGACACACACACACCCCGGTTGGCAGATCTTGGAAAGTCCGCTGACATGTTGACGTGGCAGTACTATACGGACTCCCGGATTTTGCGGCGCATTTTTCGTTGATAGACTGACGTGACTGAGCGTACGGAATTCCGTGATTTACGGGCAGCTGTACGGAGACTTGCTTTTTGCGCAGCTAAAATCCTACGCAATATTTTGAGAAGCTTTTGGGGTCAAATTGCTTTATTTTGCAAAGCTTTTAAAAGAACAGCTTTTGGGGCTTTGCTTTTGGGCATCCCTTGTAACCTTTAAATTGGTGGGCAGGGCCTCACAAGTCAGAGTATCTGGACGTAGAGTTTGAGAGTGAGCGCTTGCCTACTCTCTTGTACTTTGATGCTAAAGCCCACTATCCTGCAACTGACTCAACACACCTGTAAAAGCACTCAAATGCTCAGAAGTTGACTTCGAGTCATCAAGATGCATATTCACTAACTTTCGCATCAAATGCACATGGTTCACAGGCGTCGTGTTCTCATAATTAGACTTTAGCTTTTGCCATATGCGTAAGCAGAGTCTAAACGCTTGATATCCGTCAAAATGTCATCATTGATAGCCTTCTTATTCAACTTGGCCCACTCTTCATCAGACAAACCTTGCGGCTTATTCTCTTCCAATGCATCTTCACAATCCTTTAAGAAAAGGATACCTTTCATGCGTTCTTGCTAGAGGTCGAAGCCTTGACCATCGAACCGTTTGATTTCCATCAAACTTTCAATGTCAGATGTGGAAGAGGTAGAAGCCATCTTAGCTCAACCACAAGTGTGTATACAAGAGAGATGCAATAGGCTGAAAATTTCAGCAAATAGGAGCAACCACAAGACTTTGCATACGATAGACCGCAATTTCTTTACATGAAACTGTCCAAATCTGAATTTTCAGTTGAATATGTGATTTAAATCACCTGTACTCAGCTTTTCACTCAAATCCTCGCAGAAACTATCAATACATGTGATCCCACAAATTTGTTACATTTGCGTATTGCTGTTTTAGCCTGTTTTGACCTAAAAACAGCATGTTTTGGGTAGTTTTGGCTGTTTTGGTGACTTTCTTGACCTCGAAAGCAAGGGGCTTCGTGATGGAAGTGAAAATTGTCGCGGGAGAGCAAATTTAACTTGTTGTCCAACAGACTACGCAGGTCCTATTTTGAACCCTAGAGCTCTGATACCAGTTGAAAGTGCGAAGAAGAGGCTACCGGGAGATGCACGAGGTGAAGGAGTGCAGGATTGGGCCGGGGTAGAGCCAGACACAGATGCAGGAGAGCAGAAGCGCTAGGGATCAAAATCACAGAGAGAGAGAGCTCGCACGTTTTTGGGAAAAACTCAATAAGTGAGTTTTGGGCTTTCCCACTTTTATTATAAGTGACTTTAAAAAAATATGTCCAGGTTCACATTGAACCTGGGCAAAGTATAAAAACGTACAAAAGGGGTTATTTAGGCCTTTAACCCAACATGGGTCGAGTGCCAATAATCTTGCAGATAACCGAGGAGGATTTTAAGTGTTCCACCTCGGCCATCAAGCTCGCTTGCTCTTTTGGTGAAAGAGCAAGTCAAAGGGTCGGCTTCGCAGGGTCAGGCGAGGGGGCTTCTGTCACAAGGCAGGCACCACGTGCCAATAGAAAAGAATAGACTGAGCAGACTTTTAGCACTTCAATAACAACAGAACTCTGAGAGAGAGAGAGAGAGAGAGAGAGAGAGAGAGAGAGAGAGAGAGAGAGAGAGAGAGAGAGACGACACGCGACACGGAGTGGCGGAATTCCACCCTAGAGAGTATTGGCCCCAAACCTTGGCGCCCCTTTCGGTATTTCTTTATATTGCATCATCAAAGTACAAGCCGGTACTCCAGACTCTGCACCTTCTCCAGGAAGCATGCTAGAGAATGAGCCCTAGCCTCATATTTAAAGGCCCTTGGCCTAAAAAGCAGTTTACATGAAAAGCTTTTAAAATCAAAAGCTTCTGATCCAAAAAGCAGTTAAAAAAGCTTTCAAACTCAAAAGCTTTTGGTCCAAAAAGCAATGCCAAAAGCTGCAAGCGTAAATCACGGAAATCCGTACAACCTGCCACGTCATCATGCCAGCGCAATTTTCGGAAATCAGCCAAGCTGTTGCAGTTTTAGGGTTAGGGTTTCCAGAATTAGGGTTTGCAGGTTTTAGGGTTAGGGTTTTCAGAATTAGGGTTTCAGCAGTTAGGGTTTCTGGAATTAGGTTTCAGCAGTTAGGGTTTCCAGAATTAGGGTTTCAGCAATTAGGGTTTCTGGCAAAAATTAGGGTTAGGGTTTTTTGCACTCGGGCAACCACGTCATCACTGTGTGACACTTCTTCTGTTGCTTGTTCTTCTTAGGGTTTAGGCCCCTCGGTCGGCATCTGTAAGTTGGCTCCATTATTTAGGCTTTGACATGTCAGCAGTTTGTTACAGTTTTTGAGGAGTCCCTTTGTGGTGGAGTAGAGGCCGCCATTCTATGTCTGCTGCTATCAAAGAGGGGGCGAATGTGTTGATTCCGTCACCAATAGGGTGCAAATCAGCCCACAACAAAGGAGGTGGGTGAGCAAGTCGAGGGAGCGCGAGGTGGGAAGGGCTGGCGGGCTGCCAAGGGCAGCGCAAGGAGGGAGGAGTGGCGTGCTGCTGAAAGCAGTGCAAGGAGGGGAGGAAGGGTTGGCGGGCTGGGTGGATAAGGCAGGTTGCGCACGTGGAAATAGCACACGTGCTGGCTGGGCAGCGCACTGTAGGCTTGGCGCGCAACGCGAGGGGGGAAGGGAGAGGGGATGGGAGAGCGATGGCGAGAGGGGAGGAGGGTGCTGGGTTGCAAGTAGAAGATGCGCAGGGTAAGCGGCATCAGCAACGAGCTATTTGTAGTCCTTAATCTCTATATTTCTTTATTCTTATTACTCTTGAGAAAAACTTGTAAACTTCTACAAGCTGTCCCACTTTTATCGGGCTGAAATTCCCCTACTCTAACTCGATTTTGGCAGCATAACCATAGTTGAAGTCTCCATGGACAAAATCCCAAGTTAGCAGTGACTTTCCATGGACTTTACAAAACCTGGCGAGAAATTACAGCGCGCTGAATTCTCTGTTTTTGGCCTCCAAAATACAGCAAAACACTTGTTCTGTGATTCCCTAGCTTCCCCGATGCTCCTGGGACTAAACCTGCAAAAAATTACAGCAAACTGTAATTCTCTGTATTGCGCTCCGATTCACGTGCTGACCACTCCTCTTGGTAGCCCTCGAGCTCCCGCACCTGTAGGGTCACTTGCCCTTTGAATCAGATGAGATTCCTCGCGAGAAATCTCTCTAAATTCTCTGTATTGCGCTCCAATTCACGTGCCGACCACTCCTCTAGGTAGCACTCGAGCTCCTGCACTTGTAGGGTCACTTGCCCTTTGAATCAAAGGAGATTCCTCGCGAGAAATCTCTCTAAATTGTCCTATACAAGCACCCACGGCTTTCTCGAGACTCCCTTGGCGATAACTTGCAGTTAAGGTGCAAAACCCTAAACCTGCGGAAAAACACAGCAGGCTGTAATTTTCTGTTTCGCGTCATTTTGAGCGGAGCAAACACGTCTACACATGTCTTAGAGGTCCCACACGCAATGGGACATTTCCCTTTCGAATCGGACGAGTTTTCACGCGAGAAAACTCTCCATTTTCGTATTCCTTCGCGATGGAACTGTGCGTAGCTGTAGGGGATTAGCAATAAACTAATCCGATTCTTGTATAGAAGGCTCCTGCCTTGGCAAACATGCATAAAATCCCGAGAACTGTACGTAGTCATCTGAGAAGCTCAACTAGTGGGGCATTACCATATGTGCAAAGGGAAGAGAGAGATGCGCGAGAGCAAATCATCGCGCTACATAGAGCAAGGGAGAAGGCAAGCTTTCCATTAAATCTGTGATCACCTGCTCCCACTACTCTCTCTCTCACACACACACACACACACACACATTGTGTAGCACAATAATGAAGTCCAAAAATCAGCCCCCACTCAAAAATAGGCGCCCCCCTCTTGGATGAGGCTTTTGTAAAGTGTGTTGGCTTGCATGCAGCTCCCCTACTGTCAAGTGTCCATTTGACTCTCTTTGGTTTAATTTTCTAGTATTCACCAACTTAAAAGTCTTGCCGAGGGGCCTAAATGACTTTGAACTGAGCCTGGCAAACCTTTTACTACTCGGATTTCAGTGCTGACTGGCCTGACCATCTGTGGCGACTTGCCCTTCTTGACTCCGGGTGAAACTCTTGGTCAAGGACAGTTTCACACTTGCCATGCAATGTCTGGGCATTTGTGATTTTAACAAGAGGTCCCAAAAATCAAATAAAAATCAAGGGAAAGAAACTAACAAATATATATAGTGGTTGTCACAGTCTCGTGACACTAGTGCTCTCTCTTCCTGTCGTGCAAACGCCCTCTTCAGTGTGTCATTGCTTGTAGATTGTTCTCGTGCTCGTACGGTAAGGGGTTCGCGCTAGGATCTTGAGTACGAGGAGATTTATCGTGATAGATCCGAGATCTGTTGGCTGCCCGGTCTCGAGAGGAGGTTTGCTCACGGTTGCTGACAAGTTCATCATCTTATTCACCCTTTTCTGCTGCACCTTTGACACCTACATCTCGTCTGAACCGGGCCATAGATGTCCTCGTAAGTGCATTTCGTTTAAATAGGATTTTATTTTAATGAAATGACCTGATTTTAATACAATGGTCGCCCAATGTTTTAATAACATTAGAACTCGCCAATTTATTAAAACCCCTCACTTAATTGGCCACCCACGGTGTGAAACTTGCAATTTAAAACAAAAGCACCTTTGCGGGCAGTTTTTGGCGAAACTTCCCTCTCTTTTGAGACGGTTTGACCTCAAGGGCGGCTAGCCGTCCCGCTTCTCTCTCTTTTACCGCACCGATGCGAGAGGGTGTGAGTTTCTACGCCTCTGTAAACCCCCCCCCCCGCCATGCTACTCTTGCTTCTTTATCTAAGCGTCTTGGGCTTATTCTCCAAGCAAGCTATACGAACATACTCTTATATTACTCTACCTCCATGTCATGGCATTACATGGTGCATCTCTGCACGAGATTGGCGCCACAAGCACGCATCAACCCATGGAGGAAACACAATTTCTTCTCTCAACTCCACACACTCGCACGGGCATTGTCTGGATGCCTTTTCTTTTCCATCTCCCGCTCCACATGCATTTCGCGTTTTTTCGCCCGCGATCAAGAGTCTCTCGTCTCTTCAAACTTGTTCAGGCCCTCTCCTACATATTTAATCCTTAACCTAACATATCCTCGGGATGGGAGTAGTTTTGTTTGATATAGAGAATATTGTAGACCTAAAGCATGCTAGGGTTAGCATGCATTTTGAGAGCCCCTATATACACAGCTTTAGAGGAGGACACAAGAGTTGCATAGTTTGTTCAGTGCTGCCATCTATCAGTTTTCTTTTAGCCATGATACTACACAGACATGGACATCATTGGACTCAGTTTGTCTCATAGGCCAACATGGCCTGCAGACTTTAATACTCTCTCTCTCTCTCTCTCTTTCATTCTCTCTCTTTAAGGAACTTTGACACCCCCTGTAACAGGCTTGGACACTCCAGTCTCCAAGTGAGAAAATCAATTGCAACACACGAACAAAAACTTCAAAATCACTGAGCTTTAATAGAGAGAGAGAGAGAGTCGACACGGCCCGGCGTGGTTCTGTGCCTAGAGGGATTGGCCCCAAAGACTGGCGCCCCTTTCTGTATTTCTTTTTATATTAATCATTGCCAAGTACAACTCCCGAGGGACCTCTGCTCTTAGACTCTACGTCCATATTCTCTACAAAGTGAGGCCTTAGGGCCTCTTATAAATTTACAAGGGATGCCAAAAGTAGAGCCCCAAAAGCAGTTACATAAAAGTTTCAAACTCAAAAGTACAAGGCCTCCCAAAAGCTGGCTGCCAACGCAAAATACGGAAAACCGTAGGAACTGCCACGTCAACAACTCAGTGCGTTTTACTGAAATCCGTACAGTCAGCCACGCCAGTAGCGCGAATCTCGAAAATCCGTACAGTAGTCTGCCAACTTTATTTAAATTCTCTAGTGTCCTTTTGGGGCCGCGTCAAGAGGGTGCCCATACGTTGGAACAACGTTGTCAATAGCCCTTTGTCCGTTAGGCATGCCACGTCATCAGTTTGTGACATACCTCCGTCTTGAAAGAATTGTAATCGCCCTCGCTTACGCTTGCAAAACAGACAGAGACCATAAACCAGTTCAGTAGACATTGACTCAAAGTACCGACGCACTAGGAAACACACATCTAGCACTTGCACAAAGACGACACAGTCAATGCACATTCACATCAAATCAATCACATAAAAATTGATTCCATATCTAAGACCATGATTCTGTGCAACGTATTTAGCAATTGCATCTAGATCCGCAAAGGACCTCACTGATGTCGGATTCAACTAATCCTTATTGCGATCATGTCTATAGATTCTCAAGTCCATGAGTAACGTATTTAGCAATCGCATCTAGATCCACAAAGGACCTCACTAATGTCGGATTCAACCAATCCTTATTGCGATCATGTCCATAGTCTCACAAGAGCGAAATGCTGCAGCCATTCAGTCTTGCAAACCTGCACTCACAATCACATGAGTGAGCACACAAATCAGATTCATTTTCGGGAATTCCCATGTTGAAGTACTTCTTTCATAAAGTCCTATAGCAGAATACTGTCAGCACAACAGTATCCCTGAAGTCCAAAAGGAAATCAATGACTCTATTCCATCCTGGTAATCTGTGATAAAGGAGCGGAGTGACCCCTCTCTCGTGCAGTCCCATCTGCACCAGATTCAACCCTGCTGATTCAAGGGATCTCTCGGAATAGTCAAAGCTAGACCGAAATCTTAAGGTAAAGTTCCAAATCTGAGGAGTATCTGCTAGTCCTCCTCCTACATTCACTTCACATTCAATGCCGGATGGTTCTTAACCAAGAACCGCCGTTCACTTTACCGTTCTCTTTTCTTTCTTGGTGAGCCAGTATCTGTTTCAAAACAAGAATCTCCTCGCTCTCTTCCATTTCAGGTTGCACCTCAGGCTTCCTGTCCACTGACACCTCACCCTTGAAATTTTTCAAGAGACTCACATGAAAAGCAATGTGAATCTTCCAAGTTTCTAGCAACTTCAGTCTGAAGGATACATCATTTTTCTTTTCTTGAATCTAGAAAAGAGCCATAGTATCGCATTCTTAGCTTCGAAAAAAGATGCTCCTTTCCTTTTCAATTCCTTAGGCGTGCCTTCTCAAGCCGTAAGAGCACCCAATTATCTTCCTTTAGCTGCCAGTCGCGTCATATCTTGTCGGCTGTCTTCTTATGCCGTGCTTGAGACTTCTCAAGAGCCTCGTGTACCTTGGCAAAAGCAGTATCTAGATCTAGATTATACTGATCTGCTTCAAAAATCTTATCCTGGGTCTGGGGAATTCTCTGACCTACTAGCTGGTTCCCTTTTTCCTTTCTTTCCTTGTGCCCTGGGACTTGTGGGTAGCTTCTTTAGCTTCCCATGTTCATTGGCACGTCAGTCTCAATCATTGGAACCCTAAGACGCACTATCATCCGATCTCCTTTCTTAGGAATTTTTTGATGAACTTGCATCTTGTTCTCCTAGTTCGTGGAAACCTTCAGATGGGATGAGCTGTCATCCGGTTCCCCTGATTCATATCTGACGGACTCTTTCCTTGTTTATGGGGATACTATCTTCTGGTGTAAACTGTCACAAACTGGTGACGTAGCAGGCCCTCGGACACACACACTGCCGGCAAACGCGCCGACAGGATGACGTGGTAGTGCCGTACGGACCTCGGCAATTTTCGTTGGATGCTGACGTGGCAGAGTCTCGCAAAACGCGTTGAGTTGCTTACGTGGTAGAACGTACGGATTTCCGCGAAAATTATGCTACTGCTTTTGGCTGACTGAATAAGCGCTGAAAGCGCTTGGGAGCCATTGCTTTTGAGTTATTTGATTTTAGGGCTCTCCTTTTGGGCATCCCTTGTAAGAATAAATAAGTCCTTTTGGGACTCACTTCTCAGAGCATTTGGATGCAGAGTCTGAGAGTGAGTACCCACGGACTCTCTTGTACTTTGCACACATATTAATATAAAAAGAAATACCAAAAGGGGCGCCAGTCTTTGGGGCCAATACCTCTTGGCACGCAACTATGCCGGGCCGTGTCGTCTTTTGTGAAGCGTTTTGAAGTGAATCTCTGCTGTGTCGCGGTAGAATCTTGACTTGGGGTGTCCAAGTTTGTTACAGTGGTATCACAGCACAGAAAGATTCTTCTTCTATGGAGGATTCGATCCTTTTTGCAGCACACGCAGGTCTTTGTGAAAGAATCTTCGTGCCCCGACCTCGGACTTATTAGCCACTCCCACCCTTCATACATCGCGCATTGGGCGCGCTCCTGTCTTCATCGCTCTGTCTTACAGGGAATAAAGCCATAAAGAATCCCAGAATACACGTGTTTGCGTGGAGAATCTAACAAAGATGACACCTTTCAGGGGGAAGGCAAAGAAAAGTTGAAAATCCGGCATGGGAACTGAAGAAAAAGAATGAAGATTTGGGCAAATTTTTTTTTCGACGGACAAGTTTGTCGGAATGAAGTACAAATGACAATTGCAGATTGGCATATGTGTGAACAGATTGATTAAGTACTCCACGGACATGAGTTTGGCGGAACATTTGAAGAATTACTCGATTGATAAAATTTACTCGAGATGGCGTGTGGCCATTGCTTCTCTCCTCAGGTAGGGAGGAAACCGAAAGGACAGATGAGTGCAGAAAAGCGGACCCTGTACTTGCAGAAAGAGATGGACAAGAACTCTTGAAAAGAAGATGAACCAAAGGACAACCAGAAGATAAACTTAAGATTTACAGAGCAGCAGCCGAGTGCGGAAGAAAAGGAAAGATGAAAGCAAAACTGACACCACATTGCATGGGGCCTGACCCAAATCAAATGACTTAAAGTACAAAACTTTGCCGCACTTGGGGCAAAGTGAACGATCAGGAAGTCCTCATTTTCTTTGATGGAGGAGCCAAGGCCAACTTCTTTTCATGTGAATTGGCGGCTCGACTTGGAATAACGCCTGACAGGCTGAGGCCACAGGTGGAGGCAGTCCTAGCGGCGCTCGGACGGGATGTTGCAGTTACACCGATCATTGGCAAACTTCGTTTGCAATGTCAGGGGTGTTTAGGGCACGAGGATTGTTATATCATGCCTTTGGCAGGGTGTGATGTTCTCCGAGGAATCTCTTGGTACCACAAGAACAACGTCGTGGTTGACTGGCTAAGAAAGCGACTTTCACAAATGAAGGGTGTTAGGTGCAGTGGAATGATTGTGTGCGCTTTGCTCAAGATGAGTGCTCCGAACTGTGCTCAAGGTTCCTTTTGTTCTTATGGAAGGTAGAGCCTTCTGTTCTTAATGAGAGATGCTATGATCACAAACAAAGTGAATGGACATTGTGCGTGCAAGTGTATGAGAGTGAGAGAGAGAGATACGACACCAGAGACGTTGTAAAACCCTCCTCCGAAGGCCCCACTCTCGTCGGCGAGAGTGGTCTACTTATGATTGCACAAAGTGGTACAATGCGTATGCAATGGGTTGATGCAACTTGGACTATGCCAATGACGACGACGGTGCGACGACGACGACTTTAGGGCTGAAATCTGTGGTCTTCTAATCGCTGAATTTCCGGACTGTTTCGGTGGCTGAAAATGACTGTTTTGGCTGCGTTTTCATGGGCCCGAAATTGGGGGAACTTCTGCAACCAATGGGGATGAATCTGCTATTATTGTGTATGCTGAAAACGCTGAGTATTCTGCTGCAGAGCAGGCTGAAAACAAAAACGCTGGTGTTGCTCTGTTACTAGCAAAAACGCTGATGGGCTGAACTGGAAAAACGCTAGCAAAGCTGGAATTTGATGGCGATCATGGGAATCTGCAAACGCTGGAATGCTGAGGGTGATGGCGATCATGCAAAGGATGGAAATGCCAAGGCTGAAGTGCGGTGAGGATGGGGATGACAAACGCCTAGGGGTCTTGCGGGGTTCTGCTGAGAAGTTGCCTGTTGAGCGGGAAGCTCCTACTGCCTCTTCTGCCAGAAAGTGCTAACTTGGGTTTGCTTATATATTAACTTAGCAAAATTGTTCTACCTACTTTTGTTGGAAAGTCACTTAAAAATAATAAGTGAAAATACCAAAAATAGGGAAAATAGGCTAAATGCACTGGAAAATTCCCCTGACTGAATCTGATGGATCCTGAAGGGAATACTGATGATCATGCTGTGTGCAACGAGAGGATATGCATCTATGCTAAGTGACTGGGCATGCACGGTCTACGAATAGACTCACAAAAGTGCCAGATCACTGCTAAATTTAGATTGACTGAACTGACTGAACCCTGATCATGCTGTAGCTTGTCCACGGACACATAGGGTTGGATGTGTCACGTTACATCCCCTCCTTTTCAAAGTGAGGTACTAGTACCGAACTGTATGGCGTCGAGGGAGATCGCCAATAGCATCCGGAATCCTGGAAGGGACTCTTCGCCGGCCCACTTTGATGTGTGGGTCGTGCGGTACTTGAACTTCATAAAGGTCTGCAAAGCTTGCTTCTTTGGGCCGCGCCGAAAGCGACACAAAGTCTTCTGTGGCTCCTTCGATGCTTCAACTTCATCTAGAGTCTTGCTTCTTTCTTCTTCAAGAATCTCCATGGCTGAAAATTCCTGAAACAACTTCCAACACAAAAACATGAACATATCTATTCCATGTAAAGTGAGTGGAAAAAATCTTGTCTTCGCTAAAGACTGTGTATGCAATGTAGATGAACAAAGAGACGGAGTGACAACCCGTTCACCACACACATGCAAACAATGAGATCGCATCTTTTCTGTTGGATCGAAATCAATCAACTGTGGCAAATCACAATGGAAATGCCCATGCTTGGTGCTCATACTTTCTTGTGCTCGTTCTACGAATGTGTCATGCCAAGGAAGAGACATGGAATGTGACTTCCTTACATACATACTTTTCAGCTTTTCATGAACAATCCGCATACATTCGTGCTCATCCATGAGAGAAATGTGCTCAACATACAATATGTCATGCCTAGGAAAAGGGATCACATAACGATGCTGACTAAAATATAGGAAACGATCACGAATGAAACATTCGAACAATGCGTGCGTATCAATCATGCGAACACATAATACTTCTTGTGAGGGTTCTTTGGACCTAAGCTCGAGAGCCAAGATCGGTTCTTCCTGAATGATCAAATCGTCCTGTGGGGGTTCTTTGGACCTCGACTCGAAAGCCAAGATCGGTTCTTCGTGATTGATCGAATCTACAATGAGGTTAGCTTCGCTAGAAAAAGCATCAACTTAACAATCACATCTTCTTCATGCAACTCATCATGCTTGTGAGAAATCACATCTTGATCATGCAAATCATCATGCTTGTGAGAAATCACATCTTGATCATGCAATGCATCATGCTTGTCATTGGCATCCAAATTATCATGCTTAGCAATATCATTCAAATCATCATGCTTATCTTTGTCATCCAAATCATCATGCTTGTCACTCAAATCATCATGCAAATCATTGTCATTCAATTCATCATGCTTCTCATAATCATGCAAATCCTGTGGGTCATGCTTTGGAGAAGAAGAGACTGGGACAGTCTCCTTTCCCCAAATCTCTTGCTTATAAATGTGAAAAAGAGAAAGTTTTTCTTGCCCGAGATACATTTTTTGGGACACATCGTCTCAACAGAAAGGGTACAGATGGATCCGGCCAAAAGTGACACTATCCGCGATTGGCCTGACTTGAAGAATGTTCATGAAGTTAGAAGCCTCTTGGGCTTGTGTTCTTACTATTGGCGATTTATTCGGAAATTTTACAGAGGTAGCTTCCCCTTTGCACATTTTGACTCAGACAGGAGTCCCTTTCTCGTGAGGACCGACAGAGGTGACTGCCTTTCAGACACTTAAGGAAAAACTAACTCCTGGACCAGTGTTGGCTTTGTCAGACTTGCAAAAGCCATTTGGAGTTTATTGTGATGCTTGTGGTCGTAGTTTGGGAGCGGTCTTAATGCAAGAAGGCCATGTGATTGCCTATGAAAGCCGATTGTTTTTAAGGCCAAATTGACAGCACAGATTTATGAGAAAGAGCTATTAGCAGTGATCCATGCTCTTACTCAATGGCGACATTACCTACTCGAAGCCACTTTCACGGTCTTTACTGATCATCAAAGTTTAGGCTACTTGTCATAGAAGCAGCTTTCGGAAAAGCAGATGCGGTGGGCTAACGTCTTCTCACAGTTTCACTTCCAAATTGTCCATGTGCAGGGACATAAAAACTTGGTGGTAGATGTATTGTCTCGGAAGCCCCTAGTCTTGGCTATTTCTGCGTTTCATCATAGAAGCTTCGAGGATATGGTTGATCGGTACGCCACCGATCCGGATTTTTCCGATGTATTCACTCGAATACAGAATGGGGAGGTAGTAGCGAGATATTCCATACGGAATGGCTACTTGATGAAGAAAACGATGTTGTGCGTGACAAAGCCATTGAGGGAAAAGGTTTTGACTGAGTGCCATTGTCCACCTTTTACGGGTCACCACGGCATTGACACCACCTTGAAAGGTGTGGAGCGTTATTTCTTTTGGCCGAGACTCAAGAAGGATATGGACGACTTTGTTCGCAGTTGTTTACTATGCTAGAAGGTCAAGTTTGACAGGCAGAAGGCACAGGGATTACTACAACCTTTACCCATTCCCACCCGCCCCTGGGAAAGTATTGCAATGGATTTCATCTTTGATCTCCCGAAGACACAGAGTGTGTGTGATGGCCTTTGGACGGTCATGAACAGATTCAGGAAGGAGGCTCATTGCTCTGCAAAAAAGAAGACAGTTAAGCCCAATCCTTTGGCAAAACTGTTCGAATATATGGCATGTCTGAGCCCAATTTTTCGGACAAAGATCCGCGGTCTACTAGTTGTTTGGACATCAATCTGGGAGAACATTGGCACGTGGTTGCAGTTCTCATCCTTGTTCCACCCGCAGACAGATGGGCAATTTGAAATAGCCAATTCCATGGTTTTGAATTTGTTGAACTCTTGTTCTTCGGATTAGAAGACTAAATGGGAAAAGTATTTGCCCTTGATGGAGTTTGCCTACAATGACACACAGGAAAGACGCCATGTGAAGTGTTCGAGGGTGCTAAGAAGCTTCTTCAATTTCTAAGCACCTAAGACAAGATTTGTTTGAAGTAGATTTTTGAAAAAGTCTAGAGGGCATGAAAGGCCACCTAGCAGTTCAGAGGAGGAGAGCTCATCCTCTTTTGACAATGATCATATCAACACGAAAACCAAGGAGTTCAAGGAAGGGAGTCAAGCCGTCACGTTCTAGACATTTTTTTCAGGCTTGTACAACAGTTTGACGCTGCCTTCTTTGGAGAGCAGCGGTTCTCAGAACATTCCAAGGAGCGACAGGCGGCATCTTACTTGAAAGGAACGGTGCAGATGAATATGTCATCACGACTTGGTATCACTTGAAAATGACTTAGAAAGATACAGTGGATGACTACTGCCAGAGGTTTTTGGATACTTGTTGGAGATTCTCTTGAAAGACCAGATTGAGCGGTTTTGCTATGGTTTGCTAAAGAGATTCAAGACTATGCTTTAAACCAGAAGTCTCATTCCATTCAGAGACTTATGGGACATGATTAAGCAATGATTTGGAATGCATGGCGGCTCATTGACTTATGCGACGGGTAGGATAGTATCCACCTCAAAAAGGCAAGAGTCTACTAGTGAAGAGAATGAATCAAGGGAACCAGATAGTAGCTCATCACACGATTTTGGAGAATCAGAGGGTTCCGACGAACTAAGGAAACGAGATGCAAGTTCATCAAAGGATTCCAGAGCAAGAGGAATCAGATGATAGTGCGTCTTAGGGTTTCGATGATTGATTCTGACGTGCCAATGGATAGGGGAAGCGAAAGACGCTACCCGCAGGTCCGAGGGCACGAGGAAAGAAAGGAAAAAGGGAATCAATTAGTAGTTTAGAACATTCCCCAAACCTAGGATAAGAATTTTGAAGCCGACCAGTATACGATGGACTTGGACACTGCGTTTGCCAAGGTTCGGGAGGAAAGTAAGATGCCGCCTTTCGCACCCTGGGGTGTCTTGAGAACCCTCCAGAGAAGGTGACGTCAAACTGAGGTAGAAACTCAAGGGCTCGATGGGTGTCCTGGTAGCTTGAAAACGTCTCAAACGTGACTGCTTGACTCCCTTTGCCCTACAAAACAACTAGTAGACCAGGGATCTCTGTTCGAAACAATGGACTCAGGCATGCATCTGTAAGACAAATAGTTTTACTAAATGATTGGGCTTAACTGTCTTCATTATCGTAGAGCAGTGAGTCTGCTTACTGAATTTGTTGATGATTGTCCAAATGCCATCAGACCCACTTTGAGTCTTGGGGAGATCAAAGATGAAATCCATAGTAATGCTTTCCCAGGGGCGGGAGGGAATGGGTAAAAGGCTGTAAAAGTCCGTGTGCCTTATGCTTGTAAAGCTTGACCTTTTGGCATACTAAATAAGTGCGAACAAAGTCATCCACATCTTTTTAAGCCTCGGCCAATAAGAGTAACGCTCCACACCCTTCAAGGTGGTATCGATGCCGCGGTGGCCTGTAAAAGGTGGACAATGGCACTCTGTCAAGACCTTTTCCCTCAAAGGCTATGTAACACACAACATCGTTTTCCGCATCAAATGGCCAGTCCGTATGGAATAGCTTGGAATTGTCCCCCCATTCTGTATGCCGGTAAAAATATCAGCAAAGTCAAGATCAGTGGCGTACTGATCAACCATATCCTCGAAGCTTCTGTAATGAATCGCGGAAATAGCCAGAATCAATGGCTTCCGAGACAATGCGTCTGCCACTAAATTTTTCTGACCTTGAACAAAAGAATCTGGAAGTGAAACTGTGACAGGATGTTAGCCCATTGCATCTGCTTTTTCAAAAGCTGCTCCTGTGACAAGAAGTAGCGTAAACTCTGATGATTCGTAAAAACCGTAAAGTCAGCTCCGAGTAAATAGTGTCGCCACTGTGTAAGAGCATGGATCACTGCCAATAGCTCTTTTTCATATATTTGTGCTACCAATTCTGGCCGTGAAAACATTCATTTTATAAGCAATGACATGGCCTTCTTGCAACAAAACTCCTCCAAGACTACGACCACAAGCATCACAATAGACTTCGAATGACTTTTGAAGTCTGGCAAAGCCAACACTAGTCCGGTAGTCAATTTTTCTTTCAAAGTATGAAAAGCATTCACCTCTGTCGGTCCCCACAATAAAAGGGACTCCTTTTTGGGTCAGTAAATGCAAAGAAGAAACTGTCTCTGCAAGTTTCCGAATGAACCACCGATA
Organism: Adiantum capillus-veneris; assembly: GCF_014529385.1. Taxonomy (NCBI): domain Eukaryota; kingdom Viridiplantae; phylum Streptophyta; class Polypodiopsida; order Polypodiales; family Pteridaceae; genus Adiantum; species Adiantum capillus-veneris. The sequence goes on along the minus strand of NC_140938.1, from coordinate 109,009,637 downwards.
ATATGAGCACAAGCCCAGATAAGCTTCGAACCTCATGAACATTCTTCAAATCAGGCCAATAGTGTCACGTGTGCACTTCACTTGCACCACGTGGACACGCTTCTGCCATAGTCTAGCATGAGTCTTACCTTAGGACTGAGCCTAGCACCTTTGTGAGCCTCTAGCAGGACGTGCATGTCCAGGCCAGTCACACTTGCATACCCTCTCTTGCACAAGAACAGTCATTTCATCATGTAGGTATTTTACCGCGTGAACTACCTCTTATGAGTCATTTTATTCTTTTTGTAAGTTTATTGGGAAGCTTTGCCCTACCCAACATATAATTCCTATAAAAGAAACCCATTGGGCACTCAGTAGAAGGAGAAGAAGCAGGGACACAAGGAGGCAGGCACCCAACAGTCAGGCAGCACCTCAGCAGGAGCCCTAGCGTTTTCTCAAGAAGAAGAAGACCCAAGGGCCAGATCAGCCTGGCGTTTTCAGATTTCAGCAGACAGCCCAGCGTTTCCAGTTTTCAGCCTTAGCCTCGCGAGAACCCGCTCCCACCCGGTTATGGATCCTCGCCAGATTCCCCATCTAGTACCAAATCAGCCTAGCGTTTTCAGAATTCAGCAGATCAGCCGGCGTTTTTGCATTTCAGCCCTAGTTCGGCAAAGCAGTTGTTGTAGATCCAAGCCGCAGTACTGCCACAGTAGCAGATCCATAGTTGAACATCTGCGTTTTCAGTTTTCCGCATTGACGCCGTCATCGTCGACACCATCGTCGACATCGCCATCGTAGATCCCGGACTTAGTCGACATAGTCACCATCAAGTACCACAACATCAACACCATTAGCATCAGCATCTCAGCATTTAGTCAATGTATTAGCATTGTGCAAGAATAAAGAAAGTACTTGCTTTGGCAAGAGAGCAAGGGGGCCCTCGAGGGTTGGGACCCGACATCCCTGCATCGACTCTTTTCTCTTTCGTCTCTTTCTTTCATTCAGTTTAGTTCTTTCAAGTGAAGTAAAGTGTCCCTTGTGTTTGTGTGCAGAGTACTAGATCCGAGCAAATCTTTATTCTCTTTTGCAGCACCTGACATTGGTATCAGAGCTTTGTGCGTGCTTCAACTTCGCGATCTCGAGGGAGGAACCTAAAGAAGAACCCCATAAGAATCAAGAACCCCAAGTACTAAGAAGAACCAAGAACCTGAAGAACTCAAGAACCCAAGAAGAACGGAACCCAAAGAATCCAAACAAGACCAAGAACCCAAGGAACCTTTCCCGGTTTTTTTTCTTGAAAGAATCTTTGAATCCCGACCATGGACTTACGAGATCCCATCTTCATTGCCATGTCTTTGAAGGAAGACCGACATCGGATACACGAAAACCTAGATCTTGAGTACCAAGATCTCCTAGCCTTGTATGCGGATATGGAAGGAGTTGGAGACAGGATCCCTAACCTCTTCTGCATTTGCATTCGCATGTAGCATGCATCCACTTTCGTCGACAATTCTTTGAGCACCCTTTTCAGCTTCACCCGCAATGTTTTCATGACAGGACTATTGGGGTGGTGCTACTTGCTTGCAGGTAGAGTCAGCACGAAGGCTGGTATTCTGCGACAGTAGTAAAGCTACCTAGTAATTCGTACGGTAGATGTTTACATCGTAGTAGTACCTACATCCGTAGTATCTACCCGTTTGGAGGAATTTTCATTGGTGATGCATCCAAAGCATCGGAAGCATTCATCATTCAGCATCAGAAGTACAGATAGAAGTTCGGCAGTTGTGCCTCACTTTTAATCGGGGGGGGGGATGTCACTTGCGCACTTCACTTGCTCCACGTGGACACGCTTCTGCCATAGTCTAGCATGAGTCTTAGCTTAGGACTGGGCCTGGCACCTTTGTGAGCCTTTAGCAGGACGTGCATGTCCAGACCAGTCACACTTGCATACCCTCTCTTGCACAAGAACAACCATTTCATCATGCAGGCATTTTACCGCGTGAACCACCTCTTATAAGTCATTTTATTAGAAGTGACTTTTGGAATTCTTTTTGTAAGTTTGTTGGGAAGCTTGCCCTACCCAGCATATAATTCCTACAAATGAAACCCATTGGGCACTTAGTGGAAGGAGAAGAAGCAGGGACACAAGGAGGCAGGCACCCGGTAGTCAGGCATCACCTCAGCAAGAGCCATAGCGTTTTCTCAAGAAGAAGAAGACCCAGATCCTCCTGGCGTTTTCAGATTTCAGCAAACAGCCCAGCGTTTCCAGTTTTCAGCCTTAGCCTCGCGAGAACCCGCTCCCACCCGGTTGCCGATCCTCGCCAGATTCCCCATCTAGTACTAGATCAGCCTAGCGTTTTCAGAATTCAGCAGATCAGCCAGCGTTTTCAGAATTCAGAAGATCAGCCAGCGTTTTTGCATTTCAGCCCTAGTCTAGCGAAGCAGTTGCGGGTCCAAGCCGCAGTACCGCCACAGTAGCAGATCCATAGCAGAACATCTAGCGTTTTCAGTTTTCAGCATTGATGTTGTCGTCGTTGACACCATCGTCGACATCGCCATCGTCATCGTCATCGCAGATCCCGAACTTGACGACCGCATCATCATCGTCATCGTCACATTCGTCATTGTCGTCGTCGACATAGTCGCCATCAAGTACCACAGCATCAGCACCATTAGCATCAGCATCTCAACATTTAGTCATTGTATCAGTATTGTGCAAGGATAAAGAAAGTACTTGCTATGGCAACAGAGCAAGGGGGCCCTTGACGGTTGGGACCCGACATCCCTGTGTCGTCTCTTTTCTCTCTCTTGTCTCTTTCTTTCACTTCAATTCAGTTCTTTCAAGTGAAGTAAAGTGTCCCTCGTGTTTGAGTGCGGAGTACTAGGTTCGAGCAAATCCTTATTCTCTTCCGTTGCACCTGACAAATAGTCTCAATGTTGGCTGGGTCCATCTTTACTCCTTTTGCTGAGACGATGTGTCCCAAGAAATGTATCTCAGGCAAGAAAAAAAAAACTCGCTCTTTTTCGCTTTTATAGCCAACTTATGGTTTCGTAGTGCCTGGAAAAACTTGCAAGAGGTGGTGTTTGTGTTCTGCTTCATTCTTGAAGAAGACGATAATGTTGTCAAAGAAAGTGTCCACAATTGATCGGTACTCTCTGAAAATCCTATCCATTATGCGTTGAATGTAGCCGGAGCATTCATAAGGCCAAAGGGCACCATCAAAATATTCATGTAAACCAAAAGTGGGCCTGAAAACTGTCTTGTAGATGTCTCCAGAAGTAATTCGGATCTGATGATAACCACTCTTCAGATTGATTCTGCTAAAGCAAGTAGACCTTTGAAGTCTGTTGAGTATATCATCGATCCTTGGGATAGGGAATCTGTTCTAGATGGTGATTTTATTGAGAGCTCTATAATCAATGCACATTCTCCAAGATCCATCTTTCTTTAGTACTAGCAACATTGGTGAATAGAATGGTTAAGTGCTAGGTTAGATGAGATCCTTTTCAAAATGTTCTTTTCCTTGGTTCATTATTTCTTCATTTTGGGCTCGACTAACTCGGTAAGGTGGCTGGTTCGGTGGTGTACTACCGGGAATCAAATCAATCGTGTGATCTTTAGGACGTGAAGGAGGCAACTCGCCTGGTAAGCCCTCAGAGAAACAGCCAGCCTAAGCTTGCAAAAAATCTTGTCGTTCCTTTTCGAGGTAAAAAATATTCGACCTTTAATTGTCATTCAGTTCTTTCAAGAAAATAGAGTAAAAAAAAACCTGGATTTCATCAAGTGGGATGGACTCGTCTTTCGGTTTTTTTTTCCCCATCAAATACAATCTCTTTGTCGTCCTCATTCGTCAAAGTCGCTTTCTTAGCCCGATAGTCAACCAAGGCGTTGTTCTTGTGGTACCAAGGGATTCCTAGGAGGACATCATACCCTTCCAAAGGCATGATATAAAAGTTGTGCCCTAATGACCCTTGACAATGCAAACGAAGTTTGCCAATGACGGGTGTAATGGCAACATCTTGTCCTGGTGCCGCTAGAACTGCCTCGCCTGTGGCCTCAGCCTGTCGGGTGTGATTCCAAGTCGAGCCGCCAATTCAAGTGAAAGGAAGTTGGCCTTGGCTCCTCCATCAAAGAAGATGAGGACTTCTTGGTCTCACACTTTGCCCCATGCTGTGCAAAAGTTTGGTATTTTCGTTCATCTAATCAAAGTCGGTGGTCCCCACAAAAATCTGGTATTGGTCTTGCTTTCGTCTTTCCTTTTCTTCCGCACTCACGTGCTGCTTTGTAACTCTCTGGCTTATCTTCTGGTGGTCCTCTAGTTCATCTTCTTTTCAAGAGTTCTTGTCCATCTCTTTCTGCAAGTACAAGTTCCGCTTGTCTGCACTCGTCTATCCTTCCAGCTTTCCTCTTGACCTGAGAGGAGAATCAATGGCCTCACGCCATCTTGATTAAATCTCATCAATCAGGTAATCCTTTAGGTGGTTCGAAAATCTCGGGTCTCTGGAGTACTTCACATATGCGAACCTGTAGTTGACGTTTGTACTCTGTTTGGGCAACTTTTCTGCCAAAAATTTGTCCAAATCTAATTCTTTTCTTCAGTTTCTGCACCGGATTTCAACTTTTCTTTGTCTTCCCGTTGAGAGGTGTTATCTCTGTCAAATTCTCCACGAGAACCCATGTGTAATCTGGGATTCCTTATGGCTTATGCTTTGTAAGACAAAGCAACGAAGATGGGAGTGCACGCGATGCATGATGTACGAAGGGCAGGAGTGGCTAATATGTTCGGGGTCGGGCCAGAGTGGCTTCTTTTACAGAAAACTGCGTATGCTGCAGAAAGGATCGGATCTTCCGTAGAAGAAGAATCTTTTTGAGCTCCGATACCACTGTAACAGGCTTGGACACTCCAAGCGAGAAAATCAATTGCAACACACGAACAAAAACTTCAAAATCAGTGAGCTTTAATAGAGAGAGAGAGAGAGAGTCGACAGGGCCCGACATAGTTCTGTGCCCACAGGTATTGGCCCCAAAGACTGGCGCCCCTTTCAATATTTCTTTTTATATTAATCATTGCCAAGTACAACTCCCAAGGGACCTCTGCTCTCAGACTCTACGGCGAGATTCTCTACAGAGTGAGGCCCTAGGGGTTGTTATAAATTTACAAGGGATGCCAAAAGCAGAGCCCCAAAAGCAGTTATACAAAAGCTTCAAACTTAAAAGCACAAGGCCTCCCAAAAGCTGGCTGCCAGCACAAAAGACGGAAAACCGTACGGATTGCCACGTCAGCAACTCAGTACGTTTTACGGAAATCCGTGCAGTCAGCCACATCAGCAGCGCAAATCTCAGAAATCCATACAGCAGTCCGCGTGCTTCATTTAAATTCTCTAGTGTCCCTTTGGGGCCCCGTTGGCAGGGTGCCCATAAGTTGGAACACCTTTATTAATAGCCCTTTGTCCGTTAGGCATGCCACGTCATTAGTTTGTGACACCCCCATCTTTGATGTATACCATACTACACCCCCAATTTAGTACAAGATGGAGCTAACTAGAGTGCATATGATACTTGTATACCCTTTGCTAATCAGCAACGGTGGTTGCTGCAATTGTCAGCTGTGTTTTACGATTTACGAATACACATCAATGTAAGAAGTTGCCAGCAGGTCATGAGGCGGGTAGAATTGGCATGCGTAGCAAGGTTGTACTGTACGTACGTACAGATCCTATGCGTACAGTACAGATCTGTACCGTACGGATAGGATCCACATGGTATTATTTCGTAAAACATTTTAGAGCCCGGCTACCTGCGTGAGGTTGCTTAAGCAGGGTGAGGCTACGTTTACCCCTTTTACCAAAGTTTGAAGCCAGCTGTAGTTTGCAGTCATTACCAGAGGGTCTCTACAGAGAGTGTACAGAGGGTCGTCACAGGTTTATGGTTTAGGGTGTAGCCTTGGCAATGAGTATTGATCAATTGTCACTTTGTGGTATTTAAGTTTGAGATCATCTCATTGTACATGTGAGAGATATTGTGATTGAAGTACGTGTACATGGTAATAGGCATTGTCCGATTGTCAACGTACAGGCCACAAGAGACAAGTCACTTGATTGATGTTGGGGATAGGTAGCTCTCCAATCAGCTATATAAAGTGAGATTTTATGTGCTAGTAGGTTTTCTATTGTGAAATTCCTATTTTTCTCTATTTTTTAAGGTTTTTCATCAATGGTGCATATTTTTACGTACCTTAAACCTTAATCCGTACAGGATTGCGTACCTTACGTACCGTATTTTACGTCTGGCTCCACCTTGCTGCTGCACAGAACCAGCCACACTATGGCAGCACAAGCTGCACAGGCAATAAGTGACACACATTATGGTAGCTCCCACAGCCAGCGGCGCACAGCGCACAGCGCACAGCAGGTATGGCAGCGATGTGTGACAGCAGTGCACACAGCAGAGAAATGCAACATTGCGAGCAGCAGGCTTATTTTGGGGAAAGCACCCCCCCCCCCCTTTGTGTTTTCCCCCTTCTCCCTTGTGCACTTGTTTGCCAGCAGAAGTAGGAGCAGTCTCAGATGGCATGTCTATGGAGTCTTTGTGGGCTGCCTGTGCATCCCTTGACGGATGACTTCAATGGGAGATGGCTTTCCCCATCCTGTCAGGGATGATTGGGAGCGAGATCCACATCGAGTTGTTGGAGTCCAGGCGGCTATCACAGAGAGAAATTGTCATCACTGGTTGCTGCCCCATTCATTATGTGATTCATCTTCTGCTATGACTTTGACACATATATGTGTGCGTGTGTGCGTGCGTGTGCGCATGTATTTGTACATGTATGCCCTGAGTGAGAGTCGGCCAAACTGATGGTTCATCGTTTTCTTGTAAGTTATGCACAAGTATGGGTCTTATCGTGCAAATTTGATAGTTTTTTGAGTCTTCTTGTGCAAATTTGATAGTTTTTTTAATCTGGCACATACTTCTGTGTGTGACTGGATTTTGTTTGTAGGATCAAGAAATTCAGCTTTATTATGCTTTTCAACTTTGATAGTGAATACACTGTATATTGCCCACAAGATCACATGTTTGTGACACAATATTGAGCCTAATGTTTTGATTATGCATTCTTTTTGGGTTATCACCTGCACAGGGATTTCAAGTTGCATCTTGCAAGCTGCCAAATGCATACACAGGCCTTGAACTGTCAATTAAAACCTCAGTTCAGGATTTTACAACATACGAGTAACATTGAAAGGAGGCCAGTGATCGATCCTGGCATTCTGGAGACCGTGAGTTTGGAGGAGGCTCTGGCTGTACTAAATTCGGAAGCTTATCGTGTTTCTGTGCAGGGCTTTATTCATATTTTACAGAAGTGCAGGAGAAGTAAAAGCCTTGATTATGTGAAGCAAGTCCGAAAACACATTCAAGATCATGATTTGGAAGTTCATAATGTACTTGGAAGCTACCTTGTTCCAACCCTGGTTGAGTGTGGAAGCTTACGTGATGCTCATCTCCTCTTTGGACTGATGTCTTATCACAATGAATACTCCTGGACAGCTCTCATACAGGGGTATGTTGATTGTGGGGAAAGTGAGCGTGCCTTCCGCTTATACCATGACATGCAATCAAACAGGATTAATCCCAATACATATACATTTCAGTCTTTACTGAGAGGTTGTATCAAATTGAAGTCTATAGAAAGAGGCAGAAAGCTACATTTTGAGATTGCAGAAGATGGTCTAGAGGGTCACCCCTTTGTTGCATCTGCCTTGGTAGATATGTATGCAAAATGCGGCTTTATGGAAGAAGCACAGGAAGTTTTTAATGAGCTTCCCTGTCACGATGTTGTTGCATGGACAGCACTAATTGGAGGCTATGCTGAGCATGGATACAGTGAGCAAGCATTGAGCTGTTTAGATTTGATGCAGAAGGAGGGCATTATTCCTAATACTATGACTCTTGTGTGCAGCTTGAAAGGCTGTACTAATTCACACTCCATACATGGAGGTCTTTGGTTACATTCAAAAATTGCTGAGGAGAGGTTGGAAGGAGATTTGTTTATTGGGAATGCGCTGGTGGATATGTACGTGAAGCATGGCTTGTTGGAGAATGCGCTCAAAGTGTTTGAGACAATGCCCAATAGAGATGTAGTTTCATGGACTGCACTTATTATGGGATGTGGAGAACGTGGGCTCGGAGCAGAGGCATTGCTGTGTCTAAAGCGAATGCGGAAAGAAGGCGTCTCACCTAATGATGCCACATATGTCTGCAGTTTGAAAGCTTGTGGTGGGTCCGGTTCAGTAGATGTAGGCTTTGAGGTACATACACAAGCTTTTAAAGAAGGCTTTGACCAACATGGTGCTGTTGGCAATGCTTTGGTGGACATGTATGCTAAGTGTGGCTCACTGTTGGAAGCGTCCGAAACTTTCAGAAAATTGCCCATTCGAGACATAGTCTCATGGAGTGTGCTTATAGCAGGGTATGCGCACAAAGGATTTAGTGATGTTTCTTTTGGGTTGTTTGAAGGAATGAAAGCAGAGGGAATCAAGCCAGATAGCAGGGTGCTTCTTGGTGTTCTTACTGCGTGCAGTCATGCGGGCCTCATGCGGAAGGGCAAGCATATCTTTGACACTATGGAGAGCGAGTATGGTATCTCTCCAACAATTGAGCACTACAACTCTGTTTTGGATCTTCTAGGCCGAGCCGGTCGATTAACAGACGCAATGGAATGGCTTGAAGAGATGCCGTTTAAACCAAATTTTGTAAGTTGGATCACCCTTCTAGGTGCGTGTCAAAACTGGTCGAATGTGGAGTTTGGTAAACATGCCTTTGAGTGTGCAGTCAGGCTGGATAAGACTCAGATAAGCAGCTACATAGTGATGTCTAGCATCTATTTAGATGCTGGTATGCATGAAGATGCAAAGAGAATTGACGCTTTGAGAGCAAGCATTCTAACTTGAAGAAAGCATGACATATATATGGCATTTCAGGCTAGAAATAGGATGAATCAATTCTTAATGTCAAAAGCTGCAAGTTACATCCATTACGCTCCAATTGGTAGAGAGAGCCTGATTTCAAAAGTCAGCAGCAGCTTTCCATAGCCATAAAGGGTCCCTTGGTCATGGGCACAACTGGAAGCTAATCTAAGGGTGCCATTAGCACAACTGGAAGAGTTGCTATATCTCCCATCTGTAGAATAGCCGCACCTCAGAAGAGTGCCATCACTTTCCGCAATTCAGTAGAGAAAAGTGGGATCTTTTTAAATTGTGTTTGAAAGTTTCTGAAGTACACTGGCCGGCCACTAGTGCAGGCACGCAACCATGATGTCTGGGGATGTAACAGTGAAGCTACCATACAAAGCTATTGTACAGTGCTACATTGAAGCCACCATAGTGTATCCATATGGCAATCATGTTGGATTTTAGAGTGTGTGCAACTTGATTTGGCGCATAATTTGGATGAAGCATGTATGTGCATAGAATTGAAGTGGCAACACCTTAAACACCCCTTATTTCATTTCAATTTCATGTCTTTCTTCATCTACCATAGTGTATTTGAATGAGGGAACTGAGATACTAGTGTATATTTTGTAATTCTGCAATTGTTTAATTATACGACAGTCCAAGATAAGTAGAGCTTTCAGTTGCAAACATTGGGACCTTATCAATCAAGTTAGTCTTTGTAGGATATCTATTCTATATATTAAGCAGAGAGACATTCAGGGGGCCACGTGGTGCAATTTGCTTACCCGGCAGTGTGGCCCTGCATCTCTGGCAACAGTGAGGACAATGCGCGTGCAGAGAGAGAGAGAGAGAGAGAGAGAGAGGCGGCCGAAGTCCGTTGGCCACACTATATTTGTTTGTGATGGCTTTCTTTGTATTGTGGATTCTGGGATTAGTGGAAATATGACATACGAGTCTCAGTGTTTTTATAACTATCATGCTCTTGATCCTTTTTTTTTGATGGAAATCTTCAATCTATACAAGCAATGTGTGGACATACATTGTTTCTTTCATAAATGGTTAGAAAGTAAAACATTTCCAATTCAATCACACAATTTTGTAGGCACAGGTACTTCAGCTCTCTTGTATTTGCAAAACACTTTCTTTTGCATCCTTGTTTTGCTAGTAAGTAAACCACGTGCATGGCAGGTATAAAGGGTTGACATACAACCAAAGATTCTACTTGGATTCCTGCATATTTGGCTCGATTTATGTTTAGTCGACTTTGGAGTCTCCCTTTGAATGGCAAGTCGTCTCGAAACAAATTGGCATTAACAGCTACATCTTTGTACTATCAACCCTCCAAGGCTTGTCACTTAATATTCATCCTTGCTAGGAGTACATCTTGAGCATCTGTTCAAAGGGCAAAAAAGCATATTGAGCCCGAGTGAATGTAGAAATCATGCCTATGCAATTCATAGATAACGACACAAATTCAAAGGAATAAGTACATGTAACATACAAAACTTCCATGCAGCTAAAGATGTGTAAGTGACATAGTTGTCTAGGAATGCCTTGGTTGCTAAGGTGAGTTATGTTGTAGGGTGTTTGGTGAAGGACTTCATGAGATGTGGCAATACCTATCACCCAAAGTTGAGTCCAATGTGTTTGAGCAATGTCTAAAAAGTTGACTACAACTTGAGAATCCTTAATGTTAATTCCAAAACTTGAATTAAAGCTAGGTCATGATAGTCCATGTGGCAAGAATGAGTGCTTTTGCTTTGGAAAATCTTTGCGCAATGATAGCGCAAGAATTGGCTTACATTGATCTTTTGCAAAATGAGCTTAAAAATGACATACAAGGATATGCTTCCAATTGCATAATTTGTCAAATGGTAAAATATGATAGAGGGAAGCTGGCTATGTTATTGCAACCTTTGCCAATTCTAGAGGTACCATGGCAAAAGTGTTTTCGTAGATTACTTCTTTGCTATCCCAAAGTCAATTCATGGAAATAATGGAATAGGATCATAGTTGATAAAGAAGCTCATTTTTTTCCCTATGATTATGATAAGAAAATACATGGGTAATTAGTTTGAAAACTACCCGTTGTTAAAAGGATCATGGAATTATAGCTAAAGAATTAGGTGCATCTAGGTAATGCCTCCATTGGTTTCTATGGCTTTGAGAAATTTGAGGCTTTTGGACCTGCATGGTTGCCCCCTTCTCTACAAGTGAAGGAACACTGGTGGGGATTTGACACTTTCCTTGAGAGAGGGCAAGATGCTCAATACACAGTATATGCTAATGTGTCTTTCCATTTTTAATTAAAATCCCACGGTTTACATTTACATATGTGTACACATATAATGTACATGCTTGTTCGTGGCCTACGTCTCTCAAGCACTACATAGACAAGTAGTCTATGGTGGAATGGTTTAGGTTACATGGTAATGAGATTCTTGCAATGAATGATGTCCCTCGAGCATCAAGTAGAGTAGCCATCTATTGTAAAAATAGGTCTCGACTACAATGTTGGTGTAGGTTGAGACAAATTCACTCTTTGTATATGAAAAATCTTGCCGTTCCTTTCAAGTGTTTAGGGATAGATTAATATATATTTGCTTGTTATGTATGGTAAATCTACAAATTGATTTTCCCCACTTTTGAAGATGTCATTTATTAGTTGCACTGTAGTATTATTGACTTGAAGCATGTGGGGTAATTATCATAAAATGAGCATGCACATGATTTTGATGTGTTTGTCTTTTTTCAAAAGTCCAACTTTATTATAAACAATTTTATTGGCCTAAAACATGAAATGCTTGCGGAGTGTGTTTATGCCATGAAAAATACATGAGTCATGACTACTATAAGGGAGGGATGCTTTCTTCAAAGACCTTGACATTAGCCTACTTAAATGTCACATCTTGTGTGGTGGATAAGTGGAATGCACAATTGAGGTAGCAATTTTTATGCCATCTTTATCAAAGTCTTGAATGCTCTCTCTCTCTCTCTCTCTCTCTCTCTCTCTCTCTCTCTCTCACACACACACACACACTCACACACACACACACACACACACACACACACACACACACACACACACACACACACACACACACACACACACACACACACACACACACACGAAAGTTTGCTCGACGCAAACGCGATTGTATGCTATTTGCGCAGGCAATTTCTCTCTCTGTTCCAACGGTAGACCTCTTTGTTGCTTTTGCCCTCGTCAGTAGTTAGGGCGCTAGTCTTGCACATGGGTGTGCAGGTTTGTGCGTTTTGGCCCCTACGAGCTTCTGCAACTGTATTTATCTCAGTTTTGCTATGTTGATGAGTGTGTGAGAGGTTTGTGTGTAAGAGAGCAGACAGTTCATGTTGAGTTTATCCTTTTGTCGATATTCTTGGGATTTTCATCTCCTTCTCTTTGTTAAGGGTGTGGTAGTGGACTGCTATATCTTGGTCATTGGAATCCCCTGGATGGGATGGTCTTACATTTAGGTTTTTCCTTCGATTTTGGGAGTCCCTGAAATAGCCTCTATTTTTCATGATGAATCATGCATGGACTACACAATCTTTGCCCCAATCATGGAAAGAAAGCCTAGTGAAATTGCCTAAGCAAGCACTATGTGAATCCTTTTCGCATTAGCATCCTATTATGCTTATGCATGTCATTTACAAATTAATGTCAAAAATGATTGCTACACACATTAAAGATTCTTTGTTTTTTTGGGATGCTGCTCAGTATGGATTCATTCCTTGCCGACAAATTATGTATAATATTGCTAATGCTTTCATAGGCATTGAGTATACAAAATATACTAGACAAGATGTACTTATCGTGCATATTGATATAGAGAAAGCATTTGAAACTATTCGTTGGAACTTCATTGCACAAATCATGGCGTGCTTGGGCTTTGGTTTCAAAATGAGTTGTGTGGTCTACTTGACTAATCCTTGGGTATAATTTATGGTGAGCTTACGTAGTTGTGGGATCTTGGTCATTCTATCAGGTAAAGATTTCCTTTAAGTCCCATGTTGTATGCTAATGCCAGTCAGCCTCTATTACTTTATTTGGACTCCTTGATGGCATCTGGGCGGTTACATGGAATTTTGTGGCACAAGCGTATGCTAGTGATCCATGTTTGGATAGAAATCAACAAGATGATGTTTGATGTATCATGGAAGCCTTGCACATTTATGGGTTGGCTACTGGTCTTCATGTCGATTTCCACAAATCTAAACTTTTTCCATTGCATCAAACGGATTGTCATTTGAAATTATGGCCAGGTGAGATTGTGAAGTTGGATTAGATTGTGCGGCATCTTGGATACCCTTTGACTTGGTCAGTGAACAATGCCAAATGCTTGGATTGAGTTGAGCGTAAAATTAGGTCTAAATAATAATATTGAAAATTATCTACCCGGCCGTTACATGTATGAATCAGAATAGTGCAACCCATCTTGATGGCATACATGCAGTTCTTTCTACCATTGTTGCATTGGCCACCTCGTTGTCTTCGTGCTGTCATGTCTTGAGTTTTGGACCATTTTTGGTCTACTTGCTCGCACAAAAAAGGGATGTGATTTCTTGGTATGGATAAACTATGTACTCCAAAGCATTGTGGTGGTTTGAATATTTTACATTTGTATTCTCATGTTATTGCAAGGAAGGCCATGATGTTATTGGTACTGGTGGAACAAAAACAGCCTTGGAAACTGATGTTTGCTTTTTGTATTCTCATGCAGTTTCTACACCTGATTTTGGTCATTGGCAACCTTCATAGCGGGATGTGGTTTTTGAAAAATTTGAAGCTATGATTTCTGGATGTCCCCTTGTAGCTGATCGGAAACAAGTCACAAAGTAGTTGTCATGGCATGGTCGGGATGACGCGAGTGGAAATTTAGACTCGAGAGTTTGCATTGGAGTTTGATTTTGATGAAACCCTTATCCAACGGTCTCCTAGACATGCATATTTTATCTCCCAAAAATGCATTGATGTGATATCAGATGTTGTCGATTTGATGGGCACGTACTGTCATTCAAATAGGTTGCTCGCACTTTTGGATCTACAATGCAGTATGGACACACGTGGCAGGTCATCAAGGATAATGTTGATTCTAGATCTCCCATTTTGTCGCTTGGTGCTGAGGATCGACTTTGTGATTGGCATTATGTTGGTTATTTGATTCTCTCTTTATCTGTGAGAAAGCTATATTTTCATTTGCCGTCATCTTCTTGGATAGGGAAACACTTTAATATAATATGGAATATTAATAAGGGTACTGCATGGTGGTGCAACAAAGTCATCAAAGTGTGGCATGCTAAATTCCCTTGAAAGAGGGAATTTTTATGTGGAGATGTATCATTGGGGTTTTCCCAACTGGCAAGTTTATTCACTCCAGAGGAATGGCTTCCTCATGATCTGTTTATTGTGGTGCTTGCAATGAGAATATTCCACATTTATTGTGGTTCTTCTCTCATATGCAGTGGTTTGTGGATTACATCTCTTCTTGTCTTCACACTCAAATCTTTGAGATACCTTTCGGTAAATATTTTTGGCTTTTTGGAGTGTTTCCACCGTTGCTTTGACAGTATGCCTACTTTTTTGATTGGGTTAGATTCTAGGTGCTTTGGACAATTTGGAGAGCACATAATTTTCTCATGTTTCAACAGGTTTAGGTGAATTATGTATTCTTCTTGAAAAAATCTCTTTGACAGTCTCTTAAATTTGCCCATGACTTGGATGACCTCTCCTCCCTTCACCACCAGCTTTATTTTGATTGTTTCTAATTTATTGCATGTAATTTTTTCTATAGGTTTTCCTCATTTTGAGGTTTCCCATTAGTAATTCAATTTGACATCACTAAAAAAAAAGTATTTGTGTGTGTGTGTGTGTGTGTGTGTGTGTGTGTGTGTACACACACACACACATACTCTTATCTAGATGAGATAGTGTATTCTTACCCTCAGTTGGCTAGAGCTCTATACAATCTGGCCTACCCACACAAGTATCTTTTGAGCAAGTCTAGCTTGCACACGGCCGATTATCTATCTCTCTCTCTCACAAAGACTCATTTGGATTATTGACATGATAAAAAAACTCATTTGGTTTTCCTTAGTCCCTCAACATTTTCAAGCACCACTCACCTAGCATCAAACTCATTTAGTCTTCCTTAGTCCCTCACCATTTTTGGACATCACTCACCTAGCATCAACCGACTTATACATCTTTATATATTACCACATGTGGTAGCTCTACATATTCAATGTTACCTTATGAAGACATGGCATGACATGCATATGGTTAGAAGTAAGTGAGGGACTCCTACTTATGGTCATGATCATCTTATAATATCAAACTCGAGATTGAGCCACTTGGCACTTTAGGTACACACACACACACACACACACACACACACACACACACACACACACACACACACACACACACACACACACACACACAGAGTAGATAATAGACCTTCTTTAATCTCCCTCGCAAGATCCACCCTTGCAAAGTCCTTCTTGCCTCACTACTTGTTGAAGAAAGGAGCCCAATCACGCCAATCCAGACGGGCCTACACAAGCTTTTTCCTTATTTATTGTTCGCGTAAGCTGACGTTGTAAATCACGAACTCAAACCATTTTGTACTTAATGAAGAGGCTAGATGCCAGAACCCATCACATTTTTGAAGGAACTATCCCTTTCTAGCCAAAAACTCAATTTTCTACCTTAGGTGTGTGAGCCAAAATTGGTAAATTACTGGCATCTGGTTTTTACTTTGGAGCTCACGTAGTGAAGAGTATGCCTACGCTTGCACACTCAGTACTCTTTGTATGGGTAAGCATTCTTTATTATGAAACTTGATGTGCTGCTTCCTCATGCTCTTGGCATCATGTACATGTTCAATGTGCTACCTTTGAATGTGTGTGTGAGAGACGCAATGAGCGGTTTTAGCTCTAGGTCGCCTAGTAAGTTTAAGTGCTTGTTTTGACTTGTTGATGGTGTTTTAAGTGAAACTAAGCATTGAATGAGGTTAGTAGGTCTCATGATAAGCCAAACAACCCCTCATTCGTCATTTTTGGTGAAGGTGAGAGGTGGAAAAAATTGTGGTTGCTCACCTTACCAACTTTGACTTTTGCAGGGTTTGGTGACCCCCAACCTCAAGTTTCATGTCATTTGGAGTTCATTTGACCCCTCTACGACCATTTGAGTGTTAGTTAGACCGCACGGGAGACTCAGACATTTTCCACATAGTTGCTTCCTTGCTTGAGTGTGACATCTCTCTCCTCAGTGCATTGCCATTGAGGCATTTCATTCAACACTTCTATGTACTAGTGGGATTGGCTACGTCCTCGGATTAACATATTTATGTTGGTTTGAGTTCACCCCAGGCTACATTTTTCGATTGCTGCGATCCGCCAACATTGGCACCATTATCGGGGACGTAGGACTTACACTAGCGGAGGAGGTTGTGGTGAGGTTCTTCTTTCCCAGTTTCCAAGTGTTACAAATCATTACATTTATCTTTATGTAGGAGAGTCAGTGAGGCTCGCTGATTTCTCAGGTAGACTGAGGAGACGTTGTCGTGCTGTGACACGTACATAGTGGGAACGCATGCTACAAGATCTATCTTGTATTTTTTTTAGATACATAATTATATTTCCTATAGTGTACATATGCATATTTAAGTATAATAATAAGCCTTCTATCTCATCCTATTATTTTTCTCAAGGGTAACATATCCTTACTTTACCATCAGAAAATACTATGGGAAAAGCATCAATAGCTCCGCCTTTTTAACTTGGGGCAAAAAGCATTGATTCTTTATTTCTACTATTTCATTATCATCTCACACCCTAGCTAGGTCCTATATCTAGGGTAAACTCGAATATATATATTCTATGTATTTTTTATACTTTTCTTATATTTCTTTTTAAATAGCTACTAGGAGAGAATCAAATCCTAGTGGGACACCAGGTGGCATGATTTCAAAGATACACTTATTTTAATGCATTATTGCAAGCATGATTACAAAACTTTGTCAAGGAGCAATGTCATGCTTTCATATGGCATGAGGTGTCCTTTGGAATTAAATGAAAGTCAAGGCTAAGGAGACCACATGAAGACTTTTGCTGCCATAAATGGACCCTATTTTGATGAATTTTTTACACAAGGTTCCAATCCGAATTGGAAAATGATTTTAAAATGAAAATCGTAGCTAATGAGCTGAAGTTTCTGCCCATATTTTTACTTTTTTATTTGGAGCTACGGTTGAGGAGATATGATCAAAATACTGGACCCCAGTCTGCCCACATCATGCAGGGACAGCTCATTTCCAAACTTTTCCAATTCCTGTTCACACTGGCTCCTGTCTTCTTGTGTAAACCCTTGGGGGTTCCCTTCACCTATAAAAGGGGACCTCTTCTTCCTTGGAAGGAACTCAAGCATTCAAGCCATTGATGAGAGGAATTCTTGAGGGAGTGAGTAGTAATGCCTAATTGTACTTAGCCCCATTAACATAAGCCCAAGCCTACACTTTCTCCTAGAGGAAAACTAGCCATTCTTGTACGCCATCCTTGGAGGATCAACTCTAATCAAAGAAGGTGTTGTACTTGGCGTATCAATCAACGTTGAATTCTCTCCTCTTCTTCTCTCTCCCATCAATAATGGTGCCAAAGGGTTTCAAGTAAGATGTGTTCTACATTGATGTTTTCTTGATTTCTTGTTGTTTTCATTTTCATCTCTAATCCAACATATATATATGTATCTAATCTCATCTCCTTAACCAAACCTATCTCTCTCATTCTTAGTAATTCATCCTCTTTAGGTTCTCTTTGCTACAGGTACATCTCTCCCCGCAGTATCCTTATTGCTTACGGGCAAGAATAGGGCTTGGGAGGGAAACTTCTCATCTCTTCACTTCTCTCATATCTACATTTCTCACATACTATCCTAGATGAATAACCCACATGATGATCATTTCTATCGCTTTCACTCTATACGATCTATTAGAATTAACGTATGGATTAGCCGTAAAATACACTTTCAACAACGTATAGTGTTTCTCTTCGGTCCTGAAAGGCTCAATGAAATACTTCTATCACCGGATCCCATCATACTACCTTTCATAGACTATAATTTTTCTTTTGATGTAAGCGTAGTTATCTTGCTATGAACCAAGAGGATTTATACACACAATTAATCCCAATCACTAGACAAAATATATATATTATGGTAAGCACAAAACTACAATTCCAAAGAGCAATTCGTAGCCTATTTGGTCAGCCAAGATTGAATGCCATTAACTCATCCATTAACCCTTTCATATTACCCATGATACGATATGACCATAGCCTTGATGTTTTCATCTTCGTATTGTTTTGACATTCTCTTTTGCGTTCTTTCTTTGTGTGTGTGTGAGTGCAAGAGAGAAAGAGTGAGTCTTCTTTGATTGCACTTCATTCCAAACCCTAGTCTTCATGGCATCTATGGTTTAACTCCTTCATATAGTTTTTGTTGAGTTCTCTCACAAACTCTCACAGCCATAAGCCCGGTGCTTTCCTGGCAAGACCGCAATTTCTCGACATATTTTTGGTGAACCCAACGCGAATCTGCTAGGGTGAGAGTTTGTGGGTAACCATGGGTGATCATGTTGAGCAAGAGGGTATGCATTTTGACCCAGCAACAATGCAAATGTTTCAAGCATTTGCAATGTTCATGCAACAACAACATGCTACTGAAAGAAGGGAGATTTCAGCAACGAAGGCCATACAAGCGGTCGTCAACAGAATGGATCAGTTCAATGGCAAAGATGTAACCAAGTACTTACGCGAGTATGTGAAGGAGATGGAGCTGCATCGCGTGTCAGAAGGTGAGATGATTCAAAGCTTTGAGCTAGTTGTTGCTCCAGAAATTAGGGAGCATGTTAGGGCAATTAAAGATGGGCATGGGAGAAATTGGGAAGAACTCAAAGTAGCTTTAAAGGAGGAATATTTCATGGAGGACTCTGAGAGAGTGACCAAAAGGACATTCTTAGAATGGGTAGTCAAGCCAAAGCAAGGACTATCAATAACAGAGCTACTTAGGGAATTTGAGTGGCGCTATGCACAACTCACTAGGACAGAAAGGGCCACACTAGATGCAGAGAAGACAGATCTTTTCTTACAAGCTGCAGGTAAAGAGTTTCAAGAAAATTTGGAGCTTCTTCTTGAAGATAAAGATGCTGAGCAAGGACTAAAGACCGACTGGAATGAGGTTGAAGGTGCTGTCTCACTGCTTGCCAAACGACAAAGAAGTAGCGACAAGATGGTAGTAAACACTACAAGTCCTTCCACCTCAACTTCTGACAAAATGGTAAAGCCTACTTTTATTGCTCCTAAGTTTGATGAGTCCATGCTAGATGAGCTTGTGAAGGGAATGCGTGACTTGAAGGTGAAGTTTGCAAAGCTTGAAGAAAAAGGCCAACCATCAGGGCCACTTCCTAGGCAAAGACAACAGCCCAAAGAAGGGTTTGTTAATAGATGTATTTGGTGTGATAGTACAAACCATGTAAGAAGGGATTGTGATGATTTTAGTGATGCTTTGTCAAAAGATGTTGTCTTTTTTTAGGATGGTAAAATCCACTTAAGAGAGACAGGTCTACCCTTGAGAACTAACTTTGGGAAGGGGGGAATGCAAACCTTAGTTGAAGATATGGCAACCAAGCATGCCACCTCTTCAGTTGAGGCAGCTACTTATGGAGTAAAAATTGAACATTTTTGTGATGAAGAAGTGAGTGACCATCATGGTCAAATTTGGCCAAATGTCATGCAATTAGCTAAAAAGGGAAAGCTTACAAAAGAGATTCTACATGAAGCAGGTGATTGCATACGTCTAGAAACAGGATGGAATGATCCAGTGGACTCATTGTCAGTGCATGCCTACATTACAAAATGCCAACAAAATGAGGCAATTGTAGAAAGCACAGACGTGAGAATGCTGATGAAGGACCATCAAAAAGAGCTTCTAGAAGTGGGGGAAGAAGCGACTCAATGCCTTCTCAAACACCCTCAACACAAGGAGCATCTCCACCTGAAGTCCTCATGGAGGAGTCTACAACAGGAAAGAAGAAAGAGCCAACAAAAGGTAAAACAAAAGGCCCAACTTATAAACTACAATTTGATATTGAGGTTGCTACAGATTTAAAGAAAGTATTGGAGGAAAGGATCTTGAATAGCAAGATTGAGTTTACTCTGGGAGAAGTTCTTGGCATTGCAAAGCGTGAATTCCATGAGGAGATCATTGACATCATCAAGAGAAAGAGGCAAACCCTTGCTGAAGTTTCTCGTCCATAGGTTGAAGGGGAAACCTCAAAGACACAAGGGATGCAACTGCAAAATAAGGAGAATGATGGAGCTGTGGTAGGATGCTACCAATCTAGTGGGAGAGTGAAGCAAGTGTATTTCTCAAATGATGATGAAGAAGTTGAAGATATTCCTAGGAGTTACTATTCACGAAGTCATTGGGCAAGGGCTACTACAGAAACTTTGGTCAAGGTAGGTGATCTTGAAGAGCCATTTGTTGCCTTGATTGACCATGGTTCAGAAATAAACATAATGTCAAAGAGTCTCTACAACAAGTGCAAATGGCCGATGGACACAGATCATGGCTGGATGGTAAAAGTGGCAAACAATTCATCCGGTGAATTGTATGCAGCATGTCCAGGTGTGAAGGTAACAATAGGTGATGTAAAGATTGACCAAAACTTCTTTGTACAGGATACATCTTCATATCATCTCATCCTTGGACAACCCTAAATTGTGGGAGTTCGAATGGAAACAAAGGTAATGGACGATGGTTCAGCATATGCTAGGATACGTAGCAAAGATGGTAAACGTGCTGTCCAATTCCTCACAGTTTGTGTAAACCATGAAAGAAATCGTGACAACCTCAGAGAACATCCTCTACCAAAGGTGAGCAAAGAGTTTCATGATCATAGAGAAATGATGGGTTTTGGCCATGTACCATTGTAAAGCGGGATTGCAGTGGTACAGAAAGAAAAAGGGTCTCGCCTGATCCAAAAATAGGTGAAGCATTTTCAACGAGCTCCTTGGTAACAAAGAGTGGATCAGTATGTTTTACAAAACTTGAAGATTTGAAGAGATATGAGAGGCAATATGTGCATAATGTACAAATAGGCATGAAAAAGAGTGGGTTGCTAAAGCCTACTGAAAATGTTTTGGGTTTGTGTGAACAAGTTTCTTTTGTAGATACTATGGGTGAGCTTGATGCTATAATGAGGTCTAGTTTGCATCTTGAAAATGAAGTTGTGGAAGTTTGCTCTATGGAAATGTATCAAGTAATAGAAGCCTTTAAAGAAAGACAAACAGTAGGCCCAGAAGTCCATGTTGAAACTAAATACAAGAGTGTAGCAAAGAAGGTGAAACCAGTAGCTTCACCCTTACCACCCAACAACAGGGAAAATATTGAACAGGCTTCTTTACAACCAAGTTTGCGGAATCCTAAAAAGATCGGGCATACCTTCACAAAGGAGTCCTTTCAAGAGTTGCAGATTGGTTGCGAGGAGTTTCTAACAGAGGAGGAGACAAAGTGCTTCAAAGAAATGCTTTCAAAGCATGGTAAGGCTTTTGCATTTGAGTCACATGAGATAGGATGTGTTGATCCTTATATTGTAGCTCCTATGGTAATTTTCACAATACCTCATGTGCCTTGGAATCTGCGACCTATTCCGGTTCCAAAGGCTCATTTGCCAAAGTTAGTAGAGCTACTGAATGAGAAAATCAAAATGGGAATCTTGGAGCCTTCTTGTGCTCCATACTCAAACAGGTGGTTCACAGTTCCAAAGAAGAATGGTTCTCTACGCTTCATCCAAGATATGCAACCAGTGAACAAGGTGACAATTAGAAATGTAGGTACAGGTCCAATTGTGGATGAATTTGCAGAGGCATTTGCAGGGAGGGCAATCTACTCAATGGGGGATCTCTACTCAGGGTATGATCAATTTCAGCTTGCAATCGAAAGCAGAGACTTGACAACCATGAGGACACCTTTGGGTTTGGTAAGGATGTGTACCTTGCCACAGGGAGCAACCAACTCGGTTGCACATATGATGAATGGGATGAATAAGGTCTTACGTGACTTTATTCCTCAAATCACAATGCCTTTCATTGATGATTTGCCTATCAAAGGATGTGAAGAAAGTGACAAAGATGAAGCTTTGGATCTCAAGGGATGTCGCAGGTTTGTGGTAAATCACATAAATGATTGTGATAAAATTTTGTCTAGGTTGGAAGAAGTGAATCTTACATTGTTAGGGAAAAAGTCTATGTTTGGTGTCAAAGAAGTGCTCATTGTGGGGCACATGTGCGGGCCATATGGTAGGAAACCTTGTCCATCAAAGGTAGATGCCATCCAAAGAATGAAAGAAACATGCACTAGCATCACTGAGGTTAGAAGGTTTCTGGGAGCATGTGTCTTCTATGTTATTTGGATTCCACATTATGCACATGTAGCTGATCCTCTTTATCAGCTGCTTAGAAAGAATCAAAAGTTTAAATGGACAGAAGCACATGTAAAATCCATGAAAAAGCTAAAGGAGTTACTCCAGTCAGCAACGACTTTGAGAAAGGTAGACTATGAGTGTGTTGAGCCAGCAGAGGAAGTGTTGAGCCAGTAGAGGATCACACCCACATTTTTGCTCACACCCATCATTTTGTAACCATTGATTGTAATAAATGTCTTTCCGACATTAATTTTGATTTGAGCCATTCATTAAGTAACGGGACTCAATTGAGTTTCCAGCTTATAATCCCGAAGTAATTTCACCGGTTGATGTAAATAATTAGAGATGTTCTCACCTCCAAGGCTGAGGTATATAAGCCAAAGTTTTGTAACCTAAAGGAGATTCAATTATTAATCAAAGTGAGTTTTTGAGCGCCGTGACTGTGTCTGAGAGAGAGAGAGAGAGTCTTATCTTCTTGCTACGCGAGCTACGGGGCCGCCATTGGAGAAGCGACACCGCCATTGTGTTAGCAACGGTGAGAGCTACGCACAAATACCAAGAGTGCGCGCTATCGGCTTCTACGTGTGGTAAGTTCCTACGAGCTTCGATGTGAGTTTTCTTCCAACTTGTGTGTCGGAATAGAGCGTGCAGCATATCTATAGAACCACAACGAGTAGAGCTACACATTAGTACCATCGGGGTCAAGTTTCGGTCACCTGTATTTTTCGGCCTGTCTTCATACGCGTTTGCCGCACGGAGTGGTTATAGGTTGATTTTGCAGTTCAAGTCTTTAGGGTGTTGTTCTTACCTAGTGTATAGACTTCCCCTTGAGTTTGAGATCGATTCAATGATTCTAGATCCTGTTTCGTATAGCATTCGTTCGTAGTACGCATTTCAGTCACTTGCGTATTTTAGAACTTAGATTTGATTTCCTTAGTAGTGATTGTCATTAGAAGGTCAAGTAGGTGATTTGACACCCACCTAGTTGTTTCCATGCGCTTGCGGGTCAAGCTCCGTCCTCGTCTGACAAATTCTGTTGTTGGTTGAGTTCTCGCTATTTAGCTTCCGCTAGCGGCGTAACCGCCTTAACATTTGGCGCCGCTGCCGGGGACGAGAGCCCTAAGTAGGTGACCTTAGACTAATCCTACGAGGTGAGTCGTATAAACTACTTTGTATACTTTAGTTAGAAAAGATCTAGGAGTGGTGGACTCCGAAGGTCTCGAGAGATACTAGGAAGTGGGGTATTCCTGGGTCTTCCGTGTTGACAGTATTTTTAGTTTAGCTTAGATTAGATTGTTTTTGATGGTGTTTAAGTGGTTGTTGACATAAAAAGCATTTGCTACTCCTTGTGTGGTAGTAAATCTCTTTATATTTTCAATTGCAAAAAATCCATTTTATGATTAGAAGTAGCTTAGGTAGGGCCTGATTTGATCCTGATCTAGAGCTATCAATTGGTGTTCTATTTGCTTGATGTGTTTGATTGCATGTTAGATCACTGAAAAAGTCGCTTTGGTAGTGAAATATGCAATAAACAAAGTTCAGAAAAATTTTCTGTGTAACTGATTGTTGCTGAGCACTTAAAAGAGCTATTGGAAGAGTTCCGTGCTGAAAAACTGGAAATCTGCAACTTTAGACATCATACGCGTATGATGTCTTAGGACCTAAACAGAGACTAAAATTGAAAATTTGACATTGCCAGAGTGTTTAGAAGGGGGGTTTTACCCTAAGATCAACTTAAAACAAGAGCATTAACACTCAAAGAAACCCAAAAAGACAAGTCGGAGTCCAAGAAACGCAAAGAATATGAAATTTTGGATTCAAATCTTGTTTTTACATTCAAACCTGACAAAAACACTTGAAACTCAATTATAAACATTGGAGAAGGCTTAAAACAAAAAATAGTCAAAATCTGGGACAAAAGACATCATACGCGTATAATGTCTTTTGGCACTTCCACTGCTTATTTTTGAAATCTGACCTGACAAGATTGTTACAAACACTGTAGGAAGCATAAATATCAAGTTTGGACCAAAATTGATGAAAAAAACATCATACGCGTATAATGTCTTTTTCAGCATAACTGCGACAAAATTCTCACTTGATGAAACAGAAGTTGTCCAACTGACAAGATTAAACAATTGACCAAGTATCAGTCAGTTTGGATCAATTCTGACCACAAAAACTTGGGGAAAACAAATTGCCGAGACGGAAAAGTTACAGTCCTTTAGGGGAATTGATGAATTTGAGATCGGGCAGGAATCTCCGGAATAATCAACCAAAACAAGGGGAACCAGCAAGTGTCATATCAACCGAGGGAAGTGTAAACCAAAGTTGGGTGCAGCCATTAGAGCCGATCTTTGAAGGAAGTGTCTCTGATACTTCTTCGGAGAGATCTTACGAGATTTTCACCGAATACTTGGAACACTTGAACCTGAACAACAGAGAAAATATGGCAGCAGGATCATCAAACCCTTCCGCCACCATGAAGCTATTGTTCGTAAAATACCAGTACGACAATGAGCAAGGTACCAAGATCTACAAAGATGGAATGGACCGCTATTGTGTAAAGATAGAAGAGAGACCTAGTGAGTTCAAGGACTTAGTGCCTGTGAGCTATAGCGGAGATAGATATCTAGATGACGAGGGTACCATGTACTTGGTAGTCCTAAACCCTAACATTGTGGACAAGTGGGGATTGATGGGCACCAAAGCCAAAATAGATGAAGAACTCGAGGAGAAAGCACCAATAATGAACTTCCCTAATGCGAGGTTAAGAAGAGAGAATGAAACTACAAGGATCAACACTGATAACATCTATGTGGGGCTATACAAATATAATAATGGGGAGCAAGATCTCTATTATAGATGTGAAGAACCCTACACCGGAGAGTTGACAGACAAAAAAAGACTCTATGTCTTTACCTACACAGAGGGATCGGAAGTGAAAATTGCCGCTTACGATAAGTATGGCAGGCAATACTCAACAATGGGCAAGAAAGAATTAGAAGGATATACATACTTTGGGGGACCACTACATCAGTATTATGTTACTTCTAGCTCACATAGACCAGCACCAACAACTGGAGTGCAAAACTCAATGACAACAAGAGGACAAAGAACTCAGGTTGCTGACTCTTTCAGTCAACCTTGGGACTCGAAGCTCGGACCAATGGGATCATTACATTCCAGAGAGTCAATGGAGACGAATCGAGGTAGTGCAGTTCCAATCCCCACCTATACCACTCCAGGTCCAAGGTTTGAAGCGGAACCATCACATTTACCTCCCAGTAGTAGATTCAGGGCAGAGGAACCGACAAGGGTAACCCATGAAGTCCATGATGCTAGAGAAAGCTTTAGCCGAGACACAGGAGCAATGAGATTGGTAGCAGATCATAGACGTATGAGACCATCTCAAGTAGCCAAGTGTATGCCAAAGAAGTATGGTGGTTCAGGAGATCCGTATGCACATGTGTCACTCTTTAAGCAAGTCTTAAGAGCTGAGCAAATAATAGATTTCCATACACAATACGAGGGATTTGGTCTTACTCTAGAAGGTACTGCATTGACATGGTTTCAACCAATGAACATAGGGGGATTCCATGACATTGACCATTTGCTAAGAGAGTTTGCTGAGGAATTCTCAAAACGAGGGATTAAGCACAATACGGTCTCACAAATATATGCTTTTAAACAGAGAGAACACGAAAAAGTGAAGGAAGCTTCACTTCGCTTCAAACAATACATTGAGAGATGCCCAGTACGTGAACGACCACAAGATGACAGACTATCTGTTCTCTTTATTGAGGGACTAAGGAACGACACTCTCAAGAAGGACTTGCACTTGAAAGCTTGTACAAGTTTCGAGCAAGTAACGAGAGAGGCATTGTACTTAGTGGATAACTGTACGGTTTATGGAGAGGTGTCAGCGGATGCAGATTTTGCATCTAGTAGCTCCTTCTCCGTAGCGAGCGAGACTACCACTAAAAAGAATGTTCAAACAACAACCATGCCAAATGTAGAGAAAATGATAGAAGATGCTCTAAAAAGGATGGCACCATACCAAAAACCATTGCCAAAAACACTGAAATGGTGTGCTATTGAACAAAAATGGACAAATCATCCAACAGAGGAGTGTTATTACAACAAAGGGTATGTAAGGGAGCGCCAGTATACACCTCCTGCTCAATTAGCACCACCTCAGATACATCCAGTATCTCGATACCCAACGGGAAGTGTACCAGGACCTATGGGGATAGAAAGACCGCAACCGGTATTGGGACAACAACCACCTTTACCAGGAGCAAGACCAGTGGGAATTAGATATGCACCAACCTTAGAGAATCAGGAAGAACAAGCCTTAGTGCCTGTTCAAGCCTATTATGAAGAATCTGGTGCACACATGTCTCCAACTATGTATTACCCACCAGAAGAACCCAAACAACCAGAACCATGGGGCATGATTGGGAGTGTTGGAATACCAACAATTACAAGTGCTTCTGATGAAGAGAGATACAATTTGGACGCAAGAACATTGATGTTCATAGCTCATGGAGGGTTAACAGGACAAAGACCATCCTATCCACAAAGGACGAATCAAATGGGACCAAGACCAGCACTAGGTGAGGAAGAAGAGAAAAACACAGGTGAAGATCAAAGTGAACATGAAGCTCTGGAATCATCCAGTGAAGAAGAAGACAAGGAAGATGTACAAGAGGTCTAATCTTACAAAGAGACAATGTGGCACATACCGGAGGATGTGCATGTTTAGAGGGGGTGGATGTCGTGCTATGACACGTACATAGTGGGAACGCATGCTACAAGATCTATCTTGTATTTTTTTAGATACATAATTATATTTCCTATAGTGTACATATGCATATTTAAGTATAATAATAAGCCTTCTATCTCATCCTATTATTTTTCTCAAGGGTAACATATCCTTACTTTACCATCAGAAAATACTATGGGAAAAGCATCAATAGCTCCGCCTCTTTAACTTGGAGCAAAAAGCATTGATTCTTTATTTCTACTATTTCATTATCATTTCACACCCTAGCTAGGTCCTATATCTAGGGTAAATCCGAATATATATATTCTATGTATTTTTTATACTTTTCTTATATTTCTTTTTAAATAGCTACTAGGAGAGAATCAAATCCTAGTGGGACACTAGGTGGCATGATTTCAAAGATACACTTATTTTAATGCATTATTGCAAGCATGATTACAAAACTTTGTCAAGGAGCAATGTCATGCTTTCATATGGCATGAGGTGTCCTTTGGAATTAAATGAAAGTCAAGGCTAAGGAGACCACATGAAGACTTTTGCTGCCATAAATGGACTCTATTTTGATGAATTTTTTACACAAGGTTCCAATCCGAATTGGAAAATGATTTTAAAATGAAAATCGTAGCTAATGAGCTGAAGTTTCTGCCCATATTTTTACTTTTTTATTTGGAGCTACGGTTGAGGAGATATGATCAAAATACTGGACCCCAGTCTGCCCACATCATGCAGGGACAACTCATTTCCAAACTTTTCCAATTCCTGTTCACACTGGCTCCTGTCTTCTTGTGTAAACCCTTGGGGGTTCCCTTCACCTATAAAAGGGGACCTCTTCTTCCTTGGAAGGAACTCAAGCATTCAAGCCATTGATGAGAGGAATTCTTGAGGGAGTGAGTAGTAATGCCTAATTGTACTTAGCCCCATTAACATAAGCCCAAGCCTACACTTTCTCCTAGAGGAAAACTAGCCATTCTTGTACGCCATCCTTGGAGGATCAACTCTAATCAAAGAAGGTGTTGTACTTGGCGTATCAATCAACGTTGAATTCTCCCCTCTTCTTCTCTCTCCCATCAATAATGGTGCCGAAGGGTTTCAAGTAAGATGTGTTCTACATTGATGTTTTCTTGATTTCTTGTTGTTTTCATTTTCATCTCTAATCCAACATATATATATATGTATCTAATCTCATCTCCTTAACCAAACCTATCTCTCTCATTCTTAGTAATTCATCCTCTCTAGGTTCTCTTTGCTACAGGTACATCTCTCCCCGCAGTATCCTTATTGCTTACGGGCAAGAATAGGGCTTGGGAGGGAAACTTCTCATCTCTTCACTTCTCTCATATCTACATTTCTCACATACTATCCTAGATGAATAACCCACATGATGATCATTTCTATCGCTTTCACTCTGTACGATCTATTAGAATTAACGTATGGATTAGCCGTAAAATACACTTTCAACAACGTATAGTGTTTCTCTTCGGTCCTGAAAGGCTCAATGAAATACTTCTATCACCGGATCCCATCATACTACCTCTCATAGACTATAATTTTTCTTTTGATGTAAGCGTAGTTATCTTGCTATGAACCAAGAGGATTTATACACACAATTAATCCCAATCACTAGACAAAATATATATATTATGGTAAGCACAAAACTACAATTCCAAAGAACAATTCGTAGCCTATTTGGTCAGCCAAGATTGAATGCCATTAACTCATCCATTAACCCTTTCATATTACCCATGATACGATATGACCATAGCCTTGATGTTTTCATCTTCGTATTGTTTTGACATTCTCTTTTGCGTTCTTTCTTTGTGTGTGTGTGAGTGCAAGAGAGAAAGAGTGAGTCTTCTTTGATTGCACTTCTTTCCAAACCCTAGTCTTCATGGCATCTATGGTTTAACTCCTTCATATAGTTTTTGTTGAGTTCTCTCACAAACTCTCACAGCCATAAGCCCGGTGCTTTCCTGGCAAGACCGCAATTTCTCGACAACGTGCGTTCTGTTTTGGTTACCTTGTAGGCTAGAACAACCTTAGTTGTTGGTTTTAGTGCATTGTGCATTGAGTCCACACTTTGAGTCTTGTTGTAAATTGTGTTTGGTAGAAGGTTGTGGTAAGTTGGAACTAGAATCAGAAGTTTCGCTATTATCTACCCCGCTATCACTTCTTTTTACTTTGTGTTGTTTTATATTTTGTTATTTTGTTGTTTAGGTTAGTTGCAGGAGTACTAGTTAGGTTAACCTTATATTTTGGTGTTGCTTGGACGAGCCAAAGTTGCCATTGGATGCCATATTGCGACTTTTGATGGCAAAAGTGACTAAATGGTCAAGAAGTGTGCATAACTTGAGAACGGAGTGTGTGATTTGAGAAATTATTGCTTGTACACTTGCATACACTCTAGTAGAGTATATCTGAAAATTTTGGTTAATGTTTGAGTCATCAACTATGAGTTAAAGCAAATTCTACGGTAATTGGCCAAGTTGAGCTTAAAACTTTGGACAATCAATTTAAGTCATACAATGTATCATTGGGAAGCCCTAGAGGTAAGGAAACCACATGAAGTGACCATGTTGATTTGTTAAAATTTTGACTTAATTTTTAGAATTTTTGCAAATTTTTCATTTCAGTGTAGATTCTGGAAAGAAATTTGGACTAATTACTCAAAGAAGCCAAGAGGCAAAATGCTTGATTTTGTATAAACAGGTATCCAGTTTATTAAGAGCAAAGGTTGCACAAGGGGCTAACTGACCTCATAGGTAAGAGGTTGGGATTTTGCAAGAAAGAGTGTGTGTTTTTCATGTATTTAAGATCGGGGTAGGTATCTTTTAAGAGACGGTAGAGTAACAACAAACCAAGGGAGTCTAGTATCAACTGAGGAGAGTGTAAACCAAGCCAAAATGGATCCCTTAGCTCTAATCATAGAAGAGGACAATGATACTGACACCTCTTCCGACAAATCATATAACTGGATGGCTAACCAACAACTAGGAGGCTTCCAACAAAAAGGGATTATGGGGGGTAGCACCTCGCAGAAACCCTTGAATACACCATAATACTTGACAATCTTCCAAAAGGAAACAAACGCCCATGAAGCCCTAGTATATGCGGATGTTCAAGGATGTCAATGCATTTGTATTGAGGAACGGCCTGCTAGGGATTAGAAGTAAACCTAGTAAACGAAGATGGTGACAGATTCCATGATGAAGAGGGGAACCACTACCTCATTGTCAGAGACCCAAAAAACTACAATCAATATGGAGACAATGTAGCAAAAGGAAGATGGTTATGGAGACCCAAGAACTACCTCCTAAACTTAATCTTCATGGAGCCTTTTACATTCATGACAAGAGAGTGGCTACAATTCATAAAAATATTGGGATTAACAAACACAAGGATGCAAGAGTTATCTCCTACTACCTTTGCATGGAACCCCATGTGAATGAATTAAGCAAAGACAAAGTCTTGTACTTGTTTTCATATGACTTTGCAACAGAAACCCATATCATTTTTGTCGACAAGTATGGACGAGAATATGAGGCAATCCACCTAGGGAATGTAGGAAGAGTGATAATGCTAGAATTGTTAGCATAGGATTCTAAAGAGAAACAAATGCCCATACAAACCCCTATAAAATCCACAAATCCCTTCTCCTATGATTATGACACCACATCGCATATGAATAGACAACCATTGCCCAACCCTCAAGACCAACAAGCCACATCAATATCATTTCAAGTGTGGCTTGAACATTATGCAACACTAGAACCGAACCCATATAGTGGTGGTTATCAAGCCATGTCAGGGCTAGGAGAACAACCAACACCACCACTCCATCAGTAGTACCAAGATGAGAATAGAACAAGAACTTCAAATCCGACCAGGACATAAGCACCACATCAAGAACGAGAACAAGAAAAAGGGTCCGAGGAGAGGAACAACCACCTGCTAGACCAACCAGGAATTATGGACTAGAAGCACCCCTAGGGGAGGAATGCTTACCATATCCTAGACCAGAAAGAGCTCATAAAGGAGGATTGGGAGACCCCATGCTTAGATTGATGGATCATTGTAGGATCCATCTCAAGTCCAAAAATGTGTAAACAAGAAATATTTCGGGAACAGAGATCCCAAGGATCACATGGTAGCATTTGTGCATTTCATTAGAGCTGAGGAAGTCTTGGACTTTCCAACACAATTCGCAAGATTTGGACTAACCCTAGAAGAGGAATCCACCACATAGTTTGATTTCTTAGAATGTAGATATTTCCAGTCAATGGAGGAGGTGTTTGACGAATTTATCAACAAGGAATTCTCTCAAAGAGGGATAGCTCATAACACCATCTTGCAAATCCACAAAGTCAAGCAGAAAGAAGGAGAATCTGTACAAAAAGTAGCCTTATTTTGGCCGACTGCCAAGCCTCACCATTTCAATGCTAGCAAAGTGAAAACCACATACATAAAACCCAAGTCTAGGTGGTTTCTACCTAACTGGGTCTTAAATGTGTGTCAGACATCAAAAGCTACTTTCCTTACCCCAAGCTTATCGAGAAAAATTTGTGTAGCTACGGGATGAGCAGAGTATCCTTAACACTCTCATGTACTCAAATGTCATTTTTGACACTAAAAAATTGTGCATAAGATAAACAACCAATTTTAGGTCAGTCGATCTCGAGGTCCGAAGCACTCTATGGCTTCCTCTAGACGTGCTCTATCTATTCCTAAGGTCAAAAACCAGTTTTGGTATGTGTATTGTGCATAGGGAACAAAAACAACGCGTAGACGGGCATGACTAAAAACACATTTTCATCGCGAGAAGCTTACATTGAATGGAAGAGCTTTCACATGCGAACGCATTGATATGCTTGAAATAGAAATGCAACACCGTACAAAAGAGACACGCAAGGTTGAAGAAAACAGTACACTCATAATAAGTTTCTGCAGCGTACGCTCACTTTCATTATCCAAAAACTTAGGTCAATAGTTATGAAAAATTGACTTTTTTTTATACCTTATCCAAGGTTCAAGAATAAATTCCTAGCTAATTGGGCTCAATGAGAAGACTTAAGAACTACATAAAGTTACAAATTTGGAATCCCTCGGCCCCTTCGCACTCATTGGCAATTAGTAATATTACAAGGGCTTTGGACTTTGCTAGATTTTTCATTAATTCAAAGGGGTTTAATACAATCAATTGGGATAAAAAATGAGAGTGGTGTCCCTTTGATGCTCTTTTTTTGGCTTCTGGCTTTGTTAGCCGAGCAGGTAACATTCCCCCTCTCCCTGTCTGTGTCGTCCATGACACAGCTATTTAGGGTGCTAAGTAGTGGTCGAGCTTTCTTGCTTCAGTCCTTTTGGCATGCTGCTCAAGACCTTGTTGGTACTTGAAATGAAGTTATTTGTCCTTTGTTGACATGACCTGCATGGATATTTTGTTCCTTTGCTTGACTGCTGAGGAGTAGCTAACAAACCTAGCTCTTAAATTGGTGATGATGGGGCCAAAGATTTTGGATCTGTAAGTGACGAAGCCGGTATAGAATGCTTCTTCAAAGGTTTTCATGTAATAGGACATCAAAAACATCACTTGAGCATAGAATCCATGGAGCACTTCATCTGAAGGTTGGACTTATAGATCATAGCTCAATCCTTGCACAGTGGAAAGTTTGTAAGCAGGTTAGGAGCATTTTGGATATCTTGACCAACATGATGCAGGATAAGTCAAGTATCCCTCTAAACAACTGGATAGTAGAAGAGAGTGTGTCCACCATATAAGTCTCTGTGGGTGGTCCATTCTGTGGTGGTGGGAACCTTGGGTAATTAAGCCAGGTTGGCCTCTTTTGCTGGATGATTGAGTGTTGTTGCCAGCTTTTGACTCTTGGTACGGGACACTGCATAAGATCTTTATTGATAGTTGATGGTGCATTTGTATACAATATAAGATACATGGGGTGCCGGTTTAGCCAGACTTCTCACCATTTTGGATGTGTCATTGTTGGTTGGCTTGGAAGTCCTCTAGCAATCTTTCTTTGATCTGTAGTACTTCAAGCTTTATGAGTGGGAAGGGGAGAGCCTGCTGATGCCATGCTTCATTGATATTGAATGGTTTGAGAAGGTTGACATTGATTGACTATATGATTCACTCTTCCCACTGCATCACCTCTTCCCAAATTTCTTTCTCCTCTTCCACGTGCTTTGAAAGTACTTCAAAGTGCATAGAAAGAGATACAAAGTGCTTACAAGGTCATTAGAAGCTGCTTAGCAAGTGGTTAGAAACTGCTTTAGCAAGTGGTTAGCAACTTTTTAGAAGTTCTTCACAATGCTCAATGGTTCTAATAAAGTGCTTAGAAGTGCTAAGAAAGTGCCTAGAAGTGCTTAGAAACAACCTCAAAGTGCTTAGAAATCTCCTCAAAGTGCTATGGGAGGGGTTAGAAAGTGCTAAGCAAAGGTATAGGTGTGGTGTAGCAACTGCTTAGAAGTGCTTTACAGTGGTCAACGGTACTTAGAAAGTACCTTGAAGTGCTTGAAAGAGCTACAAAGAGTTGTGAGGTGATTAGAAAGTGCCTAGCAAGTGGTGACAAAGCAGTGTAGCAACTGCTTAGAGGTGCTTTGTAGTGCTCAATGTTGCTTAGAAATTTCATAGAAGTGCTTAAAAAGAGCTAAGAGAGCACTTGTGCTTAAGAAGTGTTTAGTAGGTGAATAAGAAAGTGCACGGAAAGTGGTTTGTTGGTGTTTCAAAAGTGCTTGCAAGGCATTCTTCAATCTCTTTTAAATTGTTATAACAATAAGTTAAGTGCAACCAAGCACAAATGATCTTATTCTTTGATGTTGTCTTTGCTTTGGTTGGCAGGAGAGCATGAATGCTTTGGAATGTGAATCACGGTTCTTGACGTCTCGAAAAGCATTCATGGATACAACAATTCAATATATGCAGCAGGAGAGTAGAGCCTTTATGGTGCCCTCACCACCTACAATGGCCTCGTTTTTGAAACAGGTTGCAAATATTGGTGGCGAATGTGTTGCATGTGGAAAACCCCTCTTAGCTAAGCACATGACAGAGCTTTTCTTGATGGAATGTCAACATAAGTATCACCAATTTTTCTTTGTAGTACTATGCAGCACCATGTCAGAGTGCACCTACCCAATGTGCACGGTTAAGATTCTAGAGATTTCCAAGTGCTGGGTGCTTTGAAACTGCATACATAGAGTGCGGGGGTGAGTTCACTGTACTCAGTTTAATTCCACTTTCCATGAGATTAGTCCGTAAGAGTCTAACATGACCATTCCTTCATAGAAACCAATGCTGAGAAAAGTTCATCTTTGCCTTGCATTTGATGAAAACAACATAGAACTATAGATGGATTTCAGTTGTTCAAGTACACAGCCATAGATGACAGCCCTCCTTGCAAAATAGATGTTGCAACAATAGGGATTTAGGAGAACCATGTTAAGGCTGCTATTGTGGATGACTCCATCAATCTCTCAACCCACAATCAGGAAGGTGAAAAAGAACATTGCTGTAATGTTTCATTTTTTTGGACCAACTTTTTACTGCTTTACCCTAAATATTGCTGTGATCCCAGAATAAAAAAATGTGGATACCCTAATGGACCCTAGGTTAAACCAATAGTGGTTAAGGAGAACCATGGCAAGGCTACAATTGTAGATGACTCTACCAATCTCTCAACCCACAAGTAAGAAGGTAGAAAAGAACATTGATGTAGCATCCCTACTTGTTGGACAAGCTTTCTATTGTTTTACCCTAAGCCTTGCTGTGATCCCATGATTGGAAACAACGAATAAAGTGGAGTGCCCCAAGGATGTGGAGATGTTACAAGCGATTGAAAAATGATGATGAAGAAGAAGAAGCATAAGAGACAGCTGGAGGAAGGAGTTCACCCTCCAGATCCAAAGAAAAGTACTAACCACTATCTCCCCAAAACCCATGCACATTGGAAACTCAAAGTCAGAATCACTTTGGACATGATCAATCAAGCACTGTACTTACCACTTGGAAACCATAACTTTCTCCTGAATTCAAAGACCGATGATAATGATAAAGAATTTGTGAAGCAACAAGGTCCCAAATTCACCTACAAAGACCTGGTATACTTAGAGATTGAACTACCCCTCTAACTGATTGCTTAACACCTAAAGGTTCAAAAGCCACCAAGATACACAGAATCAAACCTTCACATTGCAGTGGTGATGGCAATAGGGATATCAGAGAGAAGAACACCTACCTATTAGAAAACATGGTGGAGGCCAACTTGAAACACAGCGATTGCAACAAAACATACATGAAAGGTGGACCAATGTTGACAAGGATAGCCTACCAAGTACTGGGAATGATGAACGAGCTACCACCTATAGTGAAAAAAATTGAGTTGATCCACAAATCCAAACGTGCAGCCAAACCAGTTGCGAGACCCTTTGCAATACAACCTCCAAAAAAAAAGTGTCAAAAAGAAAGAAGTCTAACAATGAGGAGATAGAATCAGATGTAAAGTTGAGTGAGGATACCCCATATGAATAAAAATCCTCAGATGACAAGGAGAAAGAGAAGGAAGAGGACGAGTAATAAGAAGAAGAATATACACTCCATCAAGGCAGCTTAAGGAGATGATCAAGTGAACATAGAGACTAGATCCCAATATCTCAAGTACACATATCAATAGAAGAAGCCCAACAACTAAGAGAGGAGCTCCACAGAAAGAGACAAAAGAAAAGAGGAAGCTGGGAGCTGATGCTTATGATGAAGGAGAGAATGACCAAAATAAATTGCTAGAACAAAGAAAAGCAGAGCGATTGAGGAGATTAAGCAATACAAGAGATGCGCGGCTAAAGCGATTTAGAAGTTGTCAAAATGAAATGCAAAAAAAGATCAAAGAAGAGCTCAAGTGTAAGGTAGAACATAGGAAACAACAAGAGTCCAAGCCTAACAACATTCGATGATCTTAAATCATTCGACAAATACACTAAGTCCCAAGAGACGGACATGACTCGGTCTGGGAAGAAAGAGAGAGTAGAGGAGGTTGGTGTGGATCCTTTGGAAATCCACACTAAAAATATCCCTTCAACAACAAATCAACCTATCACTCCTCCTTCTATCTACTCAAAAATCTACGGATCAAAAAGTGGAAAGAGACATATTTGAGCGGACTACAAAGTTGTCAAAGCCAACAACGGGGCAAGTTTTTCCAACACCACCAACAGGTCAAGAGGCTGACAAATTAAAAGGCAAAGAGGAAGAGCAAGCTCCACCAGTATCACAAATACGAGGGGATAATGAAAGTAAAGAGATTTCCAAAGAAAAACAATAATCAAGAACTTCGAACCAACCTCAAAGGACACAATCAAAGCCGAGGTCGCCCCGATCACAGGCCATCATTGAAGAAGGAAGACAATTGATAGACTCATTTGACATTGACAACCATCTGGAACAAACCAAACTACAGTTTCAATGTCAAAAAGTCCTCCACAACCTACAAGGAGTAGAGGTGGAGGACACCAAAGAAGAGGTAACTAAAGCGTTTAAACTCAACCAAGAGCTACAAAAAAAGGTTGCAGGCTTGCAAGGTATCCAAAGAGAGCTTCAAGATTATCTACAAAGGGAGCAGACAAATGCTACACATTTCTACCAAGAAGCTCAAGCTTTTAATGAAGCTAACACAAACTTACAAGTGGAGAAAACAACGTCTAGAGGAAGAGCTAGAAAAGGAACGACAAAAGAATGCAAAGCTCGGGGAATCTTATGGGGTGGTCAGCAAAACGCTTACACAACTTCTAGCAATGCAAGCCACCCAACCACTACTTCTACTTCAGGAACGCCAGTCACAACCATGCAAGAGTTGAAAGATCTCAAGGTGGCCCTAGTTGAGAATAGTATACAATCAACTCATGACAGCCATGGGCATAAAGCCATCCAAAAACAAAAAGAGGCCAAAAGCTACAAAAACAACTAGCCAAAGCAAAAGAAGGACTGGTTGCTCAAAACAGAGCTCATGCCCTTGCTTTGCAACAAAAAGATTTGGAATTGAGTGCCATGAAGACTCAACAAACTACAATGGAAAGTCATCAGACAACCGGGGAAGAGAAAATAGGTATGGATCTTCCCCCAGTAGAGCTGCCAAGTGCATCTATATAGGAAACATTACATGATGAACAAGCCAAAGAAGATCATACAGATTCTTGGGAAGAAATTTAAAGGTGGATCTCAAAAGTGCATGATCTTTCTCATAAAGAGTACATGTAATACAAACTCAAAGTTCTTGAGTCAGCTACACTTCTCATGATCACACTTGACGAGGTGGTCAAGAACCATGGGTATGATGTGATTGCACTATCGTTGATGAGACAAGAGGCTCTTTGGAAAATGTTGCCTAGTCTCGAGCCCTACAACAAGGGGGATTATAGGAAGTTCCTTGTAACGACAACTCAAATCTAGACAATAATTGACAAGCAACCCCTGTGGAGAAAAAAGTGGTTTGAGAAGCGACCAATCAATGAAACCTACTATAGAAACGCACCGAAACATCTCAAAATTGATCCAAATTATTGCCCAATCAATAGAAGGAGATCCTGGGATAATTTCTACAACTAGAAAAGTAAAAGACCAGAGATGATGGACTACCCTGTCCTCATGAAGGCCACATGAAACTTTCCACCACTAGAGAAATATGTGGTCAACAATCTGAAAGGAGTCATCAATCAGATGAAGGATGTTCTGGACCTGGCTTGCCAAATGCTGGTAAAAAATTCAAAGATGATAATCACCTGCATTTAAATACACAGAGGCCGTAGAACATCCTTGGCAGGTATTCTTGGAAGGAGGCAGAGGGTTATAATAGAGCTTAGAGATAGATATTCCCAGCAGAAACATCATCATGTGGTTGTATGCACAGGTCATGTTTCTGCCTTGACACTACATGCAAACTTTCAAAGAGGCGTTCATGAGCGGGTACTTTGAACTCGACTCATCCATATTCAACCCCATGAAGAAGAATCTCCCAGCTCGGCACATTGACTATGAGAGAACTCTAAGAAATAATCCATTCAGGAAGCTGGCAGCCAAGGTAGCAATCAAAGCAAGGGTAGAAAAGTTCAAGAAACTCACACAGACACTAGAAAAATGAACACTAGACTACTAAAGAAGCTACATCAAGAACTCTAGCAATTGACCAAGCAAAACCAACCACACCAAATAAAAAAGCCATAGTTTTCATGAGGGTGTGCAAAGACTAGGAAGGGGGGAATCATTAGGAGAAATATGAACCTTGCATGGGCCTTGTAAGGAATCCTAATTTTTAGGGATTAAGGCTAATGTTGTGTGGGGTTTAGGGGGCAAGGGCATTGAAGAAGGTAGTTTTGAGTAGGCTTTTCTAACCTTTTTTTAAGACAAATGTAGGATGTGGATCTAAAGGGTTACTTTCTCTCTCTAGCTTTTTTTAAAGTGAAGGAAGCATAGGGGTGTGTCCACATCAGCAAAAACGTGGGTCACAAAGAGTCAAAATTTGACTTTTTTAAAAAAAATTCAATTTTACTTGTTTTTTACTTAAAACTCCCTCCCAATATATATACATATCCAAAAATCATTTTTTGACCCATTTTTTAACCCACAAGCTTAGAAAGTCCATTTTTTCAAAAATCTTTTCCCCCAAAAAGTAATAAACATTTTGTTCTCTCCTCCTCCTCCCCCTCTCTCCCTCCCTGCCTCTACCTTTCTCCTCCTCCCCAATCTCTCCCTCCCCCCCCTCCCTCCTTCTCTCCTCCCATCTTCCTCAACCTCTCTACCCTTCCCCCTCTATCTTTTCATCATTTGCTTCCTCACGCAACAGCTTCCATGGTGCTCACGGACATCACAAATGGTTTGCTTCCACCACCACATACTCCGCACACCAAAATCATACATATTCGCTTACCCACGGTATTTGCACCGAAGACCACTACTGAGGGTGATCAAAGGTCATCATAGGAACGTCTCACCGCTTGTGAGACCAATGTTGACATTTGGGTGGATGGCCATTTGTACCCTTACGATCCTATAAGCCGCTTCCATCCACCGTTTAATAGTCTTTCCACATTTCTTCAATTTTTTGGGAGGGGAGAAGCAGGCTTGTTAGGCTATTGCAAGCGGTTGTGTATGGGTGTAGGTGCTTCTTTGCATATGTGGATGCACGAATGTCAAGCTCTTCACCTCAAGACGACGGCATTACAAGAGAGTGTTGCCTCTTCAGAGAGGGTAGTTAAAACTCCTGAACAACAAATGCAAGAAAAGGAGTCCCACATTCAGAAGCTTACCAACACCATCACATACTTGAAAGAAACACCCCTTGGTGCAAGGGAGCGCAAACGCACGTATTCATCCATTGAAACTCTTGCACATTCGGGAGGAGCACGCAAACGACGAGTTATAGCCACAAGGTGATTTGGTCTTTACTTGCATGATGCATTCTTACTTCACACTATTTTCTAACATTTATGTTTATTTGTCGCTAGAAACTTCATCCAGGAGGCATGCGGTGGAACAAGCCAAGATGATCGAGTCAACCTTCTCACTAGTTGTCTCAATACCCAAGACGTGATTTCTATCTTACAATCACCTGGAGGTAAGCACATTAAGGATGCAGTCACCAAGGACCTTATGCGCAAATTAAGAAATGTGGTTAGTGATGATGACGTTCAACAAGCTTGTGATGAGGCTGGAATCAGCACCAAAGCCTATTAGGCTATTTTCCAACTCCTAAAGGATGCCCTCAAAGAACAGGGCATTGTGGAAAACCTATTTCCCGTTCCTCACAAGGTCAAGCTCGCAAAGAAGGCCACAAACAAAGATGTGTTCTCCCCCATTGGGACATTCCTACACATTGAGGACACAATGTGAACTTCCCTTTATGCTTTGTGCGCAACAAAGACAAGGGGAAAAGGTAAGAAACAATCCATAAGACCTTCAGATAAGGCCTTTCCTTACATAATGTGGAACAATATTTTCGTGGATCTTAGAAGGCTTCAAGAAGCCATGCTTAGATTTTATGAGTTACCTGAAGAAGGTGACACACTTTACTTTTTTCTTTGGTATTATTCTTATCATAGACTCTGAAGTTTAAGGTCTTAGCACTATTTATTTTGTAGTGCTTGGCACAAAAGTCGCTTTTGTGCTGAAACTCGATGAGTGTCAAATAGTGAAAGGCCGAAGGTTAGAGAGGCTAAGTGTCACTCTAATGAACGAGGCCCTTCTGCAAACCAAGCAAAGGGATTCATTCGAGCCATCTCCCACCCCATCTTTTAGCGTGCAATCAGAGAAAGACATTTGGTGGTTGGGTGCTATTGAGGTGCCCAAAGAGACCAATGGAGTACTTTCATGGATTTTTGAGAGAACTCCATGGATAACAGAAGTAATACACTCCCAAGTTGTAGGTCAAAAGTTGGAGATTGAGGGTTTTGGTAGTTATGATGTGGAGTGGCACTTAGGTGGGGATTTGAAGACCATAAAGTGTTTTGCTTAGCTGCAAATAAGGGGCTTCTTCTCTCATGCCTTGTCCATTTTTCACTTGAGGGTACAAACCTAATGGACAAAAATCACATAAGAGCACTGCAAAGGTCAGTTCCATGCTTCCATGGCAAGGGCATGGAGAACAAGGGTTAGATTGTCGTGATGTCGGAGATGAAGGTAGAGAATGGGAAGCGTCTATTCTGAGATGTCCCATGCTCAATGCCCCAGACCGTGATCAAAAGGACCACGCTTGGAATCCAATCTTTCTATTTCCTCTATCGAATGTACATTTTTTTACATTATACGCATTCATGCGCATTTTTGACAGGCTATTGAAGCTCCACATTGACTATGCTTTCACAATGAAACCGTTGGGAAAGTCCCAGGAAGCGATCGAAAGAGTGGAGGTACTCTTGAA
The DNA here is from genome assembly GCF_014529385.1 of Adiantum capillus-veneris. Lineage (NCBI taxonomy): Eukaryota > Viridiplantae > Streptophyta > Polypodiopsida > Polypodiales > Pteridaceae > Adiantum > Adiantum capillus-veneris. The sequence continues at coordinate 108,968,508 of NC_140938.1, read as the reverse complement.
TTCCATTGGCTGTCACGGTGGAAATGTGTCTATCATTGCTGTAAAGAACACAAGGGAGGCCCATGAAATTGCTCAACAAGTGTCAATGGGTGGACAAAAAGCTAGACACTTTTTGAAGAAAGTTTCCCAAGGAAAGCCAAGTCGATATGATGCTCAAAACAGCTCCAACCAGCAGGCAGGTAACCTTTGGGAGCTTTGGAAGGAGTTATGCAAAGCTACTACTGACAATGATTCAAATGGCGAGCTTGCAAACAAGCGCAAGAAAGTTTGGGCACATTTTGATAAAATGGTCAAGCTTATGGGCCTTAACAACACAACAGAAGAACAACGCCAATCATTTCAAGAAGCCTTGGCGGATTTTACCAAGGTCTTCACCCTTTCTTGGGGTGAAAATAACATCATACATTACATGGTAAGTCATTTTACATGGTGTATTCATTACAAGGGATTGTTTTTATTTAATAATGTGGATCGTTTACTCATGTGAACAACATATCTTGTTTGCGCATGGTCATTTTTTATGCACAAGTATGGATCGCTTGAAATTTTTAGCACTCAAGGCATGGAGAAGTCCCATTATCGAGCAAGGGGAGTGTACTTCAAAAATACTCGACATGGTGGTGGAATGGTGCAATCCAATTATTTGGAGGAGATGTTCAACTGGTTTTTTCGCACAACATTTGCTCGTAAGCTCACAATGGAGCGTGCGCGACAATCCAAGATTGCTATTGAAGTGCGGAAATGGAGTCGTCAAGAGCATAGCAACAAGTGGCAAATGTCGCAAGGTCCCACCAAGCATGCTGCATGGCGGCGATGCAGAGTGCGACAAGGATCAAAGTGGATACTGCGCGAGTCACTAAACGTGAACACAGGGTCCAACTCTTAGCGTAATGTTTATTAAATTAAAAAAAAAAGAGTGAACATGGCCCTTTTTAAATGGGCCCTTATAAATATTGCATGCTCTCATAAACCACTCATTTCTTAAGAACAGGTGAGCTCTTACCAATGAAATGGCGCGCACCAAACAAACCGCGAAAGAGCACCCACCTGCCAACAAAAACACCCTCCAAGGATGTGAGAAGCCGTCATGGCTTAAAGGCACAAGAAAACGACCACGAACACCTGGCCGTTCCAGGAACTCTTCTGGTAGTGGGCATGGTGGTAGGGCACGAGAGTCATCGAGGACTGTTGAATCTCCACCTCCTCAAGATATAACACCTAGAAAGAGAATGATGCAACGTGCCCAGCGCTGGAGAGAAGAAGAGGGCCAGCAAACAACAGAGTCCGATAGGGAGAAACCGTCGCGCCAGCAACCACAAGCAGGACCATCCAGGACTCGGGTGGTCCATACAGACACTGAATCAGAGAGTGAGCCACCATGGCTGCGAGATAAATACCGTGCACACACCGTGTGGCCGTTGGGGGGAAGACATTGCCTCAAGGCTAGAAAGCTCTCCCCACACGACAAGATCGGCAGCCAAGGGAAGAGGAAGAATCTTCTAAGCATGTAAACAAGCGCAAGTCTAAGTTTTTCAAGAAGCCTAAACGCCGCCCGCCAGCAAATGTGCAAGTGCCCCCAAGACAACCGTAGCGGCGCCGAAAAATAGCAAGGGCATTTGCAGAAATCCGCCACTACCAGAAGACGACGGAGCTTTTGATTCGACGCGCCCCCTTTGCTCGCACAGTGAAGGAGGTGCTTCAAAGCTATGGCAATAGCGTTAGAGGCTATTCAAGAAGCTGCAAAGGCCCACATCATTTCGGTGTTGTAAGTACCAACTTATGCGCCATTCATGCAAAGAGAGTGACAATACAGCCAAAAGATATGCAGCTTGCACGTCGATTGCGACGAGACTTTGAGCATTAACCGAAGCTACCTCTCTTTTTGTATTGCACACCCTTATCTTTGTAATGATTTGACTTTCCAATGACAATATGATCAACAGTTGTGTCTACTATGTCTATTATCTTTGTAATGAAATGTCTTTGTAATTTCAAGTTCTGTATGTAATTTCAGTCAATTTCAGTAAATTTAGGTATTTTAAGTACCCTTGGGGGTAGATAAGCCTACAAGGGGCAAAAAAAATCTTGGCCACAAGGCCGCGCAAATGGCTCATCCATCAGTTTTGAATGGGCCATTTGTGTGCCCTTGTGGCCAGGCTTTTTTTTGCCCCTTGTAAGCTTATCTACCCCCAAGGGTACTTAACAAGCACAAATTTACTAAAACCTATTGGTTTTGCAACATTATTTTACATGGATCCTTGTGGACACGCTTTTTTGGCCATTTCAAGCTTTGAATTCCCTATAGGATATATAAAAAAAAAACATATTGTGAAACCAAGTGTCTATGCAAAATTAATTTGGATTTTTCTAATGTCCAATGTGATTGGACTTTTTGGTGCAGGGGTGTACTAGGTAGAGCTAAAGCAAGTGATAGTGTGCTGGAAACTTCATTTCATAATTGATTTCACCTTTTCTAGTGTCCTTGAGTGTGAATATATGCTAGAATTTCCATAAAACGGGTGCATCTAAATTAATGATGCAAAACGAATTCATTTCAATAAATTTGTGCTTTGTAAGTATCCTAGGGGGTAGATAAGCCTACCAGGGGCAAAACAAATCCTAGCCACAAGGGCGCGCAAATGGCCCATCCAAAACTGATGGATGGGCCATTTGCGCGCCCTTGTGGCCATGCTTTTTTTGGCCCTTGGTAGGCTTATCTACCCCCTAGGGAACATAATTAAAATACCTAAATTTACTGAAATTGATTGAAATTACATACAGAACTTGAAATTACAAAGTCACCAATCAAAACAATTTTCATATCACCAATTGAAACAATTTTCAAGATTGACAAATCACATTCAAAAGAATTTGCAAGATAGAGAGAAGATTTCAAATATATTTATTACTTCCAAAACGGTGATTTTACATCATGTATCTGAGGAGTTCATAATTTTTTTGACCAACTGTGGCGTCAAGGTCAGGGAGACGAGTAAAAAAGGTGTGGAGGTCCAATTTCCCTTTGTATTTGGTGTCCTCGAGGAAGAGGATGAAGCGTGACAAAGGGGTGGATGTGGCTGCAGATGCAAAGGCTGTGGAAGCATCCATGTCTAGCCTGGGGTGTAGATAGAGAGTGGAGGAGCTCAAGAGTTGCAAAAGTGAAAACAGTGAATGAGTTAGGTGGCCCCCCTTTTATAATGGACCCTTTTTTTAAGACATTTAAAAAAAGGCACTTTCACCAAAAAATGATTTCTCATCCCAATGCAAAAAATTATATTCAAAGGCATGATTTGCCGAAGCAAATCATGTTGATTACATTGTGGATCAGTTTGAAAATTGCAAGAGTTACAAAGTTATAAGATCGATATCATAGTTCCATCCATCCCCCAGTCCTCCTCGACCTTCAATTTGTCTTCCATTCTCTTCCCAATCTGCGGACATTCATTACAATAAGCATCCAATGATTGACAAACCATGATGTATTGAAAATGTGATGGAAGGATTCTCACCTTGTGACCTTGTAAACGAAATTGTGCTTGTTGAAGGGCCTCAAAACCCATAATAACCAAATGTTCTCGAACATTACTGAGAGTCCAATGCTTGTTCACTTGGACTGCCTCCAAAGCATCGTTGGGCATCTTCAGTGCAATGTCAAAGCTTGCAATAGGGCCGTCTACACTCTGTAAGGGAGTCCACACTCCAAGCTTGCACATCCAACGATCATAGTGAAATCGTATGTACAAGGAGGTGCGGGATTTCAAATAGCGCATTCCAATACCTGAAGCTCCAACCTTACAATGGTACCGGTCCCCGTTGTGCATGCCCTCCACAAAACCCGAGTCCTCTTCTAAAAGCCTTCCTAATTCCTCGTAATGCGCATCTTTACATACAAGCATTGTGGTAGTCTCCACAAATCCAAACTCTTTAAAAATGTGCACAAAACAATGAATAGGCAAACACCAACTCAAGCCCACATACCTAGAAGCTTTAGAGTATTTCAAAGAGTTTTGGAGATCCATTATCATCTTTTGCTTGAAAGATGCTACCGACCACAAATCTGGCACCGGCCACTCCATACTTAATAAGAAAGTTACTTTGATGGGTTCAAGCGTTCCAAACGCTTGTGAGAAGTAGGGACAATATAGGAGTGAGAATAGAAGAAAATCCTTCTTTGAACCAGTTTGGTTGGGCAAAGATGTGGGAACATTATTGCTCCAATATCCGCATGTATAGCATTGAATGTGTCAGAGAGACTGTGTAGTGGCTGCTCCTCCACCAACGTGGATGGAAATATGACTATAAAGGCATGAAAAATCTTAAGTATGAATCCATAATAACATTACACTGTGATTTCACACCTAGCTTTGTATTCTCAAAACATGTACTTACAATGTGTTGGAAATCGAGGTGGTTGTTGCAAATGCATGGTTGACATTGAGAAAACATGTTGCACAATGGCTACGGTCCCCTTATCTTTGCGGTTCTTGAAGCCAAGGAGCTTTCCTTTCCAATGAAGATCCAAGTTTGCACGATTCCGCACACGATGAGGGCCAATAGCAGATGGTTGCATGTATACCCAAGCACCTTTGGTGAACTCTTGTGGCACCCACTCATCATCTACACCTCTAGTGTTGTGGCATGCAAGTGCTGTGACCTCATCCTTTGGCCGCCTTTGCGAAGTAGAGTTGGCCATGGTTAATAAAAGAAAACTAGGAGGAGGAGAAGGACCTTGCTTGTTGCTACAATGTAGGTGGGATAAAGTGATATGAGAAGGTGGTTAACCCTTGTGGCAATGGGAGGAGAAGGTGGATAACCCTTGCTTGGTGTGGCAATGGGAGGAGAAGGTGGATAACCCTTGCTTGATGTGGCAATGGAAGGTGGTAGGGGAGGAGAGAGGAGCTTCCTTGCTGCAACAATGGAGATAGTGTAGAGAGAGAGAGTGTTGGAGTAGAGATGAGTGTGATGGTTGCAACCAAGGAGGGACTGGAAAAGGGGTTCTAAAGAGAAAAAATCACTTTTTGCCTAAGAACTACTTTTGGGGGAGCTCTGGATAGCAAAAAAAGATTTTTCCAAAGTTTTTTTAAAAATTTGAATTTTAGGGTTTTTGGGTGCACGTTTTGACTTTTTGAGGTCAAAAAATGTTTTTTTTGACCATAAAATAGTTTTAGGGGGGTTTTAAGAAGATGAAATTTGAGTTTTGAAAATTTTGAAAAATTTCAAAATTTTTGGATTTTTTCAAAACCGGATCAAAAAGGAGGGAAGTTGGAGGTTCCATATGGCCCACCCCCCCACCCCACCTTCTCACTAGGTAAGAGCCCATTTAAGAAGTGTAAGACTACTTTGTCCCCCTACATTTTTGAGGGCATAGAGTGTGTCCACCACCCTCTTCTCATTGACTGGCTTCTAATTTACCTTAATCCCAAAGGGCCCCTAGAGGGTTCATATTTTTCCTAATGTGTCAGCAATCAAGCTAGACGGGCCCCCTTCTAGTCGACCCCATCTTCTAAGAGCCTACAATTTTGACGTATTTCTATTCTTTTTTGAAAGCCTTGTAATTATTTTGATCATCTTTAATAAAGATGAACAAATCATAACAGTCTATAATGAATCTGAGTCTTGCAAATTTGGTCACTGGCCAAAAGAGCCCTAGGTATAAAGCCTAAGTTGTAAAGTGGAGAAAGGACACAACATCATTATCAAGTTTTGGAGGAGTTGAAGGGTACGGCTAAGAGTGACATCACCCTACAACTTGTAATCCCCATATCTTGAGCTTTGGTAACGAATTTTCAATTTCAAACCTTGCAATGTGTTCCTTGTTTGATACTCTTTCATTCAAGCATGCTCATTGTCGATTCTATAGTGATTTTTGACTACACGTTAGTAGACTAAATTTGCTAATTTGAGTGCGTTAATGAGTGTTTTTTGACATTTTGACTATAGGAGAGAGGAGAGTGTTCCTAGACTCTAGGGAGACCTATATGATATGCTCTATTGCAATTTTTGAGATCTAAATTATGATGGATTATGATTTTGATACCTTCTTAAAATGCAAACAAACTTGATGAGATAGTGCCCCTAAGTGTTCTTTACCTTCTCCTAAAGTTTTGTAGCATTTGGGCTCCGTTGAAGTGCCGAAATGGGTTAATGGGTTGAGTACTGAGTGCGTTGACATAGGATATAGGTAAATTGCCAAATCCAAGAGCGAGATATTTGCATGTGTACGGATTGAGCCATTCCAATGGTTCACTTCTCAAGGTTGACACCCTCGAAGAGTCTTTGTGCCCCATCCGAGTCGCTTCCCCGAGTATTGACATTATGTTAGTGCCAAAAAACTATGCTATAGATGTCCATTGTGGCAGCCCGCTACCATCTTTTACATTAGAATTATGTATATAATAATTTCTAGAAACCACTTCTAGAAGGTTTCAAGGACTAGTTAAAACTTGCATGAACCACTTGCAAGTAGTTCAAAGCACTTGCAAGTGAATGTCATTTTTTTCCACAACCACTGGTTAGTGGACCAACCATCTAAAAGTGGTTTACATAGGTTTTGAGTGGCTATAAGTACTTGGATGGATTAAAAAGCTTCAGCAAAAACATAAGATTTTGTAAGGATAAGATGCAACAAAGATGTACCCAACTATACCTCAAGAGTATAATGTGTTCTAATAAGGCATGGTATCAAAAGGCATGCTATTGTAGGTTTGTTCATACACAGTATTTGTCAAGGTGTAGACATTAGGGTCATCTTTCTCACGATACGAGGGGAACATAATGCATCTAACCAAGTGTGAGCACATGGAAGCAGGAAGTCTATCATCTAATAACACGTATGGATTGGAGTGTCCCTTGAATTTATCATAAAAGTATCGTCAACATAGTAGGAGTTTTTCTTGATCCGATTGTGCCATGCATCCTTTTGAGTTGCAATGGATAGCCTCTTCTCTATGCAACACCTCAATATATAAAAATCAGACTCTTCTTCCTCAGTGTTGACTGCAAAGTTATCTCCAACATGCAAGGTATCACTCAAATCATCATGATGTACATGGGTGCATAGATCTCCTCGTCGCTTGAAACAACATCTTCATCTGTGTTAGCCTCTGTTGGTAGGATCTTCAAATACCACCATGCTTCTATGTGCGCTTTGTTTTCACAACTTCTTCATTGACCATGCACACAAGCAATATCTACACCTCAGTGTAGTCATATCTATAGGAGAGAAACCATTCACACAATGCAAGGAACGTGATCCACTCACTCGCATGAAATCCCATTGTATATCTGTCAGCACATCGCCAACCTTGATTACCCAGAAGACCCTATCAACTTATTTCGGGATGACCAACAATAGCCTTTCCTATTGTTTGGGATCATAGCAGTGCCCCCAGGTTGGCTTAAACCCATAGCCAACCTGGGGGCACTGCTATGATCCCAGAACACTAAGCATCCATAGCCTTTGCTTCACGGCTCCTCTTACACATGATGTAGGCGGGGCTATTCATAGCGATTAACTACTTCCTAACCATTGAGATTAATTATAGTGGGGTACTTATTGCAATTTTGCTCCTAGCCTAATAAGCAATTAATATCTTCTCAAGGTTCTTAGAGGCCATTCCCACCATTGAGTGCTACTGTGGGGGACTTTGAGGATCTCTCTACTTGGGGTTAGCCAAGGACGATGGAGCAATCACCCAAACTCTCCTATGCCAAGGCGGTTATGGGAAACCAGACGTCGCTTAAGGATCAACCTGCCGGTCAAAGTGGAGTAGATGCGGTGGTAGACGGAGATCACCTAAGCAATACAAGCAATGCAATTGGAAAGGGTGTGATCAGAGTGGCTTGGCCGAGCGGAGCCAGGATGAACTAAGAGGAAAAAAATTGTAGATTGAGAAGAAACTGGCCGAGATATTAGGTGCCCTCTCGGTTAACAAAAGAACGTTGGAGGATGCTGAAAAGTTTGGTGACTGTCCTCACACTACCAAAGGTGACAAGGCCTTTCAAGCACTTCGGAAGACGCTTTTGAAAAGAGTAGAGGTTGAAGATGCAATCACTGTTGCAGTCCCACCCTCGGGGGGGGGGGGGGGGTGTCACTCTATGTAAAACCTATATATCACGTGTCTTCAAGCACTATTTATAAAACCCCTTAGTTGTGAAATTTTCATCAATAAAAGGGACCCTTTTTTAATTCAATCTGTAATTTTTTTTCAAGACCATTTTTTGACACCCTTTTGTATGTAAAAATGTGAGAAAATATAAAAGAAATAATCCCTAATGTTGAACCCACGTGATAGGCATTTTTAATTGTAGTAAGAGACAATTACATAAGCTTGCAAACCCAACACTAGTGTTTGGATTCATGGACCGAGGTCCAGCCAAAGCTGGTCAATTGGCTATACAATGCCAACGTTCTCAATCATGGTGGATCAATGGTAATGGTGAAATACTTGGCCAAAGGGTTTTCTTAGTGCAGTTCAATGAAGTGGCTTCTGTTACCAAAATACTAGCCAAGAGCCCACTCTTCTTCAATAGGGCGCCAATGTGTGTACTCCCCTAGGACCCCTCTTTTGAGTCTACCGATGCTTTCAATGACATGTGTTTGGTGTGGGTGGTTTTTGTAAGCCTTTTGCTATGGTTGAGGAGCAACTTGAGAGCTTGCAACATCCCTTGGTACCCCACTCTTTGTGCCAACTGGAAGAGATTCCGGGGTTACAACGAATAAGGTGTGTATATGGTGGGATCTTAAAAAGCCCCAACCCAAGAACCTAGTAGTGAATGTGGGGGCCAAGTTGAAAGTTATCCCATTGAATTTTGGCACCTTCTTTGGTGCATGTTTCAAATGAAAAAAAAATTGGACACTTTCGAGGGCTTGTCCGCTAGACTTGACATTGTCAGAAGCTCCCTCTAAGGAAGAGAAAGGGGAAACCTTGAACTCTTAGGAATTGGATGACACAGATGCTTCACCAGAGATGGGGGTTAAATACATTGGGAAAGAGCAACCAACTAAGGAGGTTCTTGCTACAAAGAGAACATTTCGAAGCCCTCTCAAGCTAAAAATAGAAACGGAAAGGACATTCAAAGGTATCAATTTCTATCCATAGCCAAGCCAAAATCATCAACTCTAGCAGTGCGAAAGATCGTATTGGCACCCTCATTGAGAAAGAAGGAAGATAGGTGGCAGCATCTTTCTTACATATCCTGCAAACAATTCAAATCTCAAGCTATCTGAGCAACTGGGATTGAGAGCGGCCTTGCTTGATCCTCTCAAATCACCAATCCTCTACGACAACCTGTCCGAGGTGTTGTAGGATGCCAATCCTTAGAATTTGATGATAAAAAATATGTCAACCTCACAGATTGGGAATATCCTTTTGGAGGAGTATCCTAGGAACGAGAACACTGAAGAAGAATTCCCCAAAGCAGAGGAGTATGTACCCCTATCTCAATGATGGAAGGTTTTATCATCAATCTTGGAACGTGAAAGGGTTGAAAACCTCGAAGAAGGGCACCCTCTTCTGGGAGGAAGTTAAGAGGGCTAAGGAAGTCAACTACTGGGCTATACAAGAGCTATCGGGAAGAAATTGGTGTTCTATAGAGAGTGAGTGGACGGGTACAGTAGCATCCTTACTATTGCAGATAGAGACCTAGAGCTAGAAGTAATCATGAATCACCCTTCTAGGCGAGTGTTAGGAGTGAGAATCAAATGGGTGGGTCAAGATCTCACTATTATTGACATTTATAGCCCTTGCAATACTAAGGATTACCCAAGTTATGGATGCAACTTAGATATACCTAGATTGAAGGTGAGTTGCTCCTGCTTGGGGACTTCAATATGGTGGAGACGTTGAAGGACAAAACCGGCTCCTCAAGTTTGTTAGCTGGCTCAAAAATATCTAAATGGATGAGCCTCTATGAGAAATGGGCTTTGATGGACTTGTTGGGCCCATGGAATAGCACACCAGGTGTCACGTATGTCAGACTACAATATGCCCGCACGACCTCCCATCTTGACAAATGCTATTTCTCTCATAGTCAAAACCTCTTAGATCACTTGCCACTTTCCATCAAATTTTTCAAAGCCAAAGGTGAGGAAGAATTTCCCAAAGGAACTAGGAAGCTTCTAAGAGAACATCTCTTTAAAGACCCTCTATTCTAAAGCCTAATGTAACATTTAATGGCCTAGCTACTTGAGTGTAGCGGAAAATAGCATGAACATAGTGAGCATTTCATTAGAATAGATTCCTAATGAGAATAACGAGAGTGCTTGGGTGGAGAGAGCAACAAAAAGTACAACACCTAGTTAGATAGCATGAACAATACTTCAAAAGAGAGAGAAATTAAGCAATTGACAACAATTGAGGACTAGATTTGCATGGAGCCGGTCCCCCTCCAAAAGGCTTTGTATTATGGTTTCTCCCATCAAGAGAGACATTTCGCAATACAATTCTTTGTGTTCCTTCAATCCTAGCTAGTGCTATGAAGATGGAAACTTCAAGCACTAAGCACAACACTTATTAAACACAACATCAATTCCCTCAATTCTTTGTGTTCCTTCAATTCTAGCTAGTGCTATGAAGATGGAAACTTCAAGCACTAAGCACAAAACTTATTAAACATAACATCAATTCCCTCACGGTCTCAGACCAAAGACGTTACACAACTTTGAAGATGATGAGAGCTAGCGGGGTATGAGAGTAGATTGAGAGGAAGAAGGAGTATTCTTACGAGAAAGATGTACATCTCCTCACATAATCACTCATATTAGCATAGCTTAGCTTAGTAATTAGCATGGTAGAGGAGATGAGCATGTATTAAAGCTTGGCTCTTGGTTGGATTTGCATCACAAAGCCAAGAGTTGTTGGTGTAGGCCTCCCTTCTCACAAGCTTGGAGTAGGTGGTAAGCTTTCCGTTAAAGCTTGAGAAGGAGAGAGAGAGTCTTCTTGCTTCACACATATATTGTGTGTGTGTGTGTGTGTGTAAGTGAATAATGCCTCTGAAAAATCAGCCCCCCCTCTCTCTCTCTCTTTCTCTCGGTCTACCCCTCTTGCTCTTTGCTCATGCAAACATCCCATTGGACCTCCCCAGGCTTAGCCAATAGGATTTCATGAGCATAAGTGATAGCCTTCTGACATGTGTCCCCCTTTCCCCTTTTGTGAGAGCTTTAGGTAATTAATAAATGCAACAAAAATCTCATTGGACCCCTTTGCCTCCTGGCCAATAGGAATCAGGAAAGCCATTGGGCTGCTGAATGCTCATTGGACCCGTTGGGAGACTGTCCAATAGTCTTCTAGAGAGCTTGATTCTTATTGGTTCTTTTATTAAGTGTTTTTAAATTGATTAAACTAGATTTACTCTAGCCTAATTCTCATTGGTCCACCTCCAAGTTCATCGAACAGGATTTGAGTACACCTTGTGGGCATCTGGGCTAGGGAGCTGACATATGTCCCTCTTTCCCTTTGTGTAAAGGGAGATTGTGTGGGTGTGTGTGAGTTTCTCTGTCATCTCCTACAACTAGGGCTTGCCCCCTCCTATGTATGGATGCATGAATACGTTTGGGACACACACAAAGCATCCAATTTTGCTAATGTTTTGACCTTTGGACACAACCTTTGAATTTTGTTACCTTAGTATTTTGTAAGTCTTAATGGGCTGAACCTTAGGGTAGTTTAAGCCCATTGTTGCACATTGCTTTTTTGCAGATGGTCCCCCCTTTGGATCCCTATTTTCTCTCCTTTGGATCCCTATTGTGGCCGGCCTGCCAGCTTAACCAATATTCTAGTTTTTTCTCCCTTGGCACTTCCCCATATTAAATGATCAATTTAACATGAAAAAATCATTTAGGAGAATTAGATGTTAGTTTTTATGACATTACCTGAGTCTCTTGAAATCATAGTCGTCCTTGACTATGGGGAAGAGAAGATAAAGCATATTCATTAGTCCTTTTTCCTAGCGGGTAGAGGATCCCTATGTTACCCTACGACATTGTTCCGGAATGGATGACTAGTCCATTTGGCACTTGAGAGCCTATGCTGCCGCAAGCATGTCTGCACATTACTCCTATCAATCTTCCATAGTAGAGTGACAAGCCCTACTTGGTGTTCGAGAGACGTTGTCTCCGCAGACTTGATCTAGGCATGCATACTATTTTATTTTTGTGCACAATAAATAAAAAGAGAGTCTTATAAGACAAAAACTTTGTTCATTTTTAACATTTGTACATTTTCTTACTCTAGGGAAGCATTGTAAGCATTGATAAGGTTTAGGTTATTCTTTAATTCTATGCCTTGCATCCATCTAGCATCTTCAAAAGGATAATTCTCAAACTTAATAAGCTATCATCGGATAGTATTACCGCTACCTTGTCTTCATGTCGGAGAATGGGCTCGGGCTGCAGCACCTCTTCTTGGTCCTCGATCTCCGATGGGTCTTCAATAGTAGGTTCTTGAGGTGGCTCTCCTTTGTACGGCTTTAATAGGCTCACACAAAAAGCATTGTGTATGAGTCAATGGCTGGGCAACTTGAGTTTATAGGCCATCTCATTGATTGGTCTAAGAGTTTCGAAGGGACCATAGTACCTTTTTGCTAACTTAGCATAGTACTTTTGGTGTCCCGTAGGATTCTTGCCTGTCGTGTGCCTTAATCGAGCCGGGAAATTTTAATAAGATCCAATCATTTTCTTTAAAGGCTTGGGATCTTCTGTGCTTGTCAGCAACAGCCTTTTGCCTTTGCTATGAGATAGAGATAGCATCCTTAATCCTTTGGAAAGATTCTTGTAGGTTGCTACTATACTCATGTGCAGCGAAGATCTTCCCGTGTACCTTAAGTAGCAGGGGACTCTTTGATCTTCCCTCAATTACCTCAAAAGGTGCTTTTCTCGTGGAAGTATGTACAATGTTATTGTAGGCATACTCCACTAAGGATAAGTACTTCTCCCAATTGGGATCTTTGATTTACTTCCGTTACATAGGCTTTTAGTAGATAGAGAATTACTAGGTTAGCTATTTCACTTTGGCCATCCGTTTGCTGGTGATAGACCGAAGAGAAATTTAGCTTTGTTCCTAAATTCTCAAAGAGACCCTTCCAGAAACTATTGGTCATTCTAGGATCTCTATCCGACACTATGGACATTGGCAAGCCATGGTACTTCAAGATTTGTGAAATGAGGAGGATTGCCATTTGATGGGCTTTGATAGTCTTTTTGACAGGTATAAAATGATCTTGTTTACTAAACCTGTCTACTATCGTCCATATTCTTGTATTCCCATGGACAGACTTAGGCAATCCAAAGATAAAATCCATGGATATGATCTCCCATGGTGAATTAGGGATTGGCAAAGGTTGAAACAATCCAATTTGCTTCCCTCTATCAAACTTTGTCTTTTGGCATACCACACATTTAGAAACATACTCTTGTATGTTTGCTTTCATGGTAGGCCAGTAGAAATATGTTTCAATCCCCTTTAGGGTAGACTGAATCCCTCTATGCCCTGCATAAGGAGGAGCATGAGATTCATACATTACTTTCTCACGTAGTGAGCTAGTAATGCATAGTCTATTCAAATTAGGAGATTTCGGAGGTCTTTTGGAGGGCCTTTTGGAAGAGAGAGGAAAATAAGCTCCTCCAATGAGAGAAGAGCCTACGTTACGTAGAAAAATAGATTGATATTAATAAAAATATAAAAGGTGTCCCTCTCCTCATTTAATAATCTAGTGGTCCTTGAAGATGATCACTCTCTTTCATTTAATGCGAGCACCTTTTTCAGAAGGTAGATGCGGTGCATTTGATACGGCTTACGTCATCACTAGAATTCAAAAAGTTACAAAACTATCAAGTGGTGGAAGATTTTGAAACTTTTGATACTGTCAATGCGTCCGGAACGCTCAAATATCTTAGAAATGAATGTCCAATTGCGTAGCTCCAACATCCAAAGAGGCAAAGAATGTCAAAAACCCCTAAAAGAACATTTTACTAACGGCGCGCGAGGGGGCATTCCAAAATTTTGGAATGCCTCATCGCGCGCTATTAGTAAAAAGCCCCTTTTTTCCTCTTTTAGAGAGATTTTTGAGAGGAAAATGTCAAAAAATCTCTAAAAAGGCCTCCATCTATCACATAGGTTTTTTCTTCATCATCTTAGCCTTAGAGATCATAATTTCGGGTCTATAAGAGTGAGCACACACACCCATTGTTAAAATTCTACAAAGTGCATTTTGATCACACACACACACACACACACACACACACACACACACACACACAGACAAATATAACATACACACAAACACACGGAGACACAAATATAACATATACACACACAGACAGACACACACAGAGACACACTCACTCACAAACACACAGACACACAAATATAACATACGCACACACAAACACAAAGAGCCTCTCTCTCTCTCTCTCTCTCTCTCTCCTCTCTCTGTCTCTCTCTGTCTCTCTATACTATAGGCGCGCGTAGAGAGGCACAACCGGTGTGCATGTCTCTATGCGCGCCTTTAGTATTGTGCATCCACCAGTGTATGTGTTTATGTGTGTATGTGTGAGTGTTATAGAGAGAGGAAGTAAGGCGAGGGAAAGAGAGAGAGAGAGAGTCTTTTTGTTACCTTATACTAACGACGCGAGGAGGTGTTTTTTGAGGTCAAAACATGCTCCACGCGCGCCGTTAGTAATGGGAGTCTCTCACTCTCTCTCTCTCTTTAAATATGCTAAGCTATAGAAAGGAGAGAGAGAGAGAGAGAGAGAGAGAGAGAGAGAGAGAGAGAGAGAGATAGAGAGCATGGTGCAAAAGTGCAATAGAGCAACATGGGTAGGCTTTCTTGAAAGATAATTGTCCAAAAATCACTAAAAGAAGCTTTGTACTAACGGCGCGCAGAGGGGCATTCTAGCATTTTAAAATGCCTCCTCGCATGCCTTAAGTAAAAAGCTCATTTTTTGGGGTTTTTTGACATTTTTTGCCTCTCCGGATGTCGGAATGAGACAAGTAGACATTTGTTTTTAGGGTATTTTGGCATTCCGGACGCATTGGTGGTGTCAAAAGCCTCAAAATATATCACTATTTGATAGTTTGTGACTTTTCAACTTTCAGTGATGACGTAAGCTGCCTTGAATGCGTCGCACCTGCCTACTGAAAAAGACGCTCACATTAAATAAAAAAGTGACCGTTTTCAAGGACGATTGGGAATATAAATCTACTTTTTAAAGTGTTTGGTTGTCCTTTTGGACGTACTCACAAGGTGCAAGTGCATTTTAAAAAAAGTTTCTAGAGAGAGAAATACAATTTCTTACAAGGCCCTCCAAATGACCTCCGAAATTTTCTAACGGCTATAGAGAAGACAACCATCTTGTAAAGTAAATGGTTCCTCTTTCTTCCCTAGTGCAAGGGCTGAAATCACATCTCCAAAATCGGGATCAATATCATTCTCATCTATCATAGAAGATAGATTGTTGTGAGTTGCTATGGAAACCACATTCACTCTCGGCCATCTTGAGAGTGCATCGGCTACTTGATTATGCTTGCCAGCAATGTGAGCAATATGAAAATGAAAATGTGAAAGAAAGTTTGCCCACCTCATTTGTTTGTCGGAGAGGTTGTTCTGCGTCATGAAGTACCTAAGACTTTGGTGATCCGTTCGTAGAATGAAAGGATTCCCCAATAAATAGTGCTCACATGAGTCTAAGGCATGTAGAACTGCGAGGAATTCCTTTTCATATATGCCTAGAGCTTGCTCAACAGGGTCGAGCCTTTGGTTTTCATAGCCTATGGCGTGCCCTTCTTGGAGCAAAACAGCTCCAAGGCAATCACCACAAGCATCACATTGGACCTCAAATGGCTTGAGAGATCGGGTAGTGTAAGCACATGTTAAGAGGTAAGATTTTCTTTAAGCTTTTAGAAAGCATTGTTCTCCTTGGCAAACCATGTGTACCTATCGTTTTTCTTTGTTAGGTCATGTAATGGTCCTGCTATTAGTGAGAAATTTTCTATGAAGCGTCTATAGTACGCACACATACTTATGAAGGTTCTTAGTTCATGAAGATTCCTTGGTTTAGGCCATCCTTTTATTACCTCTAACTTTGATGGATCCATTTGGATGCCATCTTTAGAGATAATGGGACCTAAATACTAAATCTCTTGTAAAACAAATTCACTTTTCTTTCGATTAA
Organism: Adiantum capillus-veneris; assembly: GCF_014529385.1. Lineage (NCBI taxonomy): Eukaryota > Viridiplantae > Streptophyta > Polypodiopsida > Polypodiales > Pteridaceae > Adiantum > Adiantum capillus-veneris. Next base: position 108,952,337 of record NC_140938.1, on the reverse strand, counting down.
CATAAAGTTTATTCTCTCTTAGAACTTGAAATATTACCTGGAGGTGTTGCTCGTGTTCGTCTAATGAATTAGAGTAGATGATGATATTGTCAAAGAAAACTCTAGTAAAGGTTCGATGAGGCCTGAATAGCTTTTTCATCAAGTGGTTGAATGTGGCTGGTGCATTGGTCAAGCCAAAAGGCATGACAATGTATTCGTAAAGACCAAACATAGTGCGAAATGCGGTCTTTACAATGTCTTGATCAACTATCCTTATTTGATGATAGCCACTTTTTAGGACAATCCTATTGAAGTAGGTGGCGCCTTGTAGCTTATCAAATAGGTCTTCTACCCGCGGAATAGGAAACCTATTTTTGATAGTGATCCTATTTAGTTCTCTATAGTCAACACACATACGATATGTGCCGTCTTTCTTTTGCACTAGTAGCACAGGAGAACAAAATGGAGATGAGCTAGGCCTAACCATGCCCTTCTCAACTAACTCATGCACTTGCCACATAATCTCCTCTTGTTGAGCTTGAGAAACTCTATAAGGAGGTTTGTTAGATGGTGAAGTACCTCGAAGAAGTTCAATTGCATGGTCATCATTGCCTCGTTTAGGAGGTAGCTCACAAGGGATGTCGTCAATAAAGACATCTTGAAGCCCCTTGAGAAAATTGGATAGCTCTAATTCCTTTTTATTGTGTATATTTTCTTTTGCTAAAACATTAGGCTCATTTTGAGAATCTTTAACAGAAATCATGTACATGGTAATAGAGCTCTTTATTGACTTGTTGAAAGCTTGTGTATGTACAATGGGTATGGTGTTACCCATTTGCTAGGCATCTACGTACATATTTTTTTCCCTGAACCTAAAGGTTATTCTGCTTTCAGGAATTTAACATTGGCAGCCATGCGATCAAACCATGGTGCCCCTAGGATTGCATCCTCATGCTTGAGAGGAGAGATAAAGAAGTCCTCTTTGTCCACATAGCTTTGGACATGGAGCCTCAATTTCCCAATTAAGGGAGTGACTGAAGCTTCTTGCCCCTTGAAAGCACCAGCTGCGGGTAGGACATCTCCCATCTCGTAAGCTTGTATGCCTAGCTTGGTGGCCAACTCTTTGGATATGAAATTGTGAGTAGAACCAGGGTCAAAGAGAATAAAAGCATCATGTTCTCTTACCTTTCCCCAAGCGTGGCATAGAGGAGATCCTTTGTGGTGAGTTTCCTCCTCTTGGATTTCGACCAAGGTAGCCCTAGGAGGATCTGGTGGGTGCTCTTTTGGGGACAAGCGCGGTAACATGCCCTTGCTCGCCGCACTTGAAACAACGGTTATCCTTGTGATAACGCTCAAGCTCTTCAAGAGAGAGTTTGTTTTTACCTTTGTAAACTCCCTTCTCCTTAGCTTTGTTGGAGTTTCCCTTAGGAGACTTTTGGACATTGTCCTTCCCCTTAGGCTCATTGAAACCCTTGTTTTCTGTGGGCTTAAAATTTTTTTAGCCCCGTTTGGAAATTGATTCAAGAAGCCACCATAGTATGGTGTATAACTACTGATATGGTGCATGGCCTTTGGGATTTGACATACTCCACCATTTCTTCAGTTAAGCCCGCACAAAATTGTTGCTTTTGCTCTCCAAAATCCAACTTTTTGAAGACAATGACTTTGATTTGTAGGTCCCAAAACTTGTCTACATATTTGTGAACGGATTCATAGGGAGAGAGCTTCGAGCTTTGCCATTCGGTGAGTACTTGTCTTTGGCATCAATGGCCAAAAACTACTTCGTAATGGAAGCTCTTAAAGCTTTCCATGTTTGTGGAGCTTCACCATTGGCCTGTAGCCTAGACCACCATTGCCTGGTGGACTTTTGAAGGTGCATAGATACATGGCATAGCTTAGAGGACTCCGTGAAGCCCTCATCTCCAAACACTGCATTGAACTGTTGGATAAAGGCCACGACTTTGTCCGTAGAACCAAAAGTGCCATCGTAGGTAAGGAAAGAGATGCTCTTCCCTCCCTCTTTGAACTTCTTGAGCTTGGACGACCTCTTCTATGCGGCATAGGATTTCCTATGGCCTCTTGTTTTTGATGGTTCAAAGGTTGCACCATCACTTTCTTCAAAAGGTGAAGAATTTGAGGAATATGGAGAAGAGAAGAGGGCGACCTCTTTCTTGCCTTTTTCTTGGCTTGGTCTTTGTTGTCTTCACCATCACTTTCATAAGACAAAGAGGATGGAGAAGATGGAGAAGAGGGTGCCCTCTTTCTTGCCTTTTTCTTCTCTTGCTTTTTGTCATCCCTCTTTGAAGTATGGTGTGGAGAAGTATGCGATGGTCTTCTCCGTTTTTGAGGTGATGGAGAGTGTTTAGCCCGCTGTCTTCATGGAGCCATCTCCGCCAAGGTGGCAGGAGAGTCAGTTCTTTCTCATTCCTTCAGTGGGAGCTCTTGAATTCTCCTTTGAGAAGGAGATGCGTCATCAAGTAGAAAATTTTTGAGCCCTTCGTATGGATCCTCTTCTTCTTCCCGAATCGCAGAGAGACCTCTTTTGGAAGTCTCACAAGGAGGCTTCCTAGGTGTCCTCTCATCATGGTGGGGAGCTTGAGGAATCCCATAAGCACGAAGCTACCGTTGCACTTCACTTTGGAGGGATGGATTGCCCATGGCTTGTTGAAGCCTAGAAACAAGATAGTTAAAAGCATCCGGGCATCATTAGTAGCTTGCTCATTAGCAAAATCAAAGTTATTAACATTAATTTCACTCTCTTTACTATTGTCAACCATTCTAACAACTTTTAGGTGTACTTTGGCACTTCAAGCCCTAGTTTCTACTCCTCTTTACCCCTTTAGAAAAAGCACTCAAGCTACTGTACCCGTGGCTCGAATACCATTAATTGCAAGGAATAGAGGAGAGGGTCATTCAACACCAAAATAGCACCGGCTCCTGTCACGCTTCTAATAGCTCAATAGTGGTTAAGCCATAGGCACCGCAGGACTCCACTATTAAGACCATAGCTCTTGACGGCGATGCCCTGTTAACTGCACAAAGGCAGGCGCACTGCAAGGCTGAAAAATCCCTATTCTACTTACTCACATGCAATTTATAGTACCAACCATTTATAGCTAGCTTGAGGACCTTCCTCCTTGAGCAAGAAAAGAGAAACCTTGTGCTCTGATACTAATGTAACATTTAATGGCCTAGCAACTTGTGTGTAGCGGAAAATAGCATGAACCTAGTGAGCATTTCATTAGAATAGATTCCTAATGAGAATAACAAGAGTGCTTGGGTGGAGAGAGCAACAGAAAGTATAACACCTAGTTAGATAGCATGAACAATACTTCAAAAGAGAGAGAAATTAAGCAATTGACAACAGTTGAGGACCAGATTTTCATGGAGCCGATCCCCCCTCCAAAAGGTTTTGTATTATGGTTTCTCCCATCAAGGGAGACATTTTACAATACAATTCTTTGTGTTCCTTCAATTCTAGCTAGTGATATGAAGATGGAAACTTCAAGCACTAAGCACAACACTTATTAAACACAACATCAATTCCCTCACTGTCTCAGACCCAAGACCTCACACACCTTCAAAGATGGTGAGAGCTAGTAGCGGGGTATGAGAATAGATTGAGAGGAAGAAGGAGTATTCTTACGAGAAAGATGTACATCTCCTCACATAATCACTCATATTAGCATAGCTTGGCTTAGTAATTAGCATGGTAGAGGAGATGAGCATGTTTTGAAGCTTGGATCTTGGTTGGATTTGCATCACAAAGCCAAGAGTTGTTGGTGTAGGCCTCCCTTCTCACAAGCTTGGAGTAGGTGGTAAGCTTTCCATTAAAGCTTGAGAAGGAGAGAGAGAGTATTCTTGATTCACACATAGATTGTGTGTGTGTGTGTGTGTGTGTGTGTGTGTAAGTGAATAATGCATTTGAAAAATCAGCCCCCTCTCTCTCTTGGTCGACCCCTCTTGCTATTTGCTCATGCAGACACCTCATTGGACCTCCCAGGCTTAGCCAATAGGATTTCATGAGCATAAGTGATAGCCTTCTGACATGTGTCCCCCTTTCCCCTTTTGTGAGAGCTTTAGGTAATTAATAAATGCAACTAAACTCTCATTGGACCCCTTTGCCTCCTGGCCAATAGGAATCAGGCAAGCCATTGGGCTGAAGGATGCTCATTGGACCCCTTCGGAGACTGTCCAATAGTCTTCTAGAGAGCTTAATTCTTATTGGTTCTTTCATTAAGTGTTTTAAATTTGATTAAGCTAGAGTTACTCTAGACTAATTCTCATTGGTCCACCTCCAAGGTCATCCAATAGGATTTGAGTACACCTTGTGGGAATCTAGGCTAGGGAGCTGAGACGTGTCCCTCTTTTTGTGTAAAGGGAGCTTGTGTGTGTGTGTGTGTGTGTGTGTGTGTGAGTTTCTCTCTCATCTCCTACAACTAGGGCTTGCACCCTCCTATGTAGGGATGCATGAAGACTTTTGGGACACACACGAAGCATCCAATTTCCCTAATGTTTTGACCTTTGGACACAACCTTTGAATTTTGTTACCTTAACATTTTGGAAGTCTTAATGGGCTGAACCTTAGGGTATTTTAAGCCAATGTTGCACATTGCTTTTTTGCAGATGCCCCCCCCCTTTGGATCCCTATTTTCCCTTCTTTGGATCTCTATTGTGGCTGGTCTGCCAGCTTAACCAATATTCTAGCTTTTTCTCCCTTGGCACTTCTCCATATTAAATGATCAGTTTAACATGAGAAAATCATTTAGGAGAATTAGGTATTAGTTTTTATGACACCTAACCAACCAAGCTCTACATAAACTGAATAAAGATGTTATCCACAGAAACCCTAAAGTTTGGGAGCTCTTTACCAAGAGCATGCAGAAAGATATCAAGAGCATGGGGCCAAAAACGAAAAAGGCTTGGGATGAGAATATGAAGAACTTGAGGATGAAGTGGCTGTTCCATCAAAATAAAATGGTCGGGTCAGCTTCTGAAGATGAACACAAAAGATGGATGGAGGCTAAAGATGACCTTGCTAACCATAAACTCAAGGAGATCAGGAGGGCTAGAGTGCCCTCTAGAGAGACCTTCCTTCAGCCTGAGGCCTCTAACCAAGCACATTTTTTTGTTCCTTGAAGATCTAGAGGAATAGGGCCCATGTCCAATCACTTGTTGATGCAGATAGGAATGCTATACATGACCAAGATAAAATGTCCATGATGATGCTAGAGCATCTGGGCCAAGTTATAGGCCAGCTTGATATACACTCTCAGGAGGTGGATGAAGCCAGAGCCTCTTTACTTGCTACTTGAGAATGATGAGTGTGTGTGTGCGCATATGTGTGCGTGTGTGCACGGTGCGATGCATGTGAGGAAGGGGCAAGAGCACAAGCCAGTGTGGGTGGAGCAGCCTTAGAAGACTTAAGATGAGGAGCTCCTTATTCTCGTATGTAATGAAGAATAAGGGTATGTACACACGTGGACGGGCGGCCGAACGCAGGCCGTCCGGGCGGGTAGAAGGCGAGCACCTTTACCCCAACAATGTCCCACTTAAAGGTGATGTGTGGATAAGTGAGGCCTAATAGCTAAACTACTAGTATGTACAAGGAACTAGGTGAGAGACTCTCTCAACCTACACCCACTGGCTCACTCTGTCGATCTACACACACTTGTATTGGCTCTGGTGGTAGGCTAGTGTGCATACCCACGCTAGAGCCTGCATGTAAATCCTGCAGACACTCTGTATGGTCTGCAAATCTCCACGAAGCGTCATGCTAGTGTCAGCCACCGTATGACTATCCCTGCTACAAATGCTCCCACTAGAGCTGCTAGGTGAATCCTTGACAGTAAAAGTCAAACATGAGACGCCCGAACGCTGATGAAATATGCACAAGAGTAGATGTACTTGCCTCCCCTTTGCTATGTGCAAAAGCTACATCCTCAAGACTACCCATCGTGTATGGATGTGTCAACACTGACACTAGGGAAGCTATGTCCCTCTCACCCATAGGCAAAACTGTGCATCCTGGCACCAACTCATCAGCCTCTAACATGAGCATGTTAAAAAAACTCCATATCTGTTAGTTCTATCTGTGTCTCTAGTGAATAGAATTCCTCTACCTCTGTCTACACAAAGTCTGACAATACTTGCTGTGTCTCACTAGAGCATTGCCACTCTATCTCTGTCTCTACAGATTCTACTAGCATGTCTTGCACAGCTAAATGCTCTATCTCTTGAGCATGATGGAGATCATTGAAAAAAAAGACACGTCTCGTCTCTTGATCAAATCATGCTAGCAACAAAATCAAGACTACGCCGTCACGAACCTCAGACACATGCATGGGATATACCAGGCCATTGCGGGCTCCTTTGGCAATCATTAGTGAATCGAAATGCGCATCTAGAAAGACTGCTTTTTAAGTAGTACCTGACAACCAAAAGCTTCCAACTGTCTCACTAAGATCAAGCTCTGTCTCAGTTGAGGGACATAGCACACGTGTCATAGTGTGTATGATGCACCACTGGACAGTGACAAACAAACATCTCCTGCACCCTCTACGTCAAACGCCAAACCATCGACCAAGTGCACACAACCAAGTCTCCCACTAGAAAATGTGCTAAACCACTCACAACATGGCGTGACGTGAAAAAAAACATCGCTATCTTGTAACCATTGTGGAGAAAGTGTGCTAACCATAGACAAATTTGCAAGAGGTACACTGGAGGCAAGCGTGACATCACCGTCACTGGCATAGACTGCCACTAGAACTGACCTCTCTAACATCTATCAAAGCCGTATCTGCATCTTGCATACATCTTTGCTACTGTCTCATACGTCTGAAACAATGGCATCTAATGTGCGCTGTGTGATCGCAATACCAACAATGCATGTATCGACAAGAACGAGACTGATGTCTCTCAATGTTAAACATGTCTGCTGCCATAAGTGAACGCCAAAATGGCAACAAAGGGGGAGATCACTCGACCACTATGCTAATCAAACATAAACCAACCAGTAGCTCAACAGTGAAAACTTGTAACTTGCATGCTAGAGTCTCACGCTCAAAATATGCGTTGATGTAAGAACATGAGGAAAAATCAAAGGAAACTTGTAACCACTACGAGCATACCATAAATGAATGGCTAAGAGCCAAAGTATGGCGAGAAATCTGGAAAAATCTGAGATAATCTCCCCTGTAAATTGAGCAAAACCTCAAGTACAATCTCAACCATAAACCATGCCAAATTGGCAACAAAGTGGGAGGTAACTCGACCACTACACAATGCTCAAAAGCATGATTAATCGCATCAAATCTGACGCTAACATATGCCTAAAAGCAACTCCACAATCTGCACACATTGCAAGCATAAACTAGGACAAAGTGCTCAACCAAGCATAAAGTGCATAACCATATATGCAAGTAGAGAACAAGCTAGCTCAAAACACATCCCATGAGAGAAACTGCTAGAAAATATCTACAAAAACCTGTGAAACCTGTGACTGTCTATCTGTAGCCACACAAGCATACATCAATCCTCACTCCTGCGAGAGTGGGTATATGCTATCATATACACGTGGTAGTGATGTATGTGAACACACTAGGATTGCGGTGGCATTTTTTCCCTCTTTAGGAGGTTTTTCCCCCTGTGCATTGTCTATACGCCCATTCTCTAGGGCTATCTATCTTTCCATTGCACACTAAGAAACACACTCTCTATTGTGTGCCTTGAGCTTCCTTCGTCTTCTCCAAGCTGTGTGCATTTCTCTGCAATCCTAATTCCAACAATTGGTATCAAAGCAGGTTGTGTCCTCTCGGGCTTAGTCCCTAACTGCTCCAGCAGACACCTGCTCACTTTCTCCATTTCAGTGAGGTTTGGCGAGCGTTCGCAGGTTGACAAATATTTTGGGTAAGCTCATAAAGCTTAGTCTTCTCAGATTTTTCATTCGGGCTCATTTCGGCCTTCATTTTTACTACAAGCAGGTCTGCATAGGCAATTTCGTCATTTTGTGCAGAATTTTTGTCAGTGTCGTTTTTTGCATAATAGGTGCCTTACAGTCTTCCATAGTTTGTGCTATATAGCACGTGTTGTTCCCACTCTGTTTCTCCTCTATTTGGACAATTTTCACATCAAGTGCAACATTTACCATGGCTGACAACAACACTGATGTGTTCAAGATGTTTGCTGCTGAGAACAGGTTGGGTGGGGACAATTACCCTATGTGGGCTTATATGATGCAACACGTTCTTGTGTCAAAGGGCATTGATGTAGGTCCTGGTTCTGAGGATGTAGGTGATGTTGAGGATGTTGCAGGTCTTGCTACAAGGATTGCTGCTACTAGAGTTGTTTTGCCTATGGCAAATCAAGCTCGTTGGGATGTAAAGGATCTCATGCATTGATTGTGTTCTTTGTGAAGCGCACCATTGTTTCTCACATTCGTTCAATAAAATCTGCAAAACAGGCTTGGGATATTTTAGCAGGTCTTTATGCAAACCGCAATGAGACTAAAATTGCTTTGCTGCATAAAGAGATGGAGTCAAAGATTATGCATGAGGAAGATGATATGGACACTTTTCTTACTGGTATCAAGGATATCAATGAGCAACTTATTTCTACAAGTGAAGTCATTTTAGACAGTTCCCTTGTGCAGAATGTTCTTGATGCCTTACTAGATTCTTACCAGACTTTTGCTAGTACTTGGAGACTTATGATCCAAGGAAATCCAGAAGTTGTCAAGTTTGATGCATTATGCACATTGCTGTTGCAAGAGTCACTTTCCAAAAAAAATAGGACTAGACAATGTGCAATTGAACAGGCTTTTATTGCTTCTCAAAGAAAGAGTGGTAACAGCAATGCAACCACTTCTTATGGTTTTGCTGTGAGTGGCAAAACTTCTATTCCCAATGCTTCTGCTGGCAGCACTTCATCTGACAATTCTGGTGATTAGGGAAAAAAGAAGATGTATTGCCATTTTTGTCAAGCTAATGATCACTTGATCAAGCAGTGGCCTAAGTTGAAGGCCAAAGAGGCTAAGAAGAAAGAGGGTGGTTCCATTGCAAATTCTAGTTCTACTACAAATGCAGCCATTGTTGAATCTTCTATGAAAGGAGAGTGTAATGCTGATGTTGATGCAGAATGGACTTTCAGTGCAGAGTGCACTTACAATCCTATTGTCCATGATGCATGCATGCCAGTTGCTGGAGATTCACATGTGTGGTATTTCGACAGTGGTGCTACAAAGCACATTACCTCACATCGTGAATTGTTCACCTCTCTCGAGTCTGTCCCTCATGGGAATTCGATCACTTGTGCCAACAATGCCTCTTATCCGGTTCAGTAAGATTGTGCTTACTTCTGCTAATGGTAGTTCTTTCACACCTGTTGATGCACTTAATGTACCTGGGATCAAGAAGAATCTTTTGTGTGTATCTGCACTTTCTAGACTTGGACTTGTAGTCAAATTTGTGGATGACAGATATACAGTTCATGATCTCAGTTTTAGTGATGAAATCCTTGCATCTGGGCTTTTGTGCCGTGGGCTATATAAGATCACTTTGTTTGACAAGTGTGGACAAAATTTTGCAAATGCAGTTGCAGATTCAAGGGCTATTTTAGATGAAAACCTTTGGCATGCACGTTTTGGTCATCTGAATTTTGCCAATTTGCTGCGTTTGCGAAAATCTGATATGGCTGCTTCTTTGCCGCCTCTTGAAGCACCTGTCAAACATGTTTGTGAAGGGTGTATTCTAAGATGCAGTGCTCAAAGTTTCCAAAGGATGGTTCAGTTCGGGCCACATGCAGGTTGCAGCTTGTGCATAGTGATGTTTGTGGGCCCATGCAAACTCCGTCCTTAGGCAATTACCTTTACTTTGTGACTTTTATTGATGGTTACTCCAGGCATGCATGGGTATTTCCGCTTAAAGTGAAGTTCAAAGTTTTTATGTGCTTCAAACAATTTTTGGCTATGGCTGAAAATGTCTGGAAATGTACTATGGACACCTTCCGTTCCAATCGAGGGGTGGAGTATATGTCTCATGAATTCAATGAATTTCTAGCTAGTCATGGGATAAAACAACAATATAAAATGCCTTATACATTTCAACAAAATGGTGTTGCTAAGAGAAAAAATAGGTCACCTATGGAAATGGCACAATGTATGGTCAAAAGTCAACCTTTGCCGCATTCTTTTTGGCTTGAGGCCATCATGTGTGCCACTTATATACTAAACATGTGTCCTACGAAAGCTTTACAGTCTATTACTCCATATGAAGCATGGCATGATAGAAAGCCTTCTATTGAGCACATGCGTGTTTTTGGCTGTTTGGCATATGCTTTGGTGCCACAAACACAACGCAAAAAATTGGATGATAAGGTTGTCAAATGTATTTTTGTTGGTTATAGTGCTGAAAGAAAAGGTTATAGGTTGTATCATCTGCAAACAAAGTGTACTCTTGTTTCAAGGGATGTAGTGTTTGTGGAAGATTCTGTTCAGCCCTTGCTGTCATGTACTAGAGATAGTAATGTAAGCTCACAGGACATTTATGACACTTTGTTGCCTCTTTTTAGTGGTGGAAGTTTGTATGTAAATTCCAATGAGGCAAATGTATAGCCTATGGGGGTTTCTGAAAATGTTATAGATCAGCCTATTACTGATGCAGATTTACATGATGTACTTGATGAGAAAAGTGCTGAAAATGAGCAGGCTAGAGGTATGCCAAAATGGTTGGTGCACACTTTGCGTGATAGTAAATTGGATGCACCTTTGTCTAGTCATACTCATTCAGGCTCTAGCCATGCAGCTTATGCATCAGATTGTTATGCTTTGGATTTGTCTAGCTTACATGATGATGAGGAACCTCTATCTTTTGATGAAGCACAGAATTCAAAAATTGGATGGTTGCCATGCAATCAGAATATGATGCACTTATAGAACACATGGACTTTATGTGATTTGCCTCCTGGCAAAAAGACCATTGGTACAAAGTGGGTTTACAAGTTGAAATGCAATCCGGATGGTGAGATCGATCACCATAAGGCTCGACTTGTTGCAAAGGGTTATGCACATCAAAAAGGCATAGATTATGAAGAGACTTTTGCTCCCACTTGTCGTATGAGTACTGTGCATTTTTTAATGTGCATTGGCAGCTCATTTTAGTTGGGATGTACATCAATGAGACATTGTTACTGCTTTCTTGAATGGTGACATATTTGAGGAAGTTTTCGTAACGCAGCCTCACGGTTTTGTCAAGAAAGGACAAGAGGACAAAGTGTGCAAATGTAACAAGGCTTTCTATGGGTTCAAGTAATCTCCTCGTGCTTGGTATGAGAAAGCTGACACTCATTTGATCAAACAAGGATTTCATAATAGTTCAATAGAAAGCACATTGTATGTAAAGCGTGAGGGTGATGTACTTCTCATTGTGGTTCTTTATGTAGATGATTTGCTGATCACTGGACCAAATGAAAGACATATTGATGAAGTTAAGGCCGATTTGAATGCTACTTTCAAGATGAAAGATTTGGGGCTATTGCATCATTACTTGGGTATATAGTTTAAGCAGTCTGATGGTGGTATTGCCTTGTGTCAGAACAGTTACATAGAGACATTGCTATGTAAGTTTGCACTTGAAGATTGCAAACTTATTGGCACTCCCATGAAACAGGTTTGAAATTGAGTCTTCATGACATTGGAGAGGGGGAATATGGAACACACCCAGCACACAAAATGTTTGCCTCTCTATAGCCCAGGGATTCCACAACACCCCTAACCTCTCACATAACACCTTCAAATTGGCTAATTTGCACTAACAGCTCCACTTCAACACACAGAACAACTATCTCATATCTTGCAAAAATACCTTGCAGCACAAATGCACCCACACGGCTCAACTCGCTCTTCCCCGACTCACAAAACACCCCGATTCTGTCCTCTTGATAACACCCTTCAAGCTGCAGGCACACCCTCTGTAGGCACTGTCAAATACACAAAGAGCAAGAGAAAAGGAGGGGGATGGGCAGAAGCAACATGAGAATAGGGGCAAATGCTTAGTAGTATTGCATAAGGAGACAGTACATTCAAATATGCAGGTTCAATGGCAAGCTTACAACCCACATGCTTGCAAACCTCCAATAACTCTCTCTGGAAAAAAAAAGCCCTCTAAAAATCACTTCTATGTCCTTTTATACGGCTTGGCTAAGGCTAAGAAAGAAAAAAGAAAAGGAGCTATCAAGCTCGTACAATCAACTGAAGCTCCCTTTACATTTTCACCACTTGGGCACTTTTGATTTTTTGGTATCTGCATGGTGCACACCTCTTGACTCCTTGTCCGCTCAATTTGGCCGCCCTAGACTTGCCATATGGTACTTTGGACCCTTCTTGGATTGGTTCTCTCTCTTCCCTTGCTTGATCTTTGTGGCGGGCGGGATAGGCCCCCTTGGACATGCCCCATGAAGCTTTCGAACTCTCTCTCCATCTCTTGCTTTCCACTCGCCGTGTGATAAGCCCCTTGATTGGCCTCAAACTCTCATTCTTTCTCTCTCTCTCTCTCTCTCTCTCTCTCTCTCTCTCTCTCTCTCTCTCTCTCTCTCTCTCTCTCTCTCTCTCTCTCTCTCTCTCTCTCTCTCTCTCTCTCTCTCTCCATTCAATGCAGGTTGTCGCGGGACCTCCCCCTTGTCGGGCAATAGCGACATCATTATTGTTGGGGGGGGGGGGGGGCACTTGCTCTCATAAAAATTGGCCTCTAAGTAGGCATGGTGCGGGAACCCGGTCACCATTGAACGGCCACATCATAACTGTATATCGCTAGTGCACGGCACCGGCCAAGGCCGCACCGCCACAACCACCAAAATCCATCGCCATGCTCCACTGCAGGGCCGCCTAGCGCCATGCACAACGCCCCAATGGGCAGCCATCGCCAGGGAGCTCACGCCAAGCTCATGCCATCCCATACTCTATAGTAGCCTCACAGGCTGGGTTAAATATCCCCCACTCTCATAAGAGGACTGCACATGTGGGTTATATAGAAGACACATGGCAGCTCCAGGCTCAAATGGCCTCCATGCCCTCTAAATTTTTTTTATAAAACCCCATTTTTTTTCCTTGCTTTCCTTAGCTTGCCGATAGTTCACTGGGGATCCATTTTTCAAGCCGCAAAAACCGGCCAAAAATTCATCATGTCAACTTGAATGCCCCCGGCTCTAACCGCACTTCACAATTCTTCGAGCCCCCGGAACTGAGGCCGTAAAAACCGACCAAAGCATTTGCAATCAACTTCGGATAAGTGCACCCAATCTTCTGGCTTCTATATCTTTCCGCTCCGGGTTCCATTGGACATGTCGTCAATTCCTGCTAGCTTTGTATGATGCATACCCTGCTCTAGAATCTTGTCAAGGCTCAAAAGACACCAGATGGCACGATTACCCAGGTGATCAGGTGGGCACCGACCTAGCCCCCGACAAAACTTCAACTGGCCATAACTTGTTATCCGCGACTCCTATCTGCAATCTAAAAAGACAGGTAGGCTCCATAAATCAAGAACTTTCCACTTGGACCACCTGTTTCCAGTTGCCCTGTCCGGCAAGAATCTGCAACACGTTGAACCTTCAACCTTCAATATCTTGGGCTCCGTAGCTCTGTTGGATGAGCCGTCTGCACGTGCTCGTTCAACACGTCACTCTCTACATTCCTAGACCCAAAGACTACACCTTGCATCTCCTTCACCTGCTACCCAAATTAGCCCCTTATGGAGCCCTTCTTGGCCTATAAACTACATCCGTCATACATCTCCACTGCTACCTGTGAGCCCATGATCTTCCTAGCTGCTCGATCTTTTTGCCATGATTCTCCTAGACTGCACATATCTGCCCATGCCATCTTCTATGGTTGACACACTTTGGCTGTACCATCATTGCCCACCCCCTAGTTGAGCATTTATGCTCAACCACACAAGATCTTTATTCCATTTCTAACTGCAAAACCTGGCACACACTATGAGAAAACCAAAACCATATGTACATAGTTTTATTGCATCCTACTGCCAAACCTTCAAGTGGGTTGCCCCACACCTTGTATCATATAGCTTCCACTTGGATCAAATACCCGTTGTGAATATCCTTTACCCATCTGTAACTGCTCACCATAGTGCCGTACCGCAACACCTAGACCATCATGTGTGTAGGCTACCCATAGCCCACCTGACACCAAGCTCCAACACATGTCTGACCTTCCCTCCCAACCAAGTAAAGTGGAGGCCTTGATCACAGACTCTTGCACCTGCCGAACCATCCACCGCATAGCTATTTCTACCATCATTTTCATCAATCATAGCTTCCATACCTTTAATGGAAGCAAAGCCACTGCTTGGGATTCTCCTTTCTCCACCATTGGACATGTCAACTGCATTGGAATCTCCACTGTCTTTGGCATCACAACTTCCTCTTTGGCCGCACACTCAATTCTAGCATCATCGAGCCCTTCCTCGTCAACCAGCCCTTCAAGGTCGATCAACACTTCTTGCTCTTCAGCTTCAACCTCTTGCTCTTCAATCACCTCTTCTACCGTTGCATCATGCTCTACCAAGGAAGAGAGAAACTCGTTCTCTTTTGCATTCATCTCGACTTCCTCCATAGGCACGACTGCTCTATCTCTCCTAGCAAAATTTTGCACCTGTTGCACCACTATGGCACATTCCACCGTTACTTTCATCAGCATAGCCATTAGCATGGCCCCACACACTACCTTCACCTGCATTCCATCATCTGTAGGCCTAGACCGCACCACTTGGTCTTCATCAAACATCTTGGCTTGCTCTGTTCCCTGCTCTTCTTGCACCTGGGCTATTACCATAACATCAAACACATAAGAGGGCAGCTTTACCTTTACCAGCTTAAGTTTGTCAGACTCCATCTCTTTGCCATAGGACATGGACTCATCCGCTCTATTCTCCTCGCTTGTCTCCTAGCTACACAAGCTTGTATCTTCATCATCATCGGCATCATATGCGGATTCCGTACCTACATCTTCATCTTCTTGTTGCTCCACAAAAGCTTGACCATCATCCTAACTTTTCTCTCTTTCTTCATCAGCTTCTGAACCCTCGGTATCTGCATCTCGATTGCATTTTGCTATCTTTTCATGTAAACTTTCCACAAGAATAGCTTTATCTCTTCAATCCGCACCGGAACCTCCTCATCTGCTACTACTTCTTTTGCATTTTGGTTGGCCTCGTCAAGGAGCATCTCCTCGTTGATAAGCTTGTTCACCCTTGAAACATGCACTTCACAAACCGGAAACCTCCAAGGAACATAACCAACAGTAGGCCTTACGGCAACAGGTTCTGCACTTCGAACACTGGGAATCACATTTGGTCGGACCAAAGAGCACTCTGCTACCTCCGCAACATGCATATAATCTACTGGCTTCAACACTCCCAACTCCAGCTTTCGCTTTACCTTTCTGCTCTTTATCTTTGCCAGATAGACCATGTCTTCGTGTATATCTGCACCATCTTTGACCTTTTCTCTAATCTTTGGATGCAAGCCCTGTAACAGTTTTGACAGCTTCAAGTATTGATTGCTTTTGACCCCAGTAACAACCTCTAACTGCTTCCAACAAGCTTCAAACTGCTCAATAAAAATGGAGAAATCCTTACTTACATTGTGGCGTACCGCCTTCAGCCTTGCATCAGCTTCTTCCGGTGTAATCACTTCCCGAAACTACTTCAAAAACTGATACCCTGTAACAGTTTTGACAGCTTCAAGTATTGATTGCTTTTGACCCCAGTAACAACCTCTAACTGCTTCCAACAAGCTTCAAACTGCTCAATAAAAATGGAGAAATCCTTACTCACATTGTGGCGTACCGCCTTCAGCCTTGCATCAGCTTCTTCCGGTGTAATCACTTCTCGAAACTACTTCAAAAACTGATACCCCTTCAAGGTTTTACATTATATTTGATGCTTCATTCTATGCTATTGTACATGGATATCTTTTTCAATGGATGTATAACCCTTGAGCTCTTTTACATAGTTTGGTCAGACTAGATTGGTTTTACACACCTTGTTGGATTTTTGTTAGAATGTCGTGGGTACAACGAGTATTTTGGTGATGGATGATGACGACAAAGATGCAGGGGACAAGACAGTCAAGCCGGTTCCTCTCGAGGTGCAAGGATTCAAGATGGAGTATGTTTTCCATTATGAATATAAACCATGTAGACGTATTTATAGAGCATGAATGTTTGCACATTTAAGGTTGCATACGGCTTGTAATCTCCATAACAAGAGCTCCATGCCACACAAATGCTTATTTATTAGAGTGATATTGATCTGTATAAAAAATTAAGCTCCTTGATATCGGCATTAGCATATAATACGCATATGCATATCCCTGATTGAGAGCCCATATGCTTTATACACACTTGGAAATTTTCCAATATGACATTTTTTGTGCTACAATGGAGTTGAACTTTGTTTTTGTAGCTCACCCACAACCTAAAAAGAGATATTAGTGCCACATGGAAAGAATAACGATGATATAGTGTTTCTATTATTTCTTTGAAGTGGTTCACTGACATTTATAGGACCACAAAGCCACAAGGAAATCTTGATGAGGAAAAACCTTTTCCTCCTATTTCTATGGGTATGATATCAGGTAGAGGCTCTCACACACTACCTTATCCTCTTATGTGCCCTGCTCAAAAAGGCCTCAAAGAACAACTTACAAGGGACTAAGGAGTCCTTCATGGGAGTTTGACTCAATTCATTTTTAAATACTTTGTGAAAGAGTCCTATCATTTAAGGACCTCATAAAGGTCTATTTCATTGATTTTTTTTATATTTCATATGCTTATCAAAACTATCTTTGTTAATGAGTCCTTTCATTTAAAAGATCTATTTCATTGAATTGTTTAATTATCTCCTATGCTTATTAAACCTGCTTTTTTTAATTGAAAACATTAAAATTTTCTTTTGTTTTAATTTGTTGGTGTTGTTTTTATTTTACTTCTCACTTATTTATTTTAAAATGTCCATGAGCACCTTTCACCTTATCGTTTACATGGGGCTCTTCGTAACATATAAGGGATTTGTGATATTAAAAAAAAATATATATACTACTCACAATTTTGAGTATTGAAAAAAGCATGCAAGGGATTTGCAAATATGTGTGTATAATGGACTATACAATTTATCTATTTTTGGGAAACGCTCTAGACCAAAGAGTGTAAGTGCGTTTCGGCAAAAGGGCAATCCTTTTGAAGACTTAAATTACCCTTTCTACTAAACTCTTCTTGGTGGATTGGGTACCACTCTCACTCGTTTGTTAGGTTTCTTGCAAATTGAACCCAACACTTTTTGGGGTGTATACAATTTTATATCAGAACACAAAAAAAGTGACATGTGATTGTTGGCACTCATTTAGACATACTCCTCATAACTTTGAACACCCCCCTTAACTTTGGCAGGCCTACATGACTCCTCACCTTGTTTTGAGTGGATACCGCAAAGCAACTCTTAAGAGAGACAAACAACCATAAGTTGATCACGGTTCAAAAATTTTTAGTTTTCATGGCCATATATTCTTAGTTTTTTAAGGCTCGTTAATTTTCAAACGCTTTTGGTGTCTTTCAAAAATTTGAGTGACCATTACTAGTACGAAGTTCCATAATTTACTCCTCGTCAGCTCATTTATTTTGATGAACATGCCAAAGGTTTTGATTTCTACCACTTAAAATTTATGAAAGCACCATATGGCCATAAATCTCTTGCTAACTTACTACATCAAGTAGAATCTTTGTAGATTCCATTCTTCTCCACGTCTCACCCTTGCACATGGTAATCAAAACTCCAGGGATAATCCCCAAGCAAGTTTTGAACTGGTGCTCTCAAGGTTTTAGCTCTATTCTCGCTAAGATGTCCAACTCATTTAGCCCATCTCAGTGTTTCACATTTGCATTTGTGTATTAAAAAAAAAACCTCTCTTGCGGTGTTTCCTAACCATCTCCTGAGCTACCATCACCACGTAGGCCATCCACCTACCCCATGCCCATCACTCTGCACATTGCCGGCCTGCTCTTCCCTTGTTTCATGCGATGATTTCACTACAAGTGCTACCATATACATGTGTAGTGATGTGTGTAAACACACTTAGGACCATAGGGGCATTTTTTCCCTCACTAGGAGGTTTTTTTTCCCGTGCATTGTATATATGCCCATCACTCTAGGGCTATCTTACCTTTCCATTTCACACTAAGTTATATAGTCTCTGTTGTGTGCCTTGAGATTCCTTCTTCTTATCCAAGCTGTGTGTATGTTCCTGCAACCCTAATGTCACGAATTGGTATTAGGGCAGGTTGCGTCCTCCCAGGCTTAGTTGCCACCAGCAGCTCCATCACATGCCTTCTCACTTTCTTTGATTTTTGTGAGCTTTGACAAGCATTTGCAGGTCAACAAATATTATGGGAGAACTCGTAGTCCTCGATCTGCTCAGATTTTTGATTTGGGCTCATTTCGGCCTCTATTTCCACTACAAGCAATACTGTGTAGGCTATTTTGTCATTTTGTGTAGAATTTCTATCACTACCATTTTTTGCATAATTGGTCCCATACAGTCTTCTACGGTTTGTGCTATATAGCATGTGTTGTTTCCAGTTCTCCTCTTTTTGGATATTTTTCACATGAGGTGTAGCATTCATCATGACTCACAACAACACAGATGTGTTCTAGATGTTTGCTGTTAAGGACAGGTTGGATGGGGACAATTATCCTATGTGGGCTTACATGATGCAACATGTCCTTGTTTCAAAGGGAATTTAGAACATTGTACAGGTCATTGATGTACGTCCTGGTTTTGAGGATGTAGGCAATGTTGAGGATGTTGCAGGTTTTGGTGGCAGGGTTGCTGCTACTAGAGCTATTTTGCTTACGGCTGAGCAAGCTCATTGGGATGTAAAACATGCACATTCTCATGCATTGATTGTGTTGTCTCTGAAGCATAGTATTACTCCTCACATTGTTCAATGAAATCTGCAAAACAAGCTTGGGATATTCTAGCTGGTCTTTGTCCAAGTGGCAATGAGACAAAAATTGCATTGTTGTGTAAAGAGCTGGAGTTGAAGCTTATACATGAGGAAGATGACATGGACACTTTCCTTGCTAGTGTCAAGGATATCAATGAGAAACTTATTTTTGCAGGTGAAGTCACTTTAGACAATTCCCTTGTGCAGATTGTTCTTGATGCCTTGCCAGATTCTTACTAGACTTTTGCTAGTACTTGGAGACTTATGACCCAAGGAAATCATGAAGTTGTCAAGTTTGATGCATTATGCAAATTGTTGTTGCAAGAGTCACTTTCCGAAAAAACAATACTAGAAAGCGTGCAATTGAACATGCCTTTATTGTTGCTCAAAGAAAAGGTGGTAACAACAATGTACTCACTTCTCATGGTTCTTCTACGAGTCGTAAATCACATGTTCCTAATACTTCTAATGGAAGCAATTCATATGGGACTTCTGGTGATAAGGGAAAAAAGAAGATACGTATCCATTATTGTAAAGCTAATGATCATTTGATCAAGCAGTGTCCTAAGTTGAAGGTCAAAGAAGCTAAGAAGAAAGAGGCTAGTTCCACTACTATTGTTGGTTCCATTACAAATGCAGCTATTGTTGAGTCTTCTATGAAAGGAGACTGTGGTGCTGATGTTGATGTAGAATGGACTTTTAGTGCAGAGTGCACTTATGATCCTTCTCTCCATGATGCATGTTTGTCAGTTGTTGCATATGCTCAAGAGTGGTACTTTGATAGTGGTGCTACAAGCACATTACCTCTCATCGTGACTTGTTTACCTCTCGAGGATGTCCCTCATGGGAATTTAGTCACTTGTACCAACAATGTCTTTTATCCAGTCAAGGCATTTGGAAAGATTGTGCTTACTGCTGCAAATGGAAGTTCTTTTACATTAGTTGATGCATTGAATATACGTGCAATCAAGAAGAATCTTTTATCTGTATCTACACTTGCTATACTTGGTCTTGTAGTCAAATTGTAGATGAGAGATGTACAGTACATGATGTCAGGTTCGATGATGAAACTGTTGCATTTGGTATTTTATGTTGTAAGTTGTATAAGCTCACTTTATATCACAAGTGTGGGAAAAATTTTGCAAATGCAGTTGTGGATTCTAAGGCTATTTCAAATGCAAAACTTTGGCATGCACGGTTTGGGCATCTGAATTTTTCCAGTTTGCTTCGTTTGCAAAAATCTAATATGGTTGCTTTTTTTCCACCTCTTGAAGCACCTATCAAACATGTTTGTGAAGGCTGTATTTTGGGTAAGATGTAGTGTTCTAAGTTTCCAAAGGATGGTTCAGTTAGGGCCACATGATGGTTGCAGCTTGTGCATAGTGATGTTTGTGGGCCCATGCAAACTCCGTCCTTGGGCAATTACCTTTACTTTGTGACTTTCATTGATGATTACTCATGGCATGCATGGGTATATGCACTTAAAGCAAAGTCCAAAGTATTTAGGTGCTTCAAACAATTTTTGGCTATGGTTGAAAATGTCTTGAAATGTACTATGGGCACCCTCTGTTCCAATCAAGGGGGGGACTATATGTCTCATGATTCTAATGCATTTCTAGCTAGTCGTGGGATAAAAAACCAATGTACAGTGCCTTGTACGCCTCAACAAAATGGTGTTGCTAAGAGGAAAAATAGGTCACTTATGGAAGTGGCACGATGTATGGTCAAGAGTCAAGCTTTTTTGCATTCGTTTTGGTTTGAGGTCATCATGTGTGCCACTTATGTACTAAACATGTGTCCTACAAAAGATTTGCAATCTATGACTCCATATAAATCATTGCATGATAGAAAGCCTTCTATTGAGTGCATGCGTGTTTTTGGTTGTTTGGCATATTCTTTGGTGCCACAAACACAACGTAGGAAATTGGATGATAAAGCTATCAAATGTATTTTTGTTGGTTATAGTGCTGAAAGCAAAGTTTACATGTTGTATCATCCGCAAACAAAGAATATTCTGGTTTCATGGGATGTTGTGTTTGTGGAAGATTCTATCCAAACCTTGTTGTCATGTACTAGAGACAGTAATGTAAGCTCATAGGACATTTATGACACTTTTTGCCTCTTTTTAGTGGTGGAAGTTCAAATGCAAATTCAAATGAGACAAATGTACAGCCTATGGGGGTTTTCAAAAAATATTACAAATCAGCCTATTACTAATGGAGATGTACATGATGTACTTGATGAAGAAAGGGCTAAGAATGAGCAAGCTAGAGGCATGCCAAAATGTCTCGTGCATACTTTACGTGATAGTAAATTGGATGCACCTTTGTCTAGTCGTACTCGTTCAGGTTCTTGCCATGCATCATATTGTTATTCTTTGGTTGTGTCTAGCTTATGTGATGTTGAGGAATCTATGGCTTTTGATAAAGAACAACATTCAAAAAATTGGATGGATACCATGCAATCAGAATACGATGCACTTATAGAAAATGACACATGGAATTTATGTGATTTGCCTCGTGATAAAAAGGCCATTAGGATAAAGTGGGTTTACAAGTTGAAACACAAGCCGAATGGTGAGATTGATTGCTATAAGACCGGACTTGTTGCAAAGGGTTATGCACAACAAAAAGGCATAGATTATGAAGAGACTTTTTCTCCCACTTGTCATATGATTACGGTGCATTTTCTATGTACATTGGCAGCTCATTTTGGTTGGGATGTACATCAATCAGACATTGTTACTGTTTTCTTGAATGGTGACATATTTGAGGAAGTTTATGTAACACAGCCTTGCGGTTTTTTCATTAAAGTACAAGAAGATAAAGTGTGCAAATGTAAGAAAGCTTTGTATGGGTTGAAGCCATCTCCTTGTGCTTGGTATGAGAAGGCTATCACTCATTTGGTCAAACGAGGATTTCATAACAATCCAACAAAAAGCACATTGTTTGTAAAGTGTGAGGGTGATGTACTTAGGTGATGTACTTCTCATTATCGTTCTCTATGTGGATGATTTGCTAATCACTGGACCAAATGAGAGACATATTGCTGACTAATTTGAATGCTACTTTCAAGATGAAAGATTTGGGGTTATTGCATCATTACTTTGGGCACACAATTTAAGCAGTGTGATGGTGGTATTTCCTTGTGTCAGACAAGCTACATAGAGACATTGCTACATAAGTTTGGACTTGAGGATTGCAAACCTATTTCCAATCCCATGGAAATGGTTTAAATTTGAATCTTCATGATGTTGATGATCCTGCCAATGTCACTCTTTACTGTTTTTGGATGCCTCATTTATGTATGCAACATGAGGACAGATATTCAATTTTCTATCTCACATGTTAGCAGATTCATGCACAGCCCAGGGTCTAAGCATTGGCAGGCTGTGAAGAGGAGTTTCCACTACTTGAGTGGCACCTTACATCTTGGCTTGTTTTATCCCAAGGGGGGACCAAGTTCCACCAGATTTACATGCTTTTTTGGACTCAGATTGGGCTGGTGGTTTTGACACGCAAGTGTCCACAAGTGGTTTTTGTTTCATGCTTGGCAGTTCATGTATCTCATGGTTGAGTGTTGACCCTCACGACACCCTATCACCTTCAATGGATGCATACTATTTATTTGATTGAGTCATGGACCGGGCTTGTCGGTCCAATAGGTGTGTAGGTGATCGCTGATGAGAGGTGCACCACTTATCTTATTTTTACAGCAGTTTTGCAATGATCAACCACTGTGGGCACCCATGTGTGAATGGGCCAAACTCTTATAAAAGGTCCATTTGACCTAAAAATCCTTATTCTTGGAGGTGTAAGCTAAGAAGTGCTCTTGCTCCATCTTTGTCTCCTTCTCCTTCATGTGCTCACAGGTGTGTGTATGTGCGTGCTTGAGAGAGAGAGAGAGAGAGAGAGAGAGAGAGAGAGAGAGAGAGAGAGAGAGAGAGAGAGAGAGTGTCTGTGTGTGTGATTGAGCATTGCGGCGGCATCGACGGCGACGAGGCAGTTGAGTGCGACATTGACGGCGGCATCGACGGCGACGAGGCAGTTGAGTGCGACATTGACGGCGGCTCCTTCTTCTTCACAGCACAAGATCCTTCATGATGGAAGCATTGAGCGGTGAGTGACACACCCCTGTCCCTTTGAGCCTGCTAGGATCTTCTAGTTGTGTGTTTGCAGCCTTTTGAGGCTCGCACATAGTGCATATGCAAGTTCCCAGCTTCGACACATACGGCAAAGCGTACATTTTTGGCACCGTTTTCGGGGAATGCCTTGCACTAAGCTTGAGGAGCACTCAGTGCTACCTCTAAAAGCCTTTCTTTCATCTATTTTCTTTGCTGAGTTATGTGAGAACTGTTAACTGGCTGCAATGTGTAGTTTTAGTTCTATCTATGTAGTTGATTGGGTTAGACAACGTGTCTGCAGTGTTAATTAGTGTTGTTAGCGGTTTAGACAGAGTGGCCAGAGGTGCAGCAGTGTGCGTGCTAGAGACAGGCTCTGTGAGTGAGCTCGGTGCCATGCAGTTAAACATTATCCACCAAAAAAAAGGGGAAGTTTAAAAGAAGTCGGTCAGTCAGTCAGTTAGTCAGTACAATACCAATACTAGTACCAGTACGCTGACTAAGTAAGTCTATCAGTCCATCATTTAGTCAGTATTAATACCAGTACAACAATGTAAATATACTAGTACCAGTTATAGCAGTTAGTCAGTACCAATCGGTCAGTTAGTCAGTACCAGTACCAGTACCAGTACCAGTACCAGTGTTAGCCAGGTGAGCTGGTTGAGTAAGTCCGAGTGTGCAGTCTGTTGTGTGTTAGATAGTGTATGTACCATTACCAGTACTAGTAGTACCTGTATGGTAGTATAGGTTTGGCCAATACTAGTACTACCAGTACCAGGACTAGTGACGATACGAGAGCTGGTTGAGAGAGTGAGTGTAGTAGTACCAGTACCAGTATACTAGCTCCAAAATCTGAGACCAAAGAGAAAATTTAAGAAAAAAATACAAACAAAAGAAAAAATCTATGTGTGTTTGTATACCAATACTCCAGTACACTGGTTGAGCCTAGTCTGTGAGTGGTTTTCCGTGCTAGACAGTGAGTGTCCAGTACCAGTACCAGTAAACCAGCTCGAAAAAAATCTTAAAACATACCAATACCAATACACGTCCAGTATAGGTCTGGCTAATAGAAATACCAATACACGTCCAATATATACGAGTACCAATACTTCAAAATCTAAGATCAATACTACCAGTACCAGTAGTGTCAGTATAGCAGTATACCGGTATAGATATATCCCAGTACTACTAAAGATCCAATACAAGTACTACTCGTACTAGTATACTCATGCACCAATACCAGTCAGTATCCAGTACTACCATCTGAGACAATATATTACAGTACCAGTATAGTACCAATAAAATATAGTACATAGGGGAATTTGAGACCAAAAAGAGAGTAAATTGGGTTGCAAACACCCAAAAAACTAGGTGAGGGGCCTTCACGGGCACTCACCAACACTTCTAGAGTGCTGAGGTCACATGCACCTTCACTCTGGTCGTGTGCCAGAGGAAGATCATGTAGAGAGTGTCTCCGTTTACGCAGGCACTCATTATTCCTCCACATTAGGCTCTAGGCCCTCAGCGGGAACCCAAGGTAGTACCACTTAGGACCCACATATTGCATCTAGTGATTCTTCCTCTAACTACAACATCATGGAAGGTTACCCAATGCCTAATCCCATTAGTTCAATGTAGGACATACATGCCATGGGCCCACGGTCCGAGCCGAGCGTGCTTAGCCGCTTGAAGAAAACTTTTAGTAGAGCCACTTTCTCCGAACATGGAGCTAACGAGGTAAATAAAGGGGGTGGGGAAGTAGATTCTCCATTCACGACCAACGTAGACCCCATGCTCCTGGAAATTGTGCACGTGAATAATCCATTCACTGCACCCCCTGACTCTTCAGAGCTATTCCCCTCTGAGGTTATATTACCTGATGGTAGAAGCCTTGCCAAAGTGCAAGAGGTTGAGCGGTATATCATTGCAGCTAGGGGAAAGGAAATTGAGAGCTTACGTAGGGCAAAGCAAAGAAGAGAGTTAAAAGCAAAAGCCCCTATGTCAACATCCATGCCAGGCGGCGAGCAATCGAGTGCTCCTAAATTAGCGACCACTAAAAGTGGTCAACCCATAGAGAGACACATTGAATCTAGTTCAAAGGACACCCCTAGCACCTCAATCCTAGATGGAGCATTCCTAAATAAGACATGGGAGTACAAACTAAAAACGAAAACTTTAATCGACCTATACACAAGTCACACCTATCATGTGGGTTGGTTAGATGTCCTACAATCCACAACGGGTGCTACTAGTGTAGAGGATCAACAACAAAGAGTTTGTGAGGTTGTACATAGGGTTATTGAGCTAGAGAGATAGAACAAGGGGATCCACATGCCTTCAACGGGTCTCATGAGATTCTTGGATATAGGGAAGGCTAAACAACCAACCTTATCGCAAATGGAGACTCCTTCGGTAAGTCCGACGGATCCTCCATATGTTGTTTCGCTAGGGGTCTCATTGCAATATAAGCCCACAAGTGACAGCTTTACCTTTCCCAAGTCTAGCTCATTTTTCCCTTGATGAAACCACAGCTATCATGCCTACCCCAATAATGGGCATGCCAAGGAACACACCATGGACCTCATTTGTTAGTAAAGCATCACTACATGGTAGCTCAATGCCGACAACAGTACCTACAAGTGTGTATCAATCATACGCACCTATAGGTCCACGTACTCATATATCTCCTACCTCTCCCATTGTTTCAACAACTTATGATTCACAACCACAACATCCAAGCTCTTATTTAAATGGGACCATACCAGCTAGCATTAGCATGTCACATTCAACATCTGCTATGCCTAGGGCCACACATATGAACTTTGGCCACCACATGGCACAACACCATACAAAACTTGGAACCCAAGGGCTTCCTATGCGCCAAGCCCAATGCCAATACCTATTCCACATGTAGTCTTTGGAGTGCCTTCACCCACGGTGCCTGCCCACTTAAGTGAATTGGAAACATTTGCTCAAGCTATCATTCGATCTATTGCTGAGGATATGCATAACACACTTGATAGGGAGCCTCGACGTAAGGCAGTACAAATAGCCAAGCTCACACAAAAATTTAGTGGAGACCAGGATGTGAGAAAGCATATCGAAGTGTTTGAACAAATATGCGATTCTCTAGGAGAACACAATGACCTGCATAAGAGCAATGTTTTAAGTCTGGCTGGGGATTGGTATAGAACCTTAAAGGTGGAAGAAAAAATGATTTACCCTACTCTTAGGAGACTGTTCTTGAAAGAGTACATACGAGAGGGAGTGCTTTGGGGTATAGCATCTCATCTCCAAAAATCCCAACGAGAGGAAGGAGAGTCTGTGAGAGACTTTATTAGTCACTTGAAGCATTTGAATTCTCAGTGTAATCCAAATGAGCACTTCAATAATAACCAATTGCTTGATAGATTCATTAGAGGATTACGACATGAGGATATCTACAATGGCCTAGTCATTAGAGGTATCACCACTTGGGAAGCAGTCGCCACCAATGCGATCCAATTGGAGGATAATTTAATGATTCAAGGAGAACGAGTGTCTGTTGAGCCTAATCTACTAGCTTGCAAGAATCCGGGCATCAGCCAATGACCCTAAAGCCTATTGCTAAGGAGCCAAAGATACCTGAGATGAATTTAGCAGATCTCACTGGAATTGGGGCTGATCTCTTTAGATAGCCGATTCCAGTATTAGAAGTTTACAGCTACGGGTGATGTATTAGTTCAAGCAGTAGATTGGAAAAGGAAATAGAAACTAAATTGGAATACATCTACTGGAATGAGAAACAGATTGAAGTACTGAGAATGATGTTCAGATTCAGATTCAGATTTAGACTCAAAAAGAATGAGTACAAAGTATGTATGACTGGAGTATACTGGACTGCTGTATTTAGGATTACAGATGAAAGATTACAGATAAAGATGATGTAGCTCAAGAACAACTCAGGAACTAAGCATTATGAATCAAAAGTTAAGCAAAAGTACAACCGACAAATGCCAACCCAAATGCCAACCCGATTACAATGTAATGGGTCCTATTTATATGCCTTGGGAATTACTATGGTAACTACCGTAGTAATTACTAACTGATCCACTGGTCGTCTCACAGGAGCCGGTTCCCACCCAGTGAGACTGTCTCAGCCATCTACATCCTTCCCTTCTCTCTTGAATTCTGGCAAGATTCCAAAATTTATGAGAAAAAATCCACCATCTGATTCTTATGGAATTTTTCTCGTTAAGTGCTTGATACCCCTATAGTTGTAGTTCCATGGGCATCCAGCCAAGTCGGACTGAAAAAAAATCCACCGTCTGATTCTTCTAGAATTTTGATCGTTGAGTGCTTGACGCCCTTATAATTGTAATTCCAAGGGCCGTCAACCAAGTGACACCAATCCCTAAGTGGAAAAATCCAGCGTCTACTACGAAAACTACTAGAAAAATCCATAGTCTGATTCAAAGACCGGCAGAAAAATTCTTGATCGAATTTTGAGATCGGACTACCCAGTATCCTTCCACTGAACCCGCTTTCGTTTACCCTTTGGCCTGGATGGCGTCTAGGAAGTCCCAGTGCCAGCATTCTCCTTCTGAATGAGCCTGTAAATGGCCTCTTGCTCAAGATAATCCCACCTTTTTGTGGTCATCTCAATTTCATAAGGCGTGAGAGGATGATAAGTTTTGATGTCGGGATCATAGAGCGCGCGTCTGCCTTTGGTGAGCCGAGTTCTGGCCAGTTTGTGACAATACGAGGCTATATGGATTCATCCTTCTGGAAGAGGTTGATTGTTTTTGATCCAGGCTTCAAAAAGAATCTCAGCCATCTCTCTGTATTGTGGTCCTAGGCCTGGTTTAGCCATAATGTCCTTTTCAGGTAGTTTAGAGGACTCAACATTGAGTTGCAGTGGTTCGTTGGTGATCTTAGTGAGGCCTTTGATTTGAATTTTCCACTGGCCCATACACAGTTTGATCCTCTACACCTCATCTTTTAGGTCCTGGAGATCATTCAGTTCGAGAGCATCGTTGAACAGTGTTTGCCAGGTTTTCCATTCCACAGTCGATCGCTCATACCGATCCTGAAGATCATCAGTAATCTTGAAATATGTGAGCCGATCGACTTGTTCTAGATGTTGAGGGTAAAGTGCTGGAAAAAATCTTGGGAATTCTGCCTCTCTTGCTGGTAAAGCATACAAGAGAACTGGGGAATCTGGCACAAATTCCAAGAAGTTAAGGACAACCTGGTTCTCTTGTTGCATCATCTTTCTGGTTACTCTAACCAGCTGAAATAGTCGTCGAAGAGCAGTTGCATGTTCTCCCACTGACATTCGAGTAAAAGGCCCCTTGCTGGTGGCTCTCTGGTCTTCAAGAATGGTCCGCACCCTTTGATCCAGAACTCCCCTAGCAATCTGCATTTGCACTAAGACCTCTTTCAATTGATTCCTGACATCCTTTATGCATTTATATGTCGGCTTGTTACCCAGTAGAAGCTCTAATTCCATGGCCAGAGAGCAACAATATGCAGTAGACTGCGGTTGCCAATGTGGATTGGTTACTCTCTCTTTAGGAGTTAGTATCCATTCATGCACCCTTTCTAACAGTTGTATTGTACTGGGATACGTAGGTAATTGGCAGGCGTCTTGATCATGGAAAGTAGCTAATTTATAATGTTCAACCATTTCCCTGGCACCGACATACAATCACTAAAAGTGCTCCAGATCAAGATAAGATCATCATCCTCTTGATACTTCCTGGTTATAGGAGCCTGCTGATGTCTCAATCTCTTGTTCAGCGTGATAAGCCGTAATGAATGGTGCTCATCACCTGTTGGTCCCTCAGTCATAGCTTTTCCTTTCCCTTCAGCATGCCTATTGTGTTGTGACTGGTGTGCCGGTGGATTCCGAGTGTTGCTGGGTTGTTGCTCTCCTAGCTGCTGATAACTAGACCACTATCCTTCATGCTGGCTGGTCTGTCTGTGAGACTGATTTCCTCCAATTGACCCTGTACCACCAGTACCAGGCTCTGGAGATGGAGATGGAGATGGAGATGGAGGAGAGGCATCATCATCATCATCATTATGCCCTTCGTCTGGTTCATCCTCCTTCTCTCCTTCTTCTTCCTCCTTATCCTCGTCTTCTTGAATGGCAGTCTGTTGTTCAATGTAATCAAGGATAGCTTGATTTGTCAGAGCACTGCTATATTCAATGACTTTATCCTGTAAATCACTCTGCATTGTCTCCATAAGAGACATCAAGTTATCCATGTTGAAAACAGCATTGCCCGCTGGATTCAAGATCTCGGCCAGATTATTATAGATATATCTTTCTGTTAATGTGGCCTTCAGAGCATTGTGGCAGATTAATAAAGAGTTAAACTCAACTTGCTTCATTCTCAGCATAGTTTCGAATTGATCAAAAGCTCGTTCAGCTTCTGCCTTTTCTTCCCGCATGGTCTGCATCTCAGACTCTACCTTGGCTAGATTACTTTGTAACTGTTGAATAGTCCTATCTGAGTGAGCCTCAAGGATAGTCTAGCGCATGTTCTGGGCTGCTCTTCCTTGTTCCATCTTTTCAATCTGCTCCTCAGCCTCCCTTAATTCAATCTTTACCTTAATTAGTTCATCTTCTGACCTTGCAACATCCAGCATTTGTCCCATGCAATTGACAATAGTATCCATGATGATTGAATGAGTATTGAACAACCATCATTAACTGTTGTTGGGTCAAAATCAGTTGACTCATAGACTGACAGGAGCTAGATAAGTTAATGCAGCATAATCAGATTTCTGCAATAGGAGACGTCCCTTGAGCGGATGAGTCTGCATACGTTGTAACCTGTCTTTCTTTGTCAAGTGCAGGGCTTCTTCACTGTAGGGGATGGTGTAACATTTAATGGCCTAGTAACTTGTGTGTAGCGGAAAATAGTATGAACATAGTGAGCATTTCATTAGAATAGATTCCTAATGAGATTAACAAGAGTGCTTGGGTGGAGAGAGCAACAAAAATCATAACACCTAGTTATATAGAATGAACAATACTTCAAAAGAGAGAGAAATTAAGAAATTGACAACAGTTGAGGACCGGATTTGCATGGAGTCGGTCCCCCCTCCAAAAGGCTTTGTATTTATGGTTTATCCTATTAAGACATACATTTTACAATACAATTTCTTGTGTTCCTTCAATACTAGGTTGTGCAATGAAGATGGAATCAATTCCCTCACGGTCTCAGACCCAAGACCTCACACACCTTCGAAGATGGTGAGAGCTAGCGGGGTATGAGAGTAGATTGAGAGGAAGAAGGAGTATTCTTACGAGAAAGATGTACATCTCCTCACATAATCACTCATATTAGCATAAATTAGCTTAATAATTAGCATGGTGAAGGAGATGAGCATGCATTGAAGCTTGGCTCTTGGTTGGATTTGCATCATAAAGCCAAGAGTTGTTGGTGTAGGCCTCCCTTCTCACAATCTTGGAGTAGGTGATAAGCTTTCCATTAAAGCTTGAGAAGGAGAGAGAGTCTTTTTTACTTCACACATGAGCTAGTGTGAGTGTGTAGGTGATAATGCCTTTGAAAAATCAGCCCCTTCTCTCTCTTGGTTGACCCCTCTTGCTATTTTCTCTTGCTAGCATCCTATTGGACCTCCTTAGGTTTAGCCAATGGTAATTAAGTAGCATAAGTGATAGCCTTCTGACATGTGTCCCCCTTTCCGCTTTTGTCAGAGCTTTAGGTAATTATTTAATTCAACTAAACTCTCATTGGACCCCTTTGCCTCCTGACCAATAGGAATCAGGCAAGCCATTGGGATGCTGAATGCTCATTGGTCCCCTTGGGAGACTGTCCAATAGCCTTCTAGAAAGCTTAATTCTTATTGGTTCTTTTGTTAAGTGTTTTTAAATTAATTAACCTAGATTTCCTCTAGCCTAATTCTCATTGGTCCACCTTCAAGGCCATCCAATAGGAATTGGGTACACCTTGTGGGCATCTGGGCTAGGGAGCTGACATGTGTCCCTCATTCCCTTTGTGTAAAGGGAGCTTGTGTGTGTGTGTGAGTTTCTCTCTCATCCCCTACTTGCAAGGCTCACCCCCTCCTATGTAGGGATTGCTAAAGACTTTTGGGACACACACAAAGCATCCAATTCCCCCTAGGGTTGACCTTTGGACACAACCTTTGAATTTTGGAACCTTAGCATTTTGGAAGTCTTAATGGGTTGAACCTTAGGGTCTTTTTAGCCCATTGTTACACATGGCTCTTTTGCAGATGGCCCCCCCTTTGGATCCCTATTTTCCCTCCTTTGGATCCCAACTGTGGCCGGTCTGCTAGCTTAACCAATATTCTAGCTTTTTCTCCCCTTGCACTTCCCCATATTAAATGATCAATTTAAGATGAGAAAATCATTTAGGAGAATTAGATATTGATTATTATGACATTACCTCTCTTTTGAAATCATAGTCGTCCTCGACTATGGGGCAGAGAAGATAAAGCATATTCATTAGTCCTTTTCTTAGCGGGTAGAGGATCCCTATGTTACCCTACGACATCATTCCACAATGGATGACTAGTCCATTTGGTGCTTGAGATCCTGAGGCTGCTGCAAGCATGTCTGCACATTAGTCCTATCATCTTCCATAGTAGAGTGACAAGCTCTACTTGGTGTTCGGGAGAGGCGTCGTCTCCGCAAACTTGATCTAAGCATGCATACTACTTCATTTTTGTGCACAATAAATAAAAAGAGAGTCTTATAAGACAAAAACTTTGTTCATTTTTAACATTTATACATTTGCTTAATCTAGGGAAGCATTGTAAGCACTGACAAGGTTTAGGTTATCCTTTAATTGTATGCCTTGCATCCATCTAGCATCTTCAAAAGGATAATTCTTAAGTTTAATAAGATATCGTCGGATAGTCTTACCGCCTCTTAGTACCTTGTCTTCATGTCCAAGAATGGACTCAGGCTGCAGCACCTCTTCTTGGTTCTCGATCTCCGGTGGGTATCAATAGTTGGTTCTTGAGGTGGCTCTCCTTTGTAAGGCTTTAGTAGGTTCACATGGAAAGCATTGTGTATGAGCCAATGGTTGGGCAACATGAGTTGATAGGCCATCTCATTGATTGGCCTAAGAATCTGGAAGGGACCATAGTACCCGTTGTGTGTCTCAATCGAGGCTCGGGAAATTTGAGTAAGACCCAATCATTTTCTTTAAAGGCTTGGGCTCTTCTGTGCTTGTCAACAATAGCCTTTTTCCTTTGTTGTGAGATAGAGATAGCAACCTTAATCTTTTCAAAAAATTCTTGTAGGTCTCGGCTATACTCATCTGTAGCGAAGATCTTCCTGTGTACCTTAAGTAGAAAGGGACTTTTTTATCTTCCCTCAATTACCTCAAAAAGTGCTTTTCCCGTGGAAGTATGTATACTGTTATTGTAGGCATACTCCACTAAGGGTAAGTACTTCTCCCATTGGGATCTTTGATCTACTTCCGTTACATAGGCTTTTAGTAGATCCAGAATTGTTAGGTTAGCTATTTCACTTTGGCCATCCGTTTGCAAGTGATAGGCCGAAGAGAAGTTTAGCCTTGTTCCTAAATTCTACAAAAAAGACCCTTCCAGAAATTACTGGTCATTTTAGGATCTCTATTGGACACTATGGACATTAACAAGCCATGGTACTTGAATATTTGAGACATGAAGAGGGTTGCCATTTGTCTTTTTGACAGGTATAAAATGATCTTGTTTATTGAACCTGTCAACTATCATCCATATTCCCGTATTTGCATGGATAGACTTAGGCAATCCAAAGATAAAATCCATGGATATGATCTCCCATGGTGAATTAGGGATTGGAAAAGGTTGAAGCAATCCAAGTTGCTTCCCTCTATCAAACTTCGTCTTTTGTCATACCACACATTTAGAAACATACTCTTGTATGTTTGCTTTCATGGTAGGCCAATAGAAATATGTTTCAATCCCCTTTAGGGTAGACTAAATCCCTCTATGTCGGGTATAAGGAGGAGCATGAGATTCATACATTACTTTCTCACGTAGTGAGCTAGTAACGCATAGTCTATTGCCATAGAGAAGATAACCATATTGTAAAGTAAATGGTTCCTCTTTCTTCCCTAGTGCAAGGGCTGAAATCACATCTCTAAAATCGGGATCAATAGCATACTCATCTATCATAGAAGATATATAATTGTGAGTTGCTATGGAAACTGCATTCACTCTCGGCCGTCTTGAGAGTGCATCGGGTACTTGATTATGCTTGCCAGCAATGTGAGCAATATGAAAATGAAATTGCGAAAGGAAATTTGTCCACCTCATTTGTTTGTAAGAGAGCTTGGTCTGCGTCATGAAGTACTTAAGACTTTGGTGATCCGTTCGCAGAATGAAAGGAGTCCCCAATAAATAGTGCTTCCATGAGTCTAAGGCATGTAGTACTGCAAGGAGTTCCTTTTCATATATTCCTAGAGATTGCTCAAGAGGGTCAAGCCTTTGACTTTCATAGCCTATGGCATTGGTGCAGCCAAAGTGTGTCGCTTCTAGAAGATGGCATGGGCAGGTGTATACAGGCAAGCAGACGCATGGCAAAGGGATGGTGAAGCTAGAAAGTTCGTGGGAGGGCAGGTAGCAGCGGAAGTGTATGCATGATGTGGCTTATAGGCCAAGGAAGGCTCCATAAGGGGCTAATTGGGGTAGCAGGTGGAGGAGATGCAAAGTTCAACTTTTGGGTCCAGGAATGAAGAGTTTGAAGTGCTGAAGGAACAGGTCTAGACGGCTCATCAAACTGAGCTACAGAGCCCAAGTTATTGAAGGTTGAAGTTTTGGTGGTTTGCAGATTCTTGCCGGACAAGGCGGCTAGAGACAGGTGGTCCAAGTGGATCTTGAGGTATAGATGTGTAGAGCTCAGTTCATGGAGCCTACCCGTCTTTTCGGATTGCGGATTGGAGCCATGGTTTGCAAGATACGGTCAGTTGAAGTTTGTCCGAGGGCCGGGTCTGAGCCCACTTGGCCGCATTGGAGAATGTGCCATCTGGAATCTTCTGAGCCTCAACAAAGTTCTAAAGCAGAGTGTACATCATACAGAGCTAACAGGAAGTGACTGCATGCCAAACGGAGTCCGGAGCAAAGAGTTGCAGCAGTCGGAAGCTAGGTGTCTTTGTCCAAAATTGTTTGCAGATGATTTTTCCCATTTTTGGAAGCCTTGGTTTGAGGATGCCGAGAAGTCAAAGTGCAGGTACAGAGAGGGTGATTGTAGTCGGGAAGATGGAGTTTCACCCAGGCTTTACGGGTTGGCAATAGGAGGTGGGAGCAAAGAATGGGGTCCAGGCAAAGGCAGGTTGCAAAGTCTTTTGGTTAACAAAATAAATAAATGGGTTTTTTGTTCTTTTGAAGCCTTAAAAGGCAGTGTCATTGTGGAGCCACCATGTGGCAGTTGGTTTCAACCCACATGCGCAGTGAACCGATGGAGTGCCGTGGTATATATAGCAGGGCGTGGCCCTCCTATAAGTATCCAAGAGGAGAGAGGGGAGCTCCCCTCCCCCCTAGCTATGGCGTCCGATTTGGGCGCTGCCGTGGTGGTGCTGCAGGCGGAGGCGCCGGAGATTTTGGGCAATGCGGGGCGGCGGTGGCGCCCGCATGGCGGTGGAGTTTGTTGATGACATGGCAGGTAGCCAAGAGGCTATGCCCGCGCCCGTTGAAGGCAAAGTTTTTTGAGGGGAGCCCCCCCCCCCCAAGAGCGACGTCGCTATTGCCTTGGAGGGGAGGGGTCCCACTGTAGGAAGGTGCCGACAAGCAATTGAAATGCAAGGCTAAGGGTAAGGCAAAAGCCAAGAGAAGTGGGAAATTTGGCCGGCCAAAGTGAAAGATACAAAGGGCAAGTGTGCACACCATGCAAAGGTTTCCAAAAATAACCTATGCCAAGTGTTGGCAATGCAATAAAAATTCTAAAAGAAGCTCCAAATGGAGTGCACGACATGGATCACACCACATTTTTCTTTTTTGGGCCTCCTAGGCACACTCCTATAAAAGGAGGTTTTTGTTCATTTGTTAGGGTCTTTTGGCCAAAGAGGGTCTTTCGACCAAGGTTGTTTTGGCAGGAAGTTTTTTTTCAAGGATTTTGACCCAATGCTTTGGTTGCCGAGGTTCATGCCGGCAGTGTGTTGGTTGTACATGACATTGCCTATGCTAGAAGACTATTCCCTATTGTTTCAAGGCGTCATCCCCCCTTCCCCCTTCTCTTCTCTGCTTGTGTGCATGTGTTTCCGGGCGTGTGTATGCGTGTGCCCCCCGAGGTTGGTCGTGCAAAGGGAGATAGAGAGAGGTTGTGTGAGTGTGGAAGGCTGTGAATTGAGCAGAGCGGAGTGATTGAGTCTGTCTGATGCATTGCAAGGCGTATGTGCATATGATTGTGTGAAAGCAATGGTTTGCTTGCGGATAGTTTTGAGTTTTGAAGGTGAACTCTAGTGGATTGGGGCGCTGTGTATACCCTGGGCTATAGTGAGGCATTGTGTTGTGTGCGGGGTGTGTCCCCCTTGCCATCTTTTGGTGCCCCCACTGAGGAGCTGTCTGATGCTCCAATTTGCGGTTCAAAGTGGTGTTTTTTTGCTAACAAAGAGGTTGGTGGATGGTCGAGATGTTTGATGGTCGAGGTTGAAGCTGACAGAGATGGTGGAGCCAGGTTTTGGCCCCATCTTTACGGGCGTCGAAGATCCCGAGGATTGGTTAGCAGATTTTGAATTATGGTTGTTGTCGATGTGTATGTCGACGGATGCACAAAGGTTACAGACGGTGCCGTTGTTGATGTGAGGGCGAGCCAAGGTGTGGTTCGATGGCTTAGAGAGCAGTGATCGAGAAACATGGCAAAGGTTTCAGAGTCAGTTTCTGGAGCGGTTTCGAGAGGTGGTTACGGCGGAGAAGGCGGATGCAAGGCTGAAGTACGCCAGGATGTAAGTAAAGATTTCTCTCTTTTCATTGAGCAGTTTGAAGCTTGTTGGAAGCAGTTAGAGATTGCTACTAAGGTCAAAAGTAATCAATCTTTGAAGTTGTCAAAGCTGTTAGAGTGCTTGCATCCGAGGATTAGAGAAAAGGTCGAAGATGGTGCAGATACCTATGAAGACATGGTCTATTTGGCAAAGATAAAGAGCAGAAAGGTGAAGCGGAAGCTGGAGTTGAGAATGTTAAAGCCAGCAGATTATATCCCTGTTGCGGAGGTAGTGAAGTGCTCTTGGGTCCAACCAAAGGTGATTCCAGTTATGCAAAATGCAAGGCCTGTGGAGGTAAGACCTACTATTGGTTATGTTCCTTGGAGGTTTCCAAATTGTGATGGGCATGTGCCGAGGGTTGAAGAGCTTGTCAACGAGGAGAAGCTCCGTGTCAAGGTGAACCAAGATGCAAAAGCGGTAGCGGATGTGGAGGTTCTAGTACGGATTGCAGAGGTAAAGCATGGTCTTGTTGAAAGTTTGCATGAAAAGGTAGCAGAATGTGATCGAGATGCAGATACCGAGGGTTCAGAAGTTGATGAAAAAAGATTTCAAAATGGGGAAGATGGTCAAGCTTTTGTGGAGCAACAAGTGGATGCAGGTGCTGATACAGAGTCTGTATATGATGCCGATGCCGATGATGATGCAAGCTCGATTAGCTGGGAGACAAGCGAGAAGGATGTTGCGGATGAATATACCTCCTATGACGAGGAGACGGAATCTGATGAACCCAAACTGGTAAAGGTAAAGATGCCCTCTTATATGTTTGATGATATGGTAGTAGCCCATGTGCAAGAAGAACAGGGAACAAAGCAAGTCGAGATAGCTGATGAAAGCCAAAAGATGCGGTCTAGACCTACAGATGATGGAATGCAAGTGAAGGTGGTATGTGGTGCCATGCTGCAGTGCTAATGAAAGTAGCGGTGGAATGTGCCATGGTGGTGCAACATGTGAAGACTTTTTCCAAGAGGGACAAAGCGGTCGTGTCTATGGCAGAACTGGAGATAAATGCGGTAGAGAACGAGTTTCTCTTTTCCTTGGAGGAGCATGATGTAGCTGTAGGAGAGGTGATTGAAAAGCAGGAGACTGAAGCTGGACAAAAGGAAGTGCTAAGCGACCTTGAAGGGCCAATCGATGATGTAGGGCTTGATGACATTGTAAGTGAGTTCGAAGAGGAGGTCCAAGAGAGCATGAAGCCAGTGCAAGAGATGCGTTCTATGGCATATGGACGAGGTTCCCAGGATGTGTCCAAGCTTTCAAAAGAGGTATGCAACCCATGGTTGAAAGGTATGCTTGTAAGTGCAACTGTGCAGTATGTTATCCATCAGATACAGGGTTCCTTTGAGAGGAGCTCTACTTTACATGGCTGGGAGGGAGGGTCAGAAGTGTTGGTTCATACAGATGATGTGTTTGCAGAGCCATATAGGTTGATGAGGCAAGATGATGTTCAAAGAGGTGCTAAAGTGCTATGGGCCTTTTGTGTGCATGAATGGCTACGTTGGTGCAGCCAAAGTGGGTCGCCTCTAGAAGGTGGCATGGACAGGTGTATGCAAGTAAGCAAAAGCATGGCAAAGGACTGGAGCAGCCAGGAAGGTCACGGGATAGCAGGTAGCAGCGGAAGTGTATGCACGATGCAGCTTATAGGCCAAGGAAGACTACACAAGGGGCTAATTGGGGTAGTAGGTGAAAGAGATGCAAAGTGCAGCCTTGGGGTCCAGAAATGAAGAGCTTGGAGTGCTAAAGGAGCAGGTCCAGATGGCTCATCAAACCGAGCTACGGAGCCGAAGTTATTGAAGGTTAAAGTTTTGGTGGTTTGCAGATTCTTGCCGAACAGGGCAACTGGAGACAGGTGGTCCAAGTGGAACTTAAGGTACAGGTGTGTAGAGCTCGATTTATGGAGCCTACCCATCTTTTCGGATCGTGGATCGGAGCCATGGTTTGCAAAATATGGTCATTTGAAGTTTTTTCGGGGGCCGGGTCTGAGCCCATTTGGCCGCATTGGAGAATGTGCCATCTAGCATCCTCTGGGCCTCGACGAGGTTCTAGAGCAGAGTGTACACCATATGGAGCCAACAGGAAGTGACTGCACGCCAAACGGAGTCCGGAGCAAGGAGTTACAGCAACCGGGAGCTGGGGTGCCTTTGTCCAAGGTTGGTCGCAGATGATTTTTTCCATTTTTAAAGCCCTTTGTTCGAGGATGCCGGGGGGTCGAAGTGCGGATACAGAGAGGGTGATGGTAGCCGGGGAGATGGAGTTTCAGAAGGGTTTTACAGCTTGGCCATAGGAGGTTGGAGCAGTATGGGAGAGCCAGGCAAAGGCAGTCTGCAAAGGGGTTTGTGTTAAAAAACTAGGGGCTTTTTGTTTTGGAGGCCTTAAGGCTCAAGGCACTGGGTGCTGCCACATGGCGGGGGCGAAAACCCACATGTGAAATGGCGGGTAAAGATGCCGAGGTATTTAGGCTGGGGCGCGGCCCTCCCAATAGTATCCAAGAGAGGGTGAGGGGAGCTCCGCTTGGGTGCAGCTATGGCGTCCGCGCGCATGCCGCTGCTGTGGCGTGTCCGGTGGTGGTTTTGGGCGAGGCGGGGCGGCAGGTGGCGCCTGTTGGTGGCCGCAGGGCAGAGCCCGATGATGACGTGGCAGGAACTTGCTAGAGGAGGGTCCCGCGGCCCTTGGGGCACCAAATTTTTGAGAGGAAAAGGGAGAGGGCAATAGCGATATCGCTATTGCCTTCCCCCCTCAGGTAAGGGATGAGCCCCACAACAGAGAGTGAGAGAGAGAATCCGGAGGCATCCAAATGGTATAAAGCCAAGCTAAAGCCGGACAAGTTGGAAGGTGCAAAGGGAAAGTGTGCACACCATGTAAATGTTTCCAAAACCAAAGTAGACCAAGTGTTAGCAATGCAATAAAATACTAAAAGAAGCTCTAAGAGAAGGCCACGGCAAGAGAAACTCACCCTTTTTTCTTTTTTTGGGCCTCTTAGAGGTACCCCTATAAAAGGTTGTATATGTGAAAATTTAGGGGCTTTTTTGCTTGTGTGAGTAAGTGAAAGCTTGAAGCTTGTGTGATGCCAAGCTTTCCATTGAAGTTGCATGCATTAATTGTACTACCCTCTATGCAATAATACCAACCGTTTTGCCCAATCTTGTGTGTTGCTTCTCCCCAACCCCCCTCCTTTTCTCTCGGTCTTCGTGTATTGGCCTTTGCTTGCTGAGGGTTTGCCTGCAGTTTGAAGGGTGCCATCAAGGGGGGCAGATTGGGAGTGTTTTTGGAAGTCGGAACGGGTGAGTTAAGCAGTGTGGGTGCATTTGTGTCGTGGGTGTTCTTGTGCAAGGGGTGAGGTAATTGCTTTGTATGCTAAAGTGGAGTTGATAGTGCAAATTAACCAATTTGAAAGTGTTTTTTGAGAGGTTAGGGGTGCTCTGGAATCCCTGAGCTATAGAGAGGCAAGTAGTTTGTGTGCTAGGTGTGTTCCCTATTCCCCCTCTCCATCTTCTGGTGCCCCTAGTGAGGAGCAACTGATTGCTCGTTGGTGTTGATCAAAGACGGTTGTTTCCATCAAGGAGAGCTGGCAACACATAGTTATGGACCAATTTTTGCTAGAGAAGGAGATCCGGAGGAGTGGATGGGCGATTTCGAGTTGTATATGCTGTCATTGCATATGGCGGATGAAGCCAGCAAGATGCAAACGATCCCGTTCTTGATGCCGGGAAAAGCAAAGACATGGTTTTATGCGTTGGAGGGAGAGCCAAGAATTATGTGGCCGGTGTTGAGGACCCGTTTTTTGCAAGACTTTCGAAAAGAGGTGTCCCCTATCGACTTGGATGTTGAGATGTCGAGCTCTACACCTTGAGCTGGCATCCACTACGGGTCTTGGCCGCTTACGGCATTTACTCACTGGCGCGTTAGGTGACCGACACGGAGGATCTCTGCCAGTGATTCTACAACTGGACTACACTTATAGTGCCAGCATAGTACGCTTCTAGCGAGTTCACACTTAGTGACCGCATGTACATATGTGCTACTTTTCAGCTTTAGCACTTAGTCATTTTGTACTCTCTTTTCTGTGAAGAAGAAGAAGAAGCTTTCCATCTCTGTGTGCTTTGTGCTTGTCTTGTGTAGCTCTCTTGCATCCTCATTCTTTACATGGTATCAGAGCCTGGTGCAGGCAAGAGAGGCTAAGAGAGCAAGAGCATCACAATCCCTTCGTTCGCAATCCACGACCAGATGCTGAACAGGTTTCTGAACAGGTCTCCAAAGTGCATTATACAGAGATTTACTGTACAAGTACAGTGGTTGTGAAACGCTTGATTGTGGACACTCGTTGAGTGTAGAAAGCGTTACAGGAACCACGATAGCAGGTTCAGCAGATTTGCAGGTTTTTGCAGATTGCAACTATTTTGTCTTAGTGCTTCAAGATGTCTGACGGTTTCAGTCAGATTGTTACTGAGAAGCTTGAGAAAAATAACTACCCTGCATGGAAGTTCAGAATAACAAATTTCCTAAAAGGAAAAGGTTATTGGGACTATATAGAAGGAGACAATGAAAAGGAGCCAGAGATTCCTGAGGCAAATGCTACAGCAGAACAAAGGAAAGCTTTGAGGGACTGGCAACAAGGCCAGAGCAAAGTGATGTATTGGCTTTCTATGAGCATCACAGATGGCATGATGGGCTATCTACAGGATGCTGAAACCCCCGCCATTGCATGGAGAAACTTAGGCAGAGTGTTCGAGGTGAACACCAAGGCCAGGAAGCTTCAACTAAAGTCGGAGCTAAATCAGGTTAAGAGGAACAACCTCTCAATCAATCATTATGCCTTGAAGATCAAGAGTATCATTGAGGCTCTTGGATCTATTAAAGTCTCAGTGGAAGACGATGACATTGTCCGTGCATGCTTGGATGGTCTAGGAGATGAGTATGTACATTTTAGGTCTTCCATGAATACAAGAGACGACATCCCCGTGTTCCAAGATTTGATTTCTATGCTTATTCTTGAGGAGAAGAACCTTGACACATCTTCTTCTCATGGCAGAAATAATTCTGAACAGGCCTTCTATTCTAACTCCAACAGAGGTAGAGGTAGAGGTCGTGGTCGAGGCCCAAGGGGTTGCAGGGGCCAATTTCTGGAAGGTCAATCAAATCAAAACAATACAGGTGGGAGGGGAAACCAGTCTCAAAGCAGGGGGAGTCAAAGAGGTCGTGGTGCAGGATCAAGCAGGCAGCAACATACTCCAGATAGTAGAGAATGTTGGACTTGTGGTGAAAGAGGTCACATGTCACGTGACTGTCCAAAGGGAAAAGCAAGTAGAAAGAGAGAACAGGGAAACTATGCATCTACTAGCAGAGATGCAGATGACAGCAAAAACGAGCGCATGTTTGTTATGCAGCATGTAATGAATACAATGACTGCAGAGAATTCCACCCAAGATGATGTTTGGTATGTGGATTCAGGTGCCTCTAATCACATGACGTCTCGTGGAGAGTGGTTTAGAGATATGCGCAAACCAGATGTGTGAGGCTATGTGCAGACAGGAGATGACACAGCTCACCCCATTGCTCATGTAGGGGACATACCTCTAAATACGAAGAGTGGGAAATCAAAGTACTTAGCAGATGTATTTCATGTCCCAAACATTACAAAGAGTCTTGTTTCTGTTGGACAAATGGTTGAGCAGGGTTTGCAGGTTCGCTTCAATCCAAATGGCTGTTATGTAGAAGATTTCCAGAATGGCTGTAAGCTGATCACAGAGGGCAAATGTGTGGGCAGAATGTTTACGCTGAATGTAGACATGCCTGAGGTAAAAGCTGCATTATTTGCACAGGGCACAGGTGTTGTGGCTGATGTTGACATTTGGCACAAACGCATTGGCCATGTGAATGAGCAGAGATTGCGCAGCATGCAATCAAAACAGATTGTAAAAGGTTTGCCCAAATTCAAGGTGGATGGTATGCATAAAGTGTGTGCAGCATGCCAGTTTGGAAAACAGTCAAAGGGCTTATTTCCACATGAGCGCAATGTATGTAAAAAGCCACTTGAGGTGGTGCACACAGATGTTTGGGGTCCAACCGATACTGCAAGTATACATGGTTGCAGGTATTATGTCTCTTTCATTGATGACCATACAAGGAAAGTATGGGTCTACTTCATGCGTAACAAAAGTGAAGTGTTTGGTCACTTTCAAGACTTCAAAGTCATGATTGAGAAGGAGACAGATATGCAAATCAAGACATTGAGGTCAGATGGAGGGGGAGAGTACTTCTCCAATGATTTTTCAGATTTTCTGCGAATGCATGGTATACACAGGCAGTTTACATGCAGATATACTCCACAGCAGAATGGGGTCGCAGAAAGGAAAAACAGGCACATTGCAGAGGTTGCACGTGCATTGATGAATGAGAAGAACATGCCTCATCATTTCTGGGCTGAAGCTGTAAATACAGCTGTGTACATTATGAACAGGACACCTACAGCTGCGGTGCATGATGTAACACCTGAGGAAAAGTTTACAGGTACAAAGCCTGATTTGGCACACTTGAAAGTGTTTGGCTGCATAGCTTACGTGCATGTACCAGATGAGTTGCGTAGGAAATTGGATCCTAAAGCAGAGAAATGTATTCTTGTGGGATATTCCCTTGAACAAAAGGGGTACAGGTGCTACAATCCTACTACACGAGAATTACGAGTGAGCAGAGATATAGTCTTTGATGAGATGAGCAGCTGGTACAGTAATGCACATGGCACTATTGGGGCTGATGTAAAAGATGATGTGGTTGTACAAAATGTGAGGCCACAGTCACAGGTTTTGAGTGGACCACAAGAGTCCTCTTCTCGTGGCTCTGTTGAGAAACCATGGAATGGTAGACTACGTACGCAGGTTACTCCACCAACAGGTACAGGGAATGTATCACGAAAAGTAAAGGAAAAGGTTGATGAACCTCCCTTTATGGCTGATGCATCATCAGGTTTTTCACATGTAGACATGGATTCAGATGGTTCTGAACAAAGTCTTGATGAGGAATTTGGAATTCCGGCTATCAGGACACCTGGTGTAAGGAAAGTACAAGAAGATGCTAGAGGGCAAAGGAGTGACCCAGGACCGCGCAGAT
The DNA here is from genome assembly GCF_014529385.1 of Adiantum capillus-veneris. Lineage (NCBI taxonomy): Eukaryota > Viridiplantae > Streptophyta > Polypodiopsida > Polypodiales > Pteridaceae > Adiantum > Adiantum capillus-veneris. Next base: position 108,909,154 of record NC_140938.1, on the reverse strand, counting down.
CTAATAGAGTCAGAAATCCAGTTCAGAAATTGACTTATGATGGGTATCTAGCGCATCACCAAGCCTACATGGCTAAGGTGATACAGGATGTGGAGCCCACATGTTTTGAGGATGCAGTTGGAAATGTGCATTGGGATGATGCAATGAATGAAGAGATGGCTGCATTGGAAGCAAATGACACATGGGAGTTGGTGCCATTGCCAAGTGGCAAGAAAGCTATTGGCTGTAAATGGGTGTATAAAACCAAGCATAAGGCTGATGGTAACATTGAGCGTCACAAGGCAAGGCTGGTCGCAAAGGGTTATGCACAGACGTATGGCATAGACTATGAGGAGACCTTTGCTCCAGTGGCAAAGATGACGACTGTGAGAGCTGTCATAGCAGTGGCTGCATCTAGAGGATGGATTATGCATCAAATGGATGTAAAGAATGCCTTCTTGAATGGTGAGTTGCAAGAGGAAGTGTATATGGATCAGCCACCTGGTTATGTCGATCCAGGTTACCCAGATTATGTATGCAGACTTCTCAAAGCTTTGTATGGTTTGAAGCAGGGCTCTAGAGCATGGTATGACAGGATTGCCAAGTATCTTGTCAGTATTGGTTTTAGGAGAGCTCATGCTGATCATTCACTCTATGTACGTGAGAGTGATGTGGGGATTGTGGTCATTACCATATATGTAGATGACCTTATTATTGTTGGTGACAATGCTATGGAGATTGACCATGTGAAGGGTCTTCTCAAACAGGAGTTTGAAATGAAAGATTTGGGCGAGTTGCGCTACTTTCTTGGCATTGAGGTGATCAGGACTCCAGAGGGTGTATGGCTGTCACAGAGACAATATGCTTTGGACATGTTGTCAAAGTATGGTATGGCTGATTGTAAGCCGATTTCCATTCCCTTGGATGTGAATGCAAAGCTGAGTGCAGAGAAGGGTGATGTTGTTGAGGATGTCAATATGTACAGGAAGATGGTGGGTAGTCTAATCTACTTGACTATCACAAGGCCAGACTTGAGCTACACAGTAGGCTTGGAGAGTCAGTTCATGCAGCTTCCGAGGAAGCCACATTTGGATGGAGTACGACGCACACTTAGGTATGTGCAAGGGACTCTTGACTACGCATTGTTCTATGCAGCAGATGCACCATTAGCATTGTATGGGTATACAGATGCAGATTGGGCAGGTAGCATTGTTGATAGGAGATCTACGAGTGGCTTCATGTTCTCTTTTGGGAGTGCTGCTGTTACTTGGAGGAGCAAAAAGCAGCCTACGGTTGCTTTATCGAGCACAGAGGCCGAGTACAGAGGTGCAGCAGTTGCGGCGTGCGAGGTAGCTTGGCTACGCACATTACTTGAGGACTTGGGAGTGCAGGTGACCAGCAGATTGTCATTCATTGTGACAACCTCAGCAGCATGCAGTTGGCTAGGAACCCAGTGTTCCATGCTAGGACCAAACACATAGAGGTCCATTACCACTACGTTAGAGAGCGAGTGTTGGCGGGCGACATCGACTTGGTCTACGTCAGCACAGAGGAGCAGATAGCGGATATCTTTACCAAGGCCCTCGGAGCTGAGAAGCTTCGACGTTTTCGGACTATGCTTGGACTCTACGACATGCAGAGCTCGAGGGGGAGTGTTGAGATGTCGAGCTCTACACCTTGAGCTGGCATCCACTACGGGTCTTGGCCGCTTACGGCATTTACTCACTGGCGCGTTAGGTGACCGACACGGAGGATCTCTGCCAGTGATTCTACAGCTGGACTACACTTATAGTGCCAGCCTAGTACGCTTCTAGCGAGTTCACACTTAGTGACCGCATGTACATTGTGCTACTTTTCAGCTTTAGCACTTAGTCATTTTGTACTCTCTTTTCTGTGAAGAAGAAGAAGAAGCTTTCCATCTCTGTGTGCTTTGTGCTTGTCTTGTGTAGCTCTCTTGCATCCTCATTCTTTACATTGGATGCAAGGTTGAAGAATTTGAAGCAGGACGTGAATGAGGAACTCAGCATCTTTCTTGCCCGCTTTGAAGAATGCTGGAGAGATTTTGTAGTGGCCATGCAGTTGGTCAATGGTGGTGAGTACTTTAAATTGGAAAAGTTTATGTCTTGTTTATATCCCAAAGTTCGTGAAAAGGTGGATTTCGAGGGACCGGAGAATTACAACGGGGCAGTTGCTATTGCGCGGTCTAAAAGCCGTAAAATCAAGAAGAAGATTGAGCAAGGTGCAATGGGATATGAGGCAATGGTTCCCAAACCGACTTCGAGTCCGAGAGAAGAAGCTCAAGTGGAGAATCAGCCCAATCGAGGGGCTGCAATCGTTCTTCAACAATGGGTACGTATAGTTCAAGATTTGTCTGAACAAATGCAAGAGTTGCGTTTAAGTGTTATGGACAGAGGTCAAGCAAGGACAGGAAGGGGCAGAGCTAGGCAATTGCCCAGCAGGTGCTACAATTGCAGTGAGGAGGGTCACTATGTTCCAGATTGCCCTCACCCACCAAGGGAAAGGGGCGGCATGTATCCTCTTTTTGGTCGAGGTCGTGGTCAGGCACAGTTTAATGGCCAAAGAGGTCAACAAAAGGTTGAAAATCAAGCACAGGCGGCTCCATCAGGTAACGATGAAATACCCAGGGTTAACATTATTGGTGTTGATAGGCAGGAGGTTGACATTATGGCCAACAAAAGAGCACGCGGTGAAAGAGAGACTGAGACGGAGCATGAAACTAGAGCCAAGAAGGGGAAAGAGAAGGTAAATAGGGAGAGAGTAACCAGAGCCAAGCAGAAGAAGGCGAAGACGGAGGATCACCCAAAAGGATTTTCAATTGGGACGCGGCAATCCGGAATATGATTTGGTAAGAGATGTTCAAAACCAGAAGGCTAACATCACTTTTGGGCAACTGCTTGCTTTGAACTCTAAGTTAAGAAGGAAATGGTCAACCAGTGTCAGCACTAGGCTTCCTCGAGTGGGAGGAGAGGTACATACAGTGCAGAATCTAGCTGTGAAGGTGGGAAGTCCCATCGATGTGCTTCCAGTGGTGGACATTTTGATGGAGAAGAAGAAACAGGTTCAAGCATACGTCGATGGTGGTGCCCAAGTCTGTGTTATTACGGAGTCGGCTATGAGGGATATTGGCATTAAAGCTATTGTCAGGTACAATGTGCGAATGAGGATGGCTAATCATGCCAAAGCTCGTTGTCTGGGAGTGGCACAGGATGTGAAGGTAAAGGTTATGGGAATTGAATGCTTAATTGATTTTTTTGTTATGAAAGCAGGTGAGAATGCCTATCCAATTATATTGGGGAGGCCATGGCTGTTAGCAATTGGGGCCAAACAAGATTGGGGGACCGGAGTGTTTACCTTGCCGGATCGGGAAAATGGCGGACAAATTGTGTTGGATCTAAAGACCAGGGAAAGTCATTTTCATCCCTCAGCAGGTGGAGAAAATCGAGATTTCAGTACCAGTTATGAGTATGAGACGGAGTCTACTTATGATGAAGGGTCTACCACTGTCGAAGAGGAGGAGAGTGATGAGGATTTATTAAAGCTGGATATAGATTTGTTTGGGGTCACAATAGACTCTACCACTGCAAAGAGAGGTATGCAAGTTCCGGCTTGTAGTTTGCAAGCTAAAGAGATGAAAGATATGCTGGGTGTCGATTTAACAAAGCAGGAGAAAGAAGGCTACATGGACCTATGTGCATCCTACCCTAATTTATTTGCAAAGGAATATAAGGATTTGAGGGGAGCTAGAGGAGTGGAGCATCAGATTCTTCTTAAAGAAGGATACAGGCCAAAAGCACAGACGCTCAGAAGGTTGGGGGATATTCAAAAGGAAGCTCTATGGCAGGAGATCAACAAGTTGCTCGAAGCAGGTATTATTTATCCGGTAAAGGAGCCTGAGTGGGTTTCTCCTGTTGTCATTACCCCGAAGAAGAATGGAAAGTGGCGGGTATGTGTAGATTATAAGCCTTTGAATGCTGCAACCAAGCGGAATCATTACCCTTTGCCTTTCCAAAATAATATTTTAAACCAAGTTACCGGACATGAGCGCTATTCTGTTATGGACAGATTTTCAGGATTTTTTCTGATCGGTATTACTTTGGAGAACCAGCTGAAGACTACCTTCATCTCTCCATGGGGTTGCTTTGCCTATCGCAGGATGCCTTTTGGACTGGTGAACACATATGCGACTTTTCAAGATTGGATGAACAAGGTGTTCGAGCCTTACTTGGGTAAGTTTATCAGAGTGTTTATGGATGATATTGGTTGCTATAGTTCCAGGGCAGAGCATTTGTCCAAGTTAAGGCTGTGTTTTCAAAGGCTAGATGAAGAAGGAGGTCAGTTGAATCCAAAGAAGTGCAAGCTAGCACAACCAAGGGTTCAGTTGCTAGGCCATGTGGTGTCACAGAACGGGATTGAAGCAGATCCAAAGAAGGTGAAAGCATTGGTTCTTATGGAGCCTCCAACTAGTGCAACAAAATTGGCTTCTTTTGTGCATAAGTTAAAGTATTTACCCCGCTTTTTTTGGATGCTGTCTCAATATGTCTACCCTCTTCAAAAAAGGGCTCAATAGGTGCATGGGTTTTAGTGGGATGAGGAAGCTCAAGAGGCCTTTGATAAAGTGAAAGGTATTCTATGTCAGTTGGCTACGATGTTTCCTCCTAATCATGAGGATGATTTTTATATTGCTATGACGGTGGGATCGGTGGCCATTGGAGCCGTATTACTACAAAAGGTAGGCATGAATTATAAGCCTATTTATTTTGAAAGCAGGGTTATTAGTCCAGGTGAAGCTACCTATACGGAGGCAGAACAATGGGTTATGGCTTTGGTCTTTGCTTGCAGAAAGTTCAAAGTATATTTGGTTGTTCGGAAGTTTTATGTGCTAACTGCTAACAATCTTTTGCCTGAAGTGGTGCTACACTTGAAGCCAGGGAAGCGAATCATGAAGTGGGTGATTGAGCTTCAAGAGTTTGAGTTTGGGTTCAAAGTGGATCACACTCGACGGTCACATTTGGCGGATATTTTAGTCAACAAGGAGGTTGATTTGCCAGTTTATCCAAGGGTGGTGCAAGAGGAGGATAAGGAGGAACCTGACTTGCAAGGGGCTTTCATGATGTGGTTTGATGGGGCTTAGACGAGTAACACAGAAAGTAGGTCGAGGTGTGGTTATTTAGGATCCGCACGGCACAGTCATTTTTTCCAAAGCTTACGACTTGGAGGAGGTGCATACCAACAATGAAGCAGAATATCTTACCTTACACCTGGGGCTCAAGCAGTGCATTGACTTTGGTATTTCAAGGTTGGTTGTGAAGGGTGATGCTCTATTGGTTATCAAACAACTTTTGGGCCAATGGCAGTTCAAACATGTGAGAAGAGAACAAAACCAGGAAGCAGATCGTTTGGCTAGCAGTCATGTTCACACACAAGTGTCGAGTTTGTATGTGGGGCCAGCCACTTATGCAGGTAAGGAGACTTTGAAGGATATTGATGATTTCTTGAATACAGGTCAATGTTCCGACGAGCTTTCCAAACTAGAAAAGAGGAGGGTTGTTCAAAAAGCTAAAAGGTTCACTCTGGTTGGTGAAGATCTTATAGTGCACGGTCGAGATGGGGTGCTACGTCGTGTCCTTTACAAAGAAGAGATCGGCATGGTATTGGAGCAATGCCATGAAGAAAGCGGTCATCAAGGTAAGAGCCAAGTTTTGTTTCGTATCTTGAGAAGTGGATTCTGGTGGCCTTCTGTGGTGCGGGATGTGCATTATTGGTGCAAGACGTGCCATCAATGCCAAGTGATGGGTGAAAGACGACTGGTAGCCGAGCAACAGGGGGCTATCATCGCACATGATGCCTTTGAAAAGTGGGGCTTGGATGCAATTGGTCCATTGCCCAAGTCAGCGAGTGGTAAGAAGTATGTGGTAGTGGCGATAGACTACCTTACACGATGGGTCAAGGCTAAAGCAGTCAAAGAGGTAAATGCGCATACTGTTGCTCAGTTTGTATTTGATTGCATATGTTGTCGTTTTGGAGTGCCTTGGGTGCTAATATCAGATCGAGGACAGGGATTAAGAAGTAAGTTGGTGCGTGCTCTGGTGGACAAATTGGGGATTCAACACCGATTCTCATCTCCATACCATCCGCAGTGCAATGGTTTGGTGGAGAGTGCAAATGGGCAGATAGTCAAGATGCTTACAAAGTATATATACCAGCAGGTTGAAGAGTGGGAGTCTAACCTTGATAAATGTTTGTGGGCTTACAGGACTTCTTATAAGGTGGCAACCAACTTCACTCCATACGAGTTGGTATATGGCAAGGAAGCGGTCCTGCCTGTGCATGTGCAGCTAGGGGTTCTCAAAGGTCTATGGCGCATTGATAAAACTCATCAAGATATTTTGCACGATAGAATTACAAGTCTCAAAACTTTGAAGATGGATCATGAAGCAGCGGTGTGAAACAACGGGAAATGAGGGTAGCAAAGTTCAACCAACATTTGCCAGCTAAGCAGATCGAGAAGGGCGATCTAGTGATGAAGTACGAGAGTTATCTTGACTTCACCTTTCAGAAGAAGTTCAAGAAAAAGTGAACGGGGCCTTACAAGGTTCATCAGGTTTTTCCAAATGGTACATATGCACTAGTCAGGTTGGATGGTCGGTTTCTTAAACACAGGATAAATGGTCTTCGTCTCAAGCTCTACTTCGAAAGGGAGTTAGTGCCAGCGGTGCATTAGATTCTTATGCAGGGGGTGGGGCAACCCACTTGAAGGTTTGATAATAGGGTGCAATAAAACATTGTACATATGGTTTGAGTTTTCTCATAGTGTGTGCCAGGTTTTGCAATTTATAGTGAAATAAAGTTTTTATGTAGTTGAGCATGAATGCTCAACAGGGGGGTGGGCAATGATGGTGCAGCCAAAGTGGGTCACCTCTAGAAGGTGGCATGGACAGGTGTATGCAGGTAAGAAAAAGCATGGCAAAGGACTGGAGCAGCCAGGAAGGTCACGGGATAGCAGGTAGCAGCGGAAGTGTATGCACGATGCGGCTTATAGGCCAAGGAAGACTACACAAGGGGCTAATTGGGGTAGCAGGTGAAAGAGATGCAAAGTGCAGCCTTGGGATCCAGAAATGAAGAGCTTGGAGTGCTGAAGGCGTAGGTCCAGACGGCTCATCAAACCGAGCTACGGAGCCGAAGTTATTGAAGGTTAAAGTTTTGGTGGTTTGCATATTCTTGCCGAACAGGGCAGCTGGAGACAGGTGGTCCAAGTGGAACTTAAGGTACAGGTGTGTAGAGCTCCATTTATGGAGCCTACCCGTCTTTTTGGATCGTGGATCAGAGCCATGGTTTGGAAAATATGGTCATTTGAAGTTTTTCCGAGGGCCGGGTCTGAGCCCATTTGGCCGCATTGGAGAATGTTCCATCTGGCATCCTCTGGGCCTCGACGAGGTTCTAGAGCAGAGTGTACACCATATGGAGCCAGCAAGAAGTGACTGCACGCCAAATGGACTCCGGAGCAAGGAGTTACAGCAGTCGGGAGCTGGGGTGCCTTTGTCCAAGGTTGGTCGCATATGGTTTTTTCCATTTTTGAAGCCCTTGGTTCGAGGATTCCGGGGGCTCGAAGTGCGGATACAGAGAGGGTGATGGTAGACAGGGAGATGGAGTTTCAGAAGGGTTTTACAGCTTGGCCATAGGAGGTTGGAGCAGTATGGGAGAGCTAGGCAAAGGCAGTCTGCAAAGGGGTTTGTGTTAAAAAACTAGGGCCTTTTTGTTTTGGACGCCTTAAGGCTCAAGGCACTGGGTGCTGCCACATGGCGGGGGCGAAAACCCACATGCGAAATGGTGGGCAAAGATGCCATGGTATTTAGGCTGGGGCGTGGCCCTCCCAATAGTATCCAAGAGAGGGTGAGGGGAGCTCCCCTTGGGCGTAGCTATGGCGTCCGCGTGCATGGCGTTGTTGTGGCGTGTCCGGTGGTGGTTTTGGGCGAGGCGGGGCCGCAGGTGGCGCCCGCTGGCGGCCGCAGGGCAGAGCCCGGTGATGACGTGGCAAGACCTTGCTAGAGGAGGGTCCCGCGGCCCTTGGGGCACCAAATTTTTGAGAGGAAAAGGGAGAGGGCAATAGCGATATCGCTATTGCCTTCCCCCCTCAGGTAAGGGATGAGCCCCACAACAGAGAGTGAGAGAGAGAATCCGGAGGCATCCAAATGGTATAAAGCCAAGCTAAAGCCGGACAAGTTGGAAGGTGCAAAGGGAAAGTGTGCACACCATGTAAATGTTTCCAAAACCAAAGTAGACCAAGTGTTAGCAATGCAATAAAATACTAAAAGAAGCTCTAAGAGAAGGCCACGGCAAGAGAAACTCACCCTTTTTTCTTTTTTTGGGCCTCTTAGAGGTACCCCTATAAAAGGTTGTATATGTGAAAATTTAGGGGCTTTTTTGCTTGTGTGAGTAAGTGAAAGCTTGAAGCTTGTGTGATGCCAAGCTTTCCATTGAAGTTGCATACATTAATTGTACTACCCTCTATGCAATAATACCAACCGTTTTGGAAGTCGGAACGGGTGAGTTAAGCAGTGTGGGTGCATTTGTGTCGTGGGTGTTCTTGTGCAAGGGGTGAGGTAATTGCTTTGTATGCTAAAGTGGAGTTGATAGTGCGAATTAGCCAATTTGAAGGTGTTTTTGAGAGGTTAGGGGTGTTGTGGAATCCCTGGGCTATAGAGAGGCAAGTAGTTTGTGTGCTGGGTGTGTTCCCTATTCCCCCTCTCCAACGTGCTTGGGTAGGGCACTATTGGAGGTTGTTGCAGATGGATGAAAGTGAACAGAGCCAGGTGTTTGATCCAGGTGGAAGCTATGTTATGCAGGGGGTGGGGCAACCCACTTGAAGGTTTGGCAGTAGGATACGATAAAACAATGTACATATGGTTTCAGTTTTCTCATAGTGTGTGCCAGGTTTTGCAGTTTATAGTGGAATAAAGCTTTTATGTGGTTGAGCATGAATGCTCAAGAGGGGGGTGGGCAATGATGGTGCAGCCAAAGTGTGTCACCTCTAGAAGATGGCATGGGCAGGTGTAGCTAGGGATGGTGTAGCTAGGAAGTTAGGAAGGGATGGTGTTGCTAGGAAGTTCATGGGAGGGCAGGTAGCAGCGGAAGTGTATGCATGATGTGGCTTATAGGCCAAGGAAGGCTCCATAAGGGGCTAATTAAGGTAGCAGGTGCAGTCATGCCAAACAGAGTCCGGAGCAAAGAGTTGCAGCAGTCGGAAGCTAGGTGTCTTTGTCCAAAATTGTTTGCAGATGATTTTTCCCATTTTTGGAAGCCTTGGTTCGAGGATGCCAAGAAGTCAAAGTGCAGGTACAGAGAGGGTGATTGTAGCTGGGAAGATGGAGTTTCACCCAGGCTTTACGGGTTGGCAATAGGAGGTGGGAGCAAAGAATGGGGTCCAGGCAAAGGCAGGTTGCAAAGTTTTTTGGTTAAAAAAATAAATAAATGGGTTTTTTGTTCTTTTGAAGCCTTAAAAGGCACTGTCATTGTGGATCCGCCACGTGGCAGTTGGTTCAACCCACATGCGCAGTGAACCGGTGGAGTGCCGTGGTATATATAGCAGGGCGTGGCCCTCCCATAAGCATCCAAGAGGAGAGAGGGGAGCTCCCCTCCCCCCTAGCTATGGCGTCCGATTTGGGCGCTGCCGTGGTGGTGGTGCAGGCGGAGGCGCCGGAGATTTTGGGCAAGGCGGGGCGGCGGTGGTGCCCGCATGGCAGTGGAGTTTGTTGATGACATGGCAGGTAGCCAAGAGGCTATGCCTGCGCCCATTGAAGGCAAAGTTTTTTGAGGGGAGCCCCCCCCCCCCCCAATAGCGACGTTGCTATTGCCTTCGAGGGGAGGGGTCCCACTGCAGGAAGGTGCCGACAAGCAATTGAAATGCAAGGCTAAGGGTAAGGCAAAAGCCAAGAGAAGTGGGAAATCCGGCCGGCCAAAGTGGAATATGCAAAGGGCAAGTGTGCACACCATGCAAAGGTTTCCAGAAATAACCTATGCCAAGTGTTGGCAATGCAATAAAAATTCTAAAAGAAGTTCCAAATGGAGTGCACGACATGGATCACACCACATTTTTCCTTTTTGGGACTCCTAAGCACACTTCTATAAAAGGAGGATTTTGTTCATTTGTTAGGGTCTTTTGGCCAAAGAGGGTCTTTCGACCAAGGTTGTTTTGGTAGGAGGTTTTTTCCAAGGCTTTTGACCCAATGTTTTGGTTGCCGAGGTTCATGCCGGCAGTGTGTTGGTTGTACATGACATTGCCTATGCTAGAAGACTATTCCCTACTATTTCAAGGCGTCATTCTCTCTTCCCCTTTCTCTTCTCTGCTTGTGTGCATGTGTTTTTGGGCGTGTGTATGCGTGTGCGCCCCGAGGTTGGTCGTGCAAAGGGAGATAGAGAGAGGTTGTGTGAGTGTGGAAGGCTGTGAATTGAGCGGAGCGGAGTGATTGAGTCTGTCTTATGCATTGCAAGGTGTCCTGAGGAGTCAGCAGACTAGATTGATAAGGGAAAAGGCCCAGCCTCTCCAAATCCACTTGGCCGAGTCTCCATCTGTCATAATAATCAATATCTAATTCTCCTAAATGATTTTCTCATGTTAAACTGATCATTTAATATGGGGAAGTGCAAGGAGAGAAAAAGCTAGAATATTGGTTAAGCTAGCAGATCGGCCACATTAGGGATCCAAAGGAGGGAAAATAGGAATCCAAAGGGGGGGCCATTTCTAAAAGATCCATGTGAAACAATGGGCTTCAAAGACCCTAAGGTGCAGCCCATTAAGACTTCCAAAATGCTAAGGTTCCAAAATTCAAAGGTTGTGTCCAAAGGTCAAACATTGGGGGAATTGGATGCTTTGTGTGTGTCTCAAAAGTCTTTAGCAATCCCTACATAGGAGGGGGAGAGCCTTGCAAGTAGGGGATGAGAGAGAAACTCACACACACACAAGCTCCCTTTACACAAAGGGAATGAGGGACATATGTCAGCTCCCTAGCCCAGATGCCCACAAGGTGTACCCAATTCCTATTGGATGGCCTTGGAGGTGGACCAATGAGAATTAGGCTAGAGTAAATCTAGGTTAATTAATTTAAAAACACTTAATAAAAGTACCAATAAGAATTAAGCTCTCTAGAAGACTATTGGACAGTCTCCCAAGGGGACCAATGAGCATTTAGCAGCCCAATGGCTTGCCTGATTCCTATTGGTTAGGAGGCAAAGGGGTCCAATGAGAGTTTAGTTGAATTAAATAATTACCTAAAGCTCTCACAAAAGGGAAAAGGGGGACACATGTCAGAAGGCTATCACTTATGCTGCTTAATTACCATTGGCTAAACCTAAGGAGGTCCAATAGGATGCTAGCAAGAGCAAATAGCAAGAGGGGTCGACCAAGAGAGAGAGGGGGCTGATTTTTCAAAGGAATTATCACCTACACACTCACACTAGCTCATGTGTGAAGTAAAGAAGACTCTCTCTCCTTCTCAAGCTTTAATGGAAAGCTTATCACCTACTCCAAGCTTGTGAGAAGGGAGGCCTACACCAACAACTCTTGGCTTTGTGATGCAAATCCAACCAAGAGCCAAGCTTCAATGCATGCTCATCTCCTTCACCATGCTAATTACTAAGCTAAGCTATGCTAATATGAGTGATTATGTGAGGAGATGTACATCTTTCTCGTAAGAATACTCCTTCTTCCTCTCAATCTACTCTCATACCCCGCTAGATCTCACCATCTTCGAAGGTGTGTGAGGTCTTGGGTCTGAGACAGTGAGGGAATTGATGTTGTTCTTGATAAGTGTTTTTCTTAGTGCATGAAGTTTCCATCTTCATTGCACTAGCTAGTATTGAAGGAACACTAGAAATTGTATTGTAAAATGTATGTCTTAATGGGAGAAACCATAAATACAAAGCCTTTTGGAGGGGGGACCGGCTCCATGCAAATCCGGTCCTCAACTGTTGTCAATTGCTTAATTTATCTCTCTTTTGGAGTATTGTTCATGCTATCTAACTAGGTGTTATGCTTTTTGTTGCTCTCTCCACCCAAGCACTCTTGTTGCTCTCATTAGGAATCTATTCTAATGAAATGCTCACTATGTTCATACTATTTTCTGCTACACACAAGTTACTAGGCTATTAAGTGTTACATTGGTATCAGAGCACAAGGTTTTTCTTTTCTTGCTCAATAAGGGAGGTCCTCAAGCTAGCTATAAATGGTTGGTACTATTAGTTGCATGTGAGTAAGTAGAATAGGGATTTTTCAGCCTTGCAGTGTGCCTGCCTTTGTGCAGTTAACGGGGCATCGCCGTCAAGAGCTATGGTCTTAATAGTGGAGTCCTACGGGGCTTGCCTATGGCTTAACCACTATTGAGCTATTAGAAGCTTGACAGGAGCCGGTGCTGTTTTGGTGTTGAATGACCCTCTCTTCTTTTCCTTGCAATTATTGGTATTCGAGCCATGGGTATAGTAGCTTGAGTGCTTTTCCTAAAGGGGTAAAGAGGAGTAGCAGCTAGGGCTTGAAGTGCCAAAGTACGCCTAAAAGTTGTTAGAATGGCTAACAATAGCAAAGAGAGTGAAATTAATGTTGATAACTTTGATTTTGCTAATGAGCAAGCTACTAATGATGCCCCGATGCTTTTAACTATCTTGTTTCTAGGCTTCAACAAGCCATGGGCAATCCATCCCTCCAAAGTGAAGTGCAACGGCAGCTTCGTGCTCATGGGATTCTTCAAGCTCCCCACCATGACGAGAGAACACCTAGGAAGCCTCCTTGTGAGACTTCCAAAAAAGGTCTCTCTCCGATTCGGGAAGAAGAAGAGGATCCATACGAAGGGCTCAAAAATTTGCTACTTGATGACGCATCTCCTTTTCAAAGGAGAATTCAAGAGCTCCCACCGAAGGAACGAGAAATAACTGACTCTCCTGCCACCTTGGCAGAGATGGCTCCATGAAGACGGCGGGCTAAACACTCTCCATCACCTCCAAAATGGAGAAGACCATCGCATACTTCTCCACACCATACTTCAAAGAGGGATGAAAAAAAGCAAGAGAAGAAAAAGGCGATAAAGAGGACACCCTCTTCTCCATCTTCTTCATCCTCTTCCTCTTATGAAAGTGATGGTCAAGACAACGAAGATCAAGGCAAGAAAAAGGTGAGAAAAAGGTCACCCTCTTCTCCATCTTCCTCAAATTCTACACCTTCTGAAGAAAGTGATGGTGAAACTTTTGAACCATCAAAAAGAAGAGGCCATAGGAAATCCTATGCTGCGTGGAAGAGGTCATCCAAGCTCAAGAATTTCAAAGAGGGAGGGAAGAGCATCTCTTTCCTTACCTATGATGGCACTTTTGGTGTTGCGGACAAAGTCTTGGCCTTTATCCAACAATTTCATGCGGCGTTCGGAGATGAGGGCTTCACGGAGTCCTCTAAGCTACACCATGTAGCTATGCACTTTCAAAAGTCTGCCAGGCAATGGTGGTCTAGGCTACGGGTCAACGATGAAGCTCCACAAACATGGAAAGCTTTAAGAGCTTCCATTATGAAGCCGTTTTTGGCTACCGATGCCAAAGACAAAGTACTCATTGAATGGCAAAGCTTGAAGCTCTCTCCCTATGAATCCATCCACAAATATGTAGACAAATTTTGGGACCTACAACTCAAAGCCATTGTCTTCAAAAACTTGGATTTTGGAGAGCAATTTTGTGCGGGCTTAACCGAAGAAATGGCAGAGTATGTCCACTCCCAAAGGCCATGCACCATATCGGTGGTAATACATCATAGTATGGTGGCCTCTCGAATCAATTTCAAAACTGGGGCTAAGATGAATTCTAAGCCCCCTGAAAACAAGGGTTCCAATGAGCCTAAGGTGAAGGACAATGTCCAAAAGTCTCCTAAGGGCAATTCCAAAAAAGCTAAGGAGAAGGGAGTTTACAAAGGTAAAAATAAACACTCTCTTGAAGAGCTTGAGCGTTATTGCAAGGATAACCGGTGTTTCAAGTGCGGTGAACAAGGGCATGCGTACCAAGCTTGTCCCCAAAAGAACAACCGCCATGATCCTCCTAGAGCTACCTTGGTCGAAATCCAAGAGGAGGAAACTCACCACAAAGGATCTCCTCTATGCCATGCTTGGGGAAAGGTAAGAGAACATGATGATTTTATTCTCTTTGACAGTGGTTCTACTCATAATTTTATATCTATAGAGTTGGCCACCAAGCTAGGCATACAAACCTACAAGATGGGAGATGTCCTACCCGCAGATGGTGCTTTCAAGGGGCAAGAAGCTTCAGTCACTCCCTTAATCGGGAAATTGAGGCTCCATGTCCAAAGCTATGTGGACAAAGAGGACTTCTTTATCTCTCCTCTCAAGCATGAGGATGCAATCCTAGGGGCACCATGGTTTGATCACATGGCTGCCAATGTTAAATTCCCTCAAAGGAGAATCTCCTTTAACTTCAGGAAAAAGATATGTATATAGATGCTAAGGAAATGGGTAACACTATACTCATTGTACATACTCAAGCTTTCAATAAGTCAATAAAGAGCTCTATTTCCGTGTACATGATTTTTGTTAAAGATTCTCAAAATGAACCTAATGTTTTAACCAAAAAAAATATACACAATCAAAAGGAATTAGAGTTATCCAATTTTCTCAAGGGGTTTCAAGATGTCTTTATTGACGACATCCCTTGTGAGCTACCTTCTAAACGAGGCAATGATGACCATGCAATACTTCCTCCAGGAATTTCACCGCCTAACAAACCTCCTTATAGAGTTTCTCAAGCTCAACAAGCTACTCTAATTCATTAGACGAACACAAGCGACACCTCCAGGTAATATTTCAAGTTCTAAGAGAGAATAAACTTTATGTTAATCGAAAGAAAAGTGATTTTTTCTTACAAGAGATTCAGTATTTAGGTCACATTATCTCTCAAGATGGCATCCAAATGGATCCATCAAAGTTAGAGGTAATAAAAGGATGGCCTAAACCAAGGAATCTTCATGAATTAAGAAGCTTTATAGGTATGTGTGCATACTATAGACACTTCATAGAAAAGTTCTCACTAATAGCAGGACCATTACATGATCTAACAAAGAAAAACGTTAGGTACACATGGTCTACCAAGGAGAACAATGCTTTTGAAAAGCTTATCTCTCAACCTGTGCTTACACTACCGGATCTCTCAAAGCCGTTTCAGGTCCAATGTGATGCTTGTGGTGATTGCCTTGGAGTTGTTTTGCTTCAAGAAGGGCACACTGGAAAGGGGGAAAGGGAACACACCCAGCACACAACACAATGCCTCACTATAGCCCAGGGTATACACAACACCTCAGGCGCTTTTAGACTGATCTTGGCCAGTCCTGCTGGTTACTAAAATCTGGACTGCTAACTGGTTGATTTTACCAATGTTCTGGTCAGTATGTTGTTCAATCTGGCTAACTGGACCCCTTTCAGTACACACTGTTTTGATTTGACTTTCCAACTGCTTCAGGAGAGCTGTGCTTTTAGTCAGTGTCGTCCTCGGCTTCTTTGAACTGCCAGCTTCATCTTGTTTAGCCTTCCTTTTCTGTCCAATGGGGGTTGATTGACTTTCTGGCTCTTCTTCATCCGATGACAAATCTATATTTCTAGATAGTGGAAGCGGCTTCTGACTCCAAGCCATTCTCACCTGATCATGGGTGTCTAGAGCAGTTGTGCAGTACAGAAATTGCCAAAAATACCAAGCCTTGAATACACTTTGAGATTTCAACTTGGCAGTCTGCTGAAGCATATTATGCAACAATATGTGGCAGAGGTTGATAGAGACTTTGGAATCCAGTCTTTTTGATAAAAGCATAGCAAAAAGTTTCTCTGACACATATGTCAGGTTATTCTTCAAGCTCACAGCTTCAGCCGCAAATCGGTAGGCAGCGGGAGCTTCCAGTCCTGCAATTGGAATCCCTTGTGCACTGGCTTTCCTTTTCCTCTTACCAGCATCATCCTCCTTCAAAGTTGCACTGATTTGCTCTACAGTTTCCACAGATGGCTTGGGCCCGTTTGGCATACGAAATGCAAAAGCAATACTTTCTGGTGTGACAGAAACCTTCTGACCATAAATCACAGCACTGCCATCTTCAACATTAAAAGATTCCAAGACTTGCCTTGTGATGGTTGTGTCAAAATCAATCCTCGTGACTTGCAAAATCACATGCAAGTCCCACAGTTGGAGTAGAACCTTAGCTTACTTAGTAAACACATAGCGCTGAATTTTGTTGTGCGGGATGAGTGGAAGATTTGCCTTTGTAGCAGTAATAAGGACTTGGGTTTCGTCGATAGTCTCCTGTATCTTTTCAGACAGTTTCCTTATACCCATGCACCGTGAAGATGATGAAGCAGGTGAATAAGAAGATGACTTACTTGCTTCTTTGAAACCGTATCCAGGTGTGGCTGGCAAGGTGAGACGACAATCCACACTCTCCTCAGAAGATGAGGTTTGCGGCTGTAGTGAAGAAACTTCAAAGCTCGACGATGGTGAGTGGACAACAGAAGGTAGGCATCGCGCAGGAGATTTTCAAGGAAAAATGCCTACTCGCCTTACTGTTATACGCGTTTGCGTCATAAAAGCTCCACCACTTATCGTTCCTAGACTTCTGTGCACCGCAACTTACGTGGCAAACATGCATTGGACAAGAATTTCACCCGTCATTGAAATGATTACCACTGATATTCCATCTGACCGTTGGTCCCCTAAAAATTGATAACTTTGTCTCCACTTTTCTGATCCTGCTATAAGCCTTGCTTGGTCATGCTGGTACTGGTCTAAAACTGGTTCTGGAATTGGAACTGGAACTGGCTGCACATGAAAAAGTCCCAAGATAGGTGATTCTAGAATTTTTTGCTCTTCAACGCCCAGATCCTCAATACCCTATTCGTGGCAAGGCTCTCTGGCTTCTAAGTAATAGAGCTTGATTTTAGCTCCATTATACACCCCTGGCAGCAGTAATCGCGATAGGTCTTTCAGTCTTACTGTACCGTTGGAGAAAACCCAGTCCACTTCGAATAGTCCTGCCCATGCTATATTTAGATTCAGCTTCTAAGGACCCAATTTGGATTGACCTTAATCCTTCGTTCACGCCAGTGTTTCCTTCTTTGCTGAACAATCTCCTGTTCTAGCATAGCCCGTTGTCTTAGTTCATCTAACTGGGTAAGCTCCTCCAATCACTTCTTAAGATTGTGATTAAAATCTAACCCATATTCTATAGCCATTCTGAGACTTGGAATAACAAACTCCATAGGGACAACAGCTTCAGTGCCATATACCATTATGAATGGTGTTAATCATGTAGTGACCTTATAAGCTGTCCTGTATGCCCATAAAGCATTCTAAAGCTTCAAATCCCACTGGTGTGGCTTTTTCTGCACCATCTTAGTGAGTAGTCTTAATGGTCTTGTTACTGCTTTCCGCCAGTCCATTGCATCTAGGATAATAAGGTGTGGATTTTCAATGATTGGCTGAAAGCATATCCATAAGGATCTCCATAGTGTCATTGATGAAGTGTGTCCCTTGGTCCGACACAATCTCCACAGGACATCCATAGCGACAAACAATATTCTCAAATAAAAATCTTGCAGTGGATTTGGTTGTGTTGTCAGGAAGCGCCTTAGCTTCTACCCACTTGTTTATATAGCAGGTAGCCATAACTTTATACCTATTCTTCATGGAGGTAACCTTCTTGAAAGGTCCCATAACCTTCTTGAAAGGTCCCATAAACTCCAAGCCCCATTTCATGAAAACACCCAGTGGTTGTACTGGTGTTAAGGGAGTCATGTCTCCAGCTGTGGGTCTACCCATTCTTTGACATATGTCACAAGTTTTTCAAAAACTTTTGACATAGGATATCAATGTTTTCCACAATAAACCAGCCTGCAAAATCGTTTTGTAACTAACATCAGTAGAAAAGTGTCCACCAGATTCTCCATTATGCGCCTCTGAGATAACTTGCATTCTCCCCTCCATAGGCACACATCGACGAAGAATACCATCGACACCTAATCTGTAGAGTGATCCCCCAATGATGGTAAACTTTAAGCTTTTGATAACCAGAGCCTTCTTCTAATCTTGCTTCCAGTCATCTAGAAAACTACCCTGAGAAAGAAACTGATATACTTCATATAATTTAGGATCGACTGATTCTGCTGCTTCCAGCTGAAATAATTCAGCATCCACTGGTTCGTCTCTTAAAGACACTTCAGAATAGCCCTCCGTACTCCTAGAGAGGAAATCAGTGCCAGAGTCGTTCTTGCCAGGTTTATGAAGAATTTGACATTCAAATTCCATAAGGAACATCATCCATTGTATTAGCCTGCCTTGAATAATGACTTTATTAATCAAGAATAATAGGGCCTGATGATCCACATAGAAATGAAACAATTTTCCTAGAAAATAATGCCTTAATTTTGTAGCATTGAAAACCATCCCTAGAGCCTCTTGTTTAGTGGTTGTAGAACCTTGTTCAGCCTGGCTGAATCTGCGACTGGCAAAGTAGATAGGATAGTCAGTCCTTCCCTTTGGCTGGGCTAGTATCACCCCCATCGCCATCCCCGAAGCATCCACATGTACATGGAAGATAACATCCCAATTTGGTTGCCGAAGGACTGGTTTACTGATAATGTCACTTTTTAAGTTCTGGAAACTTTCCTCACACTCAGCAGTCCAAATGAACTTGCTGGTTTTCTTTGTGAGCTCATACAGTGGTAAAGCTTAGGAGGCAAATTTATGCACAAATCTTCCATAAAAGTTAATATATCCCAAGAAAGAACTTAACTCAGATGCATTCCTGGGCGCCTTGGCCTACTTAATGCACTAGATCTTGTTGTTGGCCAGTTATATTCCATTGTAGGATACTACATGTCCCAATAGCTGGCCTTTCTAGACTAGGAAAATAGATTTGAATGGATTCAGACAAATCCGCTTCTCCTGACAGCGCTTAAAAACTATTTCCAGGAATAGTAAATGTTGTTCCTCGGTTGAATATAGAGTGAAATTGTCCATGAATATGGCGAGGAACCAATGAAGAAACTCATTGAATATCTCCATCATACACCACTGGAAAGTGGCTGGTGCATTGCATAGGCCAAATGGCATTACCAGATACATAAATGCTCCCCACTCTGTAATGAAAGTGGTCTTCCCCCGATCCTCAGGAGCAATTTTTAACTGGTGTTAGCCACTATATCCATCCATAAAACTGTACATCTCATACCCTGCAATCTCATCAAGCAACATATCTGTGAAGGGAAATGAAAATGGATCCTTGATGGTTTGAGCGTTGAGTTTCTTGTAATCCACACATACTCTCAACTTCCCATTCTTCTTGGGAACAACTACAATAGGAAACAACCAATCGCTACTGGCTACTTCAATGATGAACCCAGCTTTGAGAAGGTTGTCAATCTCTTCCTTGACCTTCTTAGCATAGTTGGGATTCATTCAATACCGCTGCAGTCTCACTGGCCTAGCATCTGGCTTCAGCGGTATCCTGTGCTGGCAGACCTCTGGATCCATCCCTTTCAGATGAGTGTGTTCCCAGGCAAATACATCTTTATAATGCTGGAACATTCTGCGTGCTTTCTCCTTCATTGTAGGGTTGAGATTTTTGTTAACTTTGATCATTCTAGGGTTTTCTTCAGAGCCTAGATTCCATTCCTCGATCTCTTGGTCATCTAGGAGTAACCAGTTAGGCCCACCGCCTTTTCTCTTGATTGACTCTTGGGCGTAATCCCAAGATGGCCCTTTGAGTTCCAAATCTCTGTTCTGATTTACCGTGTCCTCCCTAGAATGAGCTGGCTCACCTCGCGTGCTGGAGTCAATTGATCCTTCCGGCCTTCCAGTTAACTGAACTGAACGTTCTCCTGAATTGAGTTCTGTAAACTAGTCTAGAAACTGCTTCTTCTGTTTGTCAGCCTGCTCCTTGTTCAGTAGAACTGCATTAAGATCAATTTTTGCTTCAGGAAAAATATTTAGAGCTGCTAACATCCTTTCAATCTTCTTGATCTTATACTTTTGGCATAATTCTTTAGGTCTCAGCTCCTTTCTCCAGCTTCTAGTGTTGTTTGTCTGAATTTGGATTCTGTCACTGGCCCCTTGTAGAGTCAGAGTTTGATTAGCATAGTCATGAACAGCCTGTGCCGTTTGCAACCATGGGCGCCCTAGTAGCATTCCATATGCTCATTGCACATCGAGAACTAGAAAACTGGCCTTGAAATTCTCCTTGCACACTCGTATCGACATATTCTCGATCATACCAGTAGCTTGCACTACTCGATGATCTGCCATCCGCACTTTGAAAGGTGCTGGCTCCAGGTTTGTGATGCCCATCCTCTGCTGAAGATGTACTCCCATGATGTTTACTCCTGCTCCTCCATCCAGAATGACACTCGAAAGTGGTTCCCATTGTTTCCAAACTTTGTAATCTACTTGAATTAGCGGCACTTCATCATCTCTAACAGCCGTCAAGTCAAATGTCCTAGCCTCCGCCTTAGCCTTTCTTTGTTGTCTGATGAATTTCGCTGCTTCAGGCAAAGTTCTTCTAATGTCTTCCAACTCCACATTAAGTTTCTGGATTCTGTCATCACAGATTTTGACATGAATTTCCTTTTTCTCATGGTTAGAGTTGTTGTCGGAGCTTGAAGAACTGGTAATATCTTCACAGCCATTTCTTCATTTTAGTGCTTTCAGCTCCTCTATCAGCTCCCAACTCTTCAATCAACCCTTGTACTGCAGCCAACATGGTCTCAGGCATGCACTGATCTGTCTCAGAAGATTGGGCTGGTATCTTTTGAATGACCCGTGCTTCAGAACTCTCTAGCTGCTTTGGCAGCTTCTTGGCTAAATCCTCAGTGATTTGTGCCGCTAGTTCTCTCTGCTCGTGCCATTCATCAACCACCTTTTCTTTACCCTTGGCCTTCCATACCTCACTCTGTTGAGCCCATCTGCTGCTTTCAGTAGTAATGGTTTTTTTGGAATCTCTAGGATTTCCTCAATCACTACTCCTTTGCTTCATGTAACTGCTCGTACTGGAACAGGCTCTGGTACCTTCGCCTCAGTAGCCGCAGTCCCAGGTGTTTCTGGACATTGAGTCGCGAAATGCCCATACTTTCCACAAATATAGCAATTCAGACTTCGGCTCTGGAAATTACCATGCCCTCGGCCCCGGCCAGTACCTTCTTGGTATCTGCCGCGCCCTGAACCAGTACCACTGGTACCTGGTTTCTCCTCCTGAGAAGCATTGGCAGCTTCCATTCTTACTGGTTCGGCATTGGTAAATGCCACCACTGACAAGTCTTTGCCCTTTTTGAAATGATGAATCCTAATGCCACAGTTATTCCATAAATGGCCATAGGCTTTACAATAAGTACACTGTGGGCACTCATTGGAAACATGGTGCTTAGATTTATATTTTGATCACCAAGTCTCCATTCTTCTCACCGGTTGTCTAGTCTGGCTAATCTCAGCAATTTGCCGAGCCGTCTCTTCAATCTTCCTAGCCCAAGACCCCTTTTTAGGCTTATCCTTGGTCTTCTCATTGGAGCTACTCTCAGAACTACTGGAAACTCTGATTGAATCAAAGTCATCAGTAGAAGAACTACTACTACTGGACCTCCTCTTCTTATGACCCTTTTCCTTCTTAGCTTGTTGTTCTAGCTTCAGGGCTCGCTGCACCAAATCATTGAATTTCTTCGTCGATGCTGGCACCTCTTGCTC
Organism: Adiantum capillus-veneris; assembly: GCF_014529385.1. Classification (NCBI taxonomy): domain Eukaryota; kingdom Viridiplantae; phylum Streptophyta; class Polypodiopsida; order Polypodiales; family Pteridaceae; genus Adiantum; species Adiantum capillus-veneris. The sequence goes on along the minus strand of NC_140938.1, from coordinate 108,887,410 downwards.
CCTAAGCTTCTTGCTGCGAAAGCCATTCAAGAACCATGCTCACATTCACTTTTCCGATGGTGGTTCCTACAGCTACCTTGTCAACTCCTTATTTTCTCAACATAGCTTCGGACTGACAATTTCCTCTGCTTAATCTTATCCAATTCACAAAGAATATCCTCATCACGTCTGTTGTCAAAATATTCTAGTCTGAAGGCTTTAAGTAGTTTATTATAGGATCTGAGTTGGCAAGCCGGGTAATGGTAGTACCACTTCCTTGCTGCCTCCTTCAGTGTTTGCGAAAAGTATTCATCCCAATCATCCTCATCAATATTTTTCAGCTCTGCATACTGCTCAAAAGCTTGGATGTTAACATCCGGATCATCCTTCTTGACCCCTTTGAACACGGGAAAATAGAATTTCAACGAGAATGTGTAATCATGCCGATCACCGTTGGTCCTTCCCCTTCTCATCTTAGAGTCTGGACGCCTCTTTGGAGTTTTCTTACAATTGTCTGTATCTGCATTCCAATTAATATCTGCCTCTGTATAAATTTTTGTGTCCTCTCTGGCCTGTCTACTGGAAGTATGGCAACTTCCTTTACTGGCACCCTCGTCCCCCTGCCTGGACCGAGAACTTTTAGCCTTGTGTGCTTCCCTTTCTGCCCTTCTGCATCTGGACTGACTAGAATGCTGTGAGTCCTATGTCTCATCAGCCTGACTGTGCTCCTCCTAAGCCTCAGTGTCAGTCACCAACTCATGCTTGGGGTCAGAGTCTCTTTCTGACTCCTCAAGAATAGGGTCAACACGGTAGGATGGTTTCCGGCCACGATTGGTTTTGGGTGCCATTACTGCAGCTGAAAAACTTCAAACTGGGAGATGAGTTTTCTAGTCAACAAGCAACAGCTCTAGCCACCATGATCGCCAAAATGGAATTGGAGCTGATCTCATTAGATAGCTGATTCCAGTGTTAGAAGTTTACAGGTACGGGTGATGTATTATTTCAAGCAGTAGACTGGAAAAGGAAATAGAAACTGAACTGGAATACATCTACTAGAATGAGAAACAGATGAAGTACTGAGAATGATGTTCAGATTCAGACTCAGAGAGAATGAGTACAAAGTATGTATGACTGGAGTATACTGGACTACTGTATTTAGGATTACAGACGAAAGATTACAGATAAGGATGATGTATCTCAAGTACATCTCGGGAACTAAGGATTATGAACCAAAAGTACAACCGACAAATGCCAACCCAAATGCCGACCCGATTACAATGTAATGGGTCCTATTTATATGCCTTGGGAATTATTGTGGTAACTGCCGTGGTAATTACTGACTGATCCACTATTCGTCTCACAAGAGCCGGTTCCCACCCAGTGAGACTATCTCAGTCATCTACATCCTTCCCTCCTTTCTTGAATTTTGGCAAGATTCCAAAATTTCTAAGAAAAAATCCACTGTCTGATTCTTATGGAATTTTGCTCGTCGAGTGCTTGACACCCCTATAGTTGTAGTTCCATGGGCATCTAGCCAAGTCGGACTAAAAAAAAATCCACCGTCTGATTCTTCTAGAATTTTGCTCGTTGAGTGCTTGACGCCCTTATAATTGTAATTCCAAGGGCCGTCAGCCAAGTGACACCAACCCCTGAGTGGAAAAATCAAGCGTCTCCTATGAAAACTGGTGGAAAAATCCACCGTCTGATTCGAAGACTAGCGGAAAAATCCTTGATCAAATTCTGAGATGGGACTACCTAGTATCCTTCCACTGAACCCGCTTCCGTTTACGCTTTGGCCTGGATGGCGTCTGAGAAGTCCCAATGTCAGCATTCTCCTTCTGAATGAGCCTGTAAATGGCCTCTTGCTCAAGTTGATCCCACCTTTCTGTGGTCATCTCAATTTCATAAGGCGTGAGAGGATGATAAGTTTTGGTGTTGGGATCATAGAGCGTGCGTCTGCTTTTGGTGAGCCGAGTTCTGGCTAGTTTGTGGCAATGCGAGGCTGTATGGATCCATCCTTCTGGAAGAGGTTGATTGGTTTTGGTCCAGGCTTCAAAAAGAATCCAGCCATCTCTTTCTACTGTGGTCCTCGGCCTGGTTTAGTCGTAATGTGCTTTTCAGGCAGTTTAGAGGACTCAACATTGAGTTGTAGTAGTTGGTTGGTGATCTTAGTGAGGCCTCTGATCTGAATTTTCCACTGGCCCATACACAGTTTCATCCTCTGCACCTCATCTTTCAGCTCCTGGAGATCATTCAGTTGGAGAGCGTCGTTGAACAGTGTTAGCCAGGTTTTCCATTCCACAGTTGATCGCTCATACCAATCCTGAAGATCATCAATAATCTTGAAATATGTAAGCCGATCGACTGGTTCTAGATGTTGACGGTAAAGTGTTGAAATTCTTGGCAGTTCTGCCTCTCTTGCTGGTAAAGCATACAAGAGAACTGGGCTATTAGGCACAAATTCCAAGAAGTTAAGGACCACCTGGTTCTCTTGCTGCATCATCTTTTTGGTTACTCTAACTAGCTGAAATAGTCGTCGGAGAGCAGTTGCCTGTTCTCCCACTGACATTCGAGTTTGAGGTCCCTTGCTGGTGGCAGTCTGGTCTTTAAGAATGGTCCGCACCCGTTGATCCATAACTCCCCTAGCAATCTGCATTTGCACTAAGACCTCTTTCAATTGATTCCTGACATCCTTCATGCATTTATATGTCGGCTTGTTCCCCAGTAGAAGCTCTAATTCCATGGCCAGAGAGAAAAAATTTGCAATAGACTGCCATTGCCAATGTGGATTGGTTACTCTCTCTTCAGCAGTTAGTATCCATTCAGGCACCCTTTCTAACAGTTGTATTGTACTGGGATGCGCAGGTAATTGGTAGGCCTCTTGATCATGGAAAGCAACTGATTTCCAATGTTCAACCATTTCCCTGGCGCCAACATACAGTGGCTAAAAGCGCTCCAGATCAGGGATAATATCATCATCCTCCAGATACCGCCTGGTTATAAGAGCCTGTTGATGTCTCAATCTCTTGTTTAGCGTGATGAGTTGTAATGAATGTTGCTCATCACCTGCTGGTCCCTCAGTCACAGCTTTGCCTTTCCCTTTAGCATCCCTGTTGTGTTGTGACTGGTGTACTGGTGGATTCCCAGTGTTACTGGGTTGTTGCTCTCCTAGCTGCTGATTACTAGACCACTGTCCTTCATGCTGGTCTGGTTGGTCTATCTGTGACTGATTTCCTCCCGTTGACCTTGTACCACCAGTACCAGGTTCTAGAGATGGAGGTGAAGATGGAGGAGAGGCATCATCATCATCATCATTATGCCCTTCGTCTGGTTCATCCTCCTTCTCTCCTTCTTCTTCCTCCTTATCCTCATCTTCTTCAATGGTAGTCTGTTGTTCAATGTAATCAAGGATAGCTTGATTTGTCCGAGCACTGTTATATTCAGTAACTTTATCCTGCAAATCACTCTGCATTGTCTCCATAAGAGATTTTAAGTTATCCATGTTGAAAACAGCATTGCCCGCTGGATTCAAGATCTCGGTCAGATTATTATAGATATATCTTTCTGTTAATGTGGCCTTCAGAGCATTGTGGTGGATCAGTAAAGAGTTAAAATCAACTCGCTTCATTCTTAGCATGGTTTCAAATTGATCAACAGCTCGTTCAGCTTCTGCCTTTTCTTCTCGTATTGTCTGCATCTCATACTCTACCTTGGCTAGCTTACTTTGTAACTGCTGAATAGTCATATCTGAGTGAGTCTCAAGGATAGTGTGGCACAGAATCTGGGTTGCTCTCCCTTGCTCCAACTTTTCATCTGCTCCTCAGCCTCCCTTAATTCATTCTTCACCTTTATTAGTTCATCTTCTGACCCTGCAGCATCCATCATTTGTCCCATGCAGTTGACAATAGTATTCCATGATGATTGAATGAGTACTGAACAACTATCATTAACTGTTGTTGGGTCAGAATCAGTTGCCTCATAGACTGTGACAGGAGCCAGATAAGGTAATGCAGCATAATCAGATTTCTGCAATACGAGATATCCCTTGAGCGGATGAGTTTGCAGCTATTGTAACCTGTCTTTCTTTGTCATGTGCAGGGATTCTTCACTATATGGGATGGAGACTCGGCCAAGTGGATTTGGAGAGTCTGGGCCTTTGCCCTTTTCAATCTGGTCTGCTGACAGCTCAGGACTGGCCCTTTCTGACTGATCTTGGCCAGTACTGGTGGTTACTAAAATGTGGCCTGCTGACTGGTTGATTCCACCAGTGGTCTAGTCAATACGTTGTTCAATCTGGCTAACTGGACCCCTTTCAGTAGACAAAGTTTTGATTTGACTTTGCAACTGCTTCAAGAGAGTAGTGCTTTTAGTTAGTGTCATCCTCGGCTTCTTTGAACTGCCAACTTCATCTTGTTTAGCCTTCCTTTTCTGTCCAGTGGGGGTTGACTGACTTTCATCCGATGACAAATCTATATTTCTGGATAGTGGAAACGGCTTCTGACTCCAAGCCATTCTCACTTGATCATGGGTGTCTGGAGCAATTGCCTAGTACAGAAAGTGCCAAACATACTAAGCCTTGAATACACTTTGAGATTTCAGCTTGGCAGTCTGCTAAAGCATATTATGTGACAATATCTGGCAGAGGTTGATAGAGACTTTGGAATCCAGTCTTTTTTCTAAAAGCATAGCAAAAAGTTTCTCTGACACATATGTTGGGTTTTTCTTCAGGCTCACAGTTTCAGCCACAAATCGGTGGGCAGCGGGACCTTCCAGTCCTCCGATTGTAATCCCTTGCGCACTCGCTTTCCTTTTCCTCTTAGCAGCATCATCCTCCTTCAGAGCTGCGTTGATGTGTTCTGCAGTTGCCACAAATGGCTTGGGCCCGTTTGGCATACGGAATGAAAAAGCAACACTTTTTGGTGTGATAGACACCTTCTGGCCATAAATCACAACACTGCCATCTTCAGCATTAAAAGAGTCAAGGACTTGCCTTATGATGGCTGTGTCAAACTCAATCCTCATGGCTTGCAAAACCACATGCAAGTCCCACAGTTGGAGTAGAGCCTTAGCTTGGTCAGTAAACACATAGCACTAAATTTTGATGTGCAGGATGAGTGGAAGAGTTGCCTTTGTAGCAGTAATAAGGGCTTGGGTTTTGTCGATAGTCTCCTGCATCTTTTCAAACAGCTCCCTCCTACCCATGCACTGTGAAGATGATGAAGCAGGTGAAGAAGAAGATGACTTAATTGCTTCTTTGAAACCGTATGTAGGTGTGGCTGGCAAAGTGAGACGAAAATCCACAGTCTCCTCAAAGGACGAGGTTTGCGGCTGCAGTGAAGAAACTTCAGAGCTCAGCGATGGTGAGTGGACAACAAAAGGTAGGCATCATGCACGAGATATGTAAGGAAAAATGCCTACTCGCCTTACTGTTGTACGCGTTCGCACCATAAAATCTCCACCACTTACCGTTCCTAGACTTCTGTGCACCACAACTGACGTGGCAAACATGCATTGGACGAGAATTTCACCCATCATTGAAATGATTACCACTGATATTCCATCTGACCGTTGGTCCCCTAAAAACTGATAACTTTGTCTCCACTTTTTTGGTCCTGGTATAAGCCTGGCTTGGTCGTGCTAGTACTGGTCTGAAACTGGTTTTGGAACTGGAACTGGAACTGGTTGCACATGAAAAAGTCCCAAGATAGCTGATTCTAGAATTTTTTGGTCTTCAACGCCCAGATCCTCAATACCCTATTCCTGGCAAGGCTCTCTGGCTTCTAAGTAGTAGAGCTTGATTTTAGCTCCATTATACACCCCTAACAGCAATAATCCAGATAGGTCTTTCAGTCTTATCGTACCGTTGGAGAAAACCCAGTCCACTTCGAATGGTCCTACCCAGGGTATATTTAGATTCAGCTTCTTAGGACCCAATTTGGACTAATATAGGAGTACTAGATCCCCTTTCTGAAACTCCCGGACCTTAATCCTTCGGTCATGCCAGTGTTTCCTTCTTTGCTGAACAATCTCTTGTTCCAGCATAGCCCGTTGTCTCAGTTCATCTAACTGGGTAAGCTCCTCCAGTCACTTCTTAAGATTGTGATTAAAATCTAACCCATATTCTATAGCCATTCTGAGACTTGGAATAACAAACTCCATAAGGATAACAACTTCAATGCAATATACCATTATGAGTGGTGTTAACCTTGTAGTGACATTATAAGTTGTTATGTATGCCCATAAAGCATTCTGAAGCTTCAAATCCCACTGGTTTGGCTTTTTCTGCACCATCTTATTGAGAATAGTCTTAATGGTCTTGTTACTGCTTTCGGCATGTCCATTGCATCTAGGATAATAAGGTGTGGATTTTTTATGCTTGACTTAAAGCATATCCATAAGGATCTCCATAGTGTCATTGATGAAGTGTGTCCCTTGGTCTGACACAATCTCCACAGGACATCCATAGCGACAAACAATATTCTCAAATAAAAATCTTGTAGTGGATTTGGTTGTGTTGTCAGGAAGAGCCTTAGCTTCTGCCCACTTGGTTACATAGCAGGTAGCCATCACTATATACCTATTCTTCCTGGGAGTAACCTTCTTGAAAGGTCCCATAAAATCCAAACCCCATTTCATGAAAACACCTAGTGGTTGTACTGGTGTTAAGGGAGTCATGTCTGCAGCTGTGGCTCTACCCATTTTTTCACATATGTCACAAGTTTTTCAAAAACTTGTGACATCGGATATCAATGTTTTCCACAATAAAATAGCCTGCAAAATCGTTTTGTAACTAACATCAGTAGAAAAGTGTCCACCAGATTCTCCATTATGCGCCTCTGAGATAACTTGCATTCTCCCCTCCATAGGCACACATCGGTGAAGAATACCATCGACACCTAATCTGTAGAGTGAGCCCCCAATGATGGTAAACTTTAAGCTTTTGATAGCTAGAGACTTCTTCTGGTTTTGCTTCCAGTCATCTAGGAAACTACCCTAGGAAAGAAATTGATATACTTCATATAATTCAGGATCAACTGATTCTTTCGCTTCCAGCTGAATGAATACATCATCCACTGGTTCGTCTCTTAAAGACACTTCAGAATTTCCCTCCGTACTCCTAGAGAGGAAATCAGCACCACAGTGGTTCTTGCCAGGTTTATGGAATAATGACTTTATTAATCAAGAATAATAGGGCCTGATGTTCCACATAGAAATGAAACAATTTTCCTACCAAATAATGCCAGAATTTTGTAGCACTGAAAACCATCCCTAGAGCCTCTCATTCAGTGGTTGTATAACCTTGTTCAGCCTGGCTAAATCTACGACTGGCAAAGTAGACAGGATAGTCAGTCCTTCCCTCTGGCTGGGCTAGTATCGCCCCCATCGCCAGCCTCGAAGCATCCACATGTACATGGAAGATAACATCCCAATTTGGTTGCCGAAGGATTGGTTTACTGATAATGGCACTTTTTAAGTTCTGGAAACTTTCCTCACACTCAGCAGTCCAAATGAACTTGCTGGTTTTCTTTGTGAGCTCATACAATGGTAAAGCTTGGGAGGCAAATTTATGCACAAATCTTCTGTAAAAGTTAATATATCCCAAGAAAGAACTTAGCTCAGATGCATTCCTGGGCGCCTTAGCCTGCTGAACGCACTGGATCTTGTCGTTGGCCATTTCTATTCCATTGCAGATTTAGGGGCATCAGCCAATGACCCTAAAGCCTATTGCTAAGGAGCCAAAGATCTGAGATGACTTTAGTAGATCTCACCAAGTCCATTCAAGAGTGTCTTAGAGACAATCGTGCTCCACAAAAAAATCATATGTATTCAGGAAGGGAGCAGCAATGATGCTCAATTTGCTATGGTCCGCATAGTACCAGTGAACGCCCTACTTTTAGAGTAAAATTTGATGGGAATTACAATACCTATGGGAGGTATGGTCATCAAGTTAAGGATTGCATAATATTTAAGCGAGCGATGGCCAATAGACCAACCTTAGCATGGACAAACACACCTCGAGTGCCTACATCGATGACGACCCCACCTCTTGAACAAATGTCACAACACAGGGTCCCTAGGGCCCAAAATGTTATTCAAACAACACACTTACCACCTCTAGTGCTAGGACTGCAACCGCCACATCTGAGAATCACTTTTGTGAATTAAGTGGGTTGTGAGTCTTCTATTGTTAGTTTGGAAGGTTGTGAGGAAGTTATAGACCCTAATAGTGCCTATGGATTGATGCACTTGAAGAAATTCCACAATACTACATGGAGAACTACTGGGGACAAGTCAAACCTGTCTATCAAGTAGTTGCTCTTGTAGCAAGAGGCCAAAATATCAATTACACTGCCAAGAGACCACCTCTTCAATGCTAAGAGTGTGGAGGTCCACATCGTGTAGCCGAGTGTCCTATTAGGCTACAAAAGAATGCTACAATAATGCAAACCAATCAAGCGAGCACGTATACAATGCCAATACTCATTTGTAATCGATGTGGCATAGATCATTTGATTGCCCAATGTCCAAATAATCCAAATGTGTTGAAGATCACGCCCTTAAACTTGATTGAGGTTACCAAGGAGCCATCACAAAGTACACCAGTGGTACTAGTAAATGTACTCACACAATCAATGCTCCAAAAACAAAACTATATTCTTGAAGAAAGAGACACTGCATCAATTGCCCAATCTTAGAAGAAGAAGAAAATACGAAGGAAGAGATCGCAAAAAGTAGCTAAGTCAGACCCCAGTTCAAAGACCAACCTAGGGACTGGTAATGACCCTGTATATATGAACGACACTGAAGAGGATTCTGATTCAGGTGAAACCATGGAGACCAAAACCACCACTAGGAAAAAAACCAACAAGGAAGATTGTCATGAGCCACAATGGCCAGGACCCAAGAAGAAGATAGGAACCTACCCAAACCCTACAGAGGAGATTGAGCAAGTCAAGCAATTAAGAATTTTGGTAGAATAGACCCAAAGGGATCTAGAGCCAGCACCTATGCAGATCCAGATTACAGGCACAGTGTTCCCTAGTAACAACAACCTCACAAAGTCCATAGACCCCTAGCCATACCTAGTGTCATCCAAGAAGAAAGTGACTTAAAGTCATGGGAAATTGGGCGTTCTCACTTCTTGTTGGAAAGAATGTTTGCAGAGGAACTACCTGACCCTATCGAAGAAATGAAGATCCCACTATATTCTTGAAGAAAGAGACACGGCATCAATTGCCCAATCTTAGAAGAAGAATAAAACACAAAGGAAGAGATTGCAAAAAGCAGCGAAGTCAGACCCCAGTTCAAAGACCAACATAGGGACTGGTGACGACCCCATATATATGAACGATGCTGAAGAGGATGTTGATTAGGGTGAAACCATGGAGACCAAAATGGCCACTAGGAAAGAAACCAACAAGGAAGATCGTCATGAGCCACAATGGCCAGGACCCAAGAAGAAGAAAGGAACTTACCCAAACCCTACAGAGGAGATCGAGCGAGTCAAGCAATTAAGGAGTTTGATAGAAGAGACCCAAAGGGATCTATAGCCAGCATCTAGGCAGATCCAGATTACAGACATTGTGTTCCCTATGCAACGACAACCTCACAAAGTCCATAGACCCCTAGCCATACCTAGTGTCATCCAAGAAGAAAGTGACTTAAAGTCATGGGAAATTGGGCGTTCTCACTTCTTGTTGGAAAGAATGTTTACAGAGGGACTAGCTGACCCTATCAAAGAAATGGAGATCCCATCTTCCATACGTCAAGGAATTGAAGCCCAAAATGTACATTAAATATTGCCTGATGGATTTCATGGCTTCAAAAGTTAGAACCACCATCATGTCCAAACTATATGGAGACCCCGAGCTATCCTAGCTCTTCGAGCTTTCCTCAATGGTGAACTGAAAGTCGGGCTACCGCAATTTGCACAGATGGACGGAGCTAGGGAGATGCCAATAGAGGAGGAACACTTAGATCCACAATCCAACCTAGATGAGAACTCTATTGTTGAAGTACCTATTAACAAATTGGGACAATACGTTGAAGGCAATGAATTCAATGCGACCATACCAATCACTACCAAGGGATTAATTGTGAACGGGATCCTTGATGGTGGCATTGGGGTTAGCATTGTGATTAAAAATTGATAGGAAACTATGGGAAGACCTCACCTTGGGACCACAAAAAAATAGTGGTAAAGATGGCAAATGGGACTATTGTTAAGCCTATTGGGATATTAGAAGATCTCAAGATCAAGGTCCTTGGACACAAAATAAGGCGTACCTTCATTGCTATGGATTTCTCCAAGCACACTATGTCATCTGAGATGATCTTAGGACGTCCTTTCATGAGGGAAAACAAATGGTGCATGACTGGTCTAAAAACCATGTCTACTTGCGCAATGAATCCAATGCGACCATACCAATCACTAGCAAGGGATTAACTATGAAGGGGATCCTTGATGGTGGCATTGGGATTAGCATTGTGATTAAACATTGATGGGAAACTACGGGAAGACCTCACCTTGGGACCACAAAAAAATAGTGGTAAAGATGGCAAATGGGACTATTGTTAAGCCTATTGGGATACTAGAGGATCTCAAGATCAAGGTCTTTGGCCACAACATAAGGTGTACCTTCATTGTTATGGATTTCTCCAAGCACACTATGTCATCTGCGATGATCTTAGGACGTCCTTTCATGAGGGAAGAAAAAATGGTGCATGACTGATCTAAAAACCATGTCTACTTGCAGTTTCAAGACTCTGTCATTCAAGTTGATCTTGTAACTGGTTGAGAACACCCTCTAGGAAATAGATTTATAATTGATCATAGATCTGACACCACAATTCACTCCTCCCCATTATAGTATTGTTAGATGTGTAAAATGGACATTGATGTTGGGAGAGATTCTCCTTATATGGATGTTCTATTTGGGATGACTGAGTCTGAAAATGTGGACTGGGTCCACCTAGCAGCAACCATAGATACTTGGGGAAATAGGGAGATGACATGGGTAACACCTGAGGTGGATGACACACAAGACCCATCGCAATATAACAAGGTATACATACAAGTGGGTCCCTAAAGATTCTTTACTGACCATGGTTGGATGCTAAAAAATAGGAGCCTTGTAAGAAACACCCCATTCACTCCTAGAAATGTAAGAAAGTGCTGCATTGGATTCCTAAACGGATGTTGGAAGCCAAAGGCTACTATCAAGGAAATGATCAAATATGGGTGCCAAAACGTAAATTGTGTTCTTACCTGTCACTTGACCCATGTCAGTCAAATCCTGTGACAACGAAGCCGATGGAAGATCGTGGGAAAGGAAAAATCAAAGAACACTATACACCAAATCCAGAGCTAGTATGGGTTCCCATGCAAGAAAGGCTTGTTTTGCTTAGCTCAACCATAGAAAAAAAATGAAGGTTCTTGCTCTTCATGTAGTTCATATACAAAAATAGAATCTTTGACGCAACCTCCACCTACTGTTGTACATATCCATACAAACAAGAAAGAGTTTTCACCTCCCGTTGTAAGTTCACCACCTACGACAACATTCCAAATGAAATCATGGAAGAGTACCTTACCACCCTTGCAACTAGATAAAATGCCTAGGGTGCTCAAAAACTATAGGTCAAAGTCTTCACCCATGACAACTTGGAACAATTGGTTTCAAAAGGTGACAACATCATTCCAAAAGGTATGATCTACCAAAGGAAGGGGGCAAGTGTTTGCTGACATTCATCATTCACTCACTCCCCTCTTAACCTTCCTCCCTGACCTCTCAATCTCCCAATCTTAGGGAATGCACATATAAAGCCTTATACTCACAAGAATAAGATAAAAAAGTAAAAGAGCAAGAGCCACCAAACAGTAATCTGGAATCTTACAAGTTCTATATATGACACAAAATCATAAAAACACATTATGCTTAAGGACACCACCTTTTGACACGACCCTTATAATATTTTCACTCTAACCATCATTTATCTGTGTGTACAGATAGGGCTAGTATGCTAGAGTCATCCACTCCTACCTTGGGTGAGAGGTACCCTCTTTACTTTTCACAAGTGTTTCACATAGTCTTTCTAATGCTTGCCTGTGAATGGGATTTGGTAGGTATGCTAGCATGTGAGAGGAATTTCGAGGAGTTAGAATGGCTGATATGTCTCTTGACCACAACTGATCCATACTTAGTAGAGAGCATCTCTCCCATTGCACAAGCCTACCCTTTTGACCAAGATGACTATAGACATCTAGTGACTTTCTTAGTAAACATTGGTGCCTCTAATGATGAAGAAGGTTTACATGATTACACGGATGGCACGTATGGTCTCACGGATGATGACTTTGTTTTTCTCGATGATGATGAAGATAGGGGTTTAGTCTTAGGGTTACCTCCCCTTCTCTACAATGTCATGTTCCCTTGACTCTCTAGGGGGAGTGCAAATAATTAGGTTAGGGTTCCTTATGTTGTTTGATTGTGTTCAATAAAGGTTGATGCCTCTTTCCACTAATGTTCCTCTTAGAGGTATTCTTTGTGTTTTCTCGTGTGTACAAGAACGTGTTGTTATTGTTAACATTTGGAACTTCATGGAATCTTTCTCTTGTTCACTCTTCAAATCAAACGCAATCATCAACACAAATAGGTGTTTCTTGACCATTAGCATTGCCCCTTGTCTTTGTTTTTGCATCCATGTTTGTCTGCTTTAAATGTGATTGGTAGCACAATATTCTGGACATTTGCTTAGATTAAACATTGAATTCTATATAATTTTCTATCATAATCCCTTGTCTAGGTTTCAGAATCAAGCACTCTGACTAAGCTAGTTTGACCAAGTTAGGAGTTAGAGATCTTCTCTTAATACCGTGGGGAATGCCTTCCTAATAATCAATGGTTACTTTAGGTTCTTAATCTGATTTAGGGAGCATTGTGTGCAATGTACTAGGGCTTTCTAGTGGGCTTAGTCTCTATTGACCTTTAGTTTAAGTATTATAAAGAGAGTTACTAGTTTGATGAGCCTGGGGAGGGTAACAATGCTATATGACCCCCCAAAGTTACAAAATTACCTATGGTACTTCACTCACATGTATTGCCTATGGTACTAGAGCCCTAGAGGTTCCTAGTGCGGGCGCTTTTACCTGAAAAGCAAAAAACCCAAGGCATACAAAATAAGCACACACATCAAAATTGAATCAATGTGAAAAGACTTTGGGGGTCAAAGAAAAGGAAACAAGTGAGGTGATGATTTCATGAGCAATTCCTTTTATCGTAGCTTAACTACAAGGTCTTCTAGGTATAGCCTCTAGTCAGCTCTCGGACATGAAATACTTGGCTCTTGCGATTAAACAACTTATTTCACCAGAGAAAATTGAGAAGCTTTCCCATGGTATTAATAGTCGACCTCTAGTGCCTTTCAAAATGTTAAATTAGCGACCCTAGACTTGTTTAGTTTTTTACCTTTACACTTGTCTATGCGTTTGATTATGTTATAGTTTAATGTCTACTGCTGACAAATTGTTTAATATTCTGTTACCAATCAATTTGTGTGCGTACAACTGCATATGCTTTTTAATTGTATGTGAGAAGGCAGTTATTGTGCCAATTTTGGTTGATTTTGCAGTGATTGAAGAAGGCTAAGGACATTCAATCTCGGATGCTCTTCCACCTCGACGAACGGACTTCATCTCAATAGCTTCCGAGGACGGAATCTACATCAAGAAGTGGGGCATGTTGAGCCTCACGGACACCCTATCACCTTCGACGGATGCATATTATCTATTTGATTGAGTCATGGACCGGGCTTGTCGGTCCAATAGGTGTGTAGGTGATCGCCGATGAGAAGCGTACCACTTATCTTACTTTTACGGTAGTTTTGCAACAACCGTCCACTGTGGCGTCCATGTGTGAACGGTCCATTTGACCTAAAAATCCTTATTCTTGGAGGTGTAAGCTAAGAAGTGCTCTTGCTCCATGTCTATCTCCTTCTCCTTCGTGTGCTCACAAATGTGTGTGTGTGTGTGTGTATGCTTGAGAGAGAGAGAGAGAGAGAGAGAGAGAGAGAGAGAGAGAGAGATTGAGCATTGCACAGCATCAACGATGGTGAGGCGGTTGAGCGCGACATCAATGGTGGCTCCTTCTTCTTCGTAGCACATGATCCTTCATGATGGAAACATTAAGCGGTGAGTGACACACCCCTGCCCCTTTGAGCTTGCTAGGATCTTCTAGTTGCGAGTTGTGTGTTTTTAGCCTTTTGAGGCTCACACATAGTGCACAGGCAAGTTCCCAGCTTTGACACGTACGAAAAAGTGTACATTGAGCAAGAAGCAACCTACTGTGGCCACTTCTAGTTGTGAGGCTAAGTATAGGACAATCTTCACAGCTACGCTTGAGTGTGTATGGTTCAGACACCTTATGGCTGATTTGGGTGTTGGATAAAACATTGCCAACACTATCTACTCTGACAATCAAAGTGCATTGGCAATTGCAAGGAATCTGGTTTTGCATGCTTGCACAAAGCACATTGAGGTGCATAACCACTATATCAGGGAGAGGCTCTCAACAATAGAGATCAGCTTGGCTTGTGTGCCAACATAGGACAACCTTGCAGATCTTTTCACAAAGGCATTGTCTCGTGAGAAGTTTAAAGCTTTGCACAAAGCTCTGGGCTTACTCCCCTTTGTGGACTGATCATGTCCTCAGGGCATGGCACTTCCCTGTACTCTATGTGCCAGCTCTCGTGCACCGTATCACTCCCAAGGGGGATTTGTTACCATATACATGTGGTTATGTGTGCTAAGATACTTAGGACCATCAGGGCATTTTTTTCCCTCACTAGAAGGTTCTTTTTCCCATGCATTGTATATATGCCCATCACTCTAGTTCTATCTTATCTTTCCATTGCATTCTAAGTAATATACTCTCTGTTGTGTGCCTCGAGCTTGCTTTGTCTTCTCCAAGATATGTGTGTTTTCTTGCAACCCTAATTCCAACAATAAGTGGCCTTCCCCTCCCATTTTTGGCTTTGAAGATAGCATCTACCAAGATTTTCTTCGAACAAATCGTCCCAAAATTGTGCCAACATACTCCCTTGCCTAATAATATTTCTAATTCATTATGTCATGGGATGCATCATAACAAATTGAAACTAGCTAGCTCTAGTTTTTTTAAAAGAATACTACATAACTTTCCCTTACACATTCAACTGAAGAAAGCTAAAGAGGAGGGACTGGCCCCAAAAGGGTTGAAAAAGCTTCTTATAGCAGGACACACCTGTTCAAAAACCGTCTTTTCAGAAGCCTCGCCAAGAAAGCATTGGGTAAGCTCAAGAAAGATACGGATCTCAAGAAACCTAATGCTTGGTATCTATTCCTTGAAGCATTTAAAAAGCGATCAAAAGCTCAAGCCCTCAAATTAAAAAAGCCAATGAGGTGCACCTCAAGCTCAGCTAAACTCAAGAAAGGCTGTTGGGCTAGCAACTGAGGATGCGCACAAGCGGTGGCTTGAAGCTAAATCTAACCTTGCTAATGAAAAACTTGAGGAAATCAAGATGGCAAGATTTTTCTCTAGGGTGACTTTTCCTACTTCCGAAAGTCTCTAATCTAGCACATTTTATTAGGGCTTTGAAAGTCAAGAAGAGTCAAGGCCACGTCCACTCACTCTATCATGAGAATGGGAATGCAATTCAGAACCAAGATGAGATGGCTAGTCTAATGTTGAACTATGTAAACCAAATTATTGGCTAGCTAGAGACCCACTCCCAAGAAGTGGATGAAGCCAGAGTGAATTTGTTTGAGAGTGTCGAGAAGAAGGTTCCCCGATTGAAAGACAACCACTTGGAAGTGGAATTCTCCGAAGACAAATGTTCACTCTTTTGCAAGCTCTTGGCAAGGAGAAGTTCCTCGGTTGGGATGGGTTGACAACTGAATTCTTCAGAGAATTATGGAACGATCTAAAGGTCCCATTCATGGTTGCCTAACCAAGCCATTACCAAAGGGTCATTGGATACAAGTGTGAAGAGAGGGTTTATAAAACCCATCCCCAAACAGGTCTTCTACTCTTAACTAAAGCATTGGCACCCTATTGCTATGCAAATTATTGCCAAGGCAGTCTCTCTCAGACTAGTCCCCCCTACTAAACATGATCATCTCTCCCCATCAACATGGGTTCATTAAAGGAAGATCCATTTATGACAACATCTTGGCAGCAATGGTGGGCATCAAATATGCAGCCTCCACCAAGCAAGAGTGCATTCTGCTACAGCTTCACCTTAACAAATTTTATAATAAAATAACATGGTATCATGATACTCAAACGCAGTGCTAAGAGAGGGGAGATACAAGGCTCAATTGACTTTATTAGGCAATGACAAGGTCCTAGCAGAATTGGTCGCAAATGACTCGCTTCTATTCTTGAAGGCGTGCCCCCACGTTGTCAGGAAAGCTTTGGAGATTGTGAAAATGTTTGCCGTGGCCTCGGGTTCCAAGTGTAATATAGAGAAGTTGAGGCTAATCTCCCTATTCAAAAACATCATTTGACCCTTTTGATTGGACAAGGGAGATTTTTCAAAAGGGAATATCTTCAAGCACCTGGGAGCCTACTAGGGGGTGGATGTAGCTCAATCCTTGAAAAAGTCAAAACAAAATTGAGAAGGTGGGAATATGCTCTTCTCCCAATCCGGAGCCGGATTAAAGTGATAAATTCATTTATGCTCCCTTATATTGCTTTCACCATCCCACTTCTTAAGATGGCTAAGTGTCACTGGAAAGAATTCTTATAACAAAATAAATAAATAATGGAAAAACAACACAAACACCTTCAGCCCATGGTAGCAGGCCAAATGGGAGTAAGTCGCTCAACTAGTGGGCCGAGGAGGTCTCAAAGTTCTTAACACAGTTTCCCATGATGAGGCCTTGTGTGCCAAATTTATGATCCCCTTGGCTAAATGACCAAGCTTGGCTATCACGACCAAGGATATGTTAGATACAACTAAACTTGGTTTGAAAGGTGGGAAGTGAAAAGGGGTAGAGTTTCACAACAAAATTTTAGCTCGGACGTACTCTAGCCTAAGTCTAGGTGGCATCTCAAGGCAATCAGTGAGGAAATGCAAAAGAGAAGCTAGGGTATTGGAGTGGGGGGAAGAAACTAGGTACTTCAATAACTCCATCTTGCACTAGTCCCCCATGCTTGCTAAAGTTTTAGGACCACCACAAAGGCCCTATTGGATAGAAAGTGCCAAGAAAGTAAATAATAAGGGTCAGATTTGGCTTGTTCACTTTTGGGACGATAACAGTAAGAGCTGAAAACTAGTGTCTTGGTGGAAACCTAGTAACAACTAAATGTCTATGACATATTGTTAGTTAACAAAGTGATAAAAGAGTTGGACAAGGTTGTAATGTCGATCTGTGAATCCGGGGTTGAGTGGAACGCTTAAAGATGGCCCAAAGGTAGTCTTTTTTGGAAACCCCATTCTAAAGGCATCTATCATGCATTAATGCACGAGAATAATTGGTCTAGCCCCCTCAAAAAAATATGGAAGAGACAATGTCCAGAAGAATGGTGGAAAGAAATCATGGAGAACATATGGAAGCCAAAGTGGCCGCAGTTTTTGAAGAGATTTTTGTGGAAGGTGATGTGGGGTGCTCTATCAATGGGCGTCAAGATCCAAGAAAGAGTATTTGGATCCGTTGGGGTGCAGGATAGCTAGTGAAGATTTGGCCCAACTTTCATGTGATCAGAGGCGTGGTAGGGATAATCTGCAAGTGGATCCAAAGGACATGGAAAATCAGGTTCTTCAAGATTGATCTATTCCTTGTTGGCAAGAAGATGGGAAGCCTTGCTCTTCTTTTACCATGTATGGTAGACACCATGTGTTTCAGGGAGATGTTGTCCGGGGATATGCGTTTGAAACGTGAGCCGGGAAGGCATCGGGCCTCTTGCTGTGAGAGGTGTGAAAGAGAAAGAACAAGAGACACTGACAGCTCTGGCAATCACCGTAATAATCAATCAATTGAATAATGCTTTGAGTACAACTTAATCCTTAGCCAAGGCAGGCTGTTAACAGCACCGTCACTTGGATCATCTGCTAACTATGAGTTTAAGCTCCCAATTTATAGGATTAATCAGGCCATTAACAACATCGGGGCTTAAGACGATGATTAATCAACCTTCCAATTGATGTCGATGAAGAAAATTTTTGCCTGCCGCTTTACCGTAGCTCCGACTACTCATGGATTCTACAAATTTTAATTATGCTCACTGCCAAGATCACCATGCTTCAGTTATTGTCAAATATTCTGCAGCTTCTTACTCTGTGTGCTTTGCATTGCCTCAATTGCCGCTTACAAATTTCAACTTCTCCTCTAATCCACTTGCTCTGATTGCCTGATTCCTCCCCTCTATACTTAAGAGAGAGATATTGAGAGCTTCAGACTCCGAGCTCCTCTCCTTCTCTTTGTGGTCGAGAGCAAGAGAGAGAGAGCTAGATGTTTCCCTCCTTTCCCTTGCTTCATCCCCCACTGCCCTTGCTTTTCATGTTCCTTCACTCCTTTTTCTTCTTGTAGAGTACCTCATGTTGTGCCCGTGCATGCCCTCCTCTTGATTGCGGCGGCCGCGAGAGAGAGAGAGAGAGAGAGAGAGAGAGAGAGAGAGAGAGAGAGAGAGAGAGAGAGAGAGAGAGAGAGAGAGAGAGAGAGAGAGAGAGAGAGAGAGAGAGAGAGAGAGCTATTCCTCTCTTCCTTGGTGGCCTTTCCCCTCCTCCTTGAATCCTTCTCCCCCAAATCCTCCTTTGCTTTTCTCCAAGAACGAGAGAGAGCGAGAGCGTGGTTCTCCTTGATTGTTCACCCTCCCCGTCTTTGCCTTGCGTCCCCAACATGAGAGAGAGAGAGAGAGAGAGAGAGAGAGAGAGAGAGAGAGAGAGAGAGAGAGAGAGAGAGAGAGAGATCCTTTGCTTTGCTAGCTGAAGACGAGAGAGAGAGCGGGAGATCCCTCAAAGCCTTGCTTCCTCCTCCCGTAAAACCTTGCTCCCTCTTGATCCCCTCGTTTTTGCTTCATGCCCCCATCTCTCTTTTAATAGCCATCCCCAATTTAGCACCGACGGTGTCGCCGTTGTCGGAACAGCGCCGGTGACATGGCATGACATTCCCCAGACCAGCGCCAAATTCGACGGCAATGGCCCCAAAAAGATTCACCCTAGCCCGCTCTGTAACTTTTCCTTCTTTACCCACTGTGTCCAGGCCTTGTAGCGGCCGCCTTGATCTTCTCTTCCTCTCGCATGCCTTATTTCTCTTCGCCTACACACTTGCTTACCATATTGGTTGGCCATTGAAATGCTTTTGGGCAGCCGGCTCCCCTTTTGGGGTCACTTGATTTACACTTTGGGCCATTGGGTACCACATTGGGCATACCCTTTAACTTGGGCATTGCATCGGCTCAAGCGCAACATCTTTTCACAGTCCTAGACTAACAATATCAACATGATTTTTAATGCCCGTAAAAAGTCTGGAATAGTGCTACATGCCCACAAGATGCAAGTATAAGTGATTGCATTTTCCGAAAGGCATCCCCTTCAGACTCGGTGAAATTAGCCCAGAGCTCTGTATCGCAACCGAGTTGGGCATTCCTCGCAATCATTGCAATTCAAGAGACGACATTTCACACACGAAGCTCTTCAAAAACCTTATGTGCTTCCATACAGGCACCACATTTAGCATAATTAACTTCCAAAGCGTATCGGTTTTTGGCATTCCCTGACTTAAGCTCAAAATTCCCATATGGCACACCGACCGAGCGGACCAGGCTAGAACGGAATCGGCCCCCGATGAATCTTTGACTGACGATATCTTGGTAATCGTAACTCTGATTGCCGATCTAAAAAGACTGATGCGCTCCACAAAGTGAGCACTTCAGGCCCATGCATTCACTTCATCTCTGTCCCCTCAGCTGCAGTTGCCCAATCCTTCAAATTGCCATAACTTCTTCATCGTAGCTCCAATCGACGAGCCGTAAAGATAGGTCAGTAGAGCACTTCAAGCACTATAGTTTTAGATCATAATCTCCCATCTGTTCTCACTTCAAGCATACTCCTTTTTAGCATCATTGAGGCATTTGTTGGCCCTTTTAAGCCGCATCTGGCATACATTAGTCATAAAACTTGGCATTAACAAGCCTTGATCACTGCTCAATACATGTGTAGGCTTCAAAGAAGCTTAGCTTGAATTTCTTTTTGCTCTTTTTCCCATCATGAAAGTGGAGTTGCACGACATCCACCCCCTCTGAACCTGCACTGCCTCTGGTCTGTGCCAATTGCACTTCAATCTGCATCTGATATAGGTACCTTAAGCTCTTTACCACCATCAGACTCACGTAACTGGTAAACATATGGAAAATAATATAAGGCTTATACCCTATCATCAATGTTCTAGCTTAATCATTAGGTAGCTGCCCATCAGAAATCTTGAATTGTATTTGCCGTATCTCCAAAGCATTCAATTATGGAAAACATGTTTAATGAACCCCTCCAGACTCAAGTGCTCCAGTTAATGATGCACACGGCTTGACCATAAAGCTCTCTTTAGGGAACCTTGTCAAGATCAAGTATGCCTTACTTTGTCTACACATGAAATGGTCGTCAAGTCCTTTACTTTAAGTTCTAGTAGCAGAACCAGCTCAAAAGATGTGAAGATACTTCATCAATTGTCCAAAGAAGTCAATTGGAAGCTAGCCATGTAAGCTTATTGATCGCATAATCAAAACTCTTCTGACTTAGCATAAATCTAAGAAACAAAACCTTGTACCATGCAACCTGCTACAAGAAACGATTAATATCCTTTGAATCTGCAACTTTGCACTTTAGTAGCCCCCAGGATCAAATAGAAAAATAAGGAATTTCCCACACACTGGAGCATCATAATATCCACATGAACATACATTTTCTATATCAATCAACATCAAGAATTTTTGGTGTAAATATGCTACCCCTAATTCAAATAGCACTCAATTACTATGCATACTTAACAATATCCATCCATATTGAATCTGCTTATGAATATCCTTAAAATATCCTGGATCAAACACCAATGAAATCACATAGCATTGATGGGCTCCACAATATACTAGAGCTTCACTTGAAGCTTAGTGCATCACCCACATCTCATAAACTTTTGGCAACTTAAGCTCGTTACCAGAAGGCATTAAAGAAATCTGACCCCCTTTTACTGGCAGCCAAGACTTCACTGACATAAGCATCAATAGGAATAGCATCCAAATCCAGCCATATTTGGCACATTGTCTAAGGAAATGAAAAACCTTGTGCACTTTTTGCAGTATCAAGGATGATTTAGCATCATCACCCCCTCTAGCTTCATAGCCATTACGAAAGACCTTGTGACTCACTCGACCTGTATCATTAGAGGAATTTTTACATGTTGTTTCAGCTTGATCATGAAAAACAACTTTATCATGTAGGTCTTCATCCATAGCATCCTTAAAGAAATCACCCTTGGAAATATGAACATTTATCAAAATTGTAGGATGTATCTCCTCATGCAACCCATGTACAAGCATAGATGTAAAATCCCTGTCAATAATATGTTCACCATCAGCATGATCTAGGCAATATTCATACTCATCAATATCATCCTCTGCTTCCTCATCTGCATCCATGTTACTTAACAATCCATCATAGCACTACAAAGTTTCATCTGGCACCCCCTCTAAAGAGGTACACGCATCAAAAAGCTCTTCTATACCGTCATAATCATCTCCTTTAAGTCTAGACAAAAAATCATCAATTATGGCATCCTCTTCTATGATAGCAGCATTTGCAAACATATTGTTAGTAGCAATCATAGGTTCATTGACATCCTCAGGCTCATACTGTGCTGGGTCCAAATCTTGGTCACTTCATCAGCTAATGTGTATATAATAGCTTTATTTATGCACTCATCTACAGCAAACATGATGTCCTTCTTGGCTATAGTGCTGATAGTTTCAGTAATATCCTGTAGAGGCTCATCTGCTTGATGAACTCCTTCAAAATAACCCATGTCAAGGTCAGTAGTTTGTGAACCACTTGTTGTACAATCTACGTCTTCACTGGGACCATTATTGGAGGTAGCGTCCATGTGAGCAATCTTTGAGAAAAGTTCATCTAATTATGTTTCAGCATTAAATTCATCGTTTACTTTTTCTTCGTTGCTCAAAATATGCTCCTCTGAAACTGAATCCGCTACTTCCAATTCTGCATTTTCTTTGGCTTTGCTTCTTGCAGAAATATGCCCCCAAAATTCATCATAGTTGAGGAACTGTATATGATCCCCTTCACCTTTACTAAAGACAACCTGGCCTCGTTCAATAATCTCTTTTATTTCCAGATCTAGAATCCTCGAGCTTTCGCAAATAAATTTCTCTGCAAAATAGTCCCACCGTGTGGGATATGCTTCTACCAATTCTTGAACCTGCCTTTTAAAATCTGAGTTTACAACCTCTTCAAAAGCTGCAATCATCCGATTTTCTGGAACATTTTGGCTCTTCATCTCAGCTTCATAACATGCAATAAAACCTTCTGGACCATATCCGTGAAAATTATGCAATGCTCCCATACAACATCAAGTGCTAGCTCTACAGCATCATCAATCTGCTTTTTTATCTGCATGGCTTTCGCTTCCTGTAGACATCCCTGAACTAATTCCATCATTTTTGGTAAATCTGCAACCTGCTAGATTTTTATCAAATCCATTAGAATTGAATCGTCAATAAACTACTTCAATTGTTTCGGCATCTCGATCTTTACCTCCCGCCCCGGCTCATTTCGCGCCGGGTTCACCAAAGATGTCGGGGGATATGTGTTCGAAATGTGAGCCGGGAAGGCGCCGGGCCTCTGGCTGTGAAAGGTGTGAAAGAGAAAGAACAAGAGGCACTGAGAGCTCTGGCAATCACCGTAATCATCAATCAATTGAATAATGCTTTGAG
Organism: Adiantum capillus-veneris; assembly: GCF_014529385.1. Taxonomy (NCBI): domain Eukaryota; kingdom Viridiplantae; phylum Streptophyta; class Polypodiopsida; order Polypodiales; family Pteridaceae; genus Adiantum; species Adiantum capillus-veneris. Next base: position 108,864,452 of record NC_140938.1, on the reverse strand, counting down.
TACAACTTAATCCGCACCTGATGGCTCGACCTAAGCTTGAGGCTTTTTTGTAAATTTTAAGTTGTGCTTAATACAATTCACTCACAAATTGGGAGTTTTGCAAAATATAAATAAATACCACATAACTTTAATACACAACTTGACAAAGGGAAAATGTCTACAAGTTTCTAAGTCAAGACTTACCACAAAACCAGCATGTTTGGAGGTGTATTTGTATAAAACCCAACAATTCCTTGGTGTGAAAGTGTAATAGAACATCTGGGGTACTGTAGTGGGGCGAATTGACGAGGTACTTCCATAACTCCATCTGTCACTGGTCACCTTGGTTGTCTAAAGCTACTGATGTTATCCTGAACCCTTAATGGAGAGAAACTGCAAGAAGGATCAACAATAAAGGACTCCAGTAGTTGAGCAGGTTCTGGAATAGAAATAGAAATGGTTGGAAATCCATTGACCAGGTGGCAACCCAGTTTAAATTCAATGACATTGAGAAGCTTCTTGTTAACAGAGTGGTAGAAGGCCTGGTCAGTATAGTGATGCCGATTCTACTTTTGAGTGGAAAGCTTGGAAGTGGCCTCTTAGTAGTCATTTCTTTAAACCTCATACCAAGGGCATTTACAAAGTGTTAATACTCGAGGCGGATTGGTTCGTCCCATTGAACAAGCAGTGGAAGAAGTAATGGACGGAAACTAGATGGGTGGAGGTCACGAAAAACACCTAGATTCCATAGTGTCCTACTTTTATGAAGAAATTTTTGTGGAAGGTTCTTTGGGGGGCCTTGCCGACAGTGTCAAGATACAATTGTGCACACGGCATCGGGTTCGATAGATGTTCAGGGTGCAAATTGGCTAGTGAACACTTCGCCCACATGTTCATAGAATGTTCGGCTGTTAGAGGCCTAGCAGGAAAAGTGTGCAAATGGGTACAAAGAACATGGAACATAGGGTTTTTCAAGAAGGATCTGTGCCTTGGTGGAAAGCAGTTTTGAAGTTCTGCAATGCTTATCTGTATTCAAATTGTCAAATACTATTTCTTCAGCAATATTTGGAAGGCCAGCATTTGCCGCATATTCCATAGTGACCTTTATGTGGCTAGCTTCTCAGAGATTGTACAAGAGATTAAGGAGGTAATATGTGTGGTAAGTAAAAGGTATAACTCAGATGATTGGATTAGGGAAACTCTCACCATCCGGTCGAGTTGTGCCATTTAAGGGCTTGAGAACGGGTATGTCTAAGTTCCGATGTAACCTTATGTCCCTCAAGGCTTGAGGCTGCTTTGTAATCTCTTTGTGACGTTTTAATACAACCACCACTGGCAATTGTTAGTTTTGCACAAAAAAACAAAAACCTAACAATCCCTCCATGAATGCTCAAATTTACTTCTTTCATTTATATTCAGAGGTAATAAAATCTACAAAACTAGAGGTGTCAATTATCTAACCTTAGAAAAAGCCTCTAGAAATTTCCAAATTGAGGTTTCCAAGTTTAAAGGAGAAAGAGAATTCAAAAATGGTGCACAAAACCTGGTTGCGTCCACTTATGCACCTCATCCCCTTAATGGGCACCCCTTAATGCGCAACCCTCCTTGCAGTGGAGATCCCTCACCCTTCCCTTTACACCCTTATACCCTCAGAGTGGGAGAGAGACAAACGTGTGCAACACGTCCAACGGTAAACGAGAGAGAGAGAGAGAGAGAGAGAGAGAGAGAGAGAGAGAGAGAGAGAGAGAGAGACGGCATTGCATGCTAGTAATAAGGGTTGTAATAGAATTTAAGACCATCCCGATTCCCTTGCCAAATAAAAAAATCCATGTCTCTCTCGTGGATCGTGTTGATGCACAAAGCACTCCAAAGAGCCCTAATCTCCTTCAAGCTCTCTCATAGCCATTAGCCCCATAGGCAAAACAAAAAATCTCTCTCCCTCTCTCTCTCCTCCCACCTTTTCAGTTGTCCATAACAACCTCAAATTATCCTTCTCTCTTGCTCTTCCACACCTCTACTTCTCCTTCAAACTGAGGGGGAATCTCTTTGGATTCCCTTTAATGAAGCTCAATAGTAAAAATTGGCACATCTACTCTAAATTTTACTACTCTGTCTACATTTGAAACCCATTTAATTTGTGTCCAAGATTCGATCGAATCTATGAATTTGAAAGCAAAAGAATAGCCCTTGGTATCGTTGTGTTTGTTGTCTCACCTCACTTGCATTGGTCTCCAACATGACACAAGTGCATCCCTTCGTCTACATTGCTTTCGAGTTGCCTTGTGTTCTCCCTGCTCGCACCACTACCTCTAGCCTGCACAGGGCGCTCCCGAGTCCCCATGTCTCTCCCTTGCAATCCACGACACAATTGCCTCTTAATTTACATTAGCTTTTGCCCCTTTCCACTGCGTTGCGCAACACAAAAACTCTCCATATCTCTGTCGCATCGTCGTGACACAGGATGAGATGTCTCCCTCTCTAGCTCTCTCTCTTAGCATGTCATCCTTGCTCGATATGTAGGACGCCCTCCACTCTCTCTCTCTCTCTCTCTCTCTCTCTCTCTCTCTCTCTCTCTCTCACACACACACACACACACACACACACACACACACACACACCCAAGTGTGGTAGATTGGTTATGCCATTTTCCCTCTTGAATAATAGCTCTTGAGTTCAAGTCTCCTCGTCAAATAGATCTTTAAGGTCTCTTGGGATAGTTTCCTACGACATTAAAAAATACTCTTCTCCTCTTCTCTCTCTCTCTCTCTCTCTCTCTCTCTCTCTCTCTCAAGCCTTTAACCGATGATTCTAACCATCCACCCTTGCCCTGGTAAATTCGTAATTTGCATCCCTTTGCCCCTTTCCACTACGCTACCCAATAGAGAAAACCCTCTATATCGCGTCAACCTCACACGAGGACATCTCTTCGTCTCTGGCTCTCTCTCTCCCCCCTCCTCATGGCGTGTGTCACTTTTTCCTCCTCATAGCCATCCCAACATTTCCTTTTGTTTTCCATTTCAAGGAGGGTATCTGCAAAGATACTCTCTAATGAGCCCAATAGCAAAATCTGGCATGCCTATCTGGCACGCCTACTTCACGTGCTTAAGTGTGTTCTTGATGTTCCTATAGCAAGACTCCACATGTTTATCCTACAAAAACTCTATGGTTGACTTTGTAACAATAAAATCTTTAGCAAAAGTAACTTTAACTTTTATGTTTTGTATCATCAACAAGCACTAACATGTTTCCATTCATGCCATCACATGGAAGCACATGCTAGAGGTAGTTGACAAGGGGAGTAGTGTATGCTTGCTAGTCTTACCACCCAAAAGAGCCTTTTTTTTTTTTTCTTTTTTAATAAGAATTACCTACAACTTTGAAATCACAACACACACACCCAACCCCCCTCGGTGGAGGCAACCCAAGCTCATTGATTGGTACCCTTTATGCTAAAGCAAGCCGCCAACTCTCGCTGTTCCTTTGGTCTTTCTTGGTATATCTTGAGCACTTTTGGAAGCCATGATTTTCAGCGTCCATCTATATGAACTCATGAAAGCACAAAAAAAATTCCTCTCCTTTTTAAGCCTTGCATGGTTTTGCAAACCTTCAAAAACTAGGCTTTGCTTGGAAAGTTGATAATTTTCTTGAATTTTCATTATTAAATTAAAATTGCACACATGACCTTTTATTTAATCAACCACGTGAATTGCAAGACACATAATGGTTTCTCTAGACTTTCTTGTCAAGGATAATGATCAGAGTATTATTGATGTTGGTAATTATGTAATATTTTGAAAGAAAAGGTACACAACTCTCAGCACTAAGTAACACCTATATTTAAGAGAGGGAAGCAATGGGATCAAAGACGGAGAAGCTCATCGCAAAAGCAAAGGAGATCGCAGTCGTAGCAATCAAATCAAAAACTAAATTTGGACGGGCACTAAACCTGGACAGCCTGGGAAATGCATATCACCTCACAATATAAGGTCAAAAAAATGATTAGACATACATGATACACGCGTTGGTGAGGTAGTTAGCTTATGCGACCCTCAACCTGGATTGCAAAGCCACCGATTCAAAACCCAACAACGCACTTCATTTTTTCGCTAACCGAGTTTACTACGCCTCGCTTTTTGTACGATCGTGTTTAATACATTTCGAGATCCTACCCCTCGACCCGATCCCATTTGGCATTACTCCACCCCACATTTAATATGGGTGTTACTTAGTGCCAAAGGTACACAACTACCTTAATAGTGCATGTAGATTTAGTTTGTACCTTCCATGAAATGCATGCCACTGCATTCATTGAACTTTTACTTGGGAGCATGTGATGTTGCTGAAAACAAAACATGTTATGCAAAGAAGTAATTGTTTTCTTCATATCCTCCTTAAAGGCAACCGTCAAGAGATAATGCACAAACTCACATGGTGTTTGGCTCTTTGGGCTTGATTGGGCCTTTGTTTTGGTTTCTAATACAAGCCTTAGTGACAAAAAGGAGTTAGGTGTGACTTTGAATTTGTAATTGTTTTCTTTAATATTTATACTTATGGACCTGTCTTTGCATGTGAAGAATTGAAACCTCCTTGTTTTTATGGTTTGTAAATTGATCCCTTTATTCTTTATTCTTGAGCCTCACACGACTCTTTTTCATTTTTTGCTTTTTAATATTATAAAAATGCCAACTTCAACCTTTGTTTTGCCATACTTACAATTGCAAGTGGGAACCTTATATTAATTCAACAAAGAATGCACAATGACCCTCAAGCATTATATGTGCCTTCACAGAACAAACTTTTCAAAAAGGGGCTCTATAGTTCATAAGCAAGAGGCTGTTTTTTTTAATCTAGCGATTCTTGTTGTATATCAAAGGTTTACTTTCTCCAAGAGGGCACCATCCGAGCAATTAATGCAACTTAGTGCATGTGTCCATTCTTTGGCTTGTGCAGGTGATCCTACTATACATATGAGCTGAACGTTTTCACTCACAATATAATTGATTGAGCTACTGCAAAGATCCAAAGGTTTCTGATTTTTCAACTCTGCTTGGATAGAAGTAATTGATGATTTGAGTACACATCAAAATTTCTTGGTGTTAAAATCTTCCCCCTCCCATAACCAAGTCATTCCTCAAACATGTGCAGGGGATCCTCCGAAGCTTCATTGCACCAAGAGCAAGTGTCAGTGCCAATGTCTCTAGCAAGAATCTCGTTCTCCCCTTAAACAACTTCCAAGTAAATTTCTTGATTGAGCTCGGCCACTTTGGCTCCCATATGTTGTTTATACTCTTCATCACTTCTCTTCTAGCCAATTCACCCTCCACAATTTGATGAGCTGAATGAACCAGTATACTTTATGTATTAGCTTGTTGTATGCTTCCAATGTTTTGGGAAGCGAAAAAATTCTGTCTTTGGACCAAGGCCAAGCTTTCCATTCAAGCTCCAACCTGGCAACAAGCATTGGACCATTACACATAGCTTATAAGACCCTAATGATCTATAGCCTTTTGTTTAAATTCAATTTATGTTGCACCACCAAGTGATCCATTTCCTTCCGTTAAAAGTTGTTATTGTCCCAGAGATGCGTTAACTTGGAGATCCCTTTGCTATTCATCTTTTTGGTAAATTCCATTCAAAAGGTATTCAAGGATCCTCCTCCAAGCTTGGAGCGCCAAAGAGACTATTGTAATATGGAGCACCTAAAGTATCTCAAGGTCTCCCTTCATTCCACTATGCGCATGAGAGCATCCACCATTTTAAGTAAAAATTTAGTTACTGTATGGCCTCGATATTTATAGTACTACCACCTTTTACAAGCTAGCCTACAAAAGTCAAAAGACCCCACATAGAAAACCCCACCAATGCTTACAAGGTCGTGTCATCAAAATCATAATCCTTTGTGTCACTTTTCTATTTATTGAAGGAAAATGTTATGTTAGCATCATTATGTAAAACCAACTAAGTCTCATAGGCATTGGATGTTGTTAGTGTTTGCTGGGTTTAGGACTACAAGAATAAGCACAAAGAAGGATTAGCTATTGTTGTTCCTTTTTAATGCTTCCCAAAACAGGCAGGCTACAGGCTTAGCTTTTCTTGTCCCTCCAATAAAGTCTCATAGCCCTCGTAGCTTGTCTTAGTGGTCTCAAATTGTGCCATGTGCCACATTGGGTTTATTGCTACCAACAACATTCGCGAGATTTATGGTCCATATGATACATTAATAATTAAGAAAACTTGAAGCAATACTTGTAGACAACATACGTATTTCAATAGGTTACATGTCTAGTGATTGATTTTTTGCACACACACTCTTTATTAGAAAATGTAATTCATCTTGGTATACCGGGGTTTTCTCTAGCATTTGTTGTGCTCTGTATGGCTGACATGGGCTCGATTTGCTTAGCCTGCAAGGGACTTGGAGCCGGAGAGCTCAAAGAGGTCGCCTGCAATAGGGAGTAGGCGTTGTTCATGTGCAAAAAGGGTTGCGATGCGGCTTTGCCATGGGCGGTAGGGGATTGCCTCGGGAGAGGGGCACTTGGTTGCCTCCTCCTTCAATGTTTGCACAAGAGCAATGGACCTTTTTTTTTGTGCATCGAGAGTGTCTCTCCCTCCCACCTCCTCTTGGGGAGGGAAAGGAGACCATGAATTTTCAAACCCGGTGCGTCTCCAAGATCGTGGGATGGTGCGGTGTGTGGCAATCACGACCGGTCTTGTGGCAGCAGCTTGGATTCAGTGATGGGGTATGTCTCCCCATACTAGCTTGCATATTTCTTCTTCAGACGTTCAGATGGCTATGGGTTTGCAGTTGAAGTCATGGTGGCTGCATTTTTGGTGAAGGATCCTCAGTAGCCAGTGATGGAGTAGTTGGACTCCCCTTGTTTGTGGCCTATTTATCGATCTGGTGCTTTCTAGTTTCGGTGTTGGGTCTTGTTTGGGAGGGTATGGTAGCGGATCTTATCCCTGTGGCACTCATGTAGGGTCTCTTCTATGGATTTAAGGTTCTTAGTTTGGGGGTGGCTCCCCTAAATGTCGATATACTCATTTGTTGGTTGTTTTCTGTATCTGATATGTTGATGTACCCAAGAGTTGGTGGCTATGGTTATGTTCTCCATTGTGGGTTGTGTGGGGTTTCATGGCTCAATCTAAGCATATGACCTATTATGTAATTTTTTTTGGTTTTGTTCAATACAGGGTTTTGTTCAATATACTTCACTCACCATTGTGAGTTTGGGAAAAACAAAGAGAATGTAATTCACACTAGGATTGTATAAAACAACCAAAGGAGTTGTCATATCGGTAAAGGCAAGGGGCTTTAAGCATGTGACATGCAAATGTGGGTGTGTGGACGCAATCCTGTAAAACTAGCTGATGATTGCCCCAAAAAAAAAAAAAAAAAGACCAAAAGAATAGCTTTTTTTTTTTGTAGTGGTAGATAGGTTGATTATGATTCTCATATCCTTGCTAGAATGCTAGAAGGATGTGAAAACACCTAAGCTAGTTAATTGTTTTTATTAAGCATATTTGCAAACTATATAGCATGCTTACAGCTATGGTGTCATTTCTTTTTGAAATTTTAATAGCTAGTTTCCAAATATGCTAGGTACTACTATGAGTAGTAGGATTCCAATTGAACATTTTGTCATTCAATGGTCAAATCAAGAGATTCCTAGATTTTGGAGGACGCATTTGCACTTGAGGGATTGCCAAACCTTTTTTCCTAGCCAAAGAGAAAAAGGAAACTCTCAAAATTCTCTTGGTTTTTAGGTCAGAACTTGAAGGATTTGTTAGCTTTTACACAAACTTGTAAAGTTGTATTGGTTTTCTTAAAGGCAAGCTCAGAATCTACCAAGGGATTTTGCAATTTTAGCTAGTTATAAATACACTAAGCCCCCCTTCTTTTTGCTCGTTACAAATACACTAAGCTCCCTTTTTTTTGCTCGTTACAAATACACTAAACACCAATCCCCCCCCCCCCCCTTTTTTTTTTGGCAAATTGATTGCTCTTGTATGTGAGAAAACAACAAGCCAAAAGGGATGATTATTTACTTCAACTTGTATATGATTAAAATAGCCCAAACATTGGAAAATTTTACTATACATTCTATGGTAGTCTTAAGGAAGAAATTGATGCTCTTTTCTCCGTCTTTGATTTTTTTTCAATGGATTTGCTCGTCTATATCCTCACTTTCATGTGCCTTCGGCAACAAGACGATCTCAATAAGAGGATTCATCTTTTGAGGTTCTTTTTTGGAAAACATGATCAAAATAGTGTCTGGCTTCTTTGTCTTTGATAAGACCTCCATAGTCACTTGAAGAGGACTTTCAATTGAGACTTTGTCTTTTGCACTTTGTGGTGCATGAGTTGGGTAATCCTATACCTCAAACCTAATTCTCCTTCATGTGGGATATTTTCATAGCATTTATTTACATCTTCTAAAAAAATAGAGGTGGCCCTCTATGGGAGGTTGATGACAACATCATACAAGGATGCATGCAAGAAAAAGGGACAAGTCAAAAAAATAGTAGCAGGCCACACTGGTGATCCATCTAAAAGCTTATTTATGGGCTTTATACATGGCCATTACCTCCTTGGTATCTTGCCTCCTTTGTGATCATTTCTAGCAAGTAGTACTACCTTTGCTAAGAACAGTTCCAACTCTCCACCAACAGAATTGGATGGTGGTTGGTGAAAGAGGCCAACATGTTTAACATAGCCTATTAGCGCCTCTCTATACAAGGCGTGTATCAATACTAAATAGATCTTTGAGTGCCTCTTGTCCTTCGGTAGAGACCCACTTCAAGAATTTTAAGTGTTGATTTGTAACATTTAATGGCCTAATAACTTGTGTGTAGCGGAAATTAGCATGAACATAGTGGGCATTTCATTAGAATAGATTCCTAATGAGAATTACAAGAGTGCTTGGGTGGAGAGAGCAACAAAAAGCATAACACCTAGTTAGATAGCATCAACAATACTTTCAAAAGAGAGAGAAATTAAGCTATTGACAACAGTTGAGGACCGGATTTGCATGGAGCCGGTCCCCCCTCCAAAAGGCTTTGTATTATGGTTTCTCCCATCAAGAGAGACATTGTACAATACAATTCTTTGTGTTCCTTCAAGACTAGCTAGTGCAATGAAGATGAAAGCTTCATGCACCCAGCAAAACACTTAGCAAACACAAATTTAATTATCCCCGTTCTCAGACCCAAGACCTCACACACCTTCGAAGATGGTGAGAGCTAGCAGGGTATGAGAGTAGATTGAGAGGAAGAAGTAGTATCTTACGAGAAAGATGTACATCTCCTCACATAATCACTCATATTAGCATAGCTTAGCTTAGTAATTAGCTTGGTAGAGGAGATGAGCATGCATTGAAGCTTGGCTCTTGGTTGGATTTGCATCCACATGCCAAGAGAGTGTTGATGTAGGCTTCTATCTCACAAGCTTGGAGTAGGTGATGAGCTCTCCATTAAAGCTTGGGAAGAGATATTCTTCTCTTTCTTCACACATGAGATTGTGTGAGTGTGTGTGTGATAATGCCTTGCAAAAATCAGCCCCCTCTCTCTCTTGGGCGAGCCCTCTTGCTATTTGCTCTTGCAGGCTCCCCATTGGACCTCCCCAAGTCAAGCCAATGGCTATTAAGCAGCATAAGTGATAGCCTTCTGACATGTGTCCCCCTTTCCCCTTTTGTGAGAGTCTTAGGTAATTTAATAATTAAACTAAACTCTCATTGGACCCCTTTGCCTCCTGGCCAATAGGAATCAGGCAAGCCATTGGGCTCCTGAATGCTTATTGGACCCCTTGGGAGACTATCCAATAGTCTTCTAGGAGACTTAATTCTCATTGGTTCTTTTATTAAGTGTTTTTTAAATTAATTAAACTAGATTTACTCTAGCCTAATTCTCATTGGTCCACCTCCAAGGCCATCCAATAGGAATTGGGCACACCTTGTGGGCATCTGGGCTAGGGAGCTGACATGTGTCCCTAATTCCCTTTGTGTAAAGGGAGCGTGTGTGTGTGTGTGTGTGTGTGTGTGACTTTCTCTCTCATCCCCTAGAAGAAGGGCTCGCCCCCTCCCATGTAGGGATTGCAAAGACTTTTTTGGTACACACAAAGCATCCAATTTCCCCTAGGGTTGACCTTTGGACACAACCTTTGAATTTTGGAACCTTAGCATTTTGGAAGTCTTAATGGGTTGAACCTTAGGGTCTTTTTAGCCCATTGTTACACATGGCTCTTTTGCAGATGCCCCCCCCCTTTGGATCCCTATTTTCCCTCCTTTGGATCCCTACTGTGGCAGGTCTGCTAGCTTAACCAATATTCTAGCTTTTTCTCCCCAGGCACTTCCCCACATTAAATGATCAGTTTAATATGAGAAAATCATTAGCCACAAGCCAAGAGATCAAACCACAATACATTGCCATCCCTTTTGCAAGCTTTTCCCATAGAGTCTCACTCACATCTAATAAAAGGCCTATGGGGATGCTCCATAGCTCATTGGTGAAGTATTGGTCTCTCTTAGCGAGGGAGATGACTCCTTTGGCACCAAGTACACATCCCAAGTCCTAGGAACACCTTTGTGTCTCAAGCTGGGACATAGTGAAGGGGCAACCCATTGAAAAAGGCTTCAAAATGTTAGATGAATTAGTCATCAAGATCTGGTTCATCCCTATCCTTGTTGTAGATTTTTCCTTATCATTTAGTAAGTAAGAAGAAACCCTTATTTGATTGGTGCTAGCAAGGCAAAATTCCCAAAAACCCCATACTTTTGCTAGATGTCTTGCAACAACGATTCCAAAAGTTTGTTCGAGATGAAGGGGTCGGTGTGAGTGTCCTTGGGAGGTGTTGCTTTACCCACAATGGTGCCATTGATTGAGAATTGTTTCTTGATGACCTCACCCTCATTTTCATCCAGCTCCTCAAGGATTAGGTTACTTGTTGGGTTCATTGGAGGAGATAATGGGTTTTCAGGAGCCCCTTGCAACATGCTTCGTATTTTTTGCCTCATCATAGGGTCATTCTTGAGCTTCCTTCCATGTAACTCCATGAATCTCCTCATGACTAAAGTCTTGCCACTCCTTTTGATCTTTTGTATCTACCTCAAATATTAGTGTTTATGTTTGCTCTTAAATCATGTAGCGTAGCAATTGCACGATTCTTTTTGGCTAGTGCATACATTCTCAACCATGCAAGCATATCTAATCTCGAAAGTAGCATCAATTCATAGTTTTCATCGTTAATAATTTTCTTTATTTCATGTTGAAAGATGGTGCCGTGAAAAGCAAGGTGTTTGATGAAGAGTAGTAGCGCTTGGATCAATCTTGTGATAGTTGGTAATTTATCAGCATACCCTACAGGATGTAGGGTTGCATCCCAACTAGTGACTATTTCTTGCATGCATGCAAAAATTATTATTGATATAAGGTCAAAGGATCATATATAGAGGAAAAAAACACTAGGACCATGAGTGTGTGTAAGCAATAGATAACACTAAGAACAACATTAATAGGACAATGTAGATCATGCAAAGAGAAAAGGAGGGGGGGGAAGGGGGGAAGGGGGGGGGGGGGGGGGGGGGGGGGGGTATCACTGATTGATTGATACAATATTTTGGAGAACCATGGCTTGGTCATAGGTTTTAGGTGCCTTCCTACTACATAGGCCAAACTATACATAATTGTTACTTGCATCCATCATAAACCAAAAGCCCAAATAGAAGTTGATTTATGGACTGTAGGTGTCAACAAAATAATGCACTTGTCATCGATGTACACATAGATTAGTCTATAGGTTAGCAGGAACCTAGTTAGCCATGTTGGGTTACTCAAGTTGATGAAGTATGGACCAAACAATAGGTTTTCCAACTGCATGCTCTGTGTGAACCATATTGTAACATTTAATGGCCTAAAATCTTATTTGTAGCGGAAATTAGCATGAACATAGTGGGCATTTCATTGGAATAGATTCCTAATGAGAATTACAAGAGTGCTTGGGTGGAGAGAGCAACAAAAAGCATAACACCTAGTTAGATAGCATCGACAATACTTTCAAAAGAGAGAGCAATTAAACTATTGACAACAATTGAGGACCGGATTTGCATGGAGCCGGTCCCCCCTCCAAAAGGCTTTGTATTATGGTTTCTCCCATCAAGAGAGACATTGTACAATACAATTCTTTGTGTTCCTTCAAGACTAGCTAGTGCAATGAAGATGGAAGCTTCATACACCAAGCAAAACACTTAATCAAACACAACTTGAATTATCCCCGTTCTCAGACCCAAGACCTCACACACCTTCGAAGATGGTGAGAGCTAGCAGGGTATGAGAGTAGATTGAGAGGAAAAAGAAGTATCTTACGAGAAAGAAGTACATCTCCTCACATAATCACTCATATTAGCATAGCTTAGCTTAGTAATTAGCTTGGTAGAGAAGATGAGCATGCATTGAAGCTTGGCTCTTGGTTGGATTTGCATCCACATGCCAAGAGAGTGTTGATGTAGGCTTCTATCTCACAAGCTTGGAGTAGGTGATGAGCTCTCCATTAAAGCTTGGGAGGAGATAGAGTGTTTTCCCTTCACACATGGTCAAGTGTGAGAGTGAATGCCCAGCAAAAATCAGCCCCCCCTCTCTCTTGGGCGAGCCCTAGCTGCTAAGTTAGGCTGGCTTTTTCCTCATTGGACCTCCCCAGGTCAAGCCAATAGGAATTAAGCAGCATAAGTGATAGCCTTCTGACATGTGTCCCCCTTTCCCCTTTTGTGAGAGCTTTAGATAATTAAATAATTAAACTAAACTCTCATTGGACCCCTTTGCCTCCTGGCCAATAGGAATCAGGCAAGCCATGGGGCTTCTGAATGCTCATTGGACCCCTTGGGAGACTGCCCAATAGTCTTCTAGGACACTTAATTCTTATTGGTTTCTTTTATTAAATGTTTTTAAATTAATTAAACTAGATTTACTCTAGCTTAATTCTCATTGGTCCACTTCAAGGGTCTTCCAATAGGAATTGGGCACACCTTGTGGGCATCTAGCCTAGGGAGCTGACATGTGTCCCTCATTCCCTTTGTGTAAAGGGAGCCTGTGTGTGTGTGTGTGGTTTTCTCTCTCATCCCCTAGCTTTGGGGCTCGCCCCCTCCCATGTAGGGATGCAGAAAGACTTTTTGGGCACACACACTAAGCATCCAATTTTCCCTAAGGTTGACCTTTGGACACAACCTTTGAATTTTGGAACCTTAGCATTTTGGAAGTCTTAATGGGCTGAACCTTAGGGTCTTTTTAGCCCGTTGTTTCACATGGCTCTTTTGCAGATGGCCCCCCCTTTGGATCCCTATTTTCCCTCCTTTGGATCCCTACTGTGGCCGGTCTGCTAACTTAACCAATATTCTAGCTTTTTCTCCCTTGGCACTTCCCCACATTAAATGATCAGTTTAATATGAGAAAATCATTTAGGAGAATTAGATATTGATTATTATGACATTACCTCTGATAGCCATCTTGTAAAGTAAATGGTTCTTCTTTCTTCCCTAAGGCAAGGGCTGAAATCACATCTCTAAAATCGGGATCAATAGCATACTCATCTATCATTAAAGATAGATCATTGTGAGTTGCTATGGAAACCGCATTCACTCTCGGTCGTCTTGAGAGTGCATCGGCTACTTGATTATGCTTGCCAGCAATGTGAGCAATATGAAAATGAAATTGGGAAAGGAAATTTGCCCACCTCATTTGTTTGTCGGAGAGCTTGGTCTGCGTCATGAAGTACTTAAGACTTTGGTGATCCGTTCGCAGAATAAAAGGAGTCCCCAATAAATAGTGCTTCCATGAGTCTAAGGCATGTAGAACTGCAAGGAGTTCTTTTTCGTATATGCCTAGAGCTTGCTCAACAGGGTCGAGCCTTCGACTCTCATAGCCTATGGCGTGCCCTTCTTGGAGCAAAACAGCCCCAAGGCAATCACCACAAGCATCACATTGGACCTCAAATGGTTTTGAGAGATCCGGTAGTGTAAGCACAGGTTGAGAGATAAGCTTTTCTTTAAGCTTTTCGAAAGCATTGTTCTCCTTAGCAGACCACGTATACCTAACATTTTTCTTTGTTAGGTCATGTAATGGTCCCGCAATTTGTGAGAACTTTTCTATGAAGCGTCTATAGTATGCACACATACCTATAAAGCTTCTTAGTTCATGAAGATTCCTTGGTTTAGGCCATCCTTTTATTACCTCTAACTTGGATGGATCCATTTGGATTCCATCTTGAGAGATAATGTGACCTAAATATTGAATCTCTTGCAAGAAAAATTCACTTTTCTTTCGATTAACATAAAGTTTATTCTCTCTTAAAACTTGAAATATTACCTGGAGGTGTTGCTTGTGTTCCTCTAATGAATTAGAGTAGATGATAATATCATCGAAGAACACTCCATTGAAGGTTCGATGAGGTCTGAACAGCTTCTCCATCAAGCGGTTAAATGTGGCTGGTGCATTAGTCAAGCCAAAAGGCATGACAATGTATTCGTAAAGACCAAATGTAGTACGAAATGCGGTCTTTACAATATCTTGATCAACTATCCTTATTTGATGATAGCCACTTTTTAGGTCAATCCTACTGAAGTAGGTCGATCCTTGTAGCTTATCAAATAGGTCTTCTACCCGTGGAACGGGAAACCTATTCTTGATAGTGATCCTATTTAGTGCTCTATAGTCGACACACATACGATATGTGCCGTCTTTCTTTTGCACTAATAGCACAGGTGAGCAAAATGGAGATGAGCTAGGCCTAACCATGCCCTTCTCAATTAACTCATGCACTTGCCGCATAATCTCCTCTTTGTTGAGCTTGAGAAACTCTATAAGGAGGTTTGTTAGGCGGTGAACTTCCTGGAAGAAGTTCAATTGCATGGTCGTCATTACCTCGTTTAGGAGGTAGCTCACAAGGGATGTCGTCAATAAAGACATCTTGAAACCCCTTGAGAAAATTGGATAACTCTAATTCCTTTTGGTTGCTTTTATTTTCTTTTGCTAAAGCATTAGGTTCATTTTGAGAATCTTTAACAAAAATCATGTACACGGAAATAGAGCTCTTTATTGACTTGTTGAAAGCTGGTGTATGTACAATGGGGATGGTGTTACCCATCTCCCTAGCATCTATATACATGTCCTTTTCCCTGAACTTAAAGGAGATTCTCCTTTCAGGAAATTTAACATGGGCAGCCAAACGGTCAAACCATGGTGCCCCTAGGATTACATCCTCATGCTTGAGAGGAGAGATAAAGAAATCCTCTTTGTCCACATAGCCTTGGACATGAAGCCTCAATTTCCCGATTAAGGGAGTGACTGAAGCTTCTTGCCCCTTGAAGGCACTGTCTGCGGGTATGATATCTCCCATCTCGTAGGATTGTATGCCTAGCTTGGTGGCTAACTCCATAGATATGAAATTGTGAGTAGAACCAGGGTCAAAGAGAATAAAAGCATCATGTTCTCTTACCTTTCCCCAAGCATGGCATAGAGGAGATCCTTTGTGGTGAGTTTGGTGAATCTCCTCCTCTTGGATTTCAACCAAAGAAGCTCTAGGAGGATCTTGGCGGTTGTTCTTTTGGGGACAAGCGCGGTACGCATGCCCTTGTTCGCCGCACTTGAAACACCGGTTATCTTTACGATAACGCTCAAGCTCTTCAGGAGAGAGTTTATTCTTTCCTTTGTAAACTCCCTTCTCTTTAGCTTTGTTGGAATTGCCCTTAGGAGACTTTTGGACATTGTCCTTCCCCTTAGGCTCATTGGTACCTTTGTTTTCCGGGGGCTTATTATTTCTTTTACCCCCCGTTTGGAAATTGATTCGCGAGGCCACCATAGTATGGTGTATTACCGCCGATATGGTACGTGGCCTTTGGGAGTTAACATACTCCGCCATTTCTTCGGTTAAGCCCGCACAAAATTGTTGCTTTTGCTCTCCAAAATCCAACTTTTTGAAGACAGTGGCTTTGAGTTGTAGGTCCCAAAACTTGTCTACATATTTGTGGATGGATTCATTGGGAGAGAGCTTTAAGCTTCGCCATTCGGTGAGTACTTTGTCTTTGGCATCGGTGGCCAAAAACTGCTTCATAATGGAAGCTCTTAAAGCCTTCCATGTTCGTGGAGCTTCACCGTTGGCTCGTAGGCTAGACCACCATTGTCTGGCGGACTTTTGAAAGTGCATAGCTACATGGCGTAGCTTAGAGGACTCCGTGAAGCCCTCATCTCCAAACGCCGCATCGAATTGCTGGATAAAGGCCAAAACTTTGTCTGTAGCACCGAAGGTGCCATCATAGGTAAGGAAAGAGATGCTCTTCCCTCCCTCTTTGAATTTCTTCAGCTTGGATGACCTCTTCCATGCGGCATAGGATTTCCTATGGCCTCTTCTTTTTGATGGTTCAAAAGTTGCACCATCACTTTCTTCAGAAGATGAAGAATTTGAAGAAGGTGGAGAAGAGGGTGACCTCTTTCTCGCCTTTTTCTTGTCTTGATCTTTGTCGTCTTCACCATAGCTTTCATAAGAGGAAGAGGATAAAGAAGATGGAGAAGAGGGTGTCCTCTTTCTCGCCTTTTTCTTCTCTTGCTTTTTATCATCCCTCTTTGAATTATGGCGTGGAGAAGAGTGTGATGGTCTTCTCCGCTTTGGTGGTGATGGAGAGCGTTTAGCCCGCCGTCTTCGTGGAGCCATCTCCGCCGAGGTGGCGGGAGACTCGCTTCTTTCTCGTTCCTTCGGTGGAGGCTCTTGAGTTCTCCTTTGGGAAGGAGATGCATCATCAAGAAGTAAGTTCTTGAGCCCTTCATATGGATTCTCTTCTTCTTCCCGAATCGGAGAGAGACCTCTTTTGGTAGTCTCACAAGGAGGCTTCCTAGGTGTTCTCTCGTCATGGTGATGAGCTTGGAGAATCCCGTGAGCACGGAGCTGTCGTTGCACTTCACTTTGGAGAGATGGATTGCCCATGGCTTGTTGAAGCCTAGAAACAAGATAATTAACAAGCATTGAAGCATCATTAGTAGCTTGCTCATGAGCAAAATCAAAGTTATCAACATTAATTTCACTCTCTTTAATATTGTCAGCCATTCTAACAATTTTTAGGTGTAAACTTTTTAGGTGTACTTTGGCACTTCAAGCCCTAGTTGCTACTCCTCTTTACCCCTTTAGAAAAAGCACTCAAGCTACTGTACCCGCGGCTCGAATACCATTAATTGCAAGGAATAGAAGAGAGGGTCTTTCGACACCAAAACAGCACCGGCTCCTGTCAAGCTTCTAATAGCTCAATAGTGGTTAAGCCGTAGGCAAGCCCCGTAGGACTCCACTATTAAGACCATAGCTCTCGACGGTGATGCCCCGTTAACTGCACAAAGGCAGGCGCACTGCAAGGCTGAAAAATCCCTATTCTACTTACTCACAGGCAATTAATAATACCAACCATTTGTAGCTAGCTTGAGGACCTCCCTTCTTGAGCAAGAAAAGAGAAACCTTGAGCTCTGATACCAATGTAACATTTAATGGCCTAAAATCTTATTTGTAGCGGAAATTAGCATGAACATAGTGGGCATTTCATTGGAATAGATTCCTAATGAGAATTACAAGAGTGCTTGGGTGGAGAGAGCAACAAAAAGCATAACACCTAGTTAGATAGCATCGACAATACTTTCAAAAGAGAGAGCAATTAAACTATTGACAACAATTGAGGACCGGATTTGCATGGAGCCGGTCCCCCCTCCAAAAGGCTTTGTATTATGGTTTCTCCCATCAAGAGAGACATTGTACAATACAATTCTTTGTGTTCCTTCAAGACTAGCTAGTGCAATGAAGATGGAAGCTTCATACACCAAGCAAAACACTTAATCAAACACAACTTGAATTATCCCCGTTCTCAGACCCAAGACCTCACACACCTTCGAAGATGGTGAGAGCTAGCAGGGTATGAGAGTAGATTGAGAGGAAAAAGAAGTATCTTACGAGAAAGAAGTACATCTCCTCACATAATCACTCATATTAGCATAGCTTAGCTTAGTAATTAGCTTGGTAGAGAAGATGAGCATGCATTGAAGCTTGGCTCTTGGTTGGATTTGCATCCACATGCCAAGAGAGTGTTGATGTAGGCTTCTATCTCACAAGCTTGGAGTAGGTGATGAGCTCTCCATTAAAGCTTGGGAGGAGATAGAGTGTTTTCCCTTCACACATGGTCAAGTGTGAGAGTGAATGCCCAGCAAAAATCAGCCCCCCCTCTCTCTTGGGCGAGCCCTAGCTGCTAAGTTAGGCTGGCTTTTTCCTCATTGGACCTCCCCAGGTCAAGCCAATAGGAATTAAGCAGCATAAGTGATAGCCTTCTGACATGTGTCCCCCTTTCCCCTTTTGTGAGAGCTTTAGATAATTAAATAATTAAACTAAACTCTCATTGGACCCCTTTGCCTCCTGGCCAATAGGAATCAGGCAAGCCATGGGGCTTCTGAATGCTCATTGGACCCCTTGGGAGACTGCCCAATAGTCTTCTAGGACACTTAATTCTTATTGGTTTCTTTTATTAAATGTTTTTAAATTAATTAAACTAGATTTACTCTAGCTTAATTCTCATTGGTCCACTTCAAGGGTCTTCCAATAGGAATTGGGCACACCTTGTGGGCATCTAGCCTAGGGAGCTGACATGTGTCCCTCATTCCCTTTGTGTAAAGGGAGCCTGTGTGTGTGTGTGTGGTTTTCTCTCTCATCCCCTAGATTTGGGGCTCGCCCCCTCCCATGTAGGGATGCAGAAAGACTTTTTGGGCACACACACTAAGCATCCAATTTTCCCTAAGGTTGACCTTTGGACACAACCTTTGAATTTTGGAACCTTAGCATTTTGGAAGTCTTAATGGGCTGAACCTTAGGGTCTTTTTAGCCCGTTGTTTCACATGGCTCTTTTGCAGATGGCCCCCCCTTTGGATCCCTATTTTCCCTCCTTTGGATCCCTACTGTGGCCGGTCTGCTAACTTAACCAATATTCTAGCTTTTTCTCCCTTGGCACTTCCCCACATTAAATGATCAGTTTAATATGAGAAAATCATTTAGGAGAATTAGATATTGATTATTATGACAATATACACACTTTTATTTAGTAGACTAAAGGTGTGGCCATGACTGCAAGAAGCAACTCAGGGAGAAGGCGGAAATTTTACCAAGTAGTGGGTGTTGTGGAGATGCCCCATTGATGGTAATGGTAACTAGCAAAAACAGTTTGCAGAGATTCGTTATGCAAGTGGTGGTGCATTCATCCAATGTGACATGTGTAAGATTTCAACATAAATTTGGTTACGCGTTTGACCATGCATAATCTGCCAGTTCATTGTAATTCATGAGAAAACAATATCTTAATCCAAACTTACAATAGGCCAATTCTTGATGTTTATCTTATGTGATAGAGGCTAGTCTACTTGAGGCCTTAGGGAATGGTCACATGGACCCATTTTTTGATGGATCTCTCTATTGCCTTTGTGTGTGATATGTGTGGTGGGGTGTGGGGTGCGCTTAAGTTGGAGCTCTACTCTCTATACTAAGTTTTCTGTTGATGGATCTCTACTATCTTCTTGGAGTTAGCCTCGATCATAGGAATAAGCAGATTTTCATTCCCTTCAATAGATCTCTTGGCAATTCCGGTTGCTTCTTCCCTCACGTAATCTTTGAGAGCGATTGTTACCTGAGAACTCTTCTTTGTGCCTCCTCAACTCCATGGCTTCAGATGGTACTAGTTGGTGGGCTTTCATCCCCAACCTTAAGTAGCTGCCTTGGTAAGCAGCAAGTTCCTTACTCAATGATACTACTTCAATTGGCTTTTTGGTTATTCTGGGCTTTTGGAGTGCAGTTGTAGAGGATACTTTTGGTGGGGAGTGCCTATCTTTTAGAGGTAATTGTCATCCTCTCCCTTTTTTAGTTGGCCAAGGCACTTTTTATTCTCTTTAGAAGAGGTTTTTTCCCTAGTCTTTTTTTGCTTCGTTACTTTTTCAGTTTTTTCCCATGTGGCTTTGGGCATGCCTTGTATTTCAATCATGTACTTGCCCTCAAAATGAACACCATTTGGGCATGCTGAGGAGTTTTTTCAAGTGATAGAACTCAACCGCCCGAGAAGAGGAAGAAGAAGAGAATTTCAACTTCGTAGGCAGCTATCCCAAGAGACCTCAAAGATCTATCCGACGAGAGTTGGTTGAGAGAGAGAGAGAGAGAGAGAGAGAGAGAGAGAGAGAGAGAGAGAGAGAGAGAGAGAGAGAGATTCCTGGTTCTAATTGGACTTTGCGATCATCGGGTATTTTTGACATCCAATGATCAAGGAGGTGAACTGGTTGATCCTCTGCCAATATTGTGCCTTGATTTGTGAGGCCTAAAACCTCACTTGAGACCCACCCACCCACCCACCCCCCCCCCCCGGGGCAAAAAAATTCAACATTGTCTTTGCAAATGGCACAGCTCAAAAGCCACTTTAATCGAGCACATTCCTCAGTCGTCCGACTACTTACCTCACGCTCGCGAACATGCAAAACTTCTCGCGTCACCCTCCTCAAAACCTCTCCCTCTCCCTCTCTCTCTCTCTCTCTCTCAGGAGTCAGAGTGTTGCGAGCTTTACTTCGCTGTTGTCTCGATTTAAGCATTGCAATTTATTCCGCAGGTGCTGTGAAGAAGTCAAGAGTGCCAACGGAGCGAAACGAGCTGGGTGAGTGTGTGTGTGTGTGTGTGTGTGTGTGTGAGAGAGAGAGAGAGAGAGAGAGAGAGAGAGAGATGCGGCAATTGAGTGTCCAGCTGGTCTTAATTGGAACTTAGTGTGTGTGAGAGTTTTCGACAGGATAACGGTCATCAATGCTGAGAGTTCAATAAGTGGTGAAGCGCGTTTGCTCGTACATCGCCCCTAATGGATGCACTGGTTAGCCTCGATGGGCCATCACTTCTGTGAGATTTCCATGCTCAGCAGGATCTGCATTTTCCAGAACTAAGCTTGGAGAAGCCCTGCAGGTTTCGATAGGACTTGAGAGCTTGATAGATCATATCGAGTGTGTGCTCTTTGACTTTATTGATTGCCAGCAGGCTTAAGCCAAGAATTATAAAATGACTGTAATGGAGAGCAAGTTGATTGAGCATGGTGGCGGAAAAGGGTGGAATATTTGTAGGAGATTGTGGGGAGAGCAGGTAAATGCACATATTAACAGTAATCTGCATATGGGTGCTTCATCCTCAGAAGAAAGCCCTCGGGATCAGTATGATTATATGCACCCGAATCACTATCATCAACATCATGCTCATCACCTGCATGATACAAGAGATAGCCTCTTCTCCAGAGCGTTCACAAATTCTTTTCTACACCGACGACGACTAAGCTTTGAGCCTGACAAGAAGCTCTTCTTTCCATGTAAGTAATCTGGCCTCATATTTATTTCCACAAGTATGTTTTTGCATGCAATGTAAATCATTAGACCATGTGGAAGGCCAAAAATCACTACAGGATTGCTTTGAAGAGAAAGCTGAAGCTAGACTCCTGATAGGAGAAGAAGATCCTCACAAACAAGTCAAAGAGTTCTTGTGGATTCACCTTACCAATGTCCATATCCTGTTATATAAGATGTTTATGACTTATAATTGAGTCATAAATTGTATGCTACAAAAACCATCACTAGCAGCACTGCTGCCTACAGTATGCAAGGAGATCTGCCATATGTGCATACTTAGCAAGAGTGCCAACAGACCTTAGTCATGGTTTAGTCATAATTTAAGCTCAACCTTGAGCTTGAAGGTTGGATGCCATTATTGTTGTTGAACTCTTAGTTGGGATGAACATTAATGTTGGGACTGGGTTCTTTGCATTCAAATGTATCACACAGTCTTTCAATTTATTTTGGTGTATGAGATTTTTGTCAACATGTGATTATGGATGTGAACCGATAAGCTTTAAAAGATGCACTCATTAGCTGTGTCAAAGCGCTCTCTCTCTCTCTCTCTCTCTCTCTCTCTCTCTCTCCCCCCCCCCCCCCCCCCAACCCACAAATTTCCAGTGGGAAGAGGCATGCTGCATCCACCAACCTAGAGTAGGCCAGGGGAGCATGGAATTGGAAGAAGGATGATTGGCAAGCTGGACACTCTAGTGTAAGCATAGGTGAGTGACGGATCATATTGAGGCATCTCATCATCTTACGATTAAACGTACAGGCGCACCCATCAGACCAAACGGCATAACAATGAACTCGTGATGCCCTCGCTCAGTAGTCTTGTACATGTCTCGCTTTGCGATTCTTACTTGGTGGTAGCCACTCTTCAAGTCGATCTTCGAAAACACTATAAGCCCCATTGAGACGCTCCAAAATGTACTCGATGCGAGGCGGAGGGAACTTGTTCTTGACTGTCATCTTTCTGAGGGTCCTGTAATCCACACATAACCATCTTTCTTTCGAACAAACAAAATTGGAGCAAAAAAAGGACTCACACTGGGGTGTATTAAAACCCCCATCCAACAACTCAACTAGTTGGTGCTCTAGCTCCTCTTCATTAGCCTTGTTTAAATGATATGAAAATTTACTTATAGGTTGTGCTCTGACCACTAGGTCGATGACATGATCCTGAGGTCGCTGAGGAGAGAGTGTAGGAGGAAGATCATTTTGGAGAAACAAGGACCCAAACTTGGCAAACAACTCACCATATCTTTTAAGAATACCCAACGTGGGGTTGACACAGAAGACCGCCACTGGGGCTCCTTGACGTAGCTCTCTTTTTGCCTGGACATGAGAGAGAGAGAGAGAGAGAGAGAGAGAGAGAGAGAGAGAGAGAGAGAGAGAGAGAGAGAGAGAGAGAGAGAGAGAGAGAGAGAGAGAGAGAGAGAGAGAGAGAGAGAGAAATGAAACGAAATGTTATATTAACGTCTTCAAAAGGCTAGAATGACCTATGAGACCAAACTGATACAAAAGTGGTGAATCTGTTACAATGTCTGGGTACCTTAGTACTAAAGTACTAAGTGTGAAAGTAAATGTGAAAAAACTAAATACAAAGTATTAAAGAAACTTCTTAGGAGCATTCTGGGTGTCTGGCTAGAATGCTTCGAATCTTTTGTTGTAGTCTCCTCCAGTGAAGTGTGCTTCTGCATCTTGGTCGTGGTCGTCTCGATTTCCTAAGCTCAATCGCTCTGTCAATTAGGGTGCCTTCGGTATGAATGTGGGTACTCCTTTGTGTTGGCTGCTGGCCTCTTGCTTCCCCTTCCACTCCTGCTTCTCTTGATCCGAAGAAGTCTGTGATCTGCCTCTGAGGCCGTAGTGCTCTTTGTCTTCTCATTAGATTATCCCTGTGCCGATGTAGTTCCAGTAGGTACAAGCCTAAGCATCTTTGATCTTGGTATTGCATGATTCTATCTAGAGGTCCAAAACCTTCTTTAAAGAGGCAATGAAAACGCCCACGTATCTCATAGTATACTGTGCAGTGGCATATATAGTGTAATTCTGTCTCCGGCTCCATTCCGCATAACTTGCAAATTCTGCTCTCAGCTGGGATTCCCCTAAATCTGCCAAATTCAATTTCCAACTGGTGTGAGGATGTACGAATCTGACCAATAGCACATCTCAAACCATGAGACAGGTGGGTATCCATGTAACTCGGGCGAATCACAAATCCATCTTCAGATAGTTGTAGGAAGTTTTCTTTGTAGTCGGCCATCTTCGTGCCCAATTCTTGTGTAGGGTCTACCCATGTCCTCTTAGTATCCAACTGTATAAGATCCTGTCGGATGATTTTATTAATCTCCGTTCGTGTAATTGCCAATGATGGAGCCTCAAGAGAGTATTGGAAGGGGGGTAATCTTTCCATATTGAACCCGTGTCTCTAAAACCACGAGGACAGTTGCGCATACCAGCATGATGTATCCCCTTTCATTGCCAATTGGCGAGAGGATTCGAGCGCCAGTCTAGTATATCGGCCATTATTTGTATCCCACAAACCATGTATAAAGGACACTGATCTGGTAAGAGCTTCAATTTCTATCGGAGGGGCCGCTAGTTCCGCTCGGGTAATCGCGTGTGGTACGGAGGCCTTGGCTCTAATCATTCAGGAAATCATAGATACCAAAGGTCTCTCCATTGACTTCCAATTATCTTGATCCACAGATGGTCCCCAAATCTGGACCCCATAAAGCATAGCCGAAGCCACCATAGTATCAAAGAGCCAAAGTTTTGTTCGTGGTTCCTGAAACTGCACTTGTGAACACATCCTCTCCAACCCTCCCAGGGCTGCAGAGGCTCTGGATAATCTAGCATCCGCTGCTTTCTTAAGAGTAAACTTCAGTCCTGCAAATACCACCCCAAGGTATGTGTATGCATCTGTGTACTCTACTGTATCCTGGCCATATGCAAATGTAGGTGCCGATCTCCTAACCCACTGCGGTGTGGTGTTAAACACCATAACTTTGGTTTTACCCAAGTTTACCGACAGTCCACTGTCCTCCGCGAATTTATGTAATGCATCTAGCTGCCTCTGCATTCCATCTGGTGATTCTGCTATCAATACAATATCATCTGCATACAACAACAAAGGGATCCATGACCCTGCAAGTTGAGCACCTTTGTCACCTTCTCTATCAATGTAATGTGATACCTCATCTATGTACATACCAAATAAAGTAGGGGACAGTGGGCATCCCTGCTTTACTCCAACGGTGGAGTGAACAATGTCGGAATCCCCTTCTGGAGTACGTACATAACCAGTAACTGACCCGTATAAGGCCATGATCCCCCAAATAATCTCTTTGGGGACCCCTAACTCTTGCATCTTGCGCATCAATCTGGCCCTTGGTACTGTATCAAAAGCTTTCCGAAAATCCACAAAGCAGCAATACATCCTTCTCCCGTTTGCTCTTCCTTCCTCAATAATGGCTCTGAGCGTAAGAATATGATCTAAAGTGGAATAACCCCTTCTGAATCCAGCTTGTCCTGTTGCCCTTATGCCCTCATTCTCTGCCCATCTACTCAATTTTTGTTCAAGAATGGATGCGTACAGGCGGGTCACAGTGTGACCTACCATAATGGTACGGTAGTTCCCGGGTATCATAGGATCCCCTGACTTGAAAATAGGTACGATAGTAGATAATTTCCAAGATTCAGGTAATCCTTCACACATGACCGGATTAAACAGACGAGCAAGGACTTCTAAAAGTAGATCCCTGGCATGGATCAGATGTTCTGCTACTAAACCATCATGATCATATGCTCTTCTTGTCTTCATCTTATCAATGGCTTTTTCCACCATTTCCGTAGTAAAGAAAGTACTAGTAGCAGGGCATGGCTCTAGCGGATCTGGTAATGGAGGCTGTCCAGATACCATATATAATGATGTTACATATTGACCCCAGACCTCAGGAGAAGTAATCGTCGGAGGCGGTGAGTGCTCGTTAAATAAGCGCCAGGCCTCATGTGAGTCCTGACTCAAGAAGAGCTGATATAAATCCTTCTCCAGTTTGGCTAAAAATGCCCTTTTCTTGCGACGTACTATACGCCGAAGAGCAATCCGAGACTGCTTATATGTGATGATCCCAAGTGTAAGCTCTTTCTGGACTTGGGTTCTCGTCTCTCTGCATTCCTCGTCATACCAACTGTTTTGAGGCATGTTCCCAGATCCTCTCTTCTGATCAGGTTGAGTATGTGGGTATGCCTCTTGTGCTGCTCCATGTAGTATCTCTGTTAATTGAGAAGTAATCTCCTCTACAGTATATACTGGCTCGGCTGTCCACATCCTATTATAGATCTTTTCCACATAGACTGAATCAGTTTCTGGCGTGAAAGTATATCTTGTGTGTGTCTTCTTCCTTTGTACTTGAGGGGCATTGTATTGGAAGGAGATTGATAAGGTCAATAGAGCATGATCCACTGCAATCCCAACCGGTCTGGGTCCCACCTTAAATTCCTTGATACTAGAAATAAAGCTTGGTGAAGTCATGACATAATCCACTGTACTGGCCCCATGCCTGTGCGGGAAGCATGTGAATCCCCCAGATAACGGGAAATTCTCTAGAACATTAAGTATGGCCAAACCATGTATAGTTGCCATCTCCATGAGATGTCTCCCATATTCAGTGTGTTCTTTATCCTGTGAGTTTCTAGTAAGCCCCCTCTGTGATAAATCCACTTCTGTGAGCATTTCCTCAGAAGTATCATAGAATACTGCTTGAGTGCTGGCCGTTCTAGCATTAAAGTCTCCTAAGAGAATGATGTCTCCATCTCTAGAGAACTCCCATATATCATTACTCAATATGGAGAAAGGGGATTGTCCTTTAGGTGAGGAGTAGACTGAGGTACTCGGAGGGAAGTAGCATATAGCGATATATAGAAATCTACCTATCTCGGCTCTCATTCTCACCCACATATACCTTGCTTGCTCATCTTTCCTGATAATTTGTAGTAGTGGTTTCCTTAAATAAGATTGCTACTCCTCCTGAACCCCGGCTACCCTGTAGAGATCTCTTGTCTAGTCGACTAGCTGTTTCCCATAAATAACCCTTCACATGTGGCATACGCTGTCCCGGTATCTGGTGTGTCTCTGAGTAGAAAACTATGTCTCTGTCCCTAAAGCTGTCTTCAAAGGCACCTACATCTAGTCTATATGATCCATTACAATTCCACGCCGCTATCCGGAGCGTCGCCCCATAGGTCTCGCACCGTCATGCTGAGCGCTTTTCTAGAACCACTACTTTCCCTCCTCTATAAAAGGCGATTTTCCCCTTTTCTCTTGCTGCCCTGATCTCTGGCATCAACTCTTGCATGTGTGTCACTTGTGCCAATGTAAGGTCATCTCCCAGGAAAATACCGGTTTTCTTAAGAGTTGGCCTCTTTTTTAGAAATTCTTTCCTTATTTCTATATTCGGGAACCGGAGAATAAGTGCCCTATCCTTTACGTTTCCCTTCTCATCGATTCCTTTCTTGCCCACTCTCCATGCACTTGTGTGAGTAGGCTCTGTGATGCCCATGCGTTGTAGCAGTTCCTTCACTTCTTCATCTACATTCTCTTTGTCTTTGACTCCTGTGACCCGCACATGCAGAGCCCGAGTCTTCCTTTTCTGCTCTTCCTCAATGGTCATATTAATAATGGTAGAAGTAGGTGTGGTCTCGAGCATTTGGGCCTTCCCTTTCTTCGCATCCTCAATCCATTTCTCTGCTTCCTCAACCTTTTCTTGTGTCTTCACAAGACGTTCCGCCCATGAAGATGCCGTTTTCAATTTTTGTTCATCTCCTTCCCGTAGAGTTTTCATCTGATCCTTCATGTCCTCGAGCTCCTTCAGCACCGAAGGTTGGTCGTCTCCCTTCTCCTTAGTTGCAGATTTGCAAGCCGCAAGTTCTCCTTTTAGCTCCTCGATTATTGCATCCTTTTCCCCCATGTGTTTTTCCATATTCGTTCTCCATGCTTCAAAACTTGCTACTGCCTCATCAAGTTTCTTTTGCATAACGCATTCTGCTACATTTACTTCGGCCTTGATTAGGTTTCGTAATTCCGTTTTCAAGCTCTGAATCTCCTCATTCTGTATCCCCCGGATCTCTCTCCTTAGTTCTCTCATCATGTCTCCATACATGGAGTTCCTGTAGCTCTCAGCGCTCGCGTGCATTTCCTTCCTGATGTCATCTCTCATGTAGTTTAGCTCTGATTTGAGCATCACTTGGACCTTCTCCATCATTAGTTCATCATGTATCTTGGACGTTTTCCCCACTTGTAATGATCCTGGTGATAGTACAGTATCTCTGTTTCTCCGCTTAAATGTAGCTGTTGTCTTTTTTGGGGTGGTGTAGCTATCTACACCCGGCCCTTCCCCTTCGGTAGGCGGATCCATCGAACCCGACCCGCAAATGTGGCGACCCCTGCTACAAGCTGATGGAGAATGGAGATCGTATTAAGACTTTTCAGACTGACGCGCGCGTGAAGGAGCAGCAATTGACGTGCGCGTGAAACCACTCTCGCCTCGAACGAGGTTGGGTTGCGACACATTATCTTTGATGAAAAGCGTGAGCTTATCCCAATCTATAATGGGCTTAAACGCGTAAAACCACTTAATGCCCAAGATGATATCACACCGCGAGATTAGAGACCACAAAACGACGAGTGAATTGTGTTTGTTGAATGACCAAGTCGACATCATTACATCTTGAAAGATCGAAGCATCCATGTTTCTAGAGAACCCCTGCATCAGAACGGTGGGAATAGGAGATGTGTGAAGACGTGCACGTTTCACAAGAGACTCACGAATGCCATCTTGAGAACTTCCAGAATCAAACAACACAATGACCCTTTGACTATTAACATGTCCATAGCATTTTATTAGTTCCTCATCATCAAAATTCTCCTCCTGCGTAGCTTCTTGCTCTACCTCGCTCATAGCATTCACTGGAGGGACAGGGTTAAAAGTTGAAGCAGTAGCGGGTTCATTTTTAGATTCTTTCTTAGGACAATCCTCTTTCATGTGACCTGTTGTGTGACAACGAAATTACCTACGTTCCTTTGCATACAGTGCCTATTCTTTTTACTTGATCGACCACCTATAATTTGTTGAGCAATTTTCTCATCAGATGTGAGTTTAGGTTTATCAGATTTTTCTTTATCTTTTTTTTTTAAACTCTTAGATTGAGATGTAGATGGAGAATTAGTTTGAGAAGAACAGTTTGGAGAGGAGGCAAGAAGCGAGTCTTTAGATCCTCCTCGAACTCCCAACTAAGCTCGAGAGGGGGAATGAGGAGAGACTCGGAATGGGCTACCTTGTGGGCGTCCTCCTTTGCCATCCACTCATCCTTCCAAGTGATAGCATCACCCGTGAGATGCATGAAAGCCAAGAGAACTTTGTTATATCAGACTTTCTAACAACCGCGAAATGAGATGTAAATAGATGCAACCAAGAATAGATGACAATCGCATCCATCTTACCATCATACTTACTTAATGTAATCTTCTTGGGAATTCATTCGTTGATGGTTTGTGTAGCATTGGCCGCCTTTGCAATTACCTTGGCAAGCTTGTCATAATCCAGCTCCGATGATGAGGAATCTTATCAAACTACGAGAGAGGTGATGAGATCATGCTTGACTGCCCTCTCTTGCCATCAAGCCTCAGCTTTTGGCCGCCAATCGACGTTCCTCTCGCTCCGCCGTGTCAATATGCTCTTGTTGCCGTGTCTCATCTTGCCACATCATCATCCGCATCATGGAATCCATGGGATTGGGTGGCAAGGGTGGAGGGGTAGGTGAACGATTTGGTGGAGTATGGGCAAGGTTCCTTGGAGGATCCAAAGGAGGAACTTGCTCGCCTTCTGGATTGTGAGAGGTTTGCATACCGCTACGAGTCTTGACCATGCAAGGATTTCCGCCCTTGTGCTTAAGGAAGGTCGTAGACTTATCTTTGGGGGACAGCTATCTACCCCCTCATCGGCACATCCCGCATGTAACACCCGGTATATGATTGGTTTCAATTTTCTGACACTCAAGGAGCACGATCCTATGTGCAATGGCAAGCTTGGTGTTCCAAAAGTAGGAGTGTCTAGAAACACTGCAAAACACAACCTCAAACATGAGAGAAAAAAAACTTTTTGGGGATTAGCGGATTAGTGCAATATCTTTAAAGCTCTGATATCAATGTCAGGTGTAGCGGAATTGAAATGGTTGACAAGATCTAGACTTTACAATTCCTCAAATCTTCACTTCTTTCCTTGCTTGAATATGTGCTACTTAACACGAATGATGGTTCCTTTTAGAGAGAGAGAGAGAGAGAGAGAGAGAGAGAGAGAGAGACCCAATGGGGTCCCAACCAACCCTCTCAAGAAACCCCAACACCGTTGCCGATTTGGTATTTTCTTTTGATTGTGTAAATGGAATGTACACAAGTGCAATACCTCAAATGCAAACTCTATTAAATAGAGAATGTCGTTGCTTAACTCTTCAAAATGAAGCACCTATGGGGCTGATTTGATGCACCTTTGGATCCGTCTCGATGAGGGGTATCTGATGGCCACCAAGAGGTAGATCTTTGGCTGATTTGTGCTCCCGATGTGAGAGGAATGAATGGCTAAAGGTGGGCTGCAAAAACGCAGATCTGTTGCGTTTTAGATCTGGCCGCAGAAACGCAGCGCGTTAAGCAGGTCTGTAAACGCAGCTGATGATGGACAGTGACTGGAGCACTCGATGTGGCAAGGGAATGGCCAAGAAGAGGCTCGATGGGCTACTGAAGGTCCGGATGGAGATTAGCGTTAGCGGATCCGAAACGTTTCCGCCGGTGAGGGAAAGGGCTGAAAAGTGAAAATGCTGGGGCTGCTGGGCTGATCCGGTGCAGTGTTTACAAATGCCAAGGCTACTACTGAAGACAGGAAAGGCTGGGCTGAAGTGGCCCTCCACAAATCTGATGAAAAAACTCTAAGGTAGCTGCTTCTTTTATACTGACTTTTGAGGTACCAAGTCGGGAAAATTGTGCTAGGTCGATAATTTGTGCAAATGTGCACACATGTGAGTTTTAGGCGATAACTCATTGATCTATGAACCATTGGACAAAAGAACTGGACGGACACGTCTGCCTAGCCTGCCCACCAAAGTGTAAGAACGTCTGTCAAAGTGTGTACAAACAATTTATGCAAGCGTGTTCCAAAATTGGAAAACCTTATCTAATGGACTCGTCTGGACATGTAGGTCCTGCAAGGAGGCTCACAAAATTGCTGGTAATAATTTTCTTAGGATTCTAGACACTCCTATCTAGAGATATGTATAGAATTGGCTCTAGAGGTCAAAAATGAGATCGGTGAAATCTATAACATAGTGGTTTTAGTACTGGCCATTTACTATGTCCATAAAGAAAGAGAAAATGTGGTTCTCAAGGTTTCATTTCATTGCATTTGGAAGTTCAGCGATGGGGTATTTAAAAATGTGCAAATTCTCTTGTGGCTTGCTCATCATGTATCTCTTGGCAGCCTCCTGGTTTCATCACTTGTTGTATCTGGACCAATCCACTGCTATAGTTAGTTATTGTACATCTATATTATATTATGCGTTGAGCAATGTGCATTTGAGGTGCTTTCATTGTAAGACTTTTGAGAGAGAGAGAGAGAGAGAGAGAGAGAGAGGTTTCTCAATTTTGTATCAGATGAGCCTGGAAAGCAAGCAACCAGTGCGGTCAGGATAAAGAATGTATGCCGCTCAAACATTGCATTCAAGGTATAACTTTTTGGCCTTGTGAGCACCCTAATATGATGTCTTCGATAGAGTTTCCTTTTTGTCATATGTAATTGTAGTATATATTTGATGTGCAGTGCCTCATTTTAATATAAAAGTAATAATTTTCTCCATATTCCAGATGAATTTCTTGCAAGATGCCAGTGGATGACTATTTTAATTTAAAACATTTTCTTGTTTCATTTTAGCACCTGTCTCTCTGTAACTTATTTATAAACCTTTTTCTCATGGTAATTAAAAATATGTTGTAGGTGATATTGCACTTTTTTTCTCCTCTGAATCTTCTTTCTTCCTTAGTAATTGCACTATTACCTATCTTTGAAGGCAATCATGAGTTCCTTCCTCTTTTGGTTTTTTGGAGATTATCATCACTGAGCTTTTGGGCTGGCAGTTTATATTTGTAGCAGCTAATCATTGAAGTTACTTTTTTTTGTAGTTTCTGACAACAGCTCCCAAGAGCTGTTTTATGCGGCCTCCCTGTGGAGTGTTGCTGCCAGGAGAGTCCATTGTAGCCACTGGTAACTTTCAAAGTTCACATGCTGAGTGTGTGGGATGGTCGAGTTTGTTTTGTGTGCTTGGTAGCTTCTGTATGGTGTGATCCACATGCATAAGAAAGAGGACCAGCTAGCCAGTTTTTGGCTTTCTAAAACAAGCCTTAGTTAAAAAGGGAGATATGCGTACATTGGCGTACTCAGAGGAAGTGTCTAGAGAAAGTAGCTGCACCATGTGTACTTCCCTAGAACTACCTTTGCATGTGGACCATTGAAATCTTCTAGTTTGTAGATGTGTCTCTTCATTTAAGAGCCTCATAAGACTTTTTTTTTTTTTTTGTGGTTTTACAATGCCAACGTCACCCTTCACCTTGTTAGGCTTGGCATGGCTCATGATTGTTACCTGCACGGAAAGGAGATTTTGAGAGTCCCTGGTTGATTTCTGTAAACATGGCAACAATTGACCTTCTTTTTGCAGTAGTAAAACGAATACATCGGCCTCAGCGAGCTCGCACAAAACAGACCAAAGACAAGTTCAAGATCATTAGCTTGAAGATGATTGCAGGGGTTGAGTTTACCCCGGAACTGGTATGCATCTATCCACTGCGTTTTTCTTCACTGCGATTTTCTGTCGCCTATGCTTTAGCCAATTCTGACCTTATCCATTGGTAATAGTTTGATGAGCAGAGAGATCGTGTCGTCGTGGAGCAAGTACTTCGTGTTCACTTCCTAGATCCTGATGATCCAACATCTGTAAGCTAATTACCTTGGCCACTGTTTCTGTAGTCCATGTGTAGGGCTTGTGGGGCAAGCCTAGTCTTAGTCCTAGTTGGCTTATAAACCTACCCCATATCTACCTTTCTTTTTTTTCTTTAAAGAATCAATGATGTAACAAGCTTTTGTTGTGTACATTCAGGAACTGGAGAAGCTCAAATTACGCATAGCAGAAGCAGATGCTGCAAATGAGGCGTGTAGAAAATCTGTAGAGAATGTGCCAACACGAATAATAGGACCAGGGAATGTTTTAGAGGAATGGGTAAGAGCTCTTTACTTTTCATTTTATCAGTTCAATCTAGTATCTGAAATGGAATGGATCCCGACGACCAAACAGCTATGAGGGATGGGCCGGGGGAATTCACTTAGGGTTATTGTATGGTAACATATGAGTGTAAGGGAGGGGGTTTATACAAGGGACAAATGGTGCATTTACTAAAATGGTCCCTTATCGAGGGCTAAAATGGGGAATTTCATGCACACAGGTGACAACCCTTTATATTACTAGTGAGTTTCATAGGGAGATTTTTGTGAGGGATTCACTTAGGTTTATTGTATGGTAACACATGAGTGTAAGGAAGGGGGGTTATATAAGGGAGAAATGGTGCTTTCTACAAAGAACGGTCCCTCATATAGGGGTAAAAAAGGGGCATTTCAAGCACCCCAGTGCGGTCAGGATAAAGAATGTATCCTTATTATTAATTGTGAATCCCCTAGAAGGATGTGTGGCTACATGCACACAAATGAAAATCCTTTATATTACTAGTGAGTTTCATAGGGAGATTTTTGTGGGGGATTCACTTGGGTTTATTGTATGATAACACATGAGTGTAAGGGAGGGGGGTTATATAAGGGAGAAATGGTGCATTCTACAAAGAACGGTCCCTCATATAGGGGTAAAAAAGGGGCATTTCAAGTACCCTGGTGACTACCCCTTATTATTACTAGTGAATCCCCTAGAAGGATGTGTGGCTATTGTATCGTTGAGAAAGCATATGTGACACTCTTTTTTGTTTTTGATTGCAGAATAAAATGAAGCTGGCAAGACAAATGGGTAAAGAAGATCTCAAATAAGGGTGAATATATTTAGCTGAAGGCAGGCTGCCCCCACCATTCCCTTCAAAAAGTTGTACATACATATGTGTGTTTAACCAAGGGGTGCATGTGAGCAGCTTAATAATCTTCTTGGTGTATGCTTGAAGTTAGTGCCCTATTCATGTATCAATTCTGTGTAATCAGTGCATATAGTCAACACACATCTGGCTGTTGGCAAAGCCACAAAGCTTGGTGAACACTCCATTCTTTGCTTTATATTGTGTAATAAAAAGCCAATAAGTTCTCTCTCTCTCTCTCTCTCTCTCTCTCTCTCTCTCTCTCTCTCTCTTCCGGTCTTGGGTTCAAGACTCGTTAGATAGATCTTTGAGGTCTCTTGGGTTTGTTCCTGCCATGGCAAAAATTTTCCTCTCCTTCTTTTCTTTATTCTCAACCCCAAATAATTGGCTCCCAAACAAACTTTTTGGGTCCAAATCCCAACCACACTTGGAAGTCCTTACCTATGTTTGAGGTGACAAGGTTGTAGTCAAATTTATGACTCTTATCCTTTGAGTTGACATCCAATTAGCGTGCACACCTCGATCATTGTAGTAATGGCATAAAATTCTATATAAAACATTTAGAGGGCTCCCCTAGAGGCCCTATAAGCTAAAGACCCTCTAAATTACAAGCAGTACCTTTTTTCTATTGAAAAAAGGTGTGGCCCCATAGAAAGGTATAGTTAAATTCAAGTTTCAAATGAAGAGAGAGGGGAATCCTTTATAAGAAGTCAAAAGGTATATTGAATTGCAATAATAATCAATGGAGGGTCTTTTTTTTTTTGTACAAGCCGGTCAAAGCACCTTCTAGAGATGGTATTTTAGTTTATGGGCACAATTCTATGAAATGCTTTAAGTGTGCGAGCGAGAGTGTGTGTTTGTGTGTATACCAATGGAGAAGAGAGAAGAAGAGGAGACAACTCACTATAAATATGTGAGCCCCCTTATTCAATTTTGTGCATAAAAGAACAAGTGTAGTGAATGGGCGCTTGGCCTAACCGACCACATTGGGCTTTACCTCAACAACCTCCCACGTAAAGGCCAATGTGGTCGTGGGGGAGAAAACAAAAGGAAACGGTATAGAACTTGTATAAGGTAATCATCAAGTATGACTTAAGCCAACGTCACTGGCTCATTGAATCCATGTGCAGCCAACTCAAACTGTAGAGGAAGTATAGAGCGATCAACCACATACTTCTCACTAAAGCCGCACACATCTCGTAGATATCTCACCATGCATTGCAAAGTGCCCCTACGCTTAAGGCTAATATCAGCCATTGCATGGTTGATGGTTCCCATTGCAAATGCACTTGCCGTTAATGCAATCTCGGGTCTCGAGATCAATATCTCATACATAAGATTCTCGAATGTTGATGCAATCCTTGGCAATCATACCATCTCAGTCAAATCTGGCTCAGAACTCCACTCATGGAAATCATCCTGAAACTTATACTCCAATCCTTGGAATCCATCCTCGTGTCTCTCACATATCACATGCGTACCAAAAGCATATGTCTATCATGAACCCTGTGTGTCAAGAGTAATGTCCAGCTTCAACTCACACACATCAATCTCTGTCCTAAGCATATCCATGAATGACTGAATCGCGACTGAATTATCAGTACTCAAGTC
Source organism: Adiantum capillus-veneris (assembly GCF_014529385.1). Classification (NCBI taxonomy): domain Eukaryota; kingdom Viridiplantae; phylum Streptophyta; class Polypodiopsida; order Polypodiales; family Pteridaceae; genus Adiantum; species Adiantum capillus-veneris. Next base: position 108,829,297 of record NC_140938.1, on the reverse strand, counting down.
ATCCATATCCGTCATCGTATCCACGAATGTCAAACCCTGTTGCACAAGTGTTTGCACAACTAGCTCAACATGTGCACTAACTAGAGCATCATGCAGCCTATCCGCAAAGGAGATACGCATCATCTCTCTGCATGGTTGTGTACTCACAAAGATTATGCCTTTTCAAACGTGACATACTCGCATCGCATGAATCGTGCCAACACTAACACCTCTCGCTATGACTAGTTGTTCATGATGCAATCTGAAAGAGTGCTCGTCCAACACTACCTAACATCAGTTGTCTCGTAACTAGCTCACAGAGATCAATCTCTGTGTCAAACCTAGCATATGGCATACATCTCGCAGCAGATATGATACAACACTTTGCCACGATAAGTCTAACATCTCTAGTGGAGTTTCAACAAGTTCAGTTCACTTACCCTTTGAGGCCGGACACTGTTATATTCAGCAATCTAAGCTTCACTCGTCATGCTGGGAAGGTTCTTTATACTCCTCTCTCTTGTTCATTTCAAATGACATGGGCTATTTATATGTCTCAAGATGGATTTTTTAGGGTGGGCCAGTCATGTTCATGGTTTTCTCCTTAGGGACTGGATGCGTTACCATGTAGAGCTGCAGGGATGTATTTGTTGGGGTGTCATTTTTTTGATGCATCGGGTTCATGTGTGCATGCATCCAACCAGTCAAGACACATGGGCACGTGCTTACATATGTGCGGTGTGCATGAATGCATGCTTGTCCCAATGCATGTGTGCATGTGCGTGCACACACACACACAGGCATATAAACTCAATTCCTTGTGCCATATACACACCTCCATACACATTTCTTAAAGCATTCTTCTGCTAGACACACACGTCCAAGCATACCACTAGCGTATGTGCTAAACCACTTAGGATTCAATGTGACGTGAAACCTAGCACTCGCATCTAGTATCCAATGTGAAGGTAATGTGTCGTCAAAAACTGACATAAGAAATTCAGGAGTAAACAATGAAGCAAACTCAAAATCTTTGTCATGTGTAGCCGCATACGCTACATCCACTCCCACATCAGTCAAAGTGATAGCATCTCTCATGCGCTATCTCCTGCGCTCTCTCATCCGTCGAAAGCAATGCATGCGTACATGCCATGTATGACCACAATGCCAACAGACAATATATATGTGTCTGTGAGATTGTCCTCTGATTGTAGACATCCCTCTAGACTCATTTGTGTCAAAAGCATTCCACAATCTCTACCATAAATCTCTAGTTGTACATGCATCCAAACTAATGCGGTAGATAGACTCACCAAGGTGTAATATGATCGTCGAACGTGCAAGCTCATTCAAATCCTCCCACTCATCATCACTCATAGACTCTGGCTTAGCATCCATGCCCTATAGTGGCAACACTTCGCCCAACTGAGTCAATGCATTATGCATACCTATTCTCCAATGCTTGAAGTTTGAACCATCAAACTTTGTATGGAAAATTGTAAACTTTGACAATGATATACTAGCCAAATCCATGGCGATAGCCGGTGAACAAGATGAAGCACAGACCGTCAATTGCATTGTTATCAAGATTAAGGAATGAAATTGAGAGCCTTGAAATCAGGAAACATGTATCTTTGATCTTGTGGATATAAGAGAGTGTTGAATGCATTGGCTACATCAAAATTCTTATTTGTAAAAGTTGTAATCAAAACTGCCAAGGTGCTTCTCTAAGTGCATTTGAGTGTTGTTGCTAAAAAACATGTAATCACTTATACACACAAAAACTTTTATGATTGTTTAACATACAAGGCACCTGTGAATGAAAGTCTTTTGGATCATTTTCCCTTTCTTGGAACCTTGGTCTTTTCTTCTGAAGATTCACATCAGCTGCAAGGTGCCAAGAAACTGCTTATCACCTACCCAACTCTATTTAAAAATGCTCTCTTCAAGATTCTGGTCTCTTGGGCTACGAAAGAACTAAACCAAGGCATCATCAAGAAAGGGATTGACTCTGGAAAAGATTTAGCAAAAAAATCCAAACTCCAATCAAGATAGTGGGTCCAATGCTCAAAAAGGCTAACAACCATTCAATCTCAGACTACAAATCTAGATTTTAAGAGCTAGGCTAGAAGAAATGCAAGGTAAGGCCTCAAAACAAGATCACACTGAGTGGCTAATGATCAAACAGACCTTGCACAAAAGGGAAATGGAGAGGACTAATCTCCTTAGGATTCAAATCCAAGGAGAGGTGCATCAAGATTGAGGAAGATAGCAAAAACACGCTACTCAAAGTGATCAAATTAAGAAAACGAAAGACTACCATCTCTTTCCTGATTGATAACCAAGGAGTTTTGATCAACAATCTTGATCATATGGGCAAAGTCATGCTAGGTCATCTTAGCCAGATTATTGGTAGAAAAGACTCCCCCTCTTCCTTAATCAGAGAAGCCAGGAGGAAAATTTTCACGACTACCCCAACACTAGTTGACTCAGCCCGAGCGAACTACTTGGAAAGGCCCTTTACCTTGGAAGAATGCTTGACAACTCTCAAAAAGTCGGCCAAGAATAATTTGCCAGGTTGGGATGGGATCATAGCCAAATTTTGTCAAAAGTTTTGGGAGGTTCTGGGCCTGTCTTTCTTGCAAATGGTTAACAACGCCTTTACTAAAGGTACACTTGAATCTCGGGTGAAGAAAGAAATAATTAAACTCATCCCCAAGCAATTGACTCGCTCCTAGCTCAAACACTGGAGATCAATACCCATGATGACAGTGGTTTACAAGGTACTGGCTAATCTCATTGCTGAAAGAATTTCCCCAGTGTTGGTTGATGTGATCTCTCCTCACCAACATGGGTTTATTAAAGGTAGGTCAAATTATGACAACACATTGGCGGCCATGATAGGTATGGAATATGCCAAGTTCAGGAAGCAAGATTGTATCCTGCTATAACTGGACCTTGATAAGGCATATGATAGGACTACATTGTCATTTGTGCAAGAAACGTTGTAGGCTCTAGGGTTTGGACCATGAATCTATCAAGCTGTCAGTACTCTTGGGGAAGGGAGCTCCTCCGAGCTTCTTTTCAACTCCAAAATAGCTGGTTGCTTTTATGTCAAGAGATCAATTTGTACAGGGTTCCCTTTAGATCTGCTTTGGTTTGCCGTCTGCACCAACCCTCTTATTACAATGTTTAAACAAGCTGTTGCTAAAGAAGAGATTCAAGGGTTGCAATTCCAAAATGGCAAGCAACTGCTTATCAAGATGTTCTCGCAGACGACTCGCTTCTTTTCCTTCAATCGGATGGACACAATGTTTGTGTGCGTCTGTCGCACGTGTCAATGCAAGGTACTTGCCGATACACTGTGTGCGAGCCACAAATGGCTCCAAGCACACAACTAGACTAATCTAGCAAGCTCAAGAGAGAAAGGGTGTGTCACTCACCGTCCTACACTCGCCTTCGTGGAGGATTCCTCGCCTCGAAGAAGAAGGAGTCGTCATTGCGCCGTGCTCAACTGCTTCACCGCCGTCGCGTGCCGTCATCGCAATGGTCTCTCTCTCTCTCTCTCTCTCTCTCTCTCTCTCTCTCTCTCTCTCTCTCTCTCTCTCTCTCTCTCTCTCTGAGACACACACACACAAGGAGATGAAAAAGAAGAAGATGGAGATGGAGCAAGAGCACTCTTCAATTACGCAAATGAAAGACTGAATGATTTTTAGGTTTAGGTGACTTTTATATGAGCTCGCCCCATTCACACTTGGGCGCCCATCCTTAGACAACTAACCCTTGAATGTTCCTGTTAGAGTGCGCCTCTCATCGGCGATCACTCTTACCCTTTTCCTATTGGACTGACAAACCCAGCCCATGACTACTAGAAGTGGATGCCAGTGGTTAACATGCCTCCCTTCCTGATGTAGATTCTGTCCTCGAAATATAACAGTGCAGCATCGGGATCCACGATAGAAGTACCTGTGTCAGAAGAAAAACAACATTATGAAAGCTCAAAGGCAGCATGTACATGTGTGCAATGAGTGAGATGCATACATGATATTCTAGGAAATGCAAAAACAAATTCATAAATTGTAACGTTGCCAACTAGAACAAGCGTAGTACCTAAATAAAATGCAATTGAGTGAGGGTCTATTAGGTCGACTCTAAGAGAAGTACACAAGATCTAGGGCTAAAGTAAGTACTAGATTGACCAACGTTAATTAAAAAATGTTGACTAAAGAGTAGTTAACTTTAGGAATGCTCGTCGGGGTCTAAGGACTAGTGGTCTTGTCACTTATACCACTTAAGTGTGATCCACATAAAATACAAAAAAGTTTGTGCTATTTACTTTCTCTTTTTTTTTCTTTTTGTTTGTTTTCTTTTTTGTTGTTGTCATAGTTGCTACAAGTAGCTGAGGGACTCGAGGTCTCAAATACCAGCAGCTGGGTCTCAAATACTAGCTTGAGCATAAACTAGCCGGGAGACTCGAGGTCTCAAATACCAGCTTAACACATGGGCTTCCATAACACAAGTCACACTTAGGTGGAATAAAGTAGATAGAACTATATCCTCATAGCCTAAAACATTACTAAAGTTACTACAATTAATAGACTATTTAGGAATTAAAGTCAGCAATTAAGTGGCCTAGTTTAGCTTAAGGTCCTGATACCTACTTAACGCCAGCTAATAGACCAAACTCAAAGAGAATAACAAGGTACTAGAAGTTTGAAAAAATTATAGCATTTAAATTGACAATGTCACAACTTCAATAATTTTATGCATTTTTAGAATTCAAATGACAAAATGCAAACATGTAAATGTGGAAGCATAGATAAAAGAAAGTAGTACACTTGATATAATGGAGAACATCCATTGTAACATGTAAACATCCATTGTTGTTGTCTTTCAAAGGCATTCTTATGTAGTCACAAATTGCATAATAGTCACGACCAAACATCCACCTTCCAGAGGCACATCAGTGGGAAAAGTACCAACACTTATTGAACACAATTAAAAAACATAAGGAACCCTAACCTAATTATTTACACCCCCCCTAAAGATTCAAGAGAATAGGATATTGTAGAGATTGGGGGAAAACCCTAAGGCTAAATCCCTATCCTTGTCGTCGACAAAAACAAAGTCATCATCCGTGAGACCATATGTGTCATCCGTGTAATCATGTATATCTTCTTCTTCATCAAAGGCACCAATGTTTATTAAGAAGGTCACTAGATGCCTATAGTCATCTTGGTCAAAAGGGTAGGTTTGTGCAATGGGAGAAACACTCTCTACTAAGTATGGATCAGTCGTGGTCAAGAGACGTATCAGCCATTCTAACTCCTCGAAATTCCTCTCACATGCTAGCATACCTACCAAATCCCATTCATAGGCAAGCACCGGAAAGACCATGTGAAACACTTTTGAAAAGCTTGGGTGTTGTGGTTGTGGAGCATAGGTAGTTGAAACAATGGGAGGGGTAGGGACTACATGAGTACGAGGACCTATAGGTATATACGATTGGTACACACTTGTAGGTACTGTTGCAGGCATTGAGCTACCATGTAGGGGTGCTTTACTAACAAATGAGGTCCATGGCGTGTTTCTTGTCATGTCCATCATTGGGGTAGGCATGGTAGCCATGGCGTCATCAAGGGAAAGATGAGCTAGATTTGGAAAAGTAAAGCTATCACTGGTGGGCTCAGATTGCACTAAGACCCCTGGCGAAACAACATATGGGGGATCCATCGGACTTACCGAGGGAGTCTCCATTTGCGATAAGACAGGTTGTTTAGCCTTCCCTGTATCCAAGAATCTAATGAGACCTGTTGAAGGCATGTGGATCCCCTTGTTCTGTCTCTCTAGCTCAATAACCCTATGGATGACCTCACAAACTCTTTGTTGTTGATCCTCCACACTAGTAGCACCCGTTGTGGATTGTAGGACATCTAACCAACCCACGTGATAGGTGTGACTGTGTATAGGTCGGCTAGAGTTTCCATTTGTAGTTCGTACTCCCAGATCTCATTTAGGAACGCTCCATCTAGGCTTGAGGTGCTAGGGGTGTCCTTTGAACTAGATGCAATGTGGCTCTCTATGGGTTGACCCTTAGTGGTTTCTAAGTCAGGAGCACGCGATTTCTCTCCTAGCAAAGATATTTACATAAGAGCTTTTGCTTTTAACTCTCTTTGTTGCCCCACCTTGCGTAAGCTCTCAATTTCCTTTTCCCTAGCCGCAATGCTATATCACTCAACCTCTTGCACTTTGGCAAGGCTTCTACCATCAGGTAATATAACCTCGGAGGAAAATAGCTCTAAAGAGTCAGGGGGTGTAGTGAATGGAGTATTCGCGTGCACACTCTCTAAGAGCATAGGGTCTACGTTGGTCATGAATGGCAAATTTACTTTCCCACCCCCTCATTTACATCGTTGTTCGGAGCGAGTGGCTCTACTAAAGGTTTCCTTCAAGCGGCTAAGCACGCTCGGTCCGGACCGTGGACCCATGGCATGCATGTCTTGGCTTGAGATATTGAGGTTAGGCATTGGGAAACCCTCCATGATGTCGTAGTCAAAGGAAGTCACTAGCCGCTATGTTTGGGTCTTGGTTTGTACTACCTTGGGTCCCCGCCGAGGGCCCGGAACCTAAGATAGGTTGATATTGAGAGCTCGCGTGAGTCAAAATTCTCTCTAGTTGCTCAGCCTCTAGCACACGACCAAAGCGCAGATGCATGTGCCTTTGGTACCCTACAAGGATCGGTGAATAACCTCAAGGGTTAACCGCTTACTTTTTTACGCGTCAGTTTTCACTCGTTTTTTTATGTTTTTTAATGATCGGTTTTTGGATTAGAGTGTGTGATAGCTTGAAACGAGCATATTGCTTAGGGAATCGTGGTGTGATTTACAACATAGCGTTCGGTTACCCGAAGCTCCGTTGGTCCTCAAAAAGGTCGATTTTTACCTACGCATGAGGCTTAAATACGTAATTTTAAAGGGGGACTGAGGCCTGAGCTTGAGCGTGGGCTTGGGCTTGGGTTTGGGGGATATTACCGATCCCGGTCCTACCTTTAAAATTTTTAATATATATATATATATATATGGATAAGGTCGCCACGGCCGCGCTGTGCGCGCGAGCACACACACCTCTAACCTACCTACTTACAACTAATAGAGCTATTGTTACACACTAACACACTACTACAGTAACTCATTAGCTAACAGAACTACTTACTGTACTTTGCACATAACTAACATTATGGATCTACTACCTTAATCCTAACACTTTATCACAGAGAAAACACCTTATGAATAGAAAAAACACAGTACCTTTCAATACCTTATTAAAAAACCAATACACAGCAGCAAAACAAACTTCTTCTCAACACACACACCTTCCTTTTCTACCTTTCCTACATTTCAAAATGCACCACAAAGTAAGATAGAGTGCTACTCGAGCTTAATGCAGGGCATTCCCCAGTAAAGGCGCCAAAAACATGCGTGTCTGTCACACGTGTCAATGCGAGGGACTTACCGATACACTGTGTGCGAGCCACAAATGGCTCTAAGCACACAACTAGATTAATCTAGAAAGCTCAAGAGAGCAAGGGTGTGTCAATCACTGTCCTACGCTCGTCTTCGTGGAGGATTCCTCGTCGCGAAGAAGGAGCCGCCAATGCGCCGTGCTCAACCGCTTCACCACCGCCGTGCCATCGTTGCAATGCTCTCTCTCTCTCTCTCTCTCTCTCTCTCTCTCTCTCTCTCTCTCTCTCTCTCACGCATACACACACACAAGGAGATGAAGAAGAATAAGATGGAGATGGAGCAAGATCACCCTTCAATTGCACAAATGAAAGAATGAATGATTTTTAGGTTTAGGTAACTTTTATATGAGCTCATCCCATTCACACTTGGGCGCCCATACTTAGCCAACTAATCCTTGAATGCTGTTAGAGTGCGCCTCTCATTGGCGATCACTCTTACCCTTTTCCTATTGGACCGACAAGCTCGGCCCATGACTACTAGAAGTGGACACCAGTGGTTAACAATGTTAGGAAAGCCTTGGAGATTGTCTAGGTGTTTTGCATAGCTTCAGGGTCTCAATGCAGCATAGAAATTTCAAGACTTATCTCTTTGTCAAAAGATGATAATTTTGATTTTGCAGGGTGGACTAGAGAGGTTGTGAAGAGAGGCAACATCTTCCATCACCTGGGGTGCCCGTTGGGGAAGGTATTACTCACAAGACTGCTTTTGACTAGGTCCAAGAAAAATTTAAAAAGAATATGAAGTTGTGGGAACTCATACTAATTCATTCCACTATAGAGCTACAATAATTAATACCTTCTTCATCCCGTATATAAGCTTCACCTCAACTTTTCTACAACTGTCCTGGAAAAATTAGAATTCCTTCTTGATACCAATCAAGGAGTTTTTGTGGAGAAATAAATTAATTGATGGAATATTGTGGCAATGGAGTAAGTAGCCAAGTATTCGAAACCAAAAGCTCAAGGAGGGCTGGGCATCCTTAACCCTATCACTCATGACTTGGCTTTATGTTCAAATTTTTTATGCATCCTTGCCATTGCATATGAGAGTTGGATGTCATGGCTAGGGAAATGATAATGGAAGCCCACATGAGGTCTAAAGGTGGTTTGTGGTCAAACCTCAACATTGAAAACAAGCTTCTTCCCCCCTTCGGGTGTGAAGGCTCAAGTAGGTGGATTTACTGGGAAATGTATTGAAAGATGTAGTAAAGTTGCAGAGGCTCTCAAGTGGAAGGAGGAGATTAGGTATTAGAAAAGCACAGCAAAACACTAGTCTCCTTGGGGGCCTGGGCCTTAATGATCATTAGATTGAAATAGCCAAGAATCTTAACAATAAGAGTTTTGACACCCTAGATTCTCTTCGGAATTATCAAAGAGGTGATTGGTATCCCTTGGAGTACGTGAAAGCATACGGCAATCTCTCGCTCCAAGAGGAGATCCTCATTAGAAGGCTCCTAGAAAAAATATGTAACCTAACCTTGCCCCTTTGCTCCACGTCGCTTGATTGGAAAGCTTGGAAGTGGCCTGGTGAAAGGCTATTCCGCTCGCTTAAGACGAAAGCCATCTAGGAAGATCTCTGCTATTCGGAGGAGTGGATTGAGCACCTCAATAGGATCTGGTCATAAAAGTGGACTGCAGGCAAATGGAGTCAAACAGTTGGAAACATCTGGAAGGCCAAATGTGAAGAGAGAGACAAATTCTTCCTATGGAGAATACTTTTTGGTCTCATCCCAACCAGAGATAAAGCCAAAGTGCTTTCTGTCAGATGCAATCACTCAGTTGAGTCCCTCATGCACCTATTATGGGGATGTCCAAAATCAAAGTTTTCATGGGCTCATTCTCTGCAAGAGGGTCTTCACTCATTTGGGAACCCCATTCTTTAGACTTGACCTTACTATGGGTCCAAGATGCATTTACAATCTTGACCTTCTAGCTAACATATGCATAGTAAGAGCTACTATATTAAGAGCTATGTGGCATTCCAGGAACGCGTTACTTTTTCAAAAGAAAGAAGGTCCTCTTTATTCAAATGTTATTCTAGATACATGTTGGTGGAAACTTCAATGTAAAATGCAAGTTGCGTAAGTAAGTCTAGTCAGAGAAATTTACCCTCCTTCGATGTATTCTTTTTCGGGCTAACCCTATGCAAGGGATATACTTGGGCTCTGTGTATCATTTTGTGATTAATGCATGCTCAATTGATAATTTTTCTTTTCAAAAAGCATACAAGGCACCTATATAGCTTCTCCTCATTCAAAAACTCAAATCCTATCCAAAATTTCATTCAAACACATACATGTTTCTCCTTTATCTCAATTCAAGTTCCAATGTTTCAAAATGATATGTACATGCTAACCCAAAGGCCCCATGAAGACTCGTAAATTTCTAGGGTTGGAATTAAAGCACATGCAAACCAAGCAACGTGGGAGACTTTTAAGCACACCTTTTATTATCCAAGCATGCTTAGCTCTTTTCTTTTTTTTGCAATGCTCACATTATGCTGGCTATTTCATATTAAAAGGGAAGATTAACAACTCTGTTCAAGGATTATGCACAAGAAGTGTCACAAGCATAAAAAAAAACTCAAGGCTTTGGCTTTATAGGGAGCCTTGTCTGATAATGATACATGTATAAAAACCAAATAAAAGCGTGCACGACATGTCTAACAGCCACGGGCTCTAAGAGAGTTGTCATCTCTTATCAATGTGCACATGAATGACGACCTCCAATCACGCATCAGGAAAATCCCTTGACATCATCCACCACCGATCCAGACACAACAAAAGTTGCAGGCTAAAAGGGGAGTCATGCCCCGTCCAAGACCTGCCATCACTACCATCGAGAGGGTTTTCATCTACTACATGAAGGACCAACCTTCCATGAGAGGGAAAGCACCAGCTTGGCCACCAGTACTCCTCTTCGAGAAGAGGTGGGAGGGATGGTCGGCCAATGGAAGAGCAAAGTCTGCATAATCGGAGCCACGTAGTTCCCCTCTCTTGAGTCGCTCGCAACTGCACACTGGGTTTCCCCACCATGAGACACTGCCGATCCTAACTCTTACACCCACACTAAACTCAAAGCTCAACTACCTGCTTTTGTCTTTCACAAAATGAACTCCAAACTCAAGTATTTCTTCCTTTTCTCTTTCATGCAGCTCCAAATATGTAGTGTCAAACTTTTTCTCTCTATAATCTTAACGCTAATCCATATAGGTCACTAATCATCACCAAGCAAATCAAATCACATTACATTTAGAGAATCCATACTAAATACTATGACCATGCCACAAATTTCTACGTTGCTGCTACCAATTGTATTGTGTGTATGAAAGTGTTTAATACAAAATATCAAAGCATTGAATGAATATATATATATATATATATATATATATATATATATATATATATATATATATATATATATATATATATATATATATATATATATATATATATATATATAGAGAGAGAGAGAGAGAGAGAGAGAGAGCAATGGGAGGAAGAGGTTATTGAGCACAATAATAATCCTGAAATGATAATCAAGCGACCAACAATTTGAGAGGGAAGTGAATATTGGGATCGACTGTTAGTTTGTTAGTTTAGATTTTATGGTGTGCTTTAAGAAACTAGTATTGCTAATATTATTCAAGGTGTAAGTAAGTTGTACCCGGATTTTCTTATGGTTTTAAACTTAGTGATGTAAAGCTTTCCTAACAAGTGTGAAATGAAAATGTGTACAAGAGTCAATGATTTCAAAGTAAAGTCATTATGAATGGTGTGTAATCAAGTGACTAACAAATTGTGAGAAACATGAATATTGGGATTGATTGTTTTTGTAAATGGGGTGGTATGTTTAGATTTTATGGTGTGCTTTAAGGAACTAGTATTGCTAACATTATTCAAGGTGACCTCTTAGGAAGTTGTACCCGGCTTTTCTTGTGGTTTTAAACTTAGTGATGTAAAGCTTTCCTAACACATGTGAGATAAAAATGTGTGCAAGAGTCAATTATTTCATAAGTAAAGTCATTATGAATGGCGTGTAAAGGCTAGTGTAGACTCGCATCCGTGAGGGTGGTAATTGATGTGAAACACTTTTTGCTTCATGTATGTACATTGCCAGTCGGCAACTAGTAATGTTGTTGATTGGTGTGTCTTCTTAACACGATTATGAGTTGGATTTGAATAGACCAAAGAGTTTCTGAGTGTAGTGAACAAATTAGAGGGAGAGATAACAACATACTTGAAAGATGACAAAAGTGTTTGAATGTTACCTTGTTCGTTTCCTTTGTGGGCTTACGAGTGGAGTCCTATAAGAGTAAGTGTACACTACAATGAATGTAAGTTTCATTGAGATGGACAAGAAGCATGAATAACTAGTGACCATGTGCTTGATTATATTGAATTAGCTTTGAATGCAAAAATTGTGAAAATTCAAAGGATCTTTAGATGAAAGGAAATGTTTGGTTGAAACAAAGTGATGACATAAAGAAGTAGAGAGTAAAAAAGGTGAGTGCATGAATTAAGGTTAAGAAGCTTACATGAATTCCAAAGTATAGTTTTAGATGATATAGAAGGTTAAGATTATATAGTGTATCTGTTATGTGAGAGAGGTTCTTTGGAATTGATTGAAACATATCAAGAGATAGGAGTCCAATTGTCTTAAGCTTCTGCCGAGCTGCAATTCTTGAAAACATGACATAAGTAAAGCCAATTGCAAAATCTTCTTTGAAGACCATTAAAACCTTTTTTTATATTGTTCCTCCTTGGGATTTGTGGCATCTCATGGCATATGCTGATGTCAAAGGAAATGTAGACTTGTGGTACCATCTTCCATTGACTGATATCCGCTTATGTTTAGTTCTTTGAAGGATTCTTGGATTATTGATACAGTAAATCAATACAACAATATAAGTTACTTTTACATCCATTGTGTTTGTTGTGTTTACTACCATGCATGTTGTTTAGTTAGCAGCACCAATCGTGAAGTCAATATTTTTAGTGATCATACATTTTGCACCAATTTAAATATTGTCTAGTACATGGGATTTGGAGTTATGTAACCAATGTTGCACAACACAGTTGTCTTCTACATTGAATCTTATGGAAATGATAATGATTTGATCAATCAAAAAGTGCTTCTTCATGGCGAGTTGATTGAAATGTTGGAACATTTGTTCGATGTTTGCAAATAACTATCCTAGATGTGTCGATGTATTTGTGTACATCATTTTCATCCAATATACAACCATTTAATGTTGTTAGTATCTTGTTAGTCATAGGTTTACATTCTTGGATGATAGAGAAGAGCTTTAGTAGCCCTTGCAAATAACAATCCTAGATGTGTTGATGTATTTGTGTACATCATTTTCATCCAATATACAACCATTTAATGTTGTTAGTATCTTGTTATTTGCAGGTTTACATTCTTGGATGATAGAGAATAACTTTAGTAGCCCTATATCTGTAGCATGATGACTGGAATAGGACCGCTGATGAAATTTTGCATGAAGCCAGCAAAGGGATGTAGTTATGTGGAAACCATAGCAAAGCTTGGACGAGATCTCCAAGCAAAGTGAAAATTTTTTATTGAATGGATTGAGAGGAATGTACCAATTCTCACGTTGACGAGCTAGCGTATGGCGAAGTTAAATGTGGTTTGTGTGATAATGGAGATCTCATCGATAATGATGACATTAAACTATTTAATGTCCAAGTAGTTGTAAGATATTGGGGACTAGCACACATAACTCAACCCCAATCATGTCTAATATAGGCCCTTTTCTTGCTAAATATAGGCCCCTTGTACCGCATGTGTGTCCTGGACCATCTTACCCTTGGCCTGACATTGATCCCCCCTTGGAGAAGTGTTTTCATCCTTGAAAACAAAAGTGGTAATAGCTTCGTAAGAACACTAATGTCCATCTGTCCATGTGACCGATACATGGTTCACTAGGAGGTTCCATGAAATCAAGAAAACATCTTGATTTTCCACATTTGTCATCCTTTGCAATTGTTTTGTGTATCTGGTCTATAACCAGCATATTGTGTAGACTCTATTTATAACTCACTAGAGTATTTTAAATGAATTACCATAGCTAAGAGGGGTCTAAAGAATACCTCTTCTCAACTTTCCATGAAAGTGACATGCTAACATAACTTACTAGCAAAAGTTCAACCCTTGACTTGCTATCAATCTATAAACAACCCCACCATAACTTGCGATTGAGGTTGAGAACCTGACCCAAACATGAAATAAAACTCCAAGTAGAGAGATAACCTTTCCAATTGGGTTGATTTGTACTAATGTACTTGATTAACATATCCTTTACAACAAGATTAAGACTTGTAAACTACCTATCCACCTCTGGATGATACCAACACCCAAACTGAGCCATAACCTCTAATGGTGATTGGTAAACCAACAATTAATCTCATAGATATAGTGTTGAATGCTTTATAAGATATTAATTTCATAAATTTGCATGCCATTCCAAATTAGCATTTTCTAAACACTAGGTCCCATAACACATAGTGTACATGCATTTAGCAAAAACGGATCCAAACCTACATTTCCATAGCTATCCTTGTCAATGCTTATGGTAGATGTGATGCTCATAGCACACATAGAAGAGGAGGGTAAAACTACTTCTATGAAAAAAAACTAAATACTTCCTATTGTAATCACTTGAAAACCTTGCTAGAATGTTTGAGTCATAATAGAATGTGAACAATAAATCACATCTAGGCACAAACAATGAAATATTTTCATTTACAATACATAACTCTCCTATATGTGTAAACAACCATCTATTAATGTTGTTTGGAAACACTTATAGCCTTAACAAGTCTTTCTTAAGCACCTCACAATTTTTGGCCGATGAAATTGTTCCTGATACTATGTGCTCAAAATAGTCTGCAAAATGGATTTGACTAGCACCTAGGGACTCTGTTGCGACATATAATTAAATAAAGAGGCACCAGTGTTATGCCCAAAGACTCATATTATCCACATGTGGAAAATGTCTTGTATAATGATGTCAAGAAGTATGACATCCATCAAGTATGAGATGTACTCATATGTGGAGATAGCTTTAAATACTTACCAACATGAGCAAGAGAGGCCCTCATAAACCTTGCTCCACACTAGCTAAATAAACATCCATGAGTTCTTAGACCATGTATTCTTGTGACTAACAACATGTGCCAAACAAAACCCTACTATGTAGGTCTATACTACCGCAGATGCATAAATGTATCCGGTACATGACTGTCCCAAAATTCTTTGCTCCAACATGACCTTGTCATGTGTCTAAAGAGAAAAATAGATGAAAGCATTCTGGTGTATACATCCTACTTGTAAAATTCAATCAAAGCATATTCAAAATGAAACATACAAAGTTATATACATGATGGAGGTTAAAAATAGAATCCACTTACCCAAGGTCAAGTGCACTGTCCAAATTTGAAAGGACATTACCAAAAGGCAAGGCTCAAAAGGCCCAGTATGTCTTTAACATGTTAGACACTAAATGACAAATTAGTGAAAATCAAGAATTGGTAACTCTGGCAGTGACCAACACAGTCTATCTTGTCCAATAATGAACTTATCCGCTACCCTTGGTAGATTGAGGACTTCTTTCCTTGAAAGTAAAAATGTGAAGAGGCCAATCAATGACCATCAATGATCTGGTATTAATTAGGTCATGCCTCTAGAAATACCACTCATATAGCGACAATCAATGCTATAAATTAAACAACAAATCCTCTCAAGATGGAATACTACTTATAAATAGATCTTGAAATAGTCATATCTCTCTATGAACAGAAGAGAAATATTCCCAAAATCCCAAAGAGGGTATGCATATTAGATTTTCTTGGGTGTTCAAACAAGTGATTATATGTCTTATTCTATTCGTGTAGTCCCATGAATTAGTTGTCTGATAGTGAGGCCATGCCTACTTGCTACCCACAGAAAGCATCATCTATGTTGACTGCACCTCGTTCATAGAGCCAATGATGACCATAAAAGTACTTTGCTTTGCAAAATTGAATATCTTGTCCAAAGTAAACATTAAAGCACATCAAAACAAGAAGAACTTAAAATTGTTTTCTAAGGCAATTGTTTTGCTTAGATTTGGCTCATGGCCATGTATGCTGATTTTACTATCTTTGTTTGAATTTGGCTCATAGCCATGGATTTTGAGAAAAAGAGAGCTTTTCTATGCACCATGCATACCCCCTTGGCCTAGCCATACCAACCTCTAGTGCAAAATAACATGCTAACATGTTGCAAGGTTCCCCTAAGTTCAGATGTTGATAGCATATTCCAAACTTTGGAAGTTTTGATATAATATGCTTAAAATAGAAGCCTTGTTTTGCATAAATACATCACTAGAATTTTTATATCCACCCCTTGGTGTGGTTTGCATAAATAGTATACCTCATATGTGTAGAATCCTTGCTTCACTATGTACAATCACATCTTACACAAGCCTTGCTCGTCCCGTATGAGTTATGGGATTTGTCCTAGAGTCACTACAGTATGTCTGTTCAATACTCGAAAAGTGGGAATGGAAGAGAACCTTACAAAGATTCTTTGGGAGGAGAATGTAAAAGGGCAAGGGGGGCGGCGAGGAAGGGCCACGTGGCTTAGTAGAGGGAAAATCTCTCTCTCTCTCTCTCTCTCTCTCTCTCTCTCTCTCTCTCTCTCTCTCTCTCTCTCTCTCTCTCTCTGCCATCTCCTCTGTGTGGGCACGCGAGGAGAGCCAAGTTGGCGATGCCAAACTCGGCCTTGTAGAGGATAGTGAGCTCGTGTGCCTTCTTGAAGAGGCCAGAACGGAATTTGAAGAAGAGCACACGGTTGCAACTAAGACTTATAGATTAGGGAAAAGAGCTGCATATGTGGGATACATGCACATCAGCTAGCTTTCAAGAATTAGGTATGTACAGGAAGATGAGGGGAATAGAATCAGATGGGTCAATAGACTCTCCCTCTATGTGTGTGTCTTCTGTGTGGGCATGCGAGGAGAGCCAACAATAGTCTAAGGCTCTCTCTGTCAGTCTCTATAGCTTACTCTCTCAATTTTGCATGCGAGTAGATCCAAGAAAGAGCCATATATGGGTGTCTCTCTGTTGCATGCAAGCAGAGGCAAGAATAGCCTTTTGCTCTCTCTTTCTGTGTGTGCGATAGAAAGATTCATTGGAATTTTTTTAAAAATTATTTTTTTTAATGTCAACCGAGTAGGTAGTAAGTAGTGTGAATGAGAGAAGAGTGGAATAATCGGTGCAAAGTTGCAGAGCTACTTAAAGCTCCTTTCATGAATAAACAATCATTTAAATTTTTCATTACATGTCTCTTATCTATGGTGAGCTTGTGATGAGTTAGAAAACTACTCAAGATTGTGTTTATGAGTCCAAGTTAATCTATCTTAGAACCTAATTTTCTTGAGTAACAATCTAGCCTACACACACTCACTTGTGTGCACATGTTTGTCTATCACTAACCTTAGCTAGCACGATCCCATTCCCATCAAAAATTTGCTTATGACAAGGAAGATAATGAAGTCAGGCAAAGCATAAGGCTACATACTCTTAGTATTGGGAAATTTAAGGTACACTTAGTCAATGTACCTTAAATTGCACGTATGACAAGGAAGCTATTGAAGTCAGGCAAACCATAAGTCTATATGCTCTCAGTATTGGGAGATTTAAGGTACACTTGGTGAGTTAAATTATGACATGCATTCATTGCAAGTAATTTTATGCTTCCACTATGACATACACCTCAACAAGGTTCACTAATTGTGTATGATCAACAAGGGGTATTTATTCTAACTCTACCAAGATTGCATGAAGTATAGCTATCACGGCTTGGACCAATAGTTTCTTCATACATGGTAACTGCATGTATGCTAATGTATTAAAAAACTCTAAGAATAGAAGATACATACACTTTTCATTTTTTATATAACTTTATACGAAGCATTTATGGCATAATTGCTATTAGCATGCATACCTAGGAGTTTTGCAAGCGTATATGAACAATCTATCACTAGGTACCAGTATGAACCAAGCCAAGGGGCTTACATGGTACATAGGACCACTCTAAGTATGTCAAAATATATGGCTATGAGCTAGATTCAAGCAAGAACAAGCAAAACCAGATTGAAATTCGCTCTCAATTAGCCACACATGGATATCAAGGTTAGACAATTTGGGGTTGCTCTTGTTTTTCTATCTTTAAACCTTTAATTTGAAAGGATCTCCTACTATGAAAAACAAAGTTCTTTGAAGGCCATTTCACAAAGCAAGGCTTCAACCCCATGCCACTGCTTGGTGACTTAGGATCAAGGACAAAGCACACAAGTTTGGGGAATTGGCAATATTGGGATATAAGCTCATATTTTACGTATGGCAATGTCAAATGTGATGTATCCATGCCAATATACATAATGCAAGGCACTTATGGTATCGACTCAAACTATTAAGGCCGTCATTATAGCCAAGGGATTATCAATGTATGTCTTGCACTTGCATGCACGGCATGCCAATAAGGTGGAATTAATTCCGCTCAATAAACTTTCGCTAAAACACCAACTACTATGTCAAAGACATCATTATTTTCCCAATGATCATGGTGGATTCCGCATACTTCTATAAGACAAGGTAAGATCTTGTTTGTTTCCAATGATTTTTATTGATGATTCACTTGTTAACATTTTTGCAAGAGTTATCTATAGATGTGATCTCCTAATCAATAGCAATTGAGGTTGGTATCTCTTCTTGTATTTGCTACATCTCAGTGCATTGACAGGCACTGTATATCATTCATTATATATGCACAAGGTGCATGCACTACAATAAGATGATGCAGAATAGATGATTTTGAGTACAAATGACACCTATGCATACATACCAAAAGTGGACCAAATGGCCCATTATTGGTCCAGAGTCAATGCTTGCAAGCAATGGAGATGATAAAAGACATCAAGTATAGTCCACTCTGGCTCCCTTTATCTCTATATGGTTTTATTAGAGTATTGAAAAGATTTAAAGATATGTTATCTTTTTTATCCTATTCATGTCTTTAAAAATGTAGGTTACTCTTTGTGAAAACATATTGTTGGTTTGAAGGAGAGGCAGCCATGAACAACTTAAAAGAGCAAAATACAAGTGCAATTTGTGGCCCCATGTTGATGAAGAGACATCTCAAAAAGAATATGCACCTACACCATGGGTGTTAACTTCTGATGACATTAACATGATCACTCATAGAATACAATCTATTTGTACACCCACAAGATATGATGCTTCATTACAAAACATATTCACTACGGATAACACGACCCTTTTAAACTTAAAAGCACATGATTGTTACAATTTTATCAAGGTAACCCAAACCTTTTTCTTGCAATAATTTGTTGTACTAGACAGTAACTACTTAGATTGTAAATTGATAAATGTGACACGCTCTCCCCCTTGTTATTGATGGTTGCCTAACAAATGGTGTTTGAGATGTTATCTTTCGTTTGAAAAAGTTATCAATGTATGTCTATAACTTGTGCATGTTTATATACGTGGTTTTAATAAGTGTTTAACTTGATGTAAATGTTTTTTTATTGATAGATCATGTTTAAGGATATTGATACAAAGTCAATACATCAAAAGAAAAGGACGTACATTGAGTTATCTTCCTTGGCAAGGAAGGAGTTGTCAAATCCCTCATTTACATTCAAATCTATGTACTTAAACATCTAATGAATGAATATAGATTGAAAGTTTTTTTAACACTCGTTGGATGTTTTAGATTGAGAGATTCATGGGAGTCTTGAAAGGGTTTTCTTGTCAAAGAGCATGAACAAAGGGCTAAATGGTTGAAGTATGGATGCTTTGAGAGTGCATGTACTACCTTTCAGAGGACCTTGAGCATATTGACGAGGATGCTCCCTGTGACTGAACATTAAAAGATTCTCTTACACTTTCAAATGAGGTGTTATATGGCAAGGGTATTCTTCACAAGATCTAAGCTACAAAATGCTTAAAATGTTTCACATCTTTTTGTTTACAACTCATAGTGTATGAAAACATTTCTTAAAGAGTACCAAGTAGTTTAAATCTACAAAGAAAACAAAGAGGTGGAAAGTCTATCATGACTGAACCTCCATTTATTCTTTCATGATTATCCAACCATATCGAAAACAAATTTTGGAAGGAAAAGATATCATTGATTAGTAGAGAGACATTAGATTTGACTCTAATAGGGAGATAACCATTCTTCTATTCAATGTGTATGCTTATCAAGTTGTATACATTTTTAGTGTTATTTACTATAAGGGGCTTTTCACACTTGTGATTCCCATATCAATACAAATGAACTTTTTTTTTCTTACTTGTGATGTTGATATAAGCGTCTAATTTGAATCACAAAGATCTATACTTGCATCTATATCTGCATCATTATGTTGTAATATATTTGCATCTATATCTGCATGACTATGTTGTAATATCAACACAAATGTAAACACAAATAATGGCGCAAAGATATACGTAAATAAAGACGTTGCATAACCATATATATCAACAAAAAATTTGGGGGATGGAAAGACCAAAATGTTGTGCCTCTTATTCAGGCATTGTAACCAATACTAACTGTCAATAACAATAGCAAACAGAAAAATCGCAACATAACTTGAAAAGGTTGAGATGACATGGAACTTGAAGAGAATTTATTTTTCATTGATATAAAAGTGTTAAATGTAGTGAATTGACAATGCTGAATGTCAAAAAGATTTTCATATAGTATCAAATGTTAAATTACAAAAATGCATTAAATCACCTCAAATAAAAATGATATATAGATAATAAGCCAAATATTGAAGTACAAAGTGGGAGAACCATGTCATCTCCAAGAGATACATATATGTATATATGTACAAAGTGGAAGAACCAAGTCATTCCCAATAGATACATATATGTATAAATGTACTAAAAAAGAAACATATGGAAGTGGATGAGGACTCTACTCTTATGAAGAGATCTCCTTATGTTACAACAATGTTCAAGTTGGATTCTACAAATAAAAAAGAGGCAATAAAAAAAATCTTATATAACAAAACTAAACACAAACACATAGTGTAACATAAATTAAAATAGTGTTCAAAGTTTATATATCTTACCTTGTCAGGTTGAGATCTCAAAATCTCCTTGAGCGCATTGAGATCATGGCTTTGCACCGTAAATGTGCTCGAATAGGGTAGGCTCCCAATTGGTCATCATCCACTATTTAAAAGCATTTGAGTGCAATAAAGATATTAGATCAAACAATTACAAACTGGCAAAAATGTAACCATAAAAGCAATGTAATTTTATTTACAAAATCATACTTAAATCTCGCTCATCTACCACTACCCAAGTGATGCAAACTCCCCAACTCCAATTGTACCCTTGTGGCCTCTTTTTGATGGCTCCACTTGTTGAGGTTTTTGCAGTATTCGTTTTTGCATTTTCTCTAGTCTTCCTTTTCCAATATAAGATGGTGGTGTAACCAAATGTTGTCAATGCTAGATGTGGGGCAAGATGTAGATATTTGATCTCAAGCATGTATAACAAAGTGTTGGTGTAGTTGTAACATGCAATGAAATACCAACGGGCTAGGAAATATATGATTTATACGATTATTTAGGCAAAAATGTTCCGTTTTTTGTGATACTTGGGAGATATGCTAAAATCTACATAAAGTGTAAGTTGAAGCTAGATTTTGTGCTCTTTGATGTGACTTCTAAACCTATCTAAACAACTCGCCAATCAGAGCCCTGGTGTGGAATTATGAAAGGAAGAATTTCAAAGTGTATTGCAAACCTATACCAGATGGTGCACATGCAATGAGGGCTAGGATAATGAATAAAGTTATAGGATCAAAGTATTGAGTTTTCTTTTCATGCCAATCTTCTCACATCCTAAATCAAATGACTTAGAGTATTGAGGTCACTCCAAATATGTAGATGGAACCCTAGTAGGCATTGTAATTGGGTCACAAGTTTTTGTGAGTGATAGTTGGCCTAATAGGTTGATATCGTACATGCCTTATGGTCTCCATAGAGTAATAGAGAAATATATATCTATCTAAGATCCAAATACATGCCAAAAAAGACCATTTAGATAGGATTGAACTATGCAAACAACAATCTTACACTTAGAGTTGGATAATCATAGGAATTTCACTATCACAACATTGTTGAATCTAGCTACTTCACTTGTTGCATGATTTTACATTGAGACAGTGCCTTCCTCTATCATCTCTTAGTAGATTTTTAGTTGGATAGCACTTTGACTATCTCAATGCAAAGTTGGATAAGCAAATCTCACAACCAATGTATGATTTTTCCATGAGAAGGAGTGTACTCAATTTTCTTGTTATGTTTAGGAAATATGATATGAGATTTTCTTATTCTGGGCATGATAGTAAGTACAAGCCTAAGTAACTTTGTGTTTTTACAAGTTTAGGTGGCATTCCTCTATAGAAGGGCTCCCTTAACATGATGGGTTTAAAAATTGTGAACAATATGGTAAGGTCAACTCTCCTATGTTCATGGAGTTTAAATAGTACATGTCAATTTTATGTGTTTTCTTTAAGAAAATGGAGTGAATCATTGAGTTCATATTGAGTAATGAAAAGTTTGTTATTTTATTAGTGGTTGTGATCCCTAAAGAGCAGTTTGGACTTTTGAAGACAGCTTGCTATCAATTGGGTTTCAAAATTTTCAATTGTACATATGACAATAGTTTGCTTTATATTGTTCAATTGCTTTTCTATAGTTTCTTGTGAAAGGGCGGTGGTAATGTGTGTGCTAGTCTCCACCCAACCGTGCTATCTTATAGCCTCCCCCTAACGTACACACTGTCCACCCGTGCCGGTGGCCTTGCCCATAGGACCCATGTCCTTACATTACCCCCCCCTTGGAGAAGCGTTTTTGTCCTCGAAAATGAATGTAGGAAAAGGTTTCTTAAGTGCGGAGACATTCTCCCATGTAGAACCTTCTTTAGGTCTATCTAGCCATTTTACCAACACCTATCGTCTGACATGATGTCTGGTGCAAAGCTCATGAGAATCCAAAATATTTTCGGGCTCATGAGGAATGCTTGGCGGTTTGATAAGGTCAAGTAACACACTTGTGTCAATGATGTTATCATTCTATCTTAGCTGCTTTTGTAAACGGATAACATGAAAAGCAGGATGAACTCGTGAGTGCTCTGGGAGAGATAACTTATAGGTTACTTGACCTATACGTTTGAGAATGGTAAATGGTCCACAATAGTGTGGTGAAAGTTTAGCAACTTTGCTCGTCTTCGGACTTTCTGAATGCTCTAGAACTTTGAGGAAAACCTTGTCTCCTTCTTCGAAAGTAGCAAGACAATGATGCTCATCTTCGTACTTCTTATATCGATCTTGAGCTTGCTTAACATTCTGTTGAGCAACTCGAAGCATGTCAAAATGGTCTTGGATAAAATCCTTCGCTTGTTGTATCTTCTCCTTAGCTAACCCCACCGTAACGGGTGATCTAGGTTGAAATCCATATAAAAGCATAAATGGACTAAACCCTGTAGTCACATGCTTTGAACTATTACAAGCAAATTCCAATATAGGTAAGTAGTCTTCCCGATTGGTTTGCTTCTTGCTAATGTATGCTTGTAGCATATCCTCTAGCACTTGATTAACTCTTTTTGTTTGACCATCCATTTCAGGATGATCATCCGTAGTTAGATTAAGTTTAGTTTCCAACTTTTGGAACACAGCTCTCAGAAGTTATTATCAAACTTTTGATCTCTGTCACTAATGATACTAGCTGGAAGACCATAGAGTTTATATATATGCTCTCCAAATAGCCCTGCTAATTCCGATGTCTTAACCGTAATCTTAGTGGGAATGAATCAACCCATCTTTGTGAGACGGTCTACAATTACCCAAATGGCATCATGGCCACGATTTGTAGTAGGTAGTCTTGCTACAAAATCCATAGAGATACTCTCCCACTTACCTTGTGGAATCTCTAAAGGATGTAAAAGGCCACCTACCTTGAGGTGCTCTACCAATTAACTTGGCATCGTTGGCAGTTTAGTACGTACTCTTGAACATCATGATGTAAGCCTGGCCAATAAAATTGTCGTCAAACTAAGGCATACATCTTACGAATACCTGGATGACCAGCACTTGGACTATCGTGACACTCAAATAAGATTTGGCACCTAGTGTCTGAGTCCCTTGGCACACATACTCTACCTTTGTGGAGTAAGTAGCCATCATCAATGGAAAATTTCTTCCATCACTTAAGCTCTTTCTAAGTAGAGGTGGAGCTCTGTGTGTTGAAGTTTTTATTTGCACGTGCAGAGACATGTTGATATGGTTGTTCAGAGACATGTGAGTGTGAGGGATCCCTTTTTAAAACTGCACTCCACACTTTAGCATATGATTGATCATGTGCACACTTTCCACTTAATGACTCCAAAAATCCACTCTTTAGTTCCGTGAAAGCAAGTGAATTAATCTGAGGCATCCGACTTAGTGCATCTGCTACTACATTATATCGCCCCTTGCAATATCGTAGCTTACAATCATAATCTTGAAGGATTTCTGCCCATCTAACTTTACGGCCCTTCAAGTCTGTTTGAGTGGTAAACCATTTGATACTCTCATGGTCAAAAACTACTTCAAACTCGGTACCATATAAATAGTGTCGCCACTTTCATAAAGCGTGAATTATGGCATAGAGCTCTCGCTCATAAACATAATAATTTTGTTGAGCTCTATCTAAATTTTTACTTTCAAAGGCTATAGGTCTTCCCTCCTAGAGAAGTACCGCACCAATGGCTTTATCACTAGCATCAGTCTCTACCACAAACGGCTTAAGTGGGTCGACAATTGCTAGGATGGAAGTAGTGGCTATAGCTACCTTGAGCTGTTCAAAATTGCATTTTTGGGATTCTTCCCAAGAAAAGGTCTTACCTTTTGCTTTAAGTTGATCCGTCATATGAACAATGATTTTGGCATAGTCACGGATATACTGTCGATAAAATCCAGCCATGCCTAAAAATATTTGAAGCTCCTTAACCGTGCTGGGATGTGGCCATCAAAGAATGGCAGCGACCTTGTCAATGTCCATCTTGATGCCAGAATAAGAGATCACATGAACGAGGTAATGTATCTCTGTTTTAAAGAAATCGTACTTGCTTTGCTTAGCATACATCACGTGAGCTCGTAGCTGTTCAAACACTAATCGTAAGTGTTCTATGTGTTCATCTTCAGTCTTACTGTAAATGAGAATGTCATCAAGGAAAACCACAACAAAGTTTCCAAGAGAGGGACGTAAAACACTATCCATGAGTGTCATAAATGTAGCTGGAGCATTGGTTAGACCAAAAGGCATAACCAAAAATTCAAAATGCCCGAACCGTGTTCTAGAGGCATTTTTGGAGATATCTTGTAGTAGGATACGTACCTGGTGGTATCCTTAACGAAGATCTATCTTTTTATAGTATCTTTCCCCATGGAGTTGATCAAACAACTCATCCACTCGAGGCAGAAGATACTTGTTCTTGATGGTTATCGCATTTAATCTGCGATAATCTACGCACATGCACATAGTACCATCTTTCTTTTTTACCAATAGAATTAGTGATGCCCAAGGTGAAGTTCTAGGTCTAATGAAACCACGAGCGAGGTAGTCAACCAATTGATTCTCAACCTCCTTGCTTCTTTAGCACTCATACGATAAGGTGGTTTACTCACCGGTTTAGTGCCTGGCAAGACATCTATGCCATGTTGCACATCACATGTAGGGGGTAAACCCGGTGGTAAATCACTTGAGAACACATCACTATACTCCGTGAGGAAGTGAGTTATCTTTTTCTGTGCAAAAGGAGAAAGTAAACTAGAGTTATGCTGGGATGGAGAATCTTGTAATTCCTGTAATGTTTGTTTTACAACAGTTGCACGTTGCTCTATAGAATTAAAATTGAGAGAACTTTGCTCGTTAGATTTGTTAACACTTTGTTTATTAGTAGAATTCATTGCACTTTTCATACCATTACTAGAATTTACCACACTTTGCTCTTGAGAATTCACAAGACTTGGAGACAAGCAGTAACACAAAAAGACTTCATCTATTAAATTTGTTTTCTGCAAAATAGAAAGCTCGGGTGTACATATAAGAGGTGCAAATGGTATATTTTTCTCACCAAACAAAAGCACATGTTTACCATTGGCCATAAAGGATAAGGAGTTGTGTTCATAACTAGTGTGCAATGTGTTTCCTAAACCATGCAGCCACTCCCGTCCTAAAACTACATCAGCACGGTCCATGTTCATAACTTGGAATTCAAGGGTCATCGTATGATATTGAAAATAAGCTCAACCCCTTCAACTACCGTGTCCCATACTTCTTTATCATTCCCAGACATCTGCTCCACCACATACTTGTGAGAGCAAGGAGTCTGTGTAAGCTTTAATTTCTTGACTAGCTTATAGTTCAAGAAGTTATGAGTTGCACCATCATCCACTAAAATACAAACACGTTGTCCATTAATAGTGCCATGCATGCGAATCAAATCATGGGGGCCAAAGGTGGGCTGCCACATTGAAGCAGGCACACAACACTTGTGCTTTTCTTCCATATGAAGAACTTCTACAACACAATATTTAGGAGATGAATCTAATGTGAGTGTTGCACCGTGTGCATGGACTTTTCTTTGCCTTGCAAAAGAGGACAATCTTTCTTGTTATGTTGGTGCGAAAGAGATCTAAAACACAAATTGTGTTTCTTTGCATGCTCAAAATCAGCAGTGTTGAGATACCCACGCGGAGTATCTCGTGATTGCTTAGGCTTCTTAGCCTCTTGTGGGCATCAAGAGGTAGATTGTCTCTTATTCCTCTTGGAACGTGTGGGATATCTACCTTGCCATTGGCTCTTAGCCACATTGCTCTTAGCAAAAGTATTTTTGGAGTAGGGAACATTTGCTTTCCTCTCTTTGTCATCATCATATCTCTAGGCATGACTGATGGCTTCTTCCAAAGTTTTTTTATGTTGGGTCTTGACATGAAGACGATAGTCTTTGTCAAGACCCCTATTAAAACCCCGTATCTTTTGGAATTCATCTAGACCTTCTAGTTTTAATATGATTTCCTGATACCTTGAAAGGTATTGTGTGAGAGAGAGGCTAGACATGCGGCATGCATCCCATGCTAACCAATTCTTATCTTCTTCATTGGAGTCCAAAATTTCTTTAGAGAAAGAAGCTTGAAACGCAGCCCAAGACAGAGGACAAGCATCTATTGGAAATATCATCCACCACTTATAGGCCTTGCCTTTAAGAGATAGACTTGTTTCCACGGTCGTCTTTATATCCGGGCTATGTCTCAATCTACGAATATCACTCCATTTGTGTAAGAACGTATTGAGCGCATCCTTATTGCAATCACGCTCTTCCACGTGAAACTCGGGAATGGTGATATTCTTAAGTAATGCATTGCTACCTTCTGCAGTACTTGTCTCTTGGACTCCTTGAGTCGTGCGAGCTTGGTTCCCTTGAACCGTGCCACTTGTGGCTCCTTGAGTCGTCTGTGAATTCATAAATTTCGCAAGTAACTCCATAAGATTGGTAACATTTGCATTGAGTGCAGAGAGGTTGCTTTCAAGTACGATTTGGCAATGTTCCAAAGTCTTGAAAGAAGCCATATCTACAAGCCCATGATCTCCTAGATCATCATCATTATGCATATTAGTGTCAGCAGCACCCGTGGTGCCCTGATTTTGATCTACGTGCTCAAAATCAAAGGTGTGTGTAGGTGGCATATCCTCACTGGCCATGGTAAACACACACTAATGCAAAGAGAGAGAAAAATGACAACTTGTACCTTGAGAAATTGAAGTCTTTGTGTTTTGTATGCTCCGCGATTTGCGTTGCATGTGAACCTCGCCTTGCGGAAATTGGAGCGGTTCACTTGTCGTTTGTTGTAAGAACACCTTTGATGCTTCTTCACAAAAATCGTCATTTTTGTGAAGGCTTTTGTTCACTTTGAAGCTACCTCCTTGAGGAAAAAATAATTTTTGGAAGAAAACTTGCCTTCCTCCAAGAAGTGAAAAGGAAGGGTGAAGCTACATCCCTGAAGTTTGAAGTTTTCCCTTTCCTTCTAGTTTTCCTTTCAACACAAGTAGGTTATCTTTCCTTGCTATACACAACAAGGCTCAATACCTTGATGGTAAAGTGTTGGCTTCTTACCCTCATGGGGTGAGTTCAACCCTCCTTCATGCAAGGGTTAAGCGGGCCTTCCCAGCACCAACGGAAGCCTCTCGGAGCCTTGGTGTCGTCGAGTTGCCGGTCGAGTTTGCCTTGGTCGTCCGCTGTGGAGGGCGTAGATGGGGCGGCCGCGGTCGACTGTCGCTGTCTATCCGTGCGTTCCTCACACAGAAAATTGTGCCTAACTTGTTTTTGTTGCACAGCAGAATGTGGGAGAGAAGAAAAGCATCGCACGCACATGCAACCAGCTTTTCACCTCCTCCCAAAAATAGCTCGGATGCTAGTGAAAGGGCGGTGGTAATGTGTGTGTTAGTCTCCACCCAACCATTCTATCTTATAGCCTCCCCCTAGCGTACATACTATCTGGCGGTGCCAATGGCCTTGCCCATAGGACCCATGTCCTTATAATAAAATACTCTTATATCATTCGCACGTGCTATCTTAGATATTTATTAGCCTCCGGAGGCCCGGGTACTCAGTTTGGGGCAGATTGATATAGCAAGTCACTATTTTGCTCATAGCTTGAGCTAGAAAACTCACATTCAAAAAACTTCTTTATCAAAACAAAGCTCTCTATGAGCTCTATGTCTTTGTAAAAGAGCCTTTGAGCTCATTTGAAGTGCAGGTATGACTGAAATCAAAAACACGAAGGCTATTTTTTGAATACATATTGTGTATTTGTGTAGAGTAAGAGAGGAGAGAAAGTGTAGAGAGAGAAAGAGATAGCTTTATCTCAAATTCTACATTGAAGGCCTCGAGGACACACATAGTGAAGTAGTGAGAGAAATATAGAGAGAGATAGAGGATCGGGGATTGGACTCTCGAACACTTTTGACATCAATGACTTTGACATAGTGATAATGTAGCTCTCCAATTGTGATGACACATAGAGAGAGGGAGCATATCTTTTTGGCCTCATTCTAGGTCAGAGACAAAGGCAAGGACACAGATATACATGCATACAAGTTGTGCTTCAGTGGAGCACAACTGTCTCTTGGCTTGAGAGAGATTTTTTTGTAGCCATATGTGACATGGTTATATGTATGGTGCATGCAGTTTCAAAGATTGTTTTCTGATTATGAGCATAGCGGTGATGGCTTAGCAGGTCTCTAACAGCTTCATAGATCATATAATCATGCATATCTATTGTGGTGACATTTGAGATTGCAATCTTCATATCTACATAATTGTAGTTCTCTTGCACTCATAGGGTCTACAGTAGATTGAAATAGGATTTTGCATCATCTCAGTTCCAATGAGAGCAACAAGATAACCTAGCAACACAATTTTTAGCCTAATTTTGTAATTCTTGTCATTTTTATATAAAAATTATGTCATGTCCAAAGATGTAATTTTGATTGTCATTCTTAGATTGTAAAGTTGATAGTTGGCCAAGAGCTTCTAGTTTGTAACTATTCATATGTTATCTCTAGTCTCTACTTACCCAAAGTTGAGCACATTCCACATTTAAAAACCCTATTGCTAAGGTATAAAAGCCAATTTTTGTAAAATATTTGTAATCTTTTTGGATAATGAATGTACGCTTGAGCACTATGTATTATCCTCTTTCTTCTCAAGCTTGTGACTCTCTTGTGAATGATCTTTTTGGAATGCTATCTGTTTCATTGTGTTTGCAACTGAAAGATCTATGCAACATTGTAAGTTTCTCACAATAAATTTGTGATTTGTTGTAGCTAGTCCTCTTCTTAATCTACTCATAACTCAAGTTTTACATATCTAAATTGCATTTTAGGCATAGGAGGGGTATTAGTACAACATAACTAAGCTATGGAGTGCGTTCAAGACCTAAAATTGTAAGGTCAAATCTGCACTATAGATAATAAGTGTGATAAAGACAAGTGGTCAAAAGGTGGGTTTGAAGATATAGCCATTTGTTTTTATTCATTGCCTATTTGTCTTACAAATTTGGTTGTGGTTGGACTTCATATGCCTTGTTCAATTGATGAGATTTTCTTGTGGATATTTTTGGTTAGTTTTCGCTACTTGACATACAATTGAGTGTACCTTTGGGTAGATGAGGATTGAGTGTGTTTTCCAAGAGCCTGATAACCTCTTGTAACTTCCATGCACTAGTTGAGTTGACTTTGTCCCACTGTATGACATTTATGTACGTGGTTCCCACTATCAGTATGATAAGATATTGAGGCTTGGCAGCCAAAGTGAACTAACATTCTGGCACCGTTGTCGGAGACAAGGTGACCTAAACTAGGAAAGATCTCAGTACTCTCAGGAATCATTGTCCAAAACCTCCTCTAGGTTCACCTAGAGTCAAAAATCATCTTTTATAGACTAGGTGTGTTAACTTCAACTCTATAGACTTAGGTGTCTTGGGAGTAGTCATACTTGCCAAGGACATTTTAGGCTTATATTAGGTTGTTTTTGAGTGGTTGATGACTTAGGCTATGTTAAAGTTTGAGGGTTGACACTCATTTCATGAAGAAAAACAAGAAAAAACCAGTGTTTTGGGCACTTTCCACTACCTTTTGCTGATTTGATTAGAAGTAGAGTAAGTAGATACCAAGGTGGAATTCCAATCTATCTCACCCTCCTCTGAATTGTCACATGTGAAGTGCTTTAAGAAATTTTAAAGTTGTCAAGTTTTTGAGTCATAAGGTAAACTTGAAAAGCCAAAAATGGCATTATTTGGTCAAAATTGATCTTGGAAAAGCTATGGATACTCATTGATAAATCAAATCCAGCTTTTGAAGAAAATTTCAAGGTTTGGAAAAAAATATATCATTATCTCTTCAGCAATTTATGCATGCAAATTTGAATTTTTTTTGCCAAAAGCAATTGCAATATGTTGTATAAGACCTAAATGGCATCAAAACTCAAAAAAATTTGATGAGACCTCTTGACAAGTCTTAAAATACAATGTTTTAACTGTGTGATTGAAGTCACAGATCTGGACACCTAGATAATAAGCGCACTTATTATCTTTGGATTTAGAAGTGTAAAATTTTCATGATTTGGCAATACCACGGGCTAGAACATAGTGTATTAATACTCTGATTCAAGTTTGAATTCATTTGGAGTTGTAAATTATCAGCTAGGCCTAGATTTCACTAAAGTACAATTGTAGACACAAAATTTGGCCCAAAAACTTGGAAACTTAACCAAACTTCATAAAGCTTGAGAAGTGGCTTGTTTATAGTGTGAGCATCTAGTGCAAGTCAAAAAAGTGGAAAAAATCTTTCATTTTGACTTGAAAGATAATACGTGCTTTTATTATCTCTTGCTCTAAAAATTTAACTTTTAAAATTTTTTTCAAAGGGGATTGGATATAGGGAAGTAATAGAGTGCTTGTGCAAAATTTCAAGTGATTTGGAAAAGTTTTAACTTGATTAGCCACTTGAATTACAACAAAAACTACCAAACACAAAAACTACGAGACACAAAAACTATTGGAAAATTGAGCTAAACTTGCCAAAAAGTTGAGAGAGAGAGAGAGAGAGAGAGAGAGAGAGAGAGAGAAGTGGTAGGGAAGGGGACGGGAAACAGAGAAGGAGATAGTCCATACTCTGCTATCTGAAATAAGGCAAATGTTCTTTCCTCCTTCTTGTATATGTAGCGAAAGAGAGGGTAAAGGGGGGTAGTGTGTGTGTGAGAGAGAGAGAGAGAGATGGAAGCAAAAGAAGAGAAAAGGTGTATGTAAAGAGAGGGAAAGAGAGAGAGAGAGAGAGAGAGAGAGAGAGAGAGTATGCATGTAAGAAAAGAGAGAGGAGGTTAATTTAAAAATAAAAAATAAGGTTGAAGAACTAGAAGGGAGACACTAGTGAAATGCTCCAATATCCTTCTCTTTCTTTTTTTGGTTATCTCTTCTCCATGTTCTCTCTACATTAAAAAAAAAAAAGGGTAATGAGGGGCACTAGCGGTATTGCTAGTGCCTCCATACCCTGCTCTCTCTTTTCTTTGGTATAGTCTCTCTCTCAATCCCCTCACCCCCTGTCTCTCTCTTATCTTCTCCCTCTCTTCCCTATTTTGTCCCTCTCCTCTCTACTATCTTCCTCTCTCTCCCTCTTTCTCTCTATTGACTTCTTCAACTCTCCCCCCCCCCCCCCCCTCTCTCTCTCTCTCTCTCACACACACACACACATATTAAAAATTGATTGGTGTCAGTGCATTTAAGGAGATGCAAAAAAATCAAGACCTTATACATAGAGATGGCTTATTTCAGCTTCTCATTCTTACCTTTTGTTAGTTCTTGGGCTTTCTTTAGATGTCCAAATATCCATCCAACCCTCCCTCTCTCACCCCTTTTTCTCTCTTGCCTCCTTCTCTCTCACTCACATTTTTATCTCACCCCCTCTCTCCATTCTCTCCCTCCTCAAACCCCCTCTATATTCTCTCTCTCTCTCTCTCTCTCTCTCTCTCTCTCTCTCTCTCTCTCTCTCTCTCTCTCTCTCTCTCTCTCTCTCTCTCTCTCTCTCTCTCTCTCTCACACACACACACACACACACACCTTTTGTTAGTTCTTGGGCTTTCTTTAGAAGTCCAAATATCCATCCAACCCTCCCTCTCTCACCCCTTTTTCTCTCTTGCCTCCTTCTCTCTCACTCCCATTTTTATCTCACCCCCTCTCTCCATTCTCTCCCTCCTCAAACCCCCTTTGTACTCTCTCTCTCTCTCTCTCTCTCTCTCTCTCTCTCTCTCTCTCTCATTACAACCCTCTCTCTGCTCTCCTCCCATCTCTTTCTTCTTCCCCTATCCCTCTCTACCTAGCACATACATCTCTCCTCCCTCTCTCTATCCCCTCTGCCTGAGACACACATGTCCTCTCTCTCTCTCTCTCTCTCTCTCTCTCTCTCTCTCTCTCTCTCTCTCTCTCTCTCTCTCTCTCTCTCTCTCTCTCTCTCTCTCTCAATGGTAACCTCTTGTTTCATTGTTCACGTGGGTAGTGTAGGGGTGGACGAACCACAACACCTATCATTGACGAAAGGCACAATGTTGGTTCTTTCACGAGCTGGCATAAATTCCTTGATTGGTTTTCACATGTTTTCCAAAATGTACAGTGATGAAGGTGAAATGATATCATTTCCATTTCAAAATGCATGCAAAGGTAATAGCTTTCTCTATATTTTTTGGATGCTAAAGTTTCAGCCAAGTATGTAGCATACTTGGATCCCCTCGTGAGACCTCCTACATCACAAAAGCCTGATTTAGTGGTACTTTCTTCTGATGATAGAGAAGAATACTTCTCCTTCAACCCTAACACGGGGTGATCAAGCAAGACTCTCCAATACAAGAGTGTCATAAGAGGGGTCAGGTTCCCACCCGCAAAGCTTTGAGCATAGTCAAGCTAGCTTTACATCCCTCCATGCAATCCTCAAAGCTGAAGACGTTGATCGCATCAGCCAATTGGGAGTGCATGGAAGAAATTCCATCACGCTACAATGGAAACATGATATTTGATTGCCACCCTAGCTAGATATTGAGAAGTCAGCTATGGGTGGAATGGAGCAATCAGTGGATGGTCATGTGTGGACAAAGCCAACTACCACAAACATCACATTTTTTGCAGCTATATAAAAAAGCTATTGTTGAGGGGATTTTGAATGTGTCTTTGCAAAGTGATCTCACATGTTGTCTATTGCAATACCCAATCGATCATCTTGAATATGATTTGTCATCTATGGTTCCTTATTCTTTTGCTTCATGTACAGTGGTTGAGAAATGAAATGACAAGTATATGTGTGATACATAGGTAAATTGAATGAGAGACTAATGTCAAATCTTGATGGAACCTTGAATTACTTTTATTGTTGTCAACATGTATTTTTCATTCAAACGCTATACTCGGGCCATGATGCACCAAGGGTTACATGACCATGAAGTCAAGCTAGGGCCATCCAAAAGCACCATTGCAAGGGTGAAGACATTGGTGGTTGAGGTCGTGGATGCGCTTGGCATCCAAGGTAGCCCAATAAAAATCCAAATGAAGGTGGTAAATATCATTTCCCAATCCATGCTTCAACCTTCTTTAAATGAATGCACACCCATCAAAAAAGTTGAGTTGTTGATTGTCAGTTGATACGCCGCGAGCAGATGCTAGCATAGCGAGAACAAAACCAACAACTATATGTCATCCAAGGAAAAAGCTTAACCTGTAGGCGCATGGAAACAAGGAGATGGATGTCAATTACCTACTCAACCTTCTAAGACAATCTCTACTCAGAAAACCAAATCTAGACGTCCTATGCACTTGTGAGTACAACTCAACCTAAAATTCTCATGCTATTCAAAACTAGACCAAACGCTCTTGAAAAGTCACGAGACTCACAGGAAACACTCTCCTCATCAAGAGGTCATTACCCTATGGACTCTGACTTGATATCCTACCTAGAACCACCCCGTGCAACCATCACCTATAAAGACATGCAGTAAAATGCAGCTCATCACTTTTCGATTTGTATGATCCTAATATGTAGCTCTCTCGTCATGAAGCCACAGGTATAAATAAATCACCAATTGGACACACGGTTTGCAAGAAAACTCACCCGAAAGCTTGTAGGAGCTTGCTTCGTGACAACACTGGAATCGTGCAAGATTGGTGTTGGATTGAAGCCCTAGCTGTTGCTAACGAATTGGTGGTGTTGCTTTTGCAATGGATGCTCCATAGAGTACATAGGAAAGAGAAGAAATCTCTCTCTCTCTCTCTCTCTCTCTCTCTCTCTCTCTCTCTCTCTCTCTCTCTCTCTCTCTCTCAGACACAGTGCACAGTAAACGTGAGATTAGATTGATTCAAAATTTTTCTTAGGGTTAAAGAAATTGGCTTATATACAATTCCTCCTTAAAGGCTCGTTCCCACAAAGAATATTGGCCGCTTAAACCATTACAAAATGTCATTCCGTTTCTAAAAAGTAAGTGATACAAAAAGTTGGGAAAGGCTTCTTCTGTGTTCAGTTGTCAACACTCCCCCCTCTGCGTCCATGTCATCCTTGACATGACGGGTCTTAATCTCCTGATTTGGTAATAATTCTCAGCCTTGGAGTTAGTGGAATCCTTGGGGCTTTAGTAGCTTCAAGTATGACTCGTACCTTATGTTGCCCAAGGTGACTATGGGGTCAAATATTTTCTATCATAAGTAAAGAAGCTGGTGTAGAAGGCTTTCTCAAAATCTTGCATGTGGTAGCTTGGTAAGAACATTATCCTTTGGTATAACAGATGTAACACCTCTAGGGATGGCTGCTTTGACAAATCAAATGTCATTGTGGTGACAGTGTTGCCCGTTGACAGTAGGGTTGAGTCTGTATCTTTGGGCGGTGCGAGCACTCAATACACGTCAGGAGGTTTTTGCATATCTTCTTGAACACCACACACCACAAGTCGGGGGAACTAGTGAAATTCTTAATGGCACCCTTTAGGGTTTTCACCATATAAGATACACTTATTCTCTCTCCTTCCTTGGGCGGTGGCATAGATGGGTAATTGAGCCAGGTGGGATGTTTCTTCAAGATTTTGGTGTGGTTTGCCCATGTGTGTACACGAAGGACTGGGAAAACAGAGTGTCATCCCTGATGTTTTCGGGAGCTTCAACCAAGTACTTTAGAAATTTGAGTACTTTAGGAGCCACGCTTTTCTCCACTTTGGTTGGGAGTCCACTATCGTCTTTGTAGTATCTAAATCTTTGACATCTCGCTTATACACTGGCTATGTTGCTTCTGTTTTGACTCTTTTCTTTATCACTAGCACTTCATACTTTAGGAGAGGGTATAAGAGTAAAGGTTGCATCCATTCCTCCCTAAGCACATTTGTGGCAAGCCCTTGGACTCCTACTGAGTGTATCATTCATGTCTCCCACTCCAAGGCTGCCTTGTGGTCTTGAGTTGTGGATTTTACAATCAGAGTTTGGAGGCATGTCTCCTCCTTTGGAGTTAAAGGTTTCTCTCCTTCCTCTTGTGTCTATAGTTGTTCTTCTAGGTGCTATAGATCTTCTACACCTTCAAGAACCTCCAAGGGCTCATCTCTTGCGTTAATCCCAAGGTAACTGGACCCTGACTCTGTTTCCTATGTCCTTGCTTTGGCTATTTCTTTTTGTAGTTCTGTTATTTGTTGTTGAGCAAGTCTATCTTTCTTTGTAGCTTCTTCTGCTTGATCTACCAACAGCTCTTGCAGAGTATCTAGCTGTAGTTGGAGCTCTTTCTATTCTTTGCAGAGTTCTTGGTGTTGAGCCTTCATTCTTTCCTTTGCGGCTAGCGACCCTTCTGCCATATGCATTCTTTGTCTTTGTTCTAGCTGTAATTCCTTTTGTAGAGCAGTGATTTGTGCTTCCAAAGCTTGTATAGCTTGGCTATTTTCAATTTCTCATGTAGCCCTTGGGGTTGATCTGAGCCTCTTGATTGTCAAGTCCTAGATCTCTAATTTGGCTTTCAGCTCCATCACTTCAAATTTTTGCTGCTTCTAGTTCATCCTCCACTCTTTCCTTTTCTTCTTTTTTCCTTGTCTTTTGCCGAAGGTGCTACCTCTTCTATCTTTTCTAGTGAGTGTTGTGGTTGAGATGTAGAGGGCTTTGGACTTGGAGGAGGATTAGAGGATCTTGGTGGTGAAGGTGGTTGGGTTGCATTTTTGTATGTTCACCTTCTTGGCCTTTCTTGACTGGAGCCTCTTGCGTTTCTTTCAGCTGCCTCTTGATATCTTGTACTTCCTCCATTGTGAAGGGCTCTAAATTCTGCTGCTCTATCACCTTTTTAGTTTCTTCATAGGCTCTAATGTAATGATTGAATTGATCCACGAGCAGTCTTGAGGAGCTTCTTCCGATCCTTGTTGGGTCTGGTATCCAATACTCCTCAAAGTCTCCTTTGAGTGCCCGTTCTACCCTGAATTGCTCAACCGACTTCTCAATTCGAGCGGCTTTTTGGTTGTGTGTCTCTTTCGTTCTTGATTCTTTTGCCAACGTCATCTTACCCTTCTTTTTTGAGGGCTCCTCAGACTCTTCCTCTGATACAGTCTCTAGCCTTTTCCGAAGCTGTGTGGTGATGATTGGTGGTACCACTGCTATTGGTGGTTCATCTTCTGTATCTTGCTTTAACTTGAACCACTCATTATGGGTTGGTGGATCAGGCCATTGTCCTCTTGCGTCAATATCTTCATATGCAATCTTTGTCAGTGTTTCTCCACTTCCAATGTACTTGGGCTTTTCTATACCCATGTCGACCACTTGCTCATGCAGATATTGGGTGTAATTCACCTCTTTGGGCACGCTACCTTTCAATGCCCAAGTTATTGTAGTAGCCACTGCATGGGGAGGTGTTGTGTAGTTTTATGGCCGCTTGCTGCAAACATGGAAGTATTGGTTGTAAAGCTTGCAGCTCTCGGATTAGTGGTTGAAGTGTTACGGGCCCGCTTTGATTTCTTTCCCACGATGCCACATTGCCATTTTTGGAGATTTCTGTGAGACAAAGCGAGTATAGAACAAGAAGAGCATATGGTAATGAGTCTATCTCTCATGTTTGGCACCGATCGGTGTGTCGTGTGCATCATGAAAAGTCGTAGAAGGTCTACACTGTCAAGAAATTTGTGGTCTTGCCAGGAAAGCACAGGGCTTTTGGCTGTGAGAGTTTGTGAGAGAACTCCAAAAACTATATGAAGGAGTTAAACCATAGATGCCATGAAGTCTAGGGTTTGGAAGGAAGTACAATCAAAGAAGCCCTACTCTTTCTCTCTTGCACTCACACACACAAAGAAAGAACACAAAAAAGAATATCAAAATAACACAAAGATAAAAACATCAAGGCTATGGTCATATTGTATCATCGGTAATATAAAAGGGTTAATAGATGAGTTAATGGCGTTTAATCTTTGCCGACCAAACATTCTACATATTGTTCTTTGGAATTGTAATTTTGTGCTTACCATAATATATATGTTCTATCTAGTGATTGGAATTAATTACGTCAAAAGAAAAGTTATAGTCTATAAGGGGTAGTATGATGGGATCCGGTGAAAGAAGTATTTCATTGAGCCTTTCTAGGCCAAAGAGAACACTATACGTTGTTGAAAGTGTATTTTACGGCTAATCCATACGTTAATTCTAATAGATTGCACATAGTGGAAGCAATAGAAATTCACATCGTTTGGATTATCCATCTAGGATAGTATGTGAGAAATGTAGATATGAGAGAAGTGAAGAGATGAGAAGTTTCCCTCCCAAGCCTTATTCTTGCCCGTAGGCAATAAGGATACTGCAGGGAGAGATGTACCTGTAGCAAGGAGAACCTAGAATTTGTAGAGAGAATGAATTTCTAGAGTGAGAGAGATAGGTTTAGTTAGAGAGGGAGATGAAATTAGAGATATATGTTGGATTAGAGATGAAAAAGAAAACAACAAGAAATCAACAAAATATCAAAGTAGAACACATCTTACTTGACAAACCCTTCGGGAGTTATTCACCATTTTTTATGGAGAGATAAGAAGAGGGAAGACTTCAAGCATTGATTGATGCACCAAGTTCAAGTCCTTCTTTGATTAGAGATTATATTCCAAGGATAGCTTACAAGATTGGCTAGTCTTCCTCTAGGAGTAAGTGTAGGGTTAGACTTATGTTTATGGCTAAGTATAATTAGGCATTACTACTCTCACTCCCTCATGAAATCATCTCATGAATGGCTTGAATGGTTTTTAAATAAGAAGAGGTACCCTTTTACAAGTGAAGGGAACCCCCAAGGGTTTACAGAAGGAGGAGAAGAGACAGTGTGAACACGAACTGGCAAAGTTTGAAATGAGTTGTCCCTGCATGATGTGGGCATACTCGGATCTAGTATTTTGATCATATCTCCTCAACCGTGCCTTCAAATAAAGAAAGAAAAATAGGAACAGAAAATTCAGCTCATTAGCTACGACTCCCATTTTATATACTTTTTCCAATTTTGATTGAAACCTCGTGTAAAAAAATGATCAAAATAGGGTACAGTTTTGGCAGCAAAAGTCTTCTTGTGGTCCCCTTAGCCTAGACTTTTATTTGATTCCAATGGACACTTCATTCCATATGAAAGCATGACATTGCTCCTTGACAAAGTTTTGTAATCATGCTTGCAATAATGCATTAAAATAGATGTATCTTTGAGAATCATGCAAGATAGTGTCCCACTAGGATTTGATTCCTTGCCAGTAGCTATTAAAAAGAAATATAGAAAATATATGAAAAATATATAGAATATATATATATATTGGAAGTTATCGTAGATATAGGATCTAGCTAGGGTATGAGATAATAATGAGATAGTAGAAAGAAAGAACCAATGTTTTTTGTCCCAAGTTAAAGAAACAGAGCTATTGACGCTTTTTCCCATAGTACTTTCTAATGGTAAAGTAAGAATATGTTACCCTTGAGATAAATAATAGGATGAGATAGAAAGATTATTATTATACTTAGATATGTATATGTACATTATAAAAAAAATACTTATATATCTAAAAAGTTGCAAGATATATCTTGTAGCATTCGTTCCCACTATGTACGTGTCACAGCACGACAGCGCGCTCTAGGTCTCTCAAGCTCTCTCTCACTTGTGAATAGTGAAAATGAGCTAATAAGTGGGCCCAAATTAACTTAT
Source organism: Adiantum capillus-veneris (assembly GCF_014529385.1). Taxonomy (NCBI): domain Eukaryota; kingdom Viridiplantae; phylum Streptophyta; class Polypodiopsida; order Polypodiales; family Pteridaceae; genus Adiantum; species Adiantum capillus-veneris. Next base: position 108,789,935 of record NC_140938.1, on the reverse strand, counting down.
ATTGGGGTTTCTCGGACCACTTGTTACCAAACTTGACATGTGCTCCTATCTTGCTGCAAAATATACTTTACGCTCAAAAATTTCTTCATTTAGACTCCGTTTGCTCTGTTTTCGAAAATTTGTCATTTCGGTCAAAAACTGGTCGAATCGAGCTTTCCGCAACTTTTTTCATACTTGCACCCCATCTTCACCATAAGCTGTCATTCACTTATTGATCACTCCCATATTTTTCTTTTGTCACTAGGTCACCATTTCACCTGCTTTTTCTAGAAAAAAAAAAGTAGCTAACTTGACCCAAAAAATATCCATAAATCAAGATAATTAGATAATAGCATGATCCATTTTCTCACTTTTTTAGCATGAAAACTATGATTTTTATATATGTACACACACCTAGAGGCTTGTTTCATATCGTAACACATCAATTAAGGGCATATATACTCGCGTTTACCAAAATTCTCACCATCAAACATGAAAAATCCCAAATTCATGGAAAGCAGTGCCCCTTTTTACACTTGTAAGCCTGTCGAGTCCACATTGAGAATACCTCCCCCCTTCCTAGTTGAAGTCCTCATTGACGACGGTGTATTGCCCAAGGGTATGTGATGTGCATAGGAATCAACAATGTGCTAATGCTGGCCATTTAATGTGGCTCTATATGCATACTCAGGCAATGCATGGAAAAATTAATGTTGTGCATGAAGAAGGTATAAGCATGATGCTTATTGGCATTCGATGTTGAAGTTTCCTATGAAAGTATGACTGTGGTGAGAGCGGTGAAACAATAATCTCTCCACTTTGTTTACTATGTCTTTGATAGACAACGGAGCTGGTGAAAACATTTGGTTGTGAGTCACCTCTATAGTTGTGGTTGTCCGTCGTTTAGGTATCCAAATCGGAATTGGACAGCCATTCTTGGGAACCCAATTTTTTGAACTTTGCGTATGGTCGTGGACTGGGACATGCTTGTGGTTGTCTTTTCAAAGCAGTACTGAATGGAGTTCCTTGGGTTGTTGTTTTGGAATCTAGATTTGTGCAAGCTTACTTTGGGCCATAAGTAATTGCTTTAGTACCCATATTTTCTTAAGGAGAAACTTTGGTTTCAGCTTGCGGGTTGTAGTGGAGTTTGGTCGAGATATATCTTTGAATCGACTTTGTTGAAACCTTGCGACTTGATCCTTTCTAATCCATATCTGCTTGGTAGCTTTGGTAGGCAGAGTAGGTGGGTCTCCATGGTACGCTGTTGTGAATTCCCACTAATTATTTCTTACCCATTGAAATCTTGTCCTGGGGAAGAGTACTTGCTATAATGACTTGCTTTGCTTGTGTTGTTGGTCTCTTTGGAATACATTGTTGGACAATGGTTGTTTGTAAGGGTTTCTTACCTTTATCTGTCGAGTGCATTACTGATGGTTTTTCTGTAGCTACAATAGAAAAAAGAACTTGTTGTTTTCTTGAAGCAGATTGGATGTTGACTATATTGTAGCTTCAATCAAGTTGTACATTATACCTTCTCTGTCAAGTTTGCTCGAGCAATAAAGGGTGTTGTGTGGACTTATCTTCTACCACATAAAATTAATGCGGATAGACACATTGGTTAATCTTTACCAGGAGCACTTTCCAACCCATTACCTTGATTGAGTGCTTTGAATAGCTGTGGAGATTTTGTTGTGTTGGCTCTAATTGATTGTCGAGTTGGAGTTGCTTGTAAAGAATGTAGGAGATCGGGTTACCTTGAGCACCTGTGTAAGGTTTCGAGCTTCTGAAACCTTAGAAATTGTACAAAGCATAATCAAATTAATTTGTTTGTTAAGAAAACAATGTAGAATTGTCCAACCGTGGAAACTTTGGTATTTTTGGAACCGTAATCATGACTTTACTATGGTTAGAAATTGTTAGAGCTGAATTCCGATAAAAACTTGCATAGTTATGGTCCCTGGAAGTTTACACTATGAATTAATCTAATAATAATAAATTGTAAGGTTTTAGTATCATTATTGCAAAAGACTGTTATCCTAAAGTCCCTAGATATTTACAGATAATTGCATATATTTTCAAAATTAATCATGAAAAGGTCAAAAAAACAGCAAAAAATCGATTTTATGTATTTGGGGGGTTGTGTGGGACATTGATGAACTTGCCTAGGCTGGAATTAGCAGCAGGTGGTGCTAGGGGAAGGTTGGGGGATGGCTTGAGGTGTAAGTAACTGCCAGAAGCAGCTCAGGAGCCCTAAAAACCTATAAATAGGCCCCCCTCTTCACAAAAAAGTTTAGACTCAGAGTCCTGGCCATTTCTCTCTTACCTAGGGAGAACTCTACTAAAAAATCACTAGAGAGAAAAAACTCTAGTTGATTATTCCACGGTAGTTAGCTTAATCCCAATTTTAACTAGCAAAATTATGCTAATTTACCTATATTTTCTTAATTAATTCAATTAATTAAGAAGATTAAACTTACTTACACTCTAAATTACTCGTTGAATTTTTAATACTCTGTTGATTACTTAGATTAAGATTAGAGATATTAATCTAATTAATTATTAAGCCATATTAGGACTGAAATTAATCTAAATTAATGGTAATTATACTAATTAAACTTAAATTAGTATAAGATAATTATTAGAGTTGTATTAAACTACCAAGATGCTAGTTAATTATCTCTTAATTTTATTATTAGTTTTTATAATTAATTAGACATAAATTAGTTGTTTTTAATCAAAAAACTCATGGAAAATCTATTTTATCAGCTCAAAAATTCTTAATTAATTATCATAGTTAGAAAATATTGTTAGGAATGTGGGGTAAATTATTCATTAGCAAATAATTAATCTAAGTATTTAATGAAGCTAAAATTAATTGTTTTTAACCATAAATTAAAGGAGAAAATTAGAAAAACATGTTAGATAACTATGTGCTATTTATCAAGTTAGATTACATGTTGAAAAAGCTTTGATAATTATTTTGATGTTAAAAAATAATATATCTATTTATCTAAGTCAGATTAGACTAATTTTAGCCATAAATTAAAGAGGGAAACTAAAAAAACATGCTAGATAATTATGTGCTATTTAGTAGAGTTAGTTTACATGTTAAAAAAGCCGTTATAATTATCTTGAGGTTAAAAAAATAATATAATTATTTATCTAAATCAGATTACACTAATTTTAGTCATAAATTAAAGGGGAAAATTAAAAAAACATGTTAGATAATTATGTGTTATTTATCAAAGTTAGGCTATATGTTAAAGAATTTGTGATAATTATCTTGAGGCTAGAAAAATAATATAGCTATTTATCTAAGTCAGATTACACTAAGTTTAGCCATAAATTAAAGGGAGAAATTATAAAAACATGTTAGATAATTATGTGCTATTTATCAGAGTTAGTTTACATGCTCTTGAGGTTAGAAAAATAATATAGCTATTTATCTATGTCAAATTAGACTAATTTTAGTCATAAATTAAAGGGGAAAATTAGAAAACCTGTTAAACAATTATGTGCTATTTAACAGAGTTATTTTACATGTTAAAAAGGCCGTGATACTTATCTTGAGGTTAGAAAAATAATATAATTATTTATCTAAGTCAGATTAGACTAATTCTAGCCATAAATTAAAGAGAGAAATTAAAAAACTACTTAGATAATTACACAGTAATTATCAAAGATAGGAATCATGTTCGGAAGCCAAAATAATTAGGGTATATATAGGAAATTAATTTATCTAATTAAATATGTCAAAATTATCTATTTTTAGCAAAATTTAAAGGGGGAAATTAGTTTAATTACTTAGATAATTATATAATAATTATCAAAGATAGAAATTACTATTAGAAACTCGAGATAAATAGTTCATGCACAGATAATTAGTTTAGCTAATTATCTTAGCTAATATTGCTTGATTTTGTCTATAAATTGAGAAGATAAATTAGCAGATTAATTTATATAATTACATGGTAATTACCAAAGATAGAAAATAGCCTTAAGAAGTCTTGACAATTATCTTAATCCCAAATAATCAGTTTAGCTAGTTATCTTAGCTAATATTGTCTGATTTAGATTATAAATTGAGAAGGAAAATTTATAAATCAATTTATAAGTTAGCAAGATAATTACTAGAGTTATAATACATCAAAATCCACTAGTAGGATAAATATCCCACTAGCAGATAAGTAATTCATAGATAACTAAAGCAGAATTAGGATATTTTTGAATAGAAATTAAATAAGGAATTTAGTAAAATAGCCCCGATAATTATAAGATAATTATGGGAGAACATTAACACTATTAGGAAGCTTAGGAGAAAATTATCTCACCCAGATATTTATCAAAGATACTTACTTAGTCCAAAAATCTCTATTTTTGGATAAAAGGAATAAGAGAGATTATTCATTTAATTCTCTAATTGATTAAGTATCCTTTTATAAAGGCTACCACTATGGCTTTGAAAAGGACCCGAAGAAATCCTTGGTCCGATGAGGAAGATACAACGCACAAAAGGACTAGGGTGTCGCATGACCATGAGGCTGGGCCTAGTCATAGGCCTACAGAGGAGAGTCTTCAGGCGCCAGTGCAGCAGCAGTAGATGGTTGATCAGTCTCAGGTGGGTTTCCATTTATTCACTTAAGTTTTTAAATAGCTTAAAGTTCTTTTATAAATTAACATTGCATACGTAAGAACCAAAAAGGAATAACTAGCTGAAAAACAGAAGGTAACTTCCAAGGAACCAACGAGCATCGTTTGTAAATAGGAAAGAACTGTTTGGTCTAAGACTGGTTGACCTAGGAAAGAATGTTTGATCATCCTTAAGACAGCTTGTCTCAAGACATCTCTGATTCCTTGGAATATTTTACTCCAGGTGATGAGTAATGATGGCGAGTCAACCATGGATGAGTCGGTTACCTCCATTCACATGGAGTCTTTATCCTGTGCTTGTCTATGTTTGTAGATACTACTTAGGATATCGTTTTTATCCTAGAGGAACCGCCTGGTTGTATGGGCAACCGGTTGGCGTATGGATGCCCGGATTTTGGGTGATGACTTTTTCCACCCCGGTTTTTATAAATAAGGAATGGGTGCCATTTTTCACCCATGTATAGGTGATCTTGAGATAATCCAATACTGGTCAGAGTTACTTCAGATTGACAGTACCTTGTCTTAAGTCTAAAGATGTCTGCTAAAAGATTTTTTTCAATACTGCTTTCAAGGGCTGTTTTAATGAAATTCTGTTATGAAGGATAAATGGAATCATTATTTTAATTGTGGTAAAAACATGGTAGTAATTAAATAACAAAGTATCATGTGTGAGTGCGGGGTGGTAAGTGGGGATTGACTAAGGTTGTCAATCATGGACGGGTGGACCTGATTACTGAGGTAACTATTCATTCCCGTGCACTAAAAACGTCTAGAAAACTTCTCCACTTGGAAGAGGAGTCCACCAACGGTTGTGCCCTTACATATGTTAGGGGGGGGAAGTGTTGGTTAAGGAGACCTTAGTCCAATTAATGGAAGTTATAGGGCCAAAATAGTTTTAGAAATTTCAAAAAAGTTATCCCATTTCCACTGCGAGACAGGCATAGGTCTCCTTCTAGGGATATAAACCCAAGACATTGTCAATGGTAAAGGTATATTCCCTGGATCCTTCTTGTTAGAGACTTTGGTTTTTATTAGGCCTAGGATCCCATCCCGTTTTTTGGTGTCGGCGGGGTGGGGATCTTACAACCTGAATCAAGCATTGTCATCACCTCCACTTGATTGTGTACTAGTTTGATAGCAATTGCGGGATCCTCCTTGTTCTCAATTTCAAAGTCTATTACTTTAATGTCATTAATCTTCAAGGGAGGCCCATACTTTAGTTGTTGTCAAAGAAGCCTCTGTTTTGCTATTCGTTCCTAGGCCTCTGCTTGTGCTTCTGCAACAATCTGCTATTTTTCTTGGGTCCTTTTCTTTTCCTTGTGGATTTTCAGAATCATACTGAGGGTTAGTGGTAGGTTAATTTTTTTTAGCCAACATCCACTAATTCAGTTGGGAATTTTGTCACCATATAATATAGCAAGTTTAACGGTGCTAGTTGGTGATAAGTCTTTGATCACAAATGGTCCCATTCCTTGCTTCTTAGCATGTTGTTTTAAAGTGTAAATCAAGACATAATCACCTATTTTGATTTTTTTTTATCGTACATGCTTATCAAAAAAACTCTTTTTGCCTTTGTTTTTGCACGTAGATGGAAGCTACTGCTTTTAAGCAAAGCTCATCTAGCCTTTCAAGGTCATCTATTCATCATGAAGACATTTCATGGCATGTCGACTCTAGTTGTTTGGCTACTCTTAGTGTTGGGATTAGGAATTCCATATGCAAAATAGTGTTAAGACCAAATACCATGTTGTACAGTGTTGTTCCAATTGAGGTTTTATAAGCCTTTCTATAAGTCCACAGTGTCGAATGTAACTTTTGATCCCAATCCGTTCTTGATTTTGAGACTATTTTGGTTAAGACTATACATAGAGTCTTATTGTAGCTGCTACCTGTCTATTAGCAAGTGGGTGGTACGGAGCAGACTTTTTTTGAACTACCATGAACTCATCAAGAAAATTTTCAATTAATTCATTTATAAAATTTGTGCCCCGATCACTGACAATTTCTATAGATAGACCATATCTAACAAAAACATTTTCATATAGAAATTGTGCAATAGTCCTGGCATCAACTTTTTGCATAGCTTTAGCTTCGACCCATTTAGTGAGATAATCCATGGCTACAATGATATATTGGGCATGTGTTTTGTGAGCAAGGGGTGAAATTGGTCCCACAAAGTCTATTCCCCACTTAGCAAAAGCTCTAGCTTCCATCATTGGTCGTAAGGGCATCTCATCCCCTTTTATTGGCACTTTGGTGCATTGACAAGAGTCACATTGTCTTGTATATTTTTCCACGTCCATACGTAATGTTGGCCACCATATTCCAGTGGTCAGGTCAATTTTTGTTGTCTTTTCCCCTGAGAAATGGCCTCCAATTATTCCTTCATGTGCTTGCTCAAGGATTGGAAGGTACATGCTTTCCGTTGTGCATAGCCTAAGCTGGTTATCCTTTCCTTGTTTATAAAGCTGGTTTTCAATCAAAGTGAAGTCACGAGCTTCTATTTCTATCACCCTCTTTCGTGCTATGGTGGTATTTTCAAGAATTATTTTCTTTTCCGAGAAGTCAACTATGTATTGACTCATTGTGGTGTAACTATTATTTGAAATAGTGTCGCATGTTCTATTGGTGGGTTTGATTTGCATTTTGCACAACTAGTTATATAATCATGATCATCAAAACACATAGTTGGCCAATGCACTCCCAATTGTCTCAAGCGTTGAAAAGTTTTTGTGGATGAGCAATGAAATGTTAACTTTCTTGATTATGTGCTTCCAACAAGTAAGCATCGTATTCCTCATGATTTATGCACACTCGTTGGATATCGTCGAAGCCTAGATGATATAACCGTCCGCCAATCAACTAAATTTTCTTAGCTTGTTGAATTGTTCATAGTTTATGGTCTTGGCCAGTCTTGTCGAGTTCTTCACCGTGTGATAGTAGGCTTACTATCTCTTGGAACCACTTAAATACCATTTCTACTTTGAAGAGATATGCATCTGGGAGATCATCGTCTACTCCCTCTGGAGCTTCTCCATTTGGCAATCTAGAAAGGTGATCTACTTGAAGATGCATCTTCCTCTTTTTAACCACTATAGTAAAGTCAAACTCAAGCAATATGATGAACCATCTTACGATTCTCCCTGTATTGCAAGGTTTGTTGACAAGGTATAAGAGGGCTTGATGGTCCGTGAAAAACACAAACTTATTTGCAAGGAGATAATGCCAAAATTTCTTAACATCATAAATCATTCCAAGCCCCTCTCTTTTGGTGGTGGTGTAGTTCTTTTTAGCACTATTGAGTTGTCGGCTAGCATAGCAGACTGGGAAATTCATAGTTCCGTCTCCTGGTTGAGCCAAAATACATCCTATATCAAAATCAGACGCATCAATATGAATGTGAAAGATATTTTCCCAGTCGGGTGCTTTTAACATTGGAGCAGATATGAGAGCATCTTTTAATTTCTTAAATGATTCCTCGCACTCATTCATCCATTCAAATATCACTATACGTCTATACAGAGGTTGGGCAATGATTGCACACATGTGTATGAACCTCTTATAATAATGATTGTGTCCCATAAAACACTATACAGATTCTATACATCCTGCACTTCTCAAATACTTTCTTGAGGTGTTTTGTATGTTCCTCTCTCTGTAGGGAGTGTACACATAGGTCATCCATATAGATTTCCAGGAAGATTCTCAAGTATTCTTTGAAAGCATGTGCCATCAGTGCATTCATCAAACCAAATGGCATGACTCAATATGCAAATATGTCCCATTCTATGGAAATGCCATTTTATATTGGTCCTCAAGTGCAATTGCAAGTTGGTTTTAGCCAGAGAATCCATCCAAGAAGGAATATGCACACTTGCCTGCCACTCATCCAAGGACATGATCCATGATCAATAGGGAATAATTATCCCTTATCATGGCTGCATTAACCTTTTTGAGATTGACACACACTCAAAGTTTACCATTCTTTTTGGTACCACAGCGATTGGAGATACCCAGTCGATGTGTTCTATCTCATAGATGAACTCTTCATCCTTTAGCTTATCATTTCTTCCTTGATACTCTTAGCAAAGGTGTCATTGTGTGTGTATGGCCTTTGTTTGCTAGGCTTCACATCAAGTTTTAAGGGGATAGTATGATAGCATATTGTAGGATCCACTCCCTTTAAGTCCTTATAAGACCATGCAAACACGTCCTTATATTCTCAAAGAAGGCTTACGAGCTCCTCTTCCTCTTCTTGACTCAGATCGGTTGCTATATAGACTGGTTGCGGTTCCTCCCTAGGTCCTGCTAGGTCTATCTTCCTTGCATCTCTGGTCCGTCATATGACTCCTTCTCCCTTCGTTCTTGTCTGGGTTGTGTCAATACTATCTTCCTATCTTGAATAGTGAATTTCCTGTAGTGGGAGGGTACACTCATATGGTTGTCACTTTTGTATTTTTCATCTCCTCCACTTTTTGGTTCAGTTGTCCATACTTCCCTTAGAGTTTTCTTGAGCTCTTGATACTTCTTTTTGCGGTCAACATTGGTCCATTTTGGTACTCCTATTTTGTTCGGTCCTATTTCTGTTTTTTATTTTTTAGTGTCCGTTTTCAACTTTTGAGTTTGTTTTCTCACATCTCTAGCTTTCCTCATGTCCTAGAGTCTTGATCTTGAGAGACTTGGCAAGAAATTTTGTTTCTAATGTAGTCTTCGGCTTTCACCGAAGATAAAAATTATGTTTTGTTTCTCATTTTAGGCATTGGTTTGCTTTGTGTGTCACCTTCTTTTTCTTGTAGTGTGCTTGACGTTTAGGTTTTTGAGTTGAGAAATCATAAAACCTCACGTTCGATGTCATTTTCTCTTGCTCAATGGGGTTGTCAGAGCATTCATTATATACATCATCATCTCATTTAAGATGCTTTAGATGGAGAATCATAGAACAATTCCCCATTCACCTCTTCCTTGTGTTTAATTTTTCTTGGTTGTCCTGAGATTCATTCACCATCATCATTGTCTATAAAATCAACCATGTAGTATGGAACCACATCATAACCATCCTTGTCACAAAACTTAGTCATCGGTTCCTCTGTAGTAGCACACATATCTAATGTTGCTAGAATATGCATCTATTCTACAGGTTCTAGGGCCTCCTATGGGAAAGGTTCCGAAATGTATTCCTTATCCTCGATAACTCTTTCTAGAATACATTCTTCCCGCTTTAACCTTCCACAATTGGGTGCTCCACACATCCATAACTCCTTTGGTTTACCTAGCCAAGCTAGAAGCTCAGATCCTACTAATGTGGCAGAATAAAATTCCCTCTACCGGGGTTTGATCCACATCTTTCTTTGTAACTATGGTCCTTAAGGTTTATTCTTGTCGTGGTTTCCATATGTCTGAGGTATATATGAGTATAGCCCCAATCTTCGACCATCTTTAATTATCACATGAATGGTCATCCAAGTATTATTTCATAGTTATTCTTCTTGCCAAAATCCATTATTGCAAAGGTATGCCGCAAGAGGTAACAACTACCTTTTTTAGGAGCCTTATGGGTCTCTCCATATAACCATCTGCAAGTTGAAACTTCATTTTGGTGGTTCTCAAAGCTGGTTTTCCCCATTTCTTCCATACATCCTTGGTTTCAATGGTTACACCAGCTCCACTGTCAAGAATTTCCATGGTGGTGACACCTTATAATTCAACTGGAAGCGTGGTATTTCCATCTTCCCATTTATAGAATTCTTCTACCTTGTTTAAGGGTACTAGTTGCATGTTTAGTTGAGGCTTCTCTAACACTCGGATTCCTTCCTCCATTCGTGAAGTCGGATCCTTTACCCCAATTTTTTCTAGGAATTTTCCTATTGTAGTCCACCTGTGAGGTCTTATTCAGATAAGTTCAGCAAGAGTAATGGGACAAGCCACTAAAGTAGACATATGGTTATCAACCCTTGGGAGTCCATCACCTTCCTTGCGGAGAGTCTCTGTGATGGTATAGCTTTCACATCCGACTTTGCTTCATATTCTCCCATATAAGAGGGTAAAGTTTTCAGATAGGTTTACTATCCAAAGATCTCACAAATCCCTTGTCCCCCCAATACGAGTGCATCTCCAGGTTTGCTTGGGGTCCCGCCTCAAATTATTCAATAGGAGGAAGAAAGACATCTCTTCCCATACTGGTTTGGTTAACCCTTTGGCTCAATTCATTGGCCTCATTGGCTTCTCTTATCTGCTTCCAAAGCTCATTCAAGCCATTGTCCCCTTTATACATTTCCGATATGATACATTTAAAACCTTCAGACTCCAGATTTGTAGTGTTCATCACTATCCCAGGTCTTTCAATCGATTTCTCTGGTTCCAATTCAGATTTTGGACTAACAATTGTCCTTTCATATTCATGTGTTGGAGAGGTTCTTGGTATTGATACTGGAAGTTCTACCCACTCCTCAGGTTTTCTTATCATTGGCTCTAGCAAGGCTTGGGCTGTTTGGATCATCTTTTAACACATTTCCAGTCTTTGTTTTTCTAGCTCTGCATAGAAGTACACCATCCATCTTTGTTCTTTTGTTTGGTTGATTTGAAGCCTTGATTCATAGGCCTTCAAGAGAGCGTCTAGATGTTTGTTTACTTTTTTGACTAATACAGATCCTCCCGATCCCTCACTTTTTGGTTCCCTTTTCTTCTCAGGCTCTATGACTTCTAGAGTTTCTAGTTTCTGAACAGTTGGACTCTCAAGTCTTTTCAATCTGTCTTTGGTTTGTTTTAATTCTCCCACTAGGGTCGTCTGTTCTCTTTCTTTCCTAGCTTCCACCCGTGCTTTTCTAGCCTTCCATGTGTTTCTTTGGCTTTTTCATTTATGCTAAGTGCTTTCAGTCTTGGTTCTTCAATTATGGGTTCTTCTTTCTCTTTTTGAGCTTGTGCTCCTATGATAACCTGTATAGGTATTACTGTTTCATTTTCTGAACCACTAGTTGAAGGAATTGCCTCCAAGATGTTCAAAGTTGTTTTATTGGTGATCAAATGATTGATGCCACAGTCTGGACAATATGCATTCTTGGACAATTTCCGTATGAGGACACTCTTTCATGAGGTGGTCACCCGTACACTTATAGCATGGTCCCAACGGTTGTTGTGGTGCTCCTAGACTCCCCTCTATTGGTAAGCAGGCTTCAATCCACCTAAGCCTCCATTGGCTATGAACAACAATGTTCTCTCATCCAAACTATATCTACTTTCTCCTACAACATGTGCCGATGTTGATGGTCCAACATGGCTGATCATGCTCCATGGTTCTGGTGCTCTTAGCTCTTCTAGTGGGTAATATGCAGGACAAGCCATAGGTCCACTTGGCTCCTCATAATATACAGGTATAGGCACTAAGGCTTGTTCCTAAAATTCTTCTATAGTGGGTGTATACCTCAAACCTATTGGTCTTGCTCCTGGGAGCGGTGGTTGTTGCCCCAAAACTGGTCGTGGTCTTTCAACCCCTACTAGTCTTGGAAAATTTCTTACTGTATATCTAGGCATTGGTGATACTTGGGGAGGTGCGACCTGTGCCTAGGGAGCATATTGTTGTTCTTTCACATAACCCTTATTGTAGTCGCACTCTTTAGTCACATGATTCATCCATTTCTGTTCCACGGTGCACAATTTTGGTTGCTTAGCATGTGGCTTAGCAAATGGGCTAATCCTCTTTAGCACCTTCTCTATGAGTTGCTCTTGATTTACCGTTGGCTCACTTCTTTGTGCTAATTTTGTGGACTTAGTTTCACTTTGTTGATATGATGAGTCATTATCTCTTTCTTTTTTATCTCCATTCTTGTAGATCGCACAATTGTCCACCTGGAATAAAGCCTCTTTGGTTAACTCATTCAAAGTGGGGCTTTTCTTCATGTGCAAATCCTTTTAAAGGTCGGCATTTCTCAGTCCCTGGATAAATATCAACATGAGTGTGGATTGAGTAGGTACTTCTTCCATCGGGCAGAATTTTACGTATTCTTTCAACCGTAAGACTCCTTTCCTGACAAATTCTCCCTCTTTCTACTTGAACTTATGGATTTGTGAGATAGTATTGTGGGCTATCCCTCTTTGAGAGAATTCCTCCACAAATTCATCGATGGATGGTCTCAAAATCATGTCTTTCAACAGAATCAAACCAAGTGGCGGTGTCCTCCTCTAAGGTGAGTCCAAATCCGACAAATTGTGTATCAAATTCCCTACCCTCTTCTGCTCAGATCACTCTCAAGAATGTTGCACATGGTCTCTACGGTTTCTTTCCCCTGAATATTTCTTGTTAACCCATTTCTAGACCTGAGAAGGTCTAACACGTCTATGGTCTACCAGCCTAACTGTGGAATCTCCTCGTCCCTCTCCTCTTAGAGGTTCTCATTCATGTCTTGATATGATATCAAATGCTTCTTCCAACCCGTATCCTCTATAGGTTCTATCAACAAGTGGTTCCGCTGCAAATCTTCTTTTCATCTTGATTCTCTCCATATAGGGCAATCTTGCTATGGTTGGCATCATCCTTGGTCCCTTGCTCTCCTTGGGGTAAGAGTAAGAATAAGTGGGCATTGGTGATACTATGGGAGTCACATATGATCCTGTTGTAATAGGGGCTTCTGCTCTACATAATTCATGTTCCCTCGTTACTGTGTGGTGCAACCAAGATTGAAACATTTCAGGATTTGGGTTTAGATATGAAGGAAAATTGGCATTTCAACCACTCTAGCTTGTCTAGATGGAAATCTGGTCATATCCTCCAATTCTTCAAAGGGAATTGTAGACTTGCTAGGGGTAGGGTTTGGGCCTTGAGTTGCAACTGGATCTATTGGAATTACTCCAGAGCCTATCAATCGTGCTATTTACACTTTCTCTTTTGGTGCATACTCTCGTCCATACTTGTCAACATATATTATGAGACTCCCTTCACCTAATTTGTACGAAAACAAGTATAAAGTCTTATGAGCTTAACTCAAAGGCATAAGGTGCTAGACACCCAAAATATTTTTTGGCCCTACCATTCATGTACTCGTAGATTCCTACCACTCCTTGGTTGGTCACTACTTTAGTCACCTTCTTGTCAAACACTAGGGTGGCATTAGGAACATCTATCCGAGGAGGTATTTCTGTGATTTTAGAAACCATCTTCCCTTTTTCAAAATTGTCCTCGTATCTGTTATATTTCTTTGGGTCCTTAACAATGAGGTGATGTATTCCCTCGTCATCATGGAATCTATCCCCATCATCATACACTAGAAGGGCTTCCACTCCATCAGCTATTTTTTTCTCAATACATATACTTTTATGTTCCCTTTCATCAGCATATACTAGAGCCCCATGGGCATTTGGTCCTTCTAAGTAAAGGGTTGTATACCTCATTGTTCGAGTCAGGTTCTTAGAGGTGCTACCTCCTCCCACTCGGTTATGTCGGTTAACAGTGATTTTTTGGTCATCCATGAGGTAAATAGACTGCTTTGAAGAGGTGTCAGTCCCACTACCGTCCTCTATAATTGGTGCTAGTGGATGTATTCTTTCTTGGGTCACACTCTCCTCATTAGACACTAAGTTGGCTTGGTCTCCTAGTGATCTTCGGTTTCTTTGGAGATTTCTACCTGATCTTAAATACATCATTTCTGCTAACACACAACTATCAATCCAAACCTTTTACCTCAAAAGTTTGCTCGATCATTCCTTATTCAGGCTAGTCTTTCAACTCTCCAATTTGTTGATTGTTTGTACTTCAGAGCGGTCTTGACTTGCTGGACCTTGTTGATGGCTATCTGTAGAAAACTTTAGACTCTGCAAATCTTTGTCAAACATTGATTCTCACTTCAGTATTATTCAGTGTTGATTAGTATGACCTTGTGGGTAATTTCCGTCCAAAATTTGTTTTGTGGAGGATTGGCTCCCTATATATGTTCTTGGAGCTTGAGAGCCTTAGCTACCGCAAGCATGTCTGCACTTTAGTCCATATCAATCTTCCATAGTAGAGTGACAAACTCTACTTGGTGTTAAGGAGATGTTATCCCCACAAACATGATCCTAAGCATGCATACTTATTAACATGTGTTCACAATAAAGAAAAAGAGAGTCTTATAAGACAAAAACTTTGTTCATTTATGCATATTTACATTTTCTTACTCTAGGGAATCATTGTAAGCATTGACAAGGTTTAGGTTATCCTTTAAATGTATGCCTTGCATCCATCTAGCATCTTCAAAAGGATAGTTTTTAAACTTGATAAGATATTTTCGGATAGTCTTACCACCTCGTAATACCTTGTCTTTGTGTCGGAGAATGGACTCGTGTTGTAGCACCTCTTCTTGGTCCTCGATCTCCGGTGGGTCTTCAATGATTGCTTCTTGAGGTGGCTCGTAAGGCTTTAGTAGGCTCACATGAAAAGCATTGTGTATGAGCCAATGGTTGGGCAACTTAAGTTGATAGGTCATCTCATTGATTGGCCTAAGAATCTGAAAGGGGCCATAGTACCTTTTTGCTAATTTAGCATAGTACTTTTGGTGTTTTGTAGAATTCTTGCCCGTTGTGTGTCTTAATCGAGCCTTGGGAAACTTAAGCAAGACCCAATCATTTTGTTTAAAGGTTAGGGATCTTCTGTGCTTATCAGCAGCATCCTTTTGCCTTTGCTGAGAGATGGACCTGCATCCTTAATCTTTTGGAAAAAAATATTGTAGGTCTCGGCTATATTCATCTACAACGAAGATCTTCCCCTGTACCTTGATTAGCTGAGGACTTTTTGATCTTCCCTCTATCACTTCAAAATGTGCTTTTCCCGTGGAAGTATGTACAGTGTTATTGCAGGCATACTCCACTAAGAGTAAGTACTTCTCCTGTTGGGACTTTTGATCTACTTTTGTGACATAAGCTTTTAGTAGATCAAGAATTGTTAGGTTAGCTATCTCACTTTGTCCATCCGTTTGGGGATAATAGGCCAAAGAGAAGTTTAGTCTTGTACCTAAATTCTCAAAGAGACCCTTCCAAAAATTACTGGTCATTATAGGATCTCTATCCAACACTATAGACATTGGTAAGCCATGGTATTTGAAGATTTGTGATGTAAAGAGGGTTTCCATTTGATGAGCCTTGATAGTCTTTTTGACAGGTATGAAATGTGCTTGTTTGCTAAATCTGTCTACTCTCTTCCATATTCCTGTATTCCCATGGATAGACTTGGGAAAATTAAAGATAAAATCCATGGATATGCTCTCCCATGTTTAATTAGAGATTGGCAAAGGTTGAAGCAATCCAAGTTGCTTCCCTCTATCAAACTTCGTCTTTTGGCATACCACACATTTTGAAACATACTTTTGTATGTTTTCTTTCATGACAGGCCAATAGAAATATGTTTCTATCCCTTTTAGGGTAGACTGAATCCCTCTATGCCCCGCATAAGGAGGACCATGAGATTCATACATTACTTTCTCATGTAGTGAGTTTGTAGCGCATAGTCTATTGCCCATAGAGAAGATAACCATCTTGTAGTGTAAATGGTTCTTTCTTCTTCCCTAGTGCAAGGGCTGAAATCACATCTCTAAAATCGGGATCGATAGCGTACTCATATATCATAAAAGATAGATCATTGTGAGTTGCTATGGATACCACATTCACTTCTCGATCATCTTGAGAGTGCATCAGCTACTTGATTATGCTTGCCAGCAATGTGAGCAATATGAAAATGCAACTGCGAAAGGAAATTTTCCCACCTCATTTGTTTGTCGGAGAGCTTGGTCTGCGTCATGAAGTACTTAAGGCTTTGGTGATCCGTTTGCAGAATGAAAGGAGTCCCCAATAAATACTGCTTCCACGAGTCTAGAGCATGTAGAATTGCTAAGAGTTCCTTCTCGTATATGCCTAGAGCTTGCTCAACAGGGTCGAGCCTTTGACTTTCATAGGCTATGGTGTGCCCTTCTTGGAGCAAAACACCTCCAAGGCAATCACCACAAGCTTCACATTGGACCTCAAATGGCTTTGAGAGATCCGGTGGTGTAAGCACAGGTTCAGAGATAAGCTTCTCTTTAAGCTTTTTGAAAGCATTGTTATCCTTGAGGGACCATATATACCTAACGTTTTTCTTGGTTAGGTCATGTAATGGTCCTGTGTTAACCCTCACGGACACCCTATCACCTTCGACGGACGCATATTATTTATTTGATTGAGTCATGGACCGGGCTTGTCGGTCCAATAGGTGTGTAGGTGATCGCCGATGAGAGGCGCATCACTTATCATATTTTTACAATAAATTTGTAACGATCGGCCGTTGTGGGCGCTCATGTGTGAATGGGCCAAACTCTTATAAAAGGTCCATTTGACCTAAAAATCCTCATTCTCTGAGGTGTAAGCTAAGAAGTGCTCTTGGTCCATTTCTATCTCCTTCTCCTTCGTGTGCTCACAAATGTGTGTGTGTGTGTGTGTGTGTGTGTGTGTGTGTGTGTGTGTGTGTGTGTGTGTGTGTGTGTGTGTGTGTGTGTGTGTGTGTGTGTGTGTGTGTGTGTGTGTGTGTGTATGCTTGAGAGAGAGAGAGAGAGTGTGTGTGTGTGCTCCAGCATTGCGGCAGCATCAATGGGGGCAAGGCGGTTGAGCACGGCATCGACAGCAGCTCCTTCTTCTTCTCAGCACAGGATCCTTCACGACGAAAGCATTAAGCGGTGAGTGACACACCCCTGCCCCTTTGAGCTTGCTAGGCTCTTCTAGTTGTGTGTTTGCAGCCTTTCGAGGCTCGTACGTAGTGCAAAGGCAAGTTCCCAGCTTCGACACGTACGGCAAAGCATACATTTTTTGCACCACTGCCAGGGAATGCCTTGCATTAAGCTTGAGGAGCACTCAGTGCTACCTGTGAAAGCCTTTCTTCCATCTATTTTTTGTTTTTTGTTGTGCTATGTAAGAACTGTTAGGTGGCTGCAATGGACAGATTAGCAAGTTCTTGTTAGCTACTATTAAGTGATTGTAAAGGACAAATTAGTAGGTTTTTGGCAGCTTTTGTTAAGTGGTTGTAAGCTCTATTAGTGCTGCATTGTACTTGTTTTTGTTAGTTTTACAAGATTTGTAATGTGCAGGTATTAGTAGATCTGTTAGTGAGTGTAGACAGTGAGAAGTAGAGTAGACTGTGAGGAGTAGAGTTGATTGTCTATGAGTGTGCAGTTTACTATGTTTGATTGTGTGTTAGCAGAGGTAGTTAATGTTAATTAGTTGTTAATTAGTTGTATTAGGTAAAAAGAGGTTAGACAGAGCTCACAGGAGCTGTTATGTGCGTGTGGGAGCTCAGCGTCCATGCGGCCACATTATCCTTAGAAAAAGTTTTTTTTGAAAACAAATCAAAACAAAATAAGAAAAAAGCACTCGAGATATTTGGGACTAAAAAGAAAACTCAAAACAAAAATAAAAAAGGACCTTATCTTAAAAGGAAGGGATCAGGATCTTTCCCCAAGCCCAAGCCCAGGCCCAGGCCTCAGTCCTCAGTCTTATGATATACTATACACACCACTTTATATATAAAGACTAGGACCTCAAGTGAAGGAAGGGCATGTGGGACAAGTTCCTCAAGTCCTCCACCATCCCTTCACACTCACCCTTTGGACTTACTAATTCTAGCCCTCTCCCCACCTAAGAAAAGACTAGTTTTAGGATTCCGAGGACTATACATAACCAAATTGGAGACTCTAAAGCATGGCAAGTCCTTCTAGCCAAGAGGCTCGTTTTGAGCTATCACAGACCATAATCTGTGGCTTGGTTAAAAAAAGGGACCAAAAATAACAAAAAATTCGGTTGTAAACACCTAAAAAACTAGGTGAGCGGCCTTCATGGAAACTCACCAACACCTCTAGAGTGTTGAGGTCACATGCACCTACGCTCGGTTCGTGTGCTAGAGGATGAGCACATAGAGGGTGTCTATGTTTATGCGGGCACTCATTATTCCTCTACCTTAGGCTCTAGGCCCTCAGCGAGAACCCAAGGTAGTACCACTCAGGACCCACATATTGCATCTAGTGACTCTTCCTTTGACTACGACGTCCTGGAGGGTTACTTGATGCCTAATCCTGATAGCTCAAGCTAAGACATGCATGCCATGGGCTCACGGCCTGGGTTGAGCGTGCTTAGTTGCTTGAAGAAAACCTTTAGTAGAGCTACTCGCTCCAAACATGGAGCTAACGATGTAAATGAGGGGGGTGGGGAAGTAAATTTGCCATTCATGACCAACGTAGAGCTCATGCTCTAGGAGAGTGTGCACGTGAATACTCCATTCACTACACCCCCTAACTCTTCAGAGCTATTTCCCTCCGAGGTTATATTACCTTATGGTAGAAGCCTTGCCAAAGTGCAAGAGGTTGAGCGGTATATCATTGTGGCTAGGAAAAAGGAAATCGAGAGCTTACGTAGGGCTAGGCAAAGGAGAGAGTTAAAGGCGAAAGCCCCTATGTCAACATCCATGCCAGGTGAGCAATCGAGTGCTCCTGAATTAGCGACCACTAAGGGTCAACCCATAGAGAGCCACATTGCATCTAGTTCAAAGGACATCCATAGCACATCAATCCTAGATGGAGTGTTCCTAAATGAGAACTGGGAGTACGAACTATAAACAAAAACTCTAACCGACCTATACACAGGTCACACCTATCACATGGGTTGGTTAGATATCCTACAATCCACAACGGGTGCTACTAGTATAGAGGATCAACAACAAAGAGTTTGTGAGGTCATCCATAGGGTTATTGAGCTAGAGAGACAGCACAAGGGGATCCACATGCCTTCAGCGGGTCTCATGATATTCTTGGATACATGTAAGGCTAAACAACCAACCTTATCGCAAATGGAGACTCCCTCAGTAAGTCTGATGGATCCTCCGTTTGTTGTTTCTCCAGGGCTCTTAATGCAATTCAAGCCCACAAGCAATAGCTTTACCTGTACAAGTCTAGCTCGCCTTTCCCTTGATGACACCATGGCCACCATGCCTACCCCAGTGATGGGCATGCTAAGAAACACTCCATGGACCTCTTTTGTTAGTAAAGCACCACTACATGGTAGCTCAATGCCTGCAACACTACCTACAAGTTTGTACCAATCATATACACATATGGGTCCTTGTACTCATGTAGCTCCTACCCTTCCCATTGTTTCAACAACCTATGCTCCACAACCACAACATCCAAGCTCTTATTTTGATGGGACCATACGGCTAGCATTAGCATACCAACTACCACGTCTTCTATGTCCATGGCCACACATATGAACTTTGGGCCACCACATGGCACAACACCGTACCAAACTTGGAACCGAAGTTTGGCTTCCTATGCACCAAGCCCCATGCCAATACATACTCCACATGTAGTCTCTAGAGCGCCTTCACCCACGGTGCCTACTCACTTAGGTGACTTGGCAACATTTGCTCAAGCTATCGGTCGATCTATTGTTGAGAATATGCGTAACACACCTTATAGGGAGCCTAGAAGTAAGGCAGTACAAATAGCCAAGCTCACACAAAAATTTATTGGAGAGAGGGATGTGAGAAAGCATATCAAAGTGTTTGAACAAATATGCGATTCTCTAGGAGAACACAAGGACCTTCATAAGAGTAATGCTTTAAGCCTAAACTTAAGAGTGGAAAGACTGGGGGTTGGTATAGAACCCTAAGGGTGGAAGAAAAAACGATTTACCCTACTCTTAGGAGACTGCTCTTAAAGAATACATACGAGACGGAGTGCTTTAGGGTGTAGCATCTCAGCTCTAGAAATCCCAACGAGAGGAAGGAGAGTTTGTGAGAGACTCTGTTAGTCGCTGGAAGCATTTGAATTCTCGTTGTAATCTAAATGAGCGCTTCAATAATAAACAATTGCTTGATAAATTCATTAGGGGATAACAACATGAGGATATCTACAATGGCCTAGTATCACCACTTGGGAAGCAGTCACCACCAATGTGATCCAATTGGAGGATAATTTAATGATTCAAGGAGAAACAATATCTGTTGAGCCTAAATCTACTAGCTCGCAAGCATTGGGGCATCATCCAATGACCCTAAATCCTATTACTAAGGAGCCAAAGATATCGGAGATGACTTTAGCAGACCTCACCAAGGCCATTCAAGACAGTCTTAGAGACAATTGTGATCCACAAAAGAATCATATGTATCCAAGAAGGGAGCAACAATGGTGCTCAGTTTGCTATGGTCCCCATATTACCAGTGAATGCCCTACTTTTATAGCAAAATTTAATGGGAAATGCAATGCTTGTGGGAGGTATGGTCATCAAGCTAAGGATTGCATCCTATTTAAGAACGCGATGGTCAGTAGACCAACCTTAGCATGGACGAACACACCTCGAGTGCCTGCATTGACCCCAGCCCCACCTCTTGAACAAACATCATAGCACATGGTTCCTAGGACCCAAAATGTTGTTCAAACAACACCCTTACCACCTCCAGTGCTAGGACTGCAACCACCACATCCGAGAATCACTTCTGTGAATCAAGTGGATTGTGAGTCATCTATTTCTTGTTTGGAAGGCTATGAGGAAGATATAGACCCTAATATTTCCTACGGGATTGATGCACTTGAAGAAAGTCCACAATACTACATAGAGGACTATTGGGGACAAGTCAAACCTGTCTATCAAGTAGCTGCTCTTGCAGCAAGAGGCCAAAATATCAATTACACTGCCAAGAGACCACCTCTTCAATGCTATGAGTGTGAGGGTCTACTTCGTGTAGCCGAGTGTCTTATTAGGCTACAAAATAATGTTACACTAATGCAAACCAATCAAGCGAGCACGTCTACAATGCCGATACTCGTGTGTAATCAATGTGGCATATATCATTTGATTGCCTAATGTCTGAATAATCCAAATGCACTGAAGATCACACCATTAAACTTGATTGAGGTTACCGAGGAGCCATCACAAAGTACACTTGTGGTACTAGTAAATGTACTCACAAGATTGATGCTCCAAAAACAAAATTATATTCTTGAAGAAAGAAGCATGGCATCAATTGCCCAATCTCAGAAGAAGAAGAAAACACAAAGGAAAAGATTGCAAAAAGAAGCGAAGTCAGACCCCAGTTCAAAGACCAACATAAGGACTGGTGACGACCCCTTATATATGAACGACGTTGAAGAGGATTTTGATTCAAGTGAAACCATGGAGACCAAAACGACCACTAGGAAAGAAACCAACAAGGAAGATCGTCATGAGCCACAGTGGCCACGACCCAAGAAGAAGATAGGAACTTACCCAAACCCTACAGAGGAGATCGAACGAGTCAAGCAAATAAGGAGTTTGGTAGGAGAGACCCAAAGGGATCTAGAGCCAGCACCTAGGCAGATCCAGATAATAACAGTGTTCGCTACGCAACAACAACCTCACAAACTCCATAGACCCCTAGCCATACCTAGTGTCATCAAAGAAGAAAGTGACTTAAAGTCATGGGAAAGTGGGCGTACTCACTTCTTGGTTGAAAGAATGTTTATAGAGGGACTACTTGACCCTATCAAAGAAATGGAGATCCCATCTTTCCCACGTCAAGGGACTGAATCCCAAAAGGTGCCGTTAGTTATTGCCAAATTGATGGATTTCATGGCTTCAGAAGTTAGAACCACCATCATGTCCAAACTATATGGAGACCCCGAGCTATTCTTAGCTCTTCGAGCTTTCCTCAATCGAGAACTGAAAGTCGGGCTACCACAATTTGCACAGATGTATGGAGCTAGGGAGATGCCAATAGAGGAGGAAAACGTAGATCCACAACCCAACCTAGATGATAACTCTGTTGTAGAAATGTTAACAAGTTGGGACAATAGTTTGAGGGCAATGAATCCAATGCAACCATACCAATCACTACCAAGGTATTAACTATGAAGGGAATCCTTGATGGTGGCACTGGGATTAGCATTGTGACTAAAATTGCTGGGAAACTATGGGAAGACCTCACCTTGGGCCAACAAACATAGTAGTAAAGATGGCCAATGGGACTATTGTTAAACCTATTGGGATGCTAGAAGATCTCAAGATCAAGGTGTTTGGACACAAAATAAGGAATACCTTCATTGTTATGGGTTTCTCCAAGCACACACTATGTCATCTGAGATGATCTTAGGACGTCCTTTCATGAGGGAAGCAAAAATAGTGCATGACTGGTCTAAAAACCGTGTCTACTCATAATCTTAAGATTCTGTCATTCGAGTGTATCTTGTAACTGATCGAGCACATCCTCTAGGAAACAAATTCTTAATTGATCATAGATCTAACACCACAGTTCACTCGGCCCCATTGCAATATTGTTACACATGTAAAATGGACAGTGAGGGGAAGATTCTCCTTATTGTTAGGTAAAGGTGGTCTGCCTCACCATGCTTTTCCGTGTTCGCCGATCAGTGTCCGGCCGCCCACATTTATCTACTTATTCTTTATACATACAAAGAATAAGGAGCTCTCACTCATTCTCACAGTGTGCTCATACAGTGAGATTTGAAAGCTCCACCCACATCTTGTGTACTCTCTCTCTCCCCTCTTATCACTCTCCACACATGCACCACATCCGCACACTCACAATTGGTATAAGAGCTTTGGCGACGCACGTGCGACGGCTTCCCGATGAGACGGAAGCGATGGAGCTCGATTATGGCAGCTTGAGCTCGATGGAGGTGGATACGGCTTAACGGTGTCAGATCTCAGCTTAGGCATGTATATTCAGCTTGTGTAGATCTTATATAGCAAGCCATTGCTGAATTTTGTAGAAAAAGAGCAGGAAAAAGAAGTGTTGCAGCTCGTTTTTTATGTTTTTGGCTCATGAAACACTGTTTTTAGCATATCTCCGTCACATGGAGTCGGATGGATATGATCCAGGAGTTTAGGTTGGGGTTTTGGCAAATTCCAAACACAATGGTGATGTCCATATTCTGAAATTCTGCTCTGAATTATAGAAGGTGCAACAACAACAAGTTTATGTTGCGTTTTTGGATCAAAAACAAAGTTTTTTGGCATATTGCTCACACCCGGACTCGGATACATGTGATCTAGGAATCTACCCTGAGGTTTTGGCACGTCCGGAACGTGCTGGTCATATCAAAAATTTTAAATTCTAAGCATTGAATTTTCTACAGCATCCTATCAAAAATCTCGACATATCAAGGTTTTGTTGTTTGATTCCTACAGTGTAGAGAGTGATGCGGTTTGCATCTTTGGCTGTGCATGGAACATTGTGGTGCTATTTGAGAGAGAATTCACTTTGTCTTTGCGTATGCAAGTGATACTTTGGGATGTAACTTTTGGATTGTTACAGATCCGGATGCGATTTCATGCGCATTGTTTGATTGTGTGGGGCATTTCAGAGAGCTTTTTTAGCACGGTTTTGTGTCGTTTCATGCTATGCATTCATTATGCGGATACAGTTTGAGCTAGCCATAGCTCACATGTAGCAGGTTTATAGGTTTGTAGTGTTTTTGGACAAGTACACGTCCATAGAGCTACTTGGTCAGGAGTGAGCAAGTTTGCCAGGCTTTTGGCATTCATGTAGACCATTTGTGGATTTTGTTACTGAGACAGTGTCTATTGTCATGCGTATTTGGTGAGATTTTTTTGAGTGTTTGCTCAGTAACCAAGAAAACTCTGTCAAATTTTTCCCAAATTCTCGCCATGGTTTATGCGTATTTGCAGTTTTCTCTCTAATGTTATAATGGTCGATATATTTCCACTTTGACAGTGATCGAGTGTTTACCCTCACTTTTGACAGATTTTGTCAATTTGGACACAATTTGGTATTCTTGTACCACTCTCGCAGAAGTGAGGATTTGTTCATGCTTGTGTGGCTATAATACAAGCTAGTCACAGGTTTCACAGGTTTTTGCAGATTTTTGCAAGCAGTTTCTCTTGTGGGACGCGTTTTGAGCTAGTTTGCTCTCTATTTGCGTAGATGGTTATGTGCTTTACGCTCAATTGAGCAGTTTGTCCCAATTTATGCTTGCAAAGTTTGCAGATTGTGGAGTTGTTTTATGCATATGTGAGCATCAATTTTGATGTGATTGATCATGCTTTTGAGCATTGTGTAGTGGTCAGTTATCTCCCACTTTGTTTGCCATAGTTTTGGCATGGATATGGAGACGCTTCAGGTTAGAGGCAGTTCTCGCTCACGATTGCGACTAACATGTTGGCACTACGGCCACGTTGGGCATATCAGGTGTCGTTGCTTCAGGTGTATGAGGTAGTGAAAGAGACAGATGCATGGTGCTACTATGAGGATAGATGCTAGAGAGTATGCATGTGACAGGCATGTCACTTTTGAGTCTACCTTGCCTTCAAACTACTTTGTGTCTTGGGATAGTACATTGTCTACACGTTTTCTACTAGACAAGCATGTATTTTTTCATGTGATGCCACGTCGTGATTTGTTTTTCTCTTTTTCTAGTGGGAGACTTGGTTGTGTGTAGTTTGTTGATGGTTCAACATATGACATAGAGGGTGATGGAGATGTATGCATGTCTTTACCTAGCGATGCATTGCTTACGCTACAAGATGTCCGTTATGTACTAGGACTCAACCAAAGTTTCATTTCAGTGCATCAGTTCCAAAGTAGTGGATATTGTGTACTGCTTGGAGAGCGGTCATTTCAAATGCATAGGGGATCACTAGTGATAGCCAGAGGTGCTAGGAGTGGTCGGGTATATCCTTTGCATATTTTAGACACACGAGGCAGTGTAGTCTCTGTGTATTTGTAGCCATGTTTGGAGCGAGAGACGAGGCGTGTCTCTTTTGCGAATGTGTTGCGTGGAGAGCAGGTTGTGCATTTGTCTTGTGGTGACGTTCACGTAGATAGTGGTATCTCTGGGGATGCACAGCTTGGCCAGTCATCAGTTGAGGTGACATCGATTGAGCTAGAGACCGATGCATTCTTCTATGATGCGTCTGATACATTTGAGGGCAACAGTGTCCTTCAGACAGATGTGTGTGATTGTAGTGGTGCTGATTTTTCAGTTTTGCAGTCATTCTCGGCACATATGCCTTTGCCAGACGATGTTGACATAGTGATGTATAGTCAGGGGGTTCTTGATGAGGATGCATATGGCACTGAGGTTGCTGACAAGCATAGGTTGGCACACATAGTGCATGTTTCATTGGATTGTGGGTCTCTCATGTCTGACCTTTTGGTCTTGAGACCTAATCTTGCTTATGCGGTTGGTGCATTTGCAGTGGGAGTTGCCAATCGTGCTATGACTAACACTAGCATTGTGCATTGTGGAGCCATGCAGGTCATCATTTGATACCTGCATCAGGAGTTTCATCGTAGCTCTAGCCCTAGTGGTATGCATGTTGCATCTACACTAGAGCGGTTACAGACTGAGCTAGTTGGCATAGATTGAGAGTTATCATCTCTCACCTCTTGTATATACTAGTCATAGGCTAGTCTTCTCACCACTTATCAGCACACAACCTTTAGTGGGAGAATGTTAGGTAAAGGCGGTGTGCCTCACTGTGCTTTGCCACGTTCATCGGTCAGTGGCCAGCCGCCCACATTTATCTCCTTATTCTTTATACATACAAAGAATAAGGAGCTCTCACTCATTCTCACAGTGTGCTCATAAAGTGAAATTTTGGAGCTCATCCTATGTACTCTCTCTCTCCCCCCTTCTCACTCTCCGCACACGCACCGCATTCATGCACTCACACTTATATGGATG
Organism: Adiantum capillus-veneris; assembly: GCF_014529385.1. Classification (NCBI taxonomy): domain Eukaryota; kingdom Viridiplantae; phylum Streptophyta; class Polypodiopsida; order Polypodiales; family Pteridaceae; genus Adiantum; species Adiantum capillus-veneris. Next base: position 108,763,626 of record NC_140938.1, on the reverse strand, counting down.
TTCTACCTCGGATGACTGGGTCTGATAATGTGGATTGGGTCCACCTAGCAGCAACCATAGACACTTGGGTAAATAGGGGAACGACCTGGGTAACACCTGAGGGGATGAAATGCCACCACTTGTACCTTTAAATATGATAGAAGCAATGCATATAGCTTCTGTTGACCTACAAGATGAAGGCGTGACTAACATTGGAACCAGTAGCGTCTCACAAGACTATAGTCCACACGATTTGGAGTCAGAATCATCAATTGAAATTGACTTTGAGAATGAAGAATCTGAGTTAAATCCTAGTGCAAATGTGGGACAAACCATTCAAGGCCCAGTGGTACCCTAGATGACAATCTATCCAGGAGAGCAGAACACACAAGTAGTGATTCATCTAGTGACTCTTCACTAGAGATCAACTGCAATTGAAAATTAGACAAGAAGAGGAAGAGATATAAGAGGCGACAATATCGAGCAAATGTGCGTGCTAGAATAAATGAAAAGAAATCTACCGCAGAATGGCTGAATTATATAGGGGCATGTGATGCACATCAAAAGTTGGTAGATAACTGGGGCGAATATCTCCAAAGAGTTATGTGGTGTAGTTCAGGAACTCTCTACAAGTTAGGGAAGGACAATATTCTTAGACGTTGTGCTCATGAGGATGAGTATTTATACATACTGCAAGAAGACCACATGGGTAGAGCCAAAGGACATTTCTCATGGGAGCTAACTGCTAAAAAGGTGTTGCAATGAGGCTATTGGTGGCCTACCTTATTCAAGGATGCATCACTTTTTGCAAAAGGATGTGATGAATTCCAACATTACAAGATCACACAATGAAAGGATAAGATGCCCTTACATCCTGTTAAAGTGACTCAACGAGTTGAAAAATGGGGTTTAGACTTTGTAGGCCCAATTAGTCCGGCAGCTCATAACACTCAATCTCGATATATTATCATTGCCATTGACTATGTGACAAAGTGGACGGAAGGCAGAGCGACACGTAAAAGGCTGATGCAAGGTCAACTACCAAGTTTCTCTTTGAGAACATTATTACAAGATTTGGTTGTCCCTTTGAAATTGTGAGTAACAATGGTACTCATTTTATAAATGGACTGATAAAGGAACTCACAACAAACTTCATGATAGCTCACCATAAGTCTACACCGTATTACCCACAAGAAAATGGCCAAGTTGAGAGCACTAACAAGACCTTAATTACTATCTTGACCAAAACAATCGAAGCTCATCGCACACATTGGGATTTGAAGCTGACATCAGCTCTATGGGCTTATCGTACTTCTTACAAAGTGGCTATTAATTGTACACCATTCAAAATGGTATATGGCCAAGAAGCAGTTATGCCATGGGAGTTTGTAATCCCTAGTCTGCATGTAGCTCCACAAGAAAGTTGGGATGGTAACCCTTTAGTTGAACGTTTATATATCGTTGAAAGGTTAGATGAAGAAAGAAAATTGGCTGTGCATAAAAAAAAAGTGTGGAGAAAGATAGGAGGAAGAAATGGTTTGACCGTCATCTAAAGAACAAAGATATCAATGTTGGTGATAAAGTCCTTATGTATGGAGTGCAAAATGAGAAGAAAAAGTTGAAATATGCGGGAAAAGGACCATATAGAGTATGTGAAATCACCCCACAAGGTACCATTCGTGTGGAGACTCTTGATGGAGTTGAAACCATTGGATTCCTCAATGGGAGAAAATTTAAAAGATATTATGATCCCTTAAGCCAAGAGGAGCTACGTGCCATCCATCAAAAAAAGGTAGCCAAGGCACAGGCAGAGTTGAAGAAGATACAAGCTCAAGCTGAGGCTAAGGAGTGACAACAATGCATAAGACGCCAACAAGAGGCTAACCTTGGAGTTACACATGCATTCCACGTTGAAACAGAGGATGATTGGTTGAACTTTGACACACCTCTATGATACCCTATTGAACTAAATAGCACCTATGGGAAAGTGCTATATAACACATTGTTAGACACGGGTGCTAAATATAATCTGTTGTCATATGGGGAAAGCCATCTCTATCTGAGAGTACTATCCAAGTCAAGGGTGTCAAAAAGAAAAAAACTACAGTTTTTGGAATCTGGTACACATTTGTCAATTATGACAACGGGGTTGTGACTCAAGACTTTTTGGTCATGCATGCTGGAACTATGGAAGGCAATATAAACCTAGGACGTGCGTAGATGATAGCCACCAAATGCACTATTGATTGGGGTACTGGGAGTGTTACAACTCTTAGCCCTTCCACCCAAGCTATAGTCCCTGAGAGATTGTCTCTCAAGGAAATAAAACCCAAAACATTGCATGTCAAGGAGGCTGAACCATATGTCCCTATAGCCCAACTCTCTAAAGCTTCAACTTCTGTAGTTGAAATAAAGCTTGAGACACAAAAGATGCATCCTAATATAACGAACAAAACAGACAAGTGGATCCCTAAAGCTTCTTTAGTGACCATGGCTGATGCTAAAAAGCAGGAGCCTTGTAAGAAACACCCCACTCGCTCCCATAAATGTAAGAAAATGTTGCGTTGTATTCCTAAACGACTATTGGAAGCCCAAGGCTACTATCAAGGAAATGATCAAATCTGGGGGCCAAAACGTAAATTGTGTTCTTATATGTCACTTGACCCATGTGAGTCAAATCTTGTGATGACAAAGCCGATGGAAGATCATGGGAAAGGAAAAATCACAAAACATTATACACTGGATCCGAAGCTAGTATGGGTTCCCAAGCAAGGAAGGCTTGTTTCTCTCAGCTTAACCATAGAAAAAACAAATGAAGCTTCTTGCTCTTCATGTAGTTCATATACAAAAATAGAGGCTTCGACACAACCTCCACCTACGATTGTACATATCCATACAAACAAGAAAGAGTTTTCACCTCCCGTTGTAAGTTCACCACCTACAACAACGTTTCAAATAAAATCATGGGAGAGTACCTCACCACCCTTGCAACTAGATATAATTCCTAGGGCGGTCGAATACTATTGGTCAAAGTCTTCACCCATGACAAGTTGAAACAATTGGTTTCAAAATATGACGGTATCATTCCAAAAGGTATGATCTACCCAAGGAAGGGGGGAGGGTTTGCTGACATTCATCATTCACTCACTCCCCTCTTAACCTTCCTCCCTGACCTCTCAACCGTAGGGAACGTATATAAATAGCTTTATACTCACAAAAACAAAAGTAAAATGTAAAAGAGCACGAGCCACCAAACAAAAATTTGGAAACACAAGGACACGACCCTTACAATATTTGCACTTTAACCATCATCTATCTATGTGTACAGATATGGCTAGTATGCTAGAGTCATCCTTGGGTGAGAGGTACCCTCTTTACTTTTCGCAAGTGTTTCACATAGTCTTTTCGGTGTTTGCATGTGAATGGGATTTGGTAGGTACACTAGCATGTGATAGGAATTTTGAGGAGTTGGAATGGTTGATACGTCTCTTTACCACGATTGATTCATACTTAGTAGAGAGCGTCTCTCCCATTGCACAAGCCTGCCCTTTTGACCAAGATGACTATAGATGTCTAGTGACCTTCTTAATAAACATTGGTGCCTCTAATGATGAAGAAGATTTATATGATTACATGGATGGCACATATGGTCTCACGGATGATGACTTAGCCTGGGGAGGGTAACACTGTAATATGACCCCCCAAAGTTACAAAATCAAAATGTTGAAAACGAACAAACAAAAAAATCAAAAGTGCCACAATGTAAAATCTTAAGCTGGAAGAGAAATCCCAACTTGATTTGGTACTTCACTCACATGTATCGCCTATGGTACTAGAGCCCTAGAGGTTCCCAGTGTGACCGCTTTTCCTTGAAAAGCAAAAAACCCAAGGCATACAAAATAAGCACACACATAAAATTGAATCAATGTGAAAAGACTTTGGGGGTCAAAGAAAAGGAAATAAGTCAAGTGATGATTTCATGAGCAATTCCTTTTATCGTAGCTTAACTACAAGGTCTTCTAGGTATAGCCTCTAGTCAGCCCTCGGACATGAAATGCTTGGCTCTCGCAATTAAACAGCTTAATTGACCAGAGAAAATTAAGAAGCTTGTCCATGGTATTAATAGTTGACCTCTAGTGCCTTTCGACCGTTAAATTAGCGACCCAGACTTGTTTAGTTTTTTACCTTTACACCTTTTTATGCGTTTGATTATATTATAGTTTAATTTTTATTGCTGACAAATTGTTTAATATTCTATTACCAATCAATTTGTGTGCCTATAACTGCACATGCTTTTTAATTGTATATGAGAATGCAGTTATTGTGCCAATTTTGGTTGATTTTGTAGTGATTGAAGAAGGCTAAGGACATTCAATCTTGCATGCTCTTCCACCTCGATGAACGGGCTTCATCTCAATAGCTTCCAAAGACGGAATCTACATCAGGAAGGGGGGCATGTTAACCCTTACGAACACCCTATCACCTTTGGTGGACACATATTATTTATTTGATTGAGTCATGGACCGTGCTTGTCGGTCCAATAGGTGTGTAGGTGATCGCCGATGAGAGGGTGCACCACTTATCTTATTTTTACAGTAGTTTTGCAACGATCGACCACTATGGGCGCCCATATGTGAATAGGCCAAACTCTTATAAAAGGTCCATTTGACCTAAAAATCCCTATTCTCTGAGGTGTAAGCTAAGAAGTGCTCTTGTTCTGTCTCTTTCTTCTTCTCCTTCGTGTGCTCACAAGTGTGTGTGTGTGTGTGTGTGTGTGTGTGTGTGTGTGTGTGTGTGTGTGTGTGTGTGTGTGTGTGTGTGTGTGTGTGTGTGTGTGTGTGTGTGTGTGTGTGTGTGTGTGTGTGTGTGTGTGTGTGCTTGAGAGAGAGAGAGAGAGAGTGTGTGTGATCCAGCATTGCGGCGGCATCGATGGTGACGAGGCGGTTGAGCATTGCATCGATGGAGGCTCCTTCTTCTTCGCAGCATAGGATCCTTTATGATGGAAGCATTGAGCGGTGAGTGACACACCCCTATCCCTTTGAGCTTGCTAGGCTCTTCTAGTGGTGTGTTTGCAATCTTTTGAGGCTTGCACGTAGTGCATAGGCAAGTTCCCACCTTCAACACGTACGACAAAGCGTCTATAGTTTGCACACATACCTATAAAGCTTCTTAGTTCATGCAGATTCCTTGGATTAGGCCATCCTTTTATTACCTCTAACTTTGATGGATCCATTTGGATGCCATCTTGAGAGATAATGTGACCTAAATATTGAATCTCTTGTAAGAAAATTTCACTTTTCTTTTGATTTATATAAAGCTTATTCTCTCGTAAAACTGGAAATATTACCTAGAGGTGTTGCTTGTGTTCGTCAATGAATTAGAGTAGATGATTATATCATCAAAGAACACTCTAGTAAAGGCTTGGTGAGGCATGAATAGCTTCTTCATCAAGTCGTTAAATGTGGCTAGTGCATTGGTCAAGCCAAAAAGCATGTCATAAAGACCAAACGTAGTGTAAAATGCGGTCTTTACAATGTCTTGATCAACTATCCTTATTTGATGGTAGCCACTTTTTAGGTCAATCCTACTAAACTAGGTTGACCCTTGTATCTTATCAAATAGGTCTTCTACCCGTGGAACGGGAAACCTATTCTTGATAGTGATCCTATTTAGTGCTCTATAGTCAACACACATATGATATGTGTCATCTTTCTTTTGCACTAATAACACTCGTGAACAAAATGGAGATGAGCTAGGCCTAACCATGCCTTTCTCAACTAGCTCTTGCACTTGCCGCATAATCTCCTCTTGTTGAGCTTGAGAAACTCGATAAGGAGGTTTATTAGGTGGTGAACTTCCTGGAAGAAGTTCAATTACATGGTTGTCATTGCCTCGTTTGGGAGGTAGTTCACAAGAGATGTTGTCAATAGAAACATCTTAGAACCCCTTGAGGAAGTTGGATAACTCTAATTCCTTTTGATTATTTATATTTTCTTTTGCTAAAGAATTAGGTTCATTTTGAGAATCTTTAACAAAAATCATGTACACAGAAATAGAGCTCTTTATTGACTTATTGAAAGCTTGCTTATGTACAAGGGGTATGGTACTACCCAACTCCTTAGCATCTATGTACATATCTTTTTCCCTGAACCTAAAGCATATTTGCCTTTTAGGGAATTTAACATTGGCAGCCATGTGATCAAACCATGGTGCCCCTAGGATTACATCCTCATGCTTGAGAGGAGAGATAAAGAAATCCTCTTTGTCCACATAGCATTGGACATGGAGCCTCAATTTCCCAATGTTAACCCTCGTGGCTCACGGGCACCCTATCGCCTACGACAGACACTGTAACCGTATTATTTATTTAAGTAGAGTCAGGCACCGGGCTTGTCGGTCCAATAGGGAAAGGTAGAGTGATCGCCGATGAGAGGCGCACTCTAACACGAACATGCTAGGGTTAGTTGGCTAAGCATGGGCGCCCAAGTGTGAATGGGGTGAGCTCACATAAAAGCCAATGAAACCTAAAATTGAGTCATTCTCTCATTGTGCAATAGAAGCTGCTCTTGCTCCATCTCCACCTTCTCCTTCACCATCTCCTTGTGTGTGTGCGTGTGAGAGAGAGAGAGAGAGTGTGAGAGTGTGTGTGCGATCGAGCGTTGCGGCGGCACGACGGCGGCGAGGCGGTTGAGCGCGGCGTAGCGGCGTCTCCCTCTTCTTCACGGCGAGGAATCCTCTACGGCAGGAGCATAAGGCGGTGAGTGACACACCATTGCCCTCTTTGAGCTTACTAGTTAAACTAGTTGTGTGCTTGGAGCCGTCTGCGGCTCGTACACGGTGTATCGGCAAGTCCCTTGCTTCGACAGTGCGGCAAGGAGCGCACATTTTTGGCGCCGCTGCCGGGGAATAGCCCTGCACTAAGCCCAAGAGGCACTTTGTGCTTCTTGTATGAGTGGTTTGCAGTAGGAAAGAAGAGGGAGAGGAAGGCGTATTTTTTCTGCAAGTTGTTAATTCTGTTTTTCTGTTGCGAACAGTTTGCATTTTCTGTTTTTCTGCTGCGTACATTTAGTATTAGTTAGACAGTTAGCGAAATTCTGTTTTTCTGTTTGCACACAGTTAGCATTAGTCACACAGTTAGCATTTCTTGCATTTTTTTTCATTTTCTGTGTTTTCACTGTACAGTTCTGTCAAGTTTCAATTTCTGCATTTTCTGTGTTTTCTGTGTTTTCTGGTTTGTGCACAGTTAGGCGCACAGTTAGTTAATTAAGTAGGTTAGTAATTAGGTGAACCACTGATTAGCAGGTCAGTAGGTAGGTGGGACAATAAATAATTAGGTGAGGTCAACGCGCACCAAAACGCGTACCAAATAATATCTCAAAAAAAAAATTTGAAAAAAAAATATTTTTTGAAAAATAAAAACGTGAGCGAGGGGGAGGTTAGATTTTCGAAAATAAAAAACGTGAGTTATAAAAACGGACGGGCGGGTTGGGTTGTATAAAAGTTAGATCGGGATCGTTTCCCTAAGCCCAAGCCCAAGCCCAGGCCCAGGCCTCAGTCCTCAATCTTATGATATATACTAGACTCACTCTTATATATATACCCTACCTCCTCAAGAGGGAATGAGAGCATGTGGGACAAGTCCTCCACTCTCCTCCCTTCTCTTCCCACTTGCACCTTTAGACTTGCTATTTGGAGCCTAGTTCCCCAGCTAGGAAAAGACTGTTTCGGGCTTTTCTGGAGCAAAATAGAACCAAACGGTGGGTTGTAAAGCACAGCGCGCCCCTCCTAGCGATACGCTCGTTTCGAGCTATCATACGGCCCATTCCACGACACGCTCTAAAAAATCTAGCAAAAAAACAAACAAAAAACACGCTAAAAACTAGTCACAAGGCCTCTTAGAGCAGCTTTTTGACACCTTAGGGTATCAAAAGCACATGCACTTACGCTCTGGGCGGGTGCTAGAACACGGGCATATTGAGGGTGCCTCTGTTCATACGGACACCCATTACCCATCCACGATAGGCTCTAGACCCTCAGCGGGGACACAAGGTAGCACCACCCAAGACCCTAAAATAGCCGCTAGTGATTCCTCCTCCGACTCAGAAATCATGGAAGCATACCCTACCCAAAACACTAAGAGAGAAGGCCATGCACCTCCCTAAGCTCCACAGCCTAGTACTAGTATGTTTAGCCATTTCATGGAAACATTAGGTAGAGCTACTCGCTTGGAACATGATGCAAATGAAGCACACGAAGGGGGTGGGGAAGTGGACTCTCCTTTCACATCGCACGTGGATCCCACACCCCCAAAGAGTGTCCATGTGGATATCCTGCCAACTTCTTACCAAGAAGGCTCTGTTGAGCTGCCTCCTTCAGAAGTTCCCTCTAGAGTACCGTTGGTGACAAGTAAAACCACGGGGAGCAAGATTGCTTCTACCTCACAAGAAACCGTTAACACGTCGACTCTAGAAGGATTGTTCATTAATGATCATTGGACATACGACCTCCACACTGAGGTGTTGACGGATCTACACTCTGGCCACGCCTACCATGTAGGATGGATACAGATTGTACAATCCACCTCTAGTGCCACGAGCATCGAAGATCAACAGAAAATGATCTGTAATGTTATCCATGGCATTATTCAATCAGAAAGGCAAAACCGAGGGGTAAATATACTCTCAACTGGCCCCATGAGATTTCTGGATACGAGCAAGGCTCAACAGCCTACTCTATCACAAATGGAGACTCCTCTAATGAGCCCCATGGACCCATCTTACGTCATTTCACCTGGGGTCTCTATGCAATCTGAGCCTCCGAGCGACAACTTTAGCTTCCCTAACTTGGCTCAACCCTCTATTAAGGAAAACACAGTGCTCACTCCAGGGATAAGCCTGACAGAGAATGTACCGATGACATCTACGGTTAGCGCAGTGCCACTACCTAGTGTCGTAGTACCTAATATGGGGCCTCGACCGTATGTGCCTCTAGCCCCTTATGCACACATGGCCCCCACACCTCCAATTGTACCACTTGTTTATGCTCCTCGAGTGCCGCTCCCTAGCCCTTATCCGAGTGGACCTATGCCCGGTTATGTTCCATATCCTGCATCATCCACACATATGCCAAGACCGGTACCCGTCCCTCTCCCACATATGATTCCAAGAGTACCTCCACCGGCCCTACCTCCTCACATAGGTGACTTGGCAGCGTTTGCTCAAACCATAGGTCGATCTATCGCGGAAAATATGCGTCATGCATCTGATAGAGAGCCTAGAAGTAAGGCAGTACAAATTGCCAAACTCACGCAAAAATTCAATGGGGACGAAGATGCTAGGAAACACATTGAAGTGTTTGAACAAGTATGTGATTCCTTAAGGGAACGCAACGAACTACATAAGTGCAATGCCTTAAGCTTGACATTAAGTGGGAAGGCTGGAGATTGGTATAGAACCCTAAGGGTGGACGAGAAAACAATCTACCCTACCCTTCGAAGGTTGTTTCTAAAGGAGTACATACAAAAAGGTGTGCTTTGGGGTGTAGCATCTCAGCTACAGAAGGCCGAACGTAAGGAAGGAGAGTCAGTAAGGGACTTCATTAGTCGTTTAAAGCACTTAAACTCTCGCTGCCCTGTAAATGAGCGCTTCAACAATAACCAACTGCTTGATCGATTCATTCAAGGGTTGAGGAATGAAGGAATCTATAATGGACTAGTGATTAGAGGTATCACAACCTGGGAAGATGTCACTGCCAATGCAATCCAATTAGAGGACAACTTGATGATAGCAGGCATGAGGGTGTCTACTGACACGAGATCCACTAGCTCACAAGCCATTGAGTATGAACCCATGACTGCATTGCCAATGAGCCAAAGGTATTTGAGACATTCTTGACAGACCTCACCAAGGCAATCCAAGAGTCTCTTAAGGATAATCGACCCCCTCAAAATAGTCACATGTATCCAAGAAGGGAGCAACAATGGTGTTCCATTTGCTTAGGTCCACATAGCACTAGTGAGTGCCCTACGTTTAGAGTAAAATTTAATAGAACTTGCAACGCATGTGGTAGGTATGGTCACCAAGCTAAGGATTGTTTAATGATCAAACGTATGATGGAAAATAGAGCACCTGTAGCCTGGACGGATGCACCTCGAGCTCCTGTATTGATGTCTGCTCCACCTGTTGAGCAACTACCGCAACACATGGTCCCTAGATCTCAAAATGTTGTACAAGCTACACCGCTACCACCTCCTGTGCTAGGACCGCAGCCCCCACATCCAAGAGTCGCCCCTATGAACCAAGTGGGTTGCGAGCCATCAAATGCTTATGCAGATGGCTGTGAGGAGGAAATAGACACTAGTATTGCCTACGGACTTGATACATTGGAAGAGTGTCCTATATACTACATGGAAGATTGTTGGGGGCAAGTCAAGCCGGTTTATCAAGCTGCTGCTCTCGCATCCAGAGGTCAAAATATCAACACCCAGGCTAGGAGGCCACCTCTTCAATGCTACAAGTGTGGTGGACCACATCGGGCAGCGGAGTGCCCTATTAGGCTACAAAAGAATGTTGCACAGATGCAAATGAATCAAGGGAGCACGTCTGCAATGCCAATACTCACATGTAATCGTTGTGGCATAGATCACTTGATTTCCCAATGCCCCTATAACCCAAATGCGCCTAAAATCACACCCCTAAATTTGGTCGAAATTGCTAGTGTGACATCGCCAATACCACCCGTCGCACCCGCTTATGCGATTACACGGTCCATGCTTCAAGGGCCAGGCCATATCCTCGAAGAGAGAGATACCGCGTCAGTTATCCAAGCAAAGAAAAAGAAAACGCAAAGGAAGAGGTCGCAGAATACGGGAAATTCAAAGCCAAGTTCCAAAACAAACATAGGAACAGGAGATGACCCCGTGTATATGAATGACCTCGAGGATGATTCAGATTCAATCGAGACAATGGAGACTAGAACCAATACCACAAAGGGAAAGACCGACAAAGAAAATCGTAACATGGAACCAAATGAAAACCGAATAAGAGAAAACCATAAAGAGCCTCTAAAAACACCACAAGTGTTTCCAAATCCAATCCAAGACCCCCAAGATAAACCGCAAAGGCAAAAAGGGAAGAATCGTAAAAAGAAGATTGGGACGTACCCAAACCCAGTAGACGAGATTGAGCGGGTGAAACATCTAAGAGGTTTAGTGGAGGAGACTCAAAGGAAACTAGAACCAGAACCCATGCATGTCAAAATCCATGACACAGTGTTTCCCACGCAAGTTCATCCACCCCACATGAACCATAGCCCGTTAGCCATATCTAGTATCATCCAAGAAGGGAGTGAGGACAGGACACCAGAAAGTGAGCATACACCTTTCTTGTTGAAAAGGATGTTTAACGAAGGAATACCTGATCCCATTGAGGAATATGAGATTCCATCCTCACCAGTTCCTAGTCAAGGACCTACACCCTGCAAAATGCCAATGAATGTTGCCAAACTAGTGGACTTCATGTCTTCTGAGGTCCGAACCACGATCATAGCAAAGCTGTATGGAGATCCTGAGTTATTCCTTGCACTTCGAGCATTCCTTAACGGAGAGCTACGAACGGGATTACCGCAGTTTGCGCAACCAAATAGGCCTGACTCGATTATTATTGATGAGGAAAATCATGTGCAATCACTTGACTTAGATGGACACGAGTCTGTGATCGAGGTACCCATTAACGAATTAGGGCAGTATTTTGAAGGCGACGAGTCTAATGCGACCCCACCCATCACTACCAAGGGATTAACTATAAAGGGAATTCTTGATGGTGGTGCGGGAGTTAGCATCGTTACAAAAGATTGTTGGGAATCCATGGGAAAACCCCGCCTCAGTGTTACTAACATTGTGGTAAAGATGGCAAATGGTACCATAGCCAAACCTATGGGGATGCTCAAGGATCTTAAGATCAAAGTTCTAGGACACAAGGTACGACATACGTTCATTGTGATGGATTTCTCTAAACACCTTATGTCATATGAAATGATTTTAGGATGACCATTCATGAGGGAAGCACAAATGGTTCATGATTGGTCTAAAAATCATGTCTATTTGCAATTCCAAGACTCTGTCCTTAGAGTGGATTTGGTGACTGATAAGGTACACCCCTTAGGGAGTAAAACCATTATTGATCATCGCTCTGACACCACAGTTCACTCGGCCCCACTACAATATTGTTACACTTGTAAGAAGGATATAGACATTGGCCAAGATTCTCCTTACATGGATGTGTTACCGAGTATGACGGAATCAGACAACGTAGACTGGGTACACCTAGCTACAACCATAGATACCTGGGGAAATAGAGGAACCACTTGGGTCACACCAGAGGGGGAAGAGGTACCACAAATTGCACCTCTGAACATGATAAGTGCCATAGATGCATCTTCTAAGGGCAAGGCAATTGTGGACCAATCTGACAGTGACACCGATAGCTCGATAGGAGACTTTGACCAACACGACTTGGACACTGACTCCCAGAGTGAAATGGATTCTGAAGCTCATGAATTAGAGAGTGGAGCAAGTTCAGAGTCAAAACATTCGGAAGGACCGAGCACATCAACCGATGATAGCTCCCCCGAGAGTGAAGAGGACACCAACGAGGACTCCTTTAGTGAGCCACATCTAAATGCAAATCAAAAGCAGGTCTCAAATAAGAAAAAGAAAAACCTTAAGAGGCGTCGATATCGAGCCAATGTACGTGCTAGGATAAAAAAGAAGAGATCCTCAGCAGAATGGCTCAGTTATATAGGAGCATGTGATGCTCATCGAAAATTGGTAGACAATTGGGGTGAATATCTCCAAAATGTTATGTGGTGTAGACCACGACCCCATGACATAGCCCAATTAGAGATCATAGACAAGCCAAAGTTGAGCCGCACTGCAAGGAGGCGTCAAAACCAAGAGTTAGCTCGACAACACAAGAAAGCAGAAATGGAAGCACAAACCAAAGCACAACCAGAATCCACAGACTTGCATCCTGCACCAGAACATTTCAAATCTTACACCACAGGGGAAGCAAAGGTTGTGTACACAAAAGCCCAAAGGATACCTATCGATGGGAATAATGGAATCTATGATGGTCCGGCAATAGTTAAAGAAATAGAATTAGCTGACCCCGGTGAAGAATCAAAACCTGTTTTTATTGCCCAAGACCTCACAGAAGTTGAAGAGGCGGTCCTCAAAGAGCTTCTCAAGGAATTCAAGGACGTATTCGCTTGGACATACCATGATATGAAAGGTGTTCCACCTTCTGTGGTCCAACATACAATCCCTATGATTAGCACTGCGAATCCCGTACAACAAAGACCCTACCCGATGAATCCTAAGTACGCAAAGATCATTCAAGAAGAACTAGAAAAGCTTATCAAATGTGGGTTCATATATCCTATTGAACACTCTGAATGGGTGTCTCCAATAGTTATCGTGCCAAAAAAGAATGGGAAACTCAGGGTGTGAGTGGACCTCAAAAAAGTTAATGCAGCTACTAGAAGAGAGCATTACCCCCTACCATATTCCGAACATGTACTCGAAAGAGTTGCAGGCAAGGAAGCTTATAGCTTTCTAGATGGGTACTCAGGCTACAATCAAATCACGATAGCGCTAGAGGACCAAGCTAAAACTGCCTTCATCACAGAATTTGGCGTGTTTGCATTTCGTGTGATGGCTTTTGGCTTAACAAATGCCCCTGCTACATTCCAACGATTAATAAACACTGCTTTTAAAGAATATTTGAGAGAGTTTTGTGAAGCTTTCTTAGATGACCTTTGTGTTTACTCTTCTTGGAAGGAACATCTATCATGTTTGCGGAAGGTGTTTGAAAAGTGTAGGTTATATCGTATCTCATTGAACCCGTTCAAATGCCAATTTTGGGTCAAGCATGGAGTTATTTTAGGGCATATAGTATCCAAGAATGGTATCTCAACCGATGAGAGCAAAATTAAAGTGATTCTAGAGTTACCACCACCAACCAATTACAAGGGAGTTCAAAGGTTCATGGGACACGTGGGTTATTATCGACGGTTTATTTTATTTTTCGCTGAGATAGCACGTCCTTTGTACAAGCTTCTCATTGAATTTAAATGGACTGAAGAGTGTGACCAGGCCTATGAACAATTGAAGAAAACACTAGCAAGTGCTCCGATTTTAAGGACACCTAACTGGGATGTCATTTTCCATGTGCATATTGATGCATCAAACTTTGCTATTGGGTGTGTTCTCACTCAACCAGGAGAACATAAATTGGACTATCCCATTAGCTTTGCAAGCCGTCAATTGAACGATGCTGAAAGGAACTACACCACTACAGAGCGAGAAGGTTTGGCAATGGTTTATGCAGTAAAGAAATTTCGCTACTACCTTCTGGCAAACAAGTTTGTATTTTATGTGGACCATCAAGCGTTGCTGTATCTGGTAAACAAGCCATGCTCCACAGGAAGAATCACACGATGGTTGTTAATTCTTCTGGAGTTTGATTTCACGATTGTAGTGAGACCCGATAAAAGGCACGTCATGGCTGATCATTTGTCTCGCATACCCAATGGTGAAGCCCCTACAGGAGTTGATGATGAATTACCCGATACTTCCCTATTCATAGTTGAGACTATGCCTGAATGGAGTGAGAACATTGTTAACTTTTTAGTTAATGGTTTTCCACCCAAGGAACTTCGTAAGGATATCGCTCGAAGGCTAGTAAAAGAATGTGAACCCTATTGTTTGATTGCCGGAACTCTGTATAGATTAGGCAAGGATGATATTCTTAAGCGTTGTGCCCGCGAGGATGAATATTTGTATATCTTGCAAGAAGCACATATGGGCATAGCAGGAGGACATTTTTCAGGAGACCTGACTGCTAGAAAGGTGCTGCAATCAGGCTATTGGTGGCCAACTTTATTTAAGGATGCATCACTTTTTGCAAAAGGGTGTGATGAGTGCCAACGTTACAAGACCACACAGCGCAAAGACAGAATGCCCTTACATCCTATTAAAGTAACCCAACCATTTGAAAAATGGGGCTTAGACTTTGTAGGTCCAATTAGTCCCGCAGCTCGCAACACTCAACCTCGATATATTCTAGTTGCTACGGACTATGTAACAAAGTGGGCTGAAGCTAAGGCTTCACAAAAAGCTGACGTGAGGACAACATCTAAGTTTCTTTTTGAGAACATTATCACAAGATTTGGTTGCCCTTTTGAAATTGTTACCCATTTTATAAATGAGGTAATAAGAGAGATTACCACGACCTTTATGATATCCCACCATAAGTCTACACCTTATTACCCGCAAGCTAATGGACAAGCCGAGAGCACCAACAAGACTCTAATCTCTATTTTAACCAAGACGGTAGAAGCTCATCGCACTGATTGGGATTTGAAGTTGACATCTGCTCTATGGGCTTATCGTACTGCTTATAAAGTGGCTATTAATTGTACGCCATTCAAAATGGTATACGGCCAAGAAGCGGTTATGCCTTGGGAGTTTGTCATTCCTAGTCTTAGGGTAGCTTCGCAAGAAGGATGGAATGGTAACCCCTTAACCGAGCGTTTGTATATCTTAGAAAAACTAGACGAAGAGAGACAGTTGGCTGTGCAAAATGCTCTTGTGGAAAAGGATAGGAGAAACAAGTGGTTTGATCGCCATGTGAAGGACAAGGACATCAAAGTTGGTGATAAAGTCCTTATGTATGGAGTACGTAAAGAGAAGAAAAAGTTGAAATATGCTGGTAAAGGACCATATAGAGTATGTGAAATTACCCCACAAGGTACCCTTCGTGTGGAAACTCTTGATGGAGTTGAAACCATTGGATTCCTCAATGGGAGTAAATTCAAAAGATATTATGATCCTTTAAGCCAAGAAGAACTACGGGCCATTCATCAAAAGAAGGCCGCCAAAGCACAAACCGAGTTAAACAAGATACAAGCTCAGGCTGAGGCTAAGGAGCGACAACAACGTATAAGACAAAAACGAGAGGCTAACCTTGGAGTCACAAATGCGTTCCAGGTGGAAATCGAAGAGGATGGGTTGGACTCTGACACACCTCTACGATACCCCATTGAGTTAAATAGTGCCTATGGAAAAGTGCTATATAACGCCTTATTGGACACGGGTGCTAAATATAATCTGCTATCCTATGGGGTGTGGTGTCAATTAGGGAAGCCACCTCTATCTGAGAGTATTATCCAAGTCAAGGGTGTCAACAAGAAAAAAACTACGGTTTTTGAAATCTGGCACACTTCTGTCAATTATGACAATGGGATTGTAGCTCAAGACTTTTTGGTCATGCCTACTGGAACTATGGAGGGTAATATAAACCTAGGCCGCACGTGAATGATAGCCACCAAATGCACTATTGATTGGGGGACTGGGGGTGTTACAACGCAAAAACCAACTCTTAGCCCTACCACTCAAGCCATAGTCCCTGAGATATTGCCTAAGGAAATAAAACCCAAGACATTGCATGTCCAGGAGGTTGAACCATACGTCCCCATAGCCCAACTCTCTAGAGCTTCAACTGATGTAGTTGAAAGAAAGCTTGAGACACACAAGAACCATCCTAATATAACACAGAAAACATACAAGTGGGTCCCTAAAGCCTCTGTAGTGAGCATGGTTGATGCAAAAAAACGGAAACCTTGTAAGAACCGTCCCACTCACTCCAAGAAATGTAAAGAAACGTTGCGTTGGATTCCTAAACGACTATTGGAAGCCCAAGGATACTATGAAGGAAATGATCAAATCTGGGTGCCCAAACGTAAAGTGTACTCTTACCTGTCACCTGGCCCATGTAAACCCAATCCTGTGGCTCCAAAACAAATTGAAAATCGCGGAAAAGAAAAAATCATGGAATGTTACACACCCGATCTAGAGCTAGTTTGGGTACCAAAGAAAGAACGATTTGTTCCACCTAGCTCAGGAACAGGGAAATCAAATGAAGCTTCTTGCTCTTCATGTAGTTCCTATACGCAAATAGAAGCTTCGACACAACCTCCACCTACCACTGTACATATCCATACAAGCACGAAAGAGTTTGCACCTCTCGGGGTAAGTTCACCACCTACAACAACGTTGCCAATAAAATCATGGGAGAGTACCTTACCACCCTTGCAACTAGATGAAACGCATAGGGCGGTCGAAAACTATTGGTTAAAACCTTCACCCATAACAACTTGGAACAATTGGTTTCAAAAGGTGACGACCTCCTTCCAAAAGGTATGATCTACCCAAGGAAGGGGGGAGTGTTTGCTAACAATATCAATCATTCACTCGCTCCCCTCTCAACCTTCCTCCCTGACCTCTCAATTCCAATCTTAGGGAATGTATATATATAGCCTTATACTCACAAAAAACAAAAATAGTAAAGAGCAAGAGCGACTAGCAACGAGAGAGGACCCTATCAGATCTTACATATAAGTCCAAATTCACCGTGTCAATTCAAGCAACACACAAAAACAACTCTTATGTTTTAAAGGCCTAACCAAATCTATCTGTCTTGTCAGAAATGGCTACTTCACCAGAGGCATGCACTTCTATTTTTTATGAAAGGTACCCTTTGTCTTTTGCTCAAGTGTTCTACGTATGCTACCCTATACTTTCTTGCGAATGGGATTTGATAGAGAGCCTTGCATGTGAGAGAAATTTTGAGGAGTTAGAATGGCTGATACGTCTATGGCTAACTAGTGATCCCTACCCAGTAGCGAATGTGTCTCCAATGGCACATGCTTATTCTTTTGCACAACATGAGTATCCACGCATCGCGAGGTTCTTGATTAGCATGCTTGCACAAGAGGATGATGAAGAGGAACTAATAGAGACTGAGGAAGACTATGGCCTCACGGACAACGATTTTATTTATCTAGATGATGAGGATAGAGACCTAGCCTTAGGGTGGCCACCCGGTTTATATAATATCCTCTTCCCTTGATGCTAAAAAGGGTGACAGATAGGTAGGTTAGGGGTCTAGATTGTGTTTTGAGTTTGTTTTTTAGGAGTTTTAATTTTTCACACTGACATGCCTCCTAGAGGTATAGTGCCTATTTTTGGATGTGTTAGGTAGGACTTATATGGATCTCCATCCACATGGCTGAGGACATCTGCTTCAACGAAATGAGCCACTCCATACCTCCAGGTGTACTACTTTCCATGATTCATGTTGGTGGATATGTGTAATTGCTAATAATGATTTTTCATTCTTTGTTTGAGTGCAATAGTTATGATGTTATCTGCCATTATAGATGTATAAATTTGTCTTTGCTTAAGTTGATTGAACTCCAGTTTAATCTTATGGATGAGCCTGGAGATTAGGAGACCGTGACTTTAGGTTAACTCATTTACTTGACCACTAGGCCTAGCTAATAAAATTATCCGAGTATTTGAGACCTTAGGAATGTTTTAGGCAGAGAAAGGCTTGCTCACTCAAACAACAAAAAACACTAGTGCGAATACCAAGGAAATGGAAGCAAAAAAAAAACAACATAAGTGCCACAAATGAAAAATCGTACGCTGGAAGAGAAATCCTGGCTTGAATTGGTACTTCACTCACATGTATTGTCTATGGTACTAGAGCCCTAGAGGTTCCCAGTGCGGGCGCTTTTCCTTGAGAAGCAAAAAACCCCGGACATACAAAATAAGCACACACGTCACATGATTGTGACCTAAAGTAAAAAAGTATTAAAAAAAATAAAAAATAAAAAATTAAAAGACTTCCATTGAGCTTACAGTTCACATTTCAAGCTTTTGTTTGCAGTTGTGAGAGCGAGTTGGCTAATCAAAGCTGAAAAGCATAATTAGGGAATCTTGCATTTAGATAATCTTCTTAGCTTAGCTAGTACTAGAGTAGTTGTTTTAACCTTAGTCATAGCTAACTAATTGATAGACTCACCCATAAGCTCAAAACTCTTGATTAACTCAAAGTGCAATTTATTTGTCCTTAATGGCAGTCTAACATTTCATAAATCTTGCATTTACTCATTTCCACATATACTTTACATTCCCCTCATGATTTATGGCAATATAATTCCGCTTGCTAAAACAGTGACTTTGCCTTGCAGATTCAAATCTAGATGCTCTACAACATGGACATACCAAGCTTCAACTCAATAGATTCCGAGGACGGAATCTACATCAGGAAGGGGGGCAATGTTAACCCTCGTGGCTCACGGGCACCCTATCGCCTACGACGGACACTGTAAACGTATTAGTTATTTAAGTAGAGTCAGGCACCGGGCTTGTCGGTCCAATAGGGAAAGGTAGAGTGATCGCCGATGAGAGGCGCACTCTAACACGAACATGCTAGGGTTAGTTGGCTAAGCATGGGCGCCCAAGTGTGAATGGGGTGAGCTCACATAAAAGCCAATTAAACCTAAAATTGAGTCATTCTCTCATTGTGCAATAGAAGTTGCTCTTGCTCCATCTCCACCTTCTCCTTCACCATCTCCTTGTGTGTGTGCGTGTGAGAGAGAGAGAGAATGTGAGAGTGTGTGTGTGTGATCGAGCGTTGCGGCGGCACGACGGCGGCGAGGCGGTTGAGCGTGGTGTAGCGGCGTCTCCCTCTTCTTCGCGGCGAGGAATCCTCTACGGCAGGAGCATAAGGCGGTGAGTGACACACCATTGCCCTCTTTGAGCTTACTAGTTAAACTAGTTGTGTGCTTGGAGCCGTCTGCGGCTCGTACACGGTGTATCGGCAAGTCCCTTGCTTCGACAGTGCGGCAAGGAGCGCACACCCAATTAAGGGAGTGATTGAGGCTTCTTGCCCCTTGAAAGCACCATCGACAGGTAGGACATCTCCTATCTCATAGGCTTGGATGCCTAGCTTGGTGGCCAACTCCGTGGATATGAGATTGTGAGTAGAACCAGGGTCAAAGAGAATGAAAGCATCATATTCTCTTACCTTTTCCCAAGCATGGCATAGAGGAGATCCTTTATGATGAGCATCCTCTTCTTGAATTTTGACCAAGGTAGCTCTAGGAGGCTCATTATGTGTATTCTTGTGGGGACAAGCACAATAGGCATGCCCTTTCTCCCTGCACTTGAAACAACGGTTATCTTTTCGATAATGCTCTAGCTCTTCAAGAGAGAGTTTATTTTTTCCTTTATAAACTCCCTTCTCCTTAGCTTTGTAGTTGTTGGAGTTGCCTTTGGGAGACTTTTGGATGTTGTCCTTGCCCTTAGGCTCGTTACGGTCCTTATTTTCCGTGGGCTTAAGATTTCTCTTAGCCCCTTGTTGGAAATTGATTTTTGAATCCACCATGGTATGGTGTATGACCACAGATATGGTGCGTGGCCTTTGGGAGTTAACATACTTCGCCATATCCTCAGTTAAACCCGCACAAATTGTTGTTTTTGCTCTCCAAAATCCATCTTTTTGAAGACAGTGGCTTTGAGGTGTCAATCTCAAAACTTGTCTACATATTCGTGAATAGATTCGTAGGGAGAGAGCTTCAAGCTTTTCCATTCGGTGAGTACTTTGTCTTTGGCATCGGTAGCCAAAAGCTTTTTCATGATGGAAGCTCTTAAAATTTTCCATGTTTGTGGAGCTTCACTGTTTGCTCGAAGGCTAGACCACCATTGCCTGGAGGAATTTTGAAAATGCATAGCTACATGGTGTAGCTTAGAGGACTCTGTGAAGCCCTCATCTTCAAACGCCGCATCGAATTGTTGGATAAAGGCCAAGACTTTGTTTGTAGCACCAAAAGTGCCATCGTAGGTAAGGAAAGAGATGTTCTTTCCTCCCTCTTTGAACTTTTTGAGCTTGGACAACCTCTTCCAAGCGGCATAGGATTTCCTATGGCCTCTCCTTTTAGGTGGTTCAAGATCTGCACCATCACTTTCTTTAGAAGAGGAAGAGTATGAGGAGGATGGAGAAGAGGGTGACCCCTTTCTTGCCTTTTTCTTCCCTTGTTCCTCCTTGTCTGCACCATCACTTTATTCAAAAGAGGAAGAGGATGAGGAAGATGGAGAAGAGGGTGACCCCTTTCTCGTTTCTTCTCTTGTTTTCTATCTTCCCTCTTTGAATTATGGTGTAGAGAAGTATGCGATGGTCTTCTCCATTTAAGGGGTGTTGGAGAGCGCTTTGCTTGCCATCTTCATGGAGCCATCTTCGCTAAGGTGACAGGAGACTCGCTTCTTTCTCGTTCTTTTGGTGGGGGCACTACCGTTGAAACTTGGGTTCTCCTTTGAGAGGGAGCTGCATTGGTGCATCCAAAGTTGGTCAAAACTAGGAGATGGTCTATGCCAGGCAGAGGCAGCCGGCAAGTGCAGTGCAGAAGGCTAGGGTGAGTGCCAAGGACCTGGGCAACCAGAGGATAGCGGAAAAGTATGTCTAAAGCGTTTTTTTAGGCCAGAAGTGTTGCGGGATGGTCCAGATGGGATGGTAGATGAAGGTGTCCGAAATGCCAAGTCAGAGCTCTAGAATGTAGTGTTCAGTGTGCTCTAGAAGCCGGTCTAGACGGCTCATTAAACGGAGCCCCGGTGTGCAAGATATCAAAGTTTAAAGGTAGAGTATGTTGCAGATCCCCGACGGACGGGACAGCTGGGGAAAGATGGCCCGGGCTAGTGTCAGTGCATACATGTGTAGAGCTAGAGTTACGAGCATGCCCATCTTTTCGGATTGCGAATCGGAGCTCTGGATAGCAAGTTAAGGTCAGTTGAATTTTTTATGGGGGCCGGGTCTGAGCTCATATGACCGCACTGGAGAATGCACCATCTGGCATCCTTTCAGCCTCGCCAAGCCTCTTGGTGATAGTATGCATCATGTGGAGTTAGCATGAATCGACGGCTTGTCAATCGGATGCTTGGTCGGCTAGATACAGGAAGATGAAGTTGGGAGCTGTGGGCAGGGAAAGGTTTGCAGATGATTTTTTCCGTTTTTTGTGGCCTTGGATAGCAAACTCAGGAGAGTCGGAATGTGGTGAGGTTTGCACGGCTCAGGGGCCAATGCAGCAAAGACCCGGCATGGCTTTGCGGTTTGAAGATCTGACCCTGGGGCGATAAAGTAAAGCCTGGAGAACAAAAAAAAACTTCTTTTTAATTAAAATGGGAGGTTTTTGAAGGGGCTTCGAAGGCTCCAAAAACTACCACCCCACGGGGTGCCACGTGGCAAAGCGGCAAACCCATATGCGTAACCATGAGGCAGTGCCATGGGGTATAAGGGCTGCAAAGAGGCGCCATTTGGGTGTATTGAGGCGAGCAATGAGCTCCATGAGCTTTTGGCTATGGAGTCGGCGGGTGGTGGCCCTGCAGGGTGCTGTCTACGGCGGTTTTGGTCGGGCGGGGCGGCACGGTGGCGGGCGCCCGCATGTGAGAGGAGACCGGGTCCGATGGCGGCCAATATGGCGTCAAGCTAAGAGCAAAGGACAAACCAAGGCAGAGGGTAAGGTTGAAGCCAGACCAAAGGGGGGCCAAATGGAGAGAGGAAAAGAAGAGAGAGGTGAGGAGTCGGATAGAGAGAGGGAAAAAGTCAAAATCAAGCCAATAGAGTAGTGCAAGGTTGAGCCCACAAAGGGGTAAAAAATAAAAGATAAAAATAAAATTTTTGAAAAAGCCAAGGGGCAATAGCGACATCGCTAATGCCCCCCCCCCCCCCCCCCCCCCCCCCCCCCCCCCCCAAAGTGTAAAAGAGAGAAGAAGAGAGCCGATAAAGCAAGGCGGTGCCCCCTTTCCCAAAAATGCCAATTCAAGGTGCCAGGTGGACCAATTAAAGTGTAAATTCCCAAATTAAAGGCCCCCCCTATAAAAGTCAAAATTGGATCAAATTAAGGGCTTTTTTCCTTGGCTTTTTGGATGTCATTTGAAGCCTGCAAAGTGGAGTTCTCTAGCAAGCTAACCCCTTTGTAATTTTTCCTAAAATATGGCCATGGTGATGGCAGTGGAAGCCAGTGTACATGCTTTTTGAAGTGCAATCAAGACACAGTTGCCTCCTTTTGTTGTTGTTTCCCCTTCCCCCCTTCTCTTTCTCCTGCTTCCATGTTTCCCCTCGGTGCCGGCTGTGTGGATGTGTGTGCCCCCCCGTACCGACGGTGTTTTGTGTGAGGGAGGGAGATTGAGCGGCTGTGTGTGTGTGTGTGTGTGTGTGTGTGTGTGTGTGTGTGTGTGTGTGTGTGTGTGTGTGTGTGTGTGTGTGTGTGTGTGTGTGTGTGTGTGTGTGTGTGTGTGTGTGTGTGTGTGTGTGTAAGGGTGGAGACAGGCCGTGGCAACAGGTGTGCATTGTGTGGTGGATTTGTGGAGTGTGTGAGGAGTGAAAATTGAGCAGGCGGTGGTCTGCTAGTGTAAAGTGTTTCTTTGAAGGTGTTTTTTGAGAGGAAAGGGGTGTTGTGAATACCCTGAGCTATAGAGAGGCCCTTGTGTTTGTTTCGAGCATGTTCCCCCATTCCCCCTCTCCATGTTCTGGTGCCCCCACTGAGGAGCACGTTGATGGCTCCCAATCGAAAAGAAGTGGGTTTTTGCGTTGGGAGTCATGGCAGCTAGAAGCTATGGACCGATTTTCACAAGCGAAGAGAGCCCTGACAAGTGGATGTCAGATTTCGAGCTGTATATGCTATCGTTGCGTATGCCGAACGAGGATAGCAAAATGCAGACTTTTCCTTTGGTGATGCGTGGTAGAGCTAAAGCATGGTACGAAGCATTGGAAGGTGAGCCGAAGCAAGCAGGGCCGGCTCTGCGGGCAAGGTTTCTTCACGACTTTCGCAAGGAGGCATCCCCTGTCGAGATGGATGCAAAGTTGAAGGCGCTTAAGCAAGATGTAAGTGAAGAATTCAATTTGTTTTTGGGTCATTTTGAAGAGTGTTGGGCAGAGCTAGCAGCAGCCATGCAATTGGCTAATGGAGACTACTTCAAGCTGGATAAGTTCATGGCATGTCTGCATCCCAAGGTGAGAGAGAAAGTCGATTTTGAGAGTCCAGAGAATTACAATGGTGCGGTAGCGATTGCACGATCAAAGAGTAGAAAGATAAAAAAGAAGATAGAGCAGGGCATGTCAGGCTACGAGACGATGGCCCATGTTCAACCGCAGAGTCCGAGGAAGGTTGTACATGAAGATAATCACGGAAACCGAGGTGTAGCTATTGTGCTGCAAAATTGGGTGTGCACGATGCAAGATTTGTCCGAGCAAATGCAGGAGTTGCGGCTCAGTGTCATGGATAGAGGACAGCCAAGAGGAGCAAGAGGCACGGCACGGCCACTGCCAGGTAGGTGTTATAATTGTGGAGAAGAAGGGCACTATGCACCCGATTTTCCTCAACCACAGAGAGAGAGAGAGAGAGAGAGAGAGGAGGTATCTGCCCACTGTTTGGTAGAGGTCAAGGGCAAGGGCAATTTAATGGTCCAAGAGAGCAAGCGGTGGAGAATCCTGTGCATCCATCTCTGCAAAACGGAGGCGAGGTCCCAAGAGTAAACATCATAGGGGTGGATAAGCCGGATGTCAAAGTTTTGGCCAATAAGAGAGCAAGAGCTGAGAGGAGACAGAGACAGAGCGGGAAACTAGAGCTCGCAAAGGCAAAGAGAAGGTGTACGAAGGTAGAGAGCAGCTCAAGCCTAGCAAAAGAAGGAGCCGTCGCAAAATCAAGCAAGTGGATTTCCAGCTAGGGCATGGCTATCCCGAGTACAATCTGGTGAGTGATGTTTAAAATCAAAAAGCAAACATTACTTTTGGTCAGCTGTTAGCCTTAAATCCAAAGTTAAGAAGGCAGTGGTCCACAAGTGTTAGCACCAGGCTGCCAAGAGCTAAGGGGAATGTGCAAGCGGTTCAAAACATGGCTTTGAGGGTAGGTAGCCCCACCGACATTCTTCCGCTTGTGGAGACGATTATAGAGAAGAGGATGTAGGTACAAGCCTACATAGACGGTGGAGCGCAGGTTTGTGTCATGACGGAAGCAGCCATGAAAGAGACAGGAGTCAAGGCAGTAGTCAAGCCAAATGTGCACATGAAGATGGCCAACCATACCAAAGCCAGGTCTCTGGGTGTGGCGCAGGATGTAAAGGTCAAGGTGATGGGCATAGAGTGCCCCTAATAGATTTTTTCGTGATGAAGGCAGGGGATAATGCTTATCCGATCATTTTGGGTAGGCCATGGCTTTTGGCAATAGGAGCAAAGCAAGATTGGGAGAGCAAAGTGTTTACCTTTCCTGATAAAGAGAGAGGAAGACAAATTGTGCTTGATTTGAAGACCTAGGAGAGCGGTTCTCGTCCTATGGTAGTTAACAATGAGGGTGACACAACGAGCTATGAGTATGAGATAGAGACGGGCTATGATGAAGGCTATACTAGCACAGAGGAAGATGATAGCGAGGACGACATGCTGAAGATAGATGCAGACTTATTCGGGGTCACCATAGACAACTCCCCACCTAAAGAAGAAGCCTCAGGCTCATGGTTTAAGCACAGAGGCGGTTTCAAGCATGATAAGTGAAGATTTAGCCAAAGGTGAAAAGGAAGGCTATGTTCAACATTGTGAGTCCTATCCAAACCTGTTTGCGATGGAGTACAAGCATTTGCGAGGTGCAAAGGGGGTGGAGCACAAGATTGTTCTTAAGGAGGGACATAAGCCTAAAGCACAGAAGCTGAGAAGACTAGGGGAAATCCAAAAGGATGCCCTTTGGAAGGAGATCAATAAGCTACCGGATGCTGGCATCATATTTCCTATGAAAGAGTCAGAGTGGGTCTCGCCAGTGGTTATAACCCCTAAGAAGAATGGGAAATGGAGAGTGCGTGTCGACTACAAGCCATTGAATGCCGTGACCAAAAGAAATCACTATCCATTGCCGTTTCAAGATGAAATCCTAAACCAGGTGGCTGGACATGAAAGATACTCAATTATGGACGGCTTTTTGGGGTACTTTCAGATAGGGATTGCACTTGAAGACCAGTTGAAGACCACATTCATATCTCCATGGGGTTGTTTCGCTTACCGCAGGATGCCATTCGGATTGGTGAATTCATATGCCACCTTCCAAGATTGGATGAACAGGATATTTGGTCCATACTTGGGCCGTTTTATCAGGGTCTTTATGGATGATATAGGCTGATACAGTTCAAGATTGGAGCACCTATCAAAGCTACGGTTATGCTTTCAAAGGATTGATGAAGAAGGAGGTCAACTGAATCCCAAGAAGTGCAAGCTAGCACAACCTCGAGCGCAACTGTTAGGCCGTTTGGTGTCGCAAAATGGTATAGAGGTTGATCCCGAGAGGTGAAGGCGTTGGTGTTGATGGAGCTGCCATCAGATGCTCAAGGTTTGGCTTCGTTTGTTCATAAGTTGAAGTATTTATCATGTTTCTTTTGGATGCTGTCGCAATATGTGCATTGCATCCTCTTCAAAAGAGGGGTCAACAAGTGCATGGTTATGAGTGGGATGGGGAAGCTCAGGAGGCTTTTGATAGAGTCAAGGATATTTTATGTCAGTTGCCAGTGGTGTGTCCTCCCAATCAAGAGGACGACTTCTATGTGTCTATGACGGTGGGCACAATTGCTATTGGAGAGGTTCTATTGCAAAGGTGGGAAGAAGCTACAAGCCGATATACTTCGAGAGCAGGGTGATTAGCCCAGGGGAGGCTACCTACACCAAGGCAGAGCAATGGGTGATGGCTTTGGTCTTCGCTTGCAGGAAGTTCAAGGTGCATTTGATTGTGCGTAAGTTTTTTGTGTTGAAGGCTAATAATCTATTGCCAGAGGTAGTGCTACATTTGAAGCCAGGAAGGAGGATTGTGAAGTGGGTGTTGGATGTAACATTTAATGGCCTAAAATCTTATTTGGAGCGGAAATTAGCATGAACATAGTGGGCATTTCATTAGAATAGATTCCTAATGAGAATTACAAGAGTGCTTGGGTGGAGAGAGCAACAAAAAGCATAACACCTAGTTAGATAGCATCGACAATACTTTCAAAAGAGAGAGAGCAATTAAGCTATTGACAACAGTTGAGGACCGGATTTGCATGGAGCCGGTCCCCCCTCCAAAAGGCTTTGTATTATGGTTTCTCCCATCAAGAGAGACATTGTACAATACAATTCTTTGTGTTCCTTCAAGACTAGCTAGTGCAATGAAGATGGAAGCTTCATACACCAAGCAAAAAACACTTAATCAAACACAACTTGAATTATCCCCGTTCTCAGACCCAAGACCTCACACACCTTCGAAGATGGTGAGAGCTAGCAGGGTATGAGAGTAGATTGAGAGGAAAAAGAAGTATCTTACGAGAAAGAAGTACATCTCCTCACATAATCACTCATATTAGCATAGCTTAGCTTAGTAATTAGCTTGGTAGAGAAGATGAGCATGCATTGAAGCTTGGCTCTTGGTTGGATTTGCATCCACATGCCAAGAGGGTGTTGATGTAGGCTTCTATCTCACAAGCTTGGAGTAGGTGATGAGCTCTCCATTAAAGCTTGGGAGGAGATAGAGTGTTTTCCCTTCACACATGGTCAAGTGTGAGAGTGTGTGAGTGAATGCCAAGCAAAAATCAGCCCCCTCTCTCTCTTGGGCGAGCCCTAGCTGCTAAGTTAGGCTGGCTTTTTCCTCATTGGACCTCCCCAGGTCAAGCCAATAGGAATTAAGCAGCATAAGTGATAGCCTTCTGACATGTGTCCCCCTTTCCCCTTTTGTGAGAGCTTTAGATAATTAAATAATTAAACTAAACTCTCATTGGACCCCTTTGCCTCCTGGCCAATAGGAATCAGGCAAGCCATGGGGCTTCTGAATGCTCATTGGACCCCTTGGGAGACTGCCCAATAGTCTTCTAGGACACTTAATTCTTATTGGTTTCTTTTATTAAATGTTTTTAAATTAATTAAACTAGATTTACTCTAGCTTAATTCTCATTGGTCCACTTCAAGGGTCTTCCAATAGGAATTGGGCACACCTTGTGGGCATCTGGCCTAAGAAGCTGACATGTGTCCCTCATTCCCTTTGTGTAAAGGGAGCCTGTGTGTGTGTGTGTGGTTTTCTCTCTCATCCCCTAGCTTTGGGGCTCGCCCCCTCCCATGTAGGGATGCAGAAAGACTTTTTGGGTACACACTAAGCATCCAATTTTCCCTAAGGTTAACCTTTGGACACAACCTTTGAATTTTGGAACCTTAGCATTTTGGAAGTCTTAATGGGCTGAACCTTAGGGTCTTTTTAGCCCGTTGTTTCACATGGCTCTTTTGCAGATGGCCCCCCCTTTGGATCCCTATTTTCCCTCCTTTGGATCCCTACTGTGGCCGGTCTGCTAACTTAACCAATATTCTAGCTTTTTCTCCCTTGGCACTTCCCCACATTAAATGATCAGTTTAATATGAGAAAATCATTTAGGAGAATTAGATATTGATTATTATGACATTACCTCTCTCTTGAAATCATAGTCGTCCTCGACTATGGTGTAGAGAAGATAAAGCATATACATGAGTCCTTTTCTTAGCGGGTAGAGGATCCCTATGTTACCCTACGACATCATTCCATAATGGATGACTAGTCCATTTGGCGCTTGAGAGCCTGAGGCTGCCGCAAGCATGTCTGTACATTAGTCCTATCAGTCTTCCATAGTAGAGTGACAAGCTCTACTTTGGTGTTTGGGAGACGTCGTCCCCGCAAACTTGATCTAAGCATGCATACTACTTCATTTTTGTGCACAAATCAAGAAAAAGAGAGTCTTATAAGACAAAAATTTTTGTTCATTTTTTTTAACATTTTGTACATTTGCTTACTCTTGGGAAGCATTGTAAGCATTGACAAGGTTTAGGTTATCCTTTAATTGTATGCCTTGCATCCATCTAGCATCTTCAAAAGGATAATTCTTAAACTTAATAAGATATCGTCTGATAGTCTTACCGCCTCTTAATACCTTGTCTTCATGTCGGAGAATGGACTCGGGCTGCAGCACCTCCTCGTGGTCCTCGATCTCCGGTGGGTCTTCAATAGTTGGTTCTTGAGGTGGCTCTCCTTTGTAAGGCTTTAAGAGGCTCACATGAAAAGCATTGTGTATGAGCCAATGATTGGGCAACTTAAGTTGATAGGCCATCTCATTGATTGGCCTAAGAATCTGGAAGGGACCATAGTACCTTTTTGCTAGTTTAGCATAGTACTTTTGGTGGCCCGTAGGATTCTTGCCCGTAGTGTGCCTTAATCGAGCCTTGGGAAACTTTAACAAGACCCAATCGTTTTCTTTAAAGGCTTGGGCTCTTCTGTGCTTGTCAGCAGCAGCCTTTTGCCTTTGCTGTGAGATAGAGATAGCATCCTTAATCTTTTGGAAAGATTCTTGTAGGTCTCGGCTATACTCATCTGCAGCGAAGATCTTCCCATGTACCTTAAGTAGCAAGGGACTTTTTGATCTTCCCTCAATTACCTCGAAAGGTGCTTTTCCTGTAGAAGTATGTACAGTGTTATTGTAAGCATACTCTACTAAGGGTAAGTACTTCTCCCATTGGGATCTTTGATCTACTTCCGTTACATAGGCTTTTAGTAGATCGAGAATAGTTAGGTTAGCTATTTCACTTTGGCCATCAGTTTGTGGATGATAGGCCGAAGAGAAGTTTAGCCTTGTTCCTAAATTCTCAAAGAGACCCTTCCAGAAATTACTGGTCATTCTAGGATCTCTATCCGACACTATGGACATTGGCAAGCCATGGTACTTGAAAATTTGCGAAATGAAGAGGGTTGCCATTTGATGGGCTTTGATAGTCTTTTTGACAGGTATAAAATGAGCTTGTTTACTGAACCTGTCTACTATCGTCCATATTCCCGTATTCCCATGGATAGACTTAGGCAATCCAAAGATAAAATCCATGGATATGCTCTCCCATGGTGAATTAGGGATTGGCAAGGGTTGAAGCAATCCAAGTTGCTTCCCTCTATCAAATTTTGTCTTTTGACATACCACACATTTGGAAACATACTCATGTATGTTCACTTTCATGGTAGGCCAATAGAAATATGTTTCAATTCCCTTTAGAGTAGACTGAATCCCTCTATGCCCCGCATATGGGGGAGCATGAGATTCATACATTACTTTCTCACGTAGTGAGTTAGTAACGCATAGTCTATTGCCATAGAGAAGATAGCCATCTTGTAAAGTAAATGGTTCTTCTTTCTTCCCTAAGGCAAGGGCTGAAATCACATCTCTAAAATCGGGATCAATAGCATACTCATCTATCATTAAAGATAGATCATTGTGAGTTGCTATGGAAACCGCATTCACTCTCGGTCGTCTTGAGAGTGCATCGGCTACTTGATTATGCTTGCCAGCAATGTGAGCAATATGAAAATGAAATTGCGAAAGGAAATTTGCCCACCTCATTTGTTTGTCGGAGAGCTTGGTCTGCGTCATGAAGTACTTAAGACTTTGGTGATCCGTTCGCAGAATGAAAGGAGTCCCCAATAAATAGTGCTTCCATGAGTCTAAGGCATGTAGAACTGCAAGGAGTTCTTTTTCGTATATGCCTAGAGCTTGCTCAACAGGGTCGAGCCTTCGACTCTCATAGCCTATGGCGTGCCCTTCTTGGAGCAAAACAGCCCCAAGGCAATCACCACAAGCATCACATTGGACCTCAAATGGTTTTGAGAGATCCGGTAGTGTAAGCACAGGTTGAGAGATAAGCTTTTCTTTAAGCTTTTCGAAAGCATTGTTCTCCTTAGCAGACCACGTATACCTAACATTTTTCTTTGTTAGGTCATGTAATGGTCCCGCAATTTGTGAGAACTTTTCTATGAAGCGTCTATAGTATGCACACATACCTATAAAGCTTCTTAGTTCATGAAGATTCCTTGGTTTAGGCCATCCTTTTATTACCTCTAACTTGGATGGATCCATTTGGATTCCATCTTGAGAGATAATGTGACCTAAATATTGAATCTCTTGCAAGAAAAATTCACTTTTCTTTCGATTAACATAAAGTTTATTCTCTCTTAAAACTTGAAATATTATCTGGAGGTGTTGCTTATGTTCCTCTAATGAATTAGAGTAGATGATAATATCATCAAAGAACACTCCAGTGAAGGTTCGATGAGGCCTGAACAGCTTCTCCATCAAGCGGTTAAATGTGGCTGGTGCATTAGTCAAGCCAAAAGGCATGACAATGTATTCGTAAAGACCAAATGTAGTACGAAATGCGGTCTTTACAATGTCTTGATCAACTATCCTTATTTGATGATAGCCACTTTTTAGGTCAATCCTACTGAAGTAGGTCGATCCTTGTAGCTTATCAAATAGGTCTTCTACCCGTGGAACGGGAAACCTATTCTTGATAGTGATCCTATTTAGTGCTCTATAGTCGACACACATACGATATGTGCCGTCTTTCTTTTGCACTAATAGCACAGGTGAGCAAAATGGAGATGAGCTAGGCCTAACCATGCCCTTCTCAATTAACTCATGCACTTGCCGCATAATCTCCTCTTGTTGAGCTTGAGAAACTCTATAAGGAGGTTTGTTAGGCGGTGAACTTCCTGGAAGAAGTTCAATTGCATGGTCGTCATTACCTCGTTTAGGAGGTAGCTCACAAGGGATGTCGTCAATAAAGACATCTTGAAACCCCTTGAGAAAATTGGATAACTCTAATTCCTTTTGGTTACTTTTATTTTCTTTTGCTAAAGCATTAGGTTCATTTTGAGAATCTTTAACAAAAATCATGTACACGGAAATAGAGCTCTTTATTGACTTGTTGAAAGCTGGTGTATGTACAATGGGGATGGTGTTACCCATCTCCCTAGCATCTATATACATGTCCTTTTCCCTGAACTTAAAGGAGATTCTCCTTTCAGGAAATTTAACATGGGCAGCCAGACGGTCAAACCATGGTGCCCCTAGGATTACATCCTCATGCTTGAGAGGAGAGATAAAGAAATCCTCTTTGTCCACATAGCCTTGGACATGAAGCCTCAATTTCCCGATTAAGGGAGTGACTGAAGCTTCTTGCCCCTTGAAGGCACTGTCTGCGGGTAGGATATCTCCCATCTCGTAGGATTGTATGCCTAGCTTGGTGGCTAACTCCATAGATATGAAATTGTGAGTAGAACTAGGGTCAAAGAGAATAAAAGCATCATGTTCTCTTACCTTTCCCCAAGCATGGCATAGAGGAGATCCTTTGTGATGAGTTTGGTGAATCTCCTCCTCTTGGATTTCAACCAAAGAAGCTCTAGGAGGATCTTGGCGGTTGTTCTTTTGGGGACAAGCGTGGTACGCATGCCCTTGTTCGCCGCACTTGAAACACCGGTTATCTTTACGATAACGCTCAAGCTCTTCAGGAGAGAGTTTATTCTTTCCTTTGTAAACTCCCTTCTCTTTAGCTTTGTTGGAATTGCCCTTAGGAGACTTTTGGACATTGTCCTTCCCCTTAGGCTCATTGGAACCCTTGTTTTCCGGGGGCTTATTATTTCTTTTACCCCCCGTTTGGAAATTGATTCGCGAGGCCACCATAGTATGGTGTATTACCGCCGATATGGTACGTGGCCTTTGGGAGTTGACATACTCCGCCATTTCTTCGGTTAAGCCCGCACAAAATTGTTGCTTTTGCTCTCCAAAATCCAACTTTTTGAAGACAGTGGCTTTGAGTTGTAGGTCCCAAAACTTGTCTACATATTTGTGGATGGATTCATTGGGAGAGAGCTTTAAGCTTCGCCATTCGGTGAGTACTTTGTCTTTGGCATCGGTGGCCAAAAACTGCTTCATAATGGAAGCTCTTAAAGCCTTCCATGTTCGTGGAGCTTCACCGTTGGCTCGTAGGCTAGACCACCATTGTCTGGCGGACTTTTGAAAGTGCATAGCTACATGGCGTAGCTTAGAGGACTCCGTGAAGCCCTCATCTCCAAACGCCGCATCGAATTGCTGGATAAAGGCCAAAACTTTGTCTGTAGCACCGAAGGTGCCATCATAGGTAAGGAAAGAGATGCTCTTCCCTCCCTCTTTGAATTTCTTCAGCTTGGACGACCTCTTCCATGCGGCATAGGATTTCCTATGGCCTCTTCTTTTTGATGGTTCAAAGTTGCACCATCACTTTCTTCAGAAGATGAAGAATTTGAAGAAGATGGAGAAGAGGGTGACCTCTTTCTCGCCTTTTTCTTGTCTTGATCTTTGTCATCTTCACCATAGCTTTCATAAGAGGAAGAGGATGAAGAAGATGGAGAAGAGGGTGTCCTCTTTCTCGCCTTTTTCTTCTCTTGCTTTTTATCATCCCTCTTTGAATTATGGCGTGGAGAAGAGTGTGATGGTCTTCTCCGCTTTGGTGGTGATGGAGAGCGTTTAGCCCGCCGTCTTCGTGGAGCCATCTCCGCCGAGGTGGCGGGAGACTCGCTTCTTTCTCGTTCCTTCGGTGGAGGCTCTTGAGTTCTCCTTTGGAAAGGAGATGCATCATCAAGAAGTAAGTTCTTGAGCCCTTCATATGGATTCTCTTCTTCTTCCCGAATCGGAGAGAGACCTCTTTTGGTAGTCTCACAAGGAGGCTTCCTAGGTGTTCTCTCGTCATGGTGATGAACTTGGAGAATCCCGTGAGCACGGAGCTGCCGTTGCACTTCACTTTGGAGAGATGGATTGCCCATGGCTTGTTGAAGCCTAAAAACAAGATAATTAACAAGCATTGAAGCATCATTAGTAGCTTGCTCATGAGCAAAATCAAAGTTATCAACATTAATTTCACTCTCTTTAATATTGTCAGCCATTCTAACAACTTTTAGGTGTAAACTTTTTAGGTGTACTTTGGCACTTCAAGCCCTAGTTGCTACTCCTCTTTACCCCTTTAGAAAAAGCACTCAAGCTACTGTACCCGCGGCTCGAATACCATTAATTGCAAGGAATAGAAGAGAGGGTCTTTCGACACCAAAACAGCACCGGCTCCTGTCAAGCTTCTAATAGCTCAATAGTGGTTAAGCCGTAGGCAAGCCCCGTAGGACTCCACTATTAAGACCATAGCTCTCGACGGTGATGCCCCGTTAACTGCACAAAGGCAGGCGCACTGCAAGGCTGAAAAATCCCTATTCTACTTACTCACAGGCAATTAATAATACCAACCATTTGTAGCTAGCTTGAGGACCTCCCTTCTTGAGCAAGAAAAGAGAAACCTTGAGCTCTGATACCAATGTAACATTTAATGGCCTAAAATCTTATTTGGAGCGGAAATTAGCATGAACATAGTGGGCATTTCATTAGAATAGATTCCTAATGAGAATTACAAGAGTGCTTGGGTGGAGAGAGCAACAAAAAGCATAACACCTAGTTAGATAGCATCGACAATACTTTCAAAAGAGAGAGAGCAATTAAGCTATTGACAACAGTTGAGGACCGGATTTGCATGGAGCCGGTCCCCCCTCCAAAAGGCTTTGTATTATGGTTTCTCCCATCAAGAGAGACATTGTACAATACAATTCTTTGTGTTCCTTCAAGACTAGCTAGTGCAATGAAGATGGAAGCTTCATACACCAAGCAAAAAACACTTAATCAAACACAACTTGAATTATCCCCGTTCTCAGACCCAAGACCTCACACACCTTCGAAGATGGTGAGAGCTAGCAGGGTATGAGAGTAGATTGAGAGGAAAAAGAAGTATCTTACGAGAAAGAAGTACATCTCCTCACATAATCACTCATATTAGCATAGCTTAGCTTAGTAATTAGCTTGGTAGAGAAGATGAGCATGCATTGAAGCTTGGCTCTTGGTTGGATTTGCATCCACATGCCAAGAGGGTGTTGATGTAGGCTTCTATCTCACAAGCTTGGAGTAGGTGATGAGCTCTCCATTAAAGCTTGGGAGGAGATAGAGTGTTTTCCCTTCACACATGGTCAAGTGTGAGAGTGTGTGAGTGAATGCCAAGCAAAAATCAGCCCCCTCTCTCTCTTGGGCGAGCCCTAGCTGCTAAGTTAGGCTGGCTTTTTCCTCATTGGACCTCCCCAGGTCAAGCCAATAGGAATTAAGCAGCATAAGTGATAGCCTTCTGACATGTGTCCCCCTTTCCCCTTTTGTGAGAGCTTTAGATAATTAAATAATTAAACTAAACTCTCATTGGACCCCTTTGCCTCCTGGCCAATAGGAATCAGGCAAGCCATGGGGCTTCTGAATGCTCATTGGACCCCTTGGGAGACTGCCCAATAGTCTTCTAGGACACTTAATTCTTATTGGTTTCTTTTATTAAATGTTTTTAAATTAAT
The DNA here is from genome assembly GCF_014529385.1 of Adiantum capillus-veneris. Lineage (NCBI taxonomy): Eukaryota > Viridiplantae > Streptophyta > Polypodiopsida > Polypodiales > Pteridaceae > Adiantum > Adiantum capillus-veneris. Next base: position 108,728,502 of record NC_140938.1, on the reverse strand, counting down.
TAAACTAGATTTACTCTAGCTTAATTCTCATTGGTCCACTTCAAGGGTCTTCCAATAGGAATTGGGCACACCTTGTGGGCATCTGGCCTAAGAAGCTGACATGTGTCCCTCATTCCCTTTGTGTAAAGGGAGCCTGTGTGTGTGTGTGTGGTTTTCTCTCTCATCCCCTAGCTTTGGGGCTCGCCCCCTCCCATGTAGGGATGCAGAAAGACTTTTTGGGTACACACTAAGCATCCAATTTTCCCTAAGGTTAACCTTTGGACACAACCTTTGAATTTTGGAACCTTAGCATTTTGGAAGTCTTAATGGGCTGAACCTTAGGGTCTTTTTAGCCCGTTGTTTCACATGGCTCTTTTGCAGATGGCCCCCCCTTTGGATCCCTATTTTCCCTCCTTTGGATCCCTACTGTGGCCGGTCTGCTAACTTAACCAATATTCTAGCTTTTTCTCCCTTGGCACTTCCCCACATTAAATGATCAGTTTAATATGAGAAAATCATTTAGGAGAATTAGATATTGATTATTATGACATTGGAGCTGCAAGAGTTCGAGTTTCAGTTCAAGGTAGATCACACGAGTCGGTCTCACCTGGCAGACATTCTTGTCAGCAAGGTCATCAATTTGCCAGCCTATCCAAGAGTGGTGTGAGATGAACCTAAGGAGGAACCCGACTTGGAGGATGCTTTTACAATGTGGTTCGACGGAGCATATCGAAGGGTAGTGCAGAAGGCAGGAGGAGGTGTGGTGATACACGACCCACACGGCAAAGCTATATTTTTGAAGGTGTATGATCTAGAGGATGTCCACACCAATAATGAGGTGGAGTATCTCACTCTGCATTTGGGTCTTAAATAGTGTACAAAGTTTGGCATTTCAAGGTTGGTAGTGAAGGGAGATGCTTTGCTAGTCATCAAGCAACTACTAGGCCAACGGCAGGTAAAACGCTATTCTTTGAAGCATTGGTTTTTTTCCATCAAGAAGATGCTAAAGTCTTTTGAAGAGATCCAATTCAAGCATGTGAGAAGAGAGCAGAACCAAGAGACAGATCAGCTAGCTAGCAGCAAAGTACAGGTGCATGTTGCAGGTTTATACGTGGCCCCAACCACTTATGTAGGTAGGGAGACTCATAAGGAGATTGAAGATTTTTTGGGTACAGGGCAATGTTCAGAAGGTTTGTCCAAGCTGCAAAAGAGAAGAGTGGTGAAAAAGGCCCGCAAATTCACACTGGTAGGTGAGGATCTCATGAACTATGGGTGGGACGGAGTGCTTAGAAGGGTGCTATACAAAGAAGAGGTAGGGATGGTGCTGGAGCAATTCCATAAAGAAAGTGGACATCAGGGCAAAGACCAGGTTCTATTTTGAGTGCTTAGAGTAGGCTTTTGGTGGCCTTCCATTGTGAAGGACATGCATTACTGGTGCAAGACGTGCCACGAGTGTCAAACTATAGGTGAAAGACGACTGGTAGCAGAGTCACAGGGCGCCATCATCGCACAAAGTGATTTTCAGAAGTGGGGTATGGATGCCATAGGCCCTCTCCCAAAGTCTACTAATGGTAAGAAATAGGTGGTGGTAGCCATTGACTACCTTACAAGATGGATCGAGGCCAAAGCAGCGAAGGAAGTAAATGCTAATGTGGTGGCTCATTTTGTGTTTGATAACATTTGTTGCCGTTTTGGTGTTCCATGGGTGTTAGTTTTTGATGGGGTCAGGAGTTTAGAAGCAAGCTTATGAGTGCATTAGTGGAGAAGTTAAAGATTCAGCATCGGTTTTCCTCGCCCTATCACCCCCAATGCAATGATCTGGTCGAGAGTGCTAATGGGAAAATCGTCAAGATGTTAACAAAGTACGTGTATAAGCAAGAATCTGAGTGGGAAGAAAATCTAGAGAAGTGTTTGTGAGCATATAGAACGTCCTATGAAGTGGCTACGAACTTCACTCCATTCGAGCTAGTCTATGGTAAGGAGGCTGTGTGGCCAGTGCATGCACAGCTAGGAGATTTGAAGGGTATGTGGCGTGTCAATGCCACTCAGCAAGGGGTTCTACAAGATCAGCCAATTTAGAGGCTTTGCAGATGGACAGAGAGGCAGTGGCAGACTACTATGTGAAGCAGAGAGAGAAGCGGATTGCCAAGTTCAATCAAAACCTAACGGACAAGAAGATAGAGGAAGGAGACCTGGTCATGAAGTACGAAAGCTACCTGGATTTCACGTTCCACAAGAAGTTCAAGAAGAAGTGGACAGGTCCATATAAAGTGAAGAAAGCCTTTTCGAATGCGACCTATCACAGTTGGTAAGAGCAAATGGCAAGCTTCTTAGGAACGGGGTGAATGGTGTGCAGCTCAAACTGTATTTCGACAAGGATTTAGTGCCTGAGGTGCAGCAAATTATAGTCAAGGGGGGTGGGCAATCCACCTAGAGCATGCATTGTGCAAGAGAAAGGAGATAAAGCTTTTATACATAGTTTGTACATACAGTTATGCTTTTGCGAGTGCTTTTAATCGTCAGTTTGGTGTGCCAATTTCAAACTTTTGTACATATGCTTTTGGTTGAACATAAATGTTCGACGAGAGGGCTGGGCAATGATGGTGCAGCCAAAGTTGGTCAAAGCTAGGAGATAGTCTATGCCAGGCAGAGGCAGCAGGCAAGTGTAGTGCAGAAGGCTAGGGCGAGTGCCAAGGACCTGAGCAGCCAAAGGATAGCGAAAAAGTATGTCTGAAGCGGTTTTTTAGTCCAAAAGTGTTGCAAGATGGTCCAGATGGGATGGCAGATAAAGGTGTCCAAAATGCCAATTAAGGGCTCCAGAACGTAGTGTTCAGTGTGCTCTAGAAGCCGGTCCAAACGGCTCATCAAACGGAGCCCCGGTGTACAAGATACCAAAGTTTAAAGGTAGAGTATGTTGCAGATCCCCGACAGACGGGACAGATGGGGACAGGTGGCCCGGGCTGGTGTCAGTGCATACATATGTAGAGCTCGAGTTATGGAGCATGCATGTCTTTTCGGATTGCAAATCGGAGCTCTGGATAGCAAGTTAAGGTCAGTTGAATTTTTTCCGTGGGCCGAGTCTAAGCTCATTTGACCGCACTGGAGAATGCACCATCTTGCATCATTTTGGCCTCACCAAGGCTCTCAGTGATAGTATGCATCATGTGGAGTTAGCACAAATCGACGGCTCGTCAATCGGATGCTTGGTCGGCTAGATACAGGAAGATGAAGTTGGGAGCCGTGGGCAGGGAAAGGTTTGCAGATAATTTTTTCCGTTTTTTGTCGCCTTGGATAGAGAACTCAGGGGAGTCGGAATGTGGTGAGGTTTGCACGGCTCGGGGTCCAATGCAGCGGAGACCCAGCATGGCTTTGCGGTTTGAAGATCCGACCGCGGGGCAGTAAAGTAAAGCCTGGAGAAGAAGGCCAAAAAGAAAACTTCTTTTTAATTAAAATGGGAGGTTTTTGGAGGGGCTTCAAGGGCTCCAAAGGCTACCACCCACGGGGTGCCACGTGGCAAAGGGGCAAACCCATATGCGTAACCATGAGGCAGTGCCATGGGGTATAAGCGTTGCAAAGAGGCGCCCTTTGGGTGTATTGAGGCGAGCAATGAGCTCCATGAGTTGTTGGCTATGGAGTCGGCGGTCGGCGGCCCTGCAGGGTGCTGTCTACGGCAGTTTTGGCCGGGCGGGGCAGGGCGGGGCGGGGCCGTCGCGCGTGAGAGGAGATCGGGTCCGGTGGCGGCCAATATGGAATGATGATGTGGCAAACCCGCTTAAGGAGATGGTCCCGCGGGCCGGTTGGGCCCCCAAAATTTTGAGAAAGAGAGGGAGGGCAATAGCGACATCGCTATTGCCTCCCCCCTGCATGAAAGAGGAAGGTCCCATGGCACGGACAAGGAGCAAAGTGAGAGGAGAGAGGGTCCGAGGGCGACAAGGAGCCCCTTGCAAAGGTTATCCCGGCCACATCAAGGCCAAGGACAAAGGAAGGAAGCCACCCGAGCTAAGAGCAAAGGACAAACCAAGGCAGAGGGTAAGGTTGAAGCCAGACCAAAGGGGGGCCAAATGGAGAGAGGAAAAGAAGAGAGAGGTGATAGAGGAGTCGGATAGAGAGAGGGAAAAAGTCAAAATCAAGCCAATAGAGCAATGCAAGGTTGAGCCCACAAAGGGGTAAAAAATGAAAGATAAAAATAAAAATTTTGAAAAAGCCAAGGGGCAATAGCGACATCGCTAATGCCCCCCCCCCCCCAAGTGCAAAAGAGAGAAGAAGAGAGCACATAGAGCAAGGCGGTGCCCCCTTTCCCAAAAATGCCAATTCAAGGTGCCAGGTGGACCAATTAAAGTGTAAATTCCCAAATTAAAGGCCCCCCCTATAAAAGTCAAAATTGGCTCAAATTAAGGGCTTTTTTCCTTGGCTTTTTGGATGTCATTTGAAGCCTGCAAAGTGGAGCTCTCTAGCAAGCTAACCCCTTTGTAATTTTTCCTAAAAGATGGCCATGGTGATGGCAGTGGAAGCCATTGTACATGCTTTTTGAAGTGCAATCAAGCCACAGTTGCCTCCTCTTGTTGTTGTTTCCCCTTCCCCCCTTCTCTTTCTCCTACTTCCATGTTTCCCCTCGGTGCCGGCTGTGTGGATGTGTGTGCCCCCCCAGACCGACGGTGTTTTGTGTGAGGGAGTGAGATTGAGCGGCTGTGTGCGTGTGTGTGTGTGTAAGGGTGGAGACAGGCCGTGGCAACAGGTGTGCATTGTGTGGTGGATTTGTGGAGTGTGTGAGCAGTGAAAATTGAGCAGGTGGTGGTCTGCTAGTGTAAAGTGTTTCTTTGAAGGTGTTTTTCGAGAGGAAAGGGGTGTTGTGAATACCGTGAGCTATAGAGAGGATCTTGTGTTTTTGTCGGGCGTGTTCCCCCATTCCCCCTCTCCAACGTCATCAAGTAGTAAAATTTTGAGCCCTTTGTGCGGATCCTCCTCTTCTTCCCTTATCGGAGAGAGTCCTCTTTTGGAAGTCTCACAAGGAGGCTTCCTAGGTACTTTCTCTTCTTGGTGGGGAGTTTGGAGAATACCATGGGTGCACAATTGCTGTAGCACTTCACCTTGGAGGGATGGATTGCCTAGGGCTTGTTGAAGCCTAGAAACAAGATAATTTACAAGCATAGGGACATCATTAGTTGCTCTTTCATTAGCAAAATCAAATATATTAACATTCATTTCAATCTCTTTTCCATTGTCAGCCATACTAGCAAACTTTAGGTATAAATTTTTACTTGTACTTTGGTACTTCAAGCCCTAGTTGCTACTCCTCTTTATCTTCAAAGATAAGCACTCAAGCATCTATACCCTTCTCTTGAATATTATTAATTGCAAGGAATAGAAGAGAGGGTTCAGTAGAGTCAAGACAGCACCGGTTCCTGTCAAGCTTCTAATAGCTCAATAATGGTTAAGCCATAGGCAATCCCCGTAGAACTCCATTATTAAGACCATAGCTCTCGACGGTATTCCCGCTAACTGCATAAAGCAGGCGTGCTTCAAGGATGAAAAATTCCTATTCTACATACTCTTTTTCAATTAATAACACCAACCGTTTGTAGGAAGCTTGAGGACCTCTCTTCTTGAGCAAGAAAAGAGAAACCAATAGCTCCGATACCAATGTAACATTTAATGCACTAGTAACTTGTGTGTAGCGGAAATTGATAACATAGTGAGCATTTCATTAAGAACAAATTCCTAATGAGCATAGAGAGAGTACTTAATTTAAGAAAGCAACATAGCAATTTACACCTAGCTAATTTGGCATTGACAATACTTGAAAAGAACGAGAAATAGAACAATTGACAACAATTGAGGACTGGATTTACTTGGACCCAGTCCCCCCTCCATAAAGGCTTTATATTATAGCCTCTCCCATCAAAGGAGACTTTTGTACAATACAATTCTTGTGTTCTTTAACAAAACTGGCTGGTGCAATGAAGATGGAAGCTTTTTGCACTAAATTATGCTTGAAAAACACACCTAGTGTCCCTGGGTGAAAGCATGAATAGGTGGAAAGCTATATATGTGATATAATTAAATAGCATAGCATGACATTGGGGGTGTGGTCACTGGTGCCATATTTCAGACGCCCAAAATTATATTCTAAAAAATGTTATACTAAAAAATTCAGCCTTCACACACCCACTTTGTTTCATGAGTAGTTGGCAGTTTCAAACACCGTGCCCCCCGACCCCCCCGCCTCTCTCCCTCTCTCTCGCGCGCATGCTCAAGGTCTACTGTGTTTAGAGCTTCTACTGTGCAAGCTTGGCTGCTTCAAGACGATTGCAGTAACCGCCCTCTTCTCTTCGAGGTATGTCTCTCCCATTGAACATGTACACTCTCTACTGCTTGAGCACGCGCGCCCCACCTAGGATCATTTAGCTACATTAAGATGCATTTGGAGCTGCATGAGTGCCACACCTTGCTCATTTGCAACAAGAGGCGAGCTCCCAAGGTAATTTGCTAGTCCACAAGCTGCATGCAATCTTGGGGCAAATCCCATAGCACATCACCTTGAATGCCCTACTTACAAGAGCAGGCCCATGAAGTTCTTGTTTCTTTTTAACAGGGATGATAAGCGAGGGCACACCACGTCTCATGAGTTCATTGGATGATGTGTAGGTATATCACTTGAGACTGCATCATGGCACCTTCCTCAAAGCATCCAATTCAAGCAAGCAGCAGTCTAGTTAGGAACATTGAACCACCTCTGCATACGAAGTTTGGTCGTCTTGCCGAGGAATTTCATATGGAGCGTGGATTTCCATTGGAGGGAGTTGATCCACGTAGCTTGATAGGAAACAATGACATCTCTGAGGAGGACTGGGAAGCTATCTTTATATGCCCAAAGCCTGTTTCGGGTAGCCAGAAGAAAGTGAAGGCATACCATGCTCGGTCGGAGTTCTTACAAAAGCTTGTGTGGAGACACTGGGATGTCTACCAGGAGGGTCCCTTCATGTATGAAGTAGGGACTCAATTTGCAAAGGCCTTTGCATTGGAAAACTGCAGTGAATCTGGCAAACATCAAATTTCTTGGGCTATCTTTGTAGAAAGGGCAATGAGAGCCTCAGAAGAAAGACACACTTGCAAAACAAGATCAAGAGGTGGGAAGAGCAGATGAGTGGTAGAGGGAGAGGTTCCAAAACCGCTACTGCCTCTACCAGATCATCATTGAAAACAGAAGGTACATTTGTACCATTGTCAAGCGTGCCTACAGGAGGATGCCTGGTACAATTGGCAGAGGAGGATAGCAAGTCACTTGCAGAAATGAAGATATTGCAGAGGGCAGATTGCAAGACTATAAGTCAAGACTTGAGGGTGCAAAGAAGCAGGTAGAGGATCAAGTCAGAGAATTGAATAGGGCTGAGGGTGCTCAAAGCTCAAACACTTTGGCCATAAAGTTGCAAACGGAGATTGATTGCTTGCAAGACCCTGTAGCTCGACAATGCCTAATTGATTTGATTGGACAATTCTCGAGTACTACTAGAGAGAACGTTGCTGAATTACAAGCCAATGTGGCTAAAGCAAAGGTGCATACCCTCCTACATGTGCTTCACTTTGTTTTGGAGTATGTGGTTCACTTCCACGTGGTTATGTGGTTATGTGGTTAGAGTGTTATGGATTGTATGGTTATGTATTGTATGAGCATATTCTATTTCTGCTATGTGCTATATAGCACAAAATATGTGCTATATGGCCACAACATAGCCATCATCTTCATGGAGTGGGTGGTTATATGCTATGTGCTATGTGCTATATGGTCACAACATAGCCATCATCTTCATGGAGTGGCTGGTTATATGCTATGTGTGGTTATGTGCTATGTGCTTTATAGTTCAATATAGGTGCAGCATGTTCACAATAGTACCCTCATCTATTTGGAATGTGTGTGATTCTATGCTATGTGCTTTGTGTGGTTATGTGCTATGTGATACATAGCACAATGGACATGTGTAATATGTGCTATATAGCATACCTGTATGCTATATGCTCACAGTATAGCCCTGAAGTGTGTGTTAAATATTGATATGTGCTACATAGCACAACCTTTTTATGTGCTATGTGCTAAATAGCACATTTTGTGTGTTATATGTTCACAATATAGCCCTGGAGTGTGTGGAATAGTGAATTGTGCTATATAGCACAATCTCTATTTTTGCTATGTGCTACATAGCACATCTCTAATTGTGATATGTGCTACATAGCACAATATTTTTGCTATATGCTATGTGCTATGTCTCATATAGCCCACTGCATATCATATACCCAACAAGCTTGTGCTATATAGCATATAGAGAAAATGTTTGGGCTATATCTGGTATTTTAAAAAGTCTCTCTGCTATGATCTACAGTGCATACTCTATGTAGCACTTATAGCACATTATACTTGGACTGTGCTATGTTCTATATAGCACAGTGCATATCATATACCACATCAACCTTGTGTTTATATCATATAGAGTAAGTGCTTGTCTTATATGTAGTATTGTAAATAAGGGATAAGATTCACGCTGCATATTCTTTTCAGCAATCTGCTTTTGTTGGGTTATTGAGACTTAAATTAGATGTGTTGTCTTCTTTGTTTCACAGGCACTACTTGCAGAAGTAGAGACCAACATAGCACAGGAATCAGAGCACTTTAAATTTTGTGTTACCATGGAGAGGCCTTCACATAACGTGGGAGCCAGTTTGATGAAGCCTTTTCCTCCTGTGGATTTTAAGCAGAGCATTAGTGAGGTGGCACTTGATGGGTTCTACCATTGTGTAGGATGTGTATTTCCGTTCGATGCCAGAAGCTTGGATGTATTCTCCCTGCCTTGCACCCATGTGTACCATATGCTATGCTTCGTGCATGTATGTAGGGACTATGGCTATTGTGTTGCACTAGATTGCAGCATGTCTGTTCCCCCTAGAGCTAAGCATATGATTGGTCTGAAGGTGAAGAGTGAGATGAAAGAATCAAGTGCAGGTAGTCACTGTGTCAATTATTTACTACTACTATTGCAGGCCCACTTTCCATTGGTAGTTTAAACTCTTGCATTTAATGAAATCATTTGCAGGTACAGACATTGCAATAGAGACCTGTATACAAGAATCATTGAGGACAAAAACAGAGAGAGTCTCTACGCAGGCCACTGGTAGGTACCAAAATCAGTATTTATGTGTGTATTTTGGGATACTCCAAGTGAGACTTTGTAAATAGCTTGCTTTGTAGAACAATCATCGAATGCTTGCTCCAACAAGACGATGCATTCCACAAGGAAGAATGGCCTGATTACCCCAGGGATGCAGCCAGGCCTTCAAGTGGAGTCTACCCGCGGGATGCAGCCAGCCTTTGAAGCGGAGTCTGCCGTAGGGGATGCAGTACGTGGAGTAGTTGAAGACATCTTGATGGCAAAGTCTTCTGCAGTCAAATCACCTAGGCAACAACTAACTCCAAGAAGGCTATTGCGTTCTCCGTTGAGTGCCAAAGCATCACCAAGTGTGGACACTAGAGATGATGCATCAGATGAGGCAGTTGCAGATGCGGTGAAAGCAACACCCCCTCCAGCGGGGAAGAAGCCAACACCAAAGCGCAAGAAATCGACTCCCAAGAACTTAGGTGGAAGTCCCACAATGGATATACCTCTTGATTCATTTAGGAAGAGAAAGAAACCAAATGCAAAGCAATGAGTGTGTTTTTTTTGTAACTTCATGCAATTAGAAGATGTCTTTAGAAGGCATGTGCAATCCATTTCACCCCTATTGTATCCATGCTCATTGATGAATCAAGTGTTGGAATTTGTTAGTGACATGTCTCTTAATTCTTTGCATCAAGTAGTTGCAAACTATTTGATTTATTTTCTGTACATGTTTAGTAATATGTTTCTACTTTCTCTTGTCGTAGATAATCAAGAAGCTGAAAAAAGAGGAACTTGCATGAGACGCACTCGCTCTTCAGGGTTTCTAGATGAGGGGTCTGTAGGTTCACTGGCTCAGTCTTATCCTGTGAAGAATCCAAGAAGAGGTGCTACAGCTTCCAGGGGGGTTACAGGCAAAAAAAAAAGTGTCTTTTGATACAGTTGAGGGGTATGTAGGTTCACTGGCTCAGTCTTATCCTGTGAAGAATCCAAGAGGGGGTGCTACAGCTTCCAAGGGGGTTACAGGCAAAAAAAAAGAGTCTTTTAATACAGTTGATCCCTGCACACCTACTAGTACTGCTGAATTTGTTCCAAATGTGCCTAATGCAGTTGATGTGCAGGTTGTGCATGATGATGTGCATACAAATGTTGACCATGCTAAACTTGAAAAGGATACATTACCCACCCCCACCACAGTTGAATCTGGCACAGATGCCATTGATGATGCTATGGTAGTTGATGCCTGCACAGATGCCATTGCTGATGCTACGCTAGTTGAGGCCTGCACAAATGACATTGTGGATGCTATGGAAGTTGATGCTCGCACAGATTCTGCTGTTGATGGCAATGTTAATGATGGTGGAACAGAAAGTGTTTTTCATGCTGTCATAGATGCCCTTCTTGATGTAGTTGTGGCTATGGGTACAGATGTCACTGTTGACTCAGGCACAGATGCCATTGATGATGCTACCACACTTGATGCCTGCACAGATGCCATTGTTGATGCTACGGTAGTTGATTCCTGCACAAATGACATTGTGGATGCTATGGAAGTTGATGCTCGCACAGATGCTGCTGCTGATGGCAATGTTAATGATGCTGGAACAGAAATTATTGTTCATGCTGTCATAGATGCCCTTCTTGATGCAGTTGTGGCTATGGGTACAGATGCCACTGTTGAATCTGGCACAGATGCCATTGATGATGTTACCACAGTTGATGCCTACACAGATGCCATTGCTGATGCTACGGTAGTTGATGCCTACACAAATGACATTGTGGATGCTATGGAAGTTGATGCTAGCACAGATGCTGCTGCTGATGGCAATGTTAATGATGGTGGAACAGAAAGTATTGTTCATGCTGTCATGGATGCCCTTCTTGATGCAGTTGTGCCTACGGGTACAGATGCCACTGTTGAGGATACCAGAGGCATGGGTGAGGAGGTCCTCATTGAGAGAGAAGCTGGAACACGTGAGGCAGTGGGTGCAAGTGATGTCACAGCTCAAGCCCAGGTGGTCTGTCCAAGTGATGCAGCTGATGACATTGTTGATGCAGAGGAGGCAAAGGGTACAGATGCCGTTGTTGAAGATATGGGAGGCTTGGGTGAGGAGGACCTCACTAAGAGAGTACCTGGAATAGGCTCAGCAGTGGGTAACGGTGATGTCGCGGCTTCTGCCGACACAGCTGAGGTATACGACAGAGCAGTTCAATCTGGAGAGGTAATGGGAGAAGTTCTCGTGGCTGCTACGGACATGAAAGAGGCAAATACACATAATACAACTGAGGCATGTATAGAGCAAAACAATGAGGCAGGGAAAGGCGCAGAGGTGCCCACTGACAGAGCAGCTCAATCGGGAGAGGCAATGGGAGAACATTTCATGGCTGCTGTAGACACGAAAGAGGCAGTTGCACATGATACAACTGAGTCTTGTACAAATCCCACTGTTGGGAATACCAAAGGTAAAAGTCCATAGGTCCCTATGGGTCGAGCGGCTACTACAGATACAGATGAGGCAGGTACAAAGAATGCTAGAGAGGCCGTGTCTTGTGGTAATGCCAGTACAGATTGTTGCACTGCCTCCTGCGTCTTTTGAGGACAAGAAGAGAAGGGACAATTTATGCATCATACTGGATGTGAATGGGCTTCTCATAAGGAGGTATAAGGTCTCCTTCTATACAGGAATAGCGAGAAGCAGTATTCCTGATTGGGCAAGATCAAGGTATCAGGTAGTCGTTGCGCCAAATGCTATAGGAAAGATGCAATTTGAATATGTGGTCAGGCCCAATGCATCAATCTTTTTGCATGCACTGCTGCAAAGAGCACAAGTTGCACTATGGAGCTGCATGACCCAGGACAATCTAGCACTTGCTTTGAGTGCATGCTTTCCTAGGCTGAACAAACAGCATTTCCTCGATATTATCGGTCAAGAGGGGTGTAGAGAGGCGATCTTCAATCTAAATGAAGTTCCTGGGATCCCTCCATGTAGAGATAACGCAAAGCCCATATTTTTCAAGTGTTTGAAAGACTTTTGGAAGCACCATCCTAAGTTCAACTCTGATAATACACTGGTGGTGGATGACACACTCTACAAGTGTCTGCTCAACCCTCCCGAGACTTGTGTCTGTCCTACTTCATTTGAACCAGCAGATATTTGTCAGTCCCCAATTTACCTGGTTAGAACATTGTTCCCTTGGTTAGTCAAGTGGACAGTCTCACCCAGCCCTAATGCTTATGCAAAGATGAACCAGTTTGAAAATCCTTCGGACAGTGTGTCTTCTCGTGTCATCAGCCACTATAGAAGTCAACAAGAAGTATGTAAGGAAGGTTGATTGTGGTTATGGAATCATGTATACAGCATTTTGTGCACTGAATGTACTTGCGATTACTATACAAAAAACTGACATGTTCAAAGTTCTCTAAACTTAATGATTGAATGATGTAATTTTATTTTGGTGATATGATGTAATTTTATTTTTCTGATATGATGTTGTCATACTCTGATAGAGTCCTGCTACATGGCACACATAATAGCATAGACAGGACCATTGGGCTATTATTACACATAGTTATGCTATATAGCACTCATACTGCAAGAAATACTATGACATAATAGCATAGATAGGGAGATTGGCCTCTTATTACACACACTTACGCTATATGGCACACATAGTGCTCTCAATATGTAATATAGCTCTTTCACATACCACACATCATATCATAGACAGGAACATTGTGCTATGTGATACACACACTTTTACTGTATAGCACACATGTTGCTATCTTACTACAATAGAGTCCTTTTATAGCATAGACAGGGACATTGGGCTATTATTACACACACTTGTACAATATAGCACACATAATAGCCTAGGTAGAGACAATGGACTATCTTGACACATTACTTGGATACATATCACATATAGTAGCATGTACACAACTCCATAACACCCAATGGGTAGCTATTCATAAGAGTGAGATGATTGTAAGAATGAGACATGTAGATTCATCAAGAAAGTGAATGGGATGCTCTTGATAATGTTTTCTTCCCAATCGTTTTCGACAAATATCTTGGCTAAATTTTTTCAAGGTGCAACATGTTCACAATAGTAACCTCATTATCTGAAATGTGTGTGATTCTATGCTATGTGCTCTGTGTGGTTGTGTGCTATGTGATACATAGCACAATGGACATGTGTAAGGAGGTATTGAATGGTGAAGGCTATATAGAACATAATATAAGCCTGTTAAATAGGTATCATGTTGCTTCATAGGGCATGGCATTGTAAATGGTTTCATGTAGTTCCGGAGATAAATAATATGTCTTTGAGGTAGCATCTACCAAAGGCATGTCAAACTTGATTGCCTGAACAAGGTGAGAGTACAGGTTAGTAACTCCCCTATCATCAAGTAGAGTGTAGTGATTTGGGTCCCCCTCTTGCTGTTGATAATAACACCCAGTGACAACATAAGTGTTTTTATCACATTTGCTTTTCCACTTATCTCTTAAGATGCAATCTGTCATCCATTTTCTCTTTGTACATCTCAAAAGAAAGAACCTACACCTTCTGCATTGCCAGCTTCTGCATTGACTGCAAAGTTATCACCTTCAATTTTTACTCACTCAGCATATCCTGGGATCCCTCAAACATTACAGCTTCATCTTATGGTACCTCAGTCTCTTCTGCTACCTCAGAGAGTGGTTTCAATGCCTTATGTGTCCACTTGCCTGCATATGATTTGCTGGAACAAGTCCTCCAATGGCCCTTCATGCAAGCATCACAAAAACAAGAAAGCCACCTGGTCCTTAATTGAGTAGGATCATGACGACAAAAGCCTGAAATGCAATGGAGTGATCGAGATCCTGGTACTCTCTCACAACCCCATAGATTAGACCTGTCCACTTCTGTCTCTTTTACTAGCCAAAATTTCATGTTTATAGTAGGACCTGCTTTAGTGGATTGTGCATAAGAGCTACATGCAGCATTGGACATTGTTCTTGTCAAAAATGCAACCACGTCTGCAGCTTGCCTATGAACAACTCCATTACTCTTGAGTTGTTCATGTGTAAGGGCTCTCTTTATCACAGCGCCAGCGCTATCATGCTCCCCCTTGCCATGGCCAGAGCCAAAAAAATTCCATGTCATCTCTGTACCTGTTAGTTGGTAATCTCTAGCAACAAAGTAAAATGGCCTTGCAGCCTTGAATTGCGAGGCTGCACCATCTGACCACACCCAGTGCTTCTTGAAATTCAGCCCCTGGTCTTTAAGCCACTGATCACAAAGAAGAAAACAATGCTCGACAAAGAGCGTATCATGTTGCCTATCATCGGAGATGTAGAAATGCACATGCTTGATAATACTGTCATCTTCGTTGTCACGCATGTACGTTATGTGAACAAGGATGGTGCATTGATCTGTATGCCAATAAATGGATTGTACTTCATTTTGCTCTTTGAACGAGTAAGTTTCAGCAAAGTCTACTACATATATAATGGTATCTAAAGGAAACACCTTCAAACATTCTCTGTATTGATGTGCCTGCCATCTGTAAGTGAAATTGTGCTCGATGAAGATTCTGATGTCGTCTTTTATCCTCCCTGTCAGCTCACTTAAAGCCACCTGTTTGAGTGACAACATCTTTCTCTTACTTAGACCATGCTTAGTTTGAACTTTAATGTCCTCGAAGACTTGCAATGGAACTGTCTTTGTCATCTCTGCAAGTTCTCGTGGACAAAGGCTGAGCTTTTCCACACCACAGTTTTTGCATTGGCCCATCAAGCAAGTGTGTTTATGGAACATATCCCCCTCGGCCTTTGTACATACGCATGATTCCCACAACTTCGTGATCCCTGAAAACGAGTGCTCAACGGCAAGACATTCTGCATTCACCCCATCTGATTTGCAAACATTGCATTTACATGTACATGACCTCCCATGAAAACCAAAAGGAGATGAGCGCACAACATTAAATGCATATTTGAGATACATCAGTTTGATATGATAAACACAACAGCAAGTATTTCGATCTTTTAACTTTCGCACGAACCAAAGCTTCAGCTTCTCAAAGGACCTTTGCCCAATTGTCACATGTGGGTGGCTATCTTTAAACTTCAAGAAATACTCTGTCTGCTTGAAAAAAAAAATGCATTAGAATTACATTTTGCTATATATCACACATAATAGCATAGCTACAGATGCATTGGTATAAATACACATAGCTATGCTACATAGCACAGATAATAGCATAGATAGATAACTCAGCTTTCATTACATGCTCAATTTTGTTATATAACACATAATAGCATAGATAGGGATTTTTAGCTGTTATTACACACACATCACACACGTCTGCTATATAGCACACATAGTGCTCTCATATTATAACACAGTTCTTCTACATAACACACAAAAGAGCATAGACAGGGATATTGTGCTATTATTACACATATCACACTCTGCATAGCACACATAATAGCATAGACATGGATACCGTGCTACTATTACACTAACATCTTCTATGTAGCACACATAGTGCTCTCATAATATTATAAAATTTGATAGCACACATAATACCATAGATAGGTATATTGTGCTATTGCTATATAGCAGACATGATGTTGTCATACTCTGATAGAGTCCTGCTACATGGCACACATAATAGCATAGATAGGACCATCGGGCTATTATTACACATAGCTATGCTATATAGCACTCATACTGTAAGAAATACTATGACATAATAGCATAGATAGGGATATTGGCCTCTTATTACACACACTAACGCTATATGGCACACATAGTGCTCTCAATATGTAATATAGCTCTTTCACATACCACACATCATATCATAGACAAGAACATTGTGCTAATCTTACACACACTTTTACTGTATAGCACACATGTTGCTATCTTACTACAATAGAGTCCTTTTACATGGCACACTTATAGCATAGACAGGGACATTGGGCTACACTTGTGCAATATAGCACACATAATAGCATAGGTAGAGACAATGGACTATCTTGACACATTACTTGGCTACATATCACATATAGTAGGATGTACACAACTCCATAACACGCAATGGGTAGCTATTCATAAGAGTGAGATGTTTCACTTGAGAGTTATTCATTGTAAGAATGAGACATGTTTACCTGAGATTCATCAAGTAAGTGTATGGGATGCTCTTGATAATGTTTTCTGCCCAATCGTTCCTGACAAATATCTTTCTTGTTTGGAGACACCCTACTGTGCTCTATCCAAAATGTAATAATTGTCTGCTTCAATTCCTCCGATAAGGACCCAGCATTTCCAAACTTCCTTTTGCATAAGTCGAACCTCAGCGTACTTGACATAGGATCACTGTCAAGTCTACCCAAAGCTGAATATAAATTCCTTGGATAAACATTTAATAGATTTGCCACTTTATGTAGAGTAACACCTCTACCTTGGCTCCCATTATCATGCAGTAATCCATTCACCATCATGTTGAATGTGCTTCGTTTTAAAAACATCTCGTCAGCTGATTTTGGAATCTTTAATTCCTGTAAGGAGACCTTGAGTGCAAAAATAAGGCCATTTGCAGGAAGAAGGATCTAACCTTAATCTTAATCTAACCTTACTAATTAAAAAGGATTAGGTTAATTACCATTAGGGTTAATCAATTAAAGATTAAACTCTAATGATTTCTACGTAGTGTTCTCTCTAGATGAGAGAGAGAGTAGCAAGGCTCCGAGTCTGTGTAAAATGTGAAGCTAGGGGTCCTATTTATAGTTTTCTGGCACTCTTAAGCTCTCACAGGCTTAAAAAAGCAATTGCTTGCAGTTCAAGCAGCCCCCTACAGGTCAAAAAAACGACCCCTGCTGCTAAATGAGTCCCTGGCAGGTCAGTGATGACCCTCCCATTACCTGCCAGCTTTTAAAATATCAATTATGGTATATTTTGACCTATTTTTGTTTAATTGGTAAATATCTTGTAAATATCTAGGAGGACTTTAATAAAGTCTATGCTTAAATGATTACTGCAACCCTTCAATTTTACCTATTTTACTCAATTCATAGTGTAGACTTCCAGGGGTCATAACTATGCCAGTTTTTATCGGAATTCAATTCTGAAAATTTCTAGCCCGGGGTTTGTTGTGCTTAAGATTCCAAAAATACCAATATTTGCCATGGTCGGACAATTCTACATTGCTTTTTCAATAATCATATCACTTTGATTAAGCTTTATACAACCTTTAAGGTTTCAGAAACTGGAAACCTTACAATCACCCCAACTTAAGAATTTGAGATGTCCTCATCTCAACCGAAATTGGGAAAATCTTTGAAAAGAGAAATTCATCCTCCCCAAGTGGCATCTTCGAAGGGATAACCTTTCCACTTTACCAAATGTTATTGATTACTCTAAGAGTTCTTTCTTGTTTCTGGTTGGAGTTACTTGCTAGCCAATTTTTCCTCAAGAAACTCTTAGTGTTGAGCCCATCTTAAAAACCTTTACAACCCATTTGTATCATCTCAAAAACCAGGTTAAATCAATTCCATAAAAGATCCATATATCCACCTTGTCAACATGAACGTGCTCGGTCTAACTAACCATTCAGAGCAATCATCGTTCGACAAGTATTATGTAATTCAGCTTTGCCAATCTGAACGCGCTCGACGTGTTCTTGCCATTCTGAGCAATCTGCGTTCGGCACAAGCTTCCACCATTGCACCAGAGGTACGTTCTCTATGCTCTAACCTGGTTGACCAACATTATGTAAAGGGTTTTAAGAAGTATCATACCAAGAGTTCTTTTCGACTTTCTATTAGTTTCGTACCTTAATACTTTCATATCTAGGTCATTTTCTAAGGAAGGTTATCGTGTGCACAAGAATGTGAGTTGGTTTCTTGATAGCTATCTCATTCTCAAAATTCAAATTCTTTTTATACTATTGGGAACCTCTGTCTCATTGACTAGATCAATCCTTAATTTTTTTGATTGAATACTAACTTACTTTAGATTCATTAAGTAATTTTGGAGAAGAAAATCATGTATTCCATTATAATATATAAGTAACTCAAGTTTTTACATTATTGATTTATAGTGGTTTACAAAGCTCTAAGATTGCTAACTATGGCCAAGCGAGTGGCTCTTTTATCTTTCTTATTCATAAGGTTGGTTCTCCTATGATTGCATAAGATCCGGTTCCTCATGCTCTTCCTCTACCTCGTCCTCCATTTCTACCTCCTCTTACATTATCACCTTGATTTTGAGGAATGGTTGTAGCAGTAGTTCGAGGGTTTTGCTCTTCAGGACAGTTATTTCTATAGTGTCCCATTTGATTGCATCCATAGCACCTAACATTTGGGACGGTCTGCTCCAGGTTTACTACTGCAGCTAGTCCACGTTGTTGGTATCCTTGGTTGAAAGTTCCCCTGGCTCTTTCCTTAAAGTTATTAAATCCATTATAGTTCCTTATGGAGTTGGTTCCTTCGGCTGCAAGAGGCTTAGCCCTGAGAAGGGCATCCTGTATTGATGTAGGCCTCATGGCTTCGAGACGTGTACTCAGGGGTTTGTTGAGGCCTTGATAGAAACGGGCAATTTGTTGCTCCATGGTCATCTGGGGAGCATAGCGTTGTAAATACACGAACTTAATGTAGTACTCCTCTAATGAAAGTCCTAGTTGGCGTAGATCAAAGAACTCGTTCATTTTGTTGCCTGATGTGCAAGAGGGAGATAACGTTCTTTGCTTGCCTGCTTCATTTTCTCCCAAGATGGACTAGTGGGATTATCTCACGAGTAGAAAATCTATTATTCAGCCATTTCATCACGCTTTTTCGCATTGAATAGTCTCGGGATAGGCAAGCCCTCATAAACCTAATGTTGAAATCCAAGAATTTGAAGTAGGCCTTATGGAAATTTTCCTACAAGGATAGGGATAATTCTCTTTTTCCTTTCACTCCCTCTTTTTAATTTAATACGTCTTTAATTGGATTTGTCAAAGATCACTTATTTCAACTTAACGCCTTAAAATTTTCCCTAGGTCCAAGACTTTAGTTAACACATGCTCTGATACCACTTGTAAGGTCCCTAACCCCGACTATACCGAGATCGGGATGGGATCCTTGACAGGTATCTAGGCCTTATAAAAATTGGAGTCTCTAGACAAGAAAAATCCAAGGAATAAACCTTTGCCATAGACAATGGCTTGGGTCTATAGCCTTAGAAGAAGACCTAGTCTTGTCTCGCAGCGGAAACGGGACAACGTATTAAAAGTCCAAAAAACTATTTCGGCCCTATAACTGCCACAATTGGGCTAAGGTATCCTCAACCAACGCTTTTTTTCCCCTAACAGATGTGAGGGCACAGCCGCTGGTGGACTCCTCTTCCAAATGAAGAAGTTTTCTAAACGTTTTAGTGCGCAGGAATGGATAGTTACCTGACTAATCAGGTCCACCCGTCCATGATTCACAACCTTAGTCAATCCCCACTTACCACCCCGCACTCACACATGATTCATTTATCTTACTATCACATTGTTTTAAACATTTAAAATAATGGTTTCTTTTAACTTTTCGTCACAGTAATTCCTTGAATCAATTATTAAAGACAGCATTGAAAGCATTCTTTTAGAAAACAAACATCTTTAAACTTAAGACAGGGTACTGTCAATCAAAACATTATCCATAATAACCATGACCAGTACTCTTCTTGTCTCAAGACCCCCTAAGGGTGAAAAACGGCACCCATTCCTTATTCAAATCCGGAGTGAATAAACCCCCACCCAAGGTTCTGGGTGCCCATACACCAAATCAGTTGCCCATACAACCGGGCGGCTTCCCTAGGATAAAAACGGTATCCTAACTTATGTAGAAACATCAAGACATGACACGGAGTAGAAACTCATCGTTCATGGGGGTAACCGACTTAACCGTGGCTAGAAAGCCAATCATTATCATCAATTTATATCAAGGAGTCGGAGGTGTCTTGAGACAAGCTGTCTTAAGGATGATCAAACATATCTTTCCTAATTCAACCAGTTTTAACCCAACCATTCTTTCTTACATTATAAACAAATGCACGTTGGAAGTTACCTTCCGTTTTCAGCCAGTTTATCCTTCTTACGTATGCAATGCTAACTTATAAAATAACTTAAACTAATTAAAGACTTAATTGAATAGTGGAACACCCACCTGGGATTGATTGGCCATCTGCTGCTACACTGGCGCCTGAAGACTCTCCTCCGTAGGCCTACTACTAGGCCCGGCTTCGTCGTCGTGCGAAGCTCTAGTTTGTTTTGGAGCTACTTCCTCATCATCAGATGTAGGATTTGCTCGAGTTCTTTTTGGTGCCATAACTTCTTATCCTTATAAAAAGGACGTCTAATCATTAGGTAAATAATTCAAAATCTAGACTTAACCTTTGTATTCAACCGTAACCTATCCAAGGTTAAATTTGTAGTTTTAATTGATAAATTCTTGACCTAGTAATTTCTTATTTGTTTATATAAGCATGATAACTTTTTCCACCGCTTCCCTAAGGTTTTCTAAGCTCTCCTAACTTTCTTATAATTTTCTATATCTTTTACCTAATTTTCCCATCAACTTTTAAGCTAATAATCTACTTATTTTGGGCTTAATATTTATTGTATTTGATTTCTCTTAAAGATTTCATTTCCTTAATTTGATATCATAGGTTTTCGCTTACTATAATTTTTCTAAAAACTTTTAACCACATAGTCTATTTATTTTAATTAATCATTTGCTAAAAATAATACTTATGGTCAATTATAATTTACTAACCTCACTAATTCACTATGGTATAATTATCACAAGTAGATAAGGATATTTTTTACCTCTGTTAATTATCTTATTATTTTCCAACTTAGTTATATAATTTCCATCTTCAATTTTCAGCTAGAATTAGGATAATTTGACTTAAATAAATACTTATACTACTTTTTTAACCTTGACCTATTTATCACGGCATCTTTATTATGTAAGCTAACTGTGATAAATATAATGTAATCATATAGCATGATTTACTAATTTCCCGCTTAAAATTTTCACCAAAATTAGTATATTTTGACTTAGATAAATATTTATACTACTTTTTGAACCTTGGCATAATTATCACGGTCTCTTTATCTTATAATATAGATTTGATAAATAGCATGTAATCATATAACATGATTTACTAATTTCCCTCTTTAGTTTTTAGCTAAAAATAGTTTAATTTGACTTAGATAAATATTTATACTACTTTTCTAACCTTATCATAATTATCACGGACTTTATACATATAATAAAGCTTTGATAAATAGCATGTAATCATATAGCCTGATTTACTAATTTCCCTCTTTAGTTTTTAGCTAAAAATAGTGTAATTTGACTTAGATAAATATCTACACTACTTTTCTAACCTTGGCATAATTATCACGGCCTCTTTACCCTATAATATATCTCTGATAAATAGCATGTAATCATATAGCATGATTTACTAATTTCCCTCTTTAATTTACCCCTAAAAATAGCATAATTCCACTAAGATAATTAGTTAAACTAATTATCTGAGATTAGCATAAGTATAACAAGTTATCTAAGATCTAATAAACCTCTAAAAAGTAACTCAATTCAATTTGAATCTATTTATTAATTTTTCTTATTTAAATTGCTCAAAAAATAGAGTAATTCTGCATAATTAATTATCTAAGCTTTTCCTAATTATCACACATTTTTTAACACCTAATTAACCACTGATAAATATATCACAGCAATTGAAATTAATTTACTAATTTCCCCTATTTAAATTTCTCAAAACACAGAGTAATTCTGTCTAAATAATTAACTAGATTCATTATCTGAGATTCTCCTAATTATCACGGGTTTTTTTTAATCTAATTAACCACTGATAAATATATCACAGCAATTGAAATCAATTTACTAATTTCCCCCATTTAAATTTCTCAAAAAACCAAGTAATTCTCTCTAAGTAATTAGCTAGATTAATTATCTGAGCTTCTCCTAATTATCACGGGTTTCTTAACACCTAATTAACCACTGATAAATATATCACAGTAATTTAATTCAATTTACTAATTTCCCCTATTTAAATTTCTAGAAAAACAGAGTATTTCTACTAAAGAAATTATGTGGATTAATGTTTTGAGCTTATCCTAATTATTATAGGTTTCTTTACACCTAATTAACTCCTGATAATTATATCATAGCATTTTAAATCCATTTACTAATTTCCCCTATTTAAATTGCTCAAAAAACAGAGTATTTCTATCAAAGTAATTAGTTAGATTAATTTTCTGAGCTTCTCCTAATTATCACCGGTTTTTAAACAACTAATTAACCACTAATAATTATATCATAGCATTTGAAATCCATTTACTAATTTTCCCTATTTAAATTGTTCATAAAACAGGGTATTTCTTCTCAATTAATTAGCTAGATTAACTTTCTGAGCTTCTTCTAGTTATCATGGGTTTTTAAACACCTAATTAACCACTGATAATTATATCATAGCATTTGAATTTCATTTACTAATTTCCCCTATTTAAATTAATCAAAAAACAGGGTATTTCTTCTAAAATAAATAGCTAGATAAATTTTCTGAGCTTTTCCTAATTATCACGGGTTTTTGAACACCTAATTAACCACTGATAATTATATCATCTCATGTGAAATTCATTTACTAATTTCCCCTATTAAAATTGTTCAAAAAACAGGGTATTTCTTCTAAAATAATTAGCTAGATAATCTTTCTGAGCTTTTCCTAATTATCACGGGTTTTTTAACACCTAATTAACCACTGATAATTATATCACCTCATGTGAAATTCATTTACTAATTTCCCCTATTAAAATTGTTTTAAAAACAGAGTAATTATGCCTAATTAATTAGGAAAACTACTCAAAAAATTATAGGATAATTTTTCTAGATAAATAACTGTTTAATTCATCTTTGATAAATAATTCAACTTAATATAATCTTAATTAATACTTTTACCATTAATTCATAGTTAATTTGGCTAATTTCCGCCTTAATATGATAGGATAAATAATCAGCTTAGTATTACTAAGCTTAATTATAATAATCATCAGAGATTAATTAATTTAAAGAGGTTTAAGGAGCATGCATAGGCCTGATCTTTAATTTATTAACAATTTATCTTAATCTAACCTTACTAATTAAGAAGGATTAGGTTAATTACCGTTAGGGTTAATCAATTAGAGATTAAACTCTAATGATTTCTACGTAGTGTTCTCTCTAAATGAGAGAGAGAGTAGCAAGGCTCCGAGTCTGTGTAAAATGTGAAGCTAGGGGTCCTATTTATAGTTTTCTGGCACTCTTAAGCTCTCACAGGCTTAAAAAAGCAATTGCTTGCAGTTCAAGCAGCCCCCTACAGGCAAAAAAACGACCCCTGCTGCTAAATGAGTCCCTGGCAAGTCAGTGATGACCCTCCCATTACCTGCCAGCTTTTAAAATATCAATTATGGTATATTTTAACCTATTTTTGCTTAATTGGTAAATATCTTGTAAATATCTAGGAGGACTTTAATAAAGTCTATGCTTAAATGATTACTGCAACCCTTCAATTTTACCTATTTTACTCAATTCACAGTGTAGACTTCCAGGGGTCATAACTATGCCAGTTTTTATCGGAATTCAATTCTGAAAATTTCTAGCCCGGGGTTTGCTGTGCTTAAGATTCCAAAAATACCAATATTTGCCATGGTCGGACAATTCTACATTGCTTTTTCAATAATCATATCACTTTGATTAAGCTTTATACAACCTTTAAGGTTTCAAAAACTGGAAACCTTACATGATTGGGTATTGATAGAGTCTTAAAGAGGTGTGTACCTAAGCAAGGAAGAATGCAGGTCATTATTGAGGCCCACATTGGAAATTCAAGATGACACTTTTCTACTAATATCACTTATAAGAAGATTGTAGAGGCTAGTTTGTGGTGGAAAAATTAGATGTTCGAGCCTTCTCCAAAACCTATGATAATTGTCAAATAATGGACCTAATTATTGTAATTTGATATGACACCATTGACCACTATTCAGCCCTTGGAGCTATTTGATAAGTACATAGTTATGGCAACTTGCTATGTCAATAAATGGGTAGAAGCCAAGGCACTGCCAAAAAACACAACCAAGTCCATAGCATGACTCATACATGAACATTTCATACTTCAATATGATTGTCACCTGGAAATAGTCTTAGACCAAGAAACTCATATTATTAATGACACTATTCATATATATTCTCCATGAAGCATAAAAAATCAACATCTTATTATCAAAGATGTAATGGACAGATGAGATCAATAATATGACCATAAAGACTATTCTAACTTAGATTTTCTAGAAAGATCCCCATAGTCAAGATGAGGAGCTTCAAATTGCACTATGGGCATACGAAATAGCCTATAAAGATCACTACTGGAATGACACCATTCCGAATGTTGTATGGCATAGAGGATATAGTCATATTGAAGTTTGCAGTTTCAAGTGTGGGCAAGTTCATAAAAATTCATAAGAGTCACTACCTCCCTTGGTAAATTTTCCATTGATTGATGTATGCATGTGTCATAAAATCTAATACCTAACTAACCCAAATGATTTTCTCATATTAAACTGATCATTTAATGTGGGAGAATAAACGGAAACAAGAGTTAGAATAGATACATGTGCTTCTAGACCTATCTCAGTAGGGGAACCAAAAGGAGAGATGGTTGCATCTCAATAGGGATCCAAAAGGAGACGGTCTACCAAAGAGCAATGTGCAATAAGTGCTTCTAAACTTATCTCAATAGGGGACCAAGAGGAGAGATGGTTACATCTCAATACGAGTCCAAAAGGAGATAGTCTATCAAAGAGCAACGTGCATCTAATGGAGCTTAAAAGACTTTAGGGTTAGCTTCGTTAAAGACCTCCAATAGTTAATGTTAAAAATCCTTTGACCTTAGGCAAGCTAGGGCTAAGCTTGAGGTGGAAACACGACCGAAGCTTGAGGTGCTTGTCATGCTTGATGACTAAGGTTCTTAAGGTGCTTGTGGTGCTTGATGACTAAGGTACTTGAGGTGCTTGTAATGCTTGATGACTAACGTACCTGAGGTGCTTGTCATACTTAATGAGGAAGGTGCTTGAGAAGCTTCCCATGCATGGGGAGTAAGTTGCTTGAGTCAAAAAGAGACCATACAAACTTAATGAGGAAGGTGCTTGAGAAGCTTCGCATGCATGGGGGGTAAGGTGCTTGAGTCAAAAAGAGACCCTACAAAGGAGGGGGAAAGTCCCAAAGTTAGGGGAATCTTTTACTTAACCTCCCACTCACCCAAAGGGCACCCCTTTTCTCAAGGGGCACATGGGAAATATGTCAGAATCTCCCTATGCTTAGCCACACGGTGTGCTTGAATGCTATTTGTTGGGGGCTAAAGAGGGGTCCAATGAGCTTCTAGTTCCATCCGACAAATATCTAGACATTTTCAAGCTCTCTCTCTCTAAGGGGTAAGGAGGACACTTGTCCAAAGACTATCCATGTACTTGAATGCATGCTGCATGTGATTGGCTAGGGGGGGAGGGGTCCAATGAGCTTGAAGCATGTGGAAAGGCTAGAACTCACCCCAAGCAAGAAAGGGGGGTGTTGGGAGGGTATACACCACACACACACTCATTTTGTGGATGATTCGTAATTGGTGAAAGTGGAGGAACTTCACCTCCTTCTCCAAGCTTGTGAGAAGTGAGAACCTACACCAACACTCTTGGCTATGGAATGCAAATCCAACCAAGAGCCATGCTTCAATGCTTAAGCTTGCCATCTTCTCCATCTTCATTACTATGCTATTATGTATGCTAGCAAGAAGAGTGATGATAAGTGAGGAACTATTTCTTTCTCCTATGGAATGTTTCTTCTTCCTCTTCCCTACCCTCATTCCCCGCTAGCTCTCTCCACCTTTGAAGGTGTTTGAGGCCTTGGGATTGAGGCTTGGGATATTTAATGCACTGTATAAAGTTTATTTTATGCTTGTGATGCATGAAGCTTTCCATCTTCATTGCATCACCAAGGTCACAAGGAACACAAAGATTCTATTGCACCAAGTCTCTCTTGATGGGAGAAACTATAATACAAATGTCTATTGGGAGGGGGTGGGACTGGCTCCGTATGAATCCAGTCCTCAATTGTTGTCATGTTCTCTAAACCCTCTCTCTTGCAAAATTATTGTTCATGCCAAGTTAACTAAGTACCATGTTTATGTTGCTACCATCAATTAAGTTCACCCGCTATGCTCACAAAGTAATCTCACAAAAGTGCTTTATCTAATTTCCTAATTCCGCTACTCTCAAAGTTCATAGGTCATTTCCATTACATTGGTATCAGAGCATTTGGTTTCTCTTTTCTTGCTTAAGAAGAGAGGTCCTTAAGTAGCCTATCAATGGTTGATTTTGTTAATTATATTAGGGTAAGTGGGACTGGGATCTATTATCGATTTTTTTGAGCCCACTATGTGGGATAAGCACACCTCGGAAGCTTTGGTCTTAATAATGGAGTCTTTTTAGACTTGCCTACGGCTTTACGATTATTGAGCCATAAGAAGTCCAAAAGGAGCTATCCCTCGGTAGCTTCTTTTGTTAGAATCACTCCACTACTTTCTATAATAAACCAATTCGGGTCGTGTGTGTAGATACTTAAGTACCTATTTTCAAAGGCTAAGAGGAGTAGCAACTAAGGTTTTGAATTGCCAAAGCAAACACTAAGTAAACACATAAGTTCAATTAACATGGCTGACAATAACCAAGAGAGTAGAATGAACATTGATAAGTTTGATTTTGCACATGAAGGTGCTAATGATGATGCCCCCATGTTTGTTAATTATCTTGTCGCTAGGCTGCAACAAGTTATGGGCAACCCCGCTTTGCAAGCCGAAGTTACTCAACAACTTCGTGCTTATGGGATTTCCTTTCCTCTCCAAGAGGAGAGAGAGCTTAGGAGGCCTCTTGATGAGACCCCCAAAAGAAGACTCTCTCCCATACAAGAGGAGGAATCCAAAGAACAAGAAAGTAATGAATCCCTAAGTTCCTCCGAAGATGTGGCTCCACAAAGATGGCGGACTAAACGATCGCCAACTCCTCCCAAGAGGAAACGGTTAACCCATAGTCCTTCTCCTTGTCACTCCAAAAGGGAAGAGAGGAAACAAAGGAAGAAAAGGGCAAGAAAGAGGTCACCCTCTTCTCCTTCTTCTTCACCTTTCTCCTCTACCGATGAAAGCTATCGCTATTCTCCTAGAGAATACAAGAGGGGAGGACATCGTAAATCTTACCCTGCATGGCGAAGGTCACAAAAGCTAAAGAGGTTCAAAGAGGGAGGAAAGAGTATCTGTTTTCTCACCTATGATGGCACCTTTGGTGCTACCGACAAAGTATTGGCCTTCATCCAACAATTTGATGCGGCCTTTGGAGACGAAGCTACACCATGTAGCTATGCACTTCCAAAAATTAGCTCGTCAATGGTGGGCTAGCCTTCGTGGTAACTCCAAAGCCCCAAAGACAAGGAAAACTCTACGAGTTTTCATCATGAAGCAATTCCTTGCAAGCAATGCAAAGAACAAAGTGCTCACCGAATGGTGGAGTTTGAGGCTTCTCTCTCATGAGTCTATCCACAAATATGTGGACAAGTTTTTGGGATTTATATCTCAAGGCTATTGTCTTTCAAAAGATAGACTTCGCCGAGCAAAAGAAACAATTTTGTGCGGGATTACCCAAAGAGATGGCCGAGTATGTCAATTCTCAACGGCCTGGTTCTATCACCGAAATAATCCACCACACCATGGTTGCTTTGCACATCAATTTCCAACAAGGGGCTAGATGGAATGTCAAGCCCATGGAAAATAAAGACAAAAGTGATGCCAAGAGGAAAACCAATGCCCAAAATTCTTACCAAGGCTATTCCAACAACAACAACAATCGGTCCAAGGAGAAGGGAGTTTACAAAGGTAAATATAAACTCTCTCCTAAAGATCTAGAAGTTTTTTTAAAGGACCACAAATGTCTTTAAGTGTGGGGAGAAAGGCCATGGTTATCGTCCTTGCCCCAAGAGAATTGCCCGCAATGAGACTCCTAGAGCCTCTATGTTTGAAGCTCCAAAAGAGGATGCTCATTGCCAAGGATTTCTCCTTTCCTATGCTTGGGGAAAGATGCAAGAGCATGATGCATTTATTTTGTTTGACCCTGGTTCAACCCCATGGAGTTGACCACCAAGCTAGGCTTACAAGC
This sequence comes from Adiantum capillus-veneris, assembly GCF_014529385.1. Classification (NCBI taxonomy): domain Eukaryota; kingdom Viridiplantae; phylum Streptophyta; class Polypodiopsida; order Polypodiales; family Pteridaceae; genus Adiantum; species Adiantum capillus-veneris. The sequence continues at coordinate 108,700,107 of NC_140938.1, read as the reverse complement.
CCACGAGATGGGAGATACATTAAAAGCCGATGGATCTATCAAGGGACAAAACATCTCAGTTACTCCCTTAATTGGAAAATTGAGGCTTCATGTCCAAAGCTATGTGGACAAAAAGGATTTCTTCATCTCCCCTCTCAAACATGAGAATGTTATAGTTGGGGCACCATGGTTTAACCGCATGGCTTCCAACATGAAGTTCCCTGAAAGGAGAATCTACTTCACTTACATGGAAAAGAGCATGTACATAGATGCTAATGAGTCGGGGAACACCATATCCGTAACAATAAAGGAAATCAAGAGGAATTAAAGTTGTCTAATTTCCTAAATGGATCCCAAGATGTTTTCATTGATGACATCCCTAGTAAGCTACCTCTAAAATGAGGGACGATGACCATGCAATTGAGCTCCTACCAGGAAGCTCACTGCCTAACAAGCCTCCTTATCGAGTTTCACAAGCTCAACAAGAGGAGATCATGAGGCAAGTGTATGAATTGGTGAAAAAAGGGATGGTGAGGTCTAGCTCCTCTCCATTTTGTTCACACTTACTTTTAGTGCAAAAGAAAGACGACACATACCACATGTGTGTCGACTATAGAGCACTAAATAAGATCACTATCAAAAAAAGATTTCCCATGCCACGGGTAGAAGATCTATTTGATAATTTACAAGTTTTGGCCTGGCAAATGCTCCAGACGCATTCAAACTCATGATGGACAAAAATCTTCAGGCCATTCAAATTCTCTTGAGGAGTACAAGCGACACCTCTAGGTAATCTTTCAAGTTGTGAGAGAGACATAAATAAAATTAAAAAAATTAAATTTTTCCTACAAGAAATTCAATACTTATGTCACATTATCTCTAAAGATGGCACCCGTATGGATGCAACAAATTTAGAGGTAATAAAAAGATGGCCTAATCGAAGGAAACTACAAGAGGTACGAAGCTTTGTAGGTATGTGTGCCCATTACATGACTTAACAAAAAAGAACATTAAGTATTCATAGACTGCAAAAGTGCAAGAAGCTTTTGAAGAAGCTTAAGGAGAATCTTATCTCTCAACGTGTGCTCACACTACTAGATCTCTCAAAGCCATTTGAGGTCCAATGTTATGCTTGTGGTAATTGCCTTGGAGCTATTTTGCTTCAAGAAGGGCATGCCATAGCATATGAGAATCAAAGACTCAACTTTGATAAGTGAGTATTGGGCAAATACGAAAAAGAGCTACTAGCTATTCTAAATGCCCTAAAGACGTGGAAACACTATCTCTTGGGGACTCCATTCGTCATGCGAATGGATCACAAAGCCTCAAGAACTTCATGACGCAAACCAAGCTCTCTGAGAAACAAATGAGGTGGGAAAATTTTCTTATACAATTTAAATTTCATATTGCTCACATTGTTGGCAAGCACAATCAAGTGGTCGATGCACTTTCACAACGACCAAGGGTAAATGTGGTGTCTATAACAACTCACAATGATCTATCTTTTATGATAGATGAGTATGCTACTGACTAAGACTTTAAGTATGTAATTACAACCTTTGCATTAGGGAAGAAAAAAGAACCATTCATCTTGAAGGATTCCAAACGGCAATAGGCTATGTGTTACTGACCCATACAATAAGAAAGTCATGTATGAATCCCATACTTATCCTTACACGAGGCAAAAACGGAATCCATAATCTACTCTTCAAGGAGTAGAAATGTATTTCTGTTGGTCTACCATGAAAATTAAACATACAAGAGTATGTTTCAAAATGCGTGGTATATCAAAAATTGAAATTTAATCGAGGGAAACAACTTGGATTGTTTTAGTCGACAGGCTTAACAAGAAAACACACTCTATGCCTGTCAAAAAGGCTTTTAAGGCACATCAAATGGCAACCCTCTTCAGATCTCAAATTATCAAGCATCATGGCCTTCCAACATCCATAGTGTCGGACAAAGATCCTAGAATGACCAGTAATTTCTAGAAGGGTCTCTTTGAGAATCTAGGAAGTAGATTAAATTTCTCTTTTGGCCTATCATCCACAAATGGATGACCAAAGTGAAATAACTAATCTAATGATTCTTGATCTACTAAAAGCCTATGTCATGGAAGTAGATCAACGTTCTCAATGAGAGAAAAACCTACCTCTTATAGAGTATGCATACAATGACATTGTACATATTTCTATGGGGAAAGTACCTTTTGAGGTTAAAGAAGGAAGATCCAAAAAGTCCTTTACTACTTAAAGTACATGGGAAAATCTTCGTTGTCGATGAATATAGCCGAGACCTACAAGAATCTTTTCCAAAGATTCAAGGGGTTATATCTATCTCACAAGAAAGGCAAAAAGGGTTGCTCCTAATAAGCACAGAAGAGCCTTAGCCTTTAAGTAAAATGATTGGGTCTTGCTAAAGTTTCTCAAGGCTTGTCTAGGGCATACTATGGGCAAGAATCCTATGGGCCACCAAGAGTATTATGCTAAATTAGCAAAAAGATACTATGTTCCTTTTTAAATTCTTAAGCCAATCAATGAGATGGCTTATCAATTAAAGTTGGCCCAACCATTGGCTCATGCACCATGTTTTCCATGAGAGCCTACGTAAGCCTTACAAAGGAGCACCATCAAAAGAAGCAATAGTTGTAGACCCTCCAAAAATCGAAGATCAAGAAGAAGTCCTTCAATCTGCGTTCATCCTATGACATGAAGACAAGGTATCAAGAAACGGTAAGATTATCTGACGATATCTTATTAAGTTAAAGAATTATCCTTTAAAAGATGCTACATGGATGCAAGGAACCTAACTTAAGGATAATATGAACCTTGTCAATGCTTACAATGCTGCACTAGAGTAAGCATATGAAAATGCATTTTAAATGAAAAAATATTTTTGTCTTATAAGATTAGTTCTCTTTTTATTGTGCACAAATTTAAAAAGTATGCATGCTTAGAATCATGTTTGTGGTGACAACGTCTCCCAAAAACCAAGTAGAACTTGTCACTCTACTTTGGAAGTATGATATGGACTAAAGAGCAGACATGCTTGCCGCAGCTACATCTCCCAAGCACCAAATGGATTAGTCGTCCATCTTGGAATGATGTCGTAGGATAAAAAGGGATCCTCTACCCGTTAAGAAACATGGACTAATGACTAGGCTTTATCTTCTCTACCTCATAGTCGAGGACGATTATGATTTCAAGAGAGAGGTAATGTCATAAAATCTAATACCTGACTAACCCAAATGATTTTCTCATATTAAACTGATCATTTAATGTGGGAGAATAAACAGGAACAAGAGTTAGAATAGAGACATGTGCTTCTAGACCTATCTCAGCAGGGGACCAAAAGGAGAGATGGTTGTATCTCAATAGGGGTCCAAAAGGAGACGGTCTACCAAAGATCAATGTGTAATAAGTGCTTCTAGACTTATCTCAATAGGGGACCAAGAGGAGAGATGGCTACATCTCAATACGGGTCCAAAAGAAGATAGTCTATCAAAGAGCAACGTACATCTAATGGAGCTTAAAAGACCTTAGGGTTAGCTTCATTAAAGCCCCCCGATAGTTAGTGTTAAAAGTCCATTGACCTTAGGCAAGCTAGGGCTGAGCTTGAGGTGGGAACTCGGCCTAAGCTTGAGGTGCTTGTCGTGCTTGATGACTAAGGTTCTTGTGGTGCTTGATGACTAAGGTGCTTGAGGTGCTTGTCGTGCTTGATGACTAAGGTGCTTGAGGTGCTTGTCATGCTTGATAACTAAGATACTTGAGGTGCTTGTCATATTTATTGAGGAAGGTGCTTGAGAAGCTTCCCATGCATGGGGGGTAAGGTGCTTGAGTCAAAAAGAGACCTTACAAACTTAATGAGGAAAGTGCTTGAGAAGCTTCCCATGCATGGTGGTTAAGGTGCTTGAGTCAAAAAGAGACCCTACAAAGGAGGGGGAAAGTCCCAAAGTTAGGGGAATCTTCGACTTAACCTCCCACTCACCCAAAGGGCACCCCTTTTCTCAAGGGACACATGGGACACATGTTAGACTCTCCCTATGCTTAGCCACATGGTGTGCCTGAATCCTATTGGTTGGGCTAAAGAGGGGTCCAATGAGCTTCTAGTTCCATCCAACAAATATCTAGATGATTGGCTAGGGGGAGAGGGGTCCAATGAGCTTGAAGCATGTGGAAAGGCTAGAACTCACCCCAAGCAAGCAAGGGGGGTGTTGGGAGGGTATACACCACACACACACGCATTTTGTGGATGATTCTCACTTGGTGAAAGTGGAGGAACTCTACCTCCTTCTCCAAGCTTGTGAGAAGTGAGAGCCTACACCAACATTCTTGGCTATGGAATGCAAATCCAACCAAGAGCCATGCTTCAATGCTTAATCTTGCCATCTTCTCCATCTTCATTACTATGCTATTATGTATGCTAGCAAGAAGAGTGATGATAAGTGAGGAACTATTTCTTTCTCCTATGGAATGTTTCTTCTTCCTATTGGGGGGGGAACGGCTCCATATGAATCCGGTCCTCAATTGTTGTCATGTTCTCTAAACTCTCTCTCTTGCAAAAGTATTGTTCATGCCAAGTTAACTAACACTACAACAAAAAAAGGTGTTATCGACGCATATATCGATGCTGCCCGTCGCTATACGCGTCGCTGTGAAACCAGTCGCTATTAGCGACGCGCATAGCGACGACCATAGCAGGAAAAAAAATTATTGGGCAGAGGGCAGGTAGCCTGGCCTGTGCCCAGTTAAAAGATGGACACAGCCACAGCCAAACTTCCTACCCTCTGCCCAAGAAAGCGAGCAGCACCAAAATATCAACCATGCTCCCGCGCGCAGAAATTTCGGCAAAGTTCCCTTTGTTTTTACATAAACTTTTCAAAAAAAACCATATCATGTATACGCCTCCTACATGCTATCCATGTAGGATCTCACATGAGATTTAAGGCCAATGAAAGACAACCATACCAACTGAAAAGCATAGCCATAACTTAAAAGCATAACCATAACGAACCATAACCATAACTTAAAACCATAACCGGCTATAACCACTTTGATCAAAACCATAATGCAGATAACCATAACCATAAACAAAATTAACAATAACCATAAGCATAACCAGAAAGAGAAACAATAACTGTCTATACAATGACAATGACGATAATCATAACCATAAGGGAAACAATAACTGTCTGAACACTAACTGTTTGTACAAAAAAGAGACACAGAAGCGTGTCTGTGTCTCACAAAGCATATAGATGAAATCTAGTCCACTAATGACTAGGCGTCACAACCTGCACATAGGACAACTCACAAAATTAGTATTGATATTACTTCACATATACTGACTTAATTAAATCAACTCACACATATTAACGTCTCACCTCAAGCAATCAGCGAGACTGTAAGGCCTCCCAGTCTACAGGCTCTTTTGAAGCTTCAAGATCATTCAGTACTTCATAGATACCTCTGCGATATCCATCTGACTCCTCCTCACGTGATGGAGCTCGATGCATCGTAAGATTCTGCGTTTATACAAAAATCAAAGTAATAAGAATACATGATTCATCGTGTTTTAAAAAACGCCATAGTTAAGATTGGATTAGAAACTCACAAACTCATAGCGAAAGGTGTCGAAGCCTCCGCTGCCAAGATGAGATGTCCCCCTAGTCATCTGTCGTATCTGCGCAGCCTCACGCTGTTGTCTGAACCGCGTGGCCGCTGTCCGCTCATCCTCCCTGATCTGCAGCCACGTCTCGTGTGGGATGCCCGAAGGCTTCGGCGAGCCGGTCCTGAAAGCCTTCCGAGCTGCATCTCGTCGATGTTTGATGGTGTCCCGTGCAACACCCTTGATCCACCGCGCCGAAACAACGGAAGACCCGGAGCAGGCTGGTACTCTCTCAGGATGGTCTCCACTATGTAAGTGAATTTTTCCTTTTCTTGCTGATCCCAAGACGTCAGAATGCTGGTCGAAAACTGCAGCTCCACGAGCTGGTGAATCCGTTGTCGCATCTCAGTCCCGACTCTATCCATGTCAACAGAACCATCTCCCCGTACAGTATAGAGCTTGGAGGCACTAGGATCGTGTGCCCCCCAAGGTGTCCGAGGTGTGTCAAGAGGTGTGTCGAGAGGTGTGCCTGGGTAAGACGGGGGTCGTGACCGAGGAAGGGTCAAAGCATCTGTGGACCCTCCTCCACAGCAACCACCACCTCCACCTGACGATCGCCGAGATCGGCGAGTGCGTCTGTGCTGCGGAGATGAGGACGTACCCGCCTCTGCCCCACCCCTAGGTGTCGAAGCGGTCTTGATGGGAGAAGAAGGCGTCGTACCCATAGGCATCCCCCCCCTAGGCGTCGGTCCCTCGGGTGTGAAGCCCGGAGGCGTAGTACCCGTGCCTCTGGCTACCCAGTACTGAGAATCCTCTACCATCTGAGCAGGCGTCATCCGTGTAAGGAAGCCCATGAATGCATCTGCACTCATGGAAGCGGGATCTGGAATCTCGTCTGCCATACTAAAGTCCTGCACAAAGAAAGTAAAATAAAGCGTCAGAACACAGTTGTTTAAATTAACTTTAAGCTTAAGTTTAAATCAAAGTCTTCACACAAACACTTACAGGCCTAGGCCTCGACGAGTGAGGCATCATCGATAAGATCTTGCACCGTATCATCGTCTATCTCTAATTGCAAACATAACTCTGCCCCAACTCGTTCTGGCAGATTGTCTTCATCCATTGCATCTTCATCTACAAGTGTCAATTCTGTCTCGTCTGTGTCATCCCTCGTATATCTGTCAGCTTCCTTTGCCATACCTTCGTCCATCTCATCTAATGTCATAGTAGTATGGACGTCGTCTGACTGACTTTCCTCCAGGAGATCTTGCCCTTCAAATACTTGTTTATTTCTTGGAGCAACCTGAACCACAAACCACCATTGTCGCTCTCGAGGGTCCGATACAAAGACCACTTGCTCGCAATGTTCGGGGAGAGCAAATGTGTCGCTCGCATCTATCCAAGTCTTTGTAGAATCTATTTGCACAAGTTTGTTTCCATCTCTGCGTACCGTTGCATTGCGACCAGAAGTAATCACCTTGAACCACTTCACATCCAACAAAAACATCTCAAACCGCCTGAAGCTTACTTTCAGGATATCTGACACTAGACCACAGTAATCCAGGTTGCTAGTGCTCTCATTCGTGTCTCTAGCACTGGCCCTGCTCTTTTGCATGAAACTAACCATTACCCCACTGTCAAACGTGTTTCTTCTGCTGTCAATTTGTTGTGTTCTGAAATGCTTTCCATGCGACCACAGTGCCATGTATGTATGATACTTCCAGTCACATCCAATAGCCAGCTCTTCCTCTTCTAGAGATATGGGTTCTCTGATCTGTCGAGCTGCTCTCACTGTCTTGTCCAACCATGCCATTGTAGGGAATTCAGGTAGAGGAGCGAGATAGTCTGGCAAGGGTAAGCCTCTAGTCGTTCAACTTCGCCTGAAATCCTGTCGCTCTAGATTGCGTCTCTCTTTCTCTTCTTCGTACCTTTCAAGCCATTTTTGCATCGGCGCTGAATTTAGTATACAGAACTTCATGATCTTTTCTCGCATGGCCAGGTTCATTTTCTTCGGCACCCCTTGCCCTTGCGGCTCCTCTCCCACCAGTCTTGCATCCTCCTCATCGCTCCACAGTCGAGGCATTTCTCGGTCAGAAATGGATAGAAATTTGGTCGTCAATACAAGAGACTCTTGCACCAGCCATCCTTCTGCCATACTCCCCTCTAGACGCGCTTTTTGGCGAACAAAACCCTTAAGTGTTTTCATGAACCGCTCTAGAAAGAACATCCAACGGCTGTGGACTGTACCTGCCACTGCAACCCCATCTACTACATGGACGAGCAAGTGCATTTGGATAGTTAGGCAGCTCGTGGGTAGATACTTCTCAATCATGCAAGCTGCCTCAATGGAGTTAGCCCTTGCGACTGCAATAGATTCCTCTCGTATCTCCTTGGAAGAGATCCACCGCACTAGCTCTGAAATCTTGTATATGCAGGTCCGCACTTCCTCCGTTAAACACCCCTTGATCGCAATTGGAAGAATGAATTGCAAGAACTTATGCCAGTCATGCGATTTCTCCGAGCACATCACCGTTGCAATCGGAAAATATCTTTTGTAAATTACGTACCTAAACAAAGTAGTGACGCTTGCATCTGACCACCCGTACACTGAGTGAAGATTCAAAAACGCTAGACAAGTACGAAGCACAGATATTTTGGTGCCTTCATAGATTGGTTGACGTGCCAACTTTCTCAACATGTATTCAGGAGATAGGCGCACGGCTTCTGGTGCTGCTTCGTTCGCGTTCTCCTCGCTTGTCTGGAAGAAGGCATCCAGCATCTCCTCCATGCTGTCGTCTTCTGTCTGTAAGCCCTTTTCTGCTTCCATCCGTGGCTCTATATTGGTGACCTTCACGCATAATCTTTTTTCTCTCTCTCTCAGATGTAGGTGCTATGTCGCGAAAATCAATGCCCGTTCCGTAGGAGTCGTATCGCAGATTCTATACGGTTTCTCTAGCAAACTCTCCGTACTTGTGCACATGCTCATTACATATCCTACGCTTGCGCAGGATTTGATACTTGCAGAGCGTGCACGAGCATGCAATCTTTTCCTCCATGTTAGTTGATGACGTTGCCATCTACAATGATTATGAATGTTGTTTTAATATATATATACTCCTCACAATGTAAACTACTTCGCATTCTCTAGTCTTGCCCAATCTCCGTACACCTCGGTCCAGAGGTGTATGGAGATCAGGACCACCGGGTCACAATCTCGTCTTTATTGGTCAAATCCTATATGGGTAGACACATACGTGCACTCCCAGGTGTACATGGCAACGCATGTAGCAGGCAAAACCCCTTTGCCTCTTTTAGTTCCATAGTTTCTTCTCTGTCTACGAACCCACCTGCCTCCATTCCGAGGTAGCCTGTCAGAGAAAGCTTTCCAATGCCGCACTTGATGAATCATATATTAAAGCATGACCATTTTTGTCATTTTTGTAATGTTCCGTCTGTTTGCAATTTTTTGCACAAGTTTTTCCAAGGATATTATGCCCATCCGGGTGTTTTCTTCACCACATGCACAAGCCATGGAAGTTCTTAGCCCAATGAAAGTTTTCTACCTGATTGTAAACCGGACGGGGCCTCCATGTCCAAGCCAGAAGATAATGTGGAGATGGATGAGCAACTTGAGAAAGATTCAGAAGCCTTGCATGGTTTTTGCTCAAAAAAGCGATCTCGATCTCTCTTTCTCTCTCGATCTCACTCTCGCTATCTCTCTTTCTCTCTCTCTCTTGATCTCGCTCTCGCTATCTCTCTTTCTCTTTCTATTTCCTTATTTTCCTATCTCTCTCTCTATCTCGCTCTTCACTTCCCTACCTCTCTCTCTCTCTCTCTCTCTCTCTCTCTCTCTCTCTCTCTCTCTCTCTCTCTCTCTCAATATATATATATATATATATATATAACTCTCTTTCTCTATCTCTCTATTTCCTATCTCTTTCTCTCTACTTACCTCTCTCTCTCTCTCGCTCTCTACTTCCCTATCTCTCTACTGATCGAAGGAGCGACTGAGCTAGGGAGATCTAGACATCCACGGCTGCGGAGGACTACACAACATCGACAGAGGCTGCATCAGAGGATCTAGCTAGGTCACTTTGGCTCGACATGCATAACGCCCGGTCAGACTACTGACCATGGAGGAGATTGATGAGATCCGCCAGCGACAGCTGCTGGATCTCCTATGATCTACCTATCCCAGCTAGCTGGTTTAGCCGTTTAGTCCATACCCAGCAGTTTAGGATTCCATAATATTTTATTTTGTCATCTTCTTACTCTGACTTTGTATCAGATCCATCACATTGTAACTTTCTTGTCTCATGTCTCATAGGTCACTTTGGCCTTTCGAAGACGTTAATATAACATTTCATTTCATTTCTCTTTAATTATTTTTCTTTAATTTTAATTTCCTAAGCATACATTAATTCTCTATCTCTCTCTCTCTCTCTCTCTCTCTCTCTCTCTCTCTCTCTCTTTCCTACACACACACACACACTTCTCTCTCTCTCTCTCTCTCTCTCTCTCTCTCTCTCTCTCTCTCTCTCCCTCTCTCTCCCTCTCTCCCTCTCCCCTACACACACACACACCTCTCTCTCTCTCTTTCCTACACACACACACCGCTCTCTCTCTCTATTTCCTACACACACACACCTCTCTCTCTCTCTTTCCTACACACACACACACCGCTCTCTCTCTCTCTCTCTCTCTCTCTCTCTCTCTCTCTCTCTCTCTCTCTCTCTCTCTCTACACACACACACACACACACACGATATAGAGAGAGAGAGAGAGGGGTTAGGAGGGGGGGCAGGGGGGGGGGGGGGGATAATACTTGCGCAGCAGGTGGAGGCCAAGATTTGAGTAGAGCGCAGGTGAAAATGGCCCCTACTGCTCACGGGTTTCGCTTTTTTTCCCCAAATTTTTTTGTGTCGCTATACGCGTGGGAAATAAAGCCTTTCCACGTGTATATCGACGAACATTACGACGCGTATAGCGACGCTCGCTAATATCGTCGATATACGCGCGTCGATATCTCCATGTAGTGTTGTAGTGTAAGTACCATGTTTATGTTGCTACCATCAATTAAGTTCACCCTCTATGCTCACAAAGTGATCTCACAAAAGTGCCTTATCTAATTTCCTTATTCCGCTACTCTTAAAGTTCATAGGCCATTTCTATTACAGCATGTATTTATTTGCATTTCCCTAATAAGTGTATGAAATCTAATAAGCATTTTACCTTGCTCATTATTGGCTTAGAGTCATCCATAAATAATCTCTGTATTTTTAGAGTTTGAGTGTGTGGGTTGTGTGTTGTTTGTGTGTGTGCCTATAAATTTTTGAGAGCTTTATGATGCTTGAATCTATTCTCAACTTTGTCTCCATTTCAGTCTTGTGTGAGCAATGGAATATTTGTCTAATTCTCTTATTGAAGCTCTATGTTAACAGCTATGTATTGCCTTTGATTTTTAAGTTTTTTTTTGAGATAAAAACCAAAAATCACTTGTGTGTATTTTGTGGAATGAAGTTGTGAACCATTGTTGGCTAATAAAATAATTTTCTTTTGACTTATACACCTATGCTAGTGCACTTATATCTTTTGTAAGAGGAGCATGCACCCCTATCATGATGATAGTAAGACCTTCCTCAATGGCAAGCACCACTATCACTTTTTCTCTGTATGTTATTCCACCACAAATGGCTAGGTCAGTAACCATCAATAATAAAGAAAACAAAGAACAAAACAACAAGAAAAAAGAAAAACAACCAAAAATCAACATCAACAACATAAAAGCACCAACAAACAACAAGGAAACCATCGACAACACAAAGACAAAAACAAATCTCAAGTCAATGTTTTTTATGAAGATCTCAACATTGAATGAGAATCTATTGGTCTAGTCTACTCTAACATAATGTGAGCACTTAAGCCATATATTTCTCAACCTTTTGTGTTGTAGGGGAGGATTGTGGATCTTACGTAAGGGAATCTTGTGTGGCCTACCACCTGTAAGGGGAGGATTTTGTGTATCCCACCTTGTTTATGGGGATTCTTTGAACATCCTTTTACCTACTTGTGTTCAAGGGTAGGATTGTGTCCTGTGTACCTAACCCTAGTGTGTTTTGAGGGGATGTAGTTTGAGTTCTTTTGTTCACACAAAACACACACAAGGAGGGTTGTTAGGGTGTGGGTTTTGTAGCACCTAATGTGCATAAGCCCTCTTACATGTGGATGCCTAGTCAACTCATGACATGTGAAAAACCATGTGATAGACCACATGATAACTCCTAATGTGTATCCTACTTGGAAATCCCTATCACATCATCGCCTATGTATTGATTACCTAAGTGTGGAATTTTCTCTCAGAGTCTCTTATTATGCTATTGAACATGAATGCCTCACTGGCTAATCCACCTTATCCTTTCATCAACCACCAGACAATATAAGATCCCATCAAATGTTTAGTTGGTGTATAAAGTGAGCAATGACTACCAGTGGTGCATTGAATGTAGAGTCTTTTTGGGATATCAGATGACAATCATTACAGAAATCGACTAATGCATGTTTGCCACATCATTGCTGGCTATTCTTTCCCCAAGGCACAAAAGGAGTGGGTCATTTATGGTTTGAATTATAATTACCATGAGATGCATTTGACCCTAAAAAAATCTCATCGCCCACTTCTACACACACAGATATCTCTTACAAGAACTCTTACCTACACCAATTGCGGAGGAGATTGAGTCTCTTCACAAGCACTCTTACCTACACCCATAGTGCTGGAGATTGAGTCTGTGCTTGCCTTATTTACTTCACCAACCAATTGTAGTGGGTTATCCTTTTCTACGTGCACTTAGCTACGGGAAAGACTAAAGCATCCAAGGCTATGAGAGCAATTCTTGAAGCACAATAGGTTGTAGAAGAAGAACTACTTGCATCCATATCTAACCAAGCTGTTGGCAAATATGTGTTTAAGGATGCAGATAAGGAATTGTTGACTCATTGGGGAATGAACATAATACTCAAAGTGGCAAAGATTCCTACTGGTGCTATCCACAAGCAAATGGTGGATACCTTTGACCCAAACACAACCACAATAACCATTAATGAAAATTAGATTTAACACTAGAATTGTAACAGGACACTTTTATGTCCTTGGACACTTTTGTGTCTTGTTAAGTGACCATTTTGCTTGAATTATTTGAAGAGTATGAGAATGGATTTCTAGGTGCTATATATCCACAAAGTTGCCTTATGAGCTGAAAAAAACTTAGCATTTTTTTTGGAGTATCGATCTCACCATTAACCTTACTCTTGCACAACATTTTTGAACCTAAACTCTGTGAAAAAACGGGTCCTATTTTTGGCTTTTTTTCAATTTTTGGCAACTATACCACTCTAAACTTCATGTTTGTGAGGTTTAGATGGCTAGAGGTTAGGCCTTCATAGTTCTCAACATGTTTGATGCTTGTAGGGAGAGCTAAGTGTGAAAATTGAAAGTTATGACCAATTTACAAGAATTGCATAATCCTGTTTTTTGGCCAAAATTAGCACTTTTATGATTTTTTGGGGGGCTTTCTTGATATCCAAATTCAATTTTGATTGTGTAAGTGTAATATATAACATAAAGCTAATCTTTCTTGAGTTTTGGGGGACCTAATATGCTATATAGCATTGTATATGATGATGGTTGAGTTTTTTGATTGCTGAAGAATACGATACATTTTAGAGTAGCAAGTATAACTTTCTCAATATTGCTAGTTTCTTAGGCCAATTGTGTGTATTTTGTAGGTAGTAACCATATCTAATCATATACTACAAACTTGGCTAGATATTGAGTAGTTTCTATGGGTTTCTAGAGGTCATAATGCTAAACCCAGTTTTTTCATGTTTGCTGTATTTAGCACTTTATCATTGCCCCCAAGGTTCCAATTGTAAGAGATCCATTATCCTTTTGACATGCTACATGGCTCCTTTTGAATCCAAAGGCCCAAAGGGAACTAAGAAAACATGTATATAGTATTTGTATTGAGCGCTACTATAGAAACTTTGATGATAGGTCCGCAGAATGGCAAAAATGCAACTTTTTGGTACCTATTTTTTTGCCCAAAAAAAAAAGGTGAGGTAAAAGCAACCATATGTTTTGGTCACCAACCCATTGAAGTTAACGGGGCATTTTATCTCATGTCTGCAATCAACCATAAGAAATTACTGTTTTGGGCAAAATGCACTGGTCCATCAACTTTGGAGGCTTGTAGTGACCAAGGGATGAGAAAAATTACAAGTTTCTCATTTTTTCCATATGTAGTAGTTATTGAACTATAGGCTCATGAAAGGATTTTTCAAAATGAGTGGATCTAATATGGTTTTGGAATTTTTTCCCAAAACCCTGAAAGGACGCTTTCTAGTGTTAACGCACTACTACAACACTGATTGCACACGTGTTTAGACTTCCATATCACTAGAAAGCTAAAAGTGTGCACAATTGATAAAATTAAAAATAATTAGAATGAAACACCTGAATGGAAGGCAAAGTGGAAATGAAGAGGGCAGTGCATTCCAATGTCATCCCTTGAACATAAAGCAACCTACAAGTCTGCAGCTAAAGTCCTCAATTTGAAGAATAATCTGACATATGTGTTTGAGAAAGTATTTGGTAGGAAAAGTGGAAATGAGGAGGGCAGTGCATTCCAATGTAAGCCCTTGACCATAAAGCAACCTACAAGTTTGCAAATGTAATCCAACATATTTGTCTTAGAAAGTATTCAGTATGCTACTCGTCAGAGCCTTAGAAAATAAGTGTCCCAAAAATTTGAGCACGATCTTGTACAACAATGTGGTGGCTCAAAGAACTAAGTTTAAATGCCAACATTTTTTCAAGACATGGTATCTCTAGAACTTTGCCTTCTATACCACCTATGTACCAACTCATCCCGAAGTTGTAGCAGTAGCACTGAAGCTAAAACGACCAATAGGCTAGATGAAGGCCAGTAAGATTGAGTAGACATGAAGGTGGCAAGACTAGAAGGCCAGTAAGATCCATCTACACCTGTGACAAATAAGCATGATTTGGGAACTGTCCAAGTAGGTTCATATGTACCACTCACCAAGAAATAGAGGCTATCAAAGGAGTTTTGGAATAGCTTGAAAGGAAAAGTAAATAAATGAGCCATAACATCTAAAGAAAAGAAGGTTGAAGGGATAGGTGCGTTGGTAGGTAGATCATCAGACAAAACATCCATAGTACCCTTGCTAGGTACTACTCCAACAACAACCATTGGATTGTATAAAGAACTAACTAAGCCAATCAAGATTACAGTGACATAGTGACTTGGACAAGCAACAACGAGGATGTGCCATGCATAAGAAACCATAACCACAACCACTATCGTCCATATAGGTTGTAGATGCTACAAAAACAGCCACTAGTGAGAGAACTACAATTTTACAATTAAGGACAACTACTACCTTATCCTCAACCTGTGAGATTTGATAGTGACATGAAAGATATAGATTTTTTCCCTGATGGATAGATAGTCACTATTCAAATAGGATGGAATACAATAGTGAATCCAATCACCCAAATGATTGAGGCCAAAGCTAGTTGAGAGTCTATTGAATTGGTCTAGCTAAAGGAACAACTAGCAGATTAGGTTAACAAAATAGATAAATGGAAGGATGAAGTCCTTAAGCTCCAAAATTGTCTTTAAGAAGAATAAGAAGATGGGGATCATTACAAGAAGACAATACAAGGGATGAAAGAAGACTATGCCGACTTGGAAGCAATCAAATCTACTGTGGTTTCCATGAAGTCAAATCAAATCTCAATCAGAAGCAAGTAGCGATCGATAGTCTGAAGGAAACAAGCACTCATGGACAAGTATATCTACCAATCTCTGGTAGAAATCATAGATTTTAAAGGCAATATAGCTATAAATTTGGACAAGTTACAAAGCCTAGTAGAGAATATGAAAAGTGACTTAGAGGACCTGACCTCCAGATACACGAATGCCTTGGCTAATCAGGGGCCAATCAGGTGCTTTTGGAACACGTCCAAGTAAGTCAAGACACTGATAAAGGGTCAGATGATGAGGAGGATAAACGTAAGGACGATGATACTACAAAATCTAATCCAAATTCAAACGATGATAATAATAGTAATGCTTGAGAATAGAGATGAGTAACTCATCAGGATGAGCAAACACCAGATCAATCCCAGTAGCATCCTAACCAAACTCTAGATAAACAAATAGATTCGACTCTAGAGCCAATGCCAAATTGGAGTGACACTGAACCAATTAGTTCCTGCACAAGGGAAGAAAGGGAAATTTGTTCAGATAGAGATAGATTTAGACACTAACTCTGTATTCTCAAATCGATCTCTTAGTCTGAAGAAAAAGTTAAGGCAAGAAAGAAGTTCCGAATCCAAAGTTATCTTAATGAAGATGATGCTTACTTGGATATGGAGAGATTTGAAATGTTGTACATTGGGCCTAGGAAAATGGTAGCCAAATGGAAAGTTTAGTACCATGAGCAAGAAGAATGACAATTGCCTCCTCACCAAGTCCTAGACAAAATTCCAAACTGTATTCCACAGTAGATCTCAATGGGAGTCCTTAGCTAAGGAAAATGACCATGATGGCTATACAGAGTGAGGATGTAGTTAGATGTGCTCTTAGGGAATCAACCTACTTATACCTATATGAAGGATGTTATGAATGAGATCAAGGCAACACTTCAAAAACTACAAATTTCTTGAAAGATCCTCAATCATAGGATAATTGCTCTATTGGAAAATAATGCATCAAGCAGTAGAGGTAGGCTAACCAAAATGTTAGTAAGGGAATAGTTAGGAACAGTCTCTCAAATGATTGTTCCATTTGGTCAAAATTACTAGAGAAATGATGGCCTCTAAAAATGAGATAGTTATGAACTATATTGAAACGGTGTCAAATACCCTTCTCTTGATGCATGCTTTGCCTATGTAGGAAGTTGTGTTGCCTAGGTTTTACCCAGCACTTTACCTAGTTTATAATGAGCCGGGAAAGAAAATGACACATGTTCAATTAGTAGACCACCTTGGAGGCTAGAATGAGCATCATTCCAATGCTCTATTGATAGCTTGGAATCATTGCTCAATGACACTAAAAAGAAAGGCACAGGTTTGAGTTGAAGGATGACCTAGCCGACTTTAGAGCAATGATGACTAACTAGAAGGACCAATTGGCATAGGTGGTGAAGTACACAAATGACATCCTCAACTATCTATTCAAGCATTTAAGGTTCCAAAGAAGGATCTACCCAACAAGGCAAGTCACAAGCCTCAATTTAGAGAAATGAATGAAATACTATTTGAGGCTAAAATCGAGGTCAATTAGCTAGATCCAGTTGGGTGGATGACAAGTGCCTCTGTCTATCAAAATATAGACAAATCAAGGTTGGCCAAGGGCAAGAAATCTTCTTATGATTAATATAAAAACCATTAGCACTAGCTCATGCCCTACAAGATGAAAATGCTGATTGAGAAACTAGAGTAGGAGGCCATCTACAAGTTAATCATGAAGGAGAATGAAACCTCTAGTACTTCTTAGGATTAGATGGTTACTAAACAATTTGGAACCAGTTAGCAAAGTTGTGGGCCACCAACTCTATTTGCATAAAAGCCACCTTATGTAGTCCAAAGACCTATATTGTATTGGGATCATAGACAGGGGCAATTGAGCTCAAGGAGGCTTGAAAGGGAGAGCAGCCATAGCTACACAATAGAGACAGAGGGAAAGAGAGAGAGAGAGAGAGAGGAAAGTAAACAATTACAGCACTCAATACAGATGTACTCAATAATACAATACCTTTTGCATAGGATAGGATATATATGTACATAAAAGCCTTTACTTATAAGGCCCAACAGCTATCTGACTGAGAGCCCTTGACTTTCATAAAGGCATACAAATATCTTGCCACACAAGCACCTATCCTCACATCATATTTACGACTAAGGGTTGTTGCACACACAACTGAGCGTTACTTATCCTAGGCAAATCTATTCATGCTATCACATGGATACAGACACAGACTGGACTGGGGCAATGCACACCTTGTGTCGGTGCATAGGCCAAATAGCATAAGCCCAACAAGCCTCCCCTTGGGATTTGGACTATTGACCAACTGCATAGAGATCTGATGCCACACAAGCTAATGAAAGTCACATAGACTATTGCCACACATGCTACATTAAGTGATCTCATGATATGGTCACATAGACTGAAGCGTACTTCCCTTAAGCACAAGACCATCCATATCATTTGTAGCTGCCAGTGTCAACTCTTAGTAGCACTTTCCCTTTAGCCTAGTCGTCTTCTCCATTTGATATAGTTTGCTGCCGCTATCCCTACTACAGCTCGTCCACGGTTTGTTGATCACGATTGGATTTCTTCTTGCTAAAGGTATTTGACATACATCACAACATGCAGATGGGCACGAACAAAATTTTCTCGAGGAAGGTCTTATACCTCCAATTAGAATTGGGGCAGTGTTTATTCCATAGAGCATAGCAATACGTAGCATATGAATTTCTTTGTGCTTTTCACCTCTTTTCATTGAGGACCAGGATATGTGAGTGCATGGAAGCTTCATGACATACATTGCAAATTTATTATGCGCAGAATCCAAAATTGATCTTTGAGCTACAGCAAACTTTAGGGATAATGAGAGAAAAAAATTCTTCCTTTTTCATGAAGTTTGAGGTCACTTGTGCAGACTTTGAAGTTCAATTGTAAGATCAATTTCTTTGAGGTCTTGCTCGGATGGAGGCTTGCCTTAAGCACTATAGAGTATCTGGAGCATGGGAGCCATCTCTTGAAAAGCTTATAGAGTTTTATTATTTTATTTTTGTGTTGTTGCGGGAATAAGAACTTGTGAAGAAAGTAACCAACTGATGAAAAAAAAAAACTTGAGTGCCATGAGGTCTTCAAAAAAGCGAGCAGGAGGATGAGCTTTACAAAACTTGGCACTTTCTCTTGCTTGGGGAGTGGGAGTGTGTGCATGTTCACCATTGTGAGTGTGTGTGTGTGTGTGTGGACAACTACCTAATTGCCAAATCTTCACGAGCCTTCAACCACTTCTTATCGTCCATACCAAAGAGGCTTGCCGCAAGTTGGGCAGTTACGACAGGATCCGATAGCCTGTTGACCTTCAAGGTCCCCTTTTTTTTCTTTTTATGGCTATCAATAGATGCATGACTAAGGAGATTGATTGTGGGGCTTCGTAATGTAAAATTTTTGCCTCTCTCCGTAGGCTTTGGTATGTTGCTGGTTGGGTACCACTTGAGTAATGAGACCGTTGTTGTGGCATCATCTCAATGTGGCCGAATGGTTCACACTTGATAGTGCTGATGTGTTGCACTAGCTATTGATTATAGCTCGCTCGAGCCTCAATGCATTGACTTAAATGGAATCGATGCAACCCACCTGATTGCCTTAAATGGTCCTTGATTCAGATGCAAATGCCCTCCTTGACTTACTACGTCGGTACTTGGAAATCTGAAGCATATGACGAAGGCTTTCAAAAAATAATTGCACAATAGTTGATAATCAATCACTTAATCTCATACACACATATAACTAAGTTAAAGTGCTCAATTTAGCTTATTAATATATTGAAATACAAGCAAAAAAAGAGCTCTACATACACTAATGAGATAACTAGGAATTGGAGAAAGATAATAACAAAGATTAGGCTCAATCGCACCATAATAACCAAGCACTCTAATACCACTAGTCGAGATCATAGACGGGTACAATTGAGCTCAAGGAGGCTTGGAAGGGAGAGGAGCCATAGCTACATAGTAGAGAGAGAGGGAAAGAGAGAGAAAAGTAAACACTTGAAGTACTCAATACAAAATGTACTCAATAAAACAATACCTTTTGCATAGCATAGGATATATATGTACATAAAAGCCTTTACTTATAAGGCCCAAAGGCTATTCAACTAAGATCCCTTGACTTTCATAAAGGCATACAAATATCTTGCCACACAAGCACCTATCCTCACATAGGATTTACGACTAAGGGTTGTTGCACACACGATCCTAGGCAAAGCTATTCGTGCTATTACATGGATACATACACAGATTGGGCTGAAGCAATGCACACCTTGTGTTGGTGCATAGGCCAAATACCATATGCCCAACACAGTGAAGAAGGCACTAGATAAGAGGAAGGGCAAATGCAAAAGATGAATTCCTTACATCTAGAATTTTGATATGTCAAATTTCAGGAAGGTGAGGAGGATGTAGTTGGTGGGAACAATCTCTTATCTACTTTGAAGAGATGCCTCACATTAGTCCTCTCTAGAGACTCTACCTTGAGACTTTCCCAAGTTACCACTAACAACAGATGCACATGGAGGTGTAGAAGAGAAATCCTATATTGTATGACTATATATTGCAGTCACAACCTAGTGTCAATACCTATAAATTGGACCCGTTGATCTCATTTTAGCCTCTTCGCTTCTTTAGACTCTTGTCTCTTAACTCTTATATCTTGTAACTTAAGAGCCTACGAGAGTTTACCAGCAGTGAGTTCTAATCAATCTTATCATCTTTACTTTGTAATCCAAAACTTGATTTTAGGTTTTCAGCTAAACATATCCAAAGTTTGAACTATTTGCACTTAATTGTACTTTAAATCTAAATTTGAATCTGAACCACTTTCTAAGTTGCCTTCATTCACTGTCTTGAAATCTAAATTGTCAATTTCATTTCAGTCTAATCATTGAAGTCTAAGTCTCTCATCCGGTCATGTGAATCTATTTAGTTACTCTGAGCCCAACTTTGGATTGTACTTGAATTGAATGGACTCATTGTCGACATGATTAATCATTGATCCATAAAGCTACTCACATAAGCTAAGGTGATTTGACATAACCAAAAATTATCTTGAAAGTACTTCATTACTCAAAACTCCTCAAATTATATAGCTTATGCCTTGCTTAGTCCTTGGCATAGTCCATTGCTCATATGCACACATATCTGCCGATTTAGGCAGTGTGCACATGCTCATCCTGATGTAGATTTATCAAATTAGGAGCTAGCAGAATGATAGATGCATATTCATTAGTTTTTAGCTGCAAAAGTGCAAATGCATTAGTTTAGGCAACACAAGTAGAGACTAATCGGTTATGTAGCACGACCATGAATTTATATCCATTTGTTAGTGTAAATTTTTTGATTTGGCAACACACCTAGTTGGTGTCAATTTGTTGATTTAGGCAACTCATTCTAAAACCATAAAAAAATAAAAAATATCCAATTAACCTCTACAAAAGGAGAATTTTCAACAACAAGGATTCAAATTCTTCACCTTGATGAAATTTCAACGATTAATGCAACTATGTAGGAGCCATCTACACTTACCACTTCATTGATCGGTGTATATAGGTGAGTTTTTTTCGTTTTTCATAGTTTTCACACACTCTATGTGATTGCTCATCCTCTTGAGGACTTATCCATTGTAAATTTCCTTGTAATGAACCTTGTGTACACACCTTATTCATCTTACAAGCTACTAACCTACTAACACCGTTGACACAACCTTAAAAATCACATCACCTCAAGAAATATACATAGTGAAATGCATCTCTCTCTCTCTCTCTCTCTCTCTCTCTCTCTCTCTCTCTCTCTCTCTCTCTCATTTCATCATCTTCTACCATCAATAATGCCCTTCTCTTCAACCCACATCCATGACTCAAGCTGACAAAGGAGGCCCACCATATTTTGATATTCAAACAATCATAATCTTGGTTTGCTAGCTTGTAAAATAGGATTATCAATAACCTTAATGAGGGGTCTCCAACATATAAATACACCCCTTTCCTTCCTTGTAAATCATCTCTCACATAGCACCCCAACTCTATATGTGTGAGGAGAGACTAGATGTACTCATCATATTGTTAGTTTCACGCATTGGTACACTATTGTTTTTGAAACTATACATTGCAAGTGAGAGAGTGTGAGTGCCACATCTCAAGACCATTGATGTACACGCTCTTCAATCATCAATAAATTTGAGGTTATGGTGCTTCGAATGTGTGATTTGGCTTCCAAATCTTCCTTCATCAAGTGGACCCATAGCATCAATGCCCCACTTTCTGAAGTGTCCATATTGGAGCACTTATTGCCTTGGACCATGCAACAATCTTCTATTTTCCATTTAGCTGGCAATTGTGACAGCTTCTACACCAATGTTGGACATCAAAATGCAAGCTTGAACAAATATACCCCGCAAGTAAAATCTTCTTCACAATTAGCTCTTGGACAAAATCACCCCACCACACGCTTCCTCATGCAAACCTTCTAAAATGGTTGGTACTCTTCTGCACACTTGATCCTTTTCTCTTTGATAGAGGGTGCCTTTTAGGATGAGATCGAAAGGTGTCTTTTTTACAAACTCCCTCTTTGAGACTTTGTGAAGCCTTGTGGAAACTCTCCCACTAAAATGTATCCAATGGTGAGAGCCAATGATTCCATTCCCTGGTACATCGGTTACTTGATAACTACTGCCATCATGATGACCCGCACTTCTTTCTCAACATATGCAACTGCATTTTGTGCAAGTAAATCAGCATTCTCACTTTGTTTCCTAGGAATATGATACAATTGCACCTCTTCAAATTGATCAAAAAACCTACAGATAGCCTCAAAATTTATTCTTAAGCTTTCATTCTTGCGTGCCCAAATACTTAAAATCTACTTCACAATGAGAAGTGCAAACCTCTTTACCATGAGAAATTCTAGCCCTTGACCTATGTGTATCTTCGAGCCATGGAGTAATATGTCATATTTTGCTTCATTGTTGTTGGTAGAATTTGACAAATTGACCTTCTCTTTCATGACCAACTCTCCACTTGGGTCAAGCAACACCACCCCTCCCCCTACTTTACCTATCACTCGTCAAAGAACAAAGTGAATGCAGTAGGTATGATTTTAGGTGGTGTCAATGGTAGAGTCTTTACTTCAGACACTTTAATCCCCTTCTCATGCATTTTATAAGTGAGGATCCCTTTCAATTTTGCATGCACACTATCTTCTACCTTGAAAGAGTATCAAAACTCTTGCAATTCCATAACCAACTTTGAGATCCTAGTACTAAGATTCATTTGAGATGACATCCAAGAGAAAAAAAATTGTACAGTGAGAATTACAAAAGGTTTTGGTTACACGTAGGATCTAAATTTTCTCGTTGCAAGCATGAAAGAAAGTATCATGAGTTCTTCTTCCATGCAGCCTTTCTTTCAAGACCCTACTAGCAAAGTACATGGGTCGCATCCTGGTACTATGGGGATCTTGTTGTAACAAAATAGCACCAATTGTTTTCCTTCCAAAACTAGAGCTAACAAATAATGTGTACTCCTAGCAAGGAGGCATGAGTGTTGGTAGTTCTAACAAAATTATTTTAATGTTACAAAAATACGCTTCAAGCTCATCAGACTATGCAAACTCTACTTGTTCTGTCAATTTTTGCAAGGGGTGGAGTAATTTCGAGGCAAAGTGAATAAAGCATGGCATGTAATTCACCATTTGAATGAAATCCTTGGGAGATGGTAATTTAATAAGATTCTTTTCCTTGGAAGGATTCACCTCAATGCCTTTGTAGGAAACTATTAACATTGAGTTGACCTCCCATGTTATAGAGTTTCTTCAAGTCTTCGTCTACCTTTTGTACTTGCGATAATGTAGAATTATAAATACAAAAAGTATCAATGAACACTCTAATTGACTTCCCAAAGAATGCTTGAAACACCATGTTCATGAAGTGTTGAAATGTTACAGGAGAATTGTCAACCCAAATGACATGACGCTAAAAGCAAAGCAATCCCAAGGAGTGATGAAGTCTGTTTTTGATTGGTCCTCCAATGCAATCCTTATTTGAAAATATCCTGAATAGCCATCACACACATTTTACTTCTCATGGTTAGCTACCTCATTTAGTATCTCATCGTAAAATGGGAGAGGGAAGTGATCTCGCTTGGTTGCCTTGTTGGGTGGTCTATAGTCATCACATACTATCCACTTCCCACTCTTTTTGGTAGTGGCCACAACTGGAGATACCCACTTCAAATTGTCCAACAGATAGATAAACCCTCCACCTAGAAGATTTCTCACCTCTTTGAGTAGAGCCTTCTCCTCCTAGCCTATGTAGCTTTTGTGCTTTAGGTGCAGCCTCATGCTTTAACTCAATCTTGTGTTGAATAACATCTAATCCATGCACATTGGTGTAGTCTTTAGCAAAAATACTAGGAAATTTTCTTAGCACACAATTGAATTCCTCTCTTTCTTCCCTTGTAAGTGTTTTTGATAGCATGCCTTCTTTTCCATTTGAGAGGACCATTTCATAGGACAAGGTATCTAGAAGTGTTACAATGCAAAAGGCCAAAGTTGTGAGATATCAAGAAAATTTTGTTAATGTAACAAGTTATGATTATGCTTGTTTATGAAAAAGTTTAAAACAACACAATTGGTTGGATTAGAAGCATCTTAGGTTGCATGGACATGCATACCTATTTATGATTCTATCTAACATATATAACAAGGGCTATTTGAAGTGAATGACAATGTTTCATTTGTTGAACCTAGGCATAATACATATTAAGGTCTAGTTGCGATTCAATGTCTCTAGCAAGGCTATCTTTTCTAGTAACTCTTAAATCTTCATCTTAGAAGTACTTTTGAGGAGAACATTCCTAGGGTTATCTGGGGAAGTTCATCCCTCAATATTGCCCATCCCACTTACACTATGATGTTTGATTATGGGAATGAAGGGGATGATGATATTTCATATAAAGAGCCTATAGAGAAGGAGGATAGCAAGCCTCCAACAACACAACCGAGCCCTCAATCACAAGTAGAGACCAAAGAGGCAACAAACTCCAAGAAGTTAGCACAAAAAGGGACCACAAAAGATCCTGAATAGGGGTTTCCAAAGGTAATCCACATTGAAGGCTCTAGGAAAACACCAACTCCGGTTGCTCAGCCCACGCCTACAAGAGTTAAACGGCAAAGATCTATGAAAGATACTAGACAAATCAGTGACAACCCAAACTTAGGTCTAAGAAAAGCAAGTATATGGTGTGGTATGTGAGCATGTCTCAATTATATCTAGCCTTGGGACGTCAAAAGTCATCTCTGAAGATCTTTAATCATCAAAGAAGCACGTCTACATGCCAAAATCCAAGAATTCCTCAAAGATTGTTTGGTGGACACAGCGGAATGACATGTAAAAGGTGGATGTACACCAAACCTTGTTGTACTCGCTCATTTTTTCAAAAGAAGAGGTGTAATTCTGCTAATAATAAGGATTCCCAATTGTAATATATTTTGTCATGCCCTCTTAGCCTCTATGAGTCTGCACCCCTTGTAAGTGGCCGAACGGCCGTGGAAAAGTCCCCTTAGCTCTTAAGTCAAAACCCTTAGTTTTAACTAACACATTATCGTTAGCTAGAAGAAGTATTGGACATCCACTGTGAGAGCTTCTTGCTGCTACAATTTGTAATCCACTTTTCTCCTTGTCTAAAAATCAGAATTCAATTCTGAATAGCACATTGTGTTCCTTGTCTCTTGCTCTACAATTTAAGTATAATCATTTTTTATTATGCTGTGGTTTGAGACGTCTTGTTTGTGAGCTAAATGCATTGATTTGAGGTCTTAAATGGTTGTTTTTTTATGTTTTGACCTTGGATAAGTATTTCCACGCTTAAGGGGGACTTTTCCTTGTAGTTATGTTTTAGTTTTTTGCACATTTTTTGTGATGGATCGTGATTTATGTACCTTCCCAGATAACTCCAGAACTTGGTAGGAATGTACCCTTGGGTGTTGTAATACCTCTCCTTAAGTTTTGTTGCAGTCCAAATTCGTTTGGATGTTGAAAAGGTGTGATGACATAGAGCGGTGAGATCAGACATAAACTAATTTTCTGACTAGGAAGTGGTTGATTTGCTTTTGTTGTAGTATGAACAGCCCTCTGAGTTCACTTTAGTGATATTGACACTCTCATTAAGTCTCCGTGCCCCATTCCGAGTTGCTTCCTTGCACATTGGCATTATGTTAGTACAAAAAGCTATGTTGCAGACGTCCGTTGCGGCACCCCCCTAACAAAGATGCTCAAAGAGAGAAAATTGAAGAAATTTGGAGGAAAGGGAAGAGAAAATATTGGGGAAGATAACCACAATTGTCAAAAACCACATTTCCCTCAGCTCTACCCTCTCTAGAACAACCAACAATAACTCTAGGAGTAAAAAAGGAGGAGTATATGCTAGAATCTCTTACCAAAAACCCATTGCTTGAGAAGAGCTAGCGAAAGACCAACAAAAGCCCAAAACACAATTGGGGGAGAGAGGGATAACTTATATGCTAATGGTGAATGAGGTTTGAAAGTTTCTAGTGCACATAGACCTTATAGTTCAAGAGCTATCATAGAAAATCTCTTAAGTACTCATGAAAGCAAATGAAAGGAAAAGCAAAGTATTACCAACTCCTTTGCTTAAGCAAAGAGCCATAGAAGTAAGAAAAAATAGGTCGGCTACCATTGGTACTCGGCCTATCTTGAGAGACATATTTCCATATGCTTAACCTAAAATAATGCCACCATGCCCCATCCTGTTGAAGCAAGTGTAGTAGGAAAAAGAAGCAAAAAAAAAAAAAACACCTTTGTCATCCCCAAGGATGTGGTGGAGCCAAAATTTACCATTGTAGTGAATCTTATTGACGAATGCTTCAATGATCAAATGAGGCATAAAGATAGAGTATTCCCACAAGGAGAGTTCCCATGATTGGCTGTCCAAAAGCATCACAATGATATTATACTTCTTTGAACTTAAAAAACAACAGCCATAGTAGAAAACAAGAAGATGCTTGTCAAAAGTTGCACGGAGTAGAAAAAATCAAGTCCATCATCAAAAATATGTGCAATGTCGATGATGAGTACATTAAATTTTATGAACGACATAAATAAATTATGGTTGGACTCACTAAAACCAATCAAAGTGTGCTAGAGATGGAAAAGGAGAAAGAAAGCTTAAAGGAGAAATTGGATAATACTACCCTAGAAGCCAAAGAGATTGTGGAGGGGGACAACACCCTACTACAAACGCAATGTCTCCTTGCAACAAGCATTGCTGAAATCTATGGCGACAAGAAGCTTGAAAGACACCACTCAACCACCACCTACTCTATAGGAACGCTCCCTTGGCGTGAAGTGATTTCTCTACAACAATAGGTAGCCACAAGCACAAATTCACTTTCAATAGAACAACAAGATGCCTCCAGACTTAGGCAAGATAATGAAGATTTGAAAGTAAAACTAAGGAAATGGGAACAGCTCTAGTGTACGAGAAAGAAGAAGTAGCTACTCTATCCAGTCAAAGGACTGCTAAGGAAACACTTTGCAAAGTTGAAGCCATGGCTAAAGCCTAAAATAATGAATTAGAGCCCAAAAATTTAGAAGAAGAAAGACATTACGATATAAAAGAAGCCAAAGAACTTCACAAAAGACGTAATTAGATCAATTGCATGCAAGTTCAAACCAGGTGACCTCTACACAAAGATCTCACTAGCAAATGCAGATTTTCTATGGGTTGTTGA
The DNA here is from genome assembly GCF_014529385.1 of Adiantum capillus-veneris. Lineage (NCBI taxonomy): Eukaryota > Viridiplantae > Streptophyta > Polypodiopsida > Polypodiales > Pteridaceae > Adiantum > Adiantum capillus-veneris. The sequence goes on along the minus strand of NC_140938.1, from coordinate 108,672,893 downwards.
GTTTTTATATGTGGAATAGTTGAATGCATTTATCATCGCACCTATTTCTACTGATGCCTTGTCTTTGAATCCATTTTTCAAGGTCACTACTATCCTCATGTCGAGAGCATCCAGTCATTCATCATCTATAGCTTGAGTGAAATGTAGAGCTTGAACTCAAAGTGTATTGATTGGCATGGCTTTAAGGACTCAATGCATTGCCACTTTCCTCTTCAGAACTCGAATGGGAGCTCCCTCTTAAGCTTCTTCCATGACGTGTTGGTGCTTGATCTTGAGTTCTTTTGTTGCATGCATCCTTTCTAGAAGATCATTGGTTAGCGGTGTATCATATTTTTAGAAACGACATCCACTAATCCGATTTTCCATAATTTTTCCATCCAAAGTGGCTAATTTAATTGCCCCACTTGGTGAAACACTCTCGATCACAAATAGACCGTGTCCCTTCTTCTTGAACTTTGAGATGTATTGCTTCAAGGAATATACCAATACAAGCTGCTCTCTTTGTTTGAAGATTTTAGTTGGCAAACGTGAGTCAAAGAAATGTTTCTAGTTCCTTTTCTAAGCATAAATGTGTGCAATGATAGCCATAGGCTTTCCTCATCTAATTGTTCTAGCTTTTATCATTTCATGACATGTCCACTTGAGGTCACGTGCAGCTTTGAGTGTTGCAAGTAAAAACTCCATTAGCAATATTGCATCAAGTCTGTAGACCAAATTAAATGGAGTGGCATTCAGAGCTATTTTGTATGAAACACCATACACCTGTACAGCTAAATGGAGATTCATTTCCTATTCAATATGTCCAAAGATCACAATCTTTGTAAGCATAGAACTGAGGATTTGGTTTGTGTGCTCTGCTTGTCCATTCACTTGAGGGATGATGTTGTGGATTTGTTATGGTCCTTATGGATAACCATAAACTCATTGAGCAAATTCTTTATCACCTCATTGAGGAAGTCTGTCCTCGACCACTCACGAGTTTAACAGAAAGTCCATATCTCATGAAGATGAATTCATATAAGAATGCAACCATGGTTTATGCATCATTCTTCCTAGTGACTCTAGCTTCAACCCACTTGGTCAGATGATCAATGGCTACAATAATATATTGTACCCAAGTCTTATAAGCATCTGTCCAATGAAGTCAATACCCCATCTAGAAAATGATCTTTCTCCCATCATTGGTCGCAATGGCATGCCTTCTATTCAAATTGGGATCTTAGCTCTCTAACAAGAGTCACATCTCTTGAAAAATTCTTTTGCATTTGCAAACGAAGTTGACCACCATATGCTAGCTATCAAAATTACCCTAGCCATAGTCTCATGAGAGAAATGGACCCTTGCTAGGATTGGATGTGCCTATTTCAAGATAGGAATATACTCATCTTCATTAGCGCATAGTCTAAGCTATTGGTCCTTTCATCGTTGGTACAACTATTGGCCAATCATGGTGTAATTTGTAGCATCTATTTCTATTGCTCTTTGTCTGTGTTTATGCATGTCTTCATGAAATTTTTTGTTTAGCAAGTACTCCACCAAATATTTTCTCCACTTAGGCGCAATAGATATTTGGAACTAACATGTGGTATTATTGCCCTCTTTTTGCATTGGGAATGACTGTCTACGTAGGCACATGAACATCTCTTTTCATATTGGACCAGTAAGCCCCTAACCACATAAGTCATTTCAATGTTTGGTCTACTATAAACTCGAGGCGGTCACTATGTATAAATTATGTATATCACGTGCGTTCAAGGACTATTTATCAAACTCCTTATCTGTGAATTTTTTACAAATAAAATACACCCTTTATTTAATCAGTAATTTTTTTTCCCAATCCCATCTTATGGTATCCTTCTGTATGTGAAAATGTGAGAAAAAATGAGAATTAATAACCCCTTCTGCTGCACTCACGTGATAGTTACATAATTACTAAGTGAACCCCCCCCCCCCCCCCCCCGGCCGAGATTGTAAAATGGATCCCACCTACTATTGTACGAGCTTGATTTAGGTAGTTAGCATGTTTCTTTAGGCTTATGCACAAAAGTAGAATTTCATCTCTGTTTTTTATGTACAATCTTCCTGCCAATAACTCATACATAGTCGATTGCTCGATGAACCATGGGTTATAGGAAGGGAAATTTGTGAATCTACTTGTTCTATCTTCATCAAAGTAACTAGATCCTCTGATCATTTAATAATCACCTCAAATAAGAATAGATATGTATATGGCAAGTCATCATCGATTCCCTTGGGAGGTTTTCTTGAGGAGGTGATCCGTGATAAGTGATTAGCTCTCCCATGTGTGGTTCCATGTTACCAACCACCATAAAATCAAACTCCAGTAAGATGATGAGCCATCTTACAATGCTCCCAATATTACATGGTTTGTTGACAAGATAAAATAGAGCTTAGTGGTCTAATAAGAAGACAAACTTATTAATAAGTAGTTTCTGAACTTCTTGATGGCATAAACCATTTCAAGTCCTTCTATCTGTCATCTTATAATTCTCTTCATTAGAGTTCAAATGCCTACTAGCACATGAGATGGGAAAATCAATGGTTCCCTATCCTGGTTGTGCCAATATGCTACCAATAGCAAAATTAAAGCATCAACATGCACATGAAAAATAATATTTTAGTCTAGGGTTTTTAAAATAGGTATAGAAGACAAAGCTTACTTGAGATTTTAGAATGACTCTTCGCACTCATCAATCCACACAAATTGAGAGATTGATCTATAAATGGGCTTTGCAATGATAGCATACATGCAGATAAATCTTTGATAATATCCACAATGTCCCACAAATGTTTGAACTTCCCTAACATTGGTTTAGGCATTTTAGCAATCACTACGAATTTTCCATATCATTAGAAATTCCATTTTTTGAAACAATATGTTCAAGAGTTTTTCCTTGAATACATATTTTTCAGGATTTAAACAAATCCTATATAGATGGAATTTCTCAAAGACACTCTTGAGGTGAGCTTGAGATGCTCTTTGGGAAGAATGCACCCACAAGTCATCCATATAAACTTCTGAGAAGTTTCTCAGGTATTCCTTGAAAGCATGGCTCATTAGCCTTTGGAATGTTGCTAGAGACTTTGTTGGCCTAAAAGGCATGACTTTGTATGCAAATATTCTCCATACAATGGCAAAAGCCATTTTGTGTCGATCTTTAGAATCAATGGCTAGCTGATTGTAACCCAATCCATCCAAGAAACTATAAGCTTCTTTTCCAGAGACTCTCTCTAAAACATGATCATATCAATTTTCCATTCTTCTTTGGTACCATCACAATCAATCAGTGTGTAAATTTCATGGAGGAATTATGCTTTATTGAGTTTTGCAGTCTCTTCCTGAATTTTTTCACACATGTCTCATTATAGGTAAAGGGTCTTTGCTTTCTCAACTTAGCATCATCTTGCATGGGTATAGTATGTTGACATATGTCAGAATCTACTCCCTTGAGATCTTTGTATATCCATGCAAAAACATCCCTATATTCCTTTAAAGTTTTGATGAGGATCTCTTCTTCCTCTCAAGACAAATCTATTGCTATGTCAGTTGGTTTCCATTCTCCCCCAAGTTTTTCTATGTCATTATTTTTGGCATGCTCTAGGTCTTTGGAGGATTTCCTTGGTTCCCTAGGTTGTCTCATGGGTTTCCCTACAATGATCCTTCAATCCTATAGAGTGTGCTTTTTGTAGTGCCTATGAACATTGATAGCCCCTTGTTTCTCACTTTTAGCAGATTTTTGAGTGGTCTAGACCTCCTTTAAGGTCACTTGTTCCTAATGCTTCAGCTAGCAGCAATTTGTCTGGAAATTCTGGTGATAAGGCAAAAAAGAAGGTGCATTGCCATTATTGTAAAGCTAATGAAATCGCTTGATTAAGCAGTGTCCTATGTTGAAAGCCAAAGAGGCTAAGAAGAAAGAGGCCGGTTCCACTACTAATGCTGGTTCCACTACAAATGCAACTATTGTCGAGTCTTCTATTAAAGAAGACTGTGATGCTGATGTTGATACATAATGGGCTTTAGTGCAGAGTGTACCTATAATTCTGATGTCCATGATGCATGCATGTCAATTGCTACAGATTCAAATGTATGGTATTTTAACAGTGGTGTTACAAAGCACATTACATGAGAAGGTGCATTGCCATTATTGTAAAGCTAATGAAATCGCTTGATTAAGCATTGTCCTATGTTGAAAGCCAAAGAGGCTAAGAAGAAAGAGGCCGGTTCCACTACTATTGCTGGTTCCACTACAAATGCAACTATTGTCGAGTCTTCTATTAAAGAAGACTGTGATGTTGATGTTGATACAGAATGGGCTTTAGTGCAGAGTGTACCTATAATCCTGATGTCCATGATGCATGCATGTCAATTGCTACAGATTCAAATGTGTGGTATTTTAACAGTGGTGTTACAAAGCACATTACCTCACATCGTGATTTGTTCACCTCTCTTGAGTCTGTCCCTCACGAGAATTCAGTTACTTGTGCCAACAGTGCCTCTTATCCGGTTCAGGGAGTTGGAAAGATTGTGCTTACTACTGCAAATGGCAGTTCTTTCCACTTGTTGATACACTTTATGTACCTAGGATCAAGAAGAATCTTTGTCTGTATCTGCACTTTCTAGACTTGGTCTTGTAGACAAATTTGTGGATGAAAGTGTACAGTACATGATGTCAATTTTGGTGATGAAATTGTTGCATCTGGCATTTTATGTCGTGGGCCATATAAGCTCACTTTGTATGACAAGTGTGGGCAAAATTTTGCAAATGCAGTTGGATTCAAAGGCTATTTCAGATGCAAAACTTTGGCATGCACATTTTGGTCATCTGAATTTTGCTAGTTTGTTGTGTTTGCAAAAATCTGATATGGTTGCTTCTTTGCCGCCTCTTGAAGCACCTGATGTTTGTGAAGGCTGTATTTTGGGTAAAATGCAGCGTTTGAAGTTTCCAAAGAATGGTTCAGTTAGGGCCACATGCAGGGTGCACCTTGTGCATAGTGATGTTTGTGGGTCCATGCAAACTCCGTCCTTGGGCAATTACCTTTACTTCATGACTTTCATTGATGATTCCTCCATGCATGCATGGGTATTTCCTCTTAACGCGAAGTCCAAAGTATTTATGTGCTTCAATGAATTTCTGGCTATGGCTGAAAATGTCTCAAAATGTACTATGGGCACCCTCTGTTTTGATCGAAGAGGGGAGTATATGTCTCATGAATTTAATGCATTTCTAGCTAGTCCTGGGGTAAAACACCAATGTACAGTGCCTTACACCTCAGCAAAATAGTGTTGTTGAGAGGAAAAATAGGTCACTTACGAAAATGGCACGAGTATGGTCAAAAGTCAAGCTTTGCCACATTTGTTTTCGCTTGAGGCCATCATGTGTGCCACTTATGTACTTAACAGGTGTCCTAAAAAAGCTTTGCGGTCTATCACTCCATATGAATCATGGCATGATAGAAAGCCTTCTATTGAGCACATGCGCGTTTTTGGCTGTTTGGCATATGCTTTGGTGCCACAAACACAACGCGAAAAATTGGATGATAAGGATGTCAAATGTATTTTTATTGGTTATAGTGCTGAAATCAAAGGTTACTGGTTGTATCATGCACAAACAAAGTGTATCTTGGTCTCACAAAATGTTTTGTTTGTGGAAGATTTTGTCCAGTCCTTGCTGTCATGTACTAGAGACAATAATGTAAGCTCACAAGACATTTATGACACTTTGTTGCCTCTTTTCAGTAATGGAAGTTCAAATGTAAATTCCAATGAGGCAAATGTACAGCCTATGGAGGTTTTTGAAAATGCTACAGATCAGCCTATTACTGATGCATATGTACATGATGTACTTGATGAGGAAAGGGTTGAGAATGAGCAGGCTAGAGATATGCCTAAATGGTTGGTGCATACTTTGCGTGATAGTAAATTGGATGCACCTTTGTCTAGTCGTACTCATTCAGGTTCTTGCTATGCATCTTATGCATCAGATTGTTATGCTTTGGTTGTGTCTAGCTTACATGATGTTGAGTAGCCTCTATCTTTTGATGAAGCACAAAATTCAAAAAATTGGATGGTTGCCATGCAATCAAAATATGATGCACTTATAGAAAATGACACATGGACTTTATGTGATTTGCCTCCTGGTAAAAAGGCCATTGGTACAAAGCAAGTTTACAAGTTGAAACGCTAGCCGGATCGTGAGATTGATCACTATAAGGCTCAACTTGTTGCAAAGGGTTATGCACAGCAAAAAGGCATAGATTATGAAGAGACTTTTGCTCCCACTTGTCATATGACTACTGTGCATTTTCTATGTGCATTGGTAGCTCATTTTGGTTGGGATGTACATCAGTCAGACATTGTTACTACTTTCTTGAATGGTGACATATTTGAGGAAGTTTTTGTAACACAGCCTTGCGGTTTTTTCAAGAAAGGACAAGAGGATAAGGTTTTCAAATGTAACAAATCTTGGTATGGGTTGAAGCAATCTCCTCATGCTTGGTATGAGAAGGCTGACACTCATTTGGTCAAACGAGGCTTTGGTATAATAGTCCAACAGAAAGCACATTGTATGTAAAGTGTGAGTGTGAGGGTGATGTACTTCTCATTGTGGTTCTTTATGTAGATGATTCGTTGATCGTTGGACCAAATGAGAGACATATTGCTGAATTTAACACTGATTTGAATGCTACTTTCAAGATGAAAGATTTGGGACTGGGTCATCATTACTTGGGTAGACAATTTAGGCTCCAGCTCTTTACGCAGTAATGCAGTTTTTGCCTCATTGCGGCTTGCATAAAGACTAGCCAGAATATCCCAAGCCTGTTTTGTAGATTTTGCTGAACGAATGTGAGGAGTAATGGTGTGCTTCACAGACAATGCAATCAACACATGAGCCTTCGCATCCTTTACATCTCAACGAGCTTGTTCTGTCGTATGCAAAACAACTCAAATAGCAGCAACCCTTGCAGCAAGACCTGCAACATCCTCAACATCGTCTGTATCCTCAAAACCAAGACGTACATCAATGCCCTACAAAATGTTTCAAATGACCTTTGACACAAGAACATGTTGCATCATATAAGCCCACATAGGGTAATTGTCCCCATCCAATCTGTCCTTAGCAGCAAACATCTTGAACACATCTGTGTTGTTGTCAGCCATGGTAAATGTTGCACCTCATATGAAAACAACCCGAAAAGAGGAGAAGGAAAGCGAGAACAACACTTGCTATATAGCACAAACGGTAGAAGATTGTAAGGATCTGTTACACAAAAAATGGCACTGACAGAATTTTTGCACAAAATGACGAAATAGCATGTGCAGTACTACCTGTAGTGGAAACGAAGGCCGAAATGAGCCCGAATCAGAAATCTGAGCAAACTAAGCTCTTCGAGCTTACCCAAAATTTTTGTCGACCTACAAACACTCGCCAAATATCGCAAAAATTGGAGAAATTGAGCAGGCGTATGCTGGAGCTGCTAACGACTAGGCCCGGGAGGACATAACCTGCTCTAATACCAATTGTTGGAATTAGGGTTGCGGGAAAACACACACAGCTTGGAGAAGATGAAGGAAGCTCAAGAGACACAACAGAGAGTGTTTTACTTAGTGAGCAATAAAAAGATAGATAGCCCTAGAATGATGGGTGTATATACAATGCACGGGGAAAAAAACCTCCTAGTGAGGGAAAAATGCCCCGGTGGTCCTAAGTGTGTTCGCACACATCACTACCACATGTATATGGTAACACTTCTTGCCAAAAAAAAAAGAGGAAGTTGAGCAAACCCTCAACTCAAACATGGCTAAACTCGCCACACAGGTCAACAAAGTAACAATCACCATCTCCTCAAAGGTAGAGGAATGCATGCAAACACCACCAATGGGAAGGGTTGGCACTATCTATTCGCATTGGCAGCTTGCCCTCTACTTGGTGGGGCAATAACAACGACTACATCTCGACATTTACCAAGCTCAATCAATCCATTCACCCAACCGAGTTTGACCCCAACACAATCACAAAGGTTCACCACGACAACCATATCAACCAAAGCATCCTTGTTTTCAAAAACAAAGAGGCACGCATGTCAATTCTACAATAAGCAGGACTCCTCAAGGGCACCAAAGTTTGCATAAGTGAAACCTTGACTCTTGCTCAACTTAAAGTCAAGAAGCAAGAACTTCAAAAGGTATGAAAAGCACGGGCAACAAGTAAATGGGCTATCTATCACGATTGTAAGTCCAACATTGAGGTGCTTCGGGTCCAAAGAATTCCCAAGCCACCCTCCCCTACCCTTACCCCCACTCCCTAAGTGACATATGTCACAATTTTGAATCTAAATTTAGATATTTCCCCCATATACCCTCTTATTAAAAGGAGTCACAATGTATGAAAGGAGTCACAATGTATGTGTTCTTCGGTCCCATAGGTCCCATATTTGACCTCCAAGGACAATAATGAAATCTATCTATCACCTCCCTCTCTCTCTCTCTCTCTCTCTCTCTCTCTCTCTCTCTCTCTCTCTCTCTCTCTCTCTCTCTCCCCCCCCCCCCCCCCCCCCGAGTGATCTCGTTTAAAAAAAAGCTCTTGGTACTAGTGATAGTGCTAGTGCTTAGAACAGTTTTTGTTTCTTTGTCTAAAAAACCCTCTCCCCCTCTAGCGAACCCTCTTTTGTCTCTCTTCGCTCCCTCTTGTCATCTCTCTCTCTCTCTCTCTCTCTCTCTCTCTCTCTCTCTCTCTCTCTCTCTATATATATATATATATATATATATATATATATATATATATATATATATATATATATATATATATTGTTGACTACCCACGAATTTTGGTACAACTCTTCGACGTTACAACATTTCCATTGATGAGACCTTCCCAAGAATCTCCACATAGGTTGGCTCTTTGTATCTCTCTCTCTATCTATCTATCTATCTCTTATTTCTAGTAGTTGTGTTGCAGATTGTATTTGCAAGTTGGTATCGCGAGTATTAGATTGCGAACTTATACACTTGAGATGGAATGAGCTTTTCTTAATTTGGAAGACAACTTGGAATATGGTTACTTGATTTTATTATATGCAGTATTGACACCCACATAATGATGGTCACACAAACTTCATGATGATTCAGTATCTAGCACAATAGAGTTTCTAGTATGGTTTCTTTAAGAAGTATTGTCTAAACCAATTGCTTATAGGTTGCACCAACTTGATTGACCTATGGTTATTGCCTAAGGATTTGTCTTTTGAGTAGAAATCAAATTCATGTTGCTTGTGGGTTCTGTATGGAGTTAGGGGTGATATAGAATCATACATTAATGGGAAATAAATGCAAGAAAACCTAGTTTTGAATTTCATTGATCTCTCCCTAGGTTTAACGGCAGGTAGCTAATGTTTATGTAATTTTTCTATACGTTGAAAGATTTTGAGTTTACTTGAGCTCTCCTATTTTATTGAGCCTATCTGACTTATTCATGCGTGCTCTTTTTTGTTATGTTAAGCGGACTACTAGCCTTGAGTTATAGGATTATTAGACTAGCCAAAGGAAGCATTGGAGCTTTTGGAGATAACAAGGTTAAAGGCTTTTTTTTATTGATGTGTAGTATCTTGGTGTGAGATGTCCAAGTCTCTAATGGGCATCCAACATAATTTGCTGCTATTTTTAAATCAAAATCGTAGTTAGTTGCTCAACTTCAAGTATCTATTTTATATATATATCAATTTAAATTAGGTGAAGCGGTGAGCTATTTGTTAAATTTCATGTCTCAAGAATGGGTGCTAATGGTGGTTTATAGACGTTGCAAATTTGTGATGCAATTTTTAGCCAAGGACTATTGCAAATATGGTGTGCTTGGTAGTGCTTTTGATTTTAACTCCGGTGTGGAAGCAATATATGTAGCAAGTTTAAATTTTCTGATCAAATTGAAAGCCGTTGCAAATTTGTGATGAGATTGCTAGCCAAGAGATATTGTAGAAATATGTAGTGCTTAGTAGTGTTTTTTCTTGATATGTATGTCAAATGTGGTGCACTTTAAAAATTTCATGGTGGGTAGTAGATGGTGCGTGCACATGTGTCTTTCAGCAAGAATGAGCATGTGGTGCTTCCAAGCAAGGGTAAGGAAGAGCCATCAAATTGGCTTCAACCCCTAGATTGATGTTACCACATGTACCACCGATCGATGATGATGTGTGCAAATTAGGTGTTGCAGTGGGCATTATTGTGGCCTGGCCACATATAAAAGATTTGGTAAGGGTTTTATGTATCTAGGTAAAAGAACAAGGTTTTAAACTGACTGGAGAAAAAGGTTCCGTGTTTGTTGCTCCATGAGCCACTGGTGTAGTGCCAGGAGGCCCTCAAAAACTAGACATCTCAAGACCTCCTACAAAGGCGAGTGGAGCGGAGGTAAACCACAACAAAAGTAATATTTTTTTGCTAACAAACTAAGATAATAATGGTTTGCAATTGTCCAATAAGAAGACGACTTCTAAAAAAAGAAGTGCAAATTAGAAAAGTGAAGAAGTTGAAAAAAAGCAAGTAACATGACTTACAAAACTAGGCGAGTAACACTACTTACGAAACATGATGACCCTAGCTAGGAGCCCCCAAAGAAAAAGGGCAAAACCGTTGCGAAGAAGGGTGCAACTAGAACAAAGCAGGAAATCTACCCTGCAAAAGAAGAAGTGGAGAAGCCGGTCAAGGCCATTGGCGAGGGAAAATTGCAATCCAAGTTACCAACACCATTGAAGAAGCAAGTACGTGATCCAAACTACTCGAGTGAAGAAAAGGGATGAAGATTGCGAACTCTTCAGTATTGCAAAGAAGCCCATGATGAAATGGGATTTTCTTGACAACACTCAACATTGCCTATAGATTGTTAATTTTGCATATATATTATGCTCACCTAACACTAATAGGTTGAGACAAGAGTCTCGCTTTAAGCTTAATAAAGGATTTTCTCTCATTCTTAGTCCATGCACTTGATGTTCTTCTTGGTCAAATTGTGTAATGGTCCTGCTATGGCTAAGAATTTTGTAATGAATCTTCTATAGTATGAGCACATTCCAATAAAACTTCATAGCTCATGTAGATTCCTTGGTTTAGGCCATTCATTTATCACCCCAAGATTTTGTGATCCATACAGATACCATCCTTTGAGATAATATGACCTAAATATCTCTTGCAATGCTTGAAACAATGCTTTGAATGCTCTTTGTGTTCTTCTAAGGATTTAGAGTAGACTACGATATCATCAAAGAATACTCTAGTGAGCCATATATACAGGAGAAATTATTTCCATCATTCAGTTGAAAGTGGCTAGAGCATTTGTCAACCCAAAAGGCATGACAAGATATTCGTACAAGCCAAAGGTAGTCCTAAAGGCTGTCTTGTGAATATCTTTTTGATACAATTTGTATTTGATGATAGCCACTTTTAAGGTCTATTCTACTAAAGTAGGTGGATTCTTGTAGCTTATCAAACAAAATCCTCAAAACTTGGGACTATAAATTTCTTCTTTACTATCATCTTGTTTAATGCATGATAGTCTACACACATTCTATATCTACTATCCTTTTTGTGCACTAATAAAACGGGAGAGCATAATGGCGAAGATCTAGGTCTTACCATTCCTTTTTGCACAAGTTCATTGACTTGTGACATAATCTCCTCGTGTTGAGCTAATGAGACTCAATAAGGAAGCATCTCTAGGAGGAGAGCTTCTTGTGACATAATCTCCTCGTGTTGAGCTAGTGAGACTCAATAAGGAAGCATCGCTAGGAGGAGAGCTTCTTGGTATGAGCTCAATCCTATGATCATCGTCCCCCCTTCTAGGAGGTAACTCTCCTAGGATGTCAACGATAAAAAGATCAGCATGTTCATTTAGAAATGAATAGAAATCACTTTCTACTTTTAATGAATCATTAGAAGAGACAACATTATTTTTAGGACATCTTTGAAAAATATCATGTAAGCAAAATAAAAATCTTTGTTGATTTGTCAAAGGAGTCATGACATACAATGGGAATGGTGTGCCCCTTCTCATTGAATCGCAGAGTGAAGTCTTTACTCTTGTGCTAAAATGCTACCAACTTCTCTGAAAAATTTAATGGAAGCAGCCATAAGATCGAACCAGGGTGCTCCAAGCAACATATCCTCATTCTTGAGTGGAGATATGAGAAAATCCTCTTTGTCCATGTATCATTGAACATGAAGCCTTAACTTTCCAATCAAATGTGTGATTGGAGCCTCTTGGCCTTCAAAGGATCCTTCGGGAGCATATGTTTGTCTCATCTCATGATCGTATATCCCTAGCTTTAATGCTAACCCCACAAATATATAATTGTGTGTGAAACCAGAATCAAAGAGGATGAATGCATCATGTTCTCTCACTTTTTTCCATACATAGCATAGGGGCTTCTAGGCGGAAGACTGCCCTCTTCTTGAGCAGATACCATTGCAGTTTTAGGGGATTCCTTCTTTGCATGCTTTTGAGGGCATGCGCAGTAAGAATGACTTTGTTCACCACATTTAAAAAATCTATTATCCTTACAATAATGCTCTAGATCTTCAAGAGGTAATCGATTCTTACCTTGGTAGTCAGATTTGTCTTTATGCTTCCCAATTTTGGTAGGAACCTTTTGACTTGAATTTCATCCTTTCTTTCCTAGCTTGTCTCTCCCATTCTTTGGCTTTGAACCCTTGTCTGGATCTTGGAATTTGATGTTGGAGGGTACCATTGCGTGGTGGATAACCTTCAAAATGGTCCAAGATCTTTGTGTATTAATATAGTTTCTCCAATATTCAAGGAGCCTAGCACAAAATTGTTGCTTTTGCTCTGAGAAGTTGATGGGCTTGTATATTGTAGCTTTGAAATGTAGATCCCAAAACTTCTCCACACAAGTTCGCATGTTCTCTCCATCATCAAGATTTAGTCTTTGCCATGCCATAAACATTTGGCCAAAAGCCCCATTGGATAGAGCAACTTGACATCTCTTTCTAGTCTTTGGAGCTTCTCCCTTGGAGTGTAGGCTTGCCCACCATTGACAGGCTGAATTTTGAAGATGCATAGCGACATGTCGGAGTTTGGATGACTCCAAAAAAAAATTCATCGCTAAAGGCCGCATCAAATTTTTGGATAAAGCTTAAAACTTTGTCCACATTGCCAAAAGTTCCATTGAAGGAGAGGAAGGTTACGCTTTTACCTCCTTCCTTGAACTTTCTTCAGCAAGATGCTCTCTTCTAGGTAGCATGAGAGTGTTGATGGCCTCTCCTTTTGTATGCTTTAAGAGAATTGTTGTCTAAGTAGGAGAAACTCTCGGATCCAGATGAGCTTGACAATGACGGTGAGCTAGATGGTTTCTTCTTCTCCATTTCTTTTCAAGCTTCTTCTCACTCTCCCCAAAACAACGAGAATAATGAGAGCTTGAAGATCTTCTCCTCCCAAAGGGAGGTGATGGTGAGATAATTCTTCAACCTCTCTAAGGATGTACATCTGCATCAAATGACACGGGAATATCTTCTTCATTCACAAGAGATTTCTCTCTTGTATCTTTGCATTTATTCTTTCCCTTTGCTTCACATTGAGGGCTTCTTCCTCTTCTTGTAGCAGATGAGTGCTTCTTCTGGTGCTTGATAGAATTCTTTCTTTTTGAAGTCTCTTTACGAGACTTCATGGAAGAATCCTTTGGGAGCACCGACAATAAGATTCCTTGTTTGCAACTATGTTTCGACTACAGCCTACAAAGCAGGATTTTCCATAGCTTCTTGTAGCCCGCAAGCAAGAAATTCAACTACCCAAATTTTATTAGTAGTTGCAGCATCATTGTGAAAATCCAAACTAGTGAAGTCAATCACTCTCTCTTCTTCTTGTTGTGTTGAGACATAGTAATGGTGCTTTGTGAATCAGAAGTTCCTTATGAGATATAACTATTTTGTGTGAACAATCACAACTATTCCCCTTTATGAATCAAGAGAAAGATCTCCATATCTTACACACCCTTGGTTTAAATTCTATTAATTAATCAAGGTAGAGAGCAGGGTCATAACATTGCCCATCTTGAAGCTAACAAAATCCTTTCAAGCTTTTTGTATGCTCAAGAGTGGTAAAACCAAAGGTAACCTCCTCACTTACAATGGTTAATTAAAAGGTTCAATCCTTCATGCTTAATCCTAGAACCGCCATTTCTTCAAAAAGAAAGAGATAACCTAGATGTGCTCTAATCCAATGTCAGAGAATTGGAATTAAAGTACAACAAAATTACACATTAACTAGAGTAATCAATCAATTGTGTAGCATTGAGCATATTCAAACATGAAAATTGAAAAGCAAGCATTAACTTATATTCAATCACACATCACATACATGTACCAAACTTGAGAGAGAGAGAGAGAGAGAGAGAGAGAGAGAGAGAGAGAATTCGACAACAATTGTGAGCTATACTTTTTGGAACCCCCCTCCCCCCCCCAAAAGGACTTTGTATTAATCATTTATTCTTCTTTAGAGGAGCTTTTGATTAATACAACTGGCTAATCGCACTCTATTTGCACAAATTGAAGAGATAAAAGCTCTAAAATTCAACAGGGGTTGCGATTAGACTTTCTACTTAAAACATTTCGTTGAATTTAATCCCAAGGCCCTAAACACCTCGTGGGTGATAGGATCTACGTAGATCAAGCAAGAATCAGGTTTGAAAGAAGATATATAAGCATTAAAAAGTAGTAACTTGTATAGTTAATTATGTTAAAGCTTGAGTACCCACAACATTGGAGACTTGTGTGTGTGTTTGTGTGTGTGTGTGTGTGTGTGTGTGTGTGTGTGTGTGTGTGTGTGTGTGTGTGTGTGTGTGTGTGTGAGAGAGAGAGAGAGAGAGAGAGAGAGAAAGAGTGTGTAATGATGAGCCTTGAGAAGAGCATGGAGAGCTTCCTTTTGACAAAGGAACAACCTTGTAAAAAATTGAAGAAATCTCCCTATTGAAGTTCTCAAATGAAAAAACTTTAAACTACAAAGTTGTTGAAGTTCTCAAATGAAAAAACTTTAAACTACAAAGTTGTTTAAGTCATCGTTTCAATAAGCCACATGTGCTCTTTTTACAAAAAAAAAAACCTTCTTTTTTGAGTTACTCCAAAAATACTCACCCTAGGTCTTGTAAAAACAATTTTCTATTTATAGAGCTACTCCTCTCACCTTCTCTTTTGTATGGAAGGTTTGTGGACCACATCCCTTATCTCCACATAGATTTATATTGGCATGTGTGGATAATAACACCTTGGTCCCCATTCCACATTTTGGTTATTCTTCTCACTTTCGGAGGCTTTCGCGATTCGTTTTGGACCCTTTTGGACTCACTAATATCCCGTCTTCGCCCCATAAAATCCCGGTAGAATCCTTATCGAATCTCATTCGCACTTTTGAAGAATGCATTCAAATTTCGGAACTCTCTAGTTCACGGATACATTCATCTGTCCATTGTACATAATTGGCCCTTCTACTTTCTTTATTTCCTCTTAGTAGAATGGCCAATTAGACAGAGAAAATTCATTTAAGTAGACCAAAAATAAAATTTGGTGGTAGATGGGAAAAAAAAAGCTCGCTCCGTAATCGCTCCCCTTATATACTGAGTAATTTTGTTGCGCATGGTCTAACTTTTTACTTTCAAATGCTATTGGTCGCCTCTTGAGTTTGAACTACACCTACAACAAAAGTACTAGCATCTGTCTCAACCACAAAAAGTTTATTGGGATCCATTATGTACAAAATTGGAGTTATAGCTATTGCTACCTTTAGTTTTCGCATACTTTTCTTTTGGGTTTCCCCCATTCAAAGTTCTTTCCCTCCACTTTGGTTGGTTAGTCATGTGGGAACTGCAACCTTAATGAGCTTACAATAAAATCTAGACATTCTTAAGAAGATTTGAAACTCTTTTAAATTCTTAGGTTTAAACCTTTGCAAAATCTTTTAGGATCCATCTTGATTCCATCTTTAGAAATGATATGACCAAGATATTTTACTTCTTCTACAAAGAATTCACATTGGATTTCTTTGCATAAAGAGAATTTTGTATGAGTAATTGGAACACTTTTCTAAGATGTTCTAAATGCTCCTCTCGAGTACAACAATAGATGAAGATGTCATCAATACAAATTTTCATAGATAGGGCTGTAAAACACTATTCATTAGCTTCATAAAAGTAGCTGATGCATTGGTAAGCCCAAAAGGCATTACTAAAAACTCCTAATGCTTATATCTAATCCTAAAGGTTATTTTTGCAACATCTTTAGCCTTTAATCTAACTTGATGATAACCAGATCATAAATCGATCTTTTTATAAAACTTGGCTCCCTCTAATTAATCAAAAAGATCTTCCATTCTAGGCATAGAGAACCTATTCTTGATTGTGAGATCGTTTAATGCTCTATAATTGACACAAAGTCGCATAGAACCATCTTTTTTCTTCACCAATAAAATCAGCGAGGCCCGTGAAGAATTGTTGGGTTTAATATGTGAGTGCGCAAATGCGGTGCGTGTGCGGAGAGTGAGAAGGGGAGAGAGAGAGAGAGAGAGAGAGAGAGAGAGAGAGAGAGAGAGAGAGAGAGAGTACACAGGATGTGGGTGGAGCTCCTAAATCTCACACGTATGAGCACAATGTGAGAATTAGTAAGAGCTCCTTATTTTTTGTATGTATAAAGAATAAGGAGATAAATGTGGGCGGCCGGACACTTCTCGACGGACATGGGCAAAGCACGGTGAGGCACACCGTCTTTACTCAACATTCTCCCACTAAAGGCTGTGTGCCGATATGTGGCAAGAAGACTATCCTACAACTAGTATATACAAAAGGTGAGAGAAGACGACTCTCAACCTATGCCCATTGGCTCACTTTGTAACCACTCTAGTGTAGATGTAACATGCATACCACTAGGGCTAGAGCTACGATGACACTCCTGATGCAGGTATCGAGTGACGACCTGCATGGCTCCACAATGTACCATGACAGTGTCAGTGATCGCACGACTGACAACTCCCACTGCAAATGGACCAACCGCATAAGTAAGATTAGGTCTCGAGACCAAAAGGTCAGACATGAGAGACCCAAAAGACGACAAAACATGCACTATGTGTGCCAACCTATTCCTATCAACAACCTCAATGCCATATGCATCCTCATCATGAATCACCTGACTATGCATCACCATGTTAGCATCGTCTGGCAAAGGCATATCTATTGAGAATGACTACAAAACCAAAAAATCAGCACCACTGCAATCACACACATTTGTCTGAAGGACATTGTCGCCCTCAAACGTATCAGACGCATCATAGAACAATGCATCGGTCTCTGGCTCAACTGATGTCACCTCAACTGATGACTGACAAAGCTGTGCATCCCCAGAGATACCACTGTCTGCGTGAACATTACTACAAGACAAATGCACAACCTGCTCTTCATGCAGCACATCCGCAAAAGAGACACGCCTTGTCTCTCACTCCAAACATGGCTACAAATACACAGAGACTACACTGCCTCGTGTGTCAAAAATATGCAAAGGGTATACCAAACCACTCCTAGCACCTCTAGCTATCACTAGTGATCCCCTATGCATCTCGAATGACTGCTCTCTAAGCAATACACAGTGTCCACTACTTTGCAACTGACGCACTGAAATGAGACTCTGGCTGAATTCTGGTACATAACGTACATCTCGTAGCGTAAGCAATGCACCGCATACATCTCCAGCACCCTCTGTGTCATATGTTGAACCATCAGCAAATTGCACACAACCAAGTCTCCCACTAGAGAAAGAGAAAAATAAATCGCGACATGGCGTCACATGAAAAACTACATGCTCGTCTAGTAGAAAACGCGTAGACAATGTGCTATCCCAAGACACAAAGTAGTATGAAGGCAAGCTAGACAAAGTGACATACCCGTCACATGCATACTCTCTAGCATATGTCCTCATAGTAGCACCATGCATCTGCCTCTTTCGCTGCCTCATACGCCTGAAGCAACAACGCCTAATATGCCCATCGTGGCCGCAATGCCAACATGTCAATCGCGATCGTGAGTGAGGACAGCCTCTAACCTGAAGCATATCCATATCCATGCCAAACAATGCTTGAGATCACAAGACTCTCCCACCCGAGAGCAAACCACTGTCTCAAGCAAAGAAGGTGAGCAAACGGTCAAGCTCACTAGCCTCTGCAATAGCCTCTCCTCACTCCTGCGAGAGGGGTACAAAAACACCAAATTGTGTCCAAACTAACAAAACCTGTCAAAGTGAGAGTAAATACTCAATCACTATCAAAGTGAAAATATATTGACCATTGTACAAGATGGCATAGCACTACAAAATTTTATGGCAAGAAGACTGGGAAAAACGGACAGAATATCCTTTGCAAAATGAGTCAAAAATCAACTTGCAAATGAGTCAAAAATCAACACAAACCGCAAGCCAAAACATTGCAGATAAGTGTCAGAGTGGGAGTCAACTCGACCACTAAACCATCAGAGAGAAAACTACATATACACATAAACCATGGCAAGAAATCTTGGGAAAAATCCGGCAGAGTTTCCCCTGGAAACGAGCAAAAACTCAAAAAATCTCACCAAATACACATGACAATAGACACTATCTCAGTAGCAAAATCCACAAATGGTCTACATGCAATGCCAAAAGCCTGGCAAACTGGCTCACTCCTAACCGAGTAGCTCTATGGATGTGTACCTGTCCAAAAAACACTGCAAACTTGCTACGTGCGAGCTATGGCTAGCTCAAACTGTATCCGCATAATGCATACATAGCCTGAAACTACACAAAATCGTGCTTAAAAAACTCTTTGAAATGCCCCACATAGTCAAAAAATGCGCATGAAACCGCATCCGGATGTGTGACGATCCGAAAGTCACATCCCAAGTATCACTTTTATACGCAAAAACAAGGTGAATTCTCTCTCAAATAGCACCACAATGTGCCATACATAGCCAAAGATGCAAACTACATCACTCTCTCCAATGTAGGAATCAAACTGCAAAACCTCGATATGCAGAGATTGTTGACATGCTGTTGCAAAAGATTTAGCACTCAAATTTCAAAATTATGATACAACCAACACTTCCAGAACGTGCCAAAACCTCAGGGTAGACTCCTAGATCACATGTATCCGAGTCTGGGTGTGAGAGATATGCCAAAAAACGAAGCAAAAACTTTCTATTGTTGCACCTACTATAATTTAGAGGATAATTTCAAAAAATGTACATCACCATCGTATCCACAATGTGCCAAAACCCCAATCTAAACTCCTGGATCATATCCATCCGACTCCGTGTGACGGAGATATACAAAAAACGTTGTTTCGGGAGTTAAAAACAGCAAAAACGAGCTGAAACACTTCTTGTTTCTGCTCTTTCTCTGCAAAACTCAGCAATGGCTTTCTACACAAGCAGACTGTACATGTCTAAGCTGAGATCTGACACCATCGAGCTGTATTCACCGCCGCCGAGCTCAAGCTGCCATAGCCGAGCTCTGTCACTTCCGTCTTGTCAGGAAGCCGTCGCATGCATCACCAAAGCTCTAAAACCAATTGTGAGTGCGCGAATGCGATGCATGAGAGAGAGAGAGAGAGAGAGAGAGAGAGAGAGAGAGAGAGAGAGAGAGAGAGAGAGAGAGAGAGAGAGAGAGAGAGAGTACATAGGATGTGGGTGGAGCTCCCAAATCTCACTGTATGAGCACAATGTGAGAATTAGTGAGAACTCCTTATTCTTTGTATGTATAAAGAATAAGGAGATAAATGTGGGTAGTCGGACACTTTTCGACGGACACGGGTACCTAACATAATAAAGCCTTTATCTACATAGTCTTGCAATTGTTAAGTCTCAGTGTTTTGCTTGCCTTAATCTATAAGATGATTTATAGACATGATATGAATCTTGAATTAAATCAATAGCATAATCTACTTCACCTCTTTTAGGAGGTAAACCCTTTGGAAAATCAATAGGAAAAACATCTTTAAATTCTTCTAACAAGACTTTCAAATCACTTTCATAAGTGACTACAAGAAGACAAACACGAGTAAGCAACTTGATCTTTCATTTCCACATTAGATCCTTATTCATATAGATCGACACTATAACATATATACATTACAAGACTTTTTATTTACAAGCTTTTGCAACTCGAGAGAACATATCAAAGGACTATTTTTAAACTTTTTTACCTTATTTTCTGAATTCTAGTGAGTTTTGCTAGAACTTATGTTTCAAAGAAGGTCCTAGTCCCCATAACCATTCCCTTACCAAAATCAAATTTGCACGATCCATATTCATAATTTGGAAGTCAAGCATTTCTTTATACCCTTGTATCTCAACTTCCAAATTGGATACCAATGTATCACATATCTTCTTGTCTTCACCAAGCATCATGAAGATGAAATATTAGTGAGTACTCTGTCGTTAAGAAAGTTTGAAACTCATGCATTTTCACCAATTTATGTGGACAAAAGCTTGATTTCCACATGTTGGTTGACAAATAACAGTGATGCTCTTTGTCCTCATGCAACACTTTTGTGAATTTATATTTTTCATTACCATTTATCAAAAGTGTTCGGACCACATGGATTTTATGATTCTTGCTAGGACCTTTCCGCCTTTCATTATACTTTTTTCTTTTGTTCTTTGGACAATTCCATTGGGAAAGGTCGGGTGACAAACTAGTGAAGAACAAGTTTTCTTTTTTAGCTTTTGCAAAGTCCTCTTGGTTCAACTTAGGTCCTATTACAACCCTCTTCTTAAACGATGATTTACATTCTTTATCAAATGATAATTTCCTTTTTCCTTCTAGAAAGGGCCATAATCCCCTTGTATATATGGATTTGGGCTCAATCCGAGTGAATGTCTATCTAACCCCCCTCTTGTTTTGTGAAAGTCTTCTATCCCCTAAAGCTTGAGGATTATTTCTATACACTCTGCAATGTAAGTAAGCAAAGGCCTACCCCGTTGCATAGCTTTATCCCAATCCTCCCACTTCCTTTTGGGTTCATTTTCAGGGAAAATTCTTTCACAAAAAACGTTCTCAAATTGATTTCAATCCCTTGGAGTTTTCCCTAATTGCTTGAGACTCATCCACCATTTGTAGCCTTTTGGTCCCAATGATAGACTAGACTTAAGTGGCCGATACTCAGGTGGACCTATCAATTTTGTCATCATGTTGCTGCTTGCTATGTTCGTGTGACTCGAGTGGCGGGGGTATAGAAAGGGATTTGTAACTCTACCAAAATAGATAGAGCTACAGGTTGCTCGTAAAGTTTATCAAACGGGGGTTAATACCAGCTCACGTGAACTGCCTCTGAGATATAGCTGAGGTAGGCTCCCTGAGTTCGAAGGTCCAACTGTCAGCAAGGAGGATTTTGAATAGGTCCCCCCAACCCCGGGAAAACCGGGTGCTACATGAATATGAATAGCGCTCTTTCTGCTCGGACTGAGAGTGAGCTTCGTTCTCGATTAGAGACGTAGAAGAAGAAGTCATGTGCATAGCGTTCATCTTGTGGCAGTGTCACCCTCAGTACCGTTTCTTTCTTGCTCTCAACCGGGACGAAGTGATTTCAAGGTGTGTTACCATCACCCTTTGCACTGTGAACCACACCTTGCAAACATGTGCACAGCCTGTTGTAGCTCACTCATGTGCTTCTCAGGCTTGGTCTTGCATCTGGTAGCACGTAAGGACACTTTGCCCCCCAAAACTCTCTCATGTTGTATGTACGAGGTTTGGGGATACTGCCTGTATGCACGTGTGGTGCAAAGTCTGTGCATGTGTGCTCTTTCAAACACCCTCATATGGGTTTCATGCTTCCTTTTAAAGGAAAAACAGGGCAATGTTCACAGACGCATGCACGTGGATGCATGCAGATAGAGTCTCTGTGCTTGACTATATTTGACTTCTTATCGCTAAACATGTAGGCCCACCCTTCCTGTTCATTGGTGGCCTGAAAACGATGGCATACTGGCTGGCAAAGATCTGTCGAAAGGAGGGACTTGGTTCGGGTGCAACAAGAATGGACGCATCGCATTGGTTACCTCCTTCCGAGAGAATGTCGTCGATAAGGCTGGTTTGATTAGCAGGGGAGAGTTGGTCACCTCCTTTTTGAAGGTGAGATTACAGCTCAAAATGGTTCTTCAGTAAACCCTAAACAAGTTCTACCCCTTCCATTCTTACCTTTTTTTTTTGGTTAGAGCACAGAAGCTCCACTGGAGTATGCACAAGCGGTATTTGATGCAGGACATGAATACAGCGGATTCAATCTATTAGTAGCAGATTTGTGTGCTGGAAGTATGTTGTATGTATCAAATAGGCCCAAAGATAAACCCATGCAACCACAAGTTGTCATGCCTGGATTCCATGTTTTAAGCAATGCATCCTTAAATTCACCATGGCCAAAGGTGCGCTTCTTGTTTCAAATGTATATTATAGCTTGCTGATGTTTTCCTCAAATCAAGGTGTCGGCTCATTCCTTCTTTTTTGTCGGTTTTCAAGGCGATTAGAGGTCGTGCCAAATTCGATTCATTAATGAAAGATAACTTGCCTTATGAGGTACTAAAAGAACGGGTTCTCAAGGAACTACTTAGTGATGCGGTCAAGGCAGATATTGCATTTCTACCTGAAACAGGCTATGGAGTTGATTGGGAGCTTGTGTTGAGCTCTATATTTGTGCACTATGTTGGAAAAGAGGTATCCATTGTCTTTTAAAAGAATGTATGCTTTTGGGAATGCTTCTCATATTTTTTTCAATTGATATCTTTTTTATAATTACATCATACATTATTACGAAATTCGTCTTGCTTTTTCCTTGCCCTAAAACCAAACATTTCAAAACCGCGAAACATGAAACAGACGAAACTACGAAACGTTTCATGTCACACTAGTGCAAAACATGGGCGTCCGTATGGTGCCAAGTCAGCAATCTCGTAAAACGTGAGTTGTCTGTACAACACTGCCACTTCATCAACCTTACGCAAATTTGGAGTCTTGCTTTTGTTTTATGGGGTTATGGCCTCTTGGTTGTGCTCTGTAAGTTGGATATGGTTAAGCTTTTATCCCTAACCCCTGTTTGAGCCTCTTAGTTAGAATCTGTACATTAGGCCATGCCACGCCACAAATTTGTGACAGTCACGCATTTGGTCGTCATGCACCAAACAGTACTCAAACCATGCACCGACACAAAGAACAATGTGAGGGTTAGCAGGTCAACAAATCCTTCGGGTCAGCTCGAAGAGCTTGATTTGCTCAGAATTTTGATTCTGGCTCATTTCGGCCTCCATTTCCACTACAAGCAATACTGTGAAGGCAATTTCGTGCTTTTGTGTAGAATTTCTGTCAATGCAATTTTCTGCAGAACAGGTCCCTTACAATCTTCTTTAGGTTGTGCTAGGATAAAGGAGCTAGTTTAGAGACCCCCAAATTAGGCAAGGAATTGCGAGCAATTTCTTGGATTGTTTGGAGCTTGGAGGGGCTAAATTGAAAGCTTTGCGCAAGTCCTATTTGCAACAAAATACCATCGCCATCACCTGTTGAACGACAAAGATCGAGCAAGTTTTCGTATTTGCATGTAAAAAAAATGCGTGCCAATGTGAAAACTACCAAGGGGGAGTTTAGGATTAAATGCGCCAGCAAGGCTTGAACACACAATCAAACGACCAGGATGTTATTCCAGCTGAGGTAACCACAAAGTTATGCGGGCCACGTTGTACGACCAGGATGTTATTCCAGCTGAGGTAACCACAGAGTTACGCGGGCCACGTTGTCTCTAAATGGGAGCACTTTAGTTATACTTTTTGGGGAGAGGACGGGTCCTAGGGAGGGGCCCATCTCGTTACTAGCTTCTCTGCCCTATACAACACATGTTGGTCCTACTTCGTTTTACCTCTTTTCAGACAGTTTTCACATCAGGTGCAGTCACTCGCCATGAATGACAATAACACAGATGTTTTCATGATGTTTTCTGTTGATGATAAATTGGATGGGAATAACTACCCAATGTGGGCGTACATGATGCAACATAATCTTGTGTCAAAGGGCGTTTGGAATGTTGTGCAGGGTATTGATGAACGTCCGTCTTTTGTGGATACAAGCTCTGTTGAGAATGTTGCAGGTTTTGGTGGCAGGACTATTACTGGTAGAGTTGTTTTGCCTATAGTTGAGTAGCCTCGTTGGGATGTTAGAGATGCACAGGCTCATGCATTAATTGCATTATCTGTAAAGCGCACTATTACATGATTCGCTCAGCTAAATCAATAAAACAGACTTGGGATATTTTGGTTGGTCTTTATGCAAGTTGCAATGAGGCTAAAATTGCATTGCTACGTGAAGAGTTGGAGTCAAAGATTATGCATGAGGAAGATGACATGGACACTTTCCTTGTGGGTATCAAGGATATTAATAAGCAACTTATTTTTGCAGGCGAAGTCATTTCTGACAGTTCACTTGTGTAGACTGTTCTTGATGCATTGCCAGATTCTTACGAGACGTTTGCTAGTACTTGAAGACTTATGACCTAAGAAAATCCAGATTTTGTTAAGTTTGATGTATTATGCACATTGTTGTTTCAAGAGTCACTTTCAAGAAAGAACAGGGCTAAACAACGCGCAATTGAACAAGCTTTTATTGTTGCTCAAAGAAAAGGTGGTAACAACAATGTAGCCACTTCTCATAGTTCTTTAGCGAGTGGAAAATCACCTGTTTCCAATGCTTCTGTTGGCAGCACCTCGTCTGGGCATTTTGGTGAAAAAGGCAAAAAGAAGATGCGTTGCCATTATTGCAAGGTTAATGATCACTTGATAAAGTAGTGTCCTAAGTTGAAGGCAAAAGAGGCCAAGAAGAAAGAGGCTGGTTTCACTACAAGCGCAACTATTGTAGAATCTTCTATGAAAGGAGATTGTGATGCTGATGTAGATGTAGAGTGGGCATTTAATGCAAAATGTAGTTATGATCCTTCTGTCCATGACGCATGTATGTTAGTTGCTGCAGATTCGCATGTGTGATACTTTGATAGTGGTGCTACAAAGCACATTATCTCTCATTGTGACTTATTTATCTCTCTCGAGGTTGTCCCTCACGGAACTACGGTCACTTGTGCCAACAATGTCTCTTATCCAATCAAAGGAGTGGGAAAGATTGTGTTGATTGTTGCGAATGACGGTTCTTTTATACTTGTTGATGCACTTTGTGTATGTGGGATAAAAAAGAACCTTTTTTTTGTATCTGCACTTGCTAGACTTTGTCTTGCTCTGAAATTTTTGGATGACAGATGTACAACTCATGATCTCAATTTTGGTGATCAAATTGTTGCATCTGGCTTTTTGTGCCGTGGTTGTATAAGCTCACTTTGTATGACAAGCGTGGGCAAAATTTTGCAAATGTAGTTGTGGATTCAAAGGTTGTTTCAGATACAAAACTTTGGCATGTGTGTTTGGACATCTGAATTTGCCAATTTGCGGCGTTTGCAGAAATCTGATATGGTTGTTTCTTTGCCGCCTCTTGAAGCATCACCTTCAAAGCATGTTTGTGAAGGTTGTATTTTGAGTAAGATGCAGCGTTCAAAGTTTCCAAAGGATGGCTCAGTAAGGGCTACATGTAAACTGCAACTTGTGCATAGCGATGTTACTGAGCCTAAGCAAACTCCGTCCTCATGCAATTTTCTATACTTTGTGACTTTCATTGATGTTTACTCCAGGCATGCATCGGTGTATCCGCTTAAAGCTAAGTCCGAAGTGTTCAAACAATTTCTAGCTATGGTTGAAACTATTTCTAAATATACTATGGGTACCCTCCGTTCAGATCGAGGGGGGGAGTATGTCTCATGAGTTTAATGCATTTCTAGCTAATCGTGGGATAAAACACCAATGTACAATGTTGTATACACCTCAGCAAAACGGTGTTGTTGAAAGAAGAACCAGATCTCTTACGGAGATAGCACGATGTATGGTAAGAGTCAAGCTTTGCTACATTTATTTTGGCTTGAGGTCATCATCATGTGTGCTACTTATGGCTTGAGGTCATCATGTATTATATGCACCTATGTTCAGATTGAGGGGAGGAGTATATGTCTCACGTGTTTAATGCATTTTTGACTAATCGTGGATAAAACACTAATGAAGAACACTGTATAATCCTCAGCAAAACGGTGTTGTTGAAAGAAAAAACAGATCTCTTACAGAGATAGCACGATGTATGGTCAAGCGTCGAGCTTTGCCATATTCATGTCGGGGCTGATCTGCTGTGCACAAATCGCCAAGGCTGATCTGATGCAAAAAGGCTAGGTCTTTTGTGGAGAGAAAACGCTAGGGCTACTGCGGGTGTTGGTCTTGCTGAGAAGTTGCCTGTTGAGCAAGGTGCTCCTGCTGCCTCTTTTGCCAGAAAGTGCCAACTCTAGTTTGCTTATATATTAACTTAGCAAAATTACCCTACCTACTTTCCAACAAAAGTCACTTAAAAATAATAAGTGAAAAATGTCAAAAATAGGAAAAATAGGTCTATGCACTGTAAAAATGCTACTGATGGGATCTGACTAGAATTTGATGATCATGTTGTGTGCAACCAGAGGACATGCATCTACACTAAGTGCCTGGGCATGCATGGTCTGCGAACAGACTCACAAAAGTGCCAGAACACTTGCTAATCTAGACTGACTGGACTGACGGAACCCTTGTTATGAAGTAGCTTGTCCACGGACACATAGGGTTGGATGTGTCACGTGACATCCCCTCCTTTTTAAAGTGAGGTACTGGTACCGAACTGTATGGCGTCGAGGGAGATCGCCAATAGCATCCGGAATCCTGGAAGGGACTCTTCGCCGGCCCACTCTGATATGTGGGTCGTGCGGTACTTGAACTTCATAAAGGTTTGCGACGCTTTCTTCTTTGGGCCGCGCCGAAAGCGACAAAGTCGTCTGTGGCTCCTTCCATGCTTCAACTTCGTCTAGAGTCGTGCTTCTTCCTTCTTCAAGAATCACCATGGTTGAAAATTCTTGAAACCACTTCCAACACAAAAACATGAACATACCTATTCCATGTAAAAGTGACTGGAAAAAATCTTGTCTTCCTCAAAGACTGTGCATGCAATGTAGATGAACAAAGTGACGGAGTGCCAAACCGTTCACCACACACACGCAAACAATGAGATTGAATCTCTCTCTTCTGATCTAAAGCAATCAACTGTGGCAATTCACAACGGAAATGCCCATGCTTGGTGCTCATACTTTCTTGTGCTCTTTCTACAACTGTGTCGTGCTAAGGAAGAGACATGAAATGTGACTTCCTTGAATGCATACTTTTCAGCTTTTCATGAACAATTCGCATACATTCGTGCTCATTCATGAGTGAAACGTGCTCAATGGACAATATGTCATTCCTAGGAAAAGGGATCACATAAAGACGCTGACGAAAATACAGGAAACGATCACGAATGAAACACTCGTACAATGCGTGCTGACAAATCACTTGAACACATAGTACTTCCTGTAAGGGTTCTTTGGACCTAGGCTCGAGAGCCAAGATTGGTTCTCCATGTTTGATTGAATCTTCATGTGGGGGTTCTGTGGACCTCGACTCGAGAGCCAAGATCGATTCTTCGTGATTGATCGAATCTGCAATGAGGTTAGCTTCACTAGAGAAAGTATCAACTAACACATCATCTTTGTGAACAATCACATCATCTTCATGCAATGCTTGTGAGAAATCAAATCTTGATCATGCAAATCATCATGCTTGTCATTGTCATCCAAATCATCATGCTCATCATTATCATTCAAATCATCATGCTTATCATTGTCATGCAATTCTTCATGCTTATCATCATGCAAATCATGCGTGTCATGCTTTGGAGAAGAAGGGGCGGAGAGAGTCTGCTTCTCCTGATTTTGTTCAAACTGCCCCTGCACAATAGAAAAGAGTCGCAAGAACTCTTTCATGTGTTGGTCGCTCTTTTCTTTTCTTGCTTTGTTCTCGCGATGAAATTCTTTTTGTCTTACTTTGGCTTCCAAGCGTCCTTGCTCGCGCTCATGCGCTACGGCTACCATTTTGTCTTGGTACTGACGATCAATTTCTGCCATTCTTTTTGCTGCTCGTGCTTCGCGTTCTAACTTCCTTTCCATAAATATTTGGTCTAAAGCCTCCATAGGAGTTAGTGCAATCCTTGACGTAGATTGGGAAGGGTCGGAAAAACCTCCTGGTGGGGAAAATTCTTCTTCTCCTCTCTCATGCTCATCTCCTGCTGTGTCGTGATGATGTCGGGGCTGATCAGCTGTGCACAAATCGCCAAGGCTGATCTGATGCAAAAACGCTGGGTCTTCTGTGGAGAGAAAACGCTAGGGCTACTGCGGGTGTTGGTCTTGCTGAGAAGTTGCCTGTTGAGCAAGGTGCTCCTGCTGCCTCTTTTGCCAGAAAGTGCTAACTCTGGTTTGCTTATATATTAACTTAGCAAAATTGCCTTAGCTACTTTCCAACAAAAGTCACTTGAAAATAATAAGTGAAAAATGTCAAAAATAGGGAAAATAGGTCTATGCACTGTAAAAATGCTACTGATGGGATCTGACTAGAATTTGATGATCATGTTGTGTGCAACCAGAGGACATGCATCTACACTAAGTGCCTGGGCATGCACGGTCTGCGAACAGACTCACAAAAGTGCCAGAACACTTGCTAATCTAGACTGACTGGACTGACGGAACCCTTGTTATGAAGTAGCTTGTTCAGGGACACATAGGGTTGGATGTGTCACGTGACAGTATCATTACTTGGGCATACAATCTAAGCAGTGTGATTGTGGTATGTGTAAGTTTGGCTTGAAGACAACAAACCTATTGCTACTTTCATGGAAAGAGCTTTGAAATTGGTTTGGCTTGAAGTCAACAAACCTATTGCTACTCTCATGGAAAGAGATTCGAAATTGAATCTTCATGATGCTGTTGATGCTTTTGATGTCACTCTTTATCAGACCGTTGTTGGATTCCTTATTTATGTATGCAATACGAGGTGTGATATTCAATTTGAAGTCTCACAGGTCAACAGATTTATGCATAGCCCAGGGTCTAAGCATTGGCAGGCTGTCGAAAGGATCTTTCTCTACTTAAGTGACACTTTACATCTTGGGTTGTTTTATCCCAAGGGGGAATCATTGCTACCAGATTTACATGCTTTTTCGGACTCAGATTGGGCTGGTTGTTATGACACGCGAGTACCCACGAGTGGTTTTTGTTTCATGCTCGGCAGTTCATGCATATCATGGTTGAGCAAGAAGCAATCTACTGTGGCCACTTCCAGTTGTGAGGTTGAGTACAGGGCAGTCTTCACAGCTACAATTGAGTGTGTATGGCTCAGACGCCTTATGGTTGATTTGGGTGTTAGGGACAGAACATTGCCAACATCATCTACACTGACAGTTAGAGCGTGTTGGCAGTTGTGAGGAACCCAGTTTTTCATGCTCGCACAAAGCACATTGAGGTGCATTATCACTATGTCAGAGAGAGACTCTCAGTAAGAGAGATAAACTTGGCTTATGTGCCAACCTAGGACAACCTTGCAGGTCTGTCACAAAGGCATTGGCTCGTGAGAAGTTCGAAGCTTTCCACAAAGCTTTGGGCTTACTCCCCTTTGTGGATTGATCATGTTCTTAGTGCATGGCACTTCCCTTTACACTAGGTGCTAGCTCTTGTTCACCGCATCACTCCTATGGGGGATTTGTTACCATACATATGTGGTAGTGATGTGTGTGAACACACACTTAGGATTGTCGGGGCATTTTTCCCCCCACTAGGAGGTTTTTTCCCTGTGCATTGTATATACGTCCATCATTTTAGGGCTAACTTATCTTTCCATTGTGTACTAAGCAATACACTTTTGTTATGTGCCTTGAGCTTCTTCATCTTCTCCAAGCTGTGTGTGTTTCCTTGCAACCCTGATTCCAACAACATCAATAACAGTTTTCACTCTTAGTTCTGATGAAGCTTCTTTAGATACAGTTTGCAATTCATCATTGTATATGATAGTTGGTGCAGTTCCTTGGCTCTTTGTCATCAGACAGTTCATTCCTCAGTAGTTTTGGTTGTCCCATTCTTTGGACTTCCTGTAGCATCTTGGAGTTTTTGGCATGTGGTATATGACCGGAGGTGCAGATTTTCGACCCTTTCCTCGAGGGTGGAGCACTTCGGAGTTGGGAAATAATTCGGATACAATCGTTTATGCCTTTACCCTCAGTTTTGATGCATTCTCTTGGAGCGCTTAGCAGCAATACCTTCTGCAAATGCTAGTTGTGCGACTTATGAGTGGGTTGAGTTGAGGGGATGCTTGTTAGAGTTGGATTTACTTTCAGCGGACAATATTGTACTTTTCGGATGTCTTTCGGGGGTAGTGATTAGATAGTATACATTCGATTTCAGAGTTTTGTAGCAAATATCTTCGTCCACGAAACCCTCTCTTTACAGTTGTTGCAGATTGCTCACTCTAGCTCCCTGGTCCGACTTCCTTTCTAGGAGCCAAGAGAAGGCGTTAGAGTTCATGCATATTTTTGGATTTGTCAAGACGGTCCCAGTTTTTCCTAGGGACAGGTGTTAGGGTGTCACGTGACACATCCAACCCTATGTGTCCGTGGACAAGCTACAACATGACCAGGGTTCAGTTCAGCCAAGTCAGTTTAGAATAGGAAGTGATCTGGCACTTTGTGAGTCTGTTCGCAGACCGTGCATGTCCAGACACTTAGATTAGATGCATATCCTTTGGTTGCACACAGCCAGTGTTGCCAAGAAACGCGTTTCTTCACTCATGAAACGTACGAAACGTTTCAGAAACGTTTTTGTATGAGTTTGGACGTTTCAAAGGTAAAGTCAAGGCTCATGTTACATGTAAACCTTGAAACCTCTTGTTCTTTGTTTCAGTCATGAAATCCTCAATGTCATGAATGTAGCTTTTGTCTTGCTTCTAATGATGAAAGTTAGTCCTATTCTCCCTCTTTTTCATGTCTAATTGTAAGGTAATGCTTAAAACATAGATCTCGGCTTGCACAAAACTTCTGTTTTGGCGTATTTTTTTCGGACGAAACCGTTTCGAAACTTCTGAAACTCGTTTCAAACGAAACGTTTTGAAACTCCGTGGCAACTATGCACACATCATGATCATCAGATTTCCATAAGAACCCATTAGGAGCATTTTTACAGTGCATAGACCTATTTTCCCTATTTTTGACATTTTTCACTTATTATTTATTAAGTGACTTTTGTTGGAAACTAGGTAGGGCAAATTTGCTAAATTTGTATATAAGAAAACCTAGCGCTAGCACTTTCTGGCAGAAGAGACAGCAGGAGCACCGCTCAGCAGGCACCTTCTCAGCAGGACCCCCGACTGCATGACCTAGCGTTTTTGCAACTCAGCATCAAGCTAGCGTTTTTGCAAGAACAATCAGCCCTTGGCGATTTTGCATTGCAGAGGAGCTTCGGCATTAACAGACACAGCAGAACCACTTCATGACAGCAGATCAGCCCTAGCGTTAGTGGATTTTATCCAGCAGTAGATTTTCAGCCCTAGCGTTTTTGAATCTGTAGACACTTCGCAGATCTTCGTGGCGGAATCCCCACAAGCATCAGCGTTTTCAGTTTTCAGCAGTTAGCACTCGCAGAAGAAGTCCCGAACCTCGCAGATCTCACCTTCCCGTAGCAGTTCCTTGCCGCACGGTTAGATTCATCAAGGTTTGCAGATTCAGACCAGAAAACGCAGATTTCAGCATCTGCGTTTTCAGCACGTCGTCGTCGTACCGTCGTCATCGACATCGTCACCGACATAGAGTCATAATTCAGCAGATAAAGATTTGCAGATTTCAGCCCTTAGCAGTTTCATATTTACGTTTTGAAACTCCGTGGCAACTATGCACACATCATGATCATCGGATTTCCATTAGAGCCCATCAAGAGCATTTTTACACTGCATAGACCTATTTTCCCTTTTTTTGACATTTTTCACTTATTATTTATTAAGTAACTTTTGTTGGAAACTAGGTAGGGTAAATTTACTAAGTTTGTATATAAGAAAACCTAGCGCTAGCACTTTCTGGCAGAAGAGGCAGCAGGAGCACTGCTCAACAGGCACCTTCTCAGCAGGACCCTCGACTGCATGACCTAGCGTTTTGCAACTCAGCATCAAGCTAGCATTTTTGCAAGAACAGATCAGCCCTTGGCGATTTTGCATTGCAGAGGAGCTTCGGCATTAACAGACATAGCGTCATCGACATCGTCACCGACATAGAGTCAGAATTCAGTAGATAAAGATTTGCAGATTTCAGCCCTTAGCAGTTTCATATTTCAGTCCGTCTCCTCGTCGTCCTCATCGTCGTCGACATCGTCGGCAAGTCCAAAGCATTGTAGAGATTTGTGCAATCAATAGTAGACCGCTCTCGCCATAGAGAGTGGGGCCTCCGGAGGAGGGTTTGACAACATTCTGGTGTCGTATTCTCTTCTTTATATCTCTCAGTTTCAACACCTTCACTCATAGTGTTTATCCACTTTGTTTGTGTCCATTGCACTCTCTCACTAAAGGAACGGAAAGCTCTCCCTTCCGTAAGTAAAAGGAATCTTTGAGCACGGTTCGGAGCACTCATCTTGAGCAAAGCTCAACATTCACTTCCGCTACATCTTACATTGGTATCAGAGCTTTGGTAGTGTTCCGTATCACTCAAGGGAAGAACCACATAATTTTTGTTTGTTTGTTGCGGTCGCACGAAGCCAAGTTCACTTGGGCGTGTTCGATTCTAATCGTGTTTTTGAAGAGTGATAGGAAACTCAAGAAAGAAGGGCTTGTCTAGCCTCCCCTTGTACCTCTTTTCACTCATTGAGAGCGGACTGTGCACTTAGCGGCCGGCCAATCGACGTGAGGTGGGAAAAAGCAACCTTGGTGTGAGCGTAAGGCCGCAAAGGGGTGCACCCGCGGAAAAGAGCAGAACTTGGGTGAAGAGAAGATCCTTCTCTAACACAGATTGCAAGCGAAAGAAGAACCGCAAGAACCGCAAGAACCCCAAGAAACCAAGACCCCCAAGAACCCAAGTTCCTCGTGAACTTAAGAACCCAAGACCAGAGGAACCCACAAGAACCCACGACTTCAATGGATGGTCATCACTCGAAGCGGATTGGATACTTCGCTTGGAGGTGATGAGCATGAGAGAGGCGAAGAAGAATTTACCAGGAGGTTTTTCCGACCCTCCCCCTTTCCCATCTACGCCAAGGATTGCACTAACTCCTATGGAGGAGTTAGAGCAAATGTTTATGGACAGGAAGTTAGAACGCAAAGCAAGAAGAGTAGAAAGAATGGTAGAATTTGATCGTGAATGCAAAGAAAGAAAAGCAGAAATGGATCGTAGACATGCAGAAAGAAAGGCAGCCATAGAGCGTGAGCATGAGCAAGCGCGACACATGCAAGAGTTGTTGCGACTCTTTTCTAATGTGCAAGCACAATTTGCATAAAATCAAGAAAAGGAGACTCTCTCCGTCTCTTCTTCTCCAAAGCATGACACACAGGATTTGCATGATTATGATAAGCATGATGAATTGCATGATAATGATGAGCATGATGATTTGGATGACACTGACCAGCATGATGATTTGCATGATGACCATGATGTGATTTCTCACAAGCATGATGATTTGTATGATCAAGACGTGATTGTTCACAAGGATGATGGTTTAGTTGATGCTTTTTCTAGCGTAGCTAACCTCTTCAAAGATTCAATCAATTACGAATAACCGATCTTGGCTCTCGAGTCGAGGTCTACAGAACCCCCTCAGAAAGAATCGATCTTGGCTCTCGAGCCTAGGTCCAGAGAACCCCCCAGGAAGTATTCTATGTTCGAATGATTAATCAGCACGCATTGTTCGAGTGTTTCATTCGTGATGCTTTCATGTATTTTAGTCAGCATCTTTTTGTGATCCCTTTTTCTGGGCATGACATATTGTACGTTGAGCACGTTTCACTCATGAATGGGCACGGATGTATGCGGATTTCTTGTGAAAAGCTGAAAGGTATGCATTCAAGGAAGTCACATACCATGTCTCTTCCTTGGCATGACACATTCGTAGAAAGAGCACAAGAAAGTATGAGCACCAAGTATGGCATTTCCGTTGTGAATTGCCACAGTTGATTGATTTAGATGCGAAAGAAAAGATTCGATCTCATTGTTTGCATGTGTTTGATGAACGGTTTGGCACTCCGTCTCTATGTTCATCTACATTGCATGCACAATCTTTAGAGAAGACAAGAATTTTTCCATTCACTTTACATGGAATGGGTATGTTCATGTTTTTGTGTTGGAAGTGGTTTCATGAATTTTTAGCCATGGAGATTCTTGAAGAAGGAAGAAGCATGACTCTGGATGAAGTTGAAGCATTGAAGGAGACTTAGAAGACTTTGTGTCGCTTTCGGCGTAGTCCAAAGAAGCAAGCTTTGCAGATCTTTATGAAGTTCAAGTACCGCACGACCCACACATCAGAGTGGGCCGGCGAAGAGTCTCTTCTAGGATTCCGAATGCTATTGGTGATCTCCCTCGACGCTATACAGTTTGGTACCAGTACCTCACTTTGAAAAGGAGGGGATGTCACGTGACACATCCAACCCTGTGTGTCCGTGGACAAGCTACAGCATGACCAGGATTCAGTTCAATCAAGTCCGTCTAGAAGTGATCTGACACTTTGTGAGTCAATTCGTAGACCGTGCATGTCCAAACACTTAGATTAGATGCATATCCTTTGGTTGCACACAACATGATAATCAGATTTCCATTAGAGCCCATCAGGAGCATTTTTACACTGCATAGACCTATTTTCCCTATTTTTGACATTTTTCACTTATTATTTATTAAGTAACTTTTGTTGGAAACTAGGTAGGGTAAATTTACTAAGTTTGTATATAAGAAAACCTAGCGCTAGCACTTTCTGGCAGAAGAGGCAGCAGGAGCACCGCTCAACAGGCACCTTCTCAGCAGGACCCTCGACTGCATGACCTAGCGTTTTGCAACTCAGCATCAAGCTAGCATTTTTGCAAGAACAGATCAGCCCTTGGCGATTTTGCATTGCAGAGGAGCTTCGGCATTAACAGACACAGCGGAACCACTTCACGACAGCAGATCAGCCCTAGCGTTAGTGGATTTTATCCAGCAGCAGATTTTCAGCCCTAGCGTTTTTGAATCTGCAGACACTTCACAGATCTTCGCGGCGGAATCCCCACAAGCATGAGCGTTTTCAGTTTTCAGCAGTTAGCACTCGCAGAAGAAGTCCCGAACCTCGCAGATCTCACCTTCCCGCAGTAGTTCCTCGCCGCACGGTTAGATTCATCAAGGTTTGCAGATTCAGCCCGGAAAACGCAAATTTCAGCATCTGCGTTTTCAACGCGTCGTCGTTGTACCCTCGTCATCGACATCGTCACCGACATAGAGTTTGAATTCAGTAGATAAAGATTTGCAGATTTCAGCCCTTAGCAGTTTCATATTTCAGTCCGTCTCCTTGTCGTCCTCATCGTCGTCGACATCGTCGGCAAGTCCAAAGCATTGTAGAGATTTGTGCAATCAATAGTAGACCGCTCTCTCCATAGAGAGTGGGGCCTTCGGAGGAGGGTTTGACAACATTCTGGTGTCGTATTCTCTTCTCTCT
Source organism: Adiantum capillus-veneris (assembly GCF_014529385.1). Classification (NCBI taxonomy): domain Eukaryota; kingdom Viridiplantae; phylum Streptophyta; class Polypodiopsida; order Polypodiales; family Pteridaceae; genus Adiantum; species Adiantum capillus-veneris. Next base: position 108,637,209 of record NC_140938.1, on the reverse strand, counting down.
ATCTCTCAGTTTCAACACCTTCACTCATAGTGTTCATCCACTTTGTTTGTGTCCATTGCACTCTCTCACTAAAGGAACGGAAGGCTCTCCATTCCGTAAGTAAAAGGAATTCTTGAGCACAGTTCGGAGCACTCATCTTGAGCAAAGTTCAACATTCACTTCCGCTGCACCTTACATAGGGAGTGAGGGTTGTTTTGTGGCTGTGCTCGGCCAGTGTGAGGTAGGTTTCTCATGTTGGGTTGTGTTAAGCCATGATTAGACTTGGGTTTTGGCTTGGTTCCATGGCCATCTATGTTCCTGCAATATTATTCTCTAGCTTTATCATATTTTCCCCCCCGAGCCTTATGGGCATTTGCTGCCCTCTTCCATTATTTCCCTATTGTCCCTTTCTCCAACGTCGTGGGGTTGGAGGTATGGGTCGGGCAGCCAGCCTAGGGGCATATATATTATATGTAGCGGAGAAGGGGGGGAAGGGGGCTCATACACATCATGAGAGCCCACAAGAGGGGGCGTCCTTAGGGGTAGCCCTTGGGGGCAGATTTGGACCTAGCTGATAGTTATTGCTGGTCATTCACCTAGCGTTTTTTTCAAGGTGATTAGCATTTCTTAGATCAGCCCTAACGTTTTTGATAGGTAGCACTTGCGGTGTCAGGGGACTCTCTCCATGATGCAGTACCTCCTCATGGCAGCCTTTCACAAGCCTTGTGACGATGTAGTAGCAGGTTTCCTCATCTGAGATCTAGATCCACATCTAGATCTAGCAAGGAGGAGATGCACTAGATCTATGCTCTCAGAGCGTGTTGGAGGTGATGCCCATATGAAGACCGTGTCAGTGAACTCCTGTGCAGGAGCAACTGGCAATGTTAGTAGCAGTCGAAGTTGTGTGCACCTCGGATCTATCCAGTTGTGTGTACCTCGGATCTATCCAGTTGGCATGTCAGATCTATGCCTTGGTCACTTGTATGAGCAGATTGTTATCAGCCTGGAGAGCCTTTCCCAGTTCTCTCTCTCTCTCTCTCAGATGTCCCGTCTCTTTCTACCCGAGTGATCTTTCTTTTCCACAGGTGTCTTGTGTTAGACTTACACCACTCTGTTGCTTCACAGGTCTAGGGCATACTTGTATGGCTAGTATGTCTTCGGGCTGGCCACCCATAGTCTAGGTTGTACTTGGTCTGGCCGTCGGAGTTTGGGACCGGCTGCCCACTTTGTCCGGGCGCCCTCATATATGTCCATATATCATCTTCTTGTTGGGTCGTGGGGGATTTTTCCAGGCTTTGCCCTACCTCTCCTTGGGCACCTATATATGGGGCCAGGGGGGTACCCACTTTCACATCTCATCACATAGAGATCATCTGGTTATTGTGTATTGGGTCTTCTGCTCACGATAGTCATGGGGGGTTGATCGCCCCCTCTTCACCATATCTTGCGTTTGTGGTCTACTCTCTCTCTCTCTCTCTCTCTCTCTCTCTCCTAGGATACAGGACACATGGGTATCACCAGAGGGAGATCTCGAGGATACTAGCTCTACACCATCAGTATCTAGAGCAGAGTCATGTACCAGCACCAGGGGATCCAGCATTCCAGAGATACCTGAGCAGGCCACCACCGATGTACCACATTCTCTACCCTACATATGTTGCCCCTCCCTATCATCTCATGGTTGTATCACCTTGCAGCCCCTAGTTGAGCCTGATGATGCACGAGCACACCTCGACACGAGGACCCACACTATACATTGTACACCACATGCCCCACCCTACCACACCCTTTTGCATAGTATAGGCTCATTTCAGTTTGTACCTTTTTTTAATTTTCCGATGCCTAGAGCATCGACACATGTATATGATATTGTCTCATAGGTCGAGTTCGGCCTTTCGAAGATGTTAATAAAGCTTTCTTTCTTTCTTTCTTTCTCGTGCGCACGCACTCTCACTTGGTATCAAAGCTTCAGGCTCTCGATGATCCAAGGGCGCATCTCTGCATCAGGCTTTCTACCCAAGGGATCAACAACAGCTAACGTTTCTGTAAAAGGATCACAGATTTACCAGCGTTTTTGCATGCACCAGGCAAGCAATGGAAATCTGCGTTTTTTTGTCGCGAGGGAACCTCCTCAACCTGCGTTTTTGCATTTACACATGGCGTTTTTGCTTTTGGCTGCTAGCACTACTTTTTTTGGGCAATTTGGTCGCGGAAAACCTCTTCCTTCCATTAGCGTTTTTGCAGCCCATGAACGTTTTTGCAGCAGAGGGGGCAGAGCTCAGCTTTGCCCACCTAGATCTTGCCTATGACACACAGTCTTGCATCCAGTGCAATTTGGTAGCGGAAAACCTCTTCCTTCCATTAGCGTTTTTGCAGCCCATCAGCGTTTTTGGGTGCATCAGCGTTTTTGCAGCAGAGGGGGCAGAGCTCAGCTTTGCGCACCTAGATCTTGCCTATGACACACGGCCTTGCATCCAGTGCATTGCCGATCCGAATCCTCTTCAGATCTGCAGTTTTTCAGCCATATACACCTGCTGTTTTCTCTATTTTCAGCACACCTGGGGCTGTGACATTGATTCCCCACCCTCCCTAGACCCTTTGCACTGCTCCGGTTTGTTCCAGGAGCGTACGAGCATGCTGAAAATTGCTGGGCAGCAGCATTTTCATCACCTCGCAGTTGCGTTTTTGGGTGGACGTCAGATCACTTGGCTTGTGTTTTTACAGAGGATGAAGTTACCTCCTGCGAGGACTCCATCTGGTGGTGGTCCATGTGGTCTCTCAGTGATTGCTGCAGTACAGGGTATCTTGGACATCACCTTGATTATCTGCGGGCGTACGATCCTTGGGAGATCCATTCATTCCAGCCATCATTCGGCAATTGCACACTCCAGAGGGGTGGTGACTTGTGGTTTGCTATGGACACACCTATGTAATCATGAGAGGAGTTGACACGAGATATGACCATGCTTATGGCATATGGGATTCCGACATTCCCAGAGAAGACTCGACCATCTTGGGTGGACAGACACTTACCACTTGACCTGGATACGTCAGATCACTTGCTTACACATGAGCATCTACATAGACTTAGGGAGAGGATCTTGGATCTCTTCTTGGACAGGTTCATTGCTTGGATCTACACTGTACTGTTTGGAGTGGGAATTCAGTGCTATGGACTCTCTTGGAGAGTTTACCCGCGAGATGCGGGAGATCAGGCATCCCGCGACTACATTCAGAGTCACCCGGAGTTTGGCTTGGATGGTAGTGCAGTTGCTCTTCTACACTCCTCATCATTTGGATTGCTACCTGTAGAGTTGCTTACACTCACCCTCGGTAACCTTACAATAGACTTATCCCCCAACGTGGGCAGTAGGCCACTCCCAGCTTATTCACATTGAGAGCCACACCGACATGCGGTTTGGTGGCGTTGTTGGCACGGATTCTGTTTTGGTTAACACCGGAGAATTGGAGGCAGGAGATATAGGCAAGACGGCGTAGACATCTTGGTCTGGCCACTTCACTTCACAACGCAGACTTCTCAGTCTGGCTTCCCTACTTCTACAAGATGATCACGGCGCAAACAGCTTGGTTTGACGGCATCTCTTCTCAGAGGCCCTTCACAACACAGATTGCTGAGTCTGGCTTTCCCCTCATCTTGGATTACCCTACCTATTGACAAGACACCATCCCGTGGTGGTCTGTGCGGTCTATCGGTGACTGCCGTAGCTTGCGGTAGCTTCTACAATGCAGACTGTTTAGTCTGGCTTTCCTTTATTCGGAGGACGTTTACGGCGTAGATTGCTACATTTGACCTTCTTGGAGTTTTACACAGCTTAGCCACGTGGCCACACTGGGTTGCAGGTTCATGTATTGATTCCGGTCATTCTCATGACGATTCTTGGGCTTTCCCGTTTTCTTCAGATTGGTTTTACACAGCTTAGCCACCTGGCCACACTGGGTTGCAGGTTCATGTATTGACAGGCTTCCGGTCATTCTCATGACGATTCTTGGGCTTTCCCATTTTCTCCAGATTGGTTTGATACAAATACCAGAGATCCTATTGGGCAAGACACTTGCAAGCCTACTCGCACTTCTTTCACGACAAGGAGTTGTTTTCACACTCAGTTCGGGACCTTCACGCAATATCTTCACCCTTAATTAAGTACTAATCCTTAATTAAGTACTTAAACTCATGATCAAGACTTAAGAAACTGAAACTGAACTCAAAAACAAGACTTAGAAGACTCTGTGTTGATTCATCGAATGATTGTCTGAAACTGAGTACAATAGGCTCCTTATATAGGAGACGAAGAGACACCAATGAAAAGACACGTCTCTTGGTGAAGAGACATGACTTTAGACGTAAAGACACATCCTTTCGGTGAAGAGCTGCAACCATTGGGCGAAGAGTCACACCCATAGAGCAAAGGGGTGTGACCAGTCGTCGAAGGAGTGTGGCTTGTGGTGAAGAGACACGTCTTTTGGGCGAAGGGGTGTGACCATCCAAGCGTAGGGGTCCTCTTTGGCAGGGCACTTCGCGTATCTGCAACTAGGAGTAGATGTAATACTGCAACATGGTCACAATCGTGAGATTTCCTCCCTCTTTAAATAAAACCCAGGTTAGTTGTAGAAACTTCGAAGTAAGGAAATGTATTGTTGTTGTGCTTTTGCATCCAAAGCTCTTTCTGTTAAGTCCCATGTCATGGCACTGCTATAGACCATGACTATTTTGCCAAACTAAAAACTGATCATAGTTGCAACTTGATAAGTGCCTTTGTCAAAGTCATTTGTAACTTCGAGCTTTGTCTAATAAAAGATTCAATCTGTATCTGCTTTGAGTGAAATTATTGGTAAACTGACTTGAGTTTTCTGTTGAGTGATGACACTGGTTGGAAATTTGTAAGGTATTCCATTGGTTTGTCTGGAACAGTAAAATCCTCCTGAAGGAATGTCGTAGATTGAGGCTGAGTAGTGCTTGAAGGTATATCCATCTGTAAAGGTTTTTCCATGGAACAATTTGTGTCCAAAGATTTAATTGCAGCGACTAAAGTCGTGCTGCAAGAGTCTGCATTTGATTTATCCTTTGCATCCTTGAAGGCAAGGAATGGAGTCTTCAACTTTGAAGGATTATCATTCACCACTGCATTTGGTATCTGTAGAGAGACAAAGACTTTATTGTGCAAGAGACAAAGACTTTATTGTGCAAGGGCGGTGATGAGGCGACTTTCTCTGCTTGGATCATTGCCATAGAAGGGGTCCTGTGCTTGTCCGTTGCAAGGTGGAATCCGTACGTACGTACCTAACGATTCCGTACGGTACAGTACGGCAAGTTTTTTTTTGGTGTGTGTGTGTGTTCTTTTTTGGCGTTTTCTCCACGGACCACTCGTGCTAGGGGCGCTTTCAGATTGGGATAATAGGGTGAAGGGGAGAGAGCCTTAGGCTTTTTTAATCGACCAGGATTACAAAAGACTCTTTTTTGAAAGGTCTGTGAACTTAAATTTAGTGTAATTTTCTTTTTTTACAAATGGTACGTACCTATCACGTACCTAAAGGTTGGTTCAGTACGGAAGTACATTCCGTACGTACCTAAACCGTACCGTACACTACGTACCTTTCCACGTTGGTTCGTTGTCACACAAGAATCTTCCGAGTCTTCAGCTGTTTCAGTGGGTATTAAGGCTTCCACTTGAGAAGGGGGAGGTTGAGGGAATTGTTGCCTCATAGACCTTTGAAGAATCCTCTTGCACAAGGAAAGGATCAATAAATCTTCAGTATCACCATCAGATAAGAAAGACTTAAATGTAGGGCATGGCTCGCGAGGGGGAACTTGTCTAGCGTCGCGGCATTCACGACCAAGTACTCGACTAGGGTCGGATATATGTGCCACTAAGTAAGCCCATCTTGATATTGCTGATGATCCTTTGGAAGATTCACATTGCTGCTTCTGTTGCTGATGATTCCGATAAGTAGTTAGTTGCTTAGAACTGTAGCATTTCCAAGAATATTCATGCTAAGATTTTTGTTGCTCGCACGAAGATACTTTGTGTCTAGTTGTCTCTGAGAAAGCATGCTCTAGGTGAGAAAATTTGAGTGCCGAAGGCTTTTGTTTGAGTGGTTCTTCTTGGTCGACCACTGAAGCGTCGGAAGAAGATGGCAGAGAAGTAGTTTGTGCAATTCGAGAAGCAGTTGGGTAACTCCGAGAAGAGGTTTGTATTTGCATCTGATCCACGCGAGTGTGAATCAATGGGAGGCTTGTTGAAAGTGTTGCCATCTGCTTTTTGAGAATTGCTATCGGGTTCTCTGGTAAAATATTGTCGTCGCCATCTTGTGATTCGGTCATGCCGACTGTTCAACGAATTCTGATACTTCAAGAATGGATAAATCTGGCACAAATACCCTCCTGGAATAGGTTTTAACTTTGGGATAGGAGAATCTTGCGTGCAATTTGTTGGCAAAATCTCCGTCTTGAACCTCGTCTACGTACGAGAGATATGGGATAGGTACCCCGGACTCATCAACTGCTATGGGTGTGGTTCCGCTAGTGCACAGAGGGCCACCAGAGGGCCAGCGCCGCCAGAAGGTGAAAAATGGGCAGCGTGAAAATGCCGGCTGTCGGCTTTCATTCTTTTCTTTTATTACGTGTTAAAGGTGAAGGGTTGCTTTCACATGAGAGGTTATTATGTAGGGCTGGCCAGTCAATTTAATTCATTAAAATTGAGTTTTATGTATAATTGAAATGCCTTGCGCTGCTGGTCTTTCTTACGTTAAAAAAAAAAGCCAGCGAAGAAGTGCAGCGCTTCAGCCAGTGCTTCAGCCCAGTGATTCCAGCAATTCAGTGTGTGTGCAAAGAGGCAGATCACGGGGGGAAGGGGTGCGGCGTGAGTGAAGGGATGCCCGTGCCTTTCATGAAGAGGGGCGCTCGTTGATGTGCAGCAGCCAGCGAAGGTATTCAGCTGCCATCGGAGAGAGCGCCACACCAGCAAAGTACTCCTATATGCGAAAGGGTGCCAGCAAGGTGAAGAGGTGCTGCCCTTTCACGTGAATAGGTGTGAGCGCAATCCCGAAGGGACACCACCCGATGAAGAGGCACACGAAAGGTCAAAAGTTTCTCTCTCTCTCTCTCTCACGCTTCCGCACATGCACACTCTGACACCTTGTTCATGTGTTAGGCATTGCATGTGTTCTAGATCGGAGTTGAGGTGTCCACCGGATCACGAGCCAGTTGTCTTCATTGCATCTTCCATTGCCACCTTTGACACTAGGTCCCTTGGCGGTTCCTTTACTTTCACCTTGAGTATTGGAGTTATGGTGTGTATTGGATATTGATTGCATAATTAAGTGGTGGGTATATTCTTCTCGATATAGCTTCTTGGATATGAGCTAGTTACAATAGTGGGAGTATATGTGTGCACTCTTCGAGTTTGTATGGAGTTTGACATATTGTATTGAATTGTACCTATAGGTTTGATCTTGGCAGATGTAGAGAACTGATGGACATATGGTTTGATCTCTAGGAGTTTGCTTGAGTAGGTAGGTCCTATGGGACCCAACAACTTCTTTGGCGAACATAATCCTCAGATGATGACCTTTCAGGTCTTCTGATTCTTAGCAATTCAAGTTTACCGATGGTGTGATCCTCTTTGGGTCTCAACTTCTATGTTTTGCTATTCAATTATAGAGGAAGCAGTTTTTGTAATGTGTAGTGGAAGTGATTTATGGTGATAACGTGAGAGTAGTGCCCAATGTGTACTCAAGGTTCCTTTTACTTCATGAGAGGGTTTCTTTTACTTCTTGAGAGAGATGTGCAATAGACAGAGAGAGAGAGAGAAGACTAGTGAAGGTGTTGTGAGTGATAGAGAGAGAGAGAAGACTTAGACCTAGATGGGGTCCCAAACCCCCTTCCAAGGGCCCCCCTCTCCATCGCTAGAGAGCTATTTGCTTTAGAATGCACAAATGTTGATCGAGTGGATCTGGAGCTTAAATGCCGATGAGGTCTTGCGGTAGATGCTTGGGTCTGAAAGGCTAATGGCTGAAAATGTAAAATGCTAGGGATCTGAGGCTGGATCTGCAATTTGACGAGGCTATGGGCTGATCTGCTAATAACGATGTTGATGACGATGATGTAGATAGGCTGAAATCTGAAAACACTGGCTGATCAGTTGTGCTAGGGTGATCGGTTGTGTTAGGGCCGGGATCTAGAAAGGCTGGCTGATTTGTTGTCATTAGGGCTGATCTAGTATTGTAGGGTGAAAACACTAAGTGCTGTTGGAGAGATGGCGATGAGGGTGCATGATGGAAAAATGCCAAAGGAGGTTGAAGGTGCTGATGAAACCAGCCTGTTAACTTCAAAAAGGGAGGTAGACTTTAAACTTAAACCTTATTTGCTTTCACCCATTTAATTTGTCGTCCACTTTACCTGTACTTTCAAGACACAACAAAGGGGAGAGGGATACAGGCTGCTAGATTGCACCTGTATGAGTAGACCGACACCAGATTGGCCCCCAACTTAGGCGCCCCTTTCGGTATTTCTTTATTGTTCAAAAGAGGGAATAAACGCTGTGGTTCCCTACAAGCTGCCCCGCACAAACTTGGCTGAATTTCAACTATTCCGGCCCGATTTCGGTAGCATAACTATACTAGGACCCTTCACAGTCAGTATTCCCACGCATTGACTGACTTTCCTGACGCATACGGGCACTTTGCAAAACCTGGCGAGGATCTGCAGCATGCTGAATTCTCTGTTTTCAGCCCCGAAAATGCGCCAGATCACCTGTACAGCGGTCCCCTCGCGTCCCCGAACCTCTTGGGGGTATTAGGGTCCGTTTAGGGCCAAAACCCTAAACCTGCAAAAATACACAGCAGACTGTAATTTACTGTTTCGGGCTCCGTTTCGCGTGCCGGTCGCATCCGTAGCAAGTCCTCGAGCTCCCGCACCTGTAGGGCTACTTGCCCTTTGAATCGGACGAGATTTCTGGCGTGAAACCTCTCCGAATTCACCTGTACTTGCGGGGGATTAGCCGCTAGCTAATCCAGTACTTGTGCAAGAGGCTCTTGCCTCGGCAATCACGCATGAACCCACACAACTGTACATTGGTCAATTGAAAAGCCCACTAGAGGGGCATAACATACTGCCATAGAGAAGAGAGAGGGTAGTGCGTAGCGTATAGGGCATCACTCCTGGCACCGCACTGTACATAGGAGGGAAAGTAAGCACTCCATAGCTCTTAACCTGTGACAAAATCTGAAAATGAGCCCTCCTCCTCCTAAATTCAGCGCCACTTCTTGTTGCATGAGGAAAGTGCACCAGAAGGTGCCACTTGGCACATTTACAAGCATTTTTCCCGTTTCGGGGTTGCCGCCTAAAAATCTCCCAACTAGTTGTCCAGTTGACTTCACGGCAGAGTAAGAAAATGTTCCCCTTGTCATTCCGGAGGTAATGACGCAAACACATTTTCAGGTCCCTAAATAGCAGTTCCCTAAATTTTAGGAGATGCTGCCATTGTATCTTTCTAGGTCATCCGACCCCCTTTGTACACTGCAGCCACACCCAGAACTGAAATGTAGCCTCTGTAGCAAAGGATTTCACTTTGGCTAGTCAATGACCCCACTTTGGCTAACCATAGTCCTTGTCCAACCTTAGTGCTCTCTTGCTCTCAGGCTTGGACTCCCTCTGGACAGTTCCACACTAGCTATGCAATGCAGGGCAGTTAGATTTCCCGAGGGGTGTTTCCAAAAAGTGAAAGTAAATAGATAATAAGAAAGAAATCAACAAAAAGGATAGATAGTAGTCACACGCTGGTGACAAACCCCCCTCTCGAAATCTCAAACGTCCTCGTTTGCATCTATGTCGTACATGCTCACAATCAACACTGATGTATTCAACACCTGTTGACACATGTACGACACATACATGCTCATTGTCAACCCTAGTGTATTCAACACCTGATCGACACATGTATTGCCTGCGTGTGAACCCTGTCCCAATGACATAGTGGTAGCTTCGCACTCTGCCATTGCTTTGAGGCACTAACTTTCCAATGACAAAATGGTAGCTACACATTTTGCCACTGTCTTATAGTACATGTTGGATCCCGTAACACTTTCGAGCATACCCAAACCGACAGTTTAAGAATGCAGTTACACATGTACCCTTCAATAGAAGCAATTATTGTATCCTTGACATACTGACAAGAAATACTCACTTCTATAGCACTAACCAAACTTTTGGACATTCCGTAAGAGCAATTGCCAAACTGACAATGTGTACAGCTCTAACATTCATGTAACAGGTATTTCATTTGAGCTCACTTTAAATACCATGTACATCATTTGTTTCAGAAGCCATTGTCACACTGACAATCCATGTAGCTTTGAAACTCAAGGGGTCAAGGTAGGTTGCAAATCGAAGGCTTCAAGGTAAAGTGATAACACAGTTGGTGACTTTGCAAGTTCACCTTCTTCCATCCACTTAGCATCCATTGGTGGATAGTTTCTGAACTTTACCAAGTAACGCCCAGCAACCTTGCCTTTCACTTTTCTTTCCTTATGTGCCAAAATCTGTTCTGGGACCAAGATCTCGTCAAGTTCCTCGACTTCCGGCTGATCTTCAACTTGCATATCTTCTGGCACATCACCCACATAGGGTCTGAGAAGACTCACATGAAACGCATTGTGAATCTTCCAACTGTTAGGCAATTTCAGCCTATATGCAACATCATTGATTATGTCGCACACTTGAAAAGGCCCATAGTAACGCATGCCGAGCTTTGGAAACAGTCTTTCCTTGCCCTTCATCTTCTTTAACCTTTACTTATCTGCTTCAAATATCCTGTCCTTTGTATGCAGTATGGGAGGAACTTTCTTGCCACCTTCAACTATCTCAAAAGGTGCCTTGCCAATTGATGAATGCGCTGTATTATTGTATGCATACTCCACCAATGGCAAATACTGCTCCCACTTTCCTTTATGTTGTGACACGTAGCACTTCAGCAGATCTAGGACAATAGAATTTGCCTCTTCTGACTTTCCATCTGTTTGAGGATGAAATGACGAAGAGAATTTGAGCGTTGTGCCCATATTCTCAAACAAGCCTCTCCAGAATAAACTTGTCATGCGTGGATCACGATCGCTAACAATTGACTGTGGCATGCCATGATACTTGAAAATATTGCTCATAAACATGCGTGCCATCTGATCTGGCTTTATCTTCTTCCTGACAGGAATAAAATGAGCCCGCTTGCTGAATCTGCAAATGATGGTCCAAATACCATCGTTTCCTGTCTGCGTTCTCGGAAGATCAAAGATAAAATCCATAGCAATACTTTCCCATGGTTTATCTGGAATAGGTAGTGGTTGCAATAACCCTGGTGCCTTTTGCCTGTCAAACTTGACCTTCTGGCAAATTAGGCATTCTCGCACAAAGGCATCCACATCTCTTCTCAATGTAGGCCAATAGAAGAATGTCTCAATCGCTTTAACTGTAGCATCGATACCACGATGCCCTGCATATGGTGGGACATGACTCTCTTCCATAACTTTGCGTCGCAATGGCTTTGTGACACAATCTGCCATGCATCATCATGAACCCATCTTTGAGAAGATAGTGTTCATGATGTTGTCCATCCATTAGCTGCTCGAAGACCCTTGCAAAATCTTCATCATTTGCATACTGTTCTTTCATAGCATCAAGTTCATGATGATAAGGAATTGACACAGCTGAAATTTGTGGCTTCCTTGACAAGGCATCAGCCACAACGTTTTTCTTGCCTTCCACATGTACAATGTGAAAATGGAACATGGACAAGATATTTGCCCATCGCATATGCTTCTCAGATAACTTTGTCTGTGTCAAGAAGTATCGCAAGGTCTGATGGTCCGTTTGGACAACAAAGTGTGCACCTAGCAGGTAGTGTTTCCAACTTAAGAGCGCACGAATCACAGCCAATAACCCTTTCTCATAGACCTGCATGGTCATCTCTGGCCCTTGCAAAATTCTGCTCTCATAGGCTAGTACCCTACCATCTTGCATTAGCACTGCACCAATGCTACTACCACATGCGTCACACTGGACCACAAATGACTTCCTAAGATCTGGCAACACAATGACTGGATCTGAAGTCATCTTTTCCTTTAAATTAAAAGCTGAAATCTCTTTCTGTGTCCATCTAAAGGTGACTGCCTTCTTTTGAAGAGCATGTAAAGGTGAAGCAATCTCAATGTAATTTCGGATAAACCTTCTGTAATAGGAGCATAGTCCCAAGAAACTTCGGACATCGTGCACGACCGTCTTCAAATCTGGCCATGACTTGATCGCTTCAACTTTTGCAGGATCCATTCTGACACCATCCTTTGAGACAATGTGTCCCAGAAAGTGAATCTCTTCCAGAAAAAACTCACTTTTCTTTGCATTGATGAGCAACCTATGACTGCGTAGCTCTTTGAACACAATGGCCAAGTGATACCTATGCTCCTCTTCATTCTTTGAGTAGACTATCATGTCATCAAAGAATGTACCAACAAATTGCTGGTGTGGACGGAAAATTCTGTCCATCATCTTATTGAACGTAGCAGGAGCATTCGTGAGACCAAAGGGCATCACTAAAAATTCGTAAAGGCCAAACGTTGTTCTAAAAGCAGTCTTGTGCACATCCTCTGATCTAATGCGGATCTGATGGTACCCACTCTTTAGATCTATCCTGCTAAACATAGCTGCTGCTTCTAATTTGTCCATAATATCATCAATTCTAGGTATAGGGAACCTATTCTTGATGGTATTCTTGTTGAGTGCACGGTAGTCGATGCACATACGCCATGAGCCATCCTTTTTCTGCACCAACAACACTGGAGAACAGAATGGAGATGAACTGGGCTGAATCAGCCCCTTTTCTAACTGCTCCTGTACTTGGCCCATTATCTCTTTCTGCTGAGCCACACTAACCCTGTACGGAGGCTTATTTGGTGGGCTATACTGCCTGGCACCAAATCTATCGCATGGTCCTCGGGTCTCTCTGGCGGTAATTGAGACGGTAATGAATCGGAAAGAGAGTCACTATATTGTTGTAAAAACATTGACCTTTCTTTATCTAGCACATATAAATTTAATTCATCACAATCTGACACTTCACGTGCAAAAACCAAGTACGCAAAAAGATGCTTTTTCATTACAGAAGTAATAGCAGAAGCTGATACAGTGTGAATAGACTCCCCTTTAAGCTTTACATCGAGAATGTGAGTCTTTCCTCTGCTCTGTACAGTGATCTTTTTGTTGTAGGCATCCATGATTCCCTGTACACAAAATAATCAAGGAATACCTAACAACACATCACATCCGTCCAGTGGCATGATGTAAAATTCTTCAGCATCTACATAGGACTGGATATGTAGGCGCAACTTTCCAATGATGGGTGTCACAGCCTCTGTATGGCGAGGACATGCCAAACCTGCCTTTGCTGTATACCCCATCTCTTCAGGTGTGATTCCCAACTTTGAAGCCAATCATGGGGAAATGAAGTTGGCTTTGGCACCTGGATCAAAGAAGATAAGCACTGTTTGATCCCTGACCTTTCCCCATGCTCTGCAAAGCTCACTTGCATCTGAATTTGGCTTGTCGCCCACCATATCTGGCACTAGACCAGCCATGGGCTTCTTTCCTTTCCTGTCCTCCTTGTCTTCAGAATTAGCTGGCCTTTTCTTTGTAGGACAGTTGTAAGCAATGTGGCCAAGCAGCTCACAGATAAAGCATTTGTTCTCTGACCTCAGGACCTTCTTTTGCTCTTCCGACTTGCGAGGAAAACGTCTTTTCCATTTCTTCGTTGGTCCCTTTTCTGATTCAGCCGTAGCTTTGTCTTTCCCTGCGCTGGCTGGCTGGCTCCTGAGTCCCTTTCGGAGCCTCCTTGGGAACATACTTCTTCGCTGAATTTTTCTTGGCTGATCCTTCCTTGATGCCAGTATTGAATTCACAATCTTCTCCCTTGAGCAAACCATTGCCAGTGTTTGCTACCTCGATGAGTTGCGTCAAAGTAGTGACTTTGGTCTTCGTGCAGTACTTTCTCAATCCTTTGGGTAGGCCACAACAGTATTTTTCAATCTGTTCTGTCAATGGCACAAACCTATAGGAAGTTACTGGAAGTAGAGCTTTCCAAAACTTCCGATTGTAATCATCCAGATTCTTGCAAGTAGCAACATTAAGCTGGTGCCATTCTGTCATGACATCTGCTTCAAAGTCATCAGATAACCATGCTGCTGCAAAAATCTACTTGAAGTAAATCCATGTGGACGGAGCTTGCCCTTGAAGCAATAAAGTTGTCCACCATTGTCCCGCATTCCCTGTCAAGAAAGTGGCTGCCTTGCGGACCTTTGAAGCCTTTGTAAAGTTTCCCCCTGCATAGGCCTTGTCAAACTGTTGGAGGAATGAGAGAGCCTTCTTCCTGTCATCAAACCCTGTAAAGGTCGTGAAAGTCACACCTTTGCCACCTTCTTTGTATGGAGTTGGCCTCTCCAGCGGCGTTAAGTTGTCATATAGAAGTGACTGAAACATGGGAACACTCTTAGGGTTTATTTGTGTTCCCTGACCGCAATTAAGTTGACCTGGAAATGCCATATTTGGCTGCTGATTTGTAATTCCAGCCATACCAAAATTTGCCTGTGGCATCCCAAATTGGCCCTGAGTGTTCGGTATTTCTTTATTGTTCAAAAGAGGGAATAAACGCTGTGGTTCCCTACAAGTTGCCCCACACAAACTTGGCTGAATTTCAACTATTCCGGCCCGATTTCGGTAGCATAACTGTACTAGGACCCTTCACAGTCAGTATTCCCACGCATTGACTGACTTTCCCGACGCATACGTGCACTTTGCAAAACCTTGCGAGAATCTGCAGCACGCTGAATTCTCTGTTTTCAGCCCCGAAAATGCGCCAGATCACCTGTACAGCGGTCCCCTGGCGTCCCCGAACCTCCTGGGGGTGTTAGGGTCCGTTTAGGGCCAAAACCCTAAACCTGCAAAAATACACAGCAGACTGTAATTTACTGTTTCGGGCTCCGTTTCGCGTGCCGGTCGCATCCGTAGCAAGTCCTCGAGCTCCCGCACCTGTAGGGCTACTTGCCCTTTGAATCGGACGAGATTTCTGGCGAGAAACCTCTCCGAATTCACCTGTACCTGCGGGGGATTAGCCGCTAGCTAATCCAGTACTTGTGCAAGAGGCTCTTGCCTCGGCAATCGCGCATGAACCCACACAATTGTACATTGGTCAATTGAAAAGCCCACTAGAGGGGCATAACATACTGCTATAGAGAAGAGAGAGGGCAGTGTGTAGCGTGTAGGGCATCACTCCTGGCACCGCACTGTACATAGGAGGGAAAGCAAGCACTCCATAGCTCTTAACCTGTGACAAAATCTGAAAATGAGCCCTCCTTCTCCTAAATTCAGCGCCACTTCTTGTTGCATGAGGAAATTGCACCAGAAGGTGCCACTTGGCACATTTACAAGCATTTTTCCCGTTTCGGGGTTGCCGCCTAGAAATCTCCCAACCAGTTGCCCTGTTGACTTCACGACAGAGTAAGAAAATGTTCCCCTTGTCATTCCGGAGGTAATGATGCAAACACATTTTCAGGTCTCTAAATAGCAGTTCCCTAAATTTTAGGAGATGCTGCCATTGTATCTTTCTAGGTCATCCGACCCCCTTTGTACACTGTAGCCACACCCAGAACTGAAATGTAGCCTCTGTAGCAAAGGATTCCACTTTGGCTAGTCAATGACCCCACTTTGGCTAACCATAGTCCTTGTCCAACCTTAGTGCTCTCTTGCCCTCAGGCCTGGACTCCCTCTGGACAGTTCCACACTAGCTATGCAATGCAGGGCAGTTAGATTTCCCGAGGGGTGTTTCCAAAAAGTGAAAGTAAATAGATAATAAGAAAGAAATCAACAAAAAGGATAGATAGTAGTCACACGCTGGTGACAGCTGATGTTAGAAAACGCTAGATGAGGGTGTTGGTCCTATTGAGGGTATTGCTTCCATCTGCCGGGTATTGAACTTATTCTCAGAATTGACCCCTAGGGTGGCCTATATATGGATTTATTGCTAGGTCAAGTAGTCACCAGTGAAGCCCCACGACTTGCAATAATGGTGCTAAATGTCAATCATTAGTAAGTTGAAAATCTACTGATAAGAGGTGTTTTGTATGTAGTAAACTACCTAGGCGAGGTACTAATGCTATGCTATGGGAACACTCCCCAATGTCTATACCTAGCAGACACTAGTTGTGCTCATGTCCAATCAGAGGGTATCCAACTAATCTTAAGTGTATGGACATGCACATCCTACGGACAGGCTCACAAGTGTGCCAGAACACTTCCTAGGCTCTCCTTAACCTTAGAAATAGGAGTTATAGCTTGTCCACATGCACATAGGGTTAGTGTGAGAGTGAGCAGCGGAAAGAGTGTGAGCCATGCGTGTCGAAAACGTTGGAGGGAGAGATAGAGAGAAAATGCAAGTGCTCTGCAAATGATGCTCTCAATACACAATCTGTAATGACTACAAGACACTAAGCATTCTATTTATAGAATCTTAGGTTGAGGTAGGGAAAAAATGTGTAACTGGTGCTAAAAACATAAAAGCCCAAAAATGCTAAAAATGTGTGCACCCAGCCAATGCACCCAGCCAAGCTCAGAAAATGACTGGCCGGACACGTGCTAAGAGTGTCCGCCCATGCAATCTACATGATGTGCGATGGGTGGCCAACTCGTGACAATCACTAGCCGTACAAAATGGCGAAACAACGGTGGTGTACCCTAACACCCCTCTCAACACTGGATACTGAGACAACACAAACGAGTCGAAGGTGAGAAGCCAAAGTCCGCTGAGGTACAGCCTTCGTGAAGATGTCTGCTGCATTGTCCTTTGTAGGAACATACTCCAAATGAAGATGTCCAGCCAAAACCCGCTCCCGAACATAGTGGTACTGCACCTGAATGTGCTTAGTCCAAGCGTGAAAGATAGGGTTCTTGGCAATAGCAATGCAACTTTGATTGCTGCACAAAAGACAAGTCGTAGCAGTTTGGCGAAAACACAACTCTCCCAGTAATCTCCGTAGCCATATGGTCTCACAAGCAGCATAGCAAGCTGCTCTGTACTGCGCCTCTGTAGAAGATAGCGCGACGGTGGGTTGCCGCTTACTGCTCCATGAAATGGGTCCCGAGCCGAGTGTGAAAACTACTCTTGTAGTAGAGCACTGGATTTCCTGCCCAATCTGAATCGCACCAACCAAGTAAGGTGCAACCCTTGGAGCGACCATAGAAAACACCATGGTCTAAGGTGCCGCTGATGTACCGCCAAGTACGTTGGGCACACTGCCAATGTCGCTGACGAGGTCGGGTGTTGAAGGAACTAAGGACAGAAATTGTGTAACAGATGTCTGGTCGGGAATAAGTCAGCCATACGAGGCAACCAATAACATTCTTGTACTGCTCCAAGTCAATCCGTGGGGAAGGATCGTGAAGCGATACGTTCTCTTTAGGCTCAAGAGGAATGCCAATCGGTCTGCAGCCTGTCATCTGGAATCTCTCTAGGATAGCATTCGCATACTTCCGTTGAGAAAAGAAGATGCCGTATGGTGTCTAAAAAATCTGGAATCCAAGAAAATAGTGAGGAAGCCCAAGGTCAGTCATCTCGAAACGCGTCTCCATAGCTTTCATGATTGGCTTGATCCTGTTGGTCCATGAGCCTGTGAAAATGAGATCGTCCACATAGACAATCACTATCGCAACCAAAGAGCCATTAGAGACAACATAACAATTGGAATCTGATGAGGTACGCCGTAACCCCAAGTTCAGGAGAAACTGGTTAAGTGTGAGGCACCACTGTCGTCTAGCCTGCCTCAGTCCATACAATGCTTTCCACAACTGATAGACCCAATCCTCCTTGCCTGGTATACGAAATCCAGGAGGTTTCTCCACATAAACTTCTTTATCCAAATCTCCATTCAGAAACACACTTTTGACATTCATCTGGAAGATAGACCAACCAAAGTTGGCTGTGAGAGCAAACACTGTGCGTATGGTAGTCATGCGAGCGGTCGGAGCAAAGGTCTCGTCAAAGTCCACGCTTGGTCGCTGTGTGAAACCCCGAGCAACAAGTCTCGCCTTGTGTTTGTCGAGGGAACCATTGGCCTTGTACAGTGACTCAACTCCCTGGGAGTCTTCCTTTCCAAGAGCTGAGAGGGGTGTTATAGTTTTGGCATCTCTCTGGATTTGTCTAGTCGGTCCCCCTGATAGGGAGTGAGGGTTGTTTTGTGGCTGGATTGAGGTAGTTTTCTCATGTCGGGATTCACTTAGCCATGCGTAGCCTTAGGGTTTTTGGTTTTTCCTATAGCCATGTAGGCTCCTGCAGCCAAAGAGGATTTTCCCTTGCATTCCCAGTGGTGCCAGATGCCCTATGGGCTCCCTTCATACTCTCCTTATTAGGTCGTGGGGGGCTAGATCTGGGTCAGGCAGCCAGGGATTGGGCCTATAAATAGGCTTAGGGGGGTCATCTCTTGCAGAGTGTGCAGCCTAGCAGGGTGCCCTTATGGGCAGCCCTTTGCCACAATCAGCCAGCCGGTGTGTGTGTGTTTTGAGGAGGAGGCCGGGGGGGGGGGGGGGGGGGGGGGGGCAGATCTGCGTTTTTGCAGCCCCTCCCTTGACGTTTTTTGTGGCACCCCTCCTAGCGTTTTTGGTGGTAGGCGTGGGCATCACGGAGGTCTGATCCTTTGCAGAGACCCCTCAATAGGGGCGATGGGCAAAAGAGCTTCTCCTTGGAGTCTTCCCCTCAAGGCAGTCCATTCTGTGGGCATCGTAGTCAGAGGCGGAGCACTCTTCCATGTGCAGGCCTAGGAGAGGAGAGATCTCCATTCCCTCTAGAGGGTAGCCACACCGGTAGCCTCGAGGCATCTTTCTCTCTCTCTCTCTCTCTCTCTCTCTCTCTCTCTCTCTCTCTCTCTCTCTCTCTCTCTCCCCCCAGTTCTTTCTTGATGCCAAGAGGAGGATCAATGTTGGAGTCTTAGCCCATGTTGCCGAGTTAGTGGCCTCGTGTGCAAGAGTAGATGTAGCAGTTGTGTGTTTCTTTTATCTTCCAAGAAAAAGATCCTTCTATTAGTTAATAAAACTGCCCATCAGGCTACAAACTTCCCTGACAAGAGGGGCTACATCAGCATGAGGGGAGACTTTCCTAAGAAAAAGTGAGATATGTATAATGACGGCTAAATTAGTATGTGGGAGGAGGAACAACCACATAGGTGGCTTGTAGTACTATCTAGGAGTCCCATGGACCATGGTGTAGAAAAGGCCATAGGAATGTTTCGCAATGCTCTCATATGCAGTCGGAGCTGCCTTGCAGCCTTTCGAACTGACCTTGAAGTGTAGGGATCAACTCCGTACAGTCTCCACCGGTGGGATAGGTGGGCCTCAAAGATACGGAAGCACCGGACTCTCCATATGAACTAGAGAGTTAGGCCGCAAATAAGCTTCCAACAAAGCTCTTTATCACTGCTCCACTCTTGAGGCGTAAGTCTATGGCATGCTAGATTGTAGACCGGCCCTCCTGTGTCACAATCATCTTGCTAGCTGAGGAAAGCTCTAAACGAAGTGTTCACTGTTGGGCCCATGAAGGGTGGAGCAAGCAACAACACCCCAAGTGTACCGACTAGCTGACGACAAGGCTGGCATCAATCGTAGAATCTGTAGCCAAACCTATTGTGCCATGGGGTAGTCCCATAGACAATGCCTTTGTGACTCAAGTGGGTGGTCACAAGCGGCACAACTTGCTAGGCACCGTAGACCAACCAACTCTCCACTGTGGTAGCTCGATGGGCGACAAGCCACTGGAACATGGTAACGGTTGTCTGTTGTCCCATAAGCGCTCCCAAAGGTTTGTGGGGAACTCAACCGTGAGACCCTCTTCTTGTCAGTGATAGGGCGGGCCTCTCTCCGAGCAGCTAATATGTGGCGTCCCAGTCGTGCAGTGTAGTGGAAGAAAAGGATCCTTGGGTGATCAACTGAAACAGAAGGATCCTGCTAAAACCACTCCTTGTGTCCCATTGCACTCACACCAAAGGGCGACTCTCCCAAGCCCAAAGGCACCAATGTCGAGTCTCAAGATCTGTCACGATCAAGCACACAGATCCTCCCTCTAAATGCCAACAACTAGAATCCGTTGAAAACAACACTTTACTACTTCTGGTGCCTTAGTAGCAACTCTATGGAGGCAACCCTCTCATTGAGCCTCGTAGAACATGCAAAGGCTTGAGTCTGAGTAGGCCCAAACTGCGATGAGGACCTCAAAACAAGTAAAGGCCCCCATCCAGTGGTGGGAGCCACCGACTCGAGAGACGTGTACCACTGTGCTAGTATAGCCTCCACGATATCTTGTCACATGCTCTATATCCCCCTCATGTCACGCATCCGAATGCTCTGACTCTCCTCAAGAAGTGTTGTAAACTGCAACCAGTCTCCTAGGGTGCGGGTTGGATCCTCTACCATGGGACCCCATGAGACATGGGGTCTATTGCCAACCATGTGACCTCACTGTGCACTGACCAACGAGTTCCATGTAAGAGGTTTCTTCAAGCGCTCCTGAATGCATGTGGGCTGATGCTGCTCAAGTCCCCCCCTTAGCTGCCCCCAAGACCAGAGTAAGCTTAATGCAAAACGGTCCTCCCATCTCTTGCTCAGGCCCACTTTGCGCATCTCTATGAAAATCCAACGAGTGGAGGGGCTCCATGTAAGGTGCAACGGAAGTGAATGTTGAACTTTGCTCAAGATGAGTGCTCCGAACTGTGCTCAAGGTTCCTTTACTTACGGAAGGGAGAGCCTTCAGTTCCTTTAGTGAGAGAGTGCAAGTGATCACAAACAAAGTGGGTAACATTGTGAATGAAGGTACTGAGACTGAGAGATAGAGAGAGAAGAATACGACACCAGAATGTTGTCAAACCCTCCTCCAAAGGCCCCACTCTCTATGGCGAGAGCGGTCTACTATTGATTGCACAAATCTCTATAATGCTTTGGACTTGCCGATGATGTCGACGACGATGAGACGGGCTGAAATCCGAAAACGCTAAGGGCTGAAATCTGCAAATCTTGTATTTGCTGAATTCTGACTCTATGTCGGTGACGATGTCGATGGCGACGATGTGACAACGACGCGCTGAAAACGTAGATGCTGAAACTGCAAACTACGTTGGATATGATCGTGCGGCGAGGATCTGCTGCGGGAATGTGAGATCAGCGAGGTTCGGGACTTCTTTTGCGATGTGTCTATGCTGAAAACTGAAAACGTTGGTGCTGTTGTGGATATTGTCGCGGAGAATGTGCAAAACGCTAAGGGGTCATGCTGATGCAAAAACGCTAGGGCTGAAAACTGTCCTGTGATTGCCGGTTGTTCTGCAAATGCAAAACGCTAGGCTTCTTGATCTGTCTGCTGTCGCCAGGCTACTGCAATGCAAAAACGTTGGCTTGGTTCTTGATGGGAAAAACGCTAGGTCTACTATGTTGCAAAACGCTAGGTATTGCTTTGGGGGGGGGGGGGGGGGGGGGGGTGATCTTGCTGAGAAGGTGTCTGTTGAACCTTGGTTCCTGTTGCCTCTTCTGCCAAAATCCACTAGCCCTAGGTTTTCTTTTATATATGCTTGTCAAATTTGCCCTACCTAGTTCCCAACAAAAGTCACTTGAAAACAATAAGTGAAAAATGGCTAAAATAGGGAAAATAGGTCTATGCACTGTAAAAATGCTCCTGATGGGTTCTGACTGTAATCTGATGGTCATGCTGTGTGCAACCAGAGGATATGCATCTACTCTAAGTGTCTAGGCATGCACGGTCTGTGAACAGACTCACAAAAGTGCCAGAACACTTCCTAATCTAACTGAACTGAACCCATGTCATGAAGTAGCTTGTCCACGTACACATAGGGTTAGATGTGCATGTGACATCCCCCCCTTTTCAAAGTGAGGTACGGGTACCAAACTGTATGGCGTTGAGGGAGATCGCCAACAGCGTCGGGAATCCTGGGAAAGACTCTTCGCGGGTCCACTCTTATGCGTGGGTCGTGCGATACTTGAACTTTATACAGGTCTGCGACACTTGCTTCTTGGGTCGCGCCGAAAGCGACACAAAGTCATCCGTGGCTCCTTCAATGCTTCAACTTCGTCTATAGTCATGCGTCTACCTTCTTTAAGAATCTCCGAGGTTGAAAATTCTTGAAACCACTTCCAACACAAAAACATGAACATACCCATTCCACGTAAAGTGACTGGAAAAATACTATTCTTCTTAAAAAACTGTGCATGGAATGCAGATGAACAAAGTGACGGAGTGCCAAACGGTTCATCAAACACACACAAACAATGGAATTGAAACTTGTCGTTTTGATCTAAATCAATCAACTGTGGCAAAACACAATGGAAATGCCTATGCTTGATGCTCAATCCTTCTTGTGCTCTTTCGGATAAAAAATTGTGTCATGCCAAGGAAGAGACATGGAATGTGGATTCCTTGAATGCAAACATTTCATCTTTTCATGAGTAATCCGCATACATTCGTGCTCATTTATGAATGAATCGTGCTCAGCGTACAATATGTCATGCTTGTGAAAAGGGATCACATAAGGACGGTGACTAAAATACAGGAAAGCATCACGAATGAAACAATCGAACAATGCGTGCTGACTAATCATTCGAACACATAATACTTCCTGTGGAGGTTCTTTGGACCTCGACTCGAGAGCCAAGATCGGTTCTTCGTGATCTATCGAATGTGCAATGAGGTTAGCTTCACTAGAAAAAGCATCAACTAAACCATTATCCTTGGGAACAATCATTGCTTCTTCTTGCAAATCATCATGCTCGTGAATAATCACATCTTGATCATGCAAATCATGTGTGTCGTGCTTTGGAAAAGAAGAGACTGAGAGAGTCTCTTTCTTCAGATTCTTTTCAATTTTCACTTGCACATTAGAAATGAGAGATGAAGAATGAACAACTTGCTCTTTACAAATGACAATGGGAGAGTCACTTTTGGCATTGAAAGTGAACGTATTTTCCGCCCAATCAATGAGAGGGTTATGTCACGAAACCATTGAATGCCCAAAAGCATATCACATCCTGAAAGAGGAGAGACTACAAATTTTCTGCGGAAGGACACTTGTTGAACAGTGAACAAAACATCAAGGCACTCGTGTGTGATGAGAGAGTCCATACCGGAAGAGAAGCCTGACACCTCGAAAGGAGATGTCTCGCTAACCTTCAAGCGGGCTCTTTCGACAAGAGAGTCACTAATCAAATCATGCATACTGCCTGGGTCAAACAATATGACAAAACACTGACCGTTCACATGACCATAACACTTAATGAGAGACTCATCAATGGGAGGATCATGAGAGGCTTGGGTCACACTCGTGTTCTCATTTATTGCATTGACAGAGGAAGTGGGTTCTGTGGGTTCTTTAGAGTCATTAGATTCAAGCTTAGGACATGTTCTTTTTATGTGACCCTTGATGTGACAATGAAAACAACGATCTTCCTTAGAATAAATGCTTTGTTCTTCCGACGTAATGTATCCTCCTAAAATTCCTTGTTCTGCTTTTCCATCTGGAGTGAGCTTAGGTTTAGCAATTGTGTTAGCTTTACCCTTAGGTTCATTTGGAGAGTTCTTTTCTGAGAGACTATTGGAAGATTGGTTAGAAGAGTTACCGTTCTATCCATTCTTACTGTTCTTACCGTTCTAAGAAGTGTGAGAGGTACTTGTGGAAGTCTTGTTTTCCTTAGGCTTTCCCTTGTTGTGCTTCATCTCCTGCTCGAGAGCAATCGCTACCGCCTTGTTGAGATCGATCGGGTCGAGGACTTCGACATCAAACCTGATATAGTCGTCCAACCCGAAAATAAAAGACTCCTTGCGCTCATCATCCGATTTGCATAATTGCAAAACACGATTAGAGAAAAACATAACTGGCACATTATTTTGCTTGAGATTGTGCCAATCGTCTTTCAACCGTGCTCGGTACTGTGGGGGACATAAACCGCGCCTTGAGCTTGTCTTGGAAGTTGGCCCAATTGAAAGAAAGGGGCGTGCCGTCCTTGGCTTCCTCTAGGTGCGTGGTCAACTGCGCCTCTTGCCATGCGTGGTACCAATTAATGGCATCACGAGCAAGGTACATGGCTGCCGTCAAAAACTTGCTATTCCTTGTCTTCTTAGTTGTCCCAAAATAAGCATTAAATTGATGCAACCAAGAATGAATAATCGTAGCATCCATCTTACCATCATACTTACTGAACGTGATCTTCTCTAAGACAGGGTCGTTGGAGTTCAAATCTCGACGTGCACCACTTGATGAACCACCAACATCTTTGTCTGGCTCGGGTTTCGAGGTGAGGGCTTGTCGGACCAACTCTTGCATGCGTAGGTCTCTCTGCACCTAATGCTCTGCCTCCAAGGCCGCTCGTCTGTCTTCGGCCGCCAAGCGCGCTTGCTCACGCTCACGCTCAATAGCTGCCTGTCTTGCTTCGGCCGCCAAGCGTGCTTGCTCACGCTCACGCTCAATAGCTACCTTTCCTTCTGCTTTTCTTTCTTTTCGTTAATCGCGCTCGCGTTCCAAGGCAACACGAGTCGCTTCTTGTCGTGCCATCATGTCCATCATCGACTTGACCAAAGCCTCCATAGGATTTGGTGCAAACCATGGCGTGGATGGGGAAGGGGGAGGGTCGGAAAAACCTTCTGGTGGGGAAAATTTTTCTTCGCCTCTTCCATGCTCATCACCTCCATGCGAAGTATCCGTTTCGCTTCGGGTAATGACCATATAGTGAAGTCGTGGGTTCTTAAGTTCACGAGGAACTTTGGGGTCTTGTGGTTCTTGGTTCTTGAGGGTCTTGAGGTTCTTGAGGTTCTTCTTTAGCTTGCAATCTGTGTTAGAGAAGGATCTTCTCTTACCCAAGCTCTTCTCTTTCCCGAGGGCGTACCCCTTGGCGGCCTTGCGCTCACACCAAGGTTGCTTTTTCCCACCTCACGTCGATTGGCCGGCCGCTAAGTGCACGGTCCGCTCTCAATGAGTGAAAAGAGAAACAAGGGGAGGCTAGACAAGCCCTTCTTTCTTGGGTTTTCTGTCACTCTTCAAAAAACACGATTAGGTAATCGACACGTCCAAGAGGATTTGGGTTACGCGCGACCGCAACAAGCAAAAAAAAAATTCTTGTGGTTCTTTCCTTGAGTGATACAGAACACTTCCAAAGCTCTGATACCAATGTAAGGTGCAGCGGAAGTGAATGTTGATGTCACGTGACACATCCCAACCCTATGTGTCCGTGGACAAGCTACACCACAACAGGGTTCAGTCAGTCAAGTCAGTTTAGATTAGCAGTGATGTGGCACTTTTGTGAGTCTATTCGTAGACCGTGCATGCCCAGTCACTTAGCATAGATGCATATCCTCCGGTTGCACACAACATGATCATCGGAATTCCCATCAGAATCCATTAGCATCAGTTAGGGGAATTTTCCAGTGCATTTAGCCTAATTTCCTATTTATTGGGATTTTCACTTACTATTTTTAAGTGACTTTCCAACAAAAGTAGGTAGGGCAATTTTGCTAAGTTAATATATAAGCAAACCAAAGTTCACACTTTTTGGCAAAAGAGGGAGCAGGAGCTTCCCGCTCAACAGGCAACTTCTCAGCAGTAACCCCCCCAGCACCCCCCAGCGTTTTTGGACCTTCTTCTTCGCGGGGATTCCCAGCAGATTCCTTCGCCATACATCCCCTTCCATTGGCGTTTCCACCAACAGCATACCATCGCCATAAGTCTCGTCACTGGCGGTTTTCCCCTAGCACCAACATCAGCAATCTCAGCCATTTACTAACTCTAGCAGGACATACCATTTCAGCGTTTTTTTGTCATCATTGGGATTGCAGACCAACAGTAGATTCCAGCGTTTTCATCAGCTTCCAGCCTTGGTAAAAACGTAGCCATAACAGATTTTCAGCAAGGGAAGAAAACACAGCCTTTACTAGCGTTTTTCAGCAGGTATTCCCCAGCCTTGGCAGCGTTTTCCAGCAGGTACAACTCAGCATCAAAACGCAGCTTAGCAGGTACAATACATCAGCGTTTATTTCTCTAGCATGACCTCCGATACAACCATCAGATTCAGCCATTGAAACAGCGACAAAACAGTCAATTTCAGCCCGAAACAGTCCATGAAAAACAGCAGATAGAAGAACTCAGATTTCAGCCGTCAAGTCGTCGTCGTCATCGGCATAGTCCCATTGCATCAGTCCATTGCATTCGCATTGTACACCTTTGTGCAATCAAAGTAGACCACTCTCTCCGACGAGAGTGGGGCCTTCGGAGGAGGGTTTTACAAACCTCTCGGTGTCGTATCTCTTCTCTCTCCTTCTCTCAGTCTCATTCATTTGTACGCACAAGATCCACTCACTTGTTCGTGATCACAGCACTCTCTATAAGACGGAAAGCTCTCTCTTTCCCTAAGAACTAAAAAGAACCTTGAGCAATAAAGATCACTAGGGTAAAGGGGCCAATAAAAAACCGGCCCCCTTTAATGGGACCCTGGACTCCCCAAGTTTAAAATTGTAAAGGTCCAATGTAGGGACACAAGTGGCCTTGTGGTGAGGTGGTTAGCTCAACTCAACTTAAAATCACTGCCGTTGGATCTGGGTTCAAGCCTTGTTGGCTGCTATGCCCCATAATAACCCCCTTGTGTGGCTTTCCACTCATGTCCATTTTTGTTACACAGAAAATCTTCGACGACGTTGCGCGTCGTTGAAGAAGCACCGCGCGTGGGAGAGATTTTTACTGTAGGTAGGTATTGATGAGCTCTTCCAATTGTGCTCATTCAACCTGAAAATGGTGGAGTATGCTGGCTGCAATTTGCGAAGCCCCTTAGGTGGCCTTAAGTTGGGGGTTTTACCCTAATCTTGAGAAAATACAACTTTGGTATCAGAGCTTTGGAAGTGTTCTGCATTACTCAAGGAAAGAACCACAAGAATTTTTTTTTTGCTTGTTGCGATCGCACGAACCCAAGTTTACTTGGGCGTGGCGATTCCTAATCGTGTTTTGTTGAAGAGTGACATGAATCCCAAGAAAGAAGGGCTTGTCCAGCCTCCCCTTGTGTCTCTTTTCACTCATTGAGAGCGGACCGTGCACTTAGCGGCCGGCCAATCGACGTGAGGTGGGAAAAAGCAACCTTGGTGTGAGCGCAAGGCCGCCAAGGGGTGCACCCGCAGAAAAGGGTAGAACTCGGGTGAAGAGAAGATCCTTCTCCAACGCGATTTGCAAGCGAAAGAAACGCTCAAGATCCTCAAGAACCCAAGAACTCAAGAACCTCAAGAACCTCAAGAACCAAGTTCCTTGTGAACTTAAGAACCCAAGATCCTAGTGCATGGTCGTCACCCGAAGCGGCATGGATACTTCGCATTCAGGTGACGAGCATGAGAGAGGCGACGAAGGATTCTTCCCACCAGTAGATTTTTCCAACCCTCCCCCTTCGCCATCTATGCCACGAGTTGTCCTCACACCTATGGAGATGATGGTCAAGTCGATGTTGGACATGATGGCACAACAACAAGAAACGAATCGAGTTGCCTTGGCACAACTCGCAAGCAAAGCAGAAGAACAAGCAGCAAAGGACCGTGCACAAGAAGCCAAGGGCCGCGAGCGCGATGAAAGAAACGACAAACTTGTTGCAAAACAAGAAGAAAATCGACTTGCTCAGGAACGTGAGCGCATTGCGCTTGCCGCAAAACAAGAAGAGCAGCGTCTTGCTCTCGAACGCGAGCGCGTTGAACGAAAAGAACGCAAAGCAGAAAAGGAGGCCGAGCGTGAAGCTCAAAGAGAGCTTCGCAATCAAGAATTTATAGCCCAAATCCTAGCCTCGAAGACCGAACTACCCAAAGATCGTGGGAGTTCGTCAAGTGGTGCAAGCCACGATGCGGATTCACACAATCCAGTCACAGAGAAGTTGACTTTCAGTAAGTATGACGGTAAGATGGATGCTACTGTTATTCATTCTTCGTTGCATCAATTTAATGCTTATTTTGCGACAACTAAGAAAACAGGCAATAGCAAAGTTTTGACGGTAGCTATGTACCTTGCCGGTGATGCCATAAATTGGTACCATGCATGGCAAGAGGCACAGCTAGCCGTGCACCTAGAGGCAGCCGAGGATTTTACGGCCCTCTCTTTTAGTTGGGTTGATTTCCAAGACAAGCTCAAGGCGCGGTTTATGCCACCTCAGTACCTTGCACGACTGAAGGACGATTGGCGAGCTCTCAAGCAAAACGGTATGCCGGTTATTTCTTTCTCTAATCGGGTTTTGCAGCTCGGCACTCAATTACGCAAATCGGATACGAAGCGCAAGGAAGCATTTCTTTACGGATTGAACGAGTATATCAAGTATGATGTTGAGGTACTCGATCCAATTGATCTCAACAAAGCAGTAGCAATTGCTCTCGCCCACGAGATGAAGCACAACAAAGGAAAGCCTAAGGAGAACAAGACTTTCACAAGTACCTCGTAGACTTCTCAGAACCCGCAGAACGGTAAGAATGATAACTCTTCTAACCAATCTTCCAATAGTCTCTCATCAAAGAATTCTTCCAATGAATCTAAGGGTAAGGCTAACACAATTGCTAAACCTAAGCTTACTCCATATGAAAAGGTAGCACAAGGAATTGTAGGAGGTTACATCACTTCGGAAGAACAAAGCACGTATTCTAAAGAAGGTCGTTGTTTTTACTGTCACAGTAAGGGTCACATAAAAAGAACATGTCCTAAGCTTGAATCAAATGAATCTAAAGAACCCACAACACCCACTACATCTGTCAATGCAATGAATGATAACATGATTGTGCCCAAAGTTTCTCAGGACCCTCCCATTGATGATTCACTCATTAAATGTTATGGTCGTACGTCAGGGCACCGTTTTGTCATATTGTTTGACCCAGGTAGTATGCATGATGTGATCAGCCCCTCTCTTGTTGAGAGAGCCCGCCTCGAAGTTAGTCCGAGATCTCCTATCGAGGTCTCTGGCTTTCGTCCTGGTATGGACACTCTCATCACGAAGGAGTGGCTTGATGTGTTGTTTGTAATTCAACAGATTGCCTTCACTAGAAGATTTGTTGTTTCTCCTCTCTCAGGATGTGATATGATTTTAGGCATGAAATGGTTTCGTGAAATAAACCCTCTCGTTGATTGGGAGGCTAGCACTTTAACTCTCAATGCCAAAAGTGATTCTCCTACTGTCTTTCATGGAGTGGACACTGCTCCTTCTCCATCTCTCATTGCTAATATGCAGGACAAGGTTAAAAGGATTCGGGATAAGGAGATTCTCTCAATCCCTTTTTCTCCACAGCATGACACAGGATTTGCATGATTATGAGAAGCATGATGATTTGAATGATATTGATAAGCATGATGATTTGGATGTCAATGATAAGCATGATGATTTGCATGATCAAGATTTGATTTCTCACGAGCATGATGAGTTGCGTGAAGATGATGTGATTGTTCACAAGGATGATGTGTTTGTGGATGCTTTTTCTAGTGAAGCTAACCTCGTTGTAGATTCGATTAATCACGAAGATCCGATCTTGGCTTTCGAGTCGAGGTCCAAAGAACCCCCACAAGACAATTCGATCATTCAGGACAAACCGATCTTGGCTCTCGAGCCTTGGTCCAAAGAACCCTTACAGGAAGTATTATGTGTTCGCATGATTGATACGCACGCATTGTTCGAGTGTTTCATTCGTGAAGGTTTCCTATATTTTAGTCAGCATCGTTATGTGATCCCTTTTCCTAGGCATGACATATTGCATGTTGAGCACGTTTCTTTCATGGATGAGCACGAATGTATGCGGATTGTGCATGAAAAGTTGAAAAGTTTGTATGACAGGAAGTCACATTCCATGTCTCTTCCTTGGCATGACACAGTTTTTGAACGAGCACATGATTGTATGAGTACCAAGCATGGGCATTTCCATTGTGATTTGCCACAATTGATTGATTTCGATCAAAGAGAAAAGATTCGATCGCATTGTTTGCATGTGTTTGATGAACGGGTTGTAACTCCGTCTCTATGTTCATGTACATTGCATACATAGTCTTTAGAGAAGACAAGATTTTTTTCCTTCACTTTACATGGAATGGGTATGTTCATGGTTTTGTGTTGGAGATGGTTTCAGGAATTTTCAGCCATGGAGATTCTTGAAGACGAAAGAAGCAGGAGTCTAGACAAAGATGAAGCAAGGAAGGAGATTCAGAAGACTTGTTTGCATGTGTTTGATGAACGGGTTGTAACTCCGTCTCTATGTTCATCTACATTGCATACAGAGTCTTTAGAGAAGACAAGATTTTTTTCCTTCACTTTACATGGAATGGGTATGTTCATGGTTTTGTGTTGGAGATGGTTTCAGGAATTTTCAGCCATGGAGATTCTTGAAGACGAAAGAAGCAGGACTCTAGACAAAGATGAAGCAAGGAAGGAGATCCATAAGACTTTGTGTCGCTTTCGGCGCAGCCCAAAGAAGCAAGCGTTGTAGACCTTTATGAAGTTCAAGTACCGCACGACCCACACAGCAGAGTGGGCCGGCGAAGAGTCCCTTCCAGGATTCCGGATGCTGTTGGTGATCTCCCTCGACGCCATACAGTTCGGTACCAGTACCTCACTTTGAAAAGGAGGGGATGTCACGTGACACATCCCAACCCTATGTGTCCGTGGACAAGCTACACCACAGCAGGGTTCAGTCAGTCAAGTCAGTTTAGATTTGGCAGTGATTTGGCACTTTTGTGAGTCTATTCGTAGACCGTGCATGCCCAGTCACTTAGCATAGATGCATATCCTCCGGTTGCACACAACATGATCATCGGAATTCCCATCAGAATCCATTAGCATCAGTTAGGGGAATTTTCCAATGCATTTAGCCTAATTTCCTATTTATTGGGATTTTCACTTACTATTTTTAAGTGACTTTCCAACAAAAGTAGGTAGGGCAATTTTGCTAAGTTAATATATAAGCAAACCAAAGTTCACACTTTTTGGCAAAAGAGGGAGCAGGAGCTTCCCGCTCAACAGGCAACTTCTCAGCAGTAACCCCCCCAGCACCCCCCAGCGTTTTTGGACCTCCTTCTTCGCGGGGATTCCCAGCAGATTCCTTCGCCATACATCCCCTTCCATTGGCGTTTCCACCCATAGCATACCATCGCCATAAGCCTCGTCTCTGGCGGTTTTCCCCTAGCACCAACATCAGCAATCTCAGCCATTTACTAACGCTAGCAGGACAAACCATTTCAGCGTTTTTTTGTCATCATTGGGATTGCAGACCAACAGTAGATTCCAGCGTTTTCATCAGCTTCCAGCCTTGGTAAAAACGCAGCCATAACAGATTTTCAGCAAGGGAAAAAAACACAGCCTTTACTAGCGTTTTTCAGCAGGTATTCCCCAGCCTTGGCAGCGTTTTCCAGCAGGTACAACTCAGCATCAAAACGCAGCTTAGCAGGTACAATACATCAGCGTTTTTGTCTCTAGCATGACCCCCGATACAACCATCAGATTCAGCCATTGAAACAGTGACAAAACAGTCAATTTCAGCCCGAAACAGTCCATGAAAAACAGCAGATAGAAGAACTCAGATTTCAGCCATCAAGTCGTCGTCGTCATCGGCATAGTCCCATTGCATCAGTCCATTGCATTCGCATTGTACACCTTTGTGCAATCAAAGTAGACCACTCTCGCCGACGAGAGTGGGGCCTTCGGAGGAGGGTTTTACAAACCTCTCGGTGTCGTATCTCTTCTCTCTCCTTCTCTCAGTCTCATTCATTTGCACGCACAAGATCCACTCACTTGTTCGTGATCACAGCACTCTCTATAAGACGGAAAGCTCTCTCTTTTCCTAAGAACTAAAAAGAACCTTGAGCAATAAAGATCACTAATCTTGAGAAAATACAACATTCATTCCACTGCACCTAACAATTGAACTTTGCTTAAGATGAGTGCTCCGAATTGTGCTCAAGGTTCCTTTCACTTACGGAAGGGAGAGCCTTCCGTTCCTCTAGTGAGAGAGTGCAAGTTATGACAAACAAAGTGGGTAAACACTGTGAATGAAGGTACTGAGACTGAGAGATAGAGAGAGAAGAATATGAAACCAGAATGTTGTCAAACCCTCCTCCAAAGGCCCCACTCTCTATGGCTAGAGCGGTCTACTATTGATTGCACAAATCTCTATAATGCTTTGGACTTGCCGATGATGTCGACGACGATGAGGACCACGACGAGACTGGCTGAAATCTGAAAACGCTAAGGGCTGAAATCTGCAAGTCTTGTGTTTGCTGAATTCTGACTCTATGTCGGTGACGATGTCGACGGCGACGACGCGCTGAAAACGCAGATTTCAGCATCTGCGTTTTCCGGGCTGAAACTGCAAACTACGCTGGATCTGACTATGCAGCGAGGATCTCTGCGAGAAGGTGAGATCTGCGAGGTTCGGGACTTCTTCTATGATGTGTCTATGCTGAAAACTGAAAACGTTGGTGCTACTGTGGATCTTGTCGCGGAGAATCTACAAAATGTTAAGGGGTCATGCTGATGCAAAAACGCTAGGGTTGAAAACTGTCTTGCTACTGTCGGTTGTCCTGCAAATGCAAAACGCTAGGCTTCTTGATCTATTTGCTGTCGCCAGGCTACTGCAATGCGAAATTGTTGGCTTGGTTCTTGATGGGAAAAATGCTAGGTCGGCTGTGTTGCAAAACGCTAGGTATTGCTTGGGGGGGGGGGGGAAACGAAAGCGGAGAGTGGATCTCCCGGCTACACGGACCGTCTACAGACACATGTTGAACAAACCACCCGACCATAGCCACCATTCGGTAGCTCTTTCGTACTGGGGCCAGCGTCCAAGGACGTAGGCGTGCACCTGTAAGATCGAGCGTCCCATACCACCCGGCCTCACCTCCTCGAGGTGACCTCGCGTACTCCTTGCCTCGCGGGCTAACCACTAGCACTCTGCCAATGGGGGTCGATAACTGCAAATGAGGCCTTGGCCTCCTTTTTATAATAATGGCCGGCCACACTGACCGTGTTCTCACTACGTCCGCTCGGATACTGGACGCCCATCTCGACGGCATCTGGGCTAGATTCCCTCTCCTGTGAGTGGGACATAACATACTTCCCCCCTTAAGAACCATTGATGTCCTCATCAATGAAGTGGGGATATTGAGCCTTCAAGGGTCTAACGGGTTCCCAAGTAGCAAACCTTTCAGATTGACCCTTCCATTTAATTAAGTACTCGTCATAAGCCTTTTGACGCGAATGACGGGTACGATGATCTAAAACTGCCTTTGGTTCGCGAGGAATATACTCAGTTTGCATATCTTGCCATACATTTTCCTCGATGGACACAACGACGTCGGCTTCGCCCAATTTTACTTTAAGGCGGCTGACATGAAACACTGGATGTACACTAACATCCGAAGGAAGAGCCAGTTTGTAGGCAACTTGGCCAATTTTCTTTGTGATCAAGAATGGACCACAATATCTAGCTGAAAGCTTATAATGCTTTCTTGTTCGCATAGTCTTGGAATCCTTGGGTATCTTCAGATAGACCCATTGTCCCACATCTAGAGTCCTTGGAGATCTCTTTTGATTAGCATAAGTAGTGACTCGATCACGAGCCGTTCTTATACTATTCTTAGCCAATTCGAGCATTTCTTGCATGTCATACAGGAAATCACGAGCTTGGTGTTCCTTGACTTTCTCTAAGCCAATAGCAATTGGGGATTTAGGCTCAAATCCATAAATCAGCATGAATGGGCTAAATCTAGTAGCAGAATGCTTGCTACTATTGTAGGCAAACTCTAACTGTGGAAGATATCTTTCCCAATCAGACTGCCTGTGAGAGACATAGGCTGTTAACATGTCCTCTAATGTATGATTCATCCTCTCAGTTTGTCCATCGGACTCAGGATGGTCAGAAGATGACATACTCAACTTAGTATGAAGATGAGCAAACACATCTCGCCAAAATCGGCCAGTGAACTTAGTACCTCGATCACTGACGATATCCTCTGGTAGACCATACAGCTTATAAAGCTGATCGACAAATAAAACTGCCAACTCATGGCTTTTTATAGTCGACTTCGTTGGTATAAACTTCGCCATTTTTGTGAGTCTATCGACCACAACCCAAATAGCGTCATTGCCC
Organism: Adiantum capillus-veneris; assembly: GCF_014529385.1. Classification (NCBI taxonomy): domain Eukaryota; kingdom Viridiplantae; phylum Streptophyta; class Polypodiopsida; order Polypodiales; family Pteridaceae; genus Adiantum; species Adiantum capillus-veneris. The sequence goes on along the minus strand of NC_140938.1, from coordinate 108,603,013 downwards.
CGACTAGTATTTGGCAAACCAACGATAGAGTCCATGGAAATACTCTGCCACTTGGCATCTGGGATTTCCAATGGATGTAGCAAGCCAGCTTTCCTAAGGCGCTCTGCCTTATTGACCTGACACTGAGCGCATCTCTTTACATAGCTTTCTATGTAAGAGCGCATTCTTGGCCAATAGAAATATTGCTTGACCAAAGCCAAAGTTCTCTAGATGCTTGGGTGCCCAGCGCTAGGAACATTGTGGCATTCGCACAAAATCCTTTGTCGAATCTCATCGATTTTCGGCACGCAGACTTTACCATTTCTGAACAGTAGTCCACCTCTAATGGAATATTGTCATTGTCTTGTCTCTCCAGCACGACTCACTTGGGTCTGCAGATCACCCAAGCCTGTATGCGAGTCATGCCCTGCTTCGACCTCGTTCCATATCTTGTCAAAGTGGCCATCGGAACGACATAGCCCTCGGAGAGAGAGATAGAAATCCGTCGAGATTTCAGCCATAGACAAGGCGTTAATCTCAGGAATCCGGTTGAGTGCCTCGGCAACTTGATTGCTGGATCCTTTTCTATAACGGATCTCAAAGTCAAACTCTTGCTTAAGCTCAACCCATCTAGCCTTCCGGCCTGTGAGATCACCCTGATCACAGATATAGTGCAAGGCATAGTTTTTTCATGCGGCAACCATGCGTCTCACTCGGGCGGGTATGGAAGTCCGATATAAGTCCGATTCAGACCCCCCCGAAGATTCCATACGTGGAATACCATACGGCACTAAAAAATTAGTGTATATATATATATCTCATAACAAATAGCAATTAAAATTAAAACACTAAACTCTAGAGAGTAGCCCAAAGCCACATAATGCATTAAAACATCATAAAACTTGAAAATGTAGAATCTAGCTAAATCAAGGAGTCGGGAGCCGAGAAACAGATCAAGATCTCTGATCAATAGATACATCAAATGATCAATGAATCAGTAGATGGAAAAATATGGAGCCTCCAAAACCAACAAGACTGTGTACTGAGTACTCCAAAATTCAAATGACAAAACATAAATAGAGCCTAGAGGGTGGAGTCCAGTCGCTCCATGCTAAATAGTGAATCCAAAACATAAGTAGACTGTAGAGCTAAGAGGAGTTAGGACCGAGGCTAGAGCAAAATGCAATGAGCTCTAACTCTCATCAAAGGCCACCTCCTCATCATCATCCTCATCATCACCCTCATCATCCTCATCCTCATCCTCATCCCAAGCCTCATCCTCAGCTACAGAGCATGAAGTCCCAATATCACTGGGCATGCTAATCGGAAGAGACTCCATAACATCAGCAGTGCTCTGTGCAATAGCCTCCTGAATCTCCTGCAACTCAAGCAAGCGATCCTCATCCTTCTCTTTGTTAAGCATCTCCAATGTCACCTCCATTCTCTCATAGCCGCGCTTTTTGATCTTGCATAAGAGCCTCAAGTTGGTGTGTATGTAGACAAGCTTCTCGGTATGAGCAGGAAGTAACCTATTTCTTCTCTTGGTGTGAATGAGAGAGAAGGTGCTCCAATTTCTCTCACATGGAGAGGCACATGTCCCTTGAGAAAGCACCTTAAGTGCAAGAGTCTGCAATGTGGGCGTGCAAGCCCCAAAAGTCTCCCATCTCCCACCATTTTACACCCTCTTGCATTCTCTTTGGATCCTTTGCAATAGGATGAGCAAATGACTTTCTTTCAGTGAGGAAAGTGTCCAACTCATCAATGAGGGTTCCCTGCATGGTCAAATCACCCTTGGTATACCTGTCCAAAAATGTCATCCACCCGTCATGAACCTCACTATCATTGAATTGCCCTCTTCCTCGCCATATAGGATGCAACAAGTATCCCACAGCATGCAATGGTGTGTGCATCATATTCCATCTATCAACGCATAGGTCCTTGATCTCTTGCATTTTTGCCGCATCAATACCTTGCATGTTTTGAATTTGCTCAACCATGCGATCCGTAAGCTCATACACAAGCCCCATGGTGGCTCCTTCCCTATCAGCCAAACGAAGTATCTTCAAGATGGGAGCACAAATCTTCAAAATCAACTTGGCCTCTTGCCAAAAGGATGCATTAAACACAATGTCCGAGACCACTATGGCCTCTGCAGTCCTGGATGCCTTCATTTTCACAAATTTTGCATCAATCATAAGCCTACGCACACCTTGCATACATCTCTCATCCACAAGACTAGCCAACATGATGAAGTAGTAGGCAAATCGAGTGGCCGATGGCTTCAACAATTCCTTCTTGCTAAGCATTCGAAACAATGCCAAGACAGTGGACTTCCTTGTGACAAATGTGACAACCTTTGTTGCATCTTCAAGAATTTTTGCAATCCAAGGGAGCTTCCCAATATCCTCAAACAAGAGGTCCAAGCAATGGCATGCACACCTCGTGAAAAAAATGTGTTTCCATTTCTCTTCCACCATTTGCCCGGCCCCAACACAATTAGTTGCATTGTCCATGCATACCTGCACAACATTGGAGGGTCCTACCCCAATAATCACATCCTTAAGTTGCTTGAAAATAAATTCTGATGTCTTTGTCTCCCCAGATGTGTCCACAGATTTCAAAAACACAGAACTAGGTATAGAGCATGCAAGAAAGTTAATGATAGACCTGCGTCTAGTGTCAGACCATCCATCACATACAATTGTGCATCCATGTTTTTTCCATTTCTCGCGCACACCCATGATCTCATGACCAATGCATTTGACCTCATCATTTAACTCTGTGGTGCGCAAAGCATTGTATGTGGGAGGCACATACGATGGACCAACTTGTCCAATTGCCTTGACCATTTCCAAAAAGAAAGGACTCCGCACTTTCCATTCAGGAATGTCCTCTGCATAAAAAAACCTGTGCAAGGCTTGATCTGCTTGCTTGCGTGCTTGCAAGCTAAATGCACTTGCCAAGGGCCCTTGTGCAACCTTCCTCTTCTTGCTCGAGGACCCCACATTTGATTTGGAGCCGAAGTCCCAGTGGCACTTACATGAGCACTCCCTGATGCATGTGTACTCATTGAGCTTGAGGCAGAGGCATTAGCTCCCAAATCATCCACCAAGGCATCTACAAATGCATTTGGGTCCTTCCCATCATTCTTTACATCTACATGCAATCTTGTGACCACCTCTTTGACGTCCTCTGGCACCAGTCCACATGGGCCTACACCATAGCCAGAGAGGGACAATAAATGTGCACGAATACGGGAGGGACCGCCGTCCCAAGTATGCCCACAATACTTGCATTTACATGTAAATTGCCCTTTCTTTTGAGGCTTCAATTGTTCTACATACTGCCATTCGGGACGCTTCACTCGGCCCATATGGATTCTGCAAACTTGCAAGGTGCACACTGCAAAGTTGCAAACCTTGACAAAGTGGAGGCCTCACGAGTAACGGACGGCGTAGGTGAAGAATCAGCCGTGCGCGGGAGAGTGTGTGGGCATTGGGTAGGGCTCCCGGCTCGCGGTCTCGAGTCCTCTCGGCTCTCAAGCTTTGATGGGGGCTCTCTCTGCACAAACGGGATGGCTGCAGGTTTTTCACAATTCGCGCAGAGGCGTTTTGGGCCACATTTAACAAATCGGGGGTTTTTTTGTCAGTGCGTCAAAAATCCCCTGCTCGCGTCCGAAAAACTGAACCATGCGGCAACCATGCGCGCACGCGTGAGGAAGCCCGATTGGGCAATCGGACGCGCCTGGAAAAAACTATGGTGCAAGGAGTGATGATCTGTCCATGCAACAAACGTAGAGCCATACAAGTAGTGCTGCCATTTCCTCAAGGCGTGGACTACGGCGTAAAGCTCCTTTTCATACGTTGGATAACGCATCTTAGGGTCAGAAAGCTTCTTACTTTCAAACACAACAGGACGTCCATCCTTGTATAATGCCGCACCAATAGCATAATCACTAGCATATGTTTCAACCACAAACGGTTTGCTAGGATCCACAATGTGCAATATTGGTGCAGTAGTCACACAGTGCTTTAGTGTCCGAAAGCTCTCATCGAGACGCTCATTCCAGACAATAGGGGGATCACCTTTACGATGAGGACCCGAAATCTTTGGTCCTTTCACCCCTCCTTTTAAAAGTTGCGTAAGCGGAGCAACAAATTTAGAGTAATCCTTGATAAACTTGCGAAAGAATTCAGTAAAGCCTAAAAAGGACTTGGTGTACATTCTTCAGAATGGGCCAATTTCGCACTTTATCTAACTTTTCAGGGTCAACGCGAATTCCAGCGCGAGCTCTTTCCTAAAGAATTTACACTTAGAAGCCTTAGAGTAAAGCTTCTCAGTTCTTAGTACTTCGAGAACAGTGCGTATATGCGCTAGGTGCTCAGACAAACTTCGGCTGTAGATCAAGATATCATCGAGAAATACAACAACGAAGTTGCCTAAAAATGGTCTCAGCAGATGATTCATCTCTGTTGAAACATAGCTGGAGCATTGGTCAAACAAAAAGGCAAGACCAAAAACTCGTAGTGACCATAATGCGTATGGAAGCCTGTCTTAGGAATATCTTCCAGTTTGATCAGTATCTGATGATAGCCATCGTAGGTCCATCTTCGTAATATACAACGCTCCATGGAGCCGATCTATCATATCGTCCATACGTGGGAGCGGATACTTATTCTTGACAGTGAGCTTATTCAACCCCTTGTAATCCACGCACAAGCTCATAGTGTTATCCTTCTTTCGAGAAAGTAACACTGGCGCTCCCCACGGAGATTTACTTGGCCGAACAAAACCCTTGTCGATAAAATCTTTCAGCTGTCGCTGAATCTCGTCCTCCTCGGTTTTACTAAACGAACAAAACCCGTGCCGAGATAATCTTTCAGTTGCCACTGAATCTCGTCCTCCTCGGTTTTACTAAACCAATAGGGTTGCTTTGAGAAGGGCTGACTACCAGCCACTAACTCAATGCCATGATCTACTTCTCTTGAAGGTGGCAAGCCAGGAGGTAGATCATCAGGAAAAACATCCTTCAAATCAGTCATGATTTCTCGGATAAGGTTGGATTTCGTCGGAATCCCTAAGTTCAACAGAAGAACATGAAACATTTTTACGAAATTCAGTGACAGAAGTACCAAGCACTAATGAATCAAACCAAGCAGATGGTACACATTGATAAAAGTCAACATCAGAAGACTTTGTTTCTTTATACATTTCCAAAGCAGTAACAACTGGTATTGCAAAACCATTATTTACAGACTTCTGATTACAAAGCGACACAGATACATGAGACATGTCCTGCTTAACAAAAACAAGAGAGTGATGTACATAGTCTATATACAATGAGTGTTGTTTATCATAAAACCATGGAATAACATCTGCTCTGTCCAGGCGCATGATGTGGAAATCCAGGTTCTCTTTGTAATCAGCTAACTCGAGCGACAAATCTGGAAACATCCGATTCCATATATCTGTATCCTCGCCACGAGCCATCTTCACGCGATACTCATGGTCATTGTCCCGCGTCCGCAGGCTCAGTTTTTGCACCAATTTGCATCCACAAAATTGTGTGAGCTTCCATTATCAAGGAGTACGGTCACGTCGTGACCATTGATCTTCCCGGAAAATCGGAGAAGATCGTGCTCACCAAACACTTTGGTGCTAAAAGTACAATTAGTGCATGGACTGTGCGCTAAATGATGGATTTCAACTTGAATGACATCAGAGTTACCTCAGAGCTCGTGAATTTGAACCGAAGGACGACCTCGCGGTTTCTGTGTCTTCTTCTTCTTGGGGTAGTCCTTGATTTGGTGACCTGTCTGGCCACATCCAAAGCAAGCTCTTTTCTGCATTGCATCAGAAACTTAAGCATTTTTGGCTTTCTTCTCTCCTGAGAAGATCTCGGCGGTGATTTGGACTTATGTGGAATCGGGGTCGCTTCCTCGAAGCGCCCTCACCGGATTGATGGTCTACCGTTCTTTTCTTCTCATAATTCACTCCATTTATCAAATGGAACATCTTGGCCTTTGCCACTGCATCCTCGACATCGGTCGGGGCTTTGTTCTTGATTAAGGCCCAACGGTAATCCTCATGCAATCCCAACAGGTACATGTGCATAGCATGCGTAGAATCCACCTTGCAAAAGGTGAGCGCCTCCTTGAAAGCTGTCGTATATTTATCAAAAGACAGAGTTTTCATCGAAAGACTTTGCAATTTGGCATAGGCTTTCAAAGGATCCATTTTGGCGAAATCCCTCTTGAATTTCACACAAAAATCAGCCCACGTCGTAGGCTTCTCTGTCATGTCGCGCCACCGGGTAAGCGCCTTACTGCGCAAATAGAGAGGAATCGTTTGAATCCTCCGTTCATCATGTTCCCCATGGAGATCAAAATACGTGGTCCACTGGTGCAGCCAGTTATTTACCGCCAATTCCGTACACTGCTTCTCTTCCCTTGAGAAATTTGTAGTTTTGTACGGAATCGTGGTAGTCGGACCACCCTATGAACGCCCAAAAGCAGCAATCTGCGTTTGCAATTGTTGGAGATGGGTTTCGCTCTCGAAAATTCGTGCAGTCGTCGACTGAGCCGTATTTTCTAGAGCAGTAAGCCGGGAACTAAGCCCTTGCACAACCCCTTCGAGAGAGGCCAAGCGAAGGTTCGTCTGATGTTCGCGTTTTCCAAAGCGGTAACACGCTGGTCGAAACTCTGGAAAGTACTTGTAATCCATGTGTAGAGAGCATGCGTGAATGGAATTTGAACATTACCTGGCGCGTCGTCACGCTGCACATCCGAGTTGGAGGAATCCATGGCAAAGTGTGTGAAAAACTGGAAGTTTCACGCGAAACTGGGCCTTTTTTGCACTTTTCGGTCGCGAAAAGTTGAACTTCGAAGAGCTCTACTCGTCGGCGTGAGCGTCCGAAGGCGAGCAGGTGATGGCGGAAGCGCGGGAGCGCGAGCAGGCGGGAGAGAGCAGGCTTGAGAGAGGAGCAGGAGAGCCAAAATTGAGTTCTCTGTAAGCTCTGCAAGTTTCTGTAAGTGAGTTTTTAATAAATCACAGGTTTCAGACCATACTTAAAAAAAAAACCCAAAATGTCCTGGCCACTTTAAAATAAAGGTCACTTGAACATAAGAGTAAAAAAAATCCAGAAGAGGGCATCGTGAGATAATTTGAACGACGCAACAACTCCTCAGCAGAGAGCAAAAAAATCCACGTTGGACTTCTTGCGCTACCTCTCTCCTTCCACGCTGGACTTCTCTCTTCGATCACACCCTCTCTCTTCGACTTGCAGACTGGTTCGCTTTCTTTGCACTGTTGAGAGTTTCTCTCTCTCTCTCTCTCTCTCTCTCTCTCTCTCTCTCTCCATGCTTCGCACAGAGAAGGAGATTACAGAGAGGGTTTTTTATTTTTATTTTTTAAAAAAAAAACATACTGTATGCTGAATTTAATCCAAAATCAGCAAATTAATGAGTAATAATTGAAAACCAGTAAAATCAATAAGTAACCCTCTAATTTTCAACAGTTTCACATGCCAATTTGCTGATTTTTGATAGTATTGATTTACACCTGCAAACATACTCATGAGAAGAAAATAATCAATTAAACAATTATATCATCGAAGATTACATAAAACAGTAATTATCCGACTCGATCCAGCCCGTAGGTGTGCATACAGTCCTTTGTGCAGCCAAGCCGGCTCTGAAACGGAAGTGAAGAGATCCCCGGCTACACGGACCGCCTACAGACACGTCGGACAAACCACCCGACCATAGCCACCATCCAGCAGCTCCCCCGTGCTGGGGCCAGCGTCCGAGGACGTAGGCGTGCACTTGTAAGACCGAGCGTCCTATACCACCCGGCCTCACCTCCTCGAGGTGACCTCGCGCACTCCTTGCCTCGCGGGCTAACCATTGGCACTCTGCCAGTGGGGTCAATAATTGCAAATGAGGCCTTGGCCTCTCTTTTTTAATAATGGCCGGCCACATTGGCCGTGTTCACACTACGTCCGCTTGGACACTAGACGCCCATCTCGACGACATCTAGGCTAGATCCCCTCTCCTGTGAGCGGGACATAACACGGGGGATCTATTTGAGAGGTGTCTGCTGAACCTTGGTTCCTCTTGCCTCTTCTGCTAGAATCCACTAGCGCTAGGTTTTCTTTTATATATGCTTATCAAATTTGCCCTACCTAGTTCCCAACAAAAGTCACTTAAAAATAATAAGTGAAAAATGGCTAAAATAGGGAAAATAGGTCTATGCACTGTAAAAATGCTCCTCATGGGTTCTGACTGTAATCTGATGGTCATGCTGTGTGTAACCAGAGGATATGCATCTATTGTAAGTGTCTAGGCATGCACGGTCTGCGAACAGACTCACAAAGTTGCCAGAACACTTCCTAATCTAATTGAATTGAATCCATGTCATGAAGTAGCTTGTCCACGTATACATAGGGTTAAATGTGCATGTGACACTCCAAGGGACACCTGTCTGTGGAATTCGGCCTTTGATCTGGTGTACAAATGAGAGCAAGGTAGAGTGCGACTTGTCAGGAGACTTTGGTCCGAGCCGATTGCGTCTCTCCCTGTCCACAGAAAGTTCCTGATTAGCCTCTCTAGGTTGCTAATGCAAGAACTCGAGAAAATCCAGCATGGGGCTTTTGGTCTAGCTTCAACTATTCCAAGAGTTACCGATGATCAACGGGTTGAATCTGATGTAGTGTGGACTGCAGAAGAGAGAAGTTACTTCGCTCCTTTGTCACAGATTACCCAGATAGATTAAAGTCACCGATTTCTCTTCAAATTTCAAGGATATGAATGGATTGATAGTATTGGGTTGTATGACTTTAGGAAAAGAAGTACTTTGAAATGGGAATTCCTTAAATGAATGTGATATATGTGCTCTCTCATGTGGGGGATGTTTGAATGCATGATTGAAAGACGAAATGAGCAGAACATTTTGGTCTTGATTCACCTGAGGGGTGATGTGGATATGATAGTAACAAGATTTAATCAATCCCGACATCCGCTAGAGATCGACAAGATTTGGATATGATTGCTAAATATGTTACGATGATTATGATTCTCATCAAAGATCTCGGCGGGGATAGCGATGTGAATGTTAAGTGACCGTCGTCTTTGTGCAAGTACTAGATATGTGTTGTCTGGTGCGTCGGTACCTAGAGTAGTGTCTATTGAATTGGTTGTTGGCTTATGTTGGTTTTGCGGGCGTAATCGAGGGCAATTACATTTCTTTCAAGAGGGGGGTATGTCACAAGGTCATGACGTGGCATGACCTAAAGGACAGACTCCGGATTGAAAAAGGTCAGAGCCTTGTTGAAAGACGTAGAAGAAGTTGTGACAACTTGTAGAACATTTTGAGAGGCCAAAAATAAAAGGACACGAATTTTGATAAGTTGTAGCAACTTATTGGGTCTTGTCCGATGGGTCCCGAAAGGGACAATGGCTAGAAAGACAAGCATAAAAGGTTGATGACGTGGTAGATGTATGGACCTGTGCGATTTGCGATGTTGACGTCTGCTTTACGGACCTCTGGTCTTGTCCGATGGGTCCCAAAAGGGACAATGGCTAGAAAGACAAGCATAAAAGGTTGATGACATGGTAGGTGTATGGACTTGTGCGATTTGCGATGTTGACGTCTGCTTTACGGACCTCTGCGATTTGCATTGTTGATGTGGCACTTGTACGGATTTCTGCAAAACGTGTTGGCTACCCTAGCTCTAACTTTTTGGACCCGGATGCTTTTGGACTTGAAGCTTGTCATGTACATTGCTATTGGAAGGCCCAGGGCCTAAAAATAAAGTGCGAGGGCCTCATTCTTAAGTAGATAAGCTTGGGAGCTTGCTGAGACGAGGACCTTCAGACATTGTACTTTGTGAGGCATATGTAATAATGAAATCCGGAAAGGGGCGCGAGTCTTTGGGGCCAATCTTTGGGCGCAGAACTTCGTTGTGCCGTGTCGTCTCTCTCTCGGTTTTGTTCAATTCTTTCAGTTTTCTCACGTGTGTTATGGTAGATTCCCGACTTGGAATGTCCAAGTCGGTTACACCTCCTTTGCTTGGACACCTGCGTGTGGCCCTTGTCTCTGCCTGCTGTGCTTGGCCAGCCTTAGTAAGCTCGGTCTCTGTGTCACAAAGTGATGACGTGGCATGACCTAAAGGATGGACTCTGGACAGAAAGAGGTCAGAACCCCCTGAAAGATGCAGAAGAAGGTATGACAATTTGTAGAACCAAGCCGAGAGGCCAAAATGAAAGGACGTACCAACTTATGGGGTCTTGTGCGATGGGATTCAAAGCGACAAATGCTAAAAAGATGCGTAAAAAAGGCTGATGACATGGTTGCCGCACAAATCCCGGTAAATTGCGCTGTTGTCGTGGCTGTCGTACGGACCCTCGCGATTTACATTACTCACGTGGCAATTGTACGGATTTTTTGCAAATCGTGCTATCAGCCTAGCGCTAGCTTTTTGGGACAGAGATGCTTTTAGACCCGAAGCTTTTCATGTACAGTGCTTTTGGAAGGCCCAAAGCCTAGTCTGATAGGCCGATGTTTGGAAAGAGGAAGCAATTTTATAGAGCCAGCCAATATGATTTAGGAAGAAGAAACCCTAAGATTTTAAGGAGTGTTGGCAAGCAATAAAGTTTGACACTTTTTTTGGCTTTAAGGATACACTCAGAGCCCTCGCTTTTATTCAACAATTTGATATTGGATACTCCGGAGGACGCTATTCAGAGTACTCCAAAGTCCGGAGGGTGACATCCCACCTTAAGGGAAACGCACAGACTTAGAGGTCTATCGTGCTTCTACGGAGGGAGGCACCAACAAAGTGGCTTCAGTTCAGAAGAGTGTTCACTTTCTCATGGCTCACTCAAGAATACGAACGAGATGTGATCACCGCTTGGAATCATTTGAGATGACCAAGAAAGACATCCTAGATACTTACTATCAGAGATTTTGGGACACTTTCTTACCGGCCTTTTCTTTCAAGAAAATGACCTTCAAGCATCAGATAGAGCGATTCTGTTGTTGTCTACCTAAAGAGATACAAGATTATTGTTTGCTGCAGAAGTTTGAGTCCATGCAACAATTGATGGGACACGCAAAGCAAGGGTTTGCAATGCATGGGGGCACTCTTACGTACGTCATAGATAGATTAGTCACAGTTGAGACCGGACAAGATACGAACAACAGTAACAAAAGGAAGGGAAAGCAACAGAAGAAGAGACCTTCAGGCTCTCGATTGTCGGCACCTTGGTAAGGCACCTGGCTAAAACATGCCCTTAAGGAGGGTAAATGTTACGGTTGTGGAGAACATGGGCATGTTTTAGCCAGGTGCCTTACCAAGGTGCCAAAAGAACAACCAATATGGATGAAAGTACGGAGCTTTGTAGAGCGTGGGGCAAAGTACGAGATTAAGAAGCCCTCATCTGCTACGACGGAGGAGCCAAGGTCAACTTCACTTCGATTGAATTGGCGGCTCGACTTGGAATCACACCACATGAAATGGAACCACCGGCTGAGGCAGGTCTAGCGGCACCCGAACAGGATGTTTCCATACACTTGTCATAAGCAAACTTTGGTTGCATTGTTAGGGGTATTTGGGGCACGAGGCCTTCTATATCATGCCTTTGGAGGGGTGTGATGTCCTTTTGGGGATCCCGTGGTTCCACAAGAACACTATGGTGGTCGACTCCAGGCAAGAAAAGCAACTTTGAAGAATGAAAAGAGTAGAGAAATAGTACTTGATGTAAAATTCAAGGGCGAGTCAGTTTATAATAGGCTTGGACACTCCAAGCGAGAAATCAGTAGCAACACACGAACAAAAACTTCAAAATCACTGAACTTTAATACAAAGAGAGAGAGAGAGAGAGAGAGAGAGAGAGAGAGAGAGAGAGAGAGAGAGAGAGAGAGAGAGAGAGAGAGAGAGAGAGAGAGAGTGTCGACATGGCACAGCGGTGTTCCGCACCCAAAAGCGTTGGCCCCAAAGATTGGCACCCCTTTCAGTATTTCTTAAGTACAACTCTCAAGGGACTCTACTCTCAGACTCTGCGTCCAGATGCTCTGTAGAGTGAGGCCCCAAGGGCTCTTTTATTCTTACAAGGGATGCCCAAAAAGCAGAGCCCCAAAAAAGAAAGTAGGTTCAAAAGCACTAAGCCTAAAAGCAATTGATCCCAAAAGCTTACATAAAAACTGCCACGTTAGCAGCTCAACGCAAATAATGGAAATTCGTACAGCCTAGCACATGGCACTTGCGGTGTAAATCACGGAAATTTTGTACGGCCTTGCCACGTCAACATCCGTACGATCTGCCACGTCAGTATGTCAATGCATTTTACAGAATTCTCTCCTAGAGCTCAAGATTTTTGTCTTTATAGTTTTGGGCCCCACGGCCGGTGCTTCATAAGTTCTTCAAGTTAGTCCATTCAGTTTCTCTTGTCCACTCGGCCATTTCTCTGCCAGTTGGTCATGCCACGTCATCACTTTGTGACATTTCCCCCTCTTGAAAGAATTGAAGTCGCTCTCGACTACGCTTGCAAAACCAACATAGGCCAGAAACTAGTTCAGTAGATATTTGACTCTAAGTACTGACGCACTAGACAACACATATCCAACACTTGCACAAAGACGATAGTCACTGAGCATTCAAATCACATTCACATCACTACCCCCGTCGAGATCTTGGATGAGAATCATGATTTATTGTAACGTATTAGCAATCACATCCAGATCTGCCACTGATCTCTCGTAGATGTCTTGATTGATTAAATCTCGTTAATATCTTGTTTATCTCATATCTGTCCAGAGAACAAGACCGAAATGTTGCAGTCATTTCGTCTTTCAAACATGCACTCAAACACTAATCACATGAGAGAGCACATATATTAGATTCATTTCAGGAATTCCCAGTTCAAAGTACTTCTTTCACAAAGTCATTCAATAGAATTTTGTCAGCTCCCATCAGTATCCTTGAAATCCAAAGGAAGTCAGTGACTTTATTCCATCTAGGTAATTTGTGACAAAGGAGCGGAGTAACTCTCCTCTTGTACAGTTCTCGGCTGCACCAGATTCAACCCGCTGATCATTGGGAACTCTTGGAATAATCGAAGCTAGACCAAAAGCCTCAAGGTAAAGTTATAGTATCCGAGGAGTATTTGCTAGGTCCTCCTCCTCCATCCACTTCGCATCCAATGCCGGATAGTTCTTAACTAAGAATCGTTGTATCACTTTACCTTTTACTCTCCTTTCCTTGTGAGCCAATATTTCTTCTGGAACAAGAATTTCCTCGGTCTCTTCCACTTCAGGTTGCTCCTCAAGCTCCTCGTCCATTGGCACCTCGCCTTTGAAAGATTTCAATAGACTCACATGAAATGCATTGTGAATCTTTGGTAACTTCAGTCTGAAGGATACATCATTGATCTTCTCTTGAATTTGGGAAGGGCCATAGTGTCACACAATCATTCTCCTTCAACCGCAAGTCACGTCAAATCGTCATAGTTACCGGGGAACGCCACCCCATGGGCAAGAATTGCTAGAACGGCGTTTTGGAGGGGGGGGGGGGGGGGGGGGGTACATGGCTCGGAACGTTCGGCAGAGACTTTTGATACCGGAACGGCCAGTCCGCAACGGCTTAGAATGGATAGATTTTCAGATTTTGGTGATTTGTCTTGTGAGCCTTCCCCTTGTTAAATGTCCCTTTTCCCACCCCTTACCTTCACAATGCACACGAGCTTTCAAGGGCCAAAGCTAAAGCTCTACCCTCTCGAGTCTCGCCTCTCAAGCTCTAGTCTCTTTCAAGCTTACAAGTTTAGACTCTAGAGTCTACAAGGCCAAAAGATCTCCCCCTATCTCTCAAGCTTTCTCCCTCTCCCTCTCTCTCAACTTTAAAGCTCTCTCTCTGCCCCCTTCCCTCTCTCTCCCTCTCAAGCTCTCAAGTGTATACGACACACGTTTGCCATAGTAAGGCTGAATGGTCTTCAAATCAAGTGTTTTGTGAGTGTTAGAGTCAAAGGACTCTGATACTACTTCTATTCAATCACACAGAGTTTAAAATTGCTTTATTTGGGCGTTTTTATACCTCCCGTACCTCCCATTCCGCGCCATTCCTGTTCTGGACTCCTCCTCGTTCCCCCGTTCCGCGTTTCGCGTAACTATGACGTCGATGCTTGTCTGTTGTCTTCTTGTGACGTGCTTGAGACTTCTCAAGAGCCTCGCGTACCTTAGCAAAAGCAGTCTCTAGATCTTGAACATACTGATCTGCTTCACAAATCTTATCCTTGGTGCCTAGAATAGGTGGAACCTTCTCAGTACCCTCGATGATCTCAAAATGGTGCCTTCCCTGTATGCACTGTGTTGTTGTAGGCAAACTCCGCCAAGGGCAAATACTTTTTCTATTGAGCCTTTTGATCGAATTGTAGGACTTCAACAAGTCCAAAATCACTCTCAGATTGCCCGTCTATCTGTGGGTGGAACGAGGACGAGATTTGCAACCGGGTGCCAATGTTCTCCCAGATTTCCCTCCAAAACAAACTAGTGAATCAAAGATCTCTGTCTAAAACAATGAACTCAGGCATACCATGTAATCGAAAAATTTGAGACAAACAGTCTAGCCAAATGATTGGGCTTAATTGTCTTCTTGAATGTACGAATGTCATCATGCCGACTCTGAGTCTTGGGAAGATGAAATCCATTGCTACACTTTCTCATGGTCGGCTAGGTACGGACAAAGGTTACAGAAGACTTGGTGCCTTATGCTTGACCTTTTGGTATATCAAACAACTTCGTCTACATCCTTTTTGATCCTCGGCCAGTAGAAGAACCGTTGCACACCTTTCGAGTTGGTTTCTATGCTGCGAGGACCCAAAAAAGGTGGACAATGGCACTCTGTCAAAACCTTATTTCTCAATGCTTGCGTCATACACAAGAAGTTTTTTTCCTCATCAAATAGCATTCCATGAGCGGATAGCACGCAACCACTTGCCCACTCTGCAGTCGATCAAAGATGTTTTCAAAATCTGGATCTATGGCGTATTGATCTACCATATCCTTGAAGCTGTTGTGATGAATTGTCGAAATAGCCAAAACCAAAGGTTGACAAGACACTGCATCCGCCACCACATTCTTCTGTCCTTGATCATGCACAACGAGAAAGTAAAATTGTGACAAAACGTTTGCCCACCGCATTTGCTTGTCCGAAACCTCTTTCAGAAACAAGAAATAGCGCAAACTCTGATGATTGGTGATCACTGCAAAATCCGCTCTAAGTAGAAAGTATCGCCATTGAGTAAGGGCATGGATAATTGCCAAAAGCTGCTTCATAAGTTCTTCAAGTTAGTCTGTTCAGTTTCTCTTGTCCACTTGGCCATTTCTCTGTCGGTTGGTCATGCCAGGTCATCACTTTGTGACACAATCCCACTTGTATCGCCTTCGGCCATTTCTAGATCAATGAAATCCAGTTTGTTTGTTTACTCGATCTTCTGAAATGAGATAGATGACAAGAAAATGTCAAATTTGTTCGACCTTGAGAAAGAATGACATGAATTTTTGCAAGCTCAAGCTGATTGTTTCTCAGAAGGCTTACCAGGGGAGTTACCTCCTCAACGACTTGAAGATCACACGATTGACTTGATTCTAGGTAGTACGCCACTGAACCGGCCACCTTACAGAGTAAGCATAGCCCAAAATGAAGAGATTATGAACCAAGTGAAAGAATTGTTGGAAAAAGAATTGATTCAACCCAGTACTTCACCATTCTGTTCGCTCATGCTTTTAGTTCTAAAGAAAGATGGATCTTGGAGAGTGTGCATTGACTAAAGGCCTCTCAATAAAAGCACCATCAAGGACAGATTCTCGATACCCAAGATCAATGATATATTGGACAGGCTACAGGGTTGTACTTGTTTCAGTAGAATCGATCTAAAAAGTGGTTATCATCAGATCAGAATTGATCTTGGAGATGTATACAAGACCTCATTCAGGACGTCCTTTGGAGTGTATCAGTATTTGATGCCTTTTGGTCTTACAAATGCTCGTGCAACCTTCAACAGGATGAGGGGCATGGATTTTCGAGAGTATAGGTCATTTGTGGGCACTTTTTTTGACGATATTATCGTATTCTCTAAGAATGAGGTATTACATCGACATCACTTGCTACAGGGTTTTTAGGCACTGAGGCAACATCGGTTGGTGAATGGAAAGAAGATTGAGTTTTTCTTACCAGAGATTCACCTTTTGGGACACATCGTCTCTACGGAGGGTGTCAAAATGGACCCGGCCAAGGTTGAGACCATCATAGATCGTCCAAATTTGAAGAATGTTCATGAGGTTCGCAGCTTTCTGGGTTTGTGTTCTTACTATCGACGGTTCATCCGAAAGTTTGCAGAGATTGCTTCTCCTCTACATGCTTTGACACAGAAAGGGGTTTCTTTCACTTGGGAACCATCTGAGATTGCAGCCTTTAAGACTCTCAAGGATAAGTCGACTGGCGTGTGATGCTTGTGGTCGTACTTTGGGAGTGGTCTTTGATGTGTTGCGTATGAGAACAGAATGTTTTCTAGACCAGAGCAGGTTGCACAGATCTATGAGAAGGAGCTATTGGCAGTTATCCATGCTTACTCATTGGTGACACTTTCTACTTGGATCCGATTTTACAGTGTCCACCGATCATCAGAGTTTATGACATCTCTTGTCTTTCGAACAAGCAAATGCTGTGGGCAAACATCTTGTCACAATTTCACTTTTAGATTGTGTGTGTTCAAGGACAGAAGAATGTGGTGGCGGATGCATTGCCTCGCAAGCCTTTGGTTTTGGCTATTTCGGCAGTTTATCATCACAACTTCGATGGTAGATCAATACGCCACAGAGCTGGATTTTGTAGACATCTTTGATCGGTTGCAGAGTGGGGAAGTAGTTACGGGTTATTCACTCAAGGAAGGCTATTTGATGCGGATGAACTTATTGTGTGTTACACAAGCACTGAGAAATAAGGTTTTGACAGAGTGCCATTGTCCACCTTTTTCGGGCCACCGCAGCATAGAGACCACCTTGAAAGGTGTGGAGCGGTTCTTGTATTGGCTGAGGCTCAAAAGGATGTGGATGAGTTTGTTTGCAGTTTTTTGATATGTGAGTAAGAAGACGGTTAAGCTAGATCATTTTTCTAAACTGTTTGTCTCGCAGTTATTTTGACTTCGTGGCATCCCTCAGTCTATAGTTTCAGATAGAGATCCCCGTTTTACTAGCTTGTTTTGGAGGGCAATCTGGGAGAATATTGGTACTCGGTTACAGTTCTCATCCTCTTTCCATCGGCAGACTGGGAGATTACGAATTTCACTAGTTTTGTACCTGTTGAAGTCTTACATCGTTGACCAAAAAACTCAGCTAAAGAAGTTTTTGGAGTTTGCTTACAACAACATAGTACACACGTTGATAGGGAAGGTGCCATTGCGAGCGGACAAGGGGAGGAAAAGTCTATTCGCATGTCAGCACCTACTAGCGAACCGAGCCATCCCTATATGGTCTCAACTGACTGTTTTTAAGGCGTGCGTATATCCAGTGACTTGTTATGGCAAGGAAATTATGGGGGCCCACGATCAGCGTGTCCTTCACTCTCTGTAGCGCCTCGTCGCCATCGAGATGCGAATGTTACTTGGAAAGGGAGCAAGGTCAACCTCTGTAGGGACGGCAACTCTCCATCACGAGTTTAACATACCATCTGCACCTGCCTTTTGTGGGGGACAACGAGCAAGGGCTTTTGACAAGTACCGCTCGGTTTCATCTACCTGATAGGCTCCTTGGTAAACAAGAAGCCTAAAAACCAACCGTTCAAGAAGTGGACTTGGACGACAAGAACCCAGAACTGGATGAATAAGTATATCCCAGCGGTTGACTTTAGCTCAGTTCGCTACCACGCATGGGACAAGTGGGATGAGAGGCATTCGTGCTTGGTGTTGGAGCTCTATAAGGAGGCTGGTTTTGAACAAACACGTGGATACCTGCTGCAACTCAATAGGAGCACTATAGTGAATAGGAAGGAGGAGAGAATGCTGGCTCTCGCGAGAGTAGGTGGGCTCAAACTGGCGGATAGCTACATGTGCGGACACAACATTTGCACGTTGTGCTCCCAGTTAGAGGGTCGTTCGCTTTCGCATTTGCTGATGAACTGTTCGGCGGTTGATAAAGCCAGGGGGAGGTGGCTAGACCGATTCAACTCCACCTTCAACGTAATCGACCCTTCGTTGGACCTTGAAGAAAGGACCGTTATCCTCCTTGGTGGGGAGGCTCGCGGGAAGCGGATGCCCTTCTAGGTACGCCGTGATCCGCACTCGAGGGACGGAACCGTAGGGCACGTGCCTATGGTGAAGTTGTACCCCAGTATTTAGGTGCTCTGCATAGGCGGATGGGGAGATAATGCTCCCCTTCCTATGCTGTTATTTTGAATCCGATCCCTTCCGGGGGAAATGACGTAATTCTCCCCAAGCGAAGCCAGATGAGCTACAAGAGCGCCCAAGTGCCATTCCCCCCCGGGGGGGTCAACTTCACCTATAAGGGGTTGGGAGGTGCAAAAGGGAGACACCACCAACCTCAGCGGACGCCACCTGTGAGCGGACGCCCTTCCAAGCGGGTATGGCCTTTCCTAGGGGAAAACCATCGAGTTTCAAAGGCAGTTTAGTGAGGTGAGCGATAAGTTACCTGGAGGAAGCAACTCCAAAGGGAAGACCGAAGCAAGTCCCACAGTACTTGGGCCTTTGAACAGAGGTACTTGGTCGTTGTCACGCCCAAATCAAGTTGGCGAAATGGGTCTCTCAAGGGATTAGTCATGGCCCTAAGAGTGTAGATAAGTTTGGACTCTCGTAGTCCAGAGGAAACTAGTGACAAAAGCATCTGCCTTCGGTTTTTGGGTGCATAGTCCTGGTCGTTCTTCTTGTATAACCTTTTTTGGTGTATGAGGGGAAAGCCCTACCCGACTCCGAAAATAAAACAAAAAAAAAAGGGAATTCCTCAAATGAATGTGATATATGTGCTCTCTAATGCGTGGGATGTTTGAGTGCATGATTGAAAGACGAAATGATTGCAATATCTCGGTCTTGATTCACTCGAGGAGTGATGTGGATATGATAATAATAAGATTTAGTCAATCCCGACGTTTGCTAAAGATCGGTGAGATCTGGATGTGATTGCTAAATACATTATGATGATCATAATTCTCATCAAAGATCTCGATGGAGATAGTGATGTGAATGTTCAATGACTATCGTCTATGTGCAAGTACTGGATATGTGTTGTCTCGTGCGTCGGTACTTAGAGTCAATGTCTACTGAACTGGTTGTTGGCTTATGTTGATTTTGCAGGCGTAGAGGGCGATTACATTTCTTTCAAGAGGGGGGTATGTCACAAAGTGATGATGTAGCATGACCTAAAGGACAGACTCTGTACAGAAAGAGGTCAAAATCTCGTTGAAAGATGCAGAAGAAGTTGTGACAACTTGTAGAACCAAGCTGAGAGGCCAAAAATAGAAGTACACGAATTTTTATATGTTGTACCAACTTATGGGGTCCTATCTGATGGGGCCCAAAGAGACAAAGGCTAAAAAAATACGAAAAAAAGGGTGATGACGCGGTTGTCGTATGAATTTCCGCAAATTGCGTTGCTGCCTTGGTTGTTGTACAGACCTCGTGATTTACGTAGCTGATGTGGCAATTATACGGATTCTCTGCAATTCGTGCTGATAGCCTAGCGCTAGCTTTTTGGGACCCAATGGCTTTTAGACCTGAAGCTTTTCATGTACATTGCTTTTGGAAGGTCCATAGCCTATAAATAAAGTGCCAGGGCTTCAGTCTTAGAAAGATAAGCTGGGGAGCACTGTTAAGACGAGGACCCTCGAACATTGTACTTTGTGAAGCATTAATAAAAAAGAAATGTCGAAAGGGGTGCTAGTCTTTGGGGCCAATCTCTTTGGCCGTGGAACTTCGCTGTGTCGTGTCGTCTCTCTTTCAGGTTTGTTCAGTTCTTTCAGTTTTCTCGCGTGTGTTGTTATACACTATGTTGCGGCTCGGGGCCTCCTCCGTGGATAGGCCTTTGCAAGATGGCCAATCTATCTGCAAATGAAGCACCGATTTGGGAGCCCCGAATACTCCAGGCTCTGACGGAGCCAACCACCACTCACCTGAGGTAGTAGAACGACATTCAAGATTGTGTGGGTGCCTGTTGCCGTGGCAGCAAGTGAAGTTGCTGTACGTGGTGTCTCCAACACGGTCCCAATTTCGGAACCTATCCTGGTTGGGAAAGTAGATTGAAATGGGCAGGTTTTCCTTCTCGAGAAGCACATCGGTAGCTGGATCAAAGCGGTGCCACTGTCGAAAATGAGCTTTGATTGCTCGGATGGCCAGGGTGCTCATTGCAATGACCTTGGACGCCATCTCGGAAGTCTCAAACACTATCTGGTAGTAGACGCGCCCAAGAAGCTGAATGTTGATGATCTTTCCTACCTCTGCTAAAAGGTGGCCTCAAGGAGGTCGCGCACCTCTCCTCTGCTAGGTCGAGTGCGGATTATCTTGCAGGTAACAGAGGCGGCCTAAAGGTGTTCCACCTCTGCCTCTAAGCTCACCTTCTCTGCCGGCGAAAGAGCAAGTCGGATGGTGGGTTTTGCGGTGTTGGGCAAGGGGGCTTCAATCGAGTTCCTATGTGGCGGAGTACAATGTGCCATTTGCGTTTGCTGCTGTGGCCGAGTACGAGGACAGAATGAGTGCGAAGGAGGTGGGTTGGAGAAGCCAAGAACGGCCTGCCAACTCCTCCAAAGGAGAGGAAGAGAGAGCAACACGGGGGGGGGGGGGGGGGGGGGGGGGGGGTTGTGGGGTGGGGAGCAACAGCGCGATGTGTGGGCGATGGCGAGCAGCAACAGCGAGAAGGTTATTACCAGGCCTCCAAGTAGGTGCTTTTCCAGGCTTATGACGCAGCGGTTTGGATGCCAATGTGAAAGCAAGTTGGGTGCTAGTGATTTTAGCAGTGAATGCCAACTTTTTGTATCAATTGCTTTTGGGCCTGGGGCCTTTTTAAGTATTCCTAGGGAGCACTTTGGCAGATGCTTGGTAGCAGAATTGCAGAGTGACTCCCTGGCAATTGTACTCTGTGATTCATCAATATAAAAAGATGTACCAAAAGGGGTGCCCATGGGGCTAGTGTATTTGGGAGTGGAACTCTGCCACTTTGTGTCTCGACTCTTGTTTGTTTTAAAGTTCAAGTCTTAGCCCCTCGGGGCTCGGTGGCTTGCTGCAAAACCAATCATAAGCTTGCACAGGGAGAGACTGGACCTTATGAATCGAGCAACCTTAGCATTGAGAAAATTGGCCTGCCTGCTTGGCTGCACATAACCCGCAATTGCTGCAGCTCATTTAGTTCGCATGCGCTCGTGCTAGAGAGAGAGAGAGAGAGAGAGAGAGAGAGAGAGAGAGAGTTAACGTGTATTAAAGAGCAAACTCGGTGTATGAGACATAACAATGTAAAACTGTAAGATCTTCTCTGTCGTCGCGAAAAGAAGGAAAGTTGTAAGTGTCAAAACTAAAATGGGGGGAGGGTGGGGGGGTGTGACTGACTAGAGCATACAACAACTGAGAGAGGGCTATGTGATGTAGTGGAGGATGGAGCACTTCGTCGTTGAGCGCAAAATGCAAACTGTATGATTGGGTTTACAAGCATGATGTGCATGATGAATGTGTGTGTGTGTGTGTGTGTGTGTGTGTGTGTGTGAGTGAGAGAGAGAGAGAAGAAAAAGAAGAAGAAGAAGAGTATATTAACGTCGTAGGAAACTATCCCAAGAGACCTTAAAGATCTATCCGACGAGGAGAGAGTGTGTGTGTGTGTGTGTGTGTGTGTGAGAGAGAGAGAGAGAGAGAGAGAGAGAGAGAGTAATTTGTTTTATTGCAGGGTGCTTATGGCACAAGGAGTATGATTGTGTTTACTGTTGACAGTGACGGTTGCGTAAAGTTTTTTGAAAGATACTTGGAAAGCACATTGTGGAAAGAACATGAATTTTGCTTTCATCAGCTTCATGGGGACACATCCTTGCCTTCTTGACTATGTATGAAGTGATCAAAGGTTTCAAAGATTACTAAAGAGAAAGATTACTAAAGGTTTTTGCCTTCTAATCTCTTTGGGGGTGTGGTTTCACTTGTAAATATCAAGAGAAGCTGTTTTCAAAATCCCTACTTTACACTGTTTTACATATAGAAGGGTCGTACATAAAGACTCATAGCTTGAAATAAGAAAAGGGTGTGTTCTATTTCTTGAGAAACTTGCAGATAAGAGGTTTTCAAAATGGGCCTCCAGCATGTTATCTCTTGAATTGCTAGCTTGAATTTCATTTTTCTCCTTTAACCTTTTTAAATGTAGTAGTAAGAGTAAAAATTGCGCACATCAATCTGCTGTGGCTCTTGCTTTAAGGACCATTATGAATGTGGCTCCTTTTCAGCAATGTCCTCTTTTCAAGGTTATATAAAGGCTACAATATCCTTGAGAGTTGTTTTTGTAGCATTCAGAGAACCTAAAAGTGTTGTTAGGTGAGTTACACATGTATAAAAGAAATAAACTTAAGTGCATGAACAAGAAATAAGTAACGAAATGCGAAAACATAATAAACTTGGACATCCTATCATTTTAATGATTAGCATTTTATCTACTCTATGAGGACATGTCGATGATTGATGACTATTCATGATGTATGGCGTAGACAAGCAGAGATGATGTTGCAAGCAATATATAATTAAATTTTAAATGTCTTGAACTAGAAATTTGGTCATTGTAGTCATATTCCGTAACACGTTCCAAGCGAGAGCATTTTCACGTTTGTACACATGTATCTGAAGGGGATCGGGGAGCACCACAGACGGAGAGTGAGAGAGAGAGAAGGAGAGACACGATGTGGGTGGGGAGACTCAAAGAGTGAGCAGCCTTCTATACATTTATGCTATGTATAAGGTATACAAGTTAGTGGGCGTCCAAACTCTGGGCGGTCGGGCAAGGCACAGGCGCCTATACTCCAACAACCTCCCACTTAAGGCGATTGTGCCTTTAAGCAAGAGAACCTAATCTAAAGATTACAAAAGGCGAGAGAAAACCGCTCTCAACCGATGTCCACTGGCTGGCTGTGATCGTGTGCATCCGGTTGTCTTGCTCCCGTGTAAGTCCATACACCACCAGACGTATCGCATACGTACTACAAGTATGTACGCAATACCTGCATATCTCCCTCGTGCACTATGTCATCATCAGTCAACAAACGACTGACAACTCCAACTGCAACCACTGCAGTTGCGATATCCGGTCTCAAGATCAACATCTCATACATGAGACCACCGAATGTCGATGCAATGCTAGCGGGCCCTGTTAGCTCTACAGAGCATGCATCAACATATATATCCCTGGCAATAGGCATCTCTGACTGACAAGGCGTGTCAGCCACATGCATCTCCTGACTGTCCGCAAAAGACGCATCAACCTGTCGTGCAACCTCAGAGCAAACCAGCTGTTCTAGGTGTCTGTTGGAAGACATATCCTGCACAACTATATCCCCATGCTCACTGTCGAGCATAGAAAGGAATGACTGCATAATCGTTGACATCTCAGTCTCCTCTGCAATCATCCACTGTAAACATGACCACTCAATCTGCTGTGATTCACTAGAGCTCTCATGCTCTAACTCCGTATGCATAGACTCTTGCACAACGTCCTCCTGTCGTGACTCACTAGAGCAAGACCGCTCTACCTGTCTATCCTGCATAGAAGTATTTCGCACAACTGACTCTCTGCTTTGCTCAGTCACTAGCAAAGCATGCATGTCTGATTTTGTCACCTCTCTGTGTGACTGCTCAAGTCGTGTCCCAACTGTGTGCACAACGAGCTCACTACTCTGCACTCCATGCAAAGTACCCTGTAACCCATGAGCAAAAGAGACTCGCCTGCTCTCTCGCTCTCTACCTGGCTGCGTGATCACAGAGACAACACCGTCTCTCCCGTGATCCACATGCAATGGGTAACCTGTACCACTCCTGGCACCTCTCGCAATCACTAGCGAATCCAAATGCATCACAAAATCTCGCTCTCGTAGCGAAATCTGACATCCACTATCCCGTAACTGTTTGACTGAGATCAAATCCCGTCTCAGATCTGGCACATAACGCCCATGACGCAGGGTAAATCTCATACCACTGGGCAAGGGTAAACATACGTCTCCTGCACCCTCAATGTCATACACAACACCATCAGCCATGTGCACACAACCAAGTCTCCCACTAGAAAACGTGCTAAACCACTCACGATGCGACGTGACATGGAAAGTAGCATCTGAATCTAGTAACCAATGTGAAGACAATGTGCAATCCGATATGCAATCCGTAGACATAAGATCGTCTGAAGACAAGTTAGATGTAAATGTGACATCGCCGTCACAAGCATACTCAGTAACCATCGTACTGATCTCACTAGCATCTGTCGTGCCCAAATTTGCATCACACATATGTCGCCTCCGTTGTCTCAAAATCTTGAAACATCGACGCCTAATGTGCCCTCTATGTCCACAATGCCAACATGTCAAGTCTCTATGCCGTCGAGACTTGCGTGTGAAACCAATCTCTCCCATGGACATAGAAGTGGGACTAGACTCCCCTGTAGACATGGATGTCGCGTACATAGCATGTAAACTCTGCCATAAAGCATGAGTTGTAGTCTCCCTCGAGACCTGCCAGTAAACAGACTCAACCAGATGCAAACAAATCATAGACATGGCTAACTCATCAAGATCCTGCCAATCATCATCACGCATAGAATTGGGCTTCGCCGATAAACCACGCAAGGGTTTATCCTGCCCCAAATCCGCCAATGCAACAAGCATATGTTCCTTCCAAGCAACAAAATCTACACCATTAAACTGTGTCAGACCATAACGCTGGAAGTCAAATGAAAAATCAGTCATAATGCTCGTAAAAGAGCAACCAACAATGAGTAGCAAATGCCAACCAAATCAGCTCTAAATTGGCTCGAATCGCATCAATTAAAGTCTGCAAATATGGCTGCAAAACAGCCCCAAAATTCAGCTCTTAAACAGCTGCATAAACAAGTCACAAACGTGTCCTAGATCAGCCTACAACTGAGCCATACATGGACACCTGCAAAGAGGAAACAATGGCTGAAAATTCAGCACCCAAATAAGCCCTCAAACCTGCCTGTAAACTTGTAAACCTGTAGCTGAAACCTGCTGAAAAACCTCAAGCCATTAGTGCTCGAATCCGGCTACCTAGCTCGTAGCCACACAAGCATACATTACAATACTCACTCTTGTGAGTGTGCCAAGATAACTGTACGCCTGTCAAACCCGTGAGCTAATCACCAAGCCTAAAATATGCGGTATCGATGCATACACACGCACAAATCTCCCACCTGCAGAGAACACCGCACGCAAATGTTGAGTGCAACCCGCAATCTCTACCTAGATCGCATAAATGATGCGCATAAAACTCTTGGGAATATTTCGCCAGAGTTTCGTCAGTAAAACGGCCACAAAACCAGTAACCAAACTGACTGCACGCTCAAAACCATGAGCAACCAAAGCGCATCAAACCGCACTCCAAATGCATGCACCAATCTCCACACTTTGCATACATCATTGCAAACACCTGCACATCTAGTACACAAATATCTGCTCTACCTGTGACTGCCAAAAAACATGTTCGAGGCATACATTGCCGAGCTCAAAATGCAATCACATTAGTCTCCCTGAGAATCAAACCACATAAGGCATACATCGTATCCTCCCACCTGTGAGGAAACTTGCAGCAAATATCACTCTCACATCTGAGAGCAAACCATGTGTGGAATCCTCGACACACAATAAACAACTGCTGCTGCAGAAAATTTAGCGTTTAGAATTTTAAAATTCTGATATGATGAGCGCATCCGGAGCGTGCCAAAACCCCAAGGTAGACTCCTGGATCACATGTATCCGAGTCCGGGTGTGAAAGCTATGCCAAAAACCTCCGTTTCGGCCCAAAAACGCAGCATAAACTGCCAAAAGAGGGCTGAAAAAATGCAGCTCCTCCACCGTAGCTCGAATGAATTTTTTGATGGCTCGAATAGCTTCGAAAGGGGGGTAAAACACTAGGACGCCTGGTGGAAACGCTCTCGGAAAGCTGAATTTGCCGATGCCGAAGTCGAAACCCTGTTTGCACTCTTGAAAGTGCGCGCGCGTGGACGCGATTTCGGGAATGAAACTGGCTCTCCGCTGTCGTCGTGACTATGCACACACGCGCTCCCTCCGCACCTACGCTCTGATACCAATTGAAGGGGATCGGGGAGCACCACAGACGGAGAGTGAGAGAGAGAGAAGGAGAGACACACACGATGTGGGTGGGGAGACTCAAAGAGCGAGCAGCCCCTTATACACTTATGCTTTGTATAAGGTATACAAGTTAGTGGGCGCCCAGACTCTGGGCGGCCGGGCAAGGCACAAGCGCCTATACCCCAACAGTATCTCGCAAGCCTTACGGACCATGGAAGTCAAGCATTCATTGCCTTAAGTAAGAGTATCTATACTATGTGACATTTGCTAGGTAAACTATCTTAGAGAGTATGACACAACAACACATACACAAACTCAAAGGGGTTTTAATGTCATAGGAGCAATCCAAAGAGACCTTTAAATGTGTGTGTGTGTGTGTGTGTGTGTGTGAGTGAGTGAGTGAGAGAGAGAGAGATTTTATGAACGTCGTGTAGCGGACAAAGAGGATTACCCTATGAGATGAAACATTTACAAGATTTTTGTGTCATGTCGTTGGGAAACAAGCAAACTGGAACACTTCTACAGTGATGTCACCCAAGAGAGTTGAAAGAGCATTACAAGAACACCAAAAGCTTTCAAAAACCCCTTTGAAACACCACAAATCCAAGAAGAGTAGTCCCCTTGGGAATTTAATTGGTCGTCGCCCATCCAAAAGACTATGTCACAAAGAAGGAAGAAACCTGTTTAGGCACGGAACTACGGACATCACCTACCAATGCTATTGAAAACAAAGCTTTCCTCTTCATCAAAAACCACTTTAAAAGTCTCCCTTCAAAGCATATAGCCTCCACAAGACCTATGGGTTTCTAAACTCAACCTACATAGTTTTGCCCCAAAGCTGCCATACACTGTAGGCTGCATACTATAACTCCAAAACCCCAACTCCAAAAGACATGATTTCAAACTTCAAAAAATCTTTGCAAACTCTGCAACAAAAGTACTGAAATCCTTCAAATCGAACTCACGCACAACTATGTGCAAAATGAATGCGAACAGGATGTTGTAGAAGGAAGACTAGGTGTAGAGAGAGCTAGTCGCGGACAAAAAATTGAATCCAAAAGCATCAAGAAGCCAGAACGAGCTCAAACCTGCCAAATTTTGAACTTTGGCTGAATTTTTTTTAGTTTGTACATGAGTTTTAGTTATATGCAAGTTTCCCTTCAAAAAACTTACTCACGGGCACTTACAGTAGCCCAAGAATTGTCACTAAACTAATGACTTGCAGTGCATGTACATGTGCTTGCTAAAGCAAGCCAAAAATCCCACAAAAAGAAATTCTACACACTTTTGACATCGGGCGTCATGTCCATATGTACAAATTTACAAAAAACGGGGTGTCAGAAATGCGCCCAACATAGTTTGCCACACCCCAGCATGCTAGATCATTCATGATCAGCAGCACAAAAGAGATTCTGTAAACCACATGAGGGAGTCTTCACTTCATCTTCATCCTTAGCCACATGATCAACAAATTCTTCAAAAGAAGGCTCATCCTCAATTATAGTCATCAACCTTGCAATATACTTCTTCAACCTGTAGCCATTCACACGTGCTTTATGTGGGGTACCATCCAAGTCAGCAAGCTGATATGTGCCATTTGAAAACCTGTTTAAGACCAAGAAAGGACTTTGCCACTTGATTTGAAATTTCTTTTGAAAAGTGCTATCAAACTTACTATTGTAACGAAGCACCATGTCACCCTTCTTGATGTCCTTGTCCTTCACCTTCTCATTTGTCTTTGCTTGATTGTTCTTCAAGACCTGCTCATAATGCTCAAAAGCCAACAATCTATCCAACTGTACACATTGCAAATATAGAAGTCTTTCCTTGAATGCATCATTGGGATCTTCTTCAAGCTTTAGCATCATCTTCAAAGCTGGTATCTTCACCTCAATAGGAAGTAAAGCCTCTTTGCCAAAAACTAGATGGAAGGGAGAGAAACCAATACCTGATTTGATGGCAGTTGTATAAGCCCATAGAGCACAAGGTAGCTCTAAATCCTTCATATTGTTTCTTCTCAACTTTTTAAGCATCCTTATGAGATCTCCATTAAACCTTTCATTCATGCCATTGCATTGGGGATAATATGGAGTAGTAAACCTGCAATGAACATGAAGCTTCTGACATAGATAATCCACCAGCTCTCCCCTGAAACATGGACACTTGTTAGAAAGTAACTCCAATTGAATGCCAAATTTACAACAAATTTCTTCATATATAAATAAGGAAACATCTTTACTCGTGATGTGCTTAACAGCTTTGGCTTCGGCCCACTTGGATAGATAGTCAACAGCAGTAAGGATGTAACATTTGCCTGTAGCTATCATAGGTAGAGGACCTATTGCATCAATACCCCACTTCTCAAACACATCATAAGCCACAATGGTGCCTCTAATTTATGATTTGAGAACCCTATTTGCCATGCTTTGACACTCTTTACAAGACTTGCACCAATGATGAACATCACGTTGAACGCTTGGCCACACATACCCCTCCTGCAAGACTTTATGCAAAGTGATCTTTGAAGCAAAGTGACCACCACAAGAACCCTCATGATTCTCCTAAAATTTTATAAATTTTCTCTTTCCAAGGAACTTTTCTCATCACAAGATCAACCCCCTTCATATATAAGGCATCACCAAGTAGTACATACCTTTTGGCACGGCGTAGGAGGCATACTTTTTTGACTTCTCCAACTCTGATGCAAGTATACCTATTTGTAGAAACTCTTCCTTCTTCTCTAAAGCTTCCCTTCCCAAATAAAGAGGATAATCAGCCCTTATCACATACAATTGTCCAATTGAAGCTTGCGTTGCACCATGTGCTTCGTCATTTTGAGACTTGTCCACATGCCTTAAACTCCAAGCTTCAAAATGCTTAAGCAGATTCTTCACTTGAAAACACATTTTTTTAAACCTTGGATTCTTACTTTGCCATACCCCAAGTACTTTCTTAACCACCAAAAGAGCATCACCTCTTACCCTCACACGATGGATGCCAAGCTCAAGGTAAAGGTTGAGCCCTTTCTCCAAAGTAGCATACTCAGCTTCATTGTTGCTTTGTGTTGTAAGCTTCAAACTCCTTTTAATTATGAAGGCACCTTGAGGATCATAGATTACAACACCTCTTGAGGCTTCACCATGCGCTTTCCTGTAAGAGCCATCAAAAAACAATAGATAGGCATTGTTTATGTCAGGAGCTTCCATGTGTTGCTTCTTGACCGCGTCCTCCTTAAGAAGAAGAGGGCTTTCCTTATAAGTAAGCAAATGAGACAATGTAGCCCTTGTACTCTCCTCAAAAAGAAAAGAGAATTGGAATTCTTGTAACTCCACAATCCACTTCATGAGCCTCTTTGACAAAGTAGGGCTATTCACCATTCGAGGTAGAAGAGTGTAGCTAGTAAGGAATGTGAACGGTTTAGGGAGAAGGTAGTGCTTAAACCTTCTACATGCATAAATCACACTCACCATGATGAGCTCCACCTCAGTATGGTCTCTTTCCACCTCTAGCTTTACCCTGCTTGCACAATAGATAGGCTTCATGTAGTGGGAGTTGTTACCTCTTTGAAGAAGCATAGCTCCAATAGCATCCTCACCTACTGATGGATTCACATAAAACTCCTTATCCCAATTAGAAGCTTGCATAGCAGGAAGAGAACCAAGAATCTCTTTGATGCCTTGAAAAACTTCTTCACATTCATTTGTCCATTGTAGAGGATCCAACCTTGCTACTTGTTGTAGAGGATAAAGAAGTTGAGAGGACAAAGGAATGAACCTTGCCATATACTTCACCTTTTGAATGAAAGTAGCAAGTTGCTTTGTATCTTTCGGTGATTGGAGGAGCACCAAAGCCATCACTTTGTCAGGATCCGCTTCAATACCATTCTCTGAGATCATATGCCCCAAAAAACTTCACTCTTGGTTGAGCAAGATGACACTTCTTTGGGTTGAGTTGACCTCCACTTTCATCATATTGCTTCAATGCCATCCCAAGTTTTACAAAATGATCCTTTCTAGAGCTATAAACACAAATGTCATCAATAAGATCCTTCACAAACTTGCCAAGAAAGGGAGAGAACACCTTATTGATGCACTTTTGATACCACGCACAGCCATTCATAAGACCAAAAGGAAGCACACAATAACAAAAGCATCCCCATGGTGTGATAAATGTGGTCTTTTTTTTATCTTCTAAAGCCAAGGTGAGTTGAAAATATCTAGAGAATCCATCACATACACTATACCTCTCATGTCCTGCAATAGAATCAAGTATGTCATCTATGAAAGGAAGAGGGTATGGATCCCTCTTCATGGCTGCGTTTAGAGGCTTAAAATCAACACATATCCTCCACTTTCCATCCTTCTTGGGTGTGACAACAACAAGACTCACCCATTTTGCAGTACTCACAGGACATATGAAACCTGCTTCAAGAAGCTTGTCTACCTCTTCCTTTAAAGTATTAAGTTGTACATGTCCCATTCTCCTTAGCTTTTGGCGTATGGGCTGAGCTCCTTCCTTGATTGGAATGTGAATTTACTCTACTTAAAGCCTCTAATTTCCTCATAAGAAGTGATGAATAAATGGAGAAATTGTTGTATCATATGTAGGTACTCACCCTTCTCATGACTAGTCAAGTCGGGAGACAACATACCTTGTATCAGCTCCTGTTTGACATTAGGTTGAACTTTGGGTTGCATCAGATCTTCAATTTGCTCATAAGGACCAGAGATATCCTCATTCTCCATAAGGTCAAGAAATCTTTGTTTCTCATCATGCTCTTCTTCAAGAAACAAGGAGGAAACATCCAGATCGTTATCACTGCTATCTTCCACTTCATTGCCATCATCCCCATTGTCTTCTTCATCACTTTTCTCATCAAAATCATCATCTAAAGATTGCTTGCTAGCCATGCCAAACCTCTTCTTGTCACCCCTTCTATTGTAGAGAGTGATGGTACCATGTCCCCAATCCTGTATAGCTTTGGTTGCTTGTAACCATGGTCTTCCAAGGATGAGAGAGAAAGCACTAATACCCACGGGCATAACATGGCAATTGACCAACACTTTAACATCAAATACATCCACCTCCAAGTCCTTTATTATAACTTCCAAGCACCTCACCCTTGATTGGTTGGAAAGCTTTATGCGAAAACCTGAATTCTTCACTATGTTGAGTCGCAACTTTGATACACAAGCTTGAGTAATAACACATACCTATGCACCTCCATCAATATAAGCCTCTCCAATGCACTTCCTCTTTTGCCATGCATCCATAGTAGGGCATATATCAGGTATCTCATTCAAAGACAAGACTCTCACTGAACCCCTTGCAGGCTCCTTCTTCTTGGGGTTGACTACATGCTTCCACTGCCTCTTCAACTTAGGACACATCTCCATGAGTTTCCCAAAGGTAACATCAGCCTTTCTACTCACCAAATTAGCCCGTAAACTATAATTTGGTTGCCCTTCTCCCAAAGGAAAGTCGGATGCATTGTAATGTTGCTTGGGTTTTCTCTTCTTCTTCTCTTTACCTGTACCTATTTCAACTTGTTTCCCTCGTTTATGGTTGGGACTTGCATCACTCATGTCATGATCTCTTGTAACCCTCTTACCTACAGGCAGGACCATAGCTCCCAAACCATCATCTTTCTTCTCCAACTGGATTATGCTTACTACTTTTGTTTTGCCCTTCTCTTCAGTTGTCAAACTGCTTAGCCCTGCTTCCTCGAGAAGGAATTTGTGGAGGAAGAGGAAACATGTCACCATACATTCTCTTTGGCTTGTCAAATTGAGGGCTTTTATGACCCCATTCACCACAATTGTAACATTGAAACATATCCCCTCTTCCAACCATGACTCTTCCTCTACCACCTGTAAACCCCTCATTGCTTCCATACCCACGTCCATATCCATAGCGTTGACCTCTTCCACCTCCCATCATATGCACACTAAGATTATTCATAAGACCTACCACCTGTAAACCCCTCATTGCTTCCATACCCACGTCCATATCCATAGCGTTGACCTCTTCCACCTCCCATCATATGCACACTAAGATTATTCATAAGACCTACAACCTCTTGCATCTCCTTGCGAAAAGAATTCACATCAAGAGAAGCTTGTTGATCATAACCTGGCTCCCTGATGAGGACCCTTGGTTGCTCTACCGCTTTCACTTCAACCTTTGGTTCGACATTGATTTTAAGTTGATGAAGACGTCGTGCTTTCCACTCTTTATTCTTTGCAATTTCAACTGCCTCCTCAAAGGTGCTTGGCTGCTTAAGCTCTACCTTCAAGCGTAGGTTACTCCTCATACTTGAAAGAAACCTATCCTTCTTCTGATGGAGGAATTTCAGTCCCCAAATATGTACACCACTTTGTCCATAACACATTGAATGCCTTCACAAAGTCTTCTATGGTCTGGCCTTTTCTCTTTACCAAGCCTTGAATAGATTGCCATACCTTTTGTGGGTCTTCCACCTGTTGAAAGTGTGTAAGAAAAGCACGCCTTACCATTTCATAAGTCATAACTTGAGGAGGTTGGGATGATTGTAGCTCCTATTCGTAGCCTTCCAACCATTCCCTACCATCTCCCTTCAAATAGAAGTAGAAGATTCGTAGCACCAATGCTGGGTCTTGCTTGTCAGCAAGAAGGCAAGCAAACTCCATTCTCTCAATGAAACCTTTAGAACTTTTATTTGATTTCCCACTAAACTCCAAAAAATTAAACTCCATGTCTTCCAAAATCTGTAAACTGAAGGTAAGTTGAAGCGATTCCTCGGTGGCGGGCACCAAAACACTGTTGGAAAACAAGCAAATTGGAACACCTCTATAGTGATGTCATCTAAGAGCGTTGAAAGAGCACTACAAGAACACCAAAAGATTTTGGAAACCCGTTTGAAACACCACGAATCCAAAAAGAGTAGTCCCCTTGGGACTTTACTGGCCGTCGCCCACCCAAGAGACTATGTCACAAAGAAGGAAGAAACCTGTTTAGGCACGGAATTACGGACGTCACCTACCAATGCTCTTGAAAACAAAGCTTTCCCCTTAATAAAAAACCACTTTAAAAGCCCCTCTTCAAAGCATACATCACCCACAAGACCTATGGGTTTCCACAACTCAACCTACATAGTTTTGCCTCAAAGCTGCCATACACTGTAGGCTGCAGAGAACATACCATCACTCCAAAACCCCAACTCTAAATGACATGATTTAAAACTTCAAAAATCTCTGCAAACTCTACAGCAAAAGTGCTGAAATCCTTCAAATCGAACCCACACACAAATATGTGCAAAATCAACGTGAACAGGACGTTGTATAGCAGGATGACTAGGTGTAGAGAGAGCTACTCGAGGGCAAAAAAAGTGCTACTCGAGATAACAGGACGCTGTATAGCAGGATGACTAGGTGTAGAGAGAGCTACTCGAGGGCAAAAAAAGTGTATCCAAAGGCATCAAAAAGCCAGAAAGAGCTCAAACCTGCCAAATTCTGAACTTTGGCTGAACTTTTTTTAGTTTGTACATGAGTTTTAGTTATATGCAAGTCTCCTTCAAAAAACTCACTCATGGGCAATTACAGTCACTAAACTAGCAACTTGCAGTGCATGTACATGTGCTTGCTAAAGCAAGCTAAAAACCCCACAAAAAGAAAGCCCACACACACTTTTGACATCGGGTGTCATGTCCGTACGTACAACTTTACAAAAAATGAGGTGTTAGAAATGCACCCAACGTCGTGTCATAAGATACAACACAAAATGTCCACTATCATATGGTTGTGGTTGTGTATATACAAACCTATAAAGGACCATAGGAGTAATGTGGGTAGAGGTCTAATCTTGATAGTTCTTAAATGCATATAGTGAAAATACACCCTACTCATCTCCATCTTACAAAAAAGGGTGGGTGCGTTTTCCACATAGGAGAGACTTGCATGATCTTGTAGAGTCAGTTGTCCTTTACCTCTTCTCCCATAGGTATTGTTACTGTCGAGATCTATGTTTTGGATAGTTCTCCTATGTCTATGTGATGATTAGCAATCAAGAGCTCTCATTCATAGAGACATGCTCTAATCTTTACTATCAAGTTGTGGTGCTATCACACTTCAATGAGATTTCCACAATGTTAGTCAAAGGATATTTGTGACCCTGGTCACTCCCTCTCCTTGTTTGTAGCGTGCTCTCTTGATGTTGATACATCTCAAGCATGAGAAATGAGGGAGTCATAGAGAGAACTTTTTCCTACTAAATAATAGAGGATGGCTTGTATCACCATAGCAAGCACATCAACATGCAAAATGAACCTCAATCTCCACCTCCTTTCTACATAGTGTGCATGCATATATGGCCTCTCTGTGGATGCATGTTGCTTTTCATGCCTCAATCTCTAAGGGGTGTGAGGACACCCTATGTTGCCCAATCACAACAATGTTATTCTTCTTTTGTTGTTAGCCACAAATGCTTGTTCAAGAGCACGCACAAGCAATGTGGAAAGGATAGATCCATGGTGTTGAATATAATTCTCATGTGGAAACACAAGAAATTGATCTCAATTTTTGTCAACTCTGCTCTCAATATATGCTCTCATGCAATGCGGAATGGGGATGAGAACGAAGGAGGGGACGACGATATGTTAGTAGCCTACAAAAGATTGAAAAGGTGGAGACTCTAATGAGAAGCTAGGTTTCAAGGGACACAAGTCTCCCAAAAATGCCCTAAAAGACATGAACATTACCTACAAAGTGCTTTAAAAACACTTTGTTGTTCCGACTACGAGAAGCATCTCATAATTGTGTCAAAACGTGTCCCTTGTTTGAAATGCAAATGGAAATGCCAAAGTGCTGGAACGACATTTTTGAATTAGCCACAACCATAACGCATTTTGAGCAAGTCAAGGGTGCATTCCCTTCTTTTATGGCTTGTTTGTGATTGTGTTGCCTCCCAAGGGTACCCCCACACGGGAGGGGGGTAACTCCATCTCTTTGAGGTGCAGTTACAAAACTATATTTTTACCCCCCATCCTCTGCGTGTGTGCATTAGACCAATCACGTCACATCCATCACTTCACACTTTGTTTTATGATTACCTCCCTCCATGTGGGGGGTACCTTGCTCTTTAGACTATGATCTAAGAGCCCTGTGCCACTCGGTGGTTGAAGGGATTCAAAGGCTTTGTCTTCTCTCATGCCATAGTCACTCTCCTACAATCATACCTCCCAATGAAATTTGCAAGAGTACCGGCTGCAGGTTACAAAACAAACTTTTAACACCATCATAAACACATGTTCCTTTTTTAATCCTATTTTTGCATGGTAGTGACCTCCAATAAGTTGTTGCATGAAGGTTGTGCTATAAAAATCCGTCCTAAATCCATCTTTTGCAACAATTCCACAGCTTTAGTCTTGCCCTTGTACCTGCTATAGATATGCACTTGGTAAGACCAGTCCATAGAGTTTTTGTGGCCCCTTTAAGCACTAGGCGTGACGGGGCTCTTACACCTTCTCGTGTCCCGTGTAGACAATTGTAACAGGGATTGTACCCTTCAAGCAACTCTCTTCTCTTGAGAAGCCTCCTCATGCCTATGTTTTCACCCACCATGACTCTCAACACTATATCACATGGGGTCTTGAATGATTCCGAG
Organism: Adiantum capillus-veneris; assembly: GCF_014529385.1. Taxonomy (NCBI): domain Eukaryota; kingdom Viridiplantae; phylum Streptophyta; class Polypodiopsida; order Polypodiales; family Pteridaceae; genus Adiantum; species Adiantum capillus-veneris. The sequence continues at coordinate 108,567,063 of NC_140938.1, read as the reverse complement.
AGGTGGGATCGACTGTGGTAAACATAGGCACGATTTTCATGACAATGGGCATCCATTGGATGGCACTTGTATGTGCATGTTCACTTTATGATGCTACGAAGTGGAGTGTTGGACAACCAAACCCACGCAAATGTGGTTAGCATACCAGTCTGCTAATGTGGAGGTCGTAGGTTTGAGACCTAGCTAGGGAATGAGGAAGTCAATGGTGACGACATTTTGTGGGCTGTCCATCCCTCTCGAGATCCATGCAAATCCTTGCCCATCATTGATCCCATCTCTCAAGCTTCATTAAATACCCCATGTGATATAATGTTGTGGCACCTCGACCATCAACCTATTCTGGTCTTTGTATCTTGATTTCTTAAAAGTGTTTTTGGAATGTTGCTATCGCAGTTGTCCACATGGCAATGTTGACAAACATATGCAACACATGAACATGAACGCGTGCTTAATTGAAGGCCACTTGTGTTGAATTCTATAATTGGAGAGAGGCCCTAATAAATTTCTTCAAGGTTTGAGCGAGCGGGAATTCTAGTAGGGTAGAGTGGCCAGTATACAAACACCTAACTTTGGAGGGATCTGAGTGCTAGATCGCTATGGGTAGCTCAACAAGTGGAGGTGACATTGTCACATTTGAGTGAAGGTTGATGGGTTTGTTTAAGAGCTTTTGTGAATGTAGTCAACGGGTGCTAGCTGAGTTGGTAGAGCAAGAGCCCCTTGTATCTAAGGTCTTGGGTTCAAACTCCCTTGACAGCTAGTATGACATGTAGCTCCTAGGGGCTGTTCCCCTAGTCCATATGATGGGTTGGCCATCCTTACCCTGCAGGAAAGTCTCACCTTAAGAGTTGGGATACCTCCACCTACTGGGGTTGGGTGTGTGAGTTGTAGGTAATTATAAAAAGAAAAGGTGGTTGAGAGGAGAGGCCAACCAACCACCTGCACGTGCCACTCCTGGATGCATTTTTGTTGTGGTAACAATCGTGAGAGTGGGTGGTCAGTTACTAGTACCAACCCACTGCTAATTCTTAAGAGGCATAGTCTGAATTTGTATGGGACACATCCATAGCTCTCATACACACCCCTCATCGATAAAATGCACGGCGTGGAGTCAAGGGATCTACGGTGGAAATTTAATCCACTATTGATCCCATCTCCAAGGGACAAAAAGATAAGGCTCCCCACTGTCTTGGTTGTGACTCGAGCCATGGACATCCCCCCTCGGACTCTCACGCCTTATCCATCCCAACTATCACGCGCCTGTGTAAGGGAAATGACTCCGCAACTATAAAAACCTGCCCCCCTTGCTGCATGGATCCGACGGCCCAAAGCCCCCCTGGCTCTGTCGATCACACACGTTGCCGTAGATTTCTTGCCTTAGACCCCGTGTCATTTATAAACGAGGATACACACCTAGTCACTCTCATTAGGCACACTCTACTGACCTTGCCATATATGTTTGCTTTCGATACGGCCTACCTTGCTACCATGGCTGCCTACTTTTCATACGCTCGCTTGCTCTCAAGCACGTCTATGAGCTCTATGGGTGGTGGCATAGCTGAATTCTCGATCAAAAGCAAGGCCTTCCTTTTTGCTCAAAGACATGTGTAGCAAACAACACACACACACACACACACACACACACACACACACATCACGATTGATTAGGTTCTGGTATACTGCTAAGCCTTGATTGCATTTCCAATGGCCCAAGGCTGCTTGAGTGGATGAGTAGAAGCTGAATGTGCACCCTTCTGTGAAGCCTTGCTTAGAACTCGCAGCAAGCTTGGCTTGCCTGCAGTGGAGATCATGGCCTCCCAAAGATACTCTTTCCCACCTCCTTTCTTCATTCCTTAGAAATCCTCTACTTGCAGAGTATGAGCATTCACATACATTGTGCATTGGAATACACTACCAGGTAGTGAAGGGTAGGTCTACAATATAGGTGTAAGGAGTGGTGGGCAAGGTGAGGACTCTTAATTTCACTCAATAATCTAGTTGTTACCTTCTTCAATCTTTGAATTCACTGCTTTTAAGCATTTGAAATCTTTTTAAAAATCTCAGAACAGTTTTAAAAATCTTTTTAATTTCACTCAATAATCTACTTTACCTTCTTCAATCTTTGAATTCACTGCTTTTTAGCATTTGAAATCTTTTTAAAAATCTAAGAACAGTTTTAAAAATCTTTTTAATTTCACTCAATAATCTACTTGTTACCTTCTTCAATCTTTCAATTCGCTGCTTTTTAGCATTTGAAATCTTTTTAAAAATCTCAAAACAATTTAAAAAGAAGGTTGATTCCATATAAGTACTGCATGTTGCTTTTGACAAGTAACTAGGTAAAACAAAAGGTGAACCAAAGACCAGATTGATTCTTGCAAAGTTATTGCTCGAAAGAGAGAGTTTATATTTGAGGCAATACATCATGGCTTGGGTAGTTACAAAATCATGTTAAAGCAAAAATTTTGCCATATAGGATAGAAACATGCCGACCTGATTTTGGAGTGATATAAATTTATTTAATTTTATAGCTATATGAAGTGATCATAATATATGAGGGCATAAAGAAGTGAAATTGAAAAAAAAAACTTGTTTATAAGGTGGGACTAGACAAATTGTTTACTTGAAGGATTTGCCTCTTTCTTTAAGCTTCTTCATCCTCTGCTTCCAGGCCAAGGCATAGAAAGGTTGGTCAATGTGCAATGGCTTCAAGTATGGACCCTTGCTCCCAAATTATTGAGCGCAACCTGACCTTAGAAAGGTGTTGTTGTGCCTCCCAATTCTTCTTAGAAAGATTCGCTTGACTGGAGCTCTCCATTGTTGTGCTACCTCCTTCTTTGCTAAGGCTTGTTGCTTCCTTTTTTTCCCCCTGTAATCGCTTATCCTCCTTTTCTTATTGCCAACCTCTTCTTTCTTAGCATTCTGTAATTTCATACTTTTAATATATTGAGTGGATGCAAGTATCAACTATTCATGTAATCAACAAAAGCTTCATTGTTGGCTTGCCTCACACATACTTCTGACATTGGAACTCGAAAAAGATAAATGATCCGATTGCTCTCGTAGTATTCTCTCTTTATTGTTTGAAATGGGAGGGATATTTTTATTTGAACTCACTTGTTTGGTGCAGACCTTGGGATTGCATCTCAGCTGAAGAATTCCTTCCTTGGTGTTGAATAAAAAGTTGCCTTTGAGTTAGTGGATGTAATGACAATTATGTAGGACTTTGTTGACATCTAACTTCACTTTATTCATGTAGAACACATGAGGTTCTAGTAATATTTCATTAGGTCCACCTAGGATGCCCACATAATCTAAAATTTCATCTGCTTCCATCAGATTTGTGAAGCTCATCCCACTAATTGCTACATTGTGTTGAGTTTCGATACTATTTAGAGCTAGAATTGCCTCATCTTCTATGGCTGTATCCATTGGTGTTATTGGCCCTTGGGAAATATCTTCATCAAACGTAGATGTCTCTTCCACAATGTGGATGTAATTGCATGGCATTCCCTCAAATTTCACTATTGTTGGATTGAGTGTCCATATTCTTGTTGCGGAATTTTCCATATTCCTATTGCTTGAAATACCGCCTCGATGTTTGCCTTAGTGAGAGAGGAGCAGATAGCCTTTTCTGCAATTGAAGCTAGCTCAAATTTGCTAGCTTGCCTTGAAATTGTTTTTTGTTGCCATAAGGTAGAGGAGCCAGAAAGTAGCAGGGGTCTAGGAATGAGATACTTTTAGTAGACAAAAATTCCCTTGTAAAAATTAAAAAACTCATTAGCAATATACAAATTTGTTAATGTGGAGATTAAAAAATGGACGTCTTGTCTCCTAGCTAGCATCCATGGTACGCGTGTTTGGTGCCCCAAAAGCTTTTGAGAGGTTTTTGAAGTGACACACAAGACGCCTAGACTGCTCCTTCAATAACATTGATCCTCTCTCCTTTAAGATCTACATGTGCTTATCATAGCACACAAAACACTCTCAATAATCATGGAAGTTGCCTACAGTAAGGAGGCACATGGAAGTTGCCTATAGTAAGGAGGCACATGCAATAAGTAAGATCTTAAATCCTCAAGCATACAAAATAACAACATGTCACAGAGGAAGTCACAGACTTCACCATTCAAATCCACTTATTCAAATATATTTGGATACAAATGGATGCATCAAATTCAATGCTAGCATGGACAGATAAGATACTCTTTGCTTAAATAACTCTACATTAAGGCAACACATAAAACTAGAGTAAGAAGCCAAAAAATCATTTTCCTCTACCTTCTTCCATCTGCATTTAGATTGCAACCATAGACTTCAACCTTCATAGCCTTAAGCAAGCAAAGACTCCACCAAAAACATCAAAAAATATAAAAATGCTACGCTCTACTCATGGCATCTCCTGCCCCCTGTGAGTATAAATGCTTCTTACAGAGACACCCACAACTAGAAGGGCTCTTATGCACTAGGCTTTTGGTACACAAACAAGGTGGTAGAGTAGGTTGTTGCAATAGAGTGCTCGTCACGCCCGCCTTCTTTTGCATAGCTGCCACAAAAAGAACATTTCCTAGTTGTAAGAATTCATCTTCAACCACTTCAAGCACACAACTTGGAAAATGACCAGTCAATCGTGTGAAGATAGCAAAGCACATCCCCCCAACTTTTTTTTTAGTGAAAGAGTATGCTCACCTCTTGAAAGACATACAAAAGTAAGTACTTGTCATAGGTAAGTAGCTAATCTAACTTATATACGACAATGATCTTTAATCCATGACAATGGACAACATGCCACATTCACTTACTTTGTGATGTTCATGCTTGTAGAAATACTGTGGGAAAGAAGATGGAAAAATTAACACCTAAGCGAAGTGAAAGGGCCAACAACAAGGTACACAAACCCATTATAGGAAGCCAACCTATGAAGAGCATGTATGTGTTGGGGAATGAGCTCAACAAAAGTAGCTAGAGCGAATGATGGGCAAAGAAAGCCTCCACTACGTCTGCAAGCCAAGCCTTCATTCCCAAAACCCAAGCTGCCTTCACCTGCCACACCAATTGAACCTCTGTCTGAAGACCATACAATATGCGATCTAGTAGTAGGTTCTCCAAGGAAACCAAAGACACCAAAAAAATGCACTCAACTAGCTTGGATAGAGCATGATATAGAAAAAGATCTTCAAGCTAGAGAAGATGGCCTATCCTTATATAAATAATACCTCTAGTTTGTTTGGCATAAGTGGAGCGGTGATTGCCAATTGGGAAGAGGGAAGGACCCAAAGAAGAAGAAAGGGCCAACAACCATCCTAACAACACCAGAAGAGGTTGCATTACTACAATGGATTTTCATGAAGTGTGACTTAGGACACGGTGTTTGTTATAGATGTGAATCTTAAGGTCACAGAATGTGTCAAACAAGGCATAATCTCTTCTCCAATGGTGCCTTAGGAAAGAGTTGGTGGGAGGCCTTTCTAAAGAGACACCTAAACCTAGTTTTTAGAGTTTTAGAAAGCTTAGATCAGTCAAGAGCAAGCTGATTTAGACTCAAGATAGTCAAGACGCTACATGAAAACCTTCAACAATTATATACATTACACAACTATCCACCCTTTAATATTTGGAATGCAGATGAAACGGATTTCCAAGGTTCATGAGACAAGGGCATGAAGGTATTAGGAAGAAAAGTAGCCAAGTCTATCTATGATATAACATGCGACACCTTCGAATGGATGACAATATTGTGTTGTGTCAATGCAGTTGGGCAATAAATTCTAGGGTTCTATGTTTTCAAAGTAGTCAAATAGTGAGCAATTATGTCCAAGATTGTGAAAATGGAGCTACAATGGCTCTTCAAAAGAAGGCATGAATGGCAAAGGAGTTTTTTCAAGCATGGTTACAACACTATAAAAATGAAATCGAGAAAACAAGAGGTAAAGACAACAAACATCATCTAATATTTGATGGCCATGGGAGTCATGTTTTGCTAGAAGTGGTTGCTAAAGCATGGCCTCTCCTCTCACCCCCAATTTTGTTACATTACATTCACAAAAGCCCTTGAACAAACCCATCAACCTTCACTCAAATGTGACAATATCACCTCCATTTTTTGACCTACCCATATAGCGATGCAAATCAGCACTCTAAATCCTAAAATTTCAAAACTTTCAAGCTCCTCAGATCTCTCCCAAGTCAAGTGTCTCTAAACTAGCCCCTCTACCCTATATCTCTTTCCTTTCAAAATTGAACCTTAAGAGATTTGAAAACGGATACATCAAGGGGTTGGAGCTTGTGTAATTTTTGGGTTGATAAAGTGATGATATCAATACTTGTGTTATGAGCTTTAGCTACCATTTCTAGCAAAACATGACTTTTATGGCCATCAAGTATTAGAATATGTCTGTTGTCTTTATCTATTGTTTTCTCGATGACATTTTTGTAGTGTTGTAGCCATGCTTGAAGAAACTCAGTGTCATCCATGCCTTCTTTTCAACAACCATTGCAGCTCCCTCTTCATAATCTTGGATATAATTGCTCACTATCTGAACTGTCTTTGAAAATATAGTACCTTGTAATTGCTTTCCCACCTGCATTGACACAACACAATACTGTCATCCATTTGTGGGAGTCACATGTTATACCATAGACAACCTTGGCTTCTTTTCTTGCTAATAACTTCATGCCCTTGTTCCTTGAACCTTGGAAACTTGTTTTGTCTACATTCCAAATATTGGAGGGTGGATAGTTGTGTAATGTATATAATTGTTGAAGGTTGTCATGTAGCGTCTTGACTATCTGAGGTCTAAATCGACTTCCTCTTGATTGATGTAAGCTTTCTCAAACTCTAAAAACTAGGTTTGGGTGCCTCTTTCAAAAGATTTCCCATCAATTCTTTCTTGGGATACCATTGGAGAAGAGAGTATTGTTTGACACATTTTTGTATTAGAGACACCATGTCTTGAGTCACACTTCATGAAAATCCATTGTAGGTAATGCATCCTATTTCTATGTTGTTAGGATGGTTGTTGGCCCTTTCTTCTTTTTTTAGGTCCTTCCCTCTTTCTAATTGGCAATCGTCGCTTGAATTATGCCAAACTTGAGTGAGAATTTATACAAGGATAGGCCATCTTCTCTAACTTGAAGTGCTTTGGTCATATCATGTTTTGTCCAAGCTAGTTGAGTGCGTTTTTTGTTGTTGCCTTTGGTTTCTAGTTTAAAGATATTTTTCCATACCATGTTCTGTCCAAGCTACTTGTGTTTTTTTGGTGTCTTTGGTTTCCTTAGAGAATTTGTTGCTATATCTCACACTAGATGGTCTTCAGGCAAAGGTTAAATTGGTGTGGCGGGTGAAGCCAGCTTGGGTTTTGGGAATGAAGGCTTGGCTTGTAGAATTGGTAAGTATTGATTTATGTTTTTAAATAGGTTTTAGGATGTCCATATAATTAAGCCTCCTATGACATCAATGGGATACTTTTCCGTCATTTTGCAATCTTTAAATGACAATTGCATTGAGGTCGTCCATCAAGAAAATCTCTCAGAGTCACGTCAGGCATCATAGATAGTAGGTGAAGGTCACAAAAAGCAAAAAAATTCTTTGTACGATGCAACAATTTTGGACATCGGGAAAAAACTCCTTCACCAATCCAAACAGATGGAATATACGGAGGGTAAGTATATAGGAAGTGGAGCAAGCATAAGCAAGATGAGAGATAAAATAGCTTCATGACAATTCCACGCACCTAGTCCATCACAGACTGACCATGTTGTGAAAAATGCAATAGGAGGCACCAACATTCCAAGCCTACAATTGGGTTTTTTGGAGACATGGTTATAGTGACAAAGTGGCACAAGACATTTCCCAATGTTACAGGCGTCCAATGGACAAATAGCTAGTCAAAACATCACTTGTCAACACAGACAACCAAAGTACCACCTGTGGTTGAGGAGAATGCTAGTGTGCGGATTCCGGCCATCAAGGCAAGGCTGACAAAAATGACACCATGTGGCCATCTATAGGTACAAACCGGGCTGTAGGTTCACTTGGAAAAATGAGAAAAGTGCAAGAAGAAGGTGAACGTTGGTATAAAACAGGGTGTAGGTTCACTTGCCAAAAGGAGGAAAGTGCAAGAAGAAGGTGAACGTATGCAATGAGGGAACAATGGCACCAACTTTTTGGAGAAACGCAACTGAGAGGGATCCAACACTAACACATGGGCATGGTTTTGTAGTGATGATGTCAAACAAGTGTGGGAACCTATGTCCACACATTGTGATGCGAGCTCCTACACCTCCACTTGAGTGGCAAGTGAAATGGGGCACATCCCTAACAATGTTAAAAATAAAGGTATTGCACCTTGCGAGGTTTCATATGGCAAAACAAAATGTGGAAGTGCAAGGGAAAAGACATGTGGGAAGGTACAAGATAGGTATTTTTGAAGAGGCCTCCAGAAGGTTAGACATTGTGCTAGGGTTAGAAATGGACATCAAACATGTGGACGTTAAAGACACAAAACACAAAGTCTTCATTGTGGGAACTCAAAATTCAAATTTACGTGGTGATAAATATCGGGTCACAATAGCTAAGAACCATTTGTCCTTGTAGATACTTCCAAAGGAGGGTAGAGAAAGGAATGACATACATGTCTTGAAAACACTAGTATTACATCTACTTGAGAGTGTTTGGAATGGACATAAACCACAACATGTTCATTCATCAATCTAGTTTGGGTGATAGCAAGCTCAAAGCTCTATTGGAGGCCAAAAGCCTATTGCAAGAATTTTGCATCTTTCGGTTTTCATATTCACTTTGAGTCATCCAAATGATGATATTGTCTTAAGTTGACCATAACTTGAATTCTTTTATTATTTTCTTTTGATTTTTAGTTCATTTTGAAGTGTTGCAGTGTAACAATATAAAGATTTTGGTGAATAGATAGAAGTAGGAGATGGAAGACTCGGGAGGTCACTCAAAAATATGAAGAATAGTATATGAGTTCAATAGAAGGGGTTATTTTCTATTATGAACTTACAAAAAATATACATATAGAAGTTTGTTTTAAATTGAAAAACTTATAAATTTTGGTACATAAGGGGTCTTTTTATTGAAAAAAATGGTACGTAAGGGGTCTATATACACCTCAACTAATGTAGAATAGGGGGTTTTATATATACCTCTTGAATGCACATGCTATACAAGATCTCTATGTAGTGAATCTCCTCTGAGTGAGAGAGAGAGAGAGAGAGAGAGAGAGAGAGAGAGAGAGAGAGAAAGTCATCAAGATAAAGAGATAGATAGATAGAGAGATAGATGATGAAAGTGGAAGATAAATAGATAGATAGAAGATAGATAGACAGAGAGTGAGATAGATGATGAGAGAGAGAGATAGAAAGAGAGAGAGAGTGAAAGTCATCAAGATAAAGAGATAGATAGATAGAGAGATAGATGATGAAAGTGGAAGTGTGTGTGTGTGAGAGAGATAGATAGAGAGAGAGAGAGAGAGAGAGAGAGAGAGAGAGAGAAGGTCCTTGGTTAGTCCACTGGGTGACACAAGGTGGTAGTAAGCTAGCACTACCAACCACCGGTAGTGGCTAGGGTGGTGGTGGCCATGGTGGTAAGGGGTGGAAATGGGAGGTACTATTGGTAGGATGAGAGAGAGAGAGAGATACTTGGACTCCAGTCTCCAGCCCTGCCAGTGTTCGGGAAAAATCGTTTTTCCAAACATACAAAATTTCTTTTCTTGAATTTGCCGAGGGGAAATTTCAAAAAATTAGGTCGTCTTCTTGTCTCTTCTTCTCTGCGTATGGTCGTGATGACGGACCTGCCATCCTCTGCAAGCGGCCAATCGCAACATCAAAAAGCCAGACAGAGTTCGCGTAGACCCCCAAGGGCTTGCACAGCCCGTACACCCTCTCGATTGGCTCCTGTTGCCCCTTCTGTGAAGCGCATCCCCTCCATTCCCCCCCTTCCCCTGGCCAGAAGGACTGTTGGCTCTTGTGCAACATGTGGGAGCTCGCATCCATCATTGACTTCTTCAACGTAAGCACTAGTCAGAGAGAGAGAGAGAGAGAGAGAGAGAGAGAGAGAGAGAGAGAGAATTATTGCCGTCGACGCCCACGCTCTACTAAGCAGGAAAAGCTTGCAGAAGGAAAATCAATGGAGGCGCTGCAGCAACGGGTTTCGGCAGTGAATGTGAATGGGCAGCTTGCGCCCTGTGTGGGCCGCATCTAGAAAGCCCCCTGCTTCGTCTCATCTGCCTGTGTGCATGCGGGGCACTCCGCTTTTTGGCAGCAATGTAGGTCTGAGGGCCAAGGTGCTGGAGCAGGCGGGCGTTGTGGGCGATGGCAAGGTAGCAAGCCGTGCTTGCGTTGTGGCCATGGCTAAGTCTGCAACACATTGTTATGCGAGCGCCCTTGCTGAAGTTGGGGAAAGCGATGAAAATCTTGACTCCATCTTTGCAGACCTTGAAAAGGTCGGCCCCTTTGCAAAGGATGAGAAATTCTGGAAGTTCTTTACTAGTCCTGTTGTCAAGGATGATGATAAGAAGGCTGTCATCAAGACCCTTAGCAAGGAGGCGAACTTGATGGCGTCCACTACGAACCTCCTTTATCTGCTCGTCACCAAGAAGCGCACCCTCATTCTCAGAGACCTCCTCAAAGAGTTTGAGGTCATCTACAACAAGCTCACAGATACGGAAGTCGATCTGGTTACATCTACTATCGAGATGGACAAGTCCCAACTCTCTCTCATTGGCAAGAAGGTGCAGAGTATGTCAGGATCCAAGAATGTCAAGCTCAAAAACATCATAGACCCATCCATAATTGCTGGGTTTATTGTCAGGTTTGGTGAGGATGGATTCCGCCTTATTGACAAGAGTGTCAAAGGCCAACTTGAAAAGATTGCATCACAGATCGAATCAGCAGCTAAGGTTGCTGCTTTTTGATTTGCAATCCAGTTGTTTGTTAAATTATCTTTGTTAGTTTTCACTTTTGTACAACTTGAAGGAGAATTTTTTGCTTACCTCCAAAAAGAGAGAGAGAGAGAGATAGAGAGCATGAATGGGAGAGGCATTGAGGATGACGTACTCAACCCTAAAGAATGAGCAGTTTGAATAAATCTCTCTCTCTCTCTCTCTCTCTCTCTCTCTATCACTTCAGGCGCACACACACACTCTCACTTCAAGCGCGTGCACACACACACACACACACACACACCCTTTTTGTGCTCTCTTGCCCTGTGTTTGCAAGGGAGGCTTGAAGCTAAGTCCTAGAGACTGGAACACTGTTACATGGTAAAATGCAAACATACTACTGATACTGCAGGTCTTTTGATCAGTGCTGAACATTAAGGTTGAATTTTCCCTCGATGAATTGGGGAGCGCTCTTCTGACACCTAACACATTGCTTGATACCATCCACATCACTTTTGGATTTTGCCACATTTGCACGGAAGGTAACAAGCATTTGACCTCCTTTCTATCAGAACTTTCTACTAGAAACTTGTATGAGCATTGTGTGTGTGTTTTGAAGGTTGGACGCGTTAACCAGGCTTTGGATGCTATCCATGAGCTCAAGCAACATTTTAAACAGAGCATACATTCAGAAACTGATCAGGAGCATGTTGGCATGGCAGTAGCAAGAAAGGTAATGGCTGGCTGACGGAGCTTTTAGACTGCAGCTAAGTCTCTTCACCATGTTTGTCTTGATTTTGTTTACATAAGGATTGTTATAGCTACTGTCTTGTCAGAGTAAAGAAGCAGAAGTTACGGCTCGGAGAATTAAGGTATGCTTACTAGACGCCAATTCAAGATCTGCAAGAAGTAGTAATGCACATCTCACCTGCATAAGATACAAGTTTGTATTATGTCAGTCAATGTGAACTAGTAAAGAATTATAAATATGTTGATGATTCCTTGCACTTTTGAAGATGATTTTGGGGGGGTGTGAAAGAGGGGGTGCTCGTCGGTAGTGCAGCAGAAACCAATGCTCAGCTCCAATAATCACTAAAGTTAGTTAAAAAATGGAGGTTTCTCACTTGCATTATTTCCCTTGCTATCCTCTACTACATAGTCGCATCAGTTAACCTGAAATGCATTGTCAAGACAAAGTTTCCCAGGTGTGGGTATCATGGAGTCCTCTGAATATCAACTTGCCCAAGACAGTTTTGTAAAGATTACATAGGTCTAAGTCCCATGTCTGCATTCTTAACACTTTGGTATAGTAAAGTGTAGGATGCTCGTTCTCTAGTAGCTTATGAGCCGGCACCATAACTGTGTATGCTCTAGGCTATGATGCAGGATAAGTGGGCCACTGAGGTGGCAACTGCGAAGGAAGAGATGGATCAGCAGGGGCTGATTCGAATGTAGGCCACACATGGCCGTTGGATCCCCTGGACGAGGTGGATTACAAGAAGATGCGAGGCGGGTAAAGTCGGCTGATTACAAGAGGATGCGAGATATGTCGACATGAGTGGAACAGCATGCTGGGGTAGTGTATGGATGGCCGATGGGTTCCCCATCCACAAAGCGGGTTGTCCACCGAGTGGGAGTGCAACATGAGTGCACACAAGAATAGCTAGGGTAGTAGAGACCAGATCACTACGACAGGGCGATGCATGAGTGGAACAGCATGTTGGGGTAGTGTATGGATGGCCGATGGGTTTCCCGTCCACAAAGCGGGCTGTCCACCGAGTGGGAGTGCAACATGAGTGCACACAAGAATAGCTAGGGTAGTAGAGACCAGATCACTACGACAGGGCGATGCAATGAAAAGGGTGGCAGAACTTTTGGTGGTTTTTGCAAACCAGGTGTGGTGGAGCTCAAGAAGGCATGGAAGGAAGAGATGGCAAATGTGATACACGCACCACATTGCAAGAGGGCGGAATTCGGTGAGCACCAGCCCACGTTTCATTCGAGTTGCTGCTAGGCTTGGCGAGTGATTATGCACATATTCCTACTCATTAGCCGGTGCTGGCTAAGATGGAATTACTAGACACCGATCAGCGGGGCAGTAGATGAACGATATTCGTATATCGACCAACAAGGCAGTGAGGCGAAGAGTCACTCTACAATGTGGGGATTGCAATCGAGCGACTTCAGTCGGTTGATTGCTTGGTCTGAGTTTATGAGGTGGATACCTCCTCATCACACAAGTTTTGAATCCACAAACAAGTGCAAAAGGCAGCCAAGTCGATGCCAAATTTTGGGACGTGGTATGCATAGAGCACGCCATTGATCCCACGGGGTCATACAGCGGCAACGCTGACGTGCAGCTGAAGAGAGTGAATGTGTACTACAACGAGGCAAGCTGTGGGCGCTATGTGCCTCACGCCGTGCCCATGGATCTGGAGCCAGGTACTATGGATAGTGTTCAAACGGGCCCCTATGGGTAGATCTTCCGACCTGATAACTTCGTCTTTGGCCAATCCGGAGCTGGCAACAACTGGGCCAAGGGTCACTACACCGAAGGCGCGGAGCTCATTGTTCTGTCCTTGACGTTGTCCGCAAAGAGGCTGAAAACTGCAATTGCCTTCAAGGTGAGTGCCTTTAAGATCTCATTATATCATTCTTGATTCTATTTTATTCTATGAAATGCTATATCATCATGCCTTCTTTTCCATTTCTCCGATGTTACAGTTCCATTTATGTTTGGTATCATGATTCTGTTGTCAGTTTTGTTTATATTTGACAATGTAGCTAGCATGTGGAATTGTATTGTTTGAAAACAATGTTCAGATCTGTCTTCAGTGAAGGTTTGAAAACAATGTTCAGATCTGTCCTCAGTGAAGATTGTCAGATTTCTTTAAGTGAAATTTTCACCACTATCGTTCTAACTTCTCTAGCTTCCTAGTATCCCCCCTCACTTGGTAGACATTGGCTTTAGATCTACGCTCACCACTCCCAGCCAATGTTGGATTCCAAATTTGTTTCAAGTTAGCAAGGCTTTGCTAAAAACTCTTTCTTCAATTAATGTTGATCTGTAAACTGTATACTGTTTCTATGCTTGAGATGTTTGTCTATACACTATGATGCAAGCTTTTGTAGTGGCAATGTCTTCAGCATTGTGTCATTAATCCTACCGAATTGGTTGATGGTGTCTTGTATACTTAGAATGACGGTTTTTTAGACTTCCTCTTTTCAAAATTCTTCGGCAAGGATGATGACAATGCGAGGAGGAGTTTTTGCTGACGCTCACGATAGGAGGCCAGCACCTTGCAAGCGAAGTGATTGCCAGAGGTAGGGTGAGTTCTCAGTTCACTTTAGTCGTGATTCATTTTTGCCTACTCAATGCCCTTAGGCTTTAGCTATGGCGTCCAAGTCCTGACCTGCTGATCAGTGACGCTTAGTCTTGACGTCTCCACCTACTGGAGTTGGCGTCCGAGTCCCGACTTCTTCCATTGCAGCCGCCAATGCTGTTGACTTTCTGAGCCTCTCGTTGCGTGTTTGATGCACTAAATCGGCTTTTAGATCATAGTTTGAAGAATTTATCGGTAGTTACCCTGAATCTTGTCACATTTTGTCAAATTTTTTCAAGGCAAGCTTGAAATCTAGCTTAGATTTTGCAAGTTAGTGATACTAACAATTTTGGGTGGTAGTGTTGTATTAACTCAATAAACAATGTACTTAATCTCAAATTGGATGTGTGACATCATAGCATTAAAGATTTTAAGATCGTTAGTTTCTTTTACATGTAGTTATTCTATAGTTTCAATTTCTCACATGGTCATATGGCTGGATTGGGTGTGTTATCTTGAGCTATAGTTTCTTGCCAAGACACGTCTAACATACCTTGGGTCTATGTGTCACACATACACAATGTTTTTATTTTGTATATAATTACAAATATAGACACGTTTAGCATACCTTTCGTCTATGTGTCACACATACACAATGTCTTTATTTTGTATATAATTACAAATATAGTCTCAATTTGTCACATGGTCATATGGCTTGACCGGGTGTGCCATCTTGAGCTATCGGTTTTTACCTTCAGTTCTTCTAGCTATCCATATGGCTTGATCGGGTCTCTTGAGCTATCCATTCTTACCAAATGTGTAGTTGTGTCTCTTTTTACGATAAAAAGCGTCAAAGATTTTAAGATCGTTAGTTTCTTTTACATGTAGTTACAAATTCTATAGTCTCAATTTCCCACATGGTTATATGGCTTGACCAGGTGTGTTATCTTGAGCTATAGTTTCTTGCCAAGACACGTCTAGCATACCTTGGGTCTATGTGTCATACCACCACTTTGAAGGTAGATTACTTTGACTCTATTGAAAATGTGTTTGATTTTAACGTGTAAGATAATCTTTAAATCCCAAGTGGGAGCCCAAGATGAGGTTGATATTTTTTTTGGAAAAAGAAATTATGTGATGAAAATCCCATGTGGGAGCCCAAGAAAAGGGTATACTGATTTTTTGTGAGAAAGAGGTCTCCGTACAAAGGAGACTCTGGCAAAATTTTTAAGATTTATATTTATGTACAAATTCAAAATTAGATACAAATGGTGCTTTTTTAAAATTTGCATTTTGCTTAAGCATAGATGTGCATTCATATCATATAATTGTTGTTGTTCAAAAAGATTAATCTTTTAATGGGTTGTTTTGTAATGTGTTTTGATTTGATGAGTGAAGTTTTTCATGGTTGTTTAAGAGTATGCATTATTTGTCATTTAGAGAACAATCCATGTGGGAAGCCTACTAAGTAGGTAGCTAGTATCAATATGTTTTATGTGGGAAGCCTACTAAGTAGGTGG
Source organism: Adiantum capillus-veneris (assembly GCF_014529385.1). NCBI lineage: Eukaryota > Viridiplantae > Streptophyta > Polypodiopsida > Polypodiales > Pteridaceae > Adiantum > Adiantum capillus-veneris. Next base: position 108,551,322 of record NC_140938.1, on the reverse strand, counting down.
CTAGTATCAATATGTTTTGTGATTGAGATTTGTGTCAGTTTACAAGGCAAATGCTTTTTATAATGATAAATTACATTGAAACAATTGGTTTACTTTAATTTAGTATTCATTATATTTGTTGCTTTTCATGCTTTGTTCTTTTAAGATCTATTGCAAATGAAAACACACTACAATGTACACTTCTGTTCATTTGCAGTTCAACATATATTTTTGCATAAGCATGTGCTTCTAACATTGTTATGTTACTAGTATACATAAAATATTGGGTCATTACATTCCATACGAAATCTGTATGAGGGGGGATGGCTCATTGCGAGAACGTTCGTATCTTGTTCGTATATAGGGGGGTAGGTTAGCAAGTAAGATACTGTACATAGAGGGGTTTCTCAAATTTTGATGCACGCGGGTGATATCCTCCCATTACTAATAGTGAATCCCCTGGGCTTGGTGCACATCAGTCATAGGGTCAAACTCTTCCCTTGGTCTATCTCGTTGAGAACCAATAAAATGATCATTCAACTCTTCTTTTTGCTTCCTATTGTAAATTCATTGTAGTGCTTTGTAGAAGACAAGATTCTTGAGTGTTTGGCCAAAAAATTTCATGCAAGACTCTCTGATATAATTTCTTTTCCAATCTCATCAATTACCTTACTCCAATAATCTATCACATGTCTATAATATTGTGTCACACTTAACCATTCCCTAAAGTTTTGTAATACCTTATATAATTCTTCAGCCTTGAAATCACTTCTTCATGAGCCTTGACAAACTCTACCGTTGGTACCAAAGGTGGATCTCCATGTGGTAACATAATAAAAAACCTAAATTGAAGTGGATTGGAATGTGACAACAAGTATCTCTTGTCCATCACAAAGATAACCATCACAATATTGCTTGAAATCAGGGACCTTTGTAAGCAAAAATGGACTTGGAGATGAAGATGAGCTATTTCGTAATGTATCCATCAAATGTGACAGTATATGCTTGGGTTACCCTCAACTTCTCTGTAAACCTATTGAACATGGCATCTATGTCCTCATGTGCATGTCTGACCATCAAAATTCCTAGCTGGATGGTTTTGAAAACCCCTCTTGCATCAAGCATTCACAAATACGCAAATAGATATCAATTTTTGTTTTCCCTTGCACAATTATCTAGCTATAGTAGCAAGTTCTTTCGTAGCTTTTGAAATGTTGACCTGCGTTGTATTTATACGCCCATGTAAAAAAAGAAAACGTATAAAACATCATTATACATCGAAATCCCGAATATTCACCAAATAGTCGTATTTTTTTTCTTTTGATAAAAAAATCTACTTATATGACGGTTTTGATCAAAACCAGCGACGACTACAGTTGAGAGTGCAACAAACAGTTATAGTTTATTGAGGTATAATTTTAAAGTTGTTTACATTTATCCTAACTTGTTTTGGTGTGTTTTGCCAGACTTGTGTGGCACAATAGTTTTTCTCTCGCCACAAAATTGGCTTGCTGATTATAGGCCACTTTGTGGTGTGTAGCTATTCGACTCACTCCAGAAGTGAGTAGAAACTAGTCGCTTTTCTCGTGCTATGCCGCCACTTGGCTCACTACAGAGAAGAGTTTTAGGACATACATAGATTCTCACTTGTGTGATACAGTAGTATATCTCTCACCACAGGTTTGAGTTAGAATTTAGTGGTGGACTCGTGGAGTGCAGTAGACATGATGCTACACCTCTCACTTTAGAGTGACTTATAGGTTTCTCAATTTTAGATCAGCTCAAATCATTGTTTGTATCACATAGAAACATAAGAGTTCTGCTCATCAAACATAGAGTGGATAGATGCATAGTTTATGCCCTCTTTATCTCTGTGTGACACTGTTTACTCTTGTTCTTTGAACTCCAAACACACATCATTGTTCCTCACTAGATGACTTGTTGTTTTGGATGTAGATACATATGATATTTGGCCTGCATCTAAGATTGTTAAATTATCCACTGATGTTTGTGTTGTGAGTTCCACACACTTCACTAGGGATTGGATTAAGTCGCATCATCGTTCTTACTACATAGAGGTATGAGGGATATATTTATCTACCTAAGAGTGGAGAGATGTATACATATGCCCTCTTCATCTTAGCATGCCACCCTTGCCCTTGTACTTTTTGACCCGTAGATACGCCACTCATCAATAGATGACTTGGTGTTGTCTTGGATGTAAATATCTACGATGTTTGACCACAATATAAGATTGTTAAACTCTCCGTTGATGGTTGAGCTGTGCTTTCCACACACTTCATCAAGGATTAGATTTGACTAAACTATCAATCAACATCAAGACTTGTGCTGAGCCTACCTCACACAAGCTACATTGTTCACATGCACCCTCCGATCGTTTACGTGTATTATGTAGCACACATTAAAGGGTCCAGTTCTTGTGATGAGCATCCCTCACACTCCTGGCATGTTCGCCTCTTTCCATCTCTCTCTTTGTGTGTTATCTTCTCTATTGTACAATGTATCGGTTGCAATCATAATATATTGCTTTTTGCTATGAATTATGTCAATTGTGTATGGATTAGGTTCTTGACACAATTTTGATAGTTTCCCCTCTCCTCTGACAATGTTTATGTTTAAAAATTATACCTTGCAGTTATGGCGAATACTAAGCTGGCAAATATCAACAAAAATTTGCCTTCAAAGTGATAATACGTCACTTCCATCACATGTTAGAGCTTGAGATTCATCGTTGCCTAAACCCCTCTACTTTGGAACATTATTTTTAGTTCACAGAGGCCTTAGTGAAGTTTGTGTTTGAGCAGCTTCAACTCGCGTTTACACCCATTGCTTTTGACATATCTCTAATGACATCAAGTTCATTATTGAGCATGATCAAGCAATCTACTGGACAGATCGCAAATATTCTTTAGGATCTAAAAAATCCTAAAATCATTATTTTTCTAGGAATAGCTACTCGCATACAACTTGTGCATCAGTTGTATACTGAGTTCAAGAGCAGGGGAAAGCTGGAAAGAGCAGCAAAGCGCATGAGAGTGGAAGCCAGCTCTTTCAATGCTACTGAAGAGCCAGGACCTACCGTTAGAATAGAGTCTGCTACTAGCACCACTCTTGCTCTCGATCAATCTCAACTCTCCCCTGTATGACATCTTTTATCAGAAATTGCAATCTTCAACATACAAGCTTCACAACTAGGAGAAGGGAGATGGGCACACATCCTGCATTTGAAGAGCCATTGTATGCGGCAAAGATCTTCAAAGTCCACTTGCATGGACCCATAGTGGATCTGTAGGTTAAAGACAATGCCACAATTTTGGACATCACTCATCCCGTCATTCTTTATTCACTTGCCATGGTCCGCCACATAGTGTCCAATGCTCATTTCACGTTTTTGGAATGGTGGCCATGTAGAACAATGGATAAAAGAGTGCATTGCAGATGGCAGTGAACCTGCCATTCAAATTTATGTAACCATTGAAGGAGCAATAGACATATTCCAAAATAACATTTTGCCGATAATACACACTCTTCTTCAAACCGTGAAGTATCTACACGCGCATGACTACCTCCACAATGACCTGCACTCCCGCAACATGATGCTGAAGGGGGTCTATGCAGGCATTGTGGATTGGGGGTCATGTACAAAGACCAAAACAATGACATGCTTTCCTCCTCTCCACAACTTGAAAATTTAAACTAGAAAGTAGACGGAGAGAGATTTTCCATGGGCTGCCCTAGAATGCATATCTACTAATCTCCCTCCCTGAAATAAATCCATGGATATCTACTCCATGTGTCATACTTGTAAACAACTCTTGAAGTGCATGCCAATGCCACAAGAGAAAAAAAAAGGATTTTTTAAAGCAATGTACTTACCTACCTTGAGAGTGGCAGGTGAAAAAATTGCTCAACCCGACCTAACGCTTTTGATCTTTCTCTCTATCTAAACGGTGCCCATAGAGTGGGCTATGATATTGTAATGATATTTGGTTTATGACAAGATGATGATTAAAGTGATGATTTGATTATTGTCTTCTTTAGTTGTGCTTGTAAATTATATAATTGATCAAGTTATCTTGTCTCTTTCCAACGACATGGTGATAGATATCATGTCTCTTTCTTGCAGCTTGATTAAGTTATCTTGTCTTTTTCTTTGAATATTTGAAAGTGATGACTTGTTAACTTCATGATAAATTTTTCTAATGATGCCCTATTTTCTTGATTGACAGATATGGAAGAAGATCTTAACCATGCTCTAAAGCAGAGGCCATCTACAAATAAGAAAGAGAGCATTATGGCCAAGAGAAAGGCCTCGAAGCTATTGTGCCAATCAAAGAGGACGAGTCCGGGTTGCAATGCGAGCCTCTCAGCCTTAACAAGTGTAGGAAGCTATGTCCAAACCAATTTGTGTGTCAATAACTATTTCAAATTAGCGGCAATGCCAAGGAATCAGCTCTTGTAAAGCTATCAGATTTGTAGCACAAAGGACTTGCACGAGTATTGCTACGAAGATTTATGCGTCGAGAGAGAGTTATGCCAAACAATAACCAAATGGCACTCTACTTTATACAGCAATGCTATGTTTACAACACCCTTGGGAGACGTGTAGATTGGTCAGTCTGCCCCAAGAATTATAGCGTTGGACATGGTCAGATTGTAGAGAAAGTGGCAGCAAGTCACACCAATAATCCAATGTCTGCATGCAAATGTCTCATAGTTCTGCTTCCCGAAGAATTAGAGATGCTCATTGCATTGGCGAGCCAAGGGCAAGATCTTGCAAGCCAAGGAGAGACACTTGATATTTTGCACGGCAGAATCCTTGAGCTTGAGATAGAGCTATCAGAGGCCCAAGCCAAGCTGCAATAATATGCATCACTCTACAAACCATTGCCAGATCAGGCCGGTCCTTTGCAACAAGAACCTGCAAGCCCGTCTCCCCGTGCCTGAAAGTACCGAGTTCGACATAGATGAATTACTCAATGAGCTGACTCAACCTTTGGCTTGAGCACTTTGCTCACTTTATCCCTATCTATTTAGATTTGAAGAAAATGCCAAGGGTTATAATTTTTGTAATCACAGCTCGTCATTTATCCCCTCAGCTATACATTTTTGTAATCTTGATCAAACAAATTGTGTTATATTATATCTAACTATAATCATGACTCTTATTGCAAAAGTAACTTGATTGATTGATTAAGAGAGAGAGAGAGAGAGAGAGAGAGAGAGAGAGAGAGAGAGAGATGAGAACATCTTGTAGTGTAACATGACGATGTGTCATAATTTTCACATACTCACAGCGAGCAAAAATTATAGGCCTTTAGTCATACATCTTCATCTCCATCAAACACACTAACCATATCATCTATTTCATCCATATCAGAGCATTCAGAAGCTATCTCCCATTCCATATCATCGTCATCGTCTACATCTAGAGCTATAGCTTCATGGGTTTGAAAGACATCGTAGTGCTCTTGTGCTGCTCTTGAAGCAATGTTCACTGGCTTATGGATAAGTCTCATGTTGTAGAAAACATAAACCAAATCAGCAGCATGTTTAGGGTGAAACCGGTTTTGTTTCTTGGTATGCATAATGTCAAAAGCCGACCAATTTCTCTCACATCTTCCACTTGATGCTGCAACAGATAGAACTCTAATTGCAATGTATTGTAGCTCCACTTTCTCCCCACCATACTGCTTCCACCATAGAGGCGCACTTGTGTGTGCAATGGCATCTATATGCCATGGATCCTTAGAACATGCGAGTTCTATTAGTATAATCAACTCGCTGATGAAAAGCAGTTTTCCCATCCTCTTGTCCCAATAGTTGAGAGCACATTGTTTTGAAGTCACTCATGACTTCTTTATTAGCCAATACAAATATAAATGCAGCACCATGCAACGACGTATACAATTGCATCCACCACTTATTGGCAACTGTGATTATGGAAGCTTTATCCTTTTCACCAAAGCCAACATGCTCTCTTACTTTGCGTAATGCCTCTGACATATACCAATAAACTCAACCAAAGAAGAAAGAGTCTTTGTCGACTATTTGCAAAATATCTACAAATGGTTTGGCCAAGGTGACAGTTCTCTCTACATTGCGACAAAAGCTTGGGAGTTCACAAGCTGTGCACGTCTTGTAGCTGCCTCTTGGTAGCTAGGATACTTGCTGAGCCAAGCATTCCATCATCTATCGGCTATCGTTTCAATCAAAAGCAGGCTTTACTTCTTGCAAGGTGGCAAGAACATAGTATGCAGTTGCAAACCTTGTCGCACAAAATATATGTAAAGTTTTGTTGGGTGATTTTATTCAAAATAGCTCTAGACTTTCAAAAATTGATGGCTAATTTTGGAGAAAAGGAAGTCAAAACTAAAAAAGTTTGATCTCTTGCTGATCGTAGAACTTTTCAAGATGCACGTTTTAAGTTCTCACAAGCCTCTCTAAATTCTTATTAAAATTTGAGTCACAGGCTCTAAAAAAGAGCCATTTTCATGCCTTAAAAAATAAAAAACCTCTTCTTTTTGATTTTATGTTCGATCATGTTTTTTCTTGATTAAACCATGATTTGTGCTTTTTAAAAGTCATGTTTGGAAAATAGAAAGCACAAAAGCTATCAATATCAATATTAATATAAAAATGGTTTCGAAGCTTACGTGGCATTCTAATAAGTAAATCCTACACACAAAGAAACCTGTGTACACACAAAACACAGAAACATAGAAGAAGCACACAGACATTGCACAGAGGTACATCATTCATGCGCACATAGGAATCGACATCACAGACTGCATGCAACGCAAGTACAAGGCCATCATCCCGCACAAGGTACAAAATTGCCATCATGGACATGAGGCTATCAACGTACAGATTCGTGCTAACGCGTGCAGTGAGGAAGACACAACAACTTCCTTAAAGGTCCACCTCTCTCTCTCTCTCTCCATGTATACTTAAAGGTTCTCTGTCATTCTTTATTGTGTACAAAGATACAAAGTTTTTGAGAAGAATTTCTGAATGTTGTTTGCATCCCTAAGTCACTCACACACAAATGAGTCAAATCTGTCATTCTTGCTTGCTGTCTCTCTCAAAAATTATAAAATTACACAGTCATAAGATTAATTTCTTGCTATCTTTATCCTTTTTCCTCTTGCATATATTTATCAACATGTAGATGTGTGTTATCTCATCATAATAGTCATGTATAATATTCATAGACATTTACATCTAACCCACATCATAGACATAGGTATCTACATAAATAGCAAAGATAACTAAGCCATTATAGTACTTGTAAACTTGAATGGACGGATGACTTACTTGTGTGATTTGTTGAGATTGATTCTTGCCGCGAGTGATGGAGACCTCTTGAGTTTCCTTTCCTCTAATCCATTTGTAAATCTGATTGTAATGTGGTTTTTCAATAGAATAATGTAGTCTACTAAAATTCCTACTCAACATAAACAATTGAGACTAGGACAAGTAAACAAACAATAGTAAGTGGATAGAAATATGATACATTGTTGGGATACAAAAAAATGATAGGGATGGGTTAGAGATTTGAACCTTTTCAAGAGCTTAGGCTATACATGTGGTGGGTGTATGATGTTTGCATTTCTCTATGGGATATGGGTTGGACAAGTGGTGAACCATTAGACTTTAAGGACCTCAGACAATATCTTGTACACTCAATCATTCTTGGTATGTAGGTTGGACAGGTGGTGGACCTTGTTTGAATACACATTGCTATGATATTGTACCAATCTGTAGGTGAGATAACTTGAAATCTATAAAGACTAGTATCAATTTAGACTCTTTATTTTCAATTTGGGTGGGATAATCCAAATTCAAGTGACATAATTTGAATTTAGGTGGTATTGTTTGAATTTAGGTTCAAATATGTGATTCAAGATTAGCCACTTTCAATTTAGGCGAGATAATTAGTTTAAACATGGTTTGAATTTAGGTAGGATATTTTGAATTTGGGCGGGATAATCTCATCTTCTTTAGCAAACTTGAATTTGAAATTGAATTTGGGCGGAATATTTTAAATTTAGGCGGTCAAATTTGAATTTTTGCGGGAAATTTTAAATTCTGACGGCTAAATTTGAATTTGGGCAGAAAATTTTAAATTTAGGTGGTTAAATTTGAATTTGGGTGGGATATTTTAAGCTTGGGCTGATAGATTTGAATTTGAGTGATAAATTTTGAATTTGAACAAATATTTAGGTGGGAAAGTTTTGAATCTCGAACCAAAATCTCCATAATATAATGTAACGTAGGTTGGACAAGTGGTGGACCTTTAGGCCAAACCATCCATGCTACTAGACATAATTGGTGGAGTAGTTGTCTGCATCAATGTTCAAATGGAGCTTGTCTCAACAAAAGGTGGGACTTACAACTTGGACGAGTGGTTGACAATGAAACAAAGCTCATCATGTACAACATATATTTGGGTTTTCCATGTTTCCCTCAAGCTAAGCTTGAAGAAGTAATGCAGCCTTCTTCTCTCTAGGTTTACATGCAATCTAGCTTGGCCAAGTGGTGGATCTTAGCTATTCTCCATGATTCAATGGAGCCTGTTTTGGAAACGTGGTGAAACTTGCTTCGCTCCATGTTTCAATGGAGCATGTATTGAGTAGGTTATGGAGCTTTATATAGTCTTATAGTTGGACAAGTGGTCAATGTTAAAACCGAATTCTTCATATTTTAGTAATGTATAGGTCAATTATACCTTGATACCAAACCACTCATGCTATAAGTGGACAAGTGGTGACTTTCTATTATTTCCCCATGTCCAACTTACAAAATGCGTACACCTTTCATCTATAGGTCAATGGACCTTCAACGCAAACCACATATTATCTATGTACCCTACTTGAAGAAGTGGTTGGAAGCTACTTCTCTCCATGCTCCAATGGATCCTAGCTTGGACAAATGGTGGACCTCGGAATCAAATTCCCATGTAGAATAAACCATCATGGGGCTTAGTTTGGACAAATGGTTAAACCTACTTCTCTTTGTCTTTCAAAGGAGTTTGGCTTAGACAAGTGGAGGACTTTTGCTTCTCCCCATTTTCCAATGGAGCTAAGTTAAAAAAAAAGAAGATCCTTGATATTGAAAATAGATGGGGTTTTCCATGGTTAGTTGGAGCTTCTTCTCTTCATGTTTCAATTGATCCAAGCTTGGACAAGTGGTGGAACTTATCTTCTCTCCATGTTTCAATGATTCTTAAGACCAAACATCCCCATTCCTAGCTTAGATAACTAGCTTTCCTTGTACCTCTCTCTAGAGGTTAGACAAATGTTGGATCTTTGAACTAAACGAACTACTATCTATGAAACTTAGTTGGACAAGTGGTGGAGCTTTTCTTCACACCATGTTTCAATAGAGATTATCTTAGACAAGTGATGGATCTTTAAATAAAACTCCCCTTGTACAACATATATCTCAATTTTCCATGTTTCAATAGATCCTAGTTTGGACAAGTGGTGGACCTTGAATCAAAACTCCCCATGTACAACATATATTTGGTTTCTCCATATTTCAATAGAGCTTAGCTCGGACAAGTGGTGGATCTTGAAACAAAACTCTCCATGTACAACACACACACACACACACACACACATATATATATATATATGGTTTTTTCATGTCTCAATAAAACTTAGATTTGAGAAGTGGTGGAGCTTTTTGTTGTCAATGTTTCAACAAATTCTAGCTTGGATGAGTGGTGGATCTTAGCTGCTCTTCATTCTTCAATGGAGCCTAACTTAGACAAGTGGTGGACCTTGGAACCAAAATCCCATGTAAAATAAAACCATCATGGGGTTTTTGCGTTTTAATGGAGCTTGGCTTGGACAAATGGTTAAACTTGCTTTCTCTTTGTCTTTCAATGGATCTTGGCTTAGAAAAGTGGTGGACCTTTTCTTATCTCCATGTTCCAATGGGTTAAAAAAATAAAATCCTTGATGTTGAAAACAGCTAGGGTTCTCCATGGTTCAATGGAGCCCAGTTTGGACATCTTGTGGAGCTTGCTTCTCTCCATGTTTCAATTGATCCAAGCTTGGAAAAGTGGTGAAGCTTATCTTCTCTCCATGTCTGAATGATTAATGAGGCCAAAAATCCCCATTCCTATTTTAGATAACTATCTTTCCTTCCACCTCTCTCTAGAGGTTACGAAAGTGTTGGATATTTTAACTAAACGAATTACTTTCTACGAAGCTTAGGTTGGACAAGTAGTGGATCTTTTCTACACCATGTTTCAATAGAGATTAGCTTAGACAAGTGGTGGATCTTTAAACAAAACTCCCCACGTACAACATATCTTGTTTTTCTATGTTTCAATAGATCCTAGCTTGGACAAGAGGTGGACCTTGACACAAAACTCCCCATGTAAAACATATATCTGGTTTTCCATGTTTCGATAGAGCCTAGCTTGGACAAGTGGTGGACCTTAAACCAAAACTTCCCATGTACAACACATATATAGTCCTAGCTTAGATGAGTGGCAGATCTCAATGGAGCCTAGCTTGGACAAGTGATGGACCTTGGAACCAAAATCCCATGTAGAATAAAATCATCATGGGGTTTTCATGTTTTAATGGATAATAGCTTGGACAAATGGTTAAACTTGCTTCTCTTTGTGTATCAATGGAGCTTGTCTTAGACAAGTGGTGGAGATTTTGTTCTCCCCATGTTTCAATTGATCCAAGCTTGGAAAAGTGGTGTAACTTATCTTCTTTTCATGTCTCAATGATTCTTGAGATAAAAAATCCCCATTCCTAGCTTAGATAACTAGCTTTCCTTCCACCTCTATCTAGAGATTAAACAAGTGTTAGATATTTGAATTAAACGAACTACTATCTATGAAGCTTAGGTTGGACAAGTGGTGGAGATTTTATTCACACCATGTTTCAATAGACATTGGCTTATACAAGTAGTGTATCTTTAAACAAAACTTCCTTTGTACAACATATATCTAGTTTATGGTTGATTCAATAGATCCTAGCTTAAACAAGTGGTGGACCTTGACACAAAACTCCTCATGTACAACATCTATCTGGTTTGGGGTTGTTTCAATAGAGCTTAGCTTGGACAGTGGTGGTCCTTGAAACAAAACTCCCCATGTACAACATATATATGGATTTTCCATGTTTCAATATAGCTTAACTTCGAGAAGTGGTAGAGCTTTTTGTTGTCATTGATTCAATGGATCCTAGCTTGGATGAGTGGTGGATTTTAGCTACTCCCCATGCTTTGATGGAGCCTAGCTTGGACAACTGGTGGAGCTTGGAACCAAAATCCCATGTGAAATAAAACCATCATGGGGTTTTCATGTTCTGATGGAGCTTAGCTTGGAAAGATGTTTAAACTTTCTTCTCTTTGTCGTTCAATGGAGCTTGGCTTAGAGAAGTGGTGGAGATTTTCTTCTTCCCATGTTCCAATGGAGCTAAATTGACAAAAATCCTTGATGTTGAAAATAGATGGGGTTTTTCATGGTTTAATGGAGCCTAGCTTGGATCTTAATTCTCTTCATGTCTCAATTGATCCAAGCTTGGAGAAGTGGTGGAACTTATCTTCTCTTCATTTCCCAATAATTCTTAAGACCAAAAATCCCCATTTCTAGCTTAGATAACTAGCTGTCCTTCCACCTCTCTCTAGGGGTTAGAGAAGTGTTGGATCTTTGAACTAAATAAACTACTATCTATGACATGTAGGTTGGACAAGTGGTGGAGCTTTTCTTCACCCCATGTTTCCATAGAGCTTAGCTTAGACAAGTTGGTGGATCTTTAAACAAAAAACTCCATGTACAACATATATCTGGTGTTTCCATGTTTCAATAGATCCTAGCTTGGACAAGTGGTGACTTTCCACAAAACTCTTCCATGTAGAACATATATCTGGTTTTTCTATGTTTCAAAAGAGCTTAGCTTGGACAAGTGGTGGACCTTGAAAAAAAACTTCCCAAGTACAACATATATATGATTTTTCATATTTCAATAGAGATTAACTTTGAGAAGTGGTATAGATTTTTGTTTCATTGTTTCAATGGATCCTAGCTTGGATAAGCGGTGGATCTTAGCTGCTCTCCATGCTTCAATGGAGCCTAGCTTGGAAACCTGGTGGAGCTTGGAACCAAAACCCCATATGGAATAAAACTATCATGGGGTTTTCATGTTTTAATGGAGTGTAGCTCGAACAAATGGTTGAACTTGCTTCTCTTTGTCTTTCAATGGAGCTTGGCTTAGACAATTGGTGGAGCTTTGTTTTTCCCCATGTTCCAATGTAGCTAAGTTGACAAAAAGAAAATCCTTGATGTTGAAAACAGCTGGGGTTTTCCATGGTTTAATGGAGCTTGGTGGAGCTTGCTTCTCTCCATATCTCAGTTGATTCAAGCTTGGACAAGTGGTGGAACTTATCTTCTCTCCATCTGCGTCGCATGTATACGTCCATACCAAAAAAATATACGTGTAAAACATCGTTATACACCGAAATCCCGAATAATCATTGAATAGCCATTCTATTTCTTTTTTATCGAAAGATATTTCAATCAAAAAATCTTTCGATCGAAAAAATATTTATATAAGGACCGTCACCGGTTACGATCGAAACAAGCGACTGTAGGAGAAGGAGCAATAGACAACTAGAGCTTGACGTATAATTTTGAAGTTACTATTTTTTCTAGCTTTTTTTGTGTGTTGTGCCAGACTCGTGTGATGCAGTTGTTTTTCTCTCACCACAGAGTTGGCTTGTAGGTTATAGGCCACTTTGTGGTATGTAGCCATCCGACTCACTCCAGAAGTGGATAGAAACTAGTCACTTTCCTCGTGTTGTGCAGCCACTTGTCTCACTACAGAGAAGGGTTTTAGGGCAGACTTTGATTCTCACTCGTGTGGTGCAGTAGTGTTATCTCTCACCACAGGGCCGAGTTAGAATTTAGTGGTAGACTCGTGGAGTGCAGTAGGCATGATGCTACATTTCTCATTTCAGAGTGACCTATAGGTTTCTCAATTTTAGATCGGCTCAAATCATTTTTGTATCACGTAAAAATACAAGAGTTATGCTCGTCAAACAGAGAGTGGAGAGATGCATAGTTTATGCCCTCTTCATTTCTGTGTGATGCACTATTTACTCTTGTGTTTTGAACTCCAAATATGTTTTGAACTCCAAAGACACGTCATTGTTCATCAATAGATGACTTGGCGTTGTTTTGGATGTAGATACATACGATATTTGGCCTGCATTTGAGATTGTTAAATTTTCCGCCGCTGATGTTTGTGTTGTGAGTTTCACACACTTCATCAGGGTTTGGATTAAGTTATATCATCGTTCTTATTACATAGAAATATAAGAGATACATGATCCGTAGATACGCCACTCATCAGTAGATGACTTGGTGTAAATATGTACGATGTTTGGCCACAATATGAGATTTTTAAATTATCCGAATATTTTCCAAGATCTAAAAAATCCTGAAATCATTACTTTGCCAGGCATAGATACTCGCATACAAGTTGTGCCACAGTTGTATACTGAGTTCAAGAGCAAGGGAAAGCTGGAAAGAGCAGCAAAGCGCATGAGAATGGAAGTCAACTCTTTTGATGCTACAGAAGAGCCAGAAACTATGGTTAGAATAGAGTCTGCTGCCAGTGCCACTCTTGCTCTTGATCACTCTCAACTCCCTTCGTATTATATATTTTGCCAAAAATTGTAATCTTCAACATACACGCTCCGCAGCTGGGAATGACCTGCACTCCCGTAACATGATGGTTCACTTTGGACAGAAGGGGGTCTATGAAGGCATTGTGGATTGGGGGTCATGTACAAAAACCAAAAGAACAACATGCTTTCCTCCTCTCTGCAACTTGCAAATTGAAACTAGAAAGCAAAGCAAGAGAGATTTTCCATGGATTGCCCTAGAATGCATATCTACTAATCCCCCTCCCTGAAATAAAGCCATGGATATCTACTCCATGTGTCATACTTGTAAACAACTCTTGAAGTGCATGCCAGTGCCACAAGAGAAAAACAAAAGACTTGCGGTTGTAAATTATATAATTGATCAAGTTATCTTGTCTCTTTCCAACGACATGGTGATAAATATTATGTCTCTTTCTCGCAACATGATTAAGTTATCCTATCTATTTCTTTGAATATTTGAAAGTAATAACATGTTAACTTTACGATAAATCTTTCTAATGACAAGGTGTTCGCTTGATTGACAGATATGGAAGAAGAACTTAAACACGCTCTAAAGCTGAGGCCATCTACAAATAAGAAAGAGAGAATTATGGCCAAGAGAAAGACCTGGAAGCTATTGCGCGAATCAAAGAGGACAAGTCCGGGTTGCAAGGCGAGCCTCTCAACCTTAAATAGTGCAAGAAGCTATGTCCAAGCCACTTTGTGCACCACTATCTTCAAATCAACGGTAATACCAAAGAATCAACTTCTGTAAAGCTATCAAATTTGCTACAGAGATTCATACGTCGAGAGAGAGTTATGCCAAATGATAACCAAATGGAACTCTCCTTTATACAACAATGCTATGTTTATGAAATCCTTAGGAGGCGTGTAGATTCATCAGAGTGCCCCAAGAATTTTGGCGTTGGGCATGGTCGAATTGCAGAAAAAGTGGCAGCAACTCATGCCAATAATCCAATGCCTACACGTAAACGTCCCATAGTTCTGCTTCCCAAGAGACGCTCGTTGAATTGGCAAGCCAAGGGCAAGATCTTGCAAGCCAAGGAGAGACACTTGATATTTTGTGCGACAGAATCCTTGAGCTTGAGATAGAGCTAACAGAGGCCCAAGCCAAGCTGCAACAATATGAATCACTATACGGACCATTTCCAGATCAGGCTGGTCCTTCACAACAAGAACCTCCAGGCCCATCTCCTACTCTTGAAAGTACTGAGTTTGACATAGATGAAGTACTCAATTAGCTGGCTCAATCTTTGGCTTGAGCACTTCGCTCACTTTGCCCCTATCTATTTTGGAAAAGGGCTACAATTTTTGTAATCACAACTTGTCATTTATCCCCTCAGCTGTCTATTTTTGTATTCTTGATCAAACAAATTGTATTGTATTGTATCTAATTGTAATTATGACTTATTGCAAAAGTAACTTGAGAGGTATATATATATATATATATATATATATATATATATATAGAGAGAGAGAGAGAGAGAGAGAGAGAGAGAGAGAGAGAGAGTGAACATCATTAATTGTAAAATGGTGATGTTTTTAATTACTTATATGCCTTTAGTAATACATCTTCGTCTCCATCAAACACACCAATCATATCAACTATCTCATCCATATCAGAGCATTATGAAGCTATCTCCCATTCCACTTCATCATCATCGTCTACTTTCGCAGCTATAGCTTCATGAGTTTGAAAGACACCATAGTGCTTTTGTGTTGCTCTTGAAGTAATGTTCACTAGCTTATGGATAAATCTCATGTTGCAAAAAACATAAACCAAATCAGCAGCACGTTTTGGATGAAGTCAGTTTTGTTTCTTGGTATGCATAAAGTCAAAGGCGGCTCAATTTCTCTCACAGCTTTCACTTGATGCAGCAACATATAAAACTCTAATAGCAAGGTTTTGCAGCTCCACTTTCTCTCCACCATACTCCTTCCACCATAGAGGCACACTTGTGTGTGCAATGGCATTTATATGCCATGTATCCTGGAACATGTCAGTTCTATTAGTATAATTGTCTCGCTGATGAAAAGCAATCTTTTCACCCTCTTGTCCTAATAGTTGAGAGCACACTGTTTTGAAGTCACTCATGACTTCTTTATTGGCCGATTGTTGGTGCATTTGAAATTTACGATCCAATAAAAATGTAGCACCATGCAACGACGTATGCAATTGCACCCATCGCATGTTGGCAGCTGTGATTATGAAAGCTTTGTCCTTTGCACCAAAGCTAGCATGCTCTCTTACTTTGTGTAATGCCTCTGACATATACCAATAGATTCGACCAAAGACAAAAGAGTCTTTGTCAACTATTCACAAAAGATCTACAAATGGTTTGGCCAGAGTGCCAATTCTCTCTACACTGCACCAAAAAACTTGCGAGTTCACAAGATGTACACATCTTCTTGTAGCTTCCTCTTGGAAGCTAGGATTTTTGATGAGCCAAGCATCCCATTTTCTATCGGCTACCATTTCAATCAATGCAGGCTTCACTTCTTGCAAGGTGGCAAGAACATAGTATGCGGTTGCAAACCTTGTCGCACAAAATATCTGCAAAGTTTTGTTGGATGATTTTATTAAAAAAGAGCATACAAAAATTGATGCTCTCCAAATAATTTCACCACATGATTTGCATCCACCAGTGTTTGTTTTATGAGGGCCATTTTTCCAATGTCTTTTAATATCAAATTAAGACTATGCGCGGCACATGGCACCCAAGTAATTTCAGGGTACTTAACTTGGATAGCCTTGTAATTGGATGCATTATCCGTTACAATTGCAGTCATATTCTTTGGTCCACCTATCTTTGCTATGGTGCACTCATATATCCTTGCAAGATAATCATTGGTCTTCTCTTTTAAAGAGGTGTCTATGGCTTCTACAACATAGACTCTTTAGGATCGATAAGCATCACATTGATGAGCGGCTTCTTCTGACAGTTGGTCCATCCATCCAACACTATGGTGCAACCATATGCAGGAACAAAGTCCACCACCCTACGCTTGAGGATGGCTTCAGTACTGTCTTTCACTTTATCTAGATACTTTGTGCACATCTTATTATAATCAGGAAGCACAAACCCTTTTTTGGCCATGTTCATTAAAGCATCTTGAAATATGGGGTTGCGCGTAGCATTGAATGGTATACCGCATGCCACAAAACTTTGCGTCCATTTCAAGTGCAACTCAAGAAGCCATTGCTTTTCTATCGCTTCATACAACATTTGGCCATTGAATGATGCTTTACTAACTTTACTTGAGCTAGGATTTGCTGCTGCTGACGGTGAAGCATGTCCATGAAAAGGAGTTGACTGGGGAGTGTGATCATTTGCTTCCGTAGGCAAATGCTCTGTCCTCTCATTGACAACAGACATTTCAACATCCATTGCAACTTGTTTGGCATTAGCACTTTTCTTTTTAGCTGCAAGAATTTGCTTTGCTATGCGAGTATACTTTGGAAATCTAGAATGAATATCTCTTGGTGGAGCCGTACACTCGAAGACATTACCAGGGACTTTAAACAAATGCTCTTTGGTTCTGGTGGCATTACCAGTGAGCTCATGGTCGCAGGTTTTGTATTTCAATCAAGATGTATTCTTTTCAACACGTAGCTCGTGGACACAACTCCACTCATGTCCTTTCACCATGCTGACATATAATTTTAAACTACCAAATCAACAAATCCACTTGTTAATTTTGAGGTCAAAACTAATTCAAAGCAACAAACTACACAAGCAATGCTCTATCGAGCGATCAATATAGTTATCAAAACCTGTCCACACGATCAATTAGTCTCACCCTACATTATCAATTAACAATAAACAATGATAGTCTTAGCATTCTTCAATAAACTCATGTCAATCAAATTATATAGGTTGTGCTAAATAACTTCATCACTTCAAACAAAACATTTCAATCACATTGCACTATATCGATTTATCTAAAGTGCAAGCTTTTGGCTTTAACACATTATGATAATTGATAATCTTAATCACTTATTTAGAACAATACAAACAAAACTCATCGTCACGTTGCACTATATTGATTTATCCAAAGTGCAAGCTTAAAGCTTTCACACATTACGATGATCGATAATATTGATAAAATCTTGCAATTGTTTCTCATTGAAACATGATGATTAATTGCAAACCTTGACGATTGTCATATCTATGTGAAGTGCGAACATGAAGTTCTCACACTCCACGGTAGATCTTTGAAAGCTTATCTATCTGTAGTTGATGCACATGTACGATCACACAGTATGATAGTCGTAGCAATCCAAATAAAAATAATGTAATAGCAATGTATTTGGACATGAGATTCCTAAATTTTGATTCCAGTGAGAGCATAGTGTGATGGCTCTACATAGGACAAAAAAAATTCTATCTATGTTCACTTTGAGGTGAGAAAGTATCTGTACGTCAAAATCGAATTACCTACCTAAACAAAAATGACCTCTATTCTATTATATTTTATAGACAGATAACTTCATGTGAGAGTACACTCTCCACACAATGGCAATCTTTAAATTATATCATGAATTCACTTCCACATGTCAGTAAACTGAGCACGTAGCAAGTGACTCGTAAAAAACAAACACCTTGTATGAGTGAGAGTTTGAGCTCTACACAACATACAAAGCTTACATAATTTGATTTAAAAAAAGAATCAATCAAATTTTAACAAAATATTAAATTGATTTTAATCAAAAAAATCTAAAACTATTTTAAATTTCAATATCTTTGGATTATAAAAACTTTCAATTTTTTTGTCTACTATTGACATGGAATACCTTTTGTGATGAATACTAGTGTAAACAAGGCGCATTGCTGATATATACTTTATTTTTCGATCAAAACATTCTTCCATCAAAAAATATTTTGTCGTGAATTCTTTTCGATCGAAAAGTTTTTCAATCAAAGTCTCTTTAGATTGAAAATTGGGAAAAAAATACGTTGCCCGTTTTTGTTGACGTGGCACTATATAATACGTCCGTATAATATGAGGCCAGGTAAAATATTCCCATATATGACATATTATACGTTTCTTGTACAACATATAATGCAACTTAACTGTCAAATATCCAGTGTCGTGACCATTGTGGTCGCCATCACGTATGCCATGCCAAACTCCTCTGTCAAATATGTATCATCGTTATCTCTCTCTAACTTGCCTTTGCCTTTGTCTCTTTGTGAGTTCTTGCTTTTGTCTTTGGCTTCAAACACTTGAGCCAAACAAAGCGTCGTGTCACATTGATAACAACTGTTGTTGGACCTCATGGTGGATACCAAGGCAGCTAATTAAGTACGGGTATTGCCGCCTCTATTAAGATTGCCTTTTCCT
This sequence comes from Adiantum capillus-veneris, assembly GCF_014529385.1. Classification (NCBI taxonomy): domain Eukaryota; kingdom Viridiplantae; phylum Streptophyta; class Polypodiopsida; order Polypodiales; family Pteridaceae; genus Adiantum; species Adiantum capillus-veneris. The sequence continues at coordinate 108,532,275 of NC_140938.1, read as the reverse complement.
CTATCCTTTAGCAAACTCATGCATTTGATTTTGACTTCAGAATCTCTAGCCAAAAAATTTGACGGTTTCCTTGAGAACTTTGCTCGTACATAGGCCACTAATGAGGAACTAGTCGATCTGTTTTCCATAGCCAATAGTTGGTGTTGGTCATCACTGTCGCTGGCGCTTGAGCAAGGGGGGGGGGGAGGGGATATATGTTGAAGTTACAAGATCTAGAAATTAGGGGTTCCTTCTTGCACTCCAAGGGGTGGCCGCAACAACTCCCAAGCTGCTCCACAAACTTCTTCGAGTCTCCTACAAGCCGCCTTCCCAAAGTAGATCTGAAGTTTGATGCCCTTCGCGAACCTCTACCATGTCTCCCAAAGCTGGTCAAATAAGGAAAAGATCCTCCGATGCCTCTTTGAACTACACCCCTAAAGCAATTTATGGTACCTTTTGGGTAAACAAGCAAGGCTAAATGAGGGGAGTTGTCACCAATGAGGGGAGGAGAAAACATAGTAGCATTTTAAAACGTTATGTACGGAGAAGGACGAGGGAGGATCATTGCGGAGGGAAAGTAAGAGAGGGCGTGTCAAAATGCAAGCACTGCTTGCCTTGCCTTTTGTAAGACGCTCATCACTATAGAGTTTTAAAGTAGCATTTTAAAATGTTATCTACGGAGAAGGACGAGGGAGGATCATTGCGGAGGGAAAGTAAGAGAGGGCGTGTCAAAATGCAAGCACTGCTTGCCTTGCCTTTTGATTCTATCTCTAGCATGGCTGAGCGTGATTGCATTTCGAGTGTCCCTCCTCATCACACCGTGAAGGCGGCCTCACTGTGGATTCTCCCACTCATGGGTATCGACGCGCCGAACAGAGCTACTACACACACACACACATGCACTCTCCATGAAGGTGGCTTGACTCACTTATGGCTCCCGACTGGCAGTCCCTCCTCCTTCCCCTATATAAACACGTGAGGGTGCATCTCTACCCCTCAATTAGCTAGGGATGTGCTGTCGTTTTTTTTCTAAAAAACCTACTGCTTGCTTAAGTTTTACGGAACTATGGAGCTCACTACTCATGATTCTCAGGTTTTTCCTCACCTTGCTTACTTCTCTGTAGGTTTTCTTGAGTTTTGATAAAGGTTTACATTAAGCATACTTCAGGTATTGGTGGCTACAACAAAGGTAAGTTTAAATGGATGTCGAACAGTGGCATGATAGTTATATATGCCTTGCCCTAGGTTTTGCCTCTGGCATCAACTGCTTGATATCATCCGAGGTATAAGGGCTGGATTTTTTATGGCTGTTGGTAATGGGTTTTGTTCTACTGTCATTCTTGTAAAACACTGTGCGGAGCATGATTCAATGATGCCTATAAACTGTTATATGGTCTTATGAGTACCATTGAACTTGGGATTTTCAAGCCTCTGCAGGTTATTACCGTCTGCAGACAGTGGCTCGTCCCAGCAAAATTGGTTTTTTTTTCAAAAAATGGGGTTATTCTTGGCTTTTTTTAGCATCAGAGGCACTAGGGACTTTGTAATACTGGGCATACTAAAATTCTGAGTAAAAATCATCATACTTGGATACTATAAACAATTAGCTTGTTAAAACCCACCGATTTGGGTTTGCTAATGGTTTATGAAGGGGTTTTTTTGTTCACTGATTTGGAAGGTAAGTATATGGCCATTTGGCTTGACATTTGTATGCAAAGAAACCGAGCAAAGCTTTGAAAGGGTTGTACCCCAGATGAGGATCAATTCCTACTACTGATACTCTCGCTGGTATTAATGGATGTCATGTTGTCTGCCGCTTATGCGACCTGGTAAAACCTTCCGTATAGGGGGGAGTGTTAAACTATTGTACCATATTTTCGTGCCCATATACTAGTTCATGTTTCTTTTATTGGAGGGAATATGATCCGTTACATTCTTTGTATGGACCTGATCATTATGATTTGGATTGTTCGCGACAATGCTTTACAACATTTACATTCACACTTTGTCCTTATATATATATTTTTAAACACAGTTGGACGGGCTAAGCTTATACCACTTGGCTAGCTATAAGTTGGTAACTTATAAGATTAGATTGCAATAGACTCCATTTGAAACATAAAAACAACATCAATTCTATACTTAGAAGTTACTCGGTAAAAAGTATTTAGGCTTGTTTACTGATAGACCCTTACTATTTTGACAGATAAATAACTCTAGAAGTTTGTTTTTTGAGGGAATATACCACTTGGATTAAAAGGGGAAATCTGTTACTTAGATTAGAAGAGATAATTAACTTATAAACAAAAAGGTTCTCTCTTACTAAGATACACTATGATTCTTAAAGATAAGAGATGATATATATAAATGATTTTACTTTGGACCTAGCTTGTAAAAGGTAAAAAAGTTTTGTAAGATGGACATGGATAACAACTGGTATGGTCCATTGATACCTATAAAACACATCCAAAGCTAACTGAATTATTGTCTTGTTTGGATGCATGCAGATAAGGACTCTATCTTATCTTGGAAGGTTTTTTTGACTTTGGCAAGCTATCTTACATTGGAGGAAACACTCACTTATGATCTGGGAAGTTCTTTTACTATCTGTATACTGAAAGGGGACCTCTTTCCTACAATCATTGTACTTAAATAATTCTATTACTGAATTGTTTTTGTACTCACCTACTCTTTGTTCCATTGTCAGCTGTCTTTTGAATGTGAAAATTCAATTATGTCTTATTATCTAAGATTAAACAGCTACACACACATCCTATACATAAGGTTTTTCTTTCTAGAGAAACCAGGATGCTGGCTTTGGAAATTTTTGTTAAAATAGAGTTCTTGGACCCACAATCTGTAATCCCTTGAATGGTTGATTGATGTTAGGTGGTCCTTCGTAGACTTTATTTTTGGTCCCCTGCTCACGGCTACTATAGTCTTTGACTTTGCCGGTTTAAGGTTTGCAGGCCCAAAAAATACAGTTATTGATTCTACTTTTATTTATGTTTATACTGTTCCCTTTTCATGACCACATACCCTATAGAAAGACAGCCCGCGTGAGTACTAATCACAACCCTGAGAATCATGCAAAGATTCTCAATACTATGGTAAGTATTAGTTGATCTTACCACACTTTTTTAAAATATTGTAGACTCTTGCTCTCTCACAAGGGTTGGAATTAACGTCGGAGCCCCTCTTAGTGGCCATTTCTCTTGTACTCAGATGTATTAGCAATTTGGATGCGTCTCAACTAATATATGACTCAGCTCTTACCTCTGACAAGAAACTATCTGTCCTATATATGCTGTCTTTTAATGATTGGGTCAAATTATTGGCTATCCTGGATAAAGACTCCATGAAAGGAGTGAATTTAATTACCCAATACATAGCCCAGCTTCCCCTACTTTCCTCACAATACCAACAAGAACTTGCCCTATTTTCTTCCTCTAGTGGTGATTTGTCTAACCTTTTGAGGAATTGTGTGGTCTCAACCCCTCTTTTGTCTGTACACCGACTACTCCAACTATTCCACAAACTGGTAGTATCTTTTGTCGAAATAGTGCAGCCCTTGAAGCAATTAAACAATTTCAGAGTAATCTTTGTCTCCTCAATGACTCTAACCTCCTGGAGATGGTCCTAAAAATCTCCAAAGTTTTTCCTGTCCTACTTGTTAGACAAATTGAAATTGAATCCCTTGGTGTTGATCATCATCTTTGGGTACTGCCTAACAAAGCATTTTTGGCACCAATTTTGAGTGAAACTTGGGTCTACCTTGCCACCTGTTTCTACTATGGAAGACTGCAGATTCAAGATTTTAGAAGGAAGACAATTTCTGGACAAAGGGGAGCTTATTAAAGCACCTTTCAACCTCAATCTCATTGACCACTCCAAATGCCCCTCCAATACAAGCATCTACATCCGTACCAAAGGAAACATGGAATTTTCCAAGAGTAATCCAGAGTTTTACACTGAATCCATCTGGAATGTCTTTCGACCTTATGTAAAGTGTGCCTGCAGGTTTCTTGACCCTAAAGCCCCATGTGAATCTAGCATCATGTGGTTCGATCATACCATTTGGTTTATCCTCAACCATCTGGACTTACTCTTCCCAGAAAATCCTGTAGATTTTCACCTCTCCCTCATTTTCTCCTAGTTAGGTGGCTAGGCTAAGCAAATTGTAATTGCGCAGATTTCCTTTAACATCTTCCGTGGGTTGATGCTGGATATCCCGAAGGAGTTAAAATCTGATGAACCTGGGATTTACCTAACTACTTATGCTAACTTTAAAGGTGTTAAGATCATCACTAGTTTACTTAAACCTTGTATTGAGGAGGATGACTCCCCTGCTCTTAAAAGATCCAACTCTCTTACCACCTCCAACTCCTTCACTTCCTTTCTAACACCTAGCTCTTCCTCTAACCGAGGGAAATCTCGTAGCTACACAAGGGGAAGAGGCAGGATTTCCTCCATCAGGAATTTCCCTGATATGTAATCCTTGGTGTTACTGCAGGTTACTACAAGCCCTTGTGGAAGAAGAACGCTCGTCAAAGTGGATTCGGACAATGGATTCATCTACATACACTGTCTCTTTCACAATGTATTCATCGATTGGATACAACCAAAAAAACTTTTTTGTGAGTGCTTTGACCTGTTTTCTGGCAATCACAAACTACTCGACAATATACTCATAGGATGGAAGTATCAACATCCTATAAAGAATTTAGTTTACAGTAATGACTTTCTTCGACATAATACTATTCCTTGTTGTACATGCTTTCAATTTACCATCTTTTGCAAATATTTTGAGGCATATGGTAGACATGTCTGTACCTGTGATCTTAGCATTATTCAAAATATCAAAATACGTAGAATTTTGACCAAAGGGCTCAATCATATACCTAACTTTCCCAAAAACCCCTACCTTGCTCTATCAGCTATACTAAGCTGCCTCATTGACCTTGTCAGTACTCTCCAACTGGAGATGACAGTCCTACTGGACTTAAGGGAAGTTGTGAAGTTGTGAAGAACCGCACACACACAAAAGTGGTCAATTAATTATCACAATGAGCTTGAATTTTCCCACTAAATTACACACAATATCATAGACACGCACATGATTTGGAAGGTGTTTATGAAGAAAAGTTAAGCTCCACATCAAAACTAATTCCAATTATTCACACACACACACAACCAGTGGAGAATTTCTTTATTGACTGAATTGGCAATGTAATTAGGCACTAACTACATTGCCACACACACAAAATTAGTGCCCAATTTCTTTGTTGACTGAATTGCAATGTAATTAGGTACTAAACACAAGTTTTGCACATAAATTTGATGCAATTGCAGCATTATCATGACATTTATGAGCTCCATGAGACCACTATTCACCACATCAATGTGGCTTTACCATAGGTACATGCACATAATCTTTCCCATTGTTTTGGCATAATGGGAACAAAATCAACATTCATAAAATCAATGTAGACAAGTAAGATAACTCACATATTTCTTAATACTTCAACAGGCATTCATTCATGTGTTTAGAGTGATGGTTAAACCTCTAATTAGGAGATTATACATGCATAACAAATCAATGTTACTGATTTGTTAGCAAAATGTTAACAAAAGTAGTGAAAAGTAGCACACTATTAGTGAAGATTAGAGAATAATTAGTCAAATTGGTGAGTTGTCATAATTACTCAATGATTAGTGGCATCTAGTCAAAATTAGCAAATGATTTGTTGATGTCCTAATTGCCAAAGAATTTGATGGGAATGAGGGGAGGATTGGATCGACATACGCACAGGACAATGGAGGATTGGATCGACATAGCACAGGACGACGGAGGAGAATGAGCACCAACCAATGACTTGAAACTCCTATGGTTGGGATAATGAGGGGCGAGTCATGCCTTGTCTCTTGCTCAATGGATAAATGTGTTCTTTCGGGGTTCATCACTGAGAAATTATGTATCCAAAGAAGAATTTCTCAAAAAGATTGCTATGAGAGGATGTGATTCCTACTACCGAGCGCCAGATGTGGCATGGGACAACTGACTTGCCTACACATGAGGGTTAGGGGGGTGGTAGCATCTTTTTGAGTTCTCTTGCATATTCATTAGTGCTAGATATGGATGTATGTCATTACTGCTACGAATGATGTGTCATAATAACTAATATCTAATTCTCCTAAATGATTTTCTCATGTTAAACTGATCGTTTAATATGGGGAAGTACCAGGGATGAAAAAGCTAGAATATTGGTTAAGTTGACAAACCGGTCATGGTAGGGATCCAAAGGAGGGGCCATCTACAAAAGAGCAATGTGCAACAATGGGCTTCAAAGACCCTAAGGTTCAGTCCATTAAGACTTCCAAAATGCTAAGGTTCCAAAATTCAAAGGTTAGATCCAATGGTCAAACACCATGTAAAATTGAATGCTTATGTGAATACCATAAAGTCTTCACATATCCCTACATAGGAGGGGGCGAGCCCAAAGTGTAAGGGGAGGAGAGAGAAACACACACACACACACACACACACACACACACACACACACACACTAGCAGGCTCCCTTTACACAAAGGGAATAGGGGACACATGTCAGCTTCCTAGCCCAGTTGCCCCCAAGGTGCATTCAAATCCTATTGGGTGGCCATAGAGGTGGACCAATGAGAATTAGGCTAGAGTACATTTAGTTTAATTCATTTAAAAACACTTGATAAAAGAACCAATAGAAATTAAGCTCTCTAGAAGACTATTGGACAGTCTCCCAAGGGGTCCAATGAGCATTCAACAGCCCAATGGCTTGCCTGATTCCTATTGGCTAGAAGACAAAGGGATCCAATGAGAGTTTAGTAATTAATTACCTAAAGCTCTCACAAAAGGGGAAAGGGGGACACATGTCACAAGGCTATCACTTATGCTTCTCAATTTTCATTGGCTAAGCTTAGCAGGGTCTAATGGGGTACCAACATGAGTATTTTGCAAGAGGGGTTGACCAAGAGAGAGAGGGGGCTGATTTTGGAAGGCATTATCACACATACACACTCACACAATCTCATGTGTGAAGCAAGAAGACTCTCTCTCTCTCTCTCTCTCTCTCTCTCTCTCTCTCCTTCTCAAGCTTTAATGGAAAGCTCATCACCTACTCTAAGCTTGTGAGAAGGGAAGCCTACACCAACAACTCTTGGCTTTGTGATGCAAATTCAATCAAGAGCCAAGCTTCAATGCATGCTCACCTCTTCTACCATGCTAATTACTAAGCTATGCTAAGCTTTTATGAGTGATTATGTGAGGAGATATACTTCTTTCTCGTAAGACTACTCTTTCCTCCTCTCAATCTACTCTCATACCCCGCTAGCTCTCACCATCTTCGAAGGTGTGTGAGGTCTTGGGTCTGAGACCGTGAGGGAATTGATGTTGTGTTTTATAAGTGTTTGCTTAGTGCTTGAAGCTTCCATCTTCATTGCACTAGCTAGTTATTGAAGGAACACAAAGAATTGTATTGTAAAATATCTCCCTTGATTGGGGAAGCCTATAATACAGAGCCTTTTGGAAGGGGACCGGCTCCATGTTAATCCGGTCCTCAATAGCTTAATTTCTCTCTCTTTTGAAGTATTGCTCATGCCTATCTAACTAGGTGTTATGCTTTTTGTTGCTCTCTCCATCCAAGCACTCTTGCTATGCTCATTAGGAATCTATTCTAATGAAATGCTCACCATGTTCATGTTATTTTCCGCTAGACACAAGTTACTAGGCCATTAAATGTTACACGTAGCTGGTATTGGAGGGTGCTTGATACCAAGGGTGCTGAGAGGATAATAAGTCCCATGACATGGTCTTCATTAAAGACCCCATGGTGTTTGAAAGGGGGGGGGTCGTCCCTGCCCTTGATCCCATGACGTGGTCTTCATCAAAGACCCCGTGGTGTCTGAAAGGGCCCCGTGGTGTCTAAAAGAGGTGGTGGGGGTGGTGGATACGGTAGTATTGTCCTCGGAGGTGAAATATGACCGAGAGAGAGAGAGAGAGAGAGAGAGAGAGAGAGAGAGAGAGAGAGAGAGAGAGTTTTTTAACTGCCTGGAGACATTAAAAAGGTGAACAAAATTGGATTTTCACAACACTGATCAGGGATAAGCTTACATGGCAGGATTAAGAGCTTCACTCCATTCACTCTGGCAGTGACTACTCCATCTCTGTTTCCTAGTCAAAGGTACAACTGAACCTAAGTGTCACACTCTTCCAATCCGAAACCGAGGCTGCCGTGTTTCAGTTTTGTTTTCAGAAAGCTTCCCTTTGAAAACCTTGTCTGCCACTGCTGATGCCTTGGAAGGTCCTGAGCTCAAATTGCCATCCTGCAATCTTTCCAGGCCTGAGGACGAGGACATATCGCAGTTCCAATTTTGGGTAGGGCTTTCCGATGACTGCATTGCCGATGAAGAAAATGTGTGTGTGCCATTGAGATTTCTTCCACTTCCCAGGCTCTGAATGCTCCATACTGCTTTAGTAATAGGTTCCATGCTCGAGGAGGAAGAGGAAGAGGAAGAGGAAGAGGAAGAGGAAGACGGGGAGAAGTCACATGGCTTTATGTTACCATCAATGCTTGAGAGGATTTCTAAGGATGCTTGTGTTCCTCTTTCTGCATTTTGAAGACTAGCTTTAACTCTAGGCTCATCTTCTACCACTGAAAAAGTATACATCTCCCCTTTTCTGTTGCTTTTGGGCTCATAAACGTCGCTTCCTTCCTTCGCCAAGGAGATGTACCCCTCCCCTTTCATGCTGCTTTGGGGCTCATAGATGCTTGCTTCTTTTATGTCTTCATTAAAAACTCTCTTGTCCAATTTCTCTGATACCAAATTAGTATCTAGCTCCAAGTTCCACATTTTCACTTTGTCTCTAGTCTCTCCCATCATCCCCGTTGCATCAGCTCGACTTGCATTTGCATTCCGTACTCCTTGGCTTGCCGCCTGATTCATCACGCTCTCAACAATAGGAAAATGCAGACTATCAACAGATTTTTGACTGTTATCAGCATATTTCACAGTAATACCCATTTTCTCTGGTTGAAGTATCTCAACCCCCCTCACATATGAACCCTTACTAAGCTCGATAAAGTTCTGATCATCCTCCTCCTCTTCAAAATCATCACCCTCCTCTTCCTCATCCTCAATGCCAGTAACACCACAGTTGTCGTTATTGAACTCCGTTTCTCGGTTTGCACCCTTTATTTGAACTTTTACAGAGGGCTTACCTGAGGCTTGATACTCATCATCAACCTCATACGCCTCCTTCAACAGAGTAACTAGGGTTGATGATTGGTGCTCATTTGCAACCCCTTGCATTTTGAGTAGCTCTGGCTTTGGATTTGCCCTCATGGAGTCTCCCAAATCTTGCGAAGCACTCCACGCCCTCTTAGCTTTCAAGAAGGCATTGAGCTCCATCCGCAGTTTATCGAGCGCCGTGTTTTTCTCCTCAATTTCCAGCCGAGCTTCGGCGAGTTTCATCTGGACTCTCTCCTCTCTCCAAACCTCGGCAACTTGAAGCATCTTCCTCTCTTCCTCTACCTCTTCGCGGACCTTAATGGATTCGCGCTTCAGCTCCTCGACTCTTGCTTTGTCCTCCCCTACTTCTTTTGCAAGCTTGTCGCAAACATCTTCCATCAATTCTCTTGCCTTTTGTTCTCTTTCTAGATCCTGCAACGCCTTCATCAACGACTTCCTCACATCGATCAACTCCTTGATTACCTTCCGATGGATGAGGTCGAGTTTGCGCTTGGACTTCTTCTCATCTTCAAGCTCCTCTTTGAGAGCTTGTAGTGTTTTCATTGTTCTTTCCTGTTCCTTCTCTTGCCACTCTACTTTCTCATCAGCAAGTCTTTTGTTCAAGGTCTCCATCTCTCTGCTGTGTGACATTTGTTGAATTGTGAGGTCTTTGACTTGAGATCGAGCCCCTTCTAAATCATCTTGCAAGGAGGTCATCACTGAAAGGCTGGAGTTGTGCTGTTCTTCTAAAGACCACACCCGATTGAGAACTTTCAAGAGTTCAGTTGAAGTTGTCGATGTGCTATTAGTGGCCGGGACTACCCTGTCGTGAAGATGAAATGGCATATGCCTAATTGTATTCGCTCCGTTGTCTACCTCAATCTGATCAACCATCCAAGCAGATAAGAAATTGCTTGAAAAAGAACAATCAACAAGCATAGTCCAACTTTGTCTCTCTCACATGGACATAAACGACGCTGAAGATGAAATGCATAGTGTTTTTCCATGATTAAACGAGTTGCGGATCAGTTACCTCATGAGTGTCCTCTTCCTCGTGGGGACAGTCAATCGGTGTTGCGGTTTCCAACAATTTGAGCACTTGCTTATGGGTGATTGTGGTGGAAGCATCTGGATTTGTGGTAGGCACTCTCCTCTTTGCAGCATCTCCAAACTGCGGCATGGCAGAAAAATCAGAAAAAGCTATATGTAAACCCTCTGTATCACGTGCGTTCAAAGCGTAATTAAGAAACCCCGATAATCTGTAGATGTTTCATGCATATATAACACACTCTTTGCCTATCCAACCTGTGTATCTCCCTCTGATTAGTATGCTTCTGTATGTTAAATGTGTAAAACGCACACTAGTGAATAACCCCATCTGTTGAACTCACGCGCTATGTTTACATACTTGCAAGTGACCCCACTGAGGAACAAGGCAATAAGCTATGTATAAAGAGGAATGCATACCCGGCACCTGACGGTTGATCTTCTTAGTGCTCTCATGCTGGCACGACCAGAAGCAGGCGATGGTGCAAATGGCAATGGCTGTACATGGCGTTCCACAGAAGGAGTATCTGGAGGATGAAGGGCAGAGATGTCATTGGTTACCTTGCTTCCCAGAGCAGCACTAGAGAGAGAGATCTCTTGGAGCTCCCATAGTGTGGCTGCCAGCTTGCGAGCAGAGACTCCCATTTGATGGCCGTTGTTGCTTGCTCTTGCAGATGAAGCATTCTTCTGATGTTGGGTAGTCATGGAGTCATCAAAATTGCCATCAAGCATCTGACGGCGAATGGATGGCTATTGCTACTCTTGAAGCAGCGTTGCAAGTTGTACCTGCTTTCCATGGTGTTCGTGCAATTGTAACACAGAAATCCCAAACAACAATGAGTAGAGCAATGTCTAGAACAACCGACCTGCAGAAATGGAGCTCCTAAATTGTGTTGTAGGGAGGCCTCATTGCTTCATTGCTGCTTTCCTCCTCTTCCTCTGCATGGCCTCATCGAAGCTACAGACGTATATAAATGGGAGACCCAGAAAGTTACAGTTGGGGATGTGGGTGTGTGCGTGCATGTGTGTGTGGTTCACCCAAAAATCTGTGCGTGTGCGTGTGCGTGTGTGTGGGTGTTCGTAGAACGGAGAGCAAGCACTGCCTAAGGCTTTGCTCGCAACAAGAAAGCGAAGAGTTCTTGCAGGCCTCGCAATCGTCAGCGCCAGCTCACCGCTCAAAATGGCAGCTTGCTGGTCGACGTGGAGGCCTGTGATTGGATATGAGATGCCAAGTGAGGCCTTGGTGGAGGACACCAGCACCGACGTGTCAAAATGCTAGCGAAGAGAAAGGGAGCCACGTGGCCGGACGACAGGGGGTGATGACTTGTAAGAAGAGTAGGCACGTTCTCTATATTTCAGGAGCCCAACCCACACGTCCTTGCTCTCCAGAGTCTCCACCCTCATTTTTGAGGTTTGCCAAAGCTTGCACGCATGGCATTGGTGCCTCATGACTTTCAAGCTGTGACCAATGTTATTACTTTATTCCGAAGGTTTTTTATGGGTTTGAGTTACTGCAGAGGAAATAGCTACATCCACTCTTGAATGAAGACAAGAATTGCTCATTAATTTATATACAGTACAATATGTATTGCTCCTAATGATAATAATAAGGGAGCATGCATGCCATTCGCCTATGAAATGGGACTTCACACTTACATGTTGCTTGTCGTCTTGTATTTATTAGTACATTGATTGAAAGAGTGTGTGGTGCGCAGATGAGTGTGTGCGCAATGCGGTGCGAGGAAGGGAAGAAGAGAAGAGAGCACGGTTCCTGTGTGGGTGGAGCAAACCTCCAATAATTGGGGAGCCCCTTATTCACCATATATGTATATGAATAAGATAATTATCAGTGGGCGGCCGAACAACGAGCGTCCGGCCCCGCGTAAAGGCACTTCGCCTTTAACCCCAACAACCTCCCACTTAAATGAGAATGTGCTAATAAATAGATCCTACTAGCTAAACTACTAGTATGTACAAGGACATAGGTAAGAGACTCTCTCAACCTACTCTCATTGGCTTGCCTAGTCGATCTATATGCAGCCGTATCGGCTCTAGTGATAGGCGAGCGTGCGTATCCATGCCAGGGCTTGCATGCAAATCTTGTAGAAAACTTTGTATGGTCTACATAGCTCCACAATGAATCATGCTAGTGTCAGGCACAGTACGATTGACAATTCCTGCTACAAATACTCATGTTGCAGCTGCTAGGTCGAGCCTCAACACTAGCAGGTCGTACATGACACGTGCGAACATTAATGAAATCTGTGCAATCTATCTCTACTAGCCTCCTTTGTGCTATCAACATGCAATGCATCATCAAAACTACTCATCACATATGGATCTGTCATTGTTGACACTGGGATGGCTACATCCCTCTCTTCCATAGGCAAAACTATGTGTCCTAGCATCAACTCATCGGCCTCTAGCATGAGCATATCAAAGAACTCCATGTCCATCATGTCTGTCTATGTCTCTAAGGAGAAAATCCACTCTACCTTTGTCTGCACAGACTCAAACAACACGTGTTGTGTCTCACTAGAACATTGCCACTATACCTTTGTCTCTACAGAATTTATTGGCACGTCCTACACAACTACATTCTTTGTCTCCTACTGGAGCTCACTCTTGAAGAGACACACCTCGTCTCTCGCTCAATGCATGCCAGTAACAAAACCAAAACTATGCCACCTTGTACCTTAGATACATGCATAAGATATACCTAGCCACTCCGGGCTCCCCTGGGCAATTACTAGTGATCCACAGTTCATCTAGAAAGACTGATTTCTGAGTAGTGTTTGACACCCACAATCTGCTAACTATCTCATTCAGATCAAACCATGTCTCAGGTGAGGAACATAGCACACATGTCGTAGTGTATAGGATGTACCACTAGGTAATGACAAGCAAACATCTCCTACACCTACAATGTTGAACACCAAACCATCAGTCAAGTGTACACAACTCTATTTGTCCATCACTCTGTGGATTTGAAGAGAGGTTAATCTTTACTACTTGAAGCTTGAACAAGCCTTTTTTGAAACAATGTCACCTAGAAGCCCATGATAGCGGTAAATACCTTCAAAGAAAAGCTTTCCCATTCCTTCCCCAACAAATGAAGAAGGGTGATAGCCTTGTTGTAGCTTGGGAAACTTGGTTCCGACAACTACTTTTGCAAAGTGTGTTGAGAGAAGTGTTCCAATGAGACTAACTTGAGAAGCACCATCTGGGTAAAGCTTTGGTTGCATGCATATAGACAGATCCAGTCTCTAATCTTTGATCTTGTCCCATCATACTTTTCAGGTGGGTTGACTTTGGGTCCCTCCTTTGTTGTGGTGGACTAGCTAAAACCACGAGTGGATTTTTGCACGTATTGGCTTCACGTAGTCCTTGGGCTGGGGATTGAAGCTCTTGCACCACTAGACTTGGCAAGTGTAATTGCTCTACTTGCCTCACTAAACTAGCTGAAATCATGGGTGGATTTTGGCACATATTGGCTTTATGTAGTTCTTGAACTCGACGTTGAAGGTCTTGCACCAGTAGATTTGGCAAGTGCAGTTGCTCTATTTTCCATTTTCATGTAGCTTTTGAATTTGTTGTTGTAATTTTTGCCAACGAGACATAACACCTTCCAAAACAGGCTCCATGGCTAGGCACAAACAAGAAGTTTCACTCATTCTTCTCAACATGCTTGGGTTTCTTGTAGGACCTTCATACCAAGTGTTGTCAAACTGTTATGAGCGCGTCTTGAGCTAGAAGAGAGCAAGAGGAGGTGCTCACAATATTTTGGAACTTGATTGCAATACTTAAGCTTAATTATAAGATTAATTACTAGATTAAGAGAAACTCTTCGAATACTTCTAGAATCGTCTAAAATCTACTAGATGCTTCTAGAATCTTTTAGAACCTTCTAGAACTTTCTTCAATTGTCTAGAATCCTCCACAAATTTCTTCTAGAATCTTCTAGGACTTTCTAGAATCTTCTTAGTGCTTTCTCAAGAAGATTTACTCTCAAGCATATGTGAAAAGAAAACTACTCCGAAATGGTCCATTGAAGCCATATGTGTCGGTAGTAGCCGAAGCAGAAAATGGAAGAATCGTCAAAGCCAAAATCACCGTCGAGGGGGGTGGGCGTCTCCAAGGAGACTACATCAAAGTCGAGATGCTGCGGATGTGAACAAGAGGAGAGGCGATGCTACTCTCCTCTCAATTTGTCTCTTGCCATGCCGAGGTCGGGTTGCCAAGGTGTAGGGGAGGGACCATCAAAGAAAAACCGCTCCGGAATAAGTATGGGAGGAAAGTTGATGGAAAACCTACGTTAAAGGAGAGCCGAACTGCTCTCTCTTGCTATTCCTGTGTCAAAGCCGAGAAAATCTGGTTGATGCCTTATTTCGTTGCCAGACGGTGGTGCACCGATATCATAGCTACTGAGGGTCAAAGCCGATGCGCCGCCACCAAGAAGAATGCCGATAACCAAAAAAATGTGGTAGCGGATGTACTCTCTCTCTCTCTCTCTCTCTCTCTCTCCATCGCTCTATGCCGAAGCCACCAGAAGAGTCGAGCCGATGCCGATGAATGTCCAATCTTACTCGCTGGTGCTCACACACAGTGCCTATGTGTGGTATATATGTGCAGGCGCACTTTGTTTCTTTTTCCAGCTCTTAGTACCACTCCCAATTCAACATGTTGCCCGTTGATTTACGGTGTGAGGCCACTGCAATTTTTCTATTTGTGTGTGTGTGTGTGTGAATGTACCTTTAGAGAATTGAAAAATGAATCTATTTTAGTTGTTCGTTGAATTCTCTCGCTTTCACTGCTTGGCCCGAATTAGTTTGCAGATCGATTCTCATTTGCTCTTCAAATTGCTTACTATCCACTGTGTAGCCATTCCTTAAAAAAATTGTGTGTGTGCACTTCCTGAACCTACGATGCTGCTCGTTTAGCTT
Organism: Adiantum capillus-veneris; assembly: GCF_014529385.1. Classification (NCBI taxonomy): domain Eukaryota; kingdom Viridiplantae; phylum Streptophyta; class Polypodiopsida; order Polypodiales; family Pteridaceae; genus Adiantum; species Adiantum capillus-veneris. The sequence continues at coordinate 108,517,042 of NC_140938.1, read as the reverse complement.
GGTCAATTTTTTCAATGGATCGTAGCTCATTTTCACTTGCAAAGATTTGCTCGATTTGGTTTCGATTGACTTGCACTTCCCGATGCTCTCATGCCCTTGCCTCTTGCTCTCTCCTCAATTTCAATGGGCTACTAAAGTTTCTCGATTTTGGCTACGGAAGCCTCTACTTTACTTGCTTTGTTTTGCAACTTGCCCAATTCTCTGCTCTAAAAACCCTCAATTACCACTACTCTCGACCTGCTTCAATGCTTTGCTACTGCTCGTAGCTGCTCACCACAATTGATTCTCCCCACTTTGCTTCAATCTCATCCCCCCATTGCTTTGCAAACTTGCCCTTTCCAGATCCGATTTTTGCATAGGCTGCTTCCTCTCAAGATTACATCTCCTTAAGAGGGGCCGCACACGGCGACGAATATCCAAGCTCTATTGATCTCCTCTGATCCGACCTCTACTTGCCAGATCCGGGCCGACCTCGATCCTCACGCTCCAATAGATGTCATTGAGAGTTCTTCGGGGGGGTGGCTCCGATTTTTGTTGGAATTAGGGTTGCAGAGAAACACACACAGCTTGGAGAACACGAAGGAAGCTCAAGGCACACAATAGGAGTGTGTTACTTAGTGTGCAATGGAAAGATAGATAGCCCTAGAGTGATGGGCGTATATACAATGCTCGGGGGAAAAAATGCCCCGGCGGTCCTAGTGTGTTCACACACATCACTACCACATGTGTATGGTAACAAATCCCCCCTAGAGTGATGGCACTTCCCTTTACTCATGTGACGAGAGCTAGCACATGAGTAAAGGGAAGTGCCATGCCCTGAGAACATGATCAATCCACAAAGGGGAGTAAGCCCAAAGCTTTGCAGAAAGCTTCAAGCTTCTCACAAGACAATGCCTTTGTGAAAAGATCTGCAAGGTTGTCCTGTGTTGGCACATAAGCCAAGCTGATCTCTCCTGTTGAGAGCCTCTCCCTGACATAGTGGTAATGCACCTCAATGTGCTTTGTGCGAGCATGAAAAACTGGGTTCCTCGCAACTGCCAATGCGCTCTGACTATCAGTGTAGATAGTGTTGGCAATGTCCTGTCCAACACCCAAATCAGCCATAAGGTGTCTGAGCCATACACACTCAACCATAGCTGGGAAGACTGCCCTGTACTCAGCCTCACAACTCAAAGTGGCCACAGTAGGTTGCTTCTTGCTCAACCATGATATACATGAACTGCCAAGCATGAAAAAAAAACCACTTGTAGACACTCGTGTGTCAAAACAACCAGCCCAATCTGAGTCCGAAAAAGCATGTAAGTCTGGTGGCAATGATCCCCCCTTGGGATAAAACAAGCCAAGATATAAAGTGCCACTAAGGTAGCGGAAAATCCTCTTGGCAGCCCACCAATGCTTAGACCCTGGGCTATGCATAAATCTGTTGACCTGTGAGACTGCAAACTGAATATCCGGCCTCGTGTTACATACATAAATGAGGCAGCCAACAGCAGTTTGGTAAAGAGTGACATCAGCATGATCGCCAACATCATGTAGAATTAACTTCAAACCTGTTTCCATGGGAGTGGCAATAGGTTTGCAATCCTCAAGTCCAAACTTACATAGCAATGTTTCTATGTAACTTTTCTGACACAAGGCAATACCACCATCACACTGCTTAAATTGTATACCCAAGTAATGATGCAACATCCCCAAATCTTTCATCTTGAAAGTAGCATTCAAATCAGCCTTAAATTCAGCAATATGTCTCTCATTTGGTCCAGTGATCAACAAATCATTAACATAAAGAACCACGATGAGAAGTACATCACCCTCACGCTTTACATACAATGTGCTTTCTGTTGGACTGTTATTACGAAAGCCTCGTTTACCCAAATGAGTGTCAGCTTTCTCATACCAAGCACGAGGAGATTGCTTCAACCCATACAAAGCCTTCTTACATCTGCACACTTTGTCCTCTTGTCCTTTTATGACAAAACCGTGAGGCTGCGTTACATAAACTTCCTCAAATATGTAACCATTCAAGGAAGCAGTAACATTGTCTGATTGATGTACATCCCGACCAAAATGAGCTGCCAATGCACATAGAAAATGCACAGTAGTCATACGACAAGTGGGAGCAAAAGTCTTCATAATCTATGCCTTTTTGCTGTGCATAACCCTTTGCAACAAGTCGAGTCTTATGGCAATCGATCTCACTATCCGGCTTGCGTTTCAACTTGTGTACCCACTTCGTACCAATGGCCTTTTTGCCAGGAGGCAAAAATCACATAAAGTCCATGTGTCATTTTCTATAAGTGCATCATATTCTGATTGCATGGCAGCCATCCAATTTTTTAAATTCTGTGCTTCATCAAAAGACAGAGGCTCCTCAACGTAATGCAAGCTAGACACAGCCAAAGCATAACAATCTGATGCATAAGATGCATGGGGAGAGCCTGAACGAGTACGACTATACAAAGGTGCATCCAATTTACTGTCACGCAAAGTGTGCACCAGCCATTTTGGCCTACCTCTAGCCTACTCATTTTCAGCCCTTTCCTCATCACGTACATCATGTACATCTGCATCAGTAATAGGTTGATCTGTAACATTTTCAGAAACTCCCATAGGATGTACATTTGCCTCATTGGAAATTACATTCGTATTTCCACCACTGAAAAGAGGCAACAAAGTGTCATAAATGTCCTGTGAGCTTACATTACTGTCTCTAGTACATGACAGTGAGGGCTGAACAGAATCTTCCATAAACACTACATCCCGTGAAACCAAAATACGCTTTGTTTGCGAATGATATAACCTGTAACCTTTGATTTCAGCATTATAACCAACAAAAATACATTTGACAGCCTTATCATCCAATTTTCTGCGTTGTGTTTGTGGCACCAAAGCATATGCCAACAGCCAAAAACACGCATGTGCTCAATAGAAGGCTTTCTATCATGCCATGCTTCATATGGAGTAATAGACTGCAAAGCTTTCGTAGGACACCTGTTAAGTACATAAGTGGCACAGATGATGGCCTCAAGCCAAAAAGAATGTGTCAAAGCTTGACTTTTGACCATACATCGTGCCATTTCCGTACGTGACCTGTTTTTCCTCTCAGCAACACCATTTTGCTGAGGTGTATAAGGCACTGTACATTGATGTTTTATCCCATGACTAGCTAGAAATGTACTAAATTCATGAGACATATACTTCCCTCCCCCGATCAGAACGGAGGGTGTCCATAGTACATTTCGAGACATTTTTAGCCATAGCCAGAAATTGTTTGAAGCACATAAAAACTTTGGACTTCGCTTTAAGAGAAAATACCCATGCATGCCTGGAGTAATCATCAATGAAAGTCACGAAGTAAAGGTAATTGCCCAAGGACGGAGTTTGCATGGGCCCACAAACATCACTATGCACAAGCTGCAACCTGCATGTGGCCCGAACTGAACCATCCTTTGGAAACTTAGAACGTTGCATCTTACCCAAAATACAGCCTTCACAAACATGTTTGACAGGTGCTTCAAGAGGCGGAAAAGAAGCAACCATATTAGATTTCTGCAAACGCAGCAAACTAGAAAAATTCAAATGACCAAAACGTGCATGCCAAAGTTTTGCATCTGATATAGCCCTTGAATCTACAACAGCATTTGCAAAATTTTGTCCACAGTTGTCATACAAAGTGAGCTTATACAGCCCACGGCATGAAAGGTTAGATGCAACAATTTCATCATCAAAACTGAGATCATGAACAGTAGATCTGTCATCCACAAATTTGACTACAAGTCCAAGTATAGCAAGTGTGGATACAGACAAGAGATTCTTCTTGATCCCAGGTACATAAAGTGCATCAACAAGTGTGAAAGAACTGCCATCAGCAGCAGTAAGCACAATCTTTCCAACTCCCTGAACCGGATAAGAGGCATTGTTGACACAAGTGATTGAATTCTCATGAGGGACAGACTCGAGAGAGGTAAAAAATTCACGATGTGAGGTAATGTGCTTTGTAGCACCACTATCGAAATACCACACATGTGAATCTGCAGCAACTGACAAGCATGCATCATGGACATCAGGATTGTAAGTGCACTCTGCGCTAAAATCCCATTCTGCATCAACATCAGCAACACTATCTCCTTTCACAGAAGACTCAACAATGGCTGCATTTGTAGTGGAACCAGCATTTGCAGTGGAACCACCCTCTTTCTTCTTCACCTCTTTGGCCTTCAACTTAGGACATGAATTGATCAAGTGATCATTAGCTTTACAATAATGGCAACGCATCTTCTTTTTTCCCTTATCACCAGAATTTCCAGACGAAGTGCTGCCAGTAGAAGCATTGGGAACAGAAGTTTTGCCACTCGCAGCAGAACCATAAGAAGTGGCTGCATTGCTGTTACCACCCTTTCTTTGAGAAGCAATAAAAGCCTATTCAACTGCACGCTGTCTAGTCCTGTTTTTTCTGTAAAGTGACTCTTGCAACAGCAATGTGCATAATGCATCAAACTTGACAACTTCTGGATTTCCTTGGGTCATAAGTCTCCAAGAACTAGCAAAAGTTTGGTAGAAATTTGGTAAGGCATCAAGAACAGTTTGCACAAGGGAACTGTCTGAAATGACTTCACCTGCAGAAATAAGTTGCTCATTGATATCCTTGACACCATCAAGGAAAGTGTCCATATCATCTTCCTCCTGCATAATCTTCGACTCCAGCTCTTTACGCAGCAAAGCAATTTTAGCCTCATTGCGACTTGCATAAAGACCTGCTAGAATATTCCAAGCTTGTTTTGTAGATTTTGCTAAATGGATGTGAGGAACAATGGTGCGCTCCACAGAAAACGCAATCAATGCATGAGCCTGCGCATCCTTTACATCCCAACGAGCTTGTTTTTCCGTAGGCAAAATAACTCTAAGAGCAGCAATCCTTGCAGTAAGACCTTTAACATCCTCAACATCGCCTACATCCTCAGAACTAGGATGTACATCAATGCCCCGCACAATGTTCTAGATGCCCTTTGACACAAGAACATGTTGCATCATATAAGCCCACATAGGGTAGTTGTCCCCATCCAACCTGTCCTCAGCAGCAGCATCAAACATCTTGAACACATCTGTGTTGTTGTCAGCAGGTAAATGATGCACATGATGTGAAAACTGCCAGAAAATAGGAGAAACGGAGTGGAAACAACAGGTGCTATATAGCACAAATCGTAGAAGACTATGAGGCACCTGTTATGCAAAAAACGGCACTGATAAAAATTCTGCACAAAATGACAAAATAGCATGTGTAGCACTGCCTGTAGTAGAAACAGAGGCCGAAATGAGCCCGAATCATAAATCTGAGCAGACTGAGCTCTATGAGATCACCCAAAAATAATTTTTGACCTGCGATGCTCGCCAAAGCTCGCTGAAATCGAAGAAAGTGAGCAGGTGTGTGCTGGAGCAGCTGGCGACTAAGCCTGGGAGGACGTAACCTGCTCTGATACCAATTGTTGAATTAGGATTGCAGAGAAACACACACATCTTGGAGAAGATGAAGGAAGCTCAAGGCACACAATAGAGAGTGTGTTACTTAGTGTGCAATGGAAAGATATATAACCCTAGAGTGATGGGCGTATATACAATGCTCGGGGGAAAAAACCTCCTAAAGAGGGAAAAAATGCCCTCGCAGTCCTAGTGTGTTCACACACATCACTACCACATGTATATGGTAACTATTTTCATTACGGGCTCTAATACTAGTTGAAAGAGTGCATGGTGCACAAATGTGTGTGTGCAGTGCGGTACAAGAAACTGGAGAGAAGAAGAGAACACGGTGCCTCTGTGGGTGGAGCAAACCTCTAAGAAGTGGGGAGCCCCTTTTTCAATGTATATGTACATGAATAAGGTAGTGGTCAACGGTGCCATGCCGTGGCACGTGCATAATGTGAAACTAAAATATCTACCTCACTCTCGATGCTTTTGTTATGTGGGACCGAATGCTATAATATACATAGTGTGATATACGTGAATATAGATGCCACGATTGCAGTCGTGTACAGACCTTCCCGGGTAGGCGAGGCCGTAGACATGGCACTATGGCATGAATTTTCACATAAATATATGCCTATTTTTCATTAGAATTGTAGAAATATCAAGTGTATCGAAGTGGCACGCTCGTTTTGCCTAGAAAGTTCAATGCGGGCAATCTCGATAAAAAATAGCACGTTTCATGCGTGGACGGAAGAGATGCATCCAAAGTGCTTACCAAGTGGTAAAACGAGGTTCAAGATAAAATTTAAGTCCAATGAATTTCTCCACAATTTTAGGGATTTTTCCCAGCTCGTTTGGGCTTTTTACGGGCAAAAAAGGGCATTTTTGGGCTAAAAATGACAAAAATGGTCATAAAATGGTAAAAAATGACCCAAAATTGGTCAAAAATGGCTCAAAATTCCACATCACCCACGATGCCATGACTATAAGGAGAATAAAATCCATGGATATGCTCTCCCATGGTGAATTAGGGATTGGCAAAGGTTGAAGCAATCTAGGTCGCTTCCATCTATCAAACTTCGTCTTTTGGCATACCACACATTTAGCAACATACTCTTGTATGTTTGCTTTCATGGTAGGCCAATAGAAATATGTTTCAATCCCTTTTAGGGTAGACTGAATCCCTCTATGCCCTGCATAAGGAGGAGCATGAGATTCATACATTACTTTCTCACGTAGTGAGCTAGTAACGCATAGTCTATTGCCATAGAGAAGATAACCATCTTGTAAAGTAAATGGTTCCTCTTTCTTCCCTAGTGCAAGGGCTAAAATCACATCTCTAAAATCGGGATCAATAGCATACTCATCTAGCATAGAGATAGATTATTGTGAGTTCCTATGGAAACTGCATTAATTCTCGGCCGTCTTGAGAGTGCATCGGCTACTTGATTATGCTTGCCAGCAATGTGAGCAATATGAAAATGAAATTGCGAAAGGAAATTTTCCCACCTCATTTTTTTGTCGGAGAGCTTAGTCTGCGTCATGAAGTACTTAAGACTTTGGTGATCCGTTCGCAGAATGAAAGGAGTCCCCAATAAATAGTGCTTCCTTGAGTCTAAGGCATGTAGAACTGCGAGGAGTTCCTTTTCATATATGCCTAAAGCTTGCTGAACAGGGTCGAGCCTTCGACCTTGATAGGCTATGGCATGCCCTTTTTGGAGCAAAATAGCTCCAAGGCAATCACCACAAGCATCACATTGGACCTCAAATGGCTTTCAGAGATCCAAAAGTGTAAGCACAGGTCGACAGATAAGCTTTTCAAAAGCATTGTTCTCCTTGGCAGACCATGTATACCTAATGTATTTCTTTGTTAGGTCATGTAATGGTCTTGCAATTTGTGAGAGCTTTTCTATGAAGCGTCTATAGTATGCACACATACTATAAAACTTCTTAGTTCATGAAGATTCCTTGGTTTAGGCCATCCTTTTATTACCTCTAACTTTGATGGATCCATTTGGATGCCATCTTGAGAGATAATGTGACCTAAATACTGAATCTCTTGCAAGAAAAATTCACTTTTCTTTCGATTAACATAGAGTTTATTCTCTCTTAGAACTTGAAATATTACCTAGAGGTGTTGCTTGTGTTCATCTAATGAATTAGATTAGATGATAATATCACACAAGTAAAGGTTCAGTAAGGCCTGAATAGCTTCTCCATCAAGCGGTTGAATGTGGCTGGTGCATTGGTCAAGCCAAAAAGGCATCAAGCGGTGAATGTGCATTGGTCAAGCCAAAAGGCATGACAATATATTTGTAAAGACCAAACATAGTGCAAAATGCTGTCTTTACAATGTCTTGATCAACTATTCTTATTTGATAATAGCCACTTTTTAGGTCAATCCTATTGAAGTAGGTGGACCCTTGTAGCTTATCAAATAGGTCTTCTATCCATGGAACGAGAAACCTATTCTTGATAGTGATCCTATTTAGTGCTCTATAGTTGACACACATATGATATGTGCCGTCTTTCTTTTGCACTAATAGCACAGGTGAGCAAACTGGAGATGAACTAGGCCTAACCATGCCCTTCTCAACTAACTCATGCACTTGCCGCATAATCTCCTCTTGTTGAGCTTGAGAAACTCTATAAGGAGGTTTATTAGGCGGTGAACTTCCTGGAAGAAGTTCAATTGCATGGTCATCATTGCCTCGTTTAGGAGGTAGTTCACAAGGGATGTCGTCAATAAAGACATCTTGAAACCCCTTGAGAAAATTGGATAACTCTAATTCCTTGTGAGTGTTTATATTTTCTTTTGCTAAAGCATTAGGTTCATTTTGAGAATCTTTAACAAAAATCATGTACACGGAAATAGAGCTCTTTATTGACTTATCGAAAGCTTGCGTATGTACAATGGGTATGGTGTTACCCATTTGCTTAGCATCTATGTACATATCTTTTTCCCTGAACCTAAAGTAGATTTTCCTTTCAGGGAATTTAACATTGGCAGCCATGCGATCAAACCATGGTGCCCCTAGGATTACATCCTCATGCTTGAGAGGAGAGATAAATAATTACTCTTTGTCCACATAGCTTTGGACATGGAGCCTTAATTTCCCGATTAAGGGAGTGACTGAAGCTTCTTGCCCCTTGAAAGCACCGTCTGCGGGGGTAGGAAATCTCCCATCTTGTAAGCTTGTATGCCTAGCTTGAAATTGTGAGTAGAACCAGGGTCAAAGAGAATAAAAGCATCATGTTCTCTTACCTTTCCCCAAGCATGGCATAGAGGAGATCCTTTGTGGTGAGTTTCCTCCTCTTGGATTTCGACCAAGGTATCTCTAGGAGGCTCATGGCAGGTGTTCTTTTGGGGACAAGCGTGATACGGATGCCCTTGCTCGCCGCACTTGAAACATTGGTTATCCTTGCGACAACGATGAAGATCTTCAAGAGAGAGTTTATTTTTGCCTTTGTAAACTCCCTTCTCTTTAGCTTTGTTGGAATTGCCCTTAGGAGACTTTTGGACATTGTCCTTCCCCTTAGGCTCATTAGAACCCTTGTTTTCCGTGGGCTTAGAATTTCTTTTAGCCCCTGTTTGGAAATTGATTCGAGAAGCCACCATAGTATGGTGTATAACTGCCAATATGGTGCGTGGCCTTTGGGAGTTGACATACTCCTCCATTTCTTTAGTTAAGCCCGCACAAAATTGCTGCTTCTGCTCTCCAAAGTCCATCTTTTTGAAAACAGTTTCTTTGAGATGTAGGTCCCAAAACCTGTCTACATATTTGTTAATGGATTCATAGGGAGAGAGCTTCAAGCTTCACCATCTGGTGAGTACTTTGTCTTTGGCATTGGTGGCCAAAAACTGCTTCATAATGGAAGCTCTTAAAGCTTTCCATGTTCATGGGGGACTTCACCGTTGGCCCGTAGGCTAGACCACCATTGCCTGGTGGACTTTTGAAAGTGCATAGCTACATGGCGTAGCTTAGAGGACTCCATGAAGCCCTCATCTCCAAACACCGCATTGAGTTGTTGGATAAAGGACAAGACTTTGTTCGTACCACCAAAGGTGCCATCATAGGTAAGGAAAGAGATGCTCTTTCCTCCCTCTTTGAACTTCTTGAGCTTGGACGACCTCTTCCACGCGGCATAGGATTTCCTATGGCCTCTTCTTTTTGATGGTTCAAAAGTTGCACCATCACTTTCTTCAGAAGATGAAGAATTTGAGGAAGATGGAGAAGAGGGTGACCTCTTTCTTGCCTTTTTCTTACCTTGATCTTCTTTGTCTGTACCATCACTTTCATAAGAGGAAGAGGATCAAGAAGATGGAGAAGAGGGTGTCCTCTTTCTCGCCTTTTTCTTCTCTTGCTTTTTGTCATCCCTCTTTGAATTATGGTGTGGTGAAGTGTGCGATGGTTCTCCGTTTTGGAGGTGATGGAGAGCGTTTAGCCCGCCGTCTTTGTGGAGCCATCTCTACCGAGGTGGCAGGAGACTCACTTCTTTCTCGTTCCTTCGGTGGGGGCTCTTGAATTCTCCTTTGGGAAGGAGATGCATCATCAAGAAGCAAATTTTTTAGCCCTTCGTATGGATCGTCTTCTTCTTCCCGAATCAAAGAGAAGCCTCTTTTGGAAGTCTCACAAGGAGGCTTCCTAGGTACTCTTTGGTCATGGTGGGGAGTTTGGAGAATCCCATGAGCATGAAGCTACCATTGCACTTCACTTTGGAGGAATGGATTACCCATGGCTTGTTGAAGCCTAGAAACAAGGTAGTTAACAAGCATAGGGGCATCATTATTAGCCTGTTCATTAGCAAAATCAAAGTTATCAACATTAATTTCACTCTCTTTACTATTGTTAGCCATTTTAACAACTTTTAGGTGTAAAAATTTTAGGTGTACTTTGGCACTTCAAGCCCTGGTTGCTACTCCTCTTTACCCCTTTAGAAAAAAGCATTCAAGCTACTGTACCCGTGATTCAAATACCATTAATTGCAAGGAATAGAAGAGAGGGTCGTTCAACACCAAAACAACACCATCTCCTGTCAAGCTTTTAATAGCTCAATAGTGGTTAAGACGTAGGCAAGCGCCGTAGGACTCCACTATTAAGACCATAGCTCTCAACGGTGATGCCTCGTTATCTTCACGAAGGTAGGAGCATTGCAAGGCTGAAAAATCTCTATTCTACTTACTCAAATGCAATTAATAGTACCAACCATTTATAGCTAGCTTCAGGACCTCCCTTCTTGAGCAAGAAAAGAGAAACCTTGTGCTCTGATACCAATGTAACATTAATGCCCTCGTAACTTGTGTGTAGCAGAAATTAGCATGAACATAGTGAGCATTTCATTAGAATAGATTCCTAATGAGCATAACAAGAGTGCTTGGGTAGAGAGAGCAACAAAAATCATAACACCTAGTTAGATAGCATGAACAATACTTTAAAAGAGAGAGAAAGTAAGCTATTGACAATAGTTGAGGACCGGATTTACATGGAACCGGTCCCCCCTCCAAAAGGATTTGTATTATGGTGTCAAAAGGCTTCAAGAGGTGTCATTACACATGATTCCGTTCTTTTGAGTGAATGAAGGTCAAAACACAACACATCCATTTTTTATTGAAGTGTGCTGAGGCGGCTCATGATGATGTGTTCAAAGAGCTAGAGGCTTCAAAACCATGATAGCCTGTCATTTCAGGGCTAGTAGACATTATGCGCGTATAATGTCTATTTAAGAATTCTTGGCCCAGACTTGTTGTAGAGATAGTCCATGATGTTTACAAGGCTTTGATAGGTGCACACATGAAATTGGACAAGTGTTTTTGAGCTCAAGGTCATAAAAACAGGTTATTACACTTTGATCTTGAAATTGATGTGAGTAGTGATCAAATCATTCCCAATTTTGTCCAAATTTGGTGTAGAGGCTAGGTGTGATATGCTTTAAAAGTCTGGATGATCAAAATGTTGGCAGCACTCCTCTGACAGGATTAGACTTTATACGTGTATAATGTCTATTTCTACAAAATGCATTTCTGAGCATAGGCGTGTGATATATGGGCTATGTTTATGCTGTGTATAAAATTTCACATGATTTGAAGCTCTTTTGATAAGTCCAAAGCCAAAAAATGAAATTAGGCTGAGACTTTGTGTTTTATGGGTCTTGAGTATCCTAATTGGCTCCAAATTTGATGAAAGTTTATGTGCTCCATGTGTAGTGTATGCAAAATGGTTTGGTGAAGTCTTGTGAGTGCTTCTTGTGCCAAATCTTATTGTGAGACATCATATGCGTATGATGTCTTCAATGATAAAAAATGGTTTTGATGCCTTGAGGTGTTTTGTGGTTGTGCCCTAAGCCCTACTAGTTGGTTTCCACTTCTAAAAGTCAGTTCTTCAGCTCAGAAACTCCCTATTTGGCATTTTAGTCTCCGAAAGAGATTTGTTCAGTTGTGGACGTGTTTTCATAAAATGTTCTTCTTGATCTTTAATTCCCCTGCATGTGGATGATGTGGGGCATCCTGCCATGGCCTTGATGTATCAATTGGACTTCTCGGTACCTTCTTTTAATGATTTGTAGCTCAAAAAGCGTCTTTTGTTGAGGAGACTATCGATGAAAATTTTTCTTGGCGTTTGACCTTACATGTTGGTTGTTGATGATATGTCAATGATGCATGTGAAGTCTGGTGGCAAACGGACACCTAGCTTGGCCGTGAGACCCAAACGACGCTTTGTGGTTCCGAAGCTTTGCCCAATGTTTTAGTCCACTTTTTGATGAATGACTTGGGAGGAGGCTCTCTTGGCTTATAGACATGCTCGAGACGTATCTTATCATGAAGTTTCACGTCATTTCGGCGATTCCTTCCAGATCAGTCTCTGTGGTGCCCGAAGAGGTTAGGGCTTTTCCGGTTGACCTAAACCCACATTGGAGGTCATAGATGTGTTCTTTTAGGTTAGGGTTAACCCCCTGTCAAGTTTTGTAGCTACCAATTGGGTGGTTGATGCGTTACGGGCCCATTTGAGTTTCTTCCATGCGAAGCCACATTGCCGTTTTTTTAAAGTTTTTCGTGACAAAGAGAGTGTAGAACAAGAAAAGCTCATGGTAATGAGTCTACCTCTCATATATGGTGCCGGTCGGTGTGTTGTGTGCGTCGTATAGAATCGCAGAAGATCCGATCTCTCTAGGTCTCCCAAGCTCTCTCTCACTTGTGAATAGTGAAAATGAGCTACTAAGTGGGCCCAAAGGAACTTATATCGAGGCTCTCTGGACCACTTTTTACCAACATATGACATGTGCTCCTATCTTGTTGTGATATGTACTTTAGGCTCAGAAATTTCTACATTTGGACTCCGGTTGCTCTGTTTTTAAAAAAAATGTCATTTAGACAAAAAATCGGCCAATTTGGCTTTTCGCAACTTTTCTCATATTTGCATTTTGTCTTCACCATAAGCTGCCATTCACTTATTGATCACTCCCATATTTTTATTTTGTCCCCATGTCGTCATTTCACCTGCTTTTTTTTATTTCTCTTTGTTTTTTGTTGAAAATTAATAAAAAATAAAGGAAATTATCTAACTTGACCAAAAAATTGTCCAAAGATCAAGATAATTAGATAATAGCATAATATAAATATCTATCTATAGTGTTTTTGTTTGGATGGATCTATTTTCTTACTTTTTCTCCATTAAAACTGCAATTTTTACATATATACACACATCTAGAGGCTCATCTTGGTGTTTGTCCTTTGTCAAATGTTATCTGTCATCTGTTATCACACAATAATTAGGGGCATATCTACTTAGGTTTACCAAAATACTCGCAATCAAACGCAAAAACCCATGAAAATCATGGAAAACAGTGCCTCTTTTTTACACTTGTAGCGTGTTGGTTCCGCATTGAAACGCCTCCCTCCTTCCTAGTCGAAGTCCTCTTGAACGACAATGTAGCGCCCTCGGGCATGTGCTGTGTATGGGACTCAAGAAAGTGCTAATGCTGGCCATGTAATGCAGCCCTATATGCACTCAAGCAATGCATGTAAAAATTAATGATGTGCAAGAGGAAGGTATAAGCTTAATGCTTATTGGCATTCGATGTTGAAGCTTCATAAGGGAGTATGCTCCTGGGGAGGTCGTCGAAACAATAAACGCTCTAGAATTCTTGCTCTTTCTTTGATAGTCAACAGAGTTTGTGAAGCCAGACTGCCCCTTGTCTTTGAATCTGTGACTGTTCTTTGTTTAGGTTTCCAAATTTGAACTTTGGGTATAATTTGACTGGAACTTGCCGTTGTTTGTTTGTGGAAGTTGTGTACTGGTAGTTCTTGTATGCTTTTGAATCCAGATTCTTGTATGCTGGCTTTGAGCCCTGAGTAGCTTCTTTGGTACCCATATCTGTTTTTGGCAAGAGTTCGGTTTTGGCTTCCTGTTTGTATTAGATGTCATTGGGGAGTTACCTGCAATTTTTGTTGCTCCTCCCTGGCCACTTGATCCTTCTTGATCCAAATCTGCTTGATAGCTTTGTTGTACATACTATGTGGGTTTTGTTGGGGTGCACTTTGGTGACTTTTGTCCTTTGGATTATGATTTATTGAGCTCCCGTTGTGGAATGGAGTCTTTGTCTTAGTGACTTGCTCTTCCTGCCCAATATGTCTCTTTGGAATCCACTATTGGACAATGGGTGCTTGTAAGGGACTCTTTCCTTTGTTTGCAGCTTTTGTAACGAAAGGAACTTGCTATTTTTTTGAATCAGATTGTATACTCACAGCCCTAGAAATAAGGCATGCTGTGTGTGTGTATCTTCTACCACATAGAATTTATGTGGATAGACATGTTGGTTGACCTGTACTATAAGCACCATCCATCCCATGACCTTAATTGAGTGTTCTAAATAATTGTGGAGTTTTTGTTTCATTTCTTGTAATTGATTGTCGAGTTAAAGTTGCTTGTAAAGGCTGTACGAGATCAAGAATCCTTGAGCTCCCGAATCAAGCATTGTTGTGGCTTTCACTTGATTGTGTCCTATTTTGACATCAATTTCAGGATCCTATATGGTCTCGTTTTCAAAGCTTGTTACTTGAATGGCATTTATATTCAGAGGTGGTCCATCTTGTTGTCGTTGTCGAAGAAGCTTCCTTTTTTATATACTTTCCTTGGCCTCTGCTTGAGCTTCTGCAGTAATTTTTTGTTGTGCTTGCATCCGTCTCTTTGCGTGATGGATTTGTTGGAGCATATTTGGGATTTGTGTGTTACCATATACATGTGGTAGTGATGTGTGTGAACACACTAGGACCGCCGGGGCATTTTTTCCCTCTTTAGGAGGTTTTTTCCCCCGTGCATTGTATATACGCCCATCACTCTAGGGCTATCTATCTTTCCATTGCACACTAAGGAATACACTCTCTATTGTGTACCTTGAGCTTCCTTCGTCTTCTCGAAGCTGTGTGTGTTTCTCTGCAACCCTAATTCCAACAATTGGTATCAGAGCAGGTCACGTCCTCCCGGGCTTAGTCGCCAGCTGCTCTAGCACACGCTTGCTCACTTTCTCCGATTTCAGTGAGCTTTGGCAAGCGTTCGCAGGTCGACAAATATTTTGGGATAGCTCGAAGAGCTAGGTCTGCTCAGAATTTTGATTTGGGCTCATTTCGGCCTCCGTTTCCACTACGGGCAGTACTGCACAGGTTATTTCGTCATTTTGTGCAGATTTTCTGTCAGTGCCGTTTTCTGCATAACAGGTGCCTTATAGTCTTCTACGGTTTGTGCTATATAGCACAAGTTGTTCCCGCTCCATTTCTCCTATTTTCGGGCAGTTTTCACATCAGGTGCAGCATTTACCATGGCTGACAACAACAACACAGATGTGTTCAAGATGTTTGCTACTGAGGACAGGTTGGATGGGGACAACTACCCTATGTGGGCTTATATGATGCAACACGTTCTTGTGTCAAAAGGTGTCTGGAACATTGTGCAGGGCATTGATGTACGTCCTGGTTCTGAAGATGTAGGCGATATTGAGGATGTTGCAGGTCTTGCTGCAAGGATTGCAGCTGTTAGAGTTGTTTTGGCTACAGAAGAACAAGCTCGTTGGGATGTTAAGGATGCGCAGGCTCATGCATTGATTGCGTTGTCTGTGAAGCGCACCATTATTCCTCACATCCGTTCAGCAAAATCTACAAAACAGGCTTGGGATATTCTAGCAGGTCTTTATGCAAGCCGCAATGAGGCTAAAATTGCTTTGCTGCGTAAAGAGCTAGAGTCGAAGATTATGCATGAGGAAGATGATATGGACACTTTCCTTGCTAGTGTCAAGGATATCAATGAGCAACTCATTTCTGCAGGTGAAGTCATTTCTGACAGTTCCCTTGTGCAGACTGTTCTTGATGCCTTACAAGATTCCTACCAGACTTTTGCTAGTACTTGGAGACTGATGACCCAAGGAAATCCTGAAGTTGTCAAGTTTGATGCATTATGCACATTGCTGTTGCAAGAGTCACTTTCTAGAAAAAACAGGACTAGGCAGCGTGCAGTTGAACAGGCTTTTATTGCTTCTCAAAGAAAGGGTGGTAACAATAATGCAGCCACTTCTTATGGTTCTGCTGCGAGTGGCAAAAATTCTGTTCCTAATGCTTCTGCTGGCAGCACTTCGTCTGGCAATTCTGGTGATAAGGGCAAAAAGAAGATGCGTTGCCATTATTGTAAAGCCAATGATCACTTGATCAAGTCGTGTCCTAAGTTGAAGGCCAAAGAGGCTAAGAAGAAAGAGGGTGGTTCCACTGCAAATGCTGGTTCCACTACAAATGCAGCCATTGTTGAGTCTTCTGTGAAAGGAGATTGTGATGCTGATGTTGATGCAGACTGGGCTTTTAGCGCAGAGTGCACTTACAATCCTGCTGTCCATGATGCATGCTTGTCAGTTGCTGCAGATTCACATGTGTGGTATTTCGACAGTGGTGCTACAAAGCACATTACCTCACATCGTGAATTGTTTACCTCTCTCGAGTCTGTCCCTCATGGGAATTCAGTCACTTGTGCCAACAACGCCTCTTATCCAGTTCAGGGAGTTGGAAAGATTGTGCTCACTGCTGCTAATGGCAGTTCCTTCACACTTGTTGATGCACTTTATGTACCTGGGATCAAGAAGAATCTATTGTCTGTATCCGCACTTGCTAGACTTGGACTTGTAGTCAAATTTGTGGATGACAGATGTACAGTTCATGATCTCAGTTTTGGTGATGAAATTGTTGCATCTGGGCTTTTGTGCCGTGGGCTGTATAAGCTCACTTTGTATGACAAGTGTGGACAAAATTTTGCAAATGCTGTTGCAGATTCAAGGGCTATTTCAGATGCAAAACTTTGGCATGCACGTTTTGGTCATCTGAATTTTGCCAGTTTGCTGCGTTTGCAGAAATCTGATATGGTTGCTTCTTTGCCGCCTCTTGAAGCACCTATCAAACATGTTTGTGAAGGCTGTATTCTGGGTAAAATGCAGCGTTCTAAGTTTCCAAAGGATGGTTCAGTTAGGGCCACATGCAGGTTGCAGCTTGTGCATAGTGACGTTTGTGGGCCCATGCAAACTCCGTCCTTGGGCAATTACCTGTACTTCGTGACTTTCATTGATGATTACTCCAGGCATGCGTGGGTATTTCCGCTTAAAGCGAAGTCCGAAGTTTTTATGTGCTTCAAACAATTTTTGGCTATGGCTGAAAATGTCTCAAAATGTACTATGGGCACCCTCCGTTCCGATCGAGGGGGGGAGTATATGTCTCATGAATTTAATGCATTTCTGGCTAGTCGTGGGATAAAACACCAATGTACAGTGCCTTATACACCTCAGCAAAATGGTGTTGCTGAGAGGAAAAACAGGTCACTAACGGAAATGGCACGATGTATGGTCAAAAGTCAAGCTTTGCCGCATTCTTTTTGGCTTGAGGCCATCATGTGTGCCACTTATGTACTTAACAGGTGTCCTACGAAAGCTTTGCAGTCTATTACTCCATATGAAGCATGGCATGATAGAAAACCTTCTATTGAGCACATGCGTGTTTTTGGCTGTTTGGCATATGCTTTGGTGCCACAAGTGCAGCGCAGAAAATTGGATGATAAGGCTGTCAAATGTATTTTTGTTGGTTATAGTGCTGAAAGCAAAGGTTACAGGTTGTATCATCCGCAAACAAAACGTATTTTGGTTTCACGGGATGTAGTGTTTGTGGAAGATTCTGTTCAACCCTTGCTGTCATGTACTAGAGACAGTAATGTAAGCTCACAGGACATTTATGACACTTTGTTGCCTCTTTTCAGTGGTGGAAATACGAATGTAAGTTCCAATGAGGCAAATGTACAGCCTATGGGGGTTTCTGAAAATGTTTTAGAACAGCCTATTACTGATGCAGATGTACATGATGTACTTGATGAGGAAAGGGCTGAAAATGAGCAGGCTAGAGGTATGCCAAAATGGCTGGTGCACACTTTGCGTGACAGTAAATTGGATGCACCTTTATCTAGTCGTACTCGTTCAGGCTCTCGCCATGCATCTTATGCATCAGATTGTTATGCTTTGGCTGTGTCTAGTTTACATGATGTTGAGGAGCCTCTGTCTTTTGATGAAGCACAGAATTCAGAAAATTGGATTGCTGCCATGAAATCAGAATATGATGCACTTATAGAGAATGACACATGGACTTTATGTGATTTGCCTCCTGGCAAAAAGGCCATTGGTACGAAGTGGCTTTACAAGTTGAAACGCAAGCCGGATGGTGAGATCGATCGCCATAAGGCTCGACTTGTTGCAAAGGGTTATGCACAACAAAAAGGCATAGATTATGAAGAGACTTTTGCTCCCACTTGTCGTATGACTACTGTGCGTTTTCTATGTGCATTGGCAGCTCATTTTGGTTGGGATGTACATCAATCAGACATTGTTACTGCTTTCTTGAATGGTGACATATTTGAGGAAGTTTATGTAACGCAGCCTCGCGGTTTTGTCATAAAAGGACAAGAGGACAAAGTGTGCAAATGTAAGAAGGCTTTGTATGGGTTGAAGCAATCTCCTCGTGCTTGGTATGAGAAAGCTGACACTCATTTGGTTAAACGAGGCTTTCGTAACAGTCCAACAGAAAGCACATTGTATGTAAAGCGTGAGGATGATGTATTTCTCATTGTGGTTCTTTATGTTGATGATTTGCTGATCACTGGACCAAATGAGAGACATATTGCTGAATTTAAGGCTGATTTGAATGCTACTTTCAAGATGAAAGATTTGGGGCTGTTGCATCATTACTTGGGTATACAGTTTAAGCAGTGTGATGGTGGTATTGCCTTGTGTCAGAAAAGTTACATAGAGACATTGCTATGTAAGTTTGGACTTGAGGATTGCAAACCTATTGCCACTCCCATGGAAACAGGTTTGAAGTTGAGTCTACATGATGCTGGCGATCCTGCTGATGTCACTCTTTACCAAACTGCTGTTGGCTGCCTCATTTATGTATGCAACACGAGGCCAGATATTCAGTTTGCAGTCTCGCAGGTCAGCAGATTTATGCATAGCCCAGGGTCCAAGCATTGGCAGGCTGTCAAGAGGATTTTCAGCTACCTTAGTGGCACTTTACATCTTGGCTTGTTTTATCCCAAGGGGGGATCATTGCCGCCAGACTTACATGCTTTTTCGGACTCAGATTGGGCTGGTTGTTTTGACACGCGAGTGTCCACAAGTGGTTTTTGTTTCATGCTTGGCAGTTCATGTATATCATGGTTGAGCAAGAAGCAACCTACTGTGGCCACTTCGAGTTGTGAGGCTGAGTACAGGGCAGTCTTCACAGCTAAGGTTGAGTGTGTATGGCTCAGACGCCTTATGGCTGACTTGGGTGTTGGACAGGACACTGCCAACACTATCTACACTGACAGTCAGAGCACATTGGCAGTTGCGAGGAACCCAGTTTTTCATGCTCGCACAAAGCACATTGAGGTGCATTACCACTATGTCAGGGAGAGGCTCTCAGCAGGAGAGATCAGCTTGGCTTATGTGCCAACACAGGACAACCTTGCAGATCTTTTCACAAAGGCATTGTCTCGTGAGAAGCTTGAAGCTTTCTGCAAAGCTTTGGGCTTACTCCCCTTTGTGGACTGATCCTGTCCTCAGGGCATGGCACTTCCCTTTACTCATGTGCCAGCTCTCGTTCACCGCATCACTCCAGGGGGGATTTGTTACCATATACATGTGGTAGTGATGTGTGTGAACACACTAGGACCGCCGGGGCATTTTTTCCCTCTTTAGGAGGTTTTTTCCCCCGTGCATTGTATATACGCCCATCACTCTAGGGCTATCTATCTTTCCATTGCACACTAAGGAATACACTCTCTATTGTGTACCTTGAGCTTCCTTCGTCTTCTCCAAGCTGTGTGTGTTTCTCTGCAACCCTAATTCCAACATTGTGGTAGATGAAATCTTTTTAGTCGACAACCACTAATCCAGTTAGGCATTTCTTCCCCATCCAATGTAGCAAGCTTGACGGACCCACTTGGTGATAAGTCTTTGATCACAAAAGGTCGCCTCCCTCGATTTTTAAGTTTCTTTGCATGTTGTTTTAGCATGTTAACCCTGACATAATGGCATGTTTTGAATTTTTTGGAGCGTCCATGCTAATAATAAAAAAATCTTTTTTGCCTTCGTTTTTGTGCATAGATAGAAGCTACTTCTTTCAAGCAAAGCTCATCTAGATTTTCAAGGTCATCTATTTGTGAAGACATTTCATGACCTGTCCACTCTAAACATTTTGCTATTCTTAGTGTTGGGATTAAGAATTCCATAGGGCAATATATCATTAAGTCCAAACACCATGTTGTACAGTCTTGTGCCTATCGAGGTTTTGTAAGCAATCCTATACGCCCATAAAGTCATATGTAGCTTTTGATCCCAATTCGTTCTAGACTCTGATACTATCTTAGTTAAGATTGTGCACATGGTCTTATTTGTGGCTTCTGCTTGGCCATTAGCTTGGGGGTGGTAGGGAGATGACTTCTTATGAACTATCATGAATTCTTCAAGAAGATTTTTGATTATCTCATTTATGAAATGTGTGCCTTGTTTAGTGACAATTTCTATAGGTAGACCATATCTAACAAAGATATTTTCATATAAAAATTATGCATTAGTCCTGGCATCAGCCTTTTGTGTAGCTTTAGCCTCTACCCAGTTAGTGAGATAATCTGTGGCCACGATGATATATCGGGCATATGTTTTGTATGTAGGGGGTGAGATTGGTCCTATGAAGTCTATCCCCCACTTGGCAAAAGCTCTGGCTCCCATCATTGGCCGTAAGGGCATATCATCCCTCTTTATTGGTACGTTTATTCGTTGACAAGACTCACATTGTTTCGTATATTCATTAGCGTCCATATGTAATGTTGGCCACCATATTCCAGAGGTGAGGACAACTTTTTTTGTCTTTTCCCCTGATAAATGACCTCCACTAATCCCTACATGTGCTTGTTCCAAGATTGGAATGTAGATGTTCTCGGTTGCACACAACCTAAACTGGTTATCTTTTCCTCGTTTATAGAGCTGATTTTCAATCAGGGTGAAATCATGAGCTTCTATTTCTATCATTTTCTATCGTGCTCTGGTGATATTATTAGGGAATGTCTGTTTCTCCAAGAAGTCAACAATGTATTGACTCCATTCTGGTGTAAGTGTTACTTGAAACAATATTGCACGTTTGATGGGTGGGCTTGATCTGCATTTGGTGCAACTAGTTACATAATCATGAATATCAACACGCATAGTCGGCTAATACACTCCTAATTGTTGCAGGCATTGGAAAGTTTTTGTGGATGAACAATGAAACGTTAAAGCATGATTATGCACTTCCAATAAAAATGTTTCGTATTCCTCAGGGTTTATGTACACTCTTAGGACACCGTCGAAATTTAAATTATATAACCATCCTCCAATCAATTGAAAGTTCTTAGCTTGTCAATTTGTTCTTTTTTTTAAGTCTTGGTTCATTTTGTCGAGTTCCCCGCTCTGTGATAGTAGCTTTGCCGTTTCTTGGGACCACTTAGGTACCATTTCTATATTGAAGAGATACGCATCCGGGAGGTTATCATCTACACCCTTCGGAGCGTCTCTATTTGGTAATCGAGAGAGGTAGTCTGCTCTAAGATGCGTCTTCCCCTTTTTAACCACTACTGTAAAGTCAAACTCCAACAATATGATGAACTATCTTACAATTCACCCAATGTTGCATGGTTTGTTGACAAGGTATAAAAGGGCTCGATGGTCTATGAAAAACACAAACTTATTTGCAAGGAGATAATGCCAAAATTTCTTAATGGCATAAATCATTCCAAGCCCCTCTCATTTAGTGGTTGTGTAATTCTTTTCAGCACTATTTAGTTGTCGACGGCGGTTGGAATAGCTGACTAGAACATTCATGGCTCCCTCTCCTGGTTGAGCCAGAATACATCCAATAGCAAATGCAGATGCATCTATATGAAAGTGAAATATTTTTTCCCAATCAGGTGCTCGTAGCAATGGAGCGGATACAAGGACATCTTTTAATTTCTTAAATGATTCCTTGCACTTATTTGTCCATTCAAAGATCACTATAAGTCTATACAGGGGTTGTGCAATAATTGCATACATGTGTATGAACCTCCTGTAATAACCACAATGTCCCATGAAGCATTGTACTTGCTTTGCATTGATTGGCTTAGGCATTTTGATAATCACCTTAATCTTATCCAAATCTGTGGATATACCATGCTTCGTGACAATATTCCCCAAGATTCTTCCTTGTCTCACCATGAAAATGCACTTTTTTGGATTAAGGCAAATCCTATATGTCTTGCACTTCTCGAATACCCTTTTGAGGTGTTCTGTATGTTCCTCTCTTTGCAGAGAGTGTACACATAGGTCATCCATATAGATTTCCAAGAAATTCCTCAAGTATTCCTTGAAGGCATGGATCATCAATCTTTGAAATGTTACAGGTGCATTTGTCAACCCAAATGGCATGACCCGATATGAAAATATGTCCCATTCTGTGGAAAATGCCGTTTTATATTGGTCCTTGGGTGCAATTGCAAGTTGATTGTAACCAAAGAATCCATCCAAGAAGGAATATGCATACTTTCCTGCCACTCGTTCAAGGACGTGGTCCGTAATTGGTAAGGGATAGCTATCTCTTATTGTGGCTGCATTTACTTTTTTGAGGTTGAGACACACTCGGAGTTTACCATTCTTTGTGGGTACAACAACAATTGGTGATACCCAATTAGCGTATTCTATCTCATAGATAAACTCCACTTCTTTCAGTTTATCGATCTCTTCCTTGATATGCTTAGCAAAGGTGTCATTGTACGTGTATGGCCTTTGTTTGCTAAGTTTTGCATCAGGTTTTAAAGGGATAGTATGTTGACATATTGTCAAATCCACTCCCTTTAAATTCTTATAAGACCATGCAAACACATCCTTATATTCCTGAAGAAGGTTGAGAAGCCCCTCTTCCTCTTCTTGGCTCAGATCCTTGGCTATATAGATGGGTTGTGGTTTTTCTCTAGGTCCTGCGAGGTCTACTTTTTTTTGCATCTTCCGGCCCATCATAAGACTCCTTCTCCCGTAGTTCTTTTCTAGGGTGTGTCAGCACTATCTTCTGGTCTTAAATAGTGAGCTTGTTGTAATGTGATGGTATATGGTTTTCACTATTGTCTTTCTCATCCTCTCCGTTGTCAGTTTCAATCCTCCATACTTCCCTCATAGTTTTCTTGAGCTCTTGGTACCTTTTCTTAAGTTCAACCTTCGTCAATTTTGATTGTTCTACCTTGTTCAATTTTGTTTCTATTCTTTTTTATTTAGTTTCTACGTTCAGCTTTTGAGTGTTTTTTTTAACATCCCTAGGACTGCCTTTTGTCCTTGGGCTTGATCTCGAGAGAATTGGCCCGATGTATCATTTTTAATGTAGTCTTCGGCCTTTACCAGAGATAAAAATTCTGTTTTGTTTTTCATTTTGGGTATTAGGTTATCTCTTGCCTTATTTGCCCCCTTCTTTTTTTTGCAATGTGCTTGACGTCTAGGTTTTTGATTTGGAAAATCGTAAAACCTTACATCATGTATTATTTCCTCTAGCTCATTGGGGTTATCAGAACATTCATTATCTACATCATCATCTCATTCAAGATGATCTGTAGAATCATGGAACAGCTCCCCATCTACTTCTTGCTTATTTTCAAATTTTCTGTCCCAAGCTTTGGTAATCATCATTTTCTATTGACTCAACCATGTAGTATGGAATTACATCATAACCATCCTAGTCACAAAACTTAGTCGTCGGTCCCTCCGCAATAGCACACACATCTAAGGTTGGTAGAATATGTGTCCATTCTAAATGTTCTAAAGACTCTTCCAGAAAAGGTTTCCGAATATATTTTGTATCCTCAATAGCTCTCCAGAGGTCTAGAATACATTCTTCTTGTTTTAGGCTACCACAATTGGATGCCCCACACATCCATAACTCCTTTGGTTTACCTAGCCAGGCTGGGAGTTTTGATCCTACTAGCGTAGCCGAATCAAACTCCTCTATCGAGGCTCGGTCCAGATCTTCGTAGCTATGGTCTTTAAGGTTCATTCTCGTAGTAGTATCCATGTGTCTGAGGTATATGTGATTGTAACTCCAATCTTGGACCATTTTTAATTGTCGCATGAATGGTCGCCCAAGTATTATGTCATAGTTATTTTTCTTGCCAAAATACACTATCACAAAGGTATTCTCATATTTGATTCTGCAAGATGTAACAACTACCTTTTCTAGGAGCCCTATGGGTCTCTCCATATAACCGTCAACTAGTTACAGCTTCATCTTGTTGGTTTTCAAAGCTGGTTTTTCCCATTTTTTCCATACATCCTTTGTCAGATGGCCACACCAGGTCCACTGCCAAGAATTTCCATGGTGGTGACACCTTCTAATTCAACTAGAAGCATGGTATTGCCATCTTCCCCTTCACAATATTCTCCTACCTTGTTTAAGGATACAGGTTGCATGTTTAATTGAGGTTTCTCCAACTCCTTGATTCCTTCCCACATTCGTGAATTCGGATCGCTTACTCCAAACTTTTGGAGATATTTTCCTACCGTATGCCACATATTAGGTCTTATTCTGAGAAGCTCAACGAGAGTAATGGTACAATTCACTGGAGTTGATAAGATGGTTATCAACCCTGGGAGTCCATGTCCTTCCTTGTACTGAGTTGTTGTGATGGCACAACTTTCACATCTGACTTTGCTTCATACTCTCCCATATATGAGGGTAAAGTTTTCAGAGATACAAGTTGGCTATCCCAAGATTTCATTGATCCCTTATCTCCCCAATAATAGTGCATCTCGAGATTTCTTGAGGTCCTGCCTCAAATTCTTCAATTGGAGGAAGAAAGTCATTTTCTCCCATACTGGTTTTGTTAACCCTTTGGCTTAGTTCATTTGCTTCATTAGCTTCCCTTACCTGCCTCCAAAGCTCATTCAAACCCTCGTCACTTTTATGCAATTCCGGTGTGATAGGTTGAAAACCTTTTGATGTTTGGTCTGTTGTGTTCAATACTATCCCAGGTTTTTCAGCTGAATGTTCAGGTTCCAATTCAATTTTTGGACTAGCACTTATTCTTTCTGCTCCGTGTGTTGGAGGGTTCCTCGGTATTGATACTGGAGGTTCTATCTCCTCCACTTGTTTCCTTGTAGTTGGCTCTAGTAAGGTTTGTGTTGTTTGGATAATTTTTTGACACATTTCCAGTCTCTTTTTTTCTAACTTAGCATAGGAATATGTCATCCATTTTTGTCCCTGAGTTTGATCAAATTGAAGCTCAGAATCATATGCTTTCAAGAGTGTATCTAGATGTTTGTTTACTTTCTCTACTAGCACAAATCTGCCTGATCCCGCACTTTTTGATTCCCCTTTCTTCTCAAGCTCTATATCTATTGGTGTTTCTGGTTTTTGAAGTGCTCGTCTTTCAAGTTTTTCCAATCTGTCTTTGGTTTGCTGTAATTCTTCCGTTAGGACATTTTGTTTTCTTTCTTTCCTAACTTCTACGCATGATTTTCTAGCTTTCCATGTGTTTTGTTTCAATGCTAGGTGTTTTAAGTCTTGGTTCTTCATTTACAAGTACTCCTTTCTCTTTTTGAGCCTGAGCTTGTGTGATGACTGTATAGGTATTACTGTTTTATTTTCTGAACCACTGCTTGAAAGGATCACCTCCAAAATGTTTAGGGCTGCTTTAACCACTTTGTTTGTATTTTTTGGACAATCAGCGATCAAATGACTCATGCTGCAATCTGGACAATACGCATTGACTCGAACAATTTTAGTATGAGGACAATCTTTCATAAGATGGTGGCCCCCACATTTATAGCATGGTCCCAGCGGTTGCATGGAGCTCCTTGAGAACCCCTCTCTTGGTAAGCAGATCTTGGTCCATTGAAGCCTCCATTGGCTATGAACATCAGTGTTCTCTTGTCCAAACTATATCTACTTTCTCCTGCAGCATGTGCTACTCTTGGTGGTCTGATCATGCTCCATGGTTCCGGTGCTCTCGGCTCTTCTGGTGGGTAGTATGTTGGGCAAGCCATTTTTCCACTTGGCTCTTCGTAATAAATAGGTACAACACTAAGGTTTGTTTCTCTGGTTCTTCCACAGCGGGTGTATATCTCACCCCTATCGATCTTGTCCCTGGGAGTGGTGGTTGTTGCCCTAAAACTGGTTGTGGTCGTTCAACCTCAGCTGGTCCTGACAAATTCCCTGCAGTATATCTAGTTACAGGTGTCACTTGAGGTGGTGCTACTTGCGGTTGGGGAACATATTGCCATTTCTCGCACATTGCCGTTATTGTAGTAGCATTCCTCAATAACATGATTTGTCCATTTCTGCTTGATGGAGCACCACTTTAATGGCTTAGCCTGTGGCTTGGAAAATGGGCTAATCCTCTTTAGCACCTCCTCTATCAGTCGCTCTTGATTTACTCCTCGTTCATTTCATTATATTGACATCCCAAACTTTGATCCACTTTGTTGAGATGAATCATCATCATCTTTGTCTCTTTCATCTCCATCTCTGTAGATCTTGCATTTATCTACCAAGAATAAAGCCTCTTTGGTTAACTCATTCAGAGTGGGCCTTTTCTTCATATGCAAATACTTTTGAAGGTCTGCATTTCTCAAGCCTTGGATAAATATCAACATCAGTCTGGATTGAGTAGGT
Organism: Adiantum capillus-veneris; assembly: GCF_014529385.1. Taxonomy (NCBI): domain Eukaryota; kingdom Viridiplantae; phylum Streptophyta; class Polypodiopsida; order Polypodiales; family Pteridaceae; genus Adiantum; species Adiantum capillus-veneris. The sequence continues at coordinate 108,490,365 of NC_140938.1, read as the reverse complement.
AATTCTTCCAATGGGTAGAACTTTATGTATTTTTTGAGCCGTAGGACTGCTTTCCTGACAGATTCCCCCTCTTTCGATTTAAACTTGTGGATTTGAGAGACAGTATTGTGGGCTATCCCTCTTTGAGACAATTCCTCCACAAACTCGTCAAAAACTTCTTGGATGGTCTCAAAATCCCGTCTTTCAACAGAATCAAACCAGGTGGTGGCGTCCTCCTCTAAGGTGAGTCCAAATCCAATAAATTGTGTATCAAAGTCTTTGACCTCTTCTTCTCTCATCACTCTCAAGAATGTTGCCATGTGATCTCTAGGATCTCCTTCTCCTGAATACCTCTTGTGTACCTATTTTTAGACTTGAGAAGGTCTAACGCGTCTGTGTTCTACCAGTCTAACTGTGGAATCTCCTCGTCCTTCTTCCTTCACAGGGTCTGGATCATGTCTCAATCTTCTGTCAATTGCTCCCCCCATCCCATATCCTCTATATGACCTTTCAACATGTGGTTCCGTTACAAATCCTCTTTCTATTTTGATTCTCTCCATATAGCGAAATCCTACTGTGGTTGGCACTGTTGTTGGTTCCTTGCTCTCCTTGGGATAAGAATAAGAGTAAGTGGGCATGGGTGAGACTATAGGGTTCACATATGATCCATTTGTAATAGGGACTTCTCCTCTATAGAACTCTTGTTCCCTTGTCACTGTGGGTAGCAACCATGATTGCAACATTTTAGGATTTGTGTTGAGATACGAGGGAAAAATTGACGTTTCTACCGTTCTAGCTTGCCTAGTTGGAAATCTGGTGGTATCCTCTATTTCCTCAAAGGGATTAGTAGACTTACTAGGGGTAGCGTTTGGTCCAGCTTGAGTGGCAGCGAGGTCTTTTAGAATTACTCCAGAGGCTATCAACCTTGCCACCTCAGCTTTCTCTATTGTCATATATTGTCGTCCTTATTTGTCCACATATATTATCAGACTCCCTTCACTTGATTCATACGAGAACAAGTACAAAGTCTTTTATGTGCCTAACTTATAGGCATATGGTGCTAAACATCATAAATACGTCTTGACTCTCCCATTCTGGTATTCATAGACTCCTACCATTCCTTGGTTAGTCCCCACTTTGCTCACCTTTTTGTCAAACACTAGGGTGGCACTAGGAAGGTCTATCTGAGGAGGTATTTCGGTGATTTCAAAAACCATCTTTCCTTTTACCACATTATCCCCGTATTTGTTGTAGTTATCTGGATCCTTAACAACGAGGTAATGTGTTCCCTCATCATCAAGGAATCTATCCCCATCATCGTAAACTAGACGGGCCTCTACTCCTTTTGCTGGTTTTTCCTCAATGCATATACTTTTTTGTCCCCTTTCATCCACATATACCAGAGCCCCATGGGCATTTGGTCCTTCTAAGTAAAGGTTTGTAAACCTCATTGTCCGAGTAGGCTTCTTAGAGGTGCTACCCTCTCCTACTTGGTTGGGTCGGTTAACAGTGGTGTTCTGATCAGCCATCAAGTAAGAAGATTGTTCAAAAGACGTAACTACTAGAACTAAAGGGCAATTCAAAAACACTTACAAAATCGGCCTCAAATGATGTCCACCCACCACTCCCCAAGTGGTGCGAGCTCCATGCCTCTACTCGTGCTTTGGTTGCCTCCTTTTGTTGCTTCCACTTGTCAGGATTATCGCATGCTGCTCGCTTCACATTCTTCCAATCTTCTTTGGCTAGCCAATCTGGTCTGTTCCACCCATGCTTTATACGCTTGTGCTTGTAGTATTTGCGCATTCGAACCTTCATCAGGTCTTCATTGAAGCGCTCATCTCGACTTGACATGGAAAACTCGTCATGCAACATGTTGTTGACTCTGTCTTTTAATTCATTTGGCACTTCATTCCAGGTGTTTAGTATGTAGTGTTGAAACACCTGAGAGCAAAGTCCACACATGTGTGAGATCACCTTCTTGCCTTCATCATCCAAGATGATGCCGCCGCTGATGTTGATCAAGTATAGTAAGTCCTCTCGCCTGTGACGTGTGAACCTGGGTGTTTTGGTAGGGGTCTTGAGTGGTGTCTTGAGTGGCGTCTCAATGGGGGTACAGAGGACATGTGTCTCCACTGGAGTCTGGATCCTGAAGCGACGAGTGTCGACTAGGGTGACTCACGGAGAAGTAGCTAGTGGTGTGTAGCTAGGAACGGCCGATAGACGCTCAAAACCTGGTGTATATGGTGATATCGTGGCTAGTGTGGGGGCGGGAAGAGAAGGGGGCGGTAAGGAGCCTCGTCGACTACAAGGCGGTGTCAAGGCATCAACGGCGGCATCTCCACAGCAACTGCTATCGCCACCACTAGAGCGTCGGTGCCTAGAAGAGTGTGTAGATCGTCTCCTTGACAGTGAACTATCAAGGCGTGCTGAATGCTTTGAAACAAAGGGAGATGCTGAAGGAGTGAAATGACGTGACGGTGCTACAGAGGGATGATACTCATCATACCACCTCCTTTTCTAGGGTGACAAGAAGAAAGAAATTAATCATCATCCATACCTGCATTAAACAAATGAACATTCAATCTTAGTGATGAATGGAGAAGAAAATATGGACAAGTTATAATTTGTTTAAACACAATTTCAATTTCTCAAGTATAGCATATAGACAAGAACGGAACAAAAGCCACGTGAATACAATATATATTTTAAAATGGAGCACAATTGCTCAAATACAATGTTTATGGCTTTAAGAGGTCTCTCTCTCATCCTTGCACAGTTTAGCATAACTTCCTATGTCTATATAGAGCTCTCGTTTTAGGCAGATGTCCTTCGTTTCATTTTGTAGATCCTCTACATGCACACCATAGAGAGTAGCAGCTTGATGCTCATTTGGCACCACCTCAGCGGCTTCTGACGAAGCATCCTCTCCGATCTCCTCTATTGATGCCGTAGTGATTGGCACATGGTAGCCCTCATACGTCCATGCACTACAAGGGGCTACCTCTATGACGTACCACCAGTTTGATGCAGACTTTGTAGGATGAAATACCACCAGCAAGAGCCACATAACTTACATGAGTGCTTCCAGGCCACCAGTCTTCTAAAATTGGATGTTAAATATTTACAGACTTACTTGTTCACAATGCTCAGGTAGTATGAAAGTGTCTCTTGGGTCGGTCCATTTTTTAGTTGAATCCACCTCAAGGAAACTAGACTCTCCTCTGCGCACAGTAGCGTTGCGACCCTCCATGTCCAGGGGATTCACCATGCAAAACTTACCGCACCACGTAAGCGCAAGGGATGGGGGTTTCTTTACAAGTTACATAAGCGTATAAGTTAGGGGCATGCCCTCAATAATTTATCTCCCAAGCTTAAAAATAAGGGAGGGGGTATCATATTTATTGGGGGGGGGGGGGGGGGGGAAGAAGTGATAAAAGGCTAAAATGAGAGGAAGTTTTTGTGTTTCAAAATCATGTCTTCCCAAAAGAGTCTTCCCTTGAACTTGTGAGTCAATAGCTACAAAGATACATGCAAGAACTAACATTGCTGCGTGTCAATTTCTTGTTTTGTGATTATAGTTCATTTGTTGAGGGATGAAATCTATAAAGAGTTTGTATAGATGCAAATTTACATGGAGAACCTAACAAAACTTTATAACCATGTCTTTTGAGTAATATTTAGATGGGTCAGAATTGGACGAGTAGCTAGAGTGCAAGTTGAACAGGCACATAGTTTGAAAGTCAAACTAAGACACATTGAGGGTACATCTAGTTATCAACAAAAGTGGTTCCTCATTGATTGTCATATAAGCATAGAAAGGGGGGTCATACACTACAAGAGCTACTTCACATTAGCAACGCTCGCAGTGCAACGCTCAAAAGTGAAAATCCACGGCGTCGCTATGAGCGTTGCTATTTTATTTGTTACATAGCGACGCCCATAGCGACGCCGACGCCGACAAGGATAAAAAATAAACCGAGAGCACTTAAAAACTCAGATCTCAGATCTGAGTTTTTGGCGCTCAAGCAAAGAGGTAACCCGCACTCTCTTTCTCTCTCTCTTTCTTCTCCACACACACACACACATACACAAGGAGAGGAAGGAGAGCCAGGTATGCTCCTTCCCTCTCCTCTCTCTCATGTTCCCTTCCCCTCTTTCTTTCTCTCTCCCTCTCTCTCTCTCTCTCTCTCTCTCTCTCTCACACACACACACACACACACACACACACACACACACACACACACATTGTGTTTTTGAGAGAGAGAGAGAGAGAGAGAGAGAGAGAGAGAGAGAGAGAGAGAGAGTACATACATAAACAAAACACACACACACACACACATGCATAAACAAAGAATGCATACACACACACACATTAAGAGAGAGAGAGAGAGAGAGAGAGAGAGAGAGAGAGAGAGGAGAAAACAAAGAGAAAGAGAGAGAATAAAAAACCAAAGAGAGAGAGAGGGGGAGAAGACGAAAGAGAGAGGTAAGGGGAGAAAACAAAGAGAGCGAGAGAGATTACATTAGGATTTAAATTAGATTAGGTTCGATTACATTTAGATTTATGTTTATGTTAGATTTAGATTTATGTTAGATTTAAAATTAGGAAATTATAAAAGATTAGCTAGGTATGTTAGATTTAAGTTAGATTAAATTTAGGTTTAGGATTTAAGATTGATTAGATTTAGGTTTATGTTGAGTTTAATATTAAATTAGATTTAGATTTAAGATTAAGACAAGATTTAAAATTAATTAGATTAAATTTAGATTTAAGTTAGATTACATTTGGGTTTAGGTTAGATTTAAGATAAGATCAGATTTAGGTTTTTTTTGAGTTTAAGATTAGATTAGATTTAGATTTATGTTCGATGGACTCACTTTTTTTAGATTTAAATTAGATTTTAGTGCATGTCAATGAAGGCGTGCTTTGCCCAAAGAGCAAACACTAGTTACACAACAATATGTATATTCCCATTAGAATCTGACACCTATCAATTCACACACTAACCATATTAACTCACACCTATTAACTCACACACTAACCATATTCAATTAGCCGCAAATCACCACATGTTCAATTAGGTTAGATTTAAGATTAGATTTTGGATTGACTTTTAATATTAGAGTCTACCTTCGGGATTACGATAAAAAAGTTAGAGTTAAACGAACGGTGATCCCTCTCTTCCTCTCTATGGATGCGACCTTAAGGTGGAAAGCTTTCAACGGCATGATACTCAGATTGGAGGCCAACATGTAATGTGCTAAGTAATCCCTCGAACAAAGATCTACTGTGAAAAGATGTTAAGACGCTGTGAAATGCTACAGCTAGAGAAGAGGCAAAGGGGTTTTGTCCACTACATGCATTATCATGTAGACGTGGGTGTGTATATTTCTCGTACTCATAAATATAGGCATTGACCAATAAAGACGAGATTATAACCCAGTGGTTCTAATCTCTGTGCACCTCTAGACCAAGGTGTGTGGGGATTGGACATGACAAGAGAATGTGAGGTAGTTTACAGTGTGAACAAAGAGAGAGAGAGAGAGAGAGAGAGAGAGAGAGAGAGAGAGATAAAAGATGGAGGATGCCAATAGAAGATTAAATTTATGTCCAAGTTATAAGGGTTTTACCCTCATTATGAGTAGTGACGAGGATGTGGGACCGTCCAACCAAAACGCCTATCTCTCAACGAGGATCTTATGTCCTTGTAATCAATGCAAGCATGCTGTGTGACGGACAAGAAGCGTTTCTTTGCAGCACGTTCGTGAATTTGGTGAGTTCGATCCATCTAGTATAGATCGAGTTGTTGCCAATTATAACTCATTGGACTCTGACACTGGCCAACTGGCAGCAACCTTACAACCCAATAGACGTGTTCGCGGACGCTTTGGTCAAGCATCATATGTGAGGCCACAAGATGTATCCTCTGACATCTCGGGGGATGATCATGCAGACCACATTCCCAACAAGGCAACTTTTGAGCCCGAGATCGATGAAATGATCGAGATGATCATGGATTCAGAAAGGCTTATCTATGATGATATAAAAAGTGAAGCCGATATACCATTGTGTGATGAAGCATGTGTGTCTAGATTGAAGGAGCTCCTGGTTCTTCTCAACATGCTGACAAAGTTTGGATGGAGTGACACTAGCGTCACAGTGCTTTTCAGGTGATCTATTACAATGTGTTTACTTTAATAAAAGAACTCTAGATGTATAATGATCTGATAGATTACTTAAACAATTGTACCGCATTTGTTTCGCTATGTAGATTGCTCAAAGAGCACATACTTCCAACTGATAATGTGATGTCAGATTCCAGAGAGGAAGAAAGAAAGATCTTGCAAAACTTGGGGATGGATTGCAATCCGATCCATGCTTGTTCTAACGACTGCATTCTTTTCAGAGGGGAATACATAGACATGGAGAAGTGTCCAAAATGTGATTCCGAGAGATATTGATTAGATCTCCATGGAACAAAGATTCCACAAAAGGTTTTGCTAAATTTTCCTCTGCTTCCTGGCATCAAGCATTTCTTCGAATGTAAGTCCATGGCCGCCCTAGCATCATGGCATGAGGAGAATAAATCTTCAGATGGTGTGCTATGGATTCTTGCAGATTGCGTAGCCTAGAAACATATAGATGAAACATGGACGGATTTTGCCAGGGAAGCTCGAAATTTGCACCTAAGCCTGGCTATGGATGGCGTAAATCCATTTGGTCAAAGATCAACATCTTCAACTAAAACATTCCCCCGTGGTTGACTACGAAGAAGGGGCACCTATGGCTAAACTTGATTGTCTTGGGGTGGTATAAAGTGAAGAATATGGATGTGTATCTTCATCCACTATTGGAAGAGCTACAACAATTGTGGATTGGCATAGAAGTGGTGGATATGAACCGACACACAGGTCGACGGAATGCTTTGATCAGAGGCATTTTAATGTGGACCATGCATGACTATCCCGGACTAACAAAATGCTCGGGTGATTTACACTCAAACTCAAACATTGTAAGTCTTGGTTTTTCTCAAGCTTATCTATTATCATGTGTATACATGGGCTTCAAACAAGAGGATACAGAGCATGTGTCACATGTGGACCTAGACTGAATGCACGTCGAGCGCACTCATTGAAGAAGAAAATCTATGAAGGTCATCAAGCATATCTTCCAAATAATCATGTGTTACGTGATGAATTTTTGGAAAGAGAGCCACCGAGGATGTCTGCACAAGCATGGTTAGAGCAGAAGGAGATGTGTGATGACGGTTTGCCCCCAGGGATGAAGAGACTCTCTCTATGGTACGAGTTACCATATTGGCCCCGACTCATGATCAATCACTTGCTCGATCCAATGCACATATTCAAGAATGTGGGTAATCTGCTATGGGACCATCTGACCGGCAAGAAAGATACTTTGGGAGCCAGGGTTAACCTTAGAAATGTGGATCGTATGGAGCAATATTGGCCACAGACAGCATCCGATGGATCGATAAAACTCCCTAAAGCGCCATGGATTTTCATAGGAACCCAAGAACGCAAAGTAAAAGAGACCATTCAATATGTGCGGACCCCTACTGACGTAAGGCACTCACTCCGAACGTGTTTTACTAAAGAAGGAAAGCTTAATGGTTTGAAGTCACATAACTGGCATAAAATGTGTCAGGTATGTTTGAAGTGGAATATATCATAGTGGGAATTGTGTAACAAATGTGTGTGGACTTTAATATCATTGCTGCATGTGTTTTGCAGTTTATTTTACCGGTGACCATTGAGGGATGTTTGTCTCTTGACATCCGTAACACAATCTACAAACTTGCGAAGTTGGTGCAATGGATTCACAAAAGGAGATCAACATAGACTCCTTACCATTCACCAAACTAAACAATGCGGAGGTTATGTGCATGTTTGAAAAACAATTTCCTACTACCACGCTAACCATTTAGGTGCATCTTCTTGTTCACATAGTCGATGAGGTGGAAATAGCTAGCAAAATACATTCCAGATGGATGTTCTTTTTAGAACGTCTCATGAAAACGCTCAAGGGATATGTGCGTCAGAAGGCACGTCCTGAGGGTAGCATGGCAGAAGGTTGGCTGGTATTAGAGTCCCTAGTTTACATTGGAGAGTGTCTAGACGGATTTGATAAAGCCCGGGACACGTTATGGAAAACCATAAATGATGAGCACATATCTGGGATTGTCATGTGCAATCTCGGTGTTGAGAAGAAGATGATGGAAGATCTAGAGGCAGAATCCGACAGATACGCCACTTAGATGCGATGAGACATCTGATTAGCCAACGTCAATCTAGCTGTAGCTAGATAGCATTAGTTTCCTTTTGTCATAGCATATGTATCATGAGATGACTTTTATACATCTTTTTGTAACTATTGTAAAACCATGTATATTTTCTCAATAATGACAATGGTGTTGTAACTATTACATTTGCAAAGTTTAACAATTAAGTGATTTTGCGTATGATGTGTACAATTGTCATTAATTTACTTTCATCAATTTACTTTTGTCAGTTTTGTATCTTTATTCTGCAAACAATACTATGGATGATGGAGTTAATGGTTATATTGTCTTGTGGGTGACTATATTGGGTCTATATCTAAGCTTACACTTTCTTTCAAAGGTGAATCTGCGCTTATCTTGGATTCGTTTAGGTTTACTCTATTATTGAAACATTCAATATGGTTGATGGGTGATGAATGCCCTGCCACCAATTTTTTTTTCTCTCGGGCGTTGCTATAAGCGTCGCTATATAAGGCTTTGTAGCATCGCTATGAACGTCGCTATTGGTGGCCTGTAAGCGTCGCTATAGCCATCGCTATAGCCGTCGCTATATAGAGACGTCTATAGCGACGATTATAGCGACGTTCCCGTATCGACGCTGTTAGCGACGGTTGTAGTGACACTGGGGAGTATAAAAACCCAATGTATTTCCGTCGCTAACAGCGTCACAAGTGCACACAATCTCTTGTAGTGATAATCCCTAATATGAGTCGTATAAAGGGGTTTTATCAAAGTTGTCCGCTCGCACGTGGCATCCTATTTTATATATAGAGTGAATCCCCCGGGCTCCATGTTTATCTTGAACCATTGCACGTTGAACAAGTCCACAAAAAATCCTCTATAATCGATCCTCAAAATCTCTTGTAGTGTGCTGAAGTAAGTGAGTTCCACCACCACAGGATTTGCATCAGAGGACCGTCGTCGACCAGACTGTTCAAATTTTGCCATGATTCCATAATCTTGTGTAATATGCTTTTTGTCGATCCGTTCCACCCTAAAATGTCAACCTTTACACCATGCTGATATGTATGACTTATACTATAACCAACAAATATTACGAGTGGCAGTTCAAACATCTAAAAGGCCAAAAGTCATACATTGCAAACTTACCTTGGTCGCGCAACCCCAAGAGTACTCCAACTCCTCCTTAGTCACTTCTTCACCGCATTGTTGTGCGCTTTTCAATTGGTTGTGCAACCATTTTAAGCTCATGAATGTTGGTATGCTCTCAAGACCTGCTGGATAATGAATCGGTGGTCGTCTTCCCCGTCTCCACTCAATTCGTGCCCTTTGTCGCTCTTGCTTTGCATCCTCGTATTTTGAAATCCACTTTTGCATCATTGGATTGTGAAGCATGCAAAATGGATTGATTTTAGCCTCTAGATCTTTTGTCATCTTCTTCTTAACACCAAGATTGCACATGAAAATCCCAGATATGCGCTCATCGTCTATGGTTCTCCATAGCGTGTCTTGGGTTTTATCAAATCCGTCTAGCCACTCTCCAATGTAAACTAGGGACTTTGATACAAGCCAACCTTCTTCCATGCTACCCTCCGGACATGCCTTCTGACGCACATATCCCTTGAGCATTTTCACAAAACGTTCTAAAAAGAACATGCTTTTGGAATGCACTATGCCAGCTATTTCCACCTCATCAACTATGTGAACAAGAAGATGCACTTGAATGATTAGCATGGTAGTAGTAAAGTGTTTCTCAAACATGCACACAACCTCCGCAGTGTTAGTTTGGTGGATGGTATGGCCCGTCTACATGGATCTCCTTTTGTGCGATCCATTGCACCAACTTTGCAAGTTTGTAGATTATGGTACGGATGTCAGGAGACAAACATCCCTCAATGGCCACCGGTAAAATAAACTGCAAAACACTTCTAGCAATGAGAATAAAGTCCACACACGGATTTGTTACACAATTCCCACTATGATATATTCCACTTCAAACATACCTGACACATTTTATGCCAGATGTGTGACTTCAAACCAGTAATCTTACCTTCTTTAGTGAAACACGTTCGGAGCGAGTGCATTACGCCAGTAGGGGTCCACACAGATCGAATGGTCTCTTTTACTTTGCGTTCTTGGGCTCTTGTCAAAATCCATGGTGCTTTAGGGAGATTTATATATCCATCGATGCTGTCTGTGGCCAATATTAATCCATATGATCCACATTTCTAAGGTCAACTCTAGCTCTCAAAGTATCTATCTTGCCAATCAGATGGTCCCACAACAGATTACCCACATTCTTGAATATGTGCATTGGATCAAGAAAGTGATTGACCATGAGTCTGGGCCAATATGGTAACTCGTACCATAGAGAGAGTCTTTCCATTCCTGGGGGAAAACCGTCATCACACATCTCCTTCTGCTCTAACCATGCTTGAGCAGACATCCTCCGTGGATCTCTTCCCAAAAAACCGTCGCATAACTCATGACTTTCTGGAAGATGCGCTTGATGACCTTCATAGATTTGCTTCTTCAGTGAGGGCACCCGACGTGCATTAAGTCTAGGTCCACATGTGACACATTCTCTGTATCCGCTTGTTTGAATCCTTGCATGTATACACATGACAATAGATAAGCTTGAGAAAAACCAAGATTTATAGTGTTTGAGTTTGAGTATATATCACCTGAGCATTCTGTTAGTGTGGGATAATCATGCATGGTCTACATTAGAATGCCTCTGATCAAAGCATTGCGTTGCCGGCTCATATCCACCAATTCTATGCCAATCCACAATTGCTATATCTCTTCCAATAGTGGATGAAGATACACATCCATATTCTTCACTTTATACCACCCCAGCACAATCAAGCGTAGAAACAGGTGCCCCTTCTTGGTAGTCAACCACGAGGGAATGTTGTACTTGACGATGACAACTGACCATACACTGGAAGATGTTGACCTCTAACCAAATGGATTTACACTATCCATAGCCAGGCCGAGGTGCAAATTTTGAGCTTCCCTAGCAAAATCTGGCCATGTGTCATCTATATGCTTCCAAGCCACACAATCTGCAAGAATCCGCAGCACACCATCCGAAGATCTATTCTCCTCATGCCATGATGCTAGGGTGGCCATGGACTTACATTGAAAAAAATTCTTGATGTGAGGCAGCAGAGGAAAGTGTCGCAAAACCTTTTGTGGAATTTTTTGTCCGTGGAGATCTACTCGATATCTCTCGGAATCACATTTCAGATACTTCTCCATGTCTATGTATTCCCCTCTGAAAAGAATGTAGTCATTAGGATAAGCGTGAATCGAATTGTAATCCATTCCCAAGTTTTGCAAGATCTTTCTTGCTTCCTCTTTGAAATCTGGCATCACATTATCAGCTGGCAGTATGTGCTCTTTGAGCAATCTACACAGCGAAAAAATGTGATACACTTGTGTAAGTAATTTATTGGATCATTATACATCTAGTGTTTTTTTTTGAAGTAAGCACATTGAAATAGATCACCTGAAAAGTGTTGTACCGCTAGTGTCACTCCATCCAAACTTTGCTTGCATATTGAGAAGAACCAGGAGCACCTTCAATCCAGACACACATGTTCCACCATACAATGGTGTATCGGCTTCACTTTTCATGTCGTCATAGACAAGCCTTTTTGAATCCATGATCGTCTCAATCATTGATCTTGGGATCAAACATAGCCTCGTTGGGAATATGGTCTGCATGATCACCCTCCAAGTTGTCAGAGGCTGCATCTTGTGGCCTCACATATGCTGCTTGACCAGAGCGTGTGCGAACACGTCTACTGGGTTGTAAGATTGCTGCTTGTTGGCCAACGCCAGAGTTCGACGAGTTGTAATTGGCAATAACTCAATCTATAATAAATGGGTCAAACTCTCCAAATTCGCAAATATGCTACAAAGAAACACGTCTTGTCCATCGCAGAATCTTACCACGCACCGAGCGAGTTTTTCCGAGCAAAGACAAACCCGAGCAAGTGTTTGTACGCAATATAGTACATTTTATCATCAACAAAATATTTATTATTTGTTATATATTGATGCAGTACAACAAAAAGAGTTTTCACTGGCTAAATTTGGAGGATTTTAGTGTGAAATTAGGTAAAAATCCTTTTTTTTGTTAAGATATTCAATGTTCTTTTTTCCATTGGTTCCTACAAAAGGTTTTGGTGAACACTTCCTCATAGGATACTCTCTCTCTCTCCTTTGGAGGATAGAGGATCCTTGGAACACCATTACTTTTCAAATCATAATCAAAACTCCTATTAATTATTTTAGTATTCAGACCTCCACTCATAATTTTAATTGGTCTGGATCTTCCAATCATTTAGATTGTCTTGCTAGAAAGTGAATATTTATAGCATGACTCCATCAATGTTGATGACTAGCTTGTCGTATGGCTATGGCACATAAAAAAGAAGCTAAACTATAAACTATTAGATAATGGCTCGACCTAAAACACCAATCAGGCAACATTTTCCGCCCAACGCAGCAGTTTAAGTCTTCTGGTGAAAACTGGCTTAGACAAAGTAGACAACCCCATCAAACCAGACTTTTAGCATGGGTAATAATCGAGCCACTTACAAGACAATAAGACAAGCACTATAATTCTCCATTGCATGTACATCATTCCTCACAATTGCATTGGTATGATCAACAAACTTTTGGAGGCACATTTGCTTCATAGAGCCAGGTATGTCTATGGTAGTGAGTTCGCCCTACTGCATAACATCTTTAACAAGACAATCCAAGTTATCAGATGAGATAGCATAGAGCAAAAGAGAAAGTGGTCACACTTGTCTTATGGATTTATACAATGGACTAACATCTGTAAGAGTACCATTAACTGGAATTCTAGCTGACATATTCCCAAAAATAATGTGAAAAAGAATCTGTCCAAACCCATATCATATAGACTTTGAAGTATGAACTCCCATTCAATTCTATCATAGGCCTTATCATACGCTATGTGGCCGATTGTTTGTGAGAAGATCTTTTAGAAGAGAGTTTTTTGCAATTTTGCAGTGCAATGATCAGCATCATATCTAATAAGCAATGAATTATTATGCTCTTCAAATGTTGTATGCTTGTGCTAGTACTACTACTTGTAGTCAGTTGAAATATTGGCAGGTGCAGGAATCATAACATAGTAGTGCAATCTCGTGCTCATGCCTCCTGCTTCTTCCCAATATCAGATGGCCAATTAGCTCTCGCTTCCTAATTGCAATTGCATGATTTACTACCTGACTTCCGCTGCAATGCTGCTTCATCTCCTTGGAACTATGTCACATTAACCAATTCTTGTGGACACCATATTTTGCGTTGAATCGGTCATAAGAGATGAGAGGCCAACAGCCCGATAGCATCGACATAAAAATGTGTTGACAAGTAGGGACTCAAGTACTTGAGCACTTCTGACGCCTTAACATTATCTTGCCCAAATGCCTTCTTAAGGGGAGGATCACATTAGATTTGCAATTTCTCAGTACTACTGGTGGCGAGGCAACTTTACACAGCTTGCCGAAAAGAGAGGAAAGTGCTGACGAGATGGGATGACTGCAACAGCACACACAGAAACCCTCACTTCTCCTCTCTCTCTCTCTCTCTCTCTCTCTCTCTCTCTCTCTCTCTCTCTCTCTCTCTCTCTCTCTCTCTCTCTCTCTCTCTCTTTTGGGGTGTGCCAATTTCCTGCATGAGTTGAAATGGGCTTAAAAGTTCAATAGTATGACAAAAATCCACAACCATCAAGTATCAATCTTTCTAAATAAAGACGACTCAAATACTTGAGAGGCCACATTGAACTACATTGGGTACTTTAATGTGTAAATTCTGAACAAAACTCATGAAGGTTTTACCAATTATGAGAGCTCTGCCTTCAGCTCACTGCTTGCTTTTAGCTCCAGAATGATGTCGCACCCTCCTATTAGTTCACCATTGTGATAGAGCTGTGGATAAGTTGGCCAATTAGCATACTTCTTAAGAACTTCTCGAAGTTCATTGTCACTAAGAATATCAAAGGTACCAAAAGATATACCCTCCTCTTGTAGTATGCTACCACCTTGGAGTTGAATCCACAACGCGGCGATCAGGAGAACCTTTCATGAACAGCGTAGTGGGCAATGAATTTATCAAACTCTTCAGTCTACTTTCAAGACTTTCTTTATGGACCACACCTTTCTCCATCAGTAATTCCTTCAGTTCCCCGCTCTTATACATCTTAGTGTGACAATATCACAGCCACCAATGAATTCACCAGCAATATACAACTGAGGGTACCAATTAGAGAAAGATTTGAGACCTTGCCTGACTGCCTCATTCTCTGCAAATGACTCAGAGGCAGGCAAGGGTGAGCTTTTGCAGGAAAAGCTAAAGAGTCTTGTTGCCTCCAAGACAGTGATGTTTTTCATGAAGGGCTTACCCAATGAGCCAAAGTGTGGATTCAGTCGCAAGGTTGTAGAGATTCTGAAAGATCTTGGCATCAAAATTGGAAGCTTTGATATTCTAGACATAGCAAAACCATTCATCTTACTTGCATCTCTAATTTCCTCTATTTTTTATGTCTTCTTCCGACCACCTCCATGGCCTGTAAGCTCAGATACCTTTTGAGCCAATTGAGCTGGGTTGGCGCCCTCCGTTATTTACCAAGACTCCATTCTTGAAAAAAACAAATAACGGAATAGTGGAGACATTGTAAGCCTCTGACACATCTGGTTTCTCTTTTTCTTTAACCCTGAAGAAATGGACGGTGGGATTGTCGGAGCACAGGCGGGACACCATGACGCCCAGAAATGAAGAGCAGTCGAGCCCTTCCGCTGCAATACCTCACACAACTCCACTTTGCTGCGTAAATCCTTCAGTGTTGCAGCCATCTTTGAGCTCCGCGGACTTCTCAGAATCGCCCTCTCTCTCTCTCTCTCTCTCTCTCTCTCTCTCTCTCTCTTTTTGAGAGACAACTTTAACATATTTTTCAGAATTCAATATACAATACAGAAGCTCGATTCACAGCTCTTACAACAAACGTGAGCCCAGAGTCGTCATCTTCCTTCCGTGAGGATGCATCTTCCTCAGAGCCGGCAGACCTCAGCGGGCCTAGTGCTGAAGGAAGTGGAGGAGCTGAGAGATTCGACACGCAGGTGTTTGAAATGAGGGCCGATGTAACGAAGGTTGACACGGCTGCCATGGTGCCTTCCAAGCACTCTCTGCGTGAGGGCAAAAGAGATGAACGAGTGTGTCCTCTCTCTCTCTCTCTCTCTCTCTCTCTCTCTCTCTCTCTCTCTCTCTCTAAACAAAATTGTCTGAAAAAGCGCGCGCCGGGCGCATCGGCGCGCGCTCTTTCTGACTTTTTTTTTTTTTTTGAGAGAGAGAGAGAGAGAGAGAGAGAGAGAGAGAGAGAGAGAGAGAGAGAGAGAGAGAGAGAGAGAGAGAGAGAGAGAGAGAGAACTTGATAGTAACATCAAGTGTTAGGTATAAATGTGCATGCTGCAGGTGATAGTGATGCTCATGCTGGTGGCATACATGAGCAGCATTGCTAATGCTGAGGCGGAGGAAGTGGGGTGAAAATTAGCGGCTGGGGCAGAAGCAGGTGAGTAGGCCGACTCCCGAGTCGTGGGCCAAGAAAGGAAATTGAAAGGGTACAAGAAGAAGGGCGGCTACCACCATAAGAAGGGTGGAAAGAGAAGGGTAGCTCGGGCCACCCTCGCTAACTCAGTCGTCCGAGCGCATCTTTTTGGTTTTGAATCTTCGAGACGCGCGTACTTGTGAAATAAATAATATGGTGTCTTCACTTGGGTGTCAAAATGTGTTCTTTGTTGTTGTAACCTTTTTACCTTATGTGAGTTGGTGTAATTTGTGTCTATCTTGGCTTTTTGTAAAGGGAAATGTTCACCTTGAGGGTGTTTATGCTTCTAAAAAAGAAAAGAGAGAGAGAGAGAGAGAGAGAGAGAGAGAGAGAGAGAGAGAGAGAGAGAGAGAGAGAGAGCTCTTCTGTGCCTTAAATCATCGGTAATCACCGGACATGGTTCGGGGTAGGCTTACAGTGCAAATAGAGGATTCACCAATGCGCTATCAAGGAATGTTCCATGCAACATCAACGATAATGAAGGAGAAAGGACCATTAGCCGTCTACAAAGGTTGGTTGCCATCTGTTATTGGTGTGATCCCGTATGTGGGTTTGAATTTTGTGGTATATGAATCACTCAAAGAATGGTTGTTGAAGAGGAACATAGCAAGCAAGCTTGAAAGGAATGCTGATTTGAGCGTCCTTACAAAACTTGGATGTGGAGAATGAGCAGGTACAGTGGGCCAGACTGTGGCAGATGTGGTACTGAGAAGGATGCAGATGGTGGGATGGAAGGATGCCTCCTCTATCATCATTGCATATCGTTAGATGAAAGCACCGGTTCAGTACACTGGGATGATTGATGCTTTTCCGTAGACTGTTCGCAATGAAGGCTTTGAGCCTTGTACAAACGCCTGATTCCCAATTCTGTCAAGGTTGTTTCTTCTATTGCTTTGGTGTTTGTGACATATGAGGTGATGAAGGATCATCTTGGAGTTGAATTCCAACTATCAGATTAAGTGAATATGCAATCTGCAAAAGCAATAAGGTAGAAGAGATGTAAATGGACAAACAATTTGAAAGCACATTGGCCGTAGTACTGATTTGTAAGAGTCTCTAATTTTTTCAAGAAGGAAAATTTAAATGATAAGTCCGAGTGTGCGCTAGTAGGGGGGCCCAATCACTTTTACTCTTTTATTATTGAGAATCAAGAAAGATACCTCCAATCGTAGGAGCTGCCATTCCCTGAAGCCGTTAGGGCTACCAATTGTAGGAACCAGTAGTAGCTGCCAAGAGAACATGTAAAGAGGCGGTAGCAAAGACATGCGTAGAGGAGCTTTTGCGGCCCTTGGTGGGGACGGATCTCAAAGTGTGATTGTGCTCTGCAAGGACAAAGCCACAGGTGCTCTTATGGTCTACAAGACGAACAAGGTCCATGCCTCCGCGAGCAGACGACTGAAGAGTACAAAGGCTATGGTGAAACCAGCTACTCTCATGATCATGCCGCACTAGAAGGCCAGGGAAGGAGAAGGCTGGTCCATTATTTTGTTGGGGGCTTTAAGCCTCGGGCAGCAAGCTGTGGGTGCTGGGACGGTTAGCCCATGCTTCTTGGTTCTGGTCCGGGCAGGCAGAGATCGATTCCTGTGTAGTTTTGCCTCATGTCATGAGGTAGTACTGCTTTGAGTATCCTACTTGGAAGAATCTGCAAAGTATCTACCTATGAAAAAGAGAAATGGTCCAGTAGATAAGTTCAGGTGTGCGCTAGTCTAATGCTTTCATATCGAAAGAGAGAGAGAGAGAGAGAGAGAGAGAGAGAGAGAGAGAGAGAGAGAGAGAGAGAGAGAGAGAGAGAGAGAGAGAGAGAGAGAGAGAGAGAAGTGCGATTTAGTAGCAACGCCTCTCCGGAGGTCTCCTTTTGTTGCCTCTACCCATCCCCAAAAGAAGTTCTGAACTTTTGCCTTGAAGGAGCGCGTGCTCTCCCTCCCCTGCCTCACTTAGTCCAACAATCACCACGATTCTTCACAATGGATGCTTAATTGAGTTGGGAAAAACCTACTCAAACCGCAATACCAAAAATGATGGTGCGACAAGAGATTAGGCCGGGCTACATCAACATGCAGAAGCTCTCCCTATGACAGAGTACAAGGTCGCGTGGCGCACATCAACACAGATATGTTGATCCTGCAGCATGCACGATCTCCACCTCCTCAGCCTCTTCCCTTCCAGCCTTCCCTGCCCATATATGATCCCCTCATCCTCTCTCTCTCTCTCTCTCTCTCTCTCTCTCTCTCTCTCCCCTCCATCTCTCTAAAAAATATTTCACACCGGCGTGGGCTCTTTCAGAGATTTTTTTTAAAGAGATTGAGAGAGAGCGAGGAGAGAGAAAGAGAGGGGGAGGGGTTGAAAAAAAAACCTAACTTTAGTGTAATCCCACCTACAAATTTTGAGAATAATGAGCAGTTTCTTCTAGCGCGAAGCAACAAACAAATTCACGGATGTGTTTCTCCATTGTTGCTATTAGCATACGTAAAATGTGTTTGCAAAAAAGCTCTAGTATTCAATCTTACTGTGTAACCAAACATTTAAGCTTAGTCTTTTTGTTTTTGGCAAAAAAATACATGATGGATGTGTTTCCAAAAACTAACAAAAAACCTATGAGTGCGCTATGACTATGTTGCAAAGGGTGTTAAAAAATTCCTAGGTTTTGCTCGGCTCATGGTTTGCTCGGTCAGGTTTCCTCGGATTTTGGGATTCCTCTCCATCGCATAGCATGGTTGCATTGATTACAAGGACATAAGATCCTTCTTGAGAGATAGGCATTTTGGTTGGACGGCCCCACATCGTCGTCACTACTCATAATGAATGTAAAAACCTTATAACCTAAACATAAATTTTATCTTCTATTGGCATCCTCCATCTCTCTCTCTCTCTCTCTCTCTCTCTCTCTCTCTCTCTCTCTCTCTCTCTCTCTCTCTCTCTCTCTCTCTTTACACGGAGATCAGAACCACCGGGTTATAATCTCGTCTTTATTGGTCAATGCCTATATTTGTGGGTACAAGAAGTCTACACACCCACGTCTACATGACAATGCATGTAGTGAACAAAACCCCTTTGCCTCTTCTTTAGCTGTGTAGCAATTCACAGCAGCTTAACATCTCTTCACAGCAGCTCCTTGTTCGAGGGATTACTGTGCACATTACATGTCTGTCTCCAATCTGAGTATCATGCCGTTGAAACCTTTCCAACTTAATGCCGCATTCGTGGAGAGGAAGAGAGGGATCACCATAAACCTAACTCTAAATCTAATATAAAAACTAAATCCAAAATCTAACTTAGATCTAACCTAATTTTAAATCTAACCTAAGTCTAAATCTAAAATCAACCTAAATTTAATCTAATCTTAAATCTAACCTAATCTTAAGTCGAACCTAATCTTAAATCTAACATAAACCTAAATCTAATCTAATCTTATATCTAACCTAATTTTAAGTCTAACTTAACCTTAAATCTAACATATATCTAACATAATCTTAAATATAACTTAAACCTAAATGTACGTAATCTAACGTAATATTAAATCTGACGTACATATAACTTAATCTTAATCTATCTTAATCTTAAATGTAATCTTAAATCTAACCTAATCTTAAATTTGGCCTAAATCTAAATGTAATCTAACCTAATCTTAAATCTAACATAAACCTAACTCTTAATATAACATTTCATTTCATATTTTTTCTTGTTTTTTTATTCTCTCTCTCTCTCTCTCTCTCTCTCTCTCTCTCTCTCTCTCTCTCTCTCAGACACAATGTGTGTGTGTGTGTGTGTGTGTGTGTGTGTGTGTGTGTGTGAGAGAGAGAGAGAGAGAGAAAGAGGGGAAGGGAAAATGAGAGAGAAGAGAGAGGAGCGTACCTAGCTCTCCTTCCTCTCCTCATGTGTGTGTGTGTGTGTGTGTGTGTGTGTGTGTGTGTGTGTCTGCGCGGGGGGAGAGAGAGAGAGAGAGAGAGAGAGAGAGAGAGAGAGAGAGAGAGAGAGAGAGAGAGGCGCGGGTATACCTGTTTCGCTAGAGCGCCGAAACTCAGATATGAGATCTGAGTTTTTGGCGCTCTCAATTTAATTTTTTACCCTGTTGAAATCGCTATGAGCATCTCTGCGCAACAAACAATATAGAGACGCTCATAGAGACGCCCATAATGACGCCCATAGCGTTGCCGTAGATTTTCAATTTTGAGCATCGCACTACTAGCATCGCTAATATGAAGAACCTCTTGTAGTGGGGAAAGACTCGAAAGAGGTAAGAAAATCACGATGTGAGGTAATGTGTTTTGTAGCACCACTGTCAAAATACCACACATGTGAATCTACAACAATTGACACGCATGCATCATGAACAATTTCTTTGAGCAGTAATAAAGGTCTACTCAACTATACAGTGTTAAACAACAATGTGCATAATGCATCAAACTTGAAAACTTTTAGATTTCCTTGGGTCATAAGTCTCCAAGTACTAGCAAAAGTCTCGTAAGAATATGGCAAAGCATCAAGAACAATTTGCAAAAGAGGACTGTCAAAAATGACGTCACCTGCACAAATAAGTTGCTCATTTGTATCCTTGACACTAGCAAGCAAAGTCCATTTCACCTTCCTCATGCATAATCTTTAACTCCAGCTCTTTATGTAGCAATGTAATTTTGCTTCATTGCGACTTGTATAAAGACTAGCTTGAATATCCCAAGCCTGTTTTGCAGATTTTGTTGAATGAATGTGGAGAGTAATGGTGCACTTCATCAACAACACAACCAAGGCATAGTCTTGTGCATCTCTTACATCCCAATGAGCTTGCTCATCCATAGGCAAAACAATTCTCATAGCAGCAATCCTTGCAGCAAAACTTGCAACATCCTCTACATCGCCTGTATCCACAGAACCGGGATGTACATCAATCCCCTTCACAATGTTCCAAATGCCCTTTGACACATGGACATGTTGCATCATGTAAGAACACATAGGGTAATTGTCCCCATCCAATTTGTCCTCAATAGCAAACATCTTGAACACATTTGTGTTGTTCTTAGCCATGGTGAATGCCTGCACCTGTTGTGAAAACTGTATGTAAAGAGGAGAAACGAAGTGAAAATAACACACCCTATACAGTCAAACCCAAAGAACACTATAAGGGACCCATTATACAGAAAATGACATTGACAAAAAAATTGCACAAGATGACAAATTTGCCCGCATAACACTGCTTGTAGTGGAATCGGAGGCCGAAATGAGCTTGAATGGAAAATCTGGGTAGGCTAAGCTCTACAAGCTTACCTAAAGTATTTATCGACCTACTGAAGCTCACTAAAGCTCACAAAAATTGGACAAAGTGAGCAGGCATGTGATGGAGCTGCTGACGACTAAGCCTGGGAGGATGCACCCTGCTCTAATACCAATTGTGGGAATTAGGGTTGCAAGGAAACATACACATCTTGGAGAAGATGAAGGAAGCTCAAGGCACACAATAAAGAGTATATTAATTTGTGTGCAATGGAAAGATGAGATAGCCCTAGAGTGATGGGCGTATGTACAATGCACGAGCGGAAAGACCTCCTAGTGAGGGAAAAAATGCCCCGATGGTCCTAAGTGTTTTCACACATCACTACCACATGTATATGGTAACACTTTATCATACCATGCACAAGGAGATTGATTCAAACCTTACAAGATTTCTTACATCTGCACACTTTATCCTCTTGTCCTTTATTGACAAAACCCTGAGGCTATGTTACATAAACTTCCTCAAATATGTCACCATTCAAGAAAGCAGTAACAATGTCTAACTGATGTACATCCCAACCAAAATGAGTTTCCAATGCACATACAAAATGCACAGTATTCATACGACGAGTGGGAGAAAAAGTCTCTTCATAATCTATATCATTTTGTTATGCATAACCCTTTGCAACAAGTCGAGGCTTATAGCGATCAATCTCACCATCCGGCTTGCATTTCAACTTCTAAGCCCACTTCATGCTAATGGCCTTTTCTCCATGAGGCAAATCACATAAAGTCCATGTGTCATTTTCTATAAGTGCATCATATTTAGATTGCATGACAACCATCCAATTTTTTGAATTTTGTGCTTCTTGAAAAGATAGAGACTCCTCAATATCACATAAGCTAGACACAACCAAAGCATAACAATCTGCTGCATAAGATGTTAAGTTTGATGGTGTGTGTGTGCTCAAGGAGGTTTGTGTGTGTGTGTGTAGACATAGAGGGATTTATTTACAAGTCTAGAGTAGATATCTGGTTGGAGCTCCTCCCTTTCTACTTAGCTTACACATATCTATACAGCACATAGGCCAAATGCCAAACACTAAGCTATACAAGTGTAGAGATGTTTCCCATAGCGATGAAAGGACATGCCTATCCCAACAATCCTCCCCTTAGGCATGTACTATATTGAATGAAGCTAAATTGAGACTTAAAGCCACACAGGCTAATAGTCACACAGACTGAGATAGTCACGCACACTGAGTGGTCTCATCATATGGTGTCACACAGACTAAGAAATCCTCCCCTTAAACAAAGAAGGTGGAAGACACATCCATTTTACAGTACATCAGTAAAATCCAAAAGTAGTTGGGGGTAGCACACACATGGAGACAATTCTCTGCCTGTTGAGCTGCATCTTTGTCCTCTTCTTCTGCAAGATTGACTCTACTTTTGTCTTTGTTGTTGCTTCCTTGGCATTTTGATGGTGGATGACCTTTGATGCCACAATTGCTACAATAATTTTTTTTGTAGCAGTTCTTGGAGAAGTGTCCATGCTTGCCACACTCATAACACTTCTTGTTATTCAATCTAGGTGATGATGACGACACCCTAGATGATGATGATGATGATGTAAAATAAGCTCCTCCCACTGATTCATATTTCTTCTTATTTTTCTTTTCTTCTTCATGGATTGCCCCTGTAACATATTCTAGAGAAGGTATGGGTTCCTGTTGCTCTAAGATTGTGACTATGTTGTCAAAACTTTCAGCTAGAGCACTCAGGAGCACAACGACTTGATCTTCTTCCAGGACTTGGCATTGAATGTAAGTGAGCTGCATGATTATGCTCATTAGTCTGTTAACGAGGCTTGAAACATCCTCCTCTTGAAGCATAGTAAATTTGTAAAGATTTTTCTTTAAGCTAATCTTACTTTGCTTTTGTTTAGCACCAAAGTTATGTTCTAGAGTATCCCATGCTTGGATTGCAATCTTGCAGCTATCTGTAAAGTGTACATAATTATTGTGGAGTGATGTGATACTTATGCTGAGTGCTTGTTCATCTTTATCTTGTGCTTGTGCGATTCGGCCCTAGTGAGAGTGCCTTCAACCGAAGTGGATGGTTTGCTTACTCTCGATTTTACGATAGACCACAGTTGCTTTTTCATAAGATATCCTCGTAACTTGGTTTGCTAGGTGTGGAAGCAATAAATTTTTCAATTCCCTTTTCTCCCATAGTGCCAGCAGAGGGGTCTTAATGCTTGACGCTTTGTCAAGCTCAGTGTCTGCCTCTTTACAATAGGTGGCGTGAGATTAAAACAATTCTCTGATCGTGAAGTCACTCTTCACAAAAGATTTTTGAGCCACCTCTTCACAGAATTATTCCGACTACGGTTGCTTTGCATTGCTTTGTGTGAAGATTTGAATTTCTTCGCCTTCTTGTGTAGATTTGATTTGCTCCATCTTGCTTCGCATGAAGAGCCGTCGTGTGTATAAGATTTGAAGAGCCAGTTTCCTTGGTGTGGGCAGAGGCTGCTCTGTAATCCTTGAAGGGATTGAGTTTGAATTCTCCCACTTTGATAATGAGGTCGTCTTCACTTGGTGTGAATGGACACCTTGCGAGCTCAAAGGTAATTGAAATCAAAAATCAAAAGAAAAACAAGCTGTGCTGAGAAATGGCATTGGTTGAGAGAAGCAGGTGTTGTTGGTTGTCTTGTTGAGTAAGAATTTGTAGCTGCAGTCAATCAAGGGGTGTTGGGAGGGTTGTTTTTGAGCGGCGACTGCATCTGTAGGGGTTGATCGACGAAACTCCAAGGCCAAGAAGAGATTTCGAAGGAAAGCCGGAGCCGTCGAATGAGGTGATAAGCTGAATTTTTCAGCTTTGCATGATTAGAAGTTGCAAGAGGGAGCGCTTTAGTGAGGGAAAAACATCTGTGAGCTCAGATTGAAGCAACTTGAAGCCATGCTCTTGATTTTCTTTGATTAAAGAGCTGATTTGGGCTTCTTTATCACCTTCTAATCAGTGATTAATGCACTTGAAAATCAATAAATTGGGCTTCTATGTGATGCTAATAGGATTGTTAAGCTTGTTGTGATTCTCACTGGCTCTGATACCAGTTGTTGGGGATGATGCTATGTGTGTGTGTGTGTGTGTGTGTGCATGCGATGTCGTGCTGTGACACGTACATAGTGGGAACGCATGCTACAAGATCTATCTTGTATTTTTTTAGATACATAATTATATTTCCTATAGTGTACATATGCATATTTAAGTATAATAATAAGCCTTCTATCTCATCCTATTATTTTTCTCAAGGGTAACCTATCCTTACTTTACCATCAGAAAATACTATGGGAAAAGCATCAATAGCTTCGCCTTTTTAACTTGGGGCAAAAAGCATTGATTCTTTATTTCTATTATTCATTATCATCTCACACCCTAGCTAGATCCTATATCTAGGTTAAACTCCAATATATATATTCTATGTATTTTTTATACTTTTCTTATATTTCTTTTTAAATAGCTACAAGGAGAGAATCAAATCCTAGTGGGACACTAGGTGGCATGATTTCAAAGATACACTTATTTTAATGCATTATTGCAAGCATGATTACAAAACTTTGTGAAGGAGCAATGTCATGCTTTCATATGGCATGAGGTGTCCTTTGGAATTAAATGAAAGTATAGGCTAAGGAGACCACATGAAGACTTTTGCTGCCATAAATGGACCCTATTTTGATGAATTTTTTACACAAGGTTCCAATCCGAATTGGAAAACGATTTTAAAATGAAAATCGTAGTTAATGAGCTGAAGTTTTTGCCCATATTTTTACTTTTTTATTTGGAGCCACGGTTGAGGAGATATGATCAAAATACTGGACCCCAGTCTGCCCACATCATGCAGGGATAACTCATTTCCAACTTTTCCAATTCCTGTTCACACTGGCTCCTCTCTTCTTGTGTAAACCCTTGGGGGTTCCCTTCACCTATAAAAGGGGACCTCTTCTTCCTTGGAAGGAACTCAAGCATTCAAGCCATTGATGAGAGGAATTCT
Organism: Adiantum capillus-veneris; assembly: GCF_014529385.1. Lineage (NCBI taxonomy): Eukaryota > Viridiplantae > Streptophyta > Polypodiopsida > Polypodiales > Pteridaceae > Adiantum > Adiantum capillus-veneris. The sequence continues at coordinate 108,465,221 of NC_140938.1, read as the reverse complement.
TGAGGGAGTGAGTAGTAATGCCTAATTGTACTTAGCCCCATTAACATAAGCCCAAGCCTACACTTTCTCCTAGAGGAAAACTAGCCATTCTTGTACGCCATCCTTGGAGGATCAACTCTAATCAAAGAAGGTGTTGTACTTGGCGTATCAATCAACGTTGAATTCTCCCCTCTTCTTCTCTCTCCCATCAATAATGGTGCCGAAGGGTTTCAAGTAAGATGTGTTCTACATTGATGTTTTCTTGATTTCTTGTTGTTTTCATTTTCATCTCTAATCCAACATATATATATATATATATATATATATATATATATATATATATATATATATATATATATATATATATATATATATATATATGTATCTAATCTCATCTCCTTAACCAAACCTATCTCTCTCATTCTTAGTAATTCATCCTCTCTAGGTTCTCTTTGCTACAGGTACATCTCTCCCCGCAGTATCCTTATTGCCTACGGGCAAGAATAGAGCTTGGGAGGGAAACTTCTCATCTCTTCACTTCTCTCATATCTACATTTCTCACATACTATCCTAGATGAATAACCCACATGATGATCATTTCTATCGCTTTCACTCTGTACGATCTATTAGAATTAACGTATGGATTAGCCGTAAAATACACTTTCAACAACGTATAGTGTTTCTCTTCGGCCCTGAAAGGCTCAATGAAATACTTCTATCACCGGATCCCATCATACTACCTCTCATAGACTATAATTTTTCTTTTGATGTAAGCGTAGTTATCTTGCTATGAACCAAGAGGATTTGTACACACAATTAATCCCAATCACTAGACAAAATATATATATTATGGTAAGCACAAAACTACAATTCCAAAGAACAATTCGTAGCCTATTTGGTCAGCCAAGATTGAATGCCATTAACTCATCCATTAACCCTTTCATATTACCCATGATACGATATGACCATAGCCTTGATGTTTTCATCTTCGTATTGTTTTGACATTCTCTTTTGCGTTCTTTCTTTGTGTGTGTGTAAGTGCAAGAGAGAAAGAGTGAGTCTTCTTTGATTGCACTGCTTTCCAAACCCTAGTCTTCATGGCATCTATGGTTTAACTCCTTCATATAGTTTTTGTTGATTTCTCTCACAAACTCTCACAGCCATAAGCCCGGTGCGTTCCTGGCAAGACCGCAAATTTCTCAACAGCGCGCTCAAGGAGGTTTGTGTGTGTGTGTGTGTGTGTGTGTGTGTGCAGACATAGCTTACACATTTAGAGAGAGAGAGAGAGAGAGAGAGAGAGAGAGAGAGTACTCGTGATTTTGACTCAAAAGGTGTTACATTAAAAGTACACACTGTAGCATAAAAATATGTACATAGAGGGCTTTATTTGTGTGTGTGTGTGTGTGTGTGCGCGCAGACATAGCTTACACATTTAGAGAGAGAGAGAGAGAGAGTACTCGTGATTTTGACACAAAAGGTGTTACATTAAAAGTACACACTGTAGCATAAAAATATGTACATAGAGGGCTTTATTTATAATCCTGGAGTAGATATCCGACTGGAGCTCCTCCCTTTCTACTTAGCTTACACATAGCCATACAACACATAGGCCAAATGCCAAACACTAAGCTATACAAGTGTAGAGGTGTTTCCCATAGCGATGAAAGGACATGCCTATCCCAACATAAGATACATGGCGAGAACTTGTTTGAGTATGACTAGAGAGAGGTGCATCCAATTTAATCTCACGCAAAGTATGCACTATCCATTTTGGCATACCTCTAGCATGCTCTTTCTCAGCCCTTTCCTCATCAAGTACATCATGTCACTACATCTGCATCTGTAATAGGCCGATCTGTAACATTTTTGAAAACCCCCATAGGTTGTACATTTGCCTCATTGGAATTTATATTTGAACTTCCACCTCTAGAAAGGGGAAACAAATTGTTATAAATGTCATGTGAGCTTACATTATTTTATCTAGTATATGACAGCAAGGGCTGAACAGAATCCTCCACAAACACAACATCCCGTGAAACCAAGATACACTTTGTTTATGGATGGTACAACTTGTAACCTTTGATTTCAGGACTATAACCAACAAAAATACATTTGATAGCTTTATCATCCAATTTTTTGCATTGTGTTTGTGGCACCAAAGCATATGCCAACAACCAAAAACACGCATGCACTCAATAGAAGGATTTCTATCATGCCATGCTTCATATGGAGTCATAGACTGCAAAGCTTTCATAGGCACCTGTTAAGTACATAAGTGGCACACGTGATGGCCTCAAACCAATACAAATGCAAAAAAGCTTTCTTTTTATACCACACATCGTGCCATTTTTGTAAGTGACCTATTTTTCCTTTCAGCAATACCATTTTGTTGAGGCATATACAACATTGTACATTGGTGTTTTATCCCATGACTAGCCAAAAATGCATTAAATTCATGACATATACTTTCCAGCTTGATCTGAACATAGGATGCCCATAGTACATCTCAAGACATTTTCAACCATAGCCAGAAATTGTTTGAAGCACATAAACACTTCAAATTTTGCTTTAAGTGGATATACCCATGAATGCATGTAGTAATTATCAATGAAAGTCATGAAGTACAGGTAATGGCCAAAGACGGAGTTTCCATAGACCCACAAACATCACTATGTACAAGCTGCAACCTGCATGTGGCCCTAACTGAACCATCCTTTGGAAACCTGGAACGATGCATCTTACCAAAAATAAAACCTTCACAAACATGCTTGATAGGTGCTTCAAGTGGTGGCAAAGAAGCAACCATATCAAATTTCTACAAATGCTGTAAATGGCTACAATTCAGATGCCCAAAACATGCATGCCAAAGTTTTGCATCTGAAACAGCCTTTGAATCCACAACAACATTTGCAAAATTCTACCCTCACTTGTCATACAAAGTGACCTTATACAACCCATGACATAAAATGCCAAATGCAACAATTTCATCACGAAAATGGAGATCATGTACTATATATCGACATCCACAAATTTGACAACAAGACCAAGTCTAGCAACAAGTGCAAACATAGAAAAAGGTTCTTTTTTATCCCATGTACATACAATGCATCAACAAGTGTGAAAGATATACCATTCACAACAATAAGCACAATCTTTTCAACTCCCTGGACTAGATAAGAGGCATTGTGGGCACAAGTGACCGTATTCCTATGAGAGATAGAATCGAAAGGGGTAAGAAAATCATGATGTGAGGTAATGTGCTTTGTAGCACCAATGTCAAAATACCACACATGTGAATCTACATCAATTGACATGCATGCATCGTGGACAAGTTCTTTGAGCAACCATAAAGGTTTGTTCAATTGCACATTGTTTAACAGAAATGTGCATAGTGCTTCAAGCTTGAAAACTTCTAGATTTTCTTGGGTCATAAGTCTCCAAGTACTAGCAAAAGTATGGTAAGAATATGGCAAAGCATCAAGAACAGTTTGCACAAGGGAACTGTGAGAAATGACGTCACCTGCAAAAATAAGTTGCTCATATGTATCCTTGACACCAGCAAGGAAACTACCATTTCATCTTCCTCATGCATAATCTTAAAATCAGGCTCTTTATGTAGCAATACAATTTTAGCCTCATTACGACTTGCATAAAGACCACCCAAAATATCCCAAGCCTGTTTTGCAAATTTTGTTGAACGAATGTGGGGAGTAATGGTGCACTTCATAGACAATGCAATCAATGCATGGACCTTTGTATCTTACATCCCAACAAACTTTCTCAGTCATAGGCAAAACAATTCTCACAACAGCAATCCTTGCAACAAAACTTGCAACATCCTCAACATCGCATGTATCCACAAAACCAAGACGTACATCAATTCCTTGAAGAATGTTTCAAACGCTTGACACAAGGACATGTTGCATCATGTAACCCACATAGGGTAATTGTCCCCATCCAATTTGTCCTCAACAACAAATATCTTGAACACATCTATGTTGTTGTTAGCCATGGAAAATGCCTACACCTGATGTGAAAACTATCTGAAAAGAGGAGAAATGGAGCGATACTAACACATGCTATATAGTACAACCCGAAGAAGATTGTAAGGGACCTGTTTTATTGAAAATAGCACTGACAAAAAATTTGCACAAGATGACAAAATTGCCTACACAACATTGCTTGTAGTGAAAACGAAAGGCCAAAACTAGCCCGAATGGAAAATCTGAGTAGGGTAAGCTATGAGCTGCCCAAAGTATTTATCGACCTGCTCTACTGACAGAGGCATGTGTTGGAGCTGTTGGCAACCAAACCCAAGAAGATGCAACCTGCTCTAATACAAATTGTTGGAATTAGGGTTGCAAGGAAATGCACACAGCTTAGAGAAGACGAAGGAATCTCAAGGCACACAACAAAGAGTATATTACTTAGAGTGCAACGAAAAGATGAGATATCCCTAGAGTGATAGGCATATATACAATGCATGAGGGAAGAATCTCCTAGTGAGGGGAAAATCCCCCGGCGGGCCTAAGTGTGTTCACACATATCACTACCACACGTATATGGTAACACTTTCTCATACCAACCATAAGGAGATTGCTTCAACCCTTACAAGATTTCTTACATCTGCAGATCTTATCCTCTTGTCCTTTTTGTACAAAATCGTGAGGCTGCGTTACATAAACTTCCTCAAATATGTCACCACTCAAGAAAGTAGTAACAATGTCTGATTGACGTACATCCCAACCAAAGTGAGGTGCCAATGCTATAGAAAATGCACAGTAGTCATATGACAAGTGGTAGCAAAAGTCTCTTCATAATCTATGCCTTTTTGTTGTGCATAACCCTTTGCAAGAAATGGAGCCTTATTGTAATCAATCTCACCATCCGGCTTGCGTTTCAACTTGTAAGCCCACTTTATGCCAATGGACTTTCTGCCAGGAGGCAAATCACATAAAGTCCATGTGTCATTTTCTATAAGTGCATCATATTCTGATTGCATGGTAGCCATCCAATTTTCTAAATTCTGTGCTTTATAAAAAAAACAAAGGCTTCTAAAAATCACATAAGCTAGATACAAGCAAAGCATAACAATCTGATACATAATATGCATGACAAGAACCTAAACAAGTACGACTAGACAGAGGTGCATCCAATTTACTGTCACGCAAAGTATGCACCAACCATTTTGGTATACCTCTAGCCTGCTTTGATACCTCTACGTGGACTAGACTCTCGACTAGACTCCAAATGATTGTACATTGCTATAATTATTGTGATAATTACAATTGGTAAATATGAGATCTGACTATGTAACCTAACAATGAGTAAGTGCTTGCCCGTTCCCATTGTCTACACACACTATATATGTGATAAACACACTTCTTAGATAGATACACAATTAAATATTCTTTTTATACACTCCTTTGTCTATTTATTGAAACCAAATCATCTTAAATGATTTAACATTTCTTATAATTCCTCTTATTTGCTAGAAAATGTTGCCTACAATATTTCCAAGGGAAAATTCATGGAACTTGAAAAAATTGAAAGCACTCTATTATTTTGTTAAAATAATAAAAGTTGTGGGGCGATAAGTTCAAGATTATTTTGTTAAAATATGAAACTCAAAACGTAATCAACAACTCTATAACATTATGAAATGATTTAAGACCTCGTGAAGGGTGAGCGATAATGTGAGCGATGGTGCTCTGCGTTGTCTTGCCAAGCCATACTTGCAGGAAAGATTTGAGGACCTGAGGGTAGGAGGGTCACAGTGGGGCTGTGGGTGATGGAGTAGCAACATGGATTTCTCTATGGACTGGTCATGGTGGCTGCACGGTGTTTCCCAGCCCAGATGTGGAGGTTATGAGGGCCCTTTTTTGTTTGTTTTGTTGGGAGTGTGCTAAGGTGTGAGGGGGTCGGAGGTTGCATGCCCACATTATGCTTTGCATTCAAGCTTGGCCCATGCAGAAGGAAACCCAACCCATCTTTGCAATGCTTATTTGCTCCAACTAAGCCTTTTATTAAGCGTGCACCCATCTTATGCATGCCTATCTTATGTGCACTTGTATCTTGGCTATGTTATGAGTGTTGTCTTGAGCAGCCTTTATTCTCAAGCTTTAAATTAGAGATTTGGGAATGCACTGAGGATCGCTTCCCACCAAAGTACCTTGTGGAGCTGAAGGTTGCACGAAACTAGTGTGATGGAGAACACGTTGTCGTGCTGTGACACGTACATAGTGGGAACGCATGCTACAAGATCTATCTTGTATTTTTTTAGATACAAAATCATATTTCCTATAGTGTACATATGCATATTTAAGTATAATAATAAGCCTTCTATCTCATCCTATTATTTTTCTCAAGGGTAACATATCCTTACTTTACCATTAGAAAATACTATGGGAAAAGCATCAATAGCTCCGCCTCTTTAACTTGGGGCAAAAAGCATTGATTCTTTATTTCTACTATTTCATTATCATCTCACACCCTAGCTAGGTCCTATATCTAGGGTAAACTCGAATATATATATTCTATGTATTTTTTATACTTTTCTTATATTTCTTTTTAAATAGCTACTAGGAGAGAATCAAATCCTAGTGGGACACTAGGTGGCATGATTTCAAAGATACACTTATTTTAATGCATTATTGCAAGCATGATTACAAAACTTTGTCAAGGAGCAATGTCATGCTTTCATATGGCATGAGGTGTCCTTTGGAATTAAATGAAAGTCAAGGCTAAGGAGACCACATGAAGACTTTTGCTTCCATAAATGGACCCTATTTTGATGAATTTTTTACACAAGGTTCCAATCCGAATTGGAAAATGATTTTAAAATCAAAATCGTAGCTAATGAGCTGAAGTTTCTGCTTATATTTTTACTTTTTTATTTGGAGCTACGGTTGAGGAGATATGATCAAAATACTGGACCCCAGTCTGCCCACATCATGCAGGGACAGCTCATTTTCAACTTTTCCAATTCCTGTTCACACTGGCTCCTCTCTTCTTGTGTAAACCCTTGGGGGTTCCCTTCACCTATAAAAGGGGACCTCTTCTTCCTTGGAAGGAACTCAAGCATTCAAGCCATTGATGAGAGTAATTCTTGAGGGAGTGAGTAGTAATGCCTAATTGTACTTAGCCCCATTAACATAAGCCCAAGCCTACACTTTCTCCTAGAGGAAAACTAGCCATTCTTGTACGCCATCCTTGGAGGATCAACTCTAATCAAAGAAGGTGTTGTACTTGGCGTATCAATCAACGTTGAATTCTCCCCTCTTCTTCTCTCTCCCATCAATAATGGTGCCGAAGGGTTTCAAGTAAGATGTGTTCTACATTGATGTTTTCTTGATTTCTTGTTGTTTTCATTTTCATCTCTAATCCAACATATATATATATATATATATATGTATCTAATCTCATCTCCTTAACCAAACCTATCTCTCTCATTCTTAGTAATTCATCCTCTCTAGGTTCTCTTTGCTACAAGTACATCTCTCCCCGCAGTATCCTTATTGCTTACGGGCAAGAATAGGGCTTGGGAGGGAAACTTCTCATCTCTTCACTTCTCTCATATCTACATTTCTCACATACTATCCTAGATGAATAACCCACATGATGATCATTTCTATCGCTTTCACTCTGTACGATCTATTAGAATTAACGTATGGATTAGCCGTAAAATACACTTTCAACAACGTATAGTGTTTCTCTTCGGCCCTGAAAGGCTCAATGAAATACTTCTATCACCGGATCCCATCATACTACCTCTCATAGACTATAATTTTTCTTTTGATGTAAGCGTAGTTATCTTGCTATGAACCAAGAGAATTTATACACACAATTAATCCCAATCACTAGACAAAATATATATATTATGGTAAGCACAAAACTACAATTCCAAAGAACAATTCGTAGCCTATTTGGTCAGCCAAGATTGAATGCCATTAACTCATCCATTAACCCTTTCATATTACCCATGATACGATATGACCATAGCCTTGATGTTTTCATCTTCGTATTGTTTTGACATTCTCTTTTGCGTTCTTTCTTTGTGTGTGTGTGAGTGCAAGAGAGAAAGAGTGAGTCTTCTTTGATTGCACTTCTTTCCAAACCCTAGTCTTCATGGCATCTGTGGTTTAACTCCTTCATATAGTTTTTGTTGAGTTCTCTCACAAACTCTCACAGCCATAAGCCCGGTGCTTTCCTGGCAAGACTGCAATTTCTCGACATATTTTTGGTGAACCCGACGCGAATCTACTAGGGTGAGAGTTTGTGGGTAACCATGGGTGATCGTGTTGAGCAACAGGGTATGCATTTTGACCCAGCAACAATGAAAATGTTTCAAGCATTTGCAATGTTCATGCAACAACAACATGCTACTGAAAGAAGGGAGATTTCAGCAACGAAGGCCATACAAGCGGTCGTCAACAGAATGGATCAATTCAATGGTTAAGATGTAACCAAGTACTTACGCGAGTATGTGAAGGAGATGGAGCTGCATCGCGTGTCAGAAGGTGAGATGATTCAAAGCTTTGAGCTAGTTGTTGCTCCAGAAATTAGGGAGCATGTTAGGGCAATTAAAGATGGGCATGGGAGAAATTGGGAAGAACTCAAAGTAGCTTTAAAGGGGGAATATTTCATGGAGGACTCTGAGAGAGTGACCAAAAGGACATTCTTAGAATGGGTAGTCAAGCCAAAGCAAGGACTATCAATAACAGAGCTACTTAGGGAATTTGAGCGGCGCTATGCACAACTCACTAGGACAGAAAGGGCCACACTAGATGTAGAGAAGACAGATCTTTTCTTACAAGCTGCAGGTAAAGAGTTTCAAGAAAATTTGGAGCTTCTTCTTGAAGATAAAGATGCTGAGCAAGGACTAAAGACCGACTGGAATGAGGTTGAAGGTGCTGTCTCACTGCTTGCCAAACGACAAAGAAGAAGGGACAAGATGGTAGTAAACACTACAAGTCCTTCCACCTCAACTTCTGACAAAATGGTAAAGCCTACTTTTATCGCTCCTAAGTTTGATGAGTCCATGCTAGATGAGATTGTGAAGGGAATGCGTGACTTGAAGGTGAAGTTTGCAAAGCTTGAAGAAAAAGGCCAACCATCAGGGCCACTTCCTAGGCAAAGACAACAACCCAAAGAAGGGTTTGTTAATAGATGTATTTGGTGTGATAGTACAAACCATGTAAGAAGGGATTGTGATGATTTTAGTGATGCTTTGTCAAAAGATGTTGTCTTTTTTAAGGATGGTAAAATCCACTTAAGAGAGACAGGTCTACCCTTGAGAACTAACTTTGGGAAGGGGGGAATGCAAACCTTAGTTGAAGATATGGCAACCAAGCATGCCACCTCTTTAGTTGAGGCAGCTACTTATGGAGTAAAAATTGAACATTTTTGTGATGAAGAAGTGAGTGACCATCATGGTCAAATTTGGCCAAATGTCATGCAATTAGCTAAAAAGGGAAAGCTTACAAAAGAGATTCTACATGAAGCAGGTGATTGCATACGTCTAGAAACAGGATGGAATGATCCAGTGGACTCATTGTCAGTGCATGCCTACATTACAAAATGCCAACAAAATGAGGCAATTGTAGAAGAGAAGCGCAGACGTGAGAATGCTGATGAAGGACCATCAAAAAGAGCTTCTAGAAGTGGGGGAAGAAGCGACTCAATGCCTTCTCAAACACCCTCAACACAAGGAGCATCTCCACCTGAAGTACTCATGGAGGAGTCTACAACAGGAAAGAAGAAAGAGCCAACGAAAGGTAAGACAAAAGGCCCAACTTATAAACTACATTCTGATATTGAGGTTGCTACAGATTTAAAGAAAGTCTTGGAGGAAAGGATATTGAATAGCAAGATTGATTTTACTCTGGGAGAAGTTCTTGGCATCGCAAAGCGTGAATTCCATGAGGAGATCATTGACATCATCAAGAGAAAGAGGCAAACCCTTGCTGAAGTTTCTCGTCCACAGGTTGAAGGGGAAACCTCAAAGACACAAGGGATGCAACTGCAAAATAAGGAGAATGATGGAGCTGTGGTAGGATGCTACCAATCTAGTGGGAGAGTGAAGCAAGTGTATTTCTCAAATGATGATGAAGAAGTTGAAGATATTCCTAGGAGTTACTATTCACGAAGTCATTGGGCAAGGGCTACTACAGAAACTTTGGTCAAGGTAGGTGATCTTGAAGAGCCATCTGTTGCCTTGATTGACCATGGTTCAGAAATAAACATAATGTCAAAGAGTCTCTACAACAAGTGCAAATGGCCGATGGACACAGATCATGGCTGGATGTAAAAGTGGCAAACAATTCATCCGGTGAATTGTATGCAGCATGTCCAGGTGTGAAGGTAACAATAGGTGATGTAAAGATTGACCAAAACTTCTTTGTACAGGATACATCTTCATATCATCTCATCCTTGGACAACCCTACATTGTGGGAGTTTGAATGGAAACAAAGGTAATGGACGATGGTTCAGCATATGCTAGGATACGTAGCAAAGATGGTAAACGTGCTGTCCAATTCCTCACAGTTTGTGTAAACCATGAAAGAAATCGTGACACCTCAGAGAACATCCTCTACCAAAGGTGAGCAAAGAGTTTCATGATCATAGAGAAATGATGGGTTTTGGCCAAGTACCATTGTAAAGCGGGATTGCAGTGGTACAGAAGAAAAATGGTCTCGCCTGATCCAAAAATAGGGTGAAGCATTTTCAACGAGCTCTTGGTAACAAAGAGTGGATCAGTATCTTTTACAAAACTTGAAGATTTGAAGAGATATGAGAGGCAATATGTGCATAATGTACAAATAGGCATGAAAAAGAGTGGGTTGCTAAAGCCTACTGAAAATGTTTTGGGTTTGTGTGAACAAGTTTCTTTTGTAGATACTATGGTGAGCTTGATGCTATAATGAGGTCTAGTTTGCATCTTGAAAATGAAGTTGTGGAAGTTTGCTCTATGGAAATGTATCAAGTAATAGAAGCCTTTAAAGAAAGCGAAACAGTAGGCCCCAGAAGTCCATGTTGAAACTAAATACAAGAGTGTAGCAAAGAAGGTGAAACCAGTAGCTTCACCCTTACCACCCAACAACAGGGAAAAAGATTGAACAGGCTTCTTTACAACCAAGTTTGCGGAATCCTAAAAAGATCGGGCATACCTTCACAAAGGAGTCCTTTCAAGAGTTGCAGATTGGTTTGCGAGGAGTTTCTAACAGAGGAGAGACAAAGTGCTTCAAAGAAATGCTTTCAAAGCATGGTAAGGCTTTTGCATTGAGCCACATGAGATAGGATGTGTTGATCCTTATATTGTAGCTCCTATGGTAATTTTCACAATACCTCATGTGCCTTGGAATCTGCGACCTATTCCGGTTCCAAAGGCTCATTTGCCAAAGTTAGTAGAGCTACTGAATGAGAAAATCAAAATGGGAATCTTGGAGCCTTCTTGTGCTCCATACTCAAACAGGTGGTTCACAGTTCCAAAGAAGAATGGTTCTCTACGCTTCATCCAGATATGCAACCAGTGAACAAGGTGACAATTAGAAATGTAGGTACAGGTCCAATTGTGGATGAATTTGCAGAGGCATTTGCAGGGAGGGCAATCTACTCAATGGGGGATCTCTACTCAGGGTATGATCAATTTCAGCTTGCAATCGAAAGCAGAGACTTGACAACCATGAGGACACCTTTGGGTTTGGTAAGGATGTGTAACCTTGCCACAGGGAGCAACCAACTCGGTTGCACATATGATGAATGGGATGAATAAGGTCTTACGTGACTTTATTCCTCAAATCACAATGCCTTTCATTGATGATTTGCCTATCAAAGGATGTGAAGAAAGTGACAAAGATGAAGCTTTGGATCTCAAGGGATGTCGTAGGTTTTTGGTAAATCACATAAATGATTGTGATAAAATTTTGTCTAGGTTGGAAGAAGTGAATCTTACATTGTCAGGGAAAAAGTCTATGTTTGGTGTCAAAGAAGTGCTCATTGTGGGGCACATGTGCGGGCCATATGGTAGGAAACCTTGTCCATCAAAGTAGATGCCATCCAAAGAATGAAAGAAAACATGCACTAGCATCACTGAGGTTAGAAGGTTTTCTGGGAGCATGTGTCTTCTATTTATTTGGATTCCACATTATGCACATGTAGCTGATCCTCTTTATCAGCTGCTTAGAAAGAATCAAAAGTTTAAATGGACAGAAGCACATGTAAAATCCATGAAAAAGCTAAAGGAGTTACTCCAGTCAGCAACGACTTTGAGAAAGGTAGACTATGAGTGTCAAAGGCCAGTGATTGTGACAGTAGATACCAGTCTACAGGGATTGGATGGGCAATAGGGCAAGATGACAAAGAAGGACACAGGTATGTGGTAAGATTTGGAGCAAAGGTACTAAGTGCTCGCCAAAGAAACTATCCACAGATAAAGAGAGAGTTATGGGGTATGGTTACAACCTTGAAAAGTGGGAAAGAGTACCTAATTGGTGCATGTGTGGTTGTAGAAATAGATTGTCTACCACTTCTTGGGATGATTACAAACTGCTCAACACCAGACATTGCTATGTTGCGGTGGATTGCCTACATTAAGTCCTTAAATCCCGAGTTTAAGCACATTGCAGGTAAAGACAATACAGTGGCAGATATGCTATGAAGGGCAAGGTATGAAGATGAGTCACAAATGATTGATGAGGGAGATGATGTAGGCACAAAATTCTATTCTATCTCTCATGTCAAAGGTAATAATGTCTGCATGACTAATTCACTTGAACTGTTCTTGAAAGATCTTTATGAAGGTGATTGGCTTTCTATTGGAAGGTACTTGAGTACTCTAACAAAACAGGATGATTGGTCTGAACAAGAATTCAAGAGGATACGCAGGAAAGCATATGGGTACTTTTTGAGGGATGGTTACTTGTGGAAGCATCCTAAACAAAAGGGTGCTACACCACAACGGGTTACATGTAAAAAAGAGACTCAAGTAAAGCTCATGCAAGAGTTTCATGAGAGTCTATGGGCTGGACACAGGGGTGTGTGGGCAACCTTCTCCAAGTTGAAAGAAAAATACTGGTGGAAGGGTATGTATAAAGATGTATCTCAGTTTGTAGAGTCATGTGTAACTTGTCAAATGTATTCAAATGTTCGACATCGTGATGGATTGGCACCCTACATATCCACTATCCATGCACTATAAATGGGTTGTGGATCTAGTCACGATGCCTTTAGGACTCTGGCAGATGAGATACTTGGTTCTTGCACGAGAGGACCTAACTAACCAGGTTGAAGGAAGAGCATTAAGAGCTAAGACCACAGAAGCTGTGTGCAAATTCCTTCTTGATGAGGTGATTTGCCGTTATGGTTGTGTGGGAAAAATCACTGCAGATCGAGGTGAACTGGATGCCGAAGAAGCAAGGGAGTTCTTTTCTAGATTAGGGATCAAACTTTCTCTACTACAGCTTACAACCCTGAAGGCAATGGAAAGAGTGAAAGAGGGCATCCTCCTATCATCAAAGCTTTGGCCAAGGCTTGCGAAGGAAGAGTTGGTGAGTGGCCAAAACTGTTACCATATGCTTTATGGGCTGATCGTTACAACACATAGCTCAGTAACTGGCTACATGCCTGCGGAGCTAATGTATGGTCAAAAGCCAGTGATGCGATTGAAGATACAATTCCTACATGAATGTACTACCTTGGCAAGAGGGCTTAGTAGGGAAGATCTCCTTGCACTGCGTATAAGGCAGCTAGAGAGAAGACCTGGAGACATTGAAGCTGCAAAAGAAAGACTCAAAAATGCAAGGTTGAAAAACAAGGACTATTTTGATAAGCGACATCGACTCAGGAGCAAAGCAATTGACAAAGGTGACTAGGTTTTAGTGTATGATAGTAGCCTTGATAACCATCATACAGTCATGCGTAAGTTCTCAAAAAGATGGTTTGGACCGTATGTTGTAAAGCATGTGCATGAAAATGCTACTTACAGCTTGTCTGAACTAGATGGTACAGAAGTAAAGATTCCCATCGCAGGAAAAAGGATTAAAATGTTTAAGAGAAGAGGAGACAATGATCTAGAAGATATGGATGAGGAAGAAGAGAAAAACACAGGTGAAGATCAAAGTGAACATGAAGCTCTGGAATCATCTAGTGAACAAGAAGACAAGGAAGATGTACAAGAGGTCTAATCTTACAAAGAGACAATGTGGCACATATCGGAGGATGTGCAGGTTTAGAGGGAGTGGATGTCGTGCTGTGACACGTACATAGTGGGAACGCATGCTACAAGATCTATCTTGTATTTTTTTAGATACAAAATTATATTTCCTATAGTGTACATATGCATATTTAAGTATAATAATAAGCCTTCTATCTCATCCTATTATTTTTCTCAAGGGTAACATATCCTTACTTTACCATCAGAAAATACTATGGAAAAGCATCAATAGCTCCGCCTCTTTAACTTGGGGCAAAAAGCATTGATTCTTTATTTACTATTTTTCATTATCATCTCACACCCTAGCTAGGTCCTATATCTAGGGTAAACTCGATTATATATATTCTATGTATTTTTTATACTTTTCTATATTTCTTTTTAAATAGCTACTAGGAATTTTCTGATGGTAAAGTAAGGATATGTTACCCTTGAGAAAAATAATAGGATGAGATAGAAGGCTTATTATTATACTTAAATATGCATATGTACACTATAGGAAATATGATTTTGTATCTAAAAAAATACAAGATAGATCTTGTAGCATGCGTTCCCACTATGTACGTGTCACAGCACGACAACGTGTTCTCCATCACACTAGTTTCGTGCAACCTTCAGCTCCACAAGGTACTTTGGTGGGAAGCGATCCTCAGTGCATTCCCAATCTTCTAATTTAAAGCTGAGATAATAAAGGCTGCTCAAGACAACACTCATAACATAGCCAAGATACAAGTGCACATAAGATAGGCATGCATAAGATGGGTGCACGCTTAATAAAAGGCTTAGTTGGAGCAAATAAGCATTGCAAAGATGGGTTGGGTTTCCTTCTGCTGGGCCAAGCTTGAATGCAAAGCATAATGTGGGCATGCAACCTCCGACCCCCTCACACCTTAGCACACTCCCAACAAAACAAACAAAAAAAGGGCCCTCATAACCTCCACATCTGGGCTGGGAAACACCGTGCAGCCACCATGACCAGTCCATAGAGAAATCCATGTTGCTACTCCATCACCCACAGCCCCACTGTGACCCTCCTACCCTCAGGTCCTCAAATCTTTCCTGCAAGTATGGTTGGCAAGACAACGCAGAGCACCATCGCTCACATTATCGCTCACCCCCTTCACGAGGTCTTAAATCATTTCATAATGTTATAGAGTTGTTGATTACGTTTTGAGTTTCATATTTTAACAAAATAATCTTGAACTTATCGCCCCACAACTTTTATTATTTTAACAAAAATAATAGAGTGCTTTCAATTTTTTCAAGTTCCATGAATTTCCCTTGGAAATATTGTAGGCAAACATTTTCTAGCAAATAAGAGGAATTATAAGAAATGTTAAATCATTTAAGATGATTTGGTTTCAATAAATAGACAAAGGAGTGTATAAAAAGAATATTTAATTGTGTATCTATCTAAGAAGTGTGTTTATCACATATATAGTGTGTGTAGACAATGGGAACGGGCAAGCACTTCTCATTGTTAGGTTACATAGTCAGATCTCATATTTACCAATTGTAATTATCACAATAATTATAGCAATGTACAATCATTTGGAGTCTAGTCGAGAGGTCTAGTCCACGTAGAGGTATCAAAGCAGGCTAGAGGGTATTACCAAATGGTTGGTGCATACTTTGCGTGACAGTAAATTGATGCACCTCTGTCTAGTCGTACTTGTTTAGGTTCTTGTCATGCATATTATGTATCAGATTGTTATGCTTTGCTTGTATCTAGCTTATGTGATTTTTAGAAGCCTTTGTTTTTTTATAAAGCACAGAATTTAGAAAATTGGATGGCTACCATGCAATCAGAATATGATGCACTTATAGAAAATGACACATGGACTTTATGTGATTTGCCTCCTGGCAGAAAGTCCATTGGCATAAAGTGGGCTTACAAGTGAAACGCAAGCCGGATGGTGAGATTGATTACAATAGGCTCCATTTCTTGCAAAGGGTTATGCACAACAAAAAGGCATAGATTATGAAGAGACTTTTGCTACCACTTGTCATATGACTACTGTGCATTTTCTATAGCATTGGCACCTCACTTTGGTTGGGATGTACGTCAATCAGACATTGTTACTACTTTCTTGAGTGGTGACATATTTGAGGAAGTTTATGTAACGCAAGCCTCACGATTTTGTACAAAAAGGACAAGAGGATAAGATCTGCAGATGTAAGAAATCTTGTAAGGGTTGAAGCAATCTCCTTATGGTTGGTATGAGAAAGTGTTACCATTATACGTGTGGTAGTGATATGTGTGAACACACTTAGGCCCGCCGGGGGATTTTCCCCTCACTAGGAGATTCTTCCCTCATGCATTGTATATATGCCTATCACTCTAGGGATATCTCATCTTTTCGTTGCACTCTAAGTAATATACTCTTTGTTGTGTGCCTTGAGATTCCTTCGTCTTCTCTAAGCTGTGTGCATTTCCTTGCAACCCTAATTCCAACAATTTGTATTAGAGCAGGTTGCATCTTCTTGGGTTTGGTTGCCAACAGCTCCAACACATGCCTCTGTCAGTAGAGCAGGTCGATAAATACTTTGGGCAGCTCATAGCTTACCCTACTCAGATTTTCCATTCGGGCTAGTTTTGGCCTTTCGTTTTCACTACAAGCAATGTTGTGTAGGCAATTTTGTCATCTTGTGCAAATTTTTTGTCAGTGCTATTTTCAATAAAACAGGTCCCTTACAATCTTCTTCGGGTTGTACTATATAGCATGTGTTAGTATCGCTCCATTTCTCCTCTTTTCAGATAGTTTTCACATCAGGTGTAGGCATTTTCCATGGCTAACAACAACATAGATGTGTTCAAGATATTTGTTGTTGAGGACAAATTGGATGGGGACAATTACCCTATGTGGGTTACATGATGCAACATGTCCTTGTGTCAAGCGTTTGAAACATTCTTCAAGGAATTGATGTACGTCTTGGTTTTGTGGATACATGCGATGTTGAGGATGTTGCAAGTTTTGTTGCAAGGATTGCTGTTGTGAGAATTGTTTTGCCTATGACTGAGAAAGTTTGTTGGGATGTAAGATACAAAGGTCCATGCATTGATTGCATTGTCTATGAAGTGCACCATTACTCCCCACATTCGTTCAAAAAATTTGCAAAACAGGCTTGGGATATTTTGGGTGGTCTTTATGCAAGTCGTAATGAGGCTAAAATTGTATTGCTACATAAAGAGCCTGATTTTAAGATTATGCATTGAGGAAGATGAAATGGTAGTTTCCTTGCTGGTGTCAAGGATAATATGAGCAACTTATTTTTGCAGGTGACGTCATTTCTCACAGTTCCCTTGTGCAAACTGTTCTTGATGCTTTGCCATATTCTTACCATACTTTTGCTAGTACTTGGAGACTATGACCCAAGAAAATCTAGAAGTTTTCAAGCTTGAAGCACTATGCACATTTCTGTTAAACAATGTGCAATTGAACAAACCTTTATGGTTGCTCAAAGAACTTGTCCACGATGCATGCATGTCAATTGATGTAGATTCACATGTGTGGTATTTTGACATTGGTGCTACAAAGCACATTACCTCACATCATGATTTTCTTACCCCTTTCGATTCTATCTCTCATAGGAATACGGTCACTTGTGCCCACAATGCCTCTTATCTAGTCCAGGGAGTTGAAAAGATTGTGCTTATTGTTGTGAATGGTATATCTTTCACACTTGTTGATGCATTGTATGTTACATGGGATAAAAAAGAACCTTTTTCTATGTTTGCACTTGTTGCTAGACTTGGTCTTGTTGTCAAATTTGTGGATGTCGATATATAGTACATGATCTCCATTTTCGTGATGAAATTGTTGCATTTGGCATTTTATGTCATGGGTTGTATAAGGTCACTTTGTATGACAAAGTGAGGGTAGAATTTTGCAAATGTTGTTGTGGATTCAAAGGCTGTTTCAGATGCAAAACTTTGGCATGCATGTTTTGGGCATCTGAATTGTAGCCATTTACAGCATTTGTAGAAATTTGATATGGTTGCTTCTTTGCCACCACTTGAAGCACCTATCAAGCATGTTTGTGAAGGTTTTATTTTTGGTAAGATGCATCGTTCCAGGTTTCCAAAGGATGGTTCAGTTAGGGCCACATGCAGGTTGCAGCTTGTACATAGTGATGTTTGTGGGTCTATGGAAACTCCGTCTTTGGCCATTACTGTACTTCATGACTTTCATTGATAATTACTACATGCATTCATGGGTATATCCACTTAAAGCAAATTTGAAGTGTTTATGTGCTTCAAACAATTTCTGGCTATGGTTGAAAATGTCTTGAGATGTACTATGGGCATTCTATGTTCAGATCAAGCTGGGAAAGTATATGTCATGAATTTAATGCATTTTTGGCTAGTCATGGGATAAAACACCAATGTACAATGTTGTATATGCCTCAACAAATGGTATTGCTGAAAGGAAAAATAGGTCACTTACAAAAATGGCACGATGTGTGGTATAAAAAGAAAGCTTTTTTGCATTTGTATTGGTTTGAGGCCATCACGTGTGCCACTTATGTACTTAACAGGTGCCTATGAAGCTTGCAGTCTATGACTCCATATGAAGCATGGCATGATAGAAATCCTTCTATTGAGTGCATGCGTGTTTTTGGTTGTTGGCATATGCTTTGGTGCCACAAACACAATGCAAAAAATTGGATGATAAAGCTATCAAATGTATTTTTGTTGGTTATAGTCCTGAAATCAAGGTTACAAGTTGTACCATCCATAAACAAAGTGTATCTTGGTTTCACGGGATGTTGTGTTTGTGGAGGATTCTGTTCAGCCCTTGCTGTCATATACTAGATAAAATAATGTAAGCTCACATGACATTTATAACAATTTGTTTCCCCTTTCTAGAGGTGGAAGTTCAAATATAAATTCCAATGAGGCAAATGTACAACCTATGGGGGTTTTCAAAAAATGTTACAGATCGGCCTATTACAGATGCAGATGTAGTGACATGATGTACTTGATGAGGAAAGGGCTGAGAAAGAGCATGCTAGAGGTATGCCAAAATGGATAGTGCATACTTTGCGTGAGATTAAATTGGATGCACCTCTCTCTAGTCATACTCAAAACAAGTTCTCGCCATGTATCTTATGTTGGGATTGGCATGTCCTTTCATCGCTATGGGAAACACCTCTACACTTGTATAGCTTAGTGTTTGGCATTTGGCCTATGTGTTGTATGGCTATGTGTAAGCTAAGTAGAAAGGGAGGAGCTCCAGTCGGATATCTACTCCAGGATTATATATAAAGCCTCTATGTACATATTTTTATGCTACAGTGTGTACTTTTAATGTAACACCTTTTGTGTCAAAATCACGAGTACTCTCTCTCTCTCTCTCTCTAAATGTGTAAGCTATGTCTGCGCGCACACACACACAACACACACAAATAAAGCCCTCTATGTACATATTTTTATGCTACAGTGTGTACTTTTAATGTAACACCTTTGAGTCAAAATCACGAGTACTCTCTCTCTCTCTCTCTCTCTCTCTCTCTCTCTCTAAATGTGTAAGCTATGTCTGCACACACACACACACACACACACACACACAAACCTCCTTGAGCGCTGTTGAGAAATTTGCGGTCTTGCCAGGAACGCACCGGGCTTATGGCTGTGAGAGTTTGTGAGAGAAATCAACAAAAACTATATGAAGGAGTTAAACCATAGATGCCATGAAGACTAGGGTTTGGAAAGCAGTGCAATCAAAGAAGACTCACTCTTTCTCTCTTGCACTTACACACACACAAAGAAAGAACGCAAAAGAGATGTCAAAACAATACGAAGATGAAAACATCAAGGCTATGGTTCATATCGTATCATGGGTAATATGAAAGGGTTAATGGATGAGTTAATGGCATTCAATCTTGGCTGACCAAATAGGCTACGAATTGTTCTTTGGAATTGTAGTTTTGTGCTTACCATAATATATATATTTTGTCTAGTGATTGGGATTAATTGTGTGTACAAATCCTCTTGGTTCATAGCAAGATAACTACGCTTACATCAAAAGAAAAATTATAGTCTATGAGAGGTAGTATGATGGGATCCGGTGATAGAAGTATTTCATTGAGCCTTTCAGGGCCGAAGAGAGAAACACTATACGTTGTTTTAAAGTGTATTTTACGGCTAATCCATACGTTAATTCTAATAGATCGTACAGAGTGAAAGCGATAGAATGATCATCATGTGGGTTTTCATCTAGGATAGTATGTGAGAAATGTAGATATGAGAGAAGTGAAGAGATGAGAAGTTTCCCTCCAAGCTCTATTCTTGCCGTAGGCAATAAGGATACTGCGGGGAGAGATGTACCTGTAGCAAAGAGAACCTAGAGAGGATGAATTACTAAGAATGAGAGAGATAGGTTTGTTAAGGAGATGAGATTAGATACATATAAAACTAGTTTTTTTGGATTTTTGTTGGGGTGGAGTTACACCAAATATAAGAGAAGCTTACATGAAAATATTTCTATATGGAATAAAGAATATGAAAAATAGTAAGAAAAATTGTGGTAATGGTGAGGCAATGTACAGAGCATAAATAACACACACCTAGGTAGAAATATTTAAATAAATACCAAAATAATTATGAAAAAATCTTTTATTTAGGCCCTATATACAAAGAAATATTTACATACGCATGGGCCATATATACTTATATTTTTTATTTTTTTATTTTTTTTTGGCTCAACTAGCCCAATGACTAGCTAATTGAGGGTTTTTTTATTTCAGTAAGGAGATATGGGAAAAGTCCCCTAACTCACACGCACCTATATACAGTGAAATGGTAGGGATAGCCATTAGCCCTCCCCCTGGATGATGGTAATTCATGTACCATCATAGAGCATCTTTTCCAAAGAGAGTGCTTCAGAGTCCTTGACGAGATCTTTATTGTTTGGCCCCTCAGAATTTTGGCTAGAGTTACACTCATGCTTCATGTAACAATACTTACATGAGACAGTGGCCTTTTGACAGATCTTTGTAGATTCTTTGGTAGAAGCGACTCAAATAGGGCTTCAAGCGATACCCGTTTACTTTCCTGGAGTGCTCTTTACCATTCAAGTCCATAAGTTGATAGTAACTTGAATTGAAAGCCTTCTTGACTATGTATGGCCCTTGCCATCTTGTTTCAAATTTGGCATCAAAACGATTATCGAGTCGATTGTCATACCTAGCACAAGATCTCCTTCATTGATGCCTTGTCCTTCAGTTTCTTGTCAAGCTTCTCCTTTGTCTGTGTGGCGTTCCTCTTATAGCACTCGTATGCTGCTTCTCTTTTCCACTCAAGCTCAGCTAAGGTAAGAAGTCGATCCATCCATGCTTCTTGATCATCTTGTGCTGATTTGCCATGAAGTCGCATTGTTGGAATGTTTAGCTCAATTGGCTATAAAGCCTCTTGACCATAGACCAAGTGAAATGGTGTGAACTCCGTGGCTTCCCTATATGTGGTTCGATACGCCCACAAGGCACCATCCAAGAAGTCATCCCACAACTTTGTCTTGACACCATGTAGCTTTTTCTACCAAACCATTTGATTGGGGATAGTAGGGTGTACTGTGACGATGTAGAATGTGAAGTTCTTCACAGACTTCTGTGAGCAATCCCTTTCTAAACCCTGGACCATTATCAGAAACAATCTCCAAAGGTGTGCCAAATCTACAACAAATGTGAGTGTAGACGAATTTGCTCACTGTCTTCTCATTTACCTTTGCCACACTTTGTGCTTCCACCCACCTAGTCATATAGTCTACAGCCACTAGAATGTAGAGTTTACCATTTTTTGTCCTAGGCAGAGGACCCATAGCATCAATGCCCCACTTTTCAAAGGGTCCATTTGCAAGCACGATTTGCCTTGGACCATAAACCAATCTTCTATTCCCATTTACCTGACAATTGTGACAACTTTTACACCAATGTTGGACATCCACATGCAGACTTGGCCAAACATACCCCGCAAGCAAAATCTTCTTCACAGTTAATTCTTGGGCAAAATGACCACCACATGCTTCTTCATGCAAACCTTTTAGAATGGCTGGAATTTCCTCAATAGTTGGTACTCTTCTGCATACTTGATCCCTCCCTCTTTGATAGAGGGAGCCTTCTAGGAAGAGATATGCGCTTGCCTTCTTCATGAGTCTCCTCTTTTGAGCCTTCATGAAGTCTTGTGGAAACTCGCCCTCCAAAATGTAGCCAATAATGGGAGCCAATGACTCCAATCCCTGGTATCTCGGTTGCTTGACAGCTGCTGCCACCATGATGGCCTGCACTTCTCTCTCAACACATGTAACTGCTTGTTGTGCAAGTAAATCGGCATCTTCATTTTTTTTCCTCGGAATATGATATAGTTGCACTTCTTCAAACTGATTAAACATCCTACGAATGGCATGAACTTTTGTCCTTAAGCTTTCATTCTTGCATGCCCAAATGCCTAAAATCTGTTTAACAATGAGAAGTGCATCTCCTTTTACCATGAGACGTTGTATCCCTTGGCCAATGCACATCTTCAAACCATGAAGTAGAGTGTCGTATTCTGCTTCATTGTTGCTAGTTGAACCTGGTAGATTGAACTTCTCTTTCATGACCACCTCTCCACTTGGGTTGAGCAACACTAGCCCTCCCCCTGCTTTTCCTGTGGCTCGACGAAAAGCTCCATCAAAGAACAAGGTAAAAGCATTAGGAATACTTTTTGGTGGTGGCAATGGTAGGGTCTTTACTTCAGGCACCTTAATCTCCTTTTCATGCACCCTATAAGTGAGAATCCCTGCCAATTGTGCACGCACACTATCTTCTACCTTGAAAGAGTATTGAAACTGTTGCAACTCCATAATCCACTTTGAGATCCTAGTACTAAGATTCATTTGAGATGACACCCAAGGGAACAAATTTTCTGCAGTGAGAATTACAAAAGGTTTTGGGAGCAAGTAGGATCTAAACTTCCTTATCGCAAACATGAGAGAAAGCATCATGAGTTCTGCCTCCGTGTAGCCTCTCTCCAAAGCATTCATGACCCTACTAGAAAAGTAGATGGGTCGCATCCTGGTACTGTGGGGATCTTGTTGTAATAAAACTGCACCAATTGTTTCCTTCCCAACACTAGAGCTAACAAAGAATGTGTACTCCCAACATGGAGGCATGAGTGTTGGTAGCTCTGACAAAATGACTTTAATGTTACAAAAGTACTCTTCAAGCTCATCAGACCATGCAAATTATACTTGTTGTGTCAACTTTTGCAAAGGATGAAGAAACTCCGAAGCTAAGTGAATAAAGCGTGACATATACTTCACTTTTTGAATGAATGATATGACCTCTTTGAGATTCTTGGGTGAGGGGAGCTCAATAAGAGCCTTTGCCTTTGAAGGATCCACCTCAATGCCTTTATAGGAAACCTTGTGACCAAGCAAGATCACTTCATCCTCAGCTATGTGACACTTGTCGGGGTTGAGTTGACCTCCCATGTCATAGAGCTTCTTTAAACCTTCTTCTACCCTTTGTAGATGCAATGATTTTGAGCTATAAATGCAAAAATCATCAATAAAAATCCTAATGGACTTTCCAAAGAATGCTTGAAACACCATGTTCATGAAGCGTTGGAAAGTTGCAGGAGCATTTGTCAGGCCAAATGGCATGACTCTAAAAGCATAACAACCCCAAGGAGTGATAAAGGTTGTTTTCAATTGATCCTCCAATGCAATACCTATTTGAAAGTAACCCGAGTAGCCATCACACACTGTGTACTTCTCATGACCAGCTACTTCATTTAGTATCTCATCCTGAAATGGGAGCGAAAAGTGATCTCTTTTTGTTGCTTCATTAAGTGGATGATAATCCACACACACCCTCCACTTGCCGTTTTTCTTAGGAGTGACAACAACGGGAGAGACCCACTCTGAATTCTCCACTGGATAAATGAAACCTGCTGCTAGAAGCTTTCTTACCTCCTTGAGTAGAGCCTGCTCCTTAATGACTCCTAGCCTTCGTAGCTTTTGAGCCTTAGGTGTGGCCTCTGGCTTCAACTTAATCTTGTGTTGAACAACATCTACTCCACGCACGTCGGTGTAGTCTTTAGCAAAAAGACTAGGAAACTTCCTTAGCACACATTTGAACTCCTCTCTTTCATCCTTTGTAAGTGTTGTTGATAGCATCCCTTCATCTTGATCACCTTCGTTCTCTTGGGAACCTACCTCTTCCAAACCTCGACAAGAGGTCTCTTGGTTGCTTGGCTTAAACCTTACCCCCATGACTTCGATGGAAGACTCCTCTTCAGTAATGCTGTTGCTACTTTCTTCTTCTGAAGTGCTATCGGTCCAACCTTCTTCCGTCTCACTTTGAGATGATTCTTCATGGAGCTCCTCTTGGCGTTGCTCCTTCATGTCAAAGACAACCTTCTTATGATTGTCATTCCTGCAAATTAATTTCCCACTCTCCCAATCCTGCAAAGCTCGCATTTTCATTAGCCATGGTCTTCCTAGGATAAATGGATAACCACTTCCCTTGGTCGACATAACATAAAAATCCACTGCCTTCTTAATGCCAAAGGCCTCCACAAAAACATTTTTACAAATGCCTACGCACCTAGCCTTGCTATTGTTTGCCATTTTCACTTTGATTGCAGGTGTCTCATAGATGTGCATGCCTAGTCTTTGCATGAGCCCTTCTGTCATGATGCAAATTTGTGCACCCCCATCCACTAGACCTTTCCTAACCAATCTTCCTTTTATGTAACAATCTAGCACAGGTGTAATATCCTCGTTCATTTCAGCATGTGCAATTTTTACAACAGGAAAACTCTCTTTTACCTTTCTCCTAGTGCTAACTGCCTTTGTTAAATCCCTCCTAACTTGTGGGCATAATGCAAGAAACTGAGGCCATGAGATATCAGGACCCTTACCTCGCATGTCTTCCAACAGGTTGTATGGAGCCATACCATGTCCAAGAGGGAAGTCTTGGAGATTGATACGACGTCGAGTCCACTTAGCTTCCTTGGTCTCCTTTGCCTTCTTGCCTTGTCCATGGTCACTCTGTGATGGGACACCCTCTTTCTCTTTACCTTTTCCTCGGCCACGCTTAATGCCATTGGCTTCCATGTCAACTTCATTTGAATTTGTCACCTCTACCACATGCACATTTGGATCTGGCA
Source organism: Adiantum capillus-veneris (assembly GCF_014529385.1). Lineage (NCBI taxonomy): Eukaryota > Viridiplantae > Streptophyta > Polypodiopsida > Polypodiales > Pteridaceae > Adiantum > Adiantum capillus-veneris. The sequence goes on along the minus strand of NC_140938.1, from coordinate 108,439,877 downwards.
AAGGTGGAACTCCTTCTACCCCTTGTGGAGGTGGTCTTGGTCCATTTGGCCTTTGTAGAAGCCTTGGTTGTTGACCAGCTCCTTCTCCTGCATTCATCACTGGGTAATTCATGTTAGGTCTCCCTGGCTCTCCACGGGGCCAAGGACAATTATACATCCCATGTCCAGACTCTCCGCAGTTCCAACATTTCAAGACTCTCTTAGGTCGTGGATCTCGCTCTTCAGACTTCTTTGCTTGTCCCTTTGGACCTATAGCTTGTGCAAGGTGAATTGACAGGCTGCTTAAAGATTCGTTTAACTTCTCAATTACTTCCGCCGTTACCTCAGGAAGATCTATCGATGTTGATGCTTGTGACTTACCTTTGGGTCTAAGACCTTCTATTGGAACCTCCCCCTTAAGCACTTGAGTTTCCTATATTTCTCAGCAGCCCTAGTTTCAGCTGCATCAAAGGTAGCAGGTGCACCCGCCTCAACTTTTACCTTAAGGTCAGGAAAGAGTCCGGCTATGAACCTCTCCTTCTTTAGAAATTCTGCACCATCACCAGGGTTAGCAACATTTCGTATCCATAGAGCCCAAAGACGTAGAAACTCTTGCTTGTACAAGTAGTAGTCATCTAAGTCTTTTTGCTTATGAGAAACAATGTCTTGCCATAATTTTTGAGTGTTTTGGGGATCAAAGAAGTATTTCTTGAAACGATTCAAAACTTCTGTGTAATTCCCCTTAACTTCCTCAGGCAAAGAGTCAAACCAAGTGCTAGCATCTTTCCTAAGGACCACCTCAAACATTTCTACACGTTCTTGATCAGTTATTATCCTCTTGATACGGCAAGACATCTTGAAATTCGCTAAAAATAATTCAGCATCCTCCCCAGGCTCTCCAAAGAAAAGAGGATACCCAGACATTTGGCGTTGGCTTTCCATTGAATTGATTTCAAAGTGACACCCGTTTTTGTTTTTCTTTCTTAAAAAGATTTACACAATAATGTATCTAGCTTGCAATCTATTCTACAACAAAATAAAGATATTCACATCAAACGACCTATGATAATCAATAAGAGGTAGGATGACAGGGTTTGGTGATGCGAGAATTTCTCCTACTCTTTGGGCACCAAACATGAACACCATACGTTGTTGAAAATGGATTTTCTTACTAATTGCAATGTTTATTCTAATGTGTGGAGTGAAATGGAAGGGGAAAACTTCTATTCCTGGGCCATTATCCATGGTCTATGCATGACCTAATGCTTAAAACAAAACAAAAATATAGACGTCCAAACTAAGGTCGTACCTAATGAGAGGCAAAATAAAAGGATTTACTGAAGCGTTTATCTCGACCAACCTAAGAGGACCTAAAATTCTACGAATGACACGTTGAAATTGTAACTTAGTACTAACAATTATGTGTACCTTTTGCCTTGCAATGGGAATGAAGGGATCATACAAATTTTCTTGATTCATGCAAACTACTTGACTATGCTAAAGGTTGATTCTGCACAAAAAAACACAAGCCGTCCTCAGTGGGGGCACCAATTTGAGGCGGTCCGGGGCGGGCAACAAGAAGAGCAACCTCTAGACACCCTTCAAGGCTTCCGTGCTGCTCAATGGGGCTGGGACACAACACAACACAAACCAAAACAACAAACCCACAGCCAAATCCCAACTACACAAGGGGCACCACCTAGTTTAAGAGCGAACTAGGACGCAAAAGAGGAGAATCGTTAGAGCAACCCACAAACAAGCAAGGAATTTACACTAACCCTAACACCAATGGAACACTCTCACACACTAAAACACGAGAGAGAAAGAGAGAGAGAGAGAGAGAGAGGGAGAGAGAGATAGTGCTCGGGCTGCTTTGAAACGTATCGGCAATGATCAAGCAAACACAACTATATATTTAAGAAAGAGAGAGAAAGGGGGAGGGGGTGCTTGTTGCATTAATACCTTCTTACAAATCTGTCATGACAAATCAAAGTGAGATTAGTATTTGTTCAACATAGCTTGCGTAAATTTCACCACAACACATCACAAGAAAAGCCACCCCAATCACTGTCTTAAAGCCAGGGGAGTCCTCTCCACCCTGTCGCCCTCTTACAGTATGTGGGATTTATGGCTAGATTGATGACAACACCAGAGACAAGCTATCAAGAACTTAACAAAAAACACCAAGACACTTACGCATCATTGTTGTCCATTACTTCACGTTGGAAGGGAGACAAAGTATCCAAGCTTAGTCCAAATCCACCCTCCTTGATTCAGCAAATGTTGGGCTTACACTAGTAGGAGAAATGATAGATTTCCTACTCCCAATTGAATGATCACTCTCTCTCTTACAATGGCATAGAGTTCCCTTGCTAATCCCCTATTACAACACATGCACATGCATAAGACAATGAGCTTCCACTCAAGAGCTCCTTCTAGAGAGGTTGAGCTTAGCTTCTCAAGCTATAGCATAGTGCTCTTGCTTATGGCTTCCCTTTTTGTGCTAGCTACACCCTCCTTTTATAGCAATTTTGAAGGCTAGGGTTACTCCTCTAACCATGGTTGGGTTAGATTTTCAGCAATTTATCTAATTTCTTTTGCTTGGAATTATCAAGAAGTTGGTGGGGAAAGAGAGAGGAGAGAAATGGAGGTGATAGGACTTTTCATAGTGGGTTAGTGTTAGTAGAGTTAGTATTAATTTACAAATGGAATTGGATATTTACAATAGGAGTATCCATGTAGGATACAAATAAGGAAGAAAAACTCTTAAGAAGTAAGAAAAGGTGGATTTCTTACAAGGTTGATGCTCCAAGTGTCTTGAGTAGGGCCAATTTTGACGCTTGTTGACGTTCCACTAGCTTTGACGGTACATTTTTTCTCCACTCTTGACCTTCCTTGAGAGACAAGGTAATTGAAGCTGAGTAATCAACCACCATGATGCTGTCTTTTAAGAGAAGAGGCTGAATTTTGTGGTTTTTTGATAGATATGGGTAATTTGGAGGAGGAAAAATGAGACTAGGTGGTCAATTTTGGAATGGAATTGTGTGTGGGAGGTATGAGTTCACCATGGTTTCTCTTATTCTTCAAGGTTTAGGAGAAGGTGAGTAGGGTGCAGAGAGGAGTGGTGAGAGAGGTGGGGATGATGAGTGGAGAAGTGTGTGTGAAAGAGGAAAATGATAAAGTGGAACAGAGAGTGTGGCTGCATAGCATGGGAAAACTGGGGTCCACTAATAAAATCATAGCTCACAGCTCGTAGCTCAAAAAAATATGAAAAAATTTGAGGCAAAAGTTCAGCCCACGAGCTACAACTTTTGTTTGTATCACCTTTTCAAATTCGGAGAGCAAGTGAACTTTAAAAATTCAGCAAAACCGATCGTTTTTTTCCACTGCACAAGGTCCTTGTGGGGTCCTTCTTTGGATGATTCTTTTGAATACCTCCAAGAGTGAGCCCTCCATAGTGCATGTATGCATGCCACCTACCCTTGACCTTATTTGGTAGGTCTATAATTGAAGATATTGTTGAGATTATGATATAAGTGAATAGTATAACTAAGAAGATCAAATATTGAGGGGTCTAAAAAATATGTACATGTCAAATATAAATAATATAAGTGGAAAAAATATAAAGGGGTCAAAAGAAATCTCTCTCATTATGAGGCTACCATAAAAAAATAAATATTTTTGGTGTTCTAATTTTTTAGAAAAAAAAACAAAATAGATGTAGGAAGGGAAAAATCATAATAGTGAAAAAATATACACATAAATAAAACTAGTTTTTTTGGATTTTTGTTGGGGTGGAGTTACACCAAATATAAGAGAAGCTTACATGAAAATATTTCTATATGGAATAAAGAATATGAAAAATGGTAAGAAAAATTGTGGTAATAGTGAGGCAATGTACAGAGCATAAATAACACACACCTATGTAGAGATATTTAAATAAATACCAAAATAATTATGAAAAAATCTTTTATTTAGGCCCTATATACAAAGAAATATTTACATACGCATGGGCCATAATATACTTATATTTTTTATTTTTTATTTTTTTTTTGGCTCAACTAGCCCAATGACTAGCTAATTGAGGGTTTTTTATTTCAGTAAGGAGATATGGGAAAAGTCCCCTAACTCACACGCACCTATATACAGTGAAATGGTAGGGATAGCCACAGTGTTTGGGTGATTTTGGTAGGGTGAGGTAACTCACTGTGGCAATTACAAAGGGCCGAAAAACGGCTATCAATGGGTAGAAAACCCTCCTAGATAGATCTCATCAGATGGATTTCTAGCTCGGCGGTTCTCAACCAGCGGTTCTCAACTAGGGTGAACGACTGAGTACATCCAATATCTTACCAAAGGGTTCTTCATTGTTAGGTTCAATGATCCTGTGGTGATTGACAAGATCCTAGGAAAAATCCCATTGTCCCTCGACCGCTCCCGAGTGTACATCTTAGCATGGAACCCGGCCTTTGAATTCGTAAAAGCTTTCAAGGATTTGTGCCTAGTGTGGGTGGATTTTGTCAACTTAGTAGTCTGGTTGTGGGACAACCTCTAAGACCTTGCCAACACTTTGGGTATCCCTCTATTTTTACCGACGCACATGAAATTGGGGAAAGTGGAAAAGCAAAAGGGAAAATTCAAGGTCTCTCATTGCTTGGAGGAAAGCAACTGCTTGCAAAGCTCTTTCAGACGATTCTTTGTTGTTTCTCAAAGTTGAATTAGAAAAGCTAAGAAGAGACCTTCAGATTGTTCAATTGTTTGCCTCTACCTCTCGCTCGATGTGCGGTGTTGAGAAATTAAGACTATTATCTCTCTCAGAAAGCAACATCTTCTAGGCAAGGGCACTGCGTTCAGGAACCTAGGTGCTCCTCTTGAAGTGCACATTACGGATAAACAAATATTTGACTAGCTCTTGACCGAAGTTAACAACAAAATGAGAAGATGGATGTTTGTGCTCCTCCCCTTTCATAGTAGAGTCACATTGATTGATTCTTTCATGATACTCTACATTTCATTTGTTTCACCGCCGCTGCTAAAAATGAGCAAATTTAACTGAAAAGGATTCTTGAAGCCTATCAAGAGGTTTTATTGAAAGGCAACATGAAAGACACAACCCCTTGCCAGTGGGGGAAATGGGAATGGGTAACAAGACCTAAGAAGCAAGGCAAAATAGGGATTATTGACCCCATGTTGCATGCGAAAGCTTCGTGTGCCAATCTTGTTGTCTCTCTAACGAACCAGAAATAGGAGTGGGCTATGATGGCCTAGGATATGATTAACAACACAAAGCTTGCCAAAGGGGGAATATGGACGATGGCCACTGTGTCGGACAAGATTTTAGTACCTTGTTGGACATCACTCAAGCTTGGTGGTTGCACAAGGGAGCTAGCATGGAAGTGTAACAAAGCAGCCTCAACTCTCGAATGGGGGGAGAATCTCAAATACTATAAGGACGACTCCAACAATTGATCCCCCTAACTCTCTAAACTTTGGAAGGGGCTCCTTGAACCCCTTTTGGAGGGAGGTTGCATGGCTGGTGAACAACAAAGGAATCTCTAAACTTTCACATATTTGGGATGACAAAAGCTTTTGGTGGAAGGATCTGGAGCTCATGGTGATGCAGCATAAATTGGGGGTATACGCAAGGCTTTTGATTAGTAGACTCTTGGAAGTGCTTGCTTCCTCACTTCCGTCTATATGCAAATCAAAAATAGATTGGAGAGCTTGGCACTAGCCGAAAGACAAAGTGTTCTTGCTTCCCAAGACCCGGAGTACCTACTATGTGCTGGTGTACAAAGCGGATTGGTTTGCCCCACTCAACAGTATCTAGAAGAAAAACTGGTCAGAAGAACGTTGGCAAAAGAGGGTTAGTACCATATGGGAGATTGAAGGGCTAGATTACAAATAGGTATTTATCTAGAAGTTGCTCTAGGGAGCGTTGCCCATTGGGATTGAGGTGCAAGCTAAAGGGCTTGGCTCTGACACTTGTTCTGCTTGACCCTTCATCTGTTCGACAAGTGCCCTACTTCGCGCGGACTTGCCGCTAGGGTTTGCAAGTGGCTACGAAGGACTGGGAAGATAACCTTTTTTACAGATGACTTAATCTTGGGAGGTCTTGGTATCCAAAGCCAGGCCGTTTTGGTCTACACTCAAGATGATCAGATTTTGCTACCTGAACCAGGTATGGAAGTCCAGGAACCTTCGAGTATTTGAAGACAAACTGGATGTTGCCCTATTTGATTATATTGTGAGATTGAGCACTGAGCTCATACAAATGGTTGGAGCAAGAAGAGGGGCTATTGGCAAAGATAAAGGATGGGTGCAAGCTTTGAGCTTCTTAGAACACTCAGGAGGGTAGGAGTAATATCTCATGCAAGTCTCTTGTGGAACCCTAGCCCCTCAAGGCACATGTAGTGCTTGAGGGCAATTGTTTTCTTATTGAGTTAATATAAATTTTCTTAACTCACAATTGTGAGTATGGCAAAAAGAAAAAAATATTATGAAAGGATTGCAATTTCATAAGATGAAGCCATTTTCAATGAGTTATGTTTAAATAAGGATATCAAAATTTTATGGGATCGTATAGAGTTGAAAATTGTCATTCAGTCAAACACATTTCCTCAAATGATTGCAATTTCATAAGATGAAGCCATTTTCAATGAGTTATGTTTAAATAAGGATATCAAAATTTTATGGGATCGTATAGAGTTGAAAATTGTCATTCAGTCAAACACATTTCCTCAAATGATTGCAATTTCATAAGATGAAGCCATTTTCAATGAGTTATGTTTAAATAAAAATATCAAAATTTTATGGGATCGTATAGAGTTGCAAAATTGTCATTCAGTCAAACACATTTCCTCAAATTCATATGACTTTCTTTCATGAAAGTCTACGTTTTTTCTCTTCTTTATAATTTAACAAAGTTTGAGCATGCGATTTATCAAATTTTATCTTTAAAAACAGAGTGAAAATAAAATTCATACTTCTTATGAGTAAAATTTAATTCATAGATTCTCCTTAGCATGACATGAAATTATATTGCAAGACTTTTAAAAACAAAAATATAATTTGTCAAATTTGCTATAGTTATCATTCATGTAAATGTCCACGGAACCTCACGACTCACACAACAAATGTCGCCTAGTGGCACAAAAGGTTAAGTTGACTTCTCACATGCAACCATGAGTTGAGTGCCCTCCTCTCTCTCTCTCTCTCTCTCTCTCTCTCTCTCTCTCTCTCTCTCTCTCTCTTATTTGGAGTGCATGTAACATTTGATTTGTGCAACCTCCAGAATAGCCAACATGTGGGTCTGAATGGCTAGATCGAACAATTACACGCTGTCGAGAAATTTGCGGTCTTGCCAGGAAAGCACCGGGCTTATGGCTGTGAGAGTTTGTGAGAGAACTCAACAAAAACTATATGAAGGAGTTAAACCATAGATGCCATGAAGACTAGGGTTTGGAAAGAAGTGCAATCAAAGAAGACTCACTCTTTCTCTCTTGCACTCACACACACAAAGAAAGAACACAAAAGAGAATGTCAAAACAATACGAAAATGAAAACATCAAGGATATGGTCATATCGTATCATGGGTAATATGAAAGGGTTAATAGATGAGTTAATGGCATTCAATCTTGACTGACCAAATAGGCTATGAATTGTTCTTTGGAATTGTAGTTTTGTGCTTATCATAATATATATATTTTGTCTGGTGATTGGGATTAATTGTGTGTACAAATCCTCTTGGTTCATAGCAAGATAACTACGCTTACGTCAAAAGAAAAGTTATAGTCTATGAGAGGTAGTATGATGGGATCCGGTGATAGAAGTATTTCATTAAGCCTTTCTGGGCCAAAGAGAAACACTATACGTTGTTGAAAGTGTATTTTACGGCTAATCCATACGTTAATTCTAATAGATCGTACAGAGTGAAAGCGATAGAAATGATCATCATGTGGGTTATTCATCTAGGATAGTATGTGAGAAATGTAGATATGAGAGAAGTGAAGAGATTAGAAGTTTCCCTCCCAAGCCCTATTCTTGCCCGTAGGCAATAAAGATACTGCGGGGAGAGATGTACCTGTAGAAAAGAGAACCTAGAATTTGCAGAGAGGATGAATTACTAAGAATGAGAGAGATAGGTTTGGTTAAGGAGATGAGATTAGATACATATATATATATATATATATATATATATATATATATATATATATATATATATATATATATATATATATATATATATATATATATATATATATATAATATATGTCGGATAAGAGATGAAAAAGAAAACAACAAGAAATCAAGAAAACATCAATGTAAAACACATCTTACTTGACAAACCCTTCGGCACCATTATTGATGGAGAGAGAAGAAGAGGGGAGCACTCCACTTTGATTGATATGCCAAGTACAACACCTTCTTTGATTAGAGTTGATCTTCCAAGGATTGCGTACAAGAATGGCTAGTCTTCCTCTAGGAGAAAGTGTAGGCTTGGGCTTATGTTAATGGGGCTAAGTACAATTAGGCATTACTACTCACTCCCTTAAGAATTCCTCTCATCAATGGCTTGAATGCTTGAGTTCCTTTTCAAGGAAGAAGAGGTCCCCTTTTATAGGTGAAGGGAACCCCCAAGGGTTTACACAAGAAGAGAGGAGCCAGTGTGAATAGGAATTGGAAAAGTTGGAAATGAGTTGTCCCTGCATGATGTGGGCAGACTGGGGTCCAGTATTTTGATCATATCTCCTCAACCGTGGCTCTAAATAAAAAAGTAAAAATATGGGCAAAAACTTCAGCTCATTAGCTACGATTTTCATTTTAAAATAATTTTCCAATTCGGATTGGAACCTTGTGTAAAAAATTCATCAAAATAGGGTCCATTTCTGGCAGCAAAAGTCTTCCCGTGGTCCCCTTAGCCTAGACTTTCATTTAATTCCAAAGGACACCTCATGCCATATGAAAGTATGACATTGCTCGTTGACAAGTTTTTGTAATCATGCTTGCAATAATGCATTAAAATAAGTGTATCTTTGAAATCATGCCACCTAGTGTCCCACTAGGATTTGATTCCCTCCTAGTAGCTATTTAAAAAGAAATATAAGAAAAGTATAAAAAATACATAGAATATATATATATATATATATATATATATATATATATATATATATATATATATATATTGGAGTTTACCCTAGATATAGGATCTAGCTAGGGTGTGAGATGATAATGAGATAGTAGAAATAAAGAATCAATGCTTTTTGCCCCAAGTTAAAGAGGCGGAGCTATTGAGCTTTTCCCATAGTATTTTCTGATGGTAAAGTAAGGATAGGTTACCCTTGAGAAAAATAATAGGATGAGATAGAAGTCTTATTATTATACTTAAATATGCATATGTACATTATAGGAAAGATAATTATGTATCTAAAAAGTTACAAGATAGATCTTGTAGCATGCGTTCCCACTATGTACGTGTCACAGCACAACATCCACCCTCTCTAAACCTGCACATCCTCCAGTATGTGCCACATTATTTCTTTGTAAGATCAGCCCTCTTGTACATCTTCCTTGTTTTCTTCTTCACTGGATGATTCCAAATCTTCATCTTCACTTTGATCTTTACTTGTGGTTTGCTCTTCTTCCTCATCAACATCTTCTGGATCATTGTCTCCTCTTCTCTTAAACATTTTGATCCTTTTTCCTGCAATGGGAATCTTTACTTTTGTACCATCTAGTTCAGACAAGCTGTAAGTAGCATTTTCATGCACATGCTCTACAACATACGGTCCAAACCATCTTTTTGAAAACTTACGCATGACTGTGTGATGGTTATCAAGGCTACTATCACACACCAAAACCCAGTCACCTTTGTCAATTGCTTTGCTCCTGAGTCGATGTCGCTTATCAAAGTATTCCTTGTTTTTCAACCTTGCATTTTTGAGTCGTTCTCTTGCAGCTTCAATGTCTCCAGGTCTTCTCTCTAGCTGCCTTATACGCAGTGCAAGGAGATCTTCCCTGCTAAGCCCCTCTTGCCAAGGTAGTACATTCCATGTGAGAATTGTATCTTCAATCGGCATCACTGGCTTTTGACCATACATTAGCTCCGCAGGCATGTAGCCAGTTACTGAGCTATGTGTTGTACGATCAGCCCATAAAGCATATGGTAACAGTTTTGGCCACTCACCAACTCTTCCTTCGCAAGTGGCCAAAGCTTTGATGATAGGAGGATGCCCTCTCTCACTCTTTCCATTGGCTTCAGGGTTGTAAGCTGTAGTAAGAGAAAGCTTGATTCCTAATCTAGAAAAGAACTCCCTTGCTTCTTCGGCATCTAGTTCACCTCTATCTGCAGTGATTTTTCCCACACAACCATAACGGCAAATCACCTCATCAAGAAGGAATTTGCACACAGCTTCTGTGGTTTTAGCTCTTAATGCTCTTCCTTCAACCTGGTTAGTCAGGTCCTCTCGTGCAAGAACCAAGTATCTCATCTGCCAGAGTCCTAGAGGCATTGTGACTATATCCACAACCCATTTATAGTGCATGGCTAGTGGATATGTAGGGTGCAATCCATCACGATGTGAACATTTGAATACACTTGACAAGTTACACATGTCTCTACAAACTGAGATACATCTTTATACATACCCTTCCACCAGTATTTTTCTTTCAAATTGGAGAAGGTTGCCCATACACCCCTGTGTCCAGCCCATAGACTCTCATGAAACTCTTGCATGAGCTTTACTTGAGTCTCTTTTTTACATATAACCCTTTGTGGTGTAGCACCCTTTTGTTTAGGATGCTTCCACAAGTAACCATCCCTCAAAAAGTACCCATATGCTTTCCTGCGTATCCTCTTGAATTTTTGTTCAGACCAATCATCCTGTTTTGTTAGAGTACTCAAGTAGCTTCCAATAAGAAGCCAATCACCTTCATAAAGCTCTTTCAAGAATGATTCAAGTAGATTAGTCATGCAAACATTGTTACCTTTGACATGAGAGATAGAATAGAACTTTGTGCCTACATCATCTCCCTCGTCAATCATTTGTGACTCATCTTCATACCTTGCCCTTGATAGCATATCTGCCACTGTATTGTCTTTACCTGCAATGTGCTTAAACTCAGCATTTAAGGACTTAATGTAGGCAATCCACCGCAACATAGCAATGTCTGGAGTTGAGCAGCTTGTAATCAACCCAAGAAGTGGTAGACAATCTGTTTCTACAACCACACATGCACCAATTAGGTACTCTTTCCCAGTTTTCAAGGTTGTAACCATACCCCATAACTCTCTCTTTATCTGTGGATAGTTTCTTTGGCAAGCACTTAGCACCTTTGCTCCAAATCTTACCACACACCTGTGTCCTTTGTCATCTTGCCCTATTTCCCATCCAATCCCTGTAGGACTGGTGTCTACTATCACAATTACTGGTCTTTGACACTCATAGTCTACCTTTCTCAAAGTTGTTGCTGACTGGAGCAACTCCTTTAGCTTTTTCATGGATTTTACATGTGCTTTTGTCCATTAAAAATTCTTATTCTTTCTAAGCAGCTGATAAAGAGGATCAGCTACATGTGCATAATGTGGAATCCAAATAACATAGAAGACACATGCTCCCAGAAACCTTCTAACCTCAGTGATGCTAGTGCACGTTTCTTTCATTCTTTGGATGGCATCTACCTTTGTTGGACAAGGTTTCCTACCATATGGCCCGCACATGTGCCCCACAATAAGCACTTCATTGACACCAAACATAGACTTTTTCCCTGACAATGTAAGATTCACTTCTTCCAACCTAGAAAAAATTTTATCACAATCATTTATGTGATTTACCACAAACCTGCGACATCCCTTGAGATCCAAAGCTTCATCTTTGTCACTTTCTTCACATCCTTTGATAGGAAAATCATCAATGAAAGGCATTGTGATTTGAGGAATAAAGTCACGTAAGACCTTATTCATCCCATTCATCATATGTGCAATCGAGTTGGTTGCTCCCTATGGCAAGGTACACATCCTTACCAAACCCAAAGGTGTCCTCATGGTTGTCAAGTCTCTGCTTTCGATTGTAAGCTGAAATTGATCATACCCTGAGTAGAGATCCCCCATTGAGTAGATTGCCCTCCCTGCAAATGCCTCTGCAAACTCATCCACAATTGGACATGTACCTACATTTCTAATTGTCACCTTGTTCACTGGTTGCATATCTTGGATGAAGCGTAGAGAACCATTCTTCTTCGGAACTGTGAACCACCTGTTTGAGTATGGAGCACAAGAAGGCTCCAAGATTCCCATTTTGATTTTTTCATTCAGTAGCTCTACTAACTTTGGCAAATGAGCCTTTGGAACCGGAATAGGCCGCAGATTCCAAGGCACATGAGGTATTGTGAAAATTACCATAGGAGCTACAATAGAAGGATCACATCCTATCTCATGTGGCTCAAATGCAAAAGCCTTACCATGCTTTGAAAGCATTTCTTTGAAGCACTTTGTCTCCTCCTGTGTTAGAAACTCCTCGCGACCAATCTGCAAGTCTTGGAAAGACTCCTTTGTGAAGGTATGCCCAATCTTTTTAGGATTCCTCAAACTTGGTTGTAAAGAAGCCTGCTCAATCTTTTCCCTGTTGTTGGGTGGTAAGGGTGAAGCTACTGGTTTCACCTTCTTTGCTACACTCTTGTATTTAGTTTCAACATGGACTTCTGGGCCAACTATTTGGCTTTCTTTAAAGGCTTCTATTACTTGATACATTTCCATAGAGCAAACTTCCACAACTTCATTTTCAAGATGCAAACTAGACCCCATTATAGCATCAAGCTCACCCATAGTATCTACAAAAGAAACTTGTTCACACAAACCCAAAACATTTTCAGTAGGCTCTAGCAACCCACTCTTTTTCATGCCTATTTGTACATTATTGTGCGCTCCTTGCCGCACTGTCGAAGCAAGGGACTTGCCGATACACCGTGTACGAGCCGCAGACGGCTCCAAGCACACAACTAGTTTAACTAGTAAGCTCAAAGAGGGCAATGGTGTGTCACTCACCGCCTTATGCTCCTGCCGTAGAGGATTCCTCGCCGCGAAGAAGAGGGAGACGCCCCTACGCCGCGCTCAACCGCCTCGCCGCCGTCGTGCCGCCGCAACGCTTGATCGCACACACACTCTCACTCTCTCTCTCTCTCTCTCTCTCTCTCTCTCTCTCTCTCTCTCTCTCTCTCTCTCTCTCTCTCTCTCACACACACACACACACACACACACAAGGAGATGGTGAAGGAGAAGGTGGAGATGGAGCAAGAGCAGCTTCTATTGTACAATGAGAGAATGACTCAATTTTAGGTTTAATTGGCTTTTATGTGAGCTCACCCCATTCACACTTGGGCGCCCATGCTTAGCCAACTAACCCTAGCATGTTCGTGTTAGAGTGCACCTCTCATCGGTGATCACTCTACCTTTCCCTATTGGACCGACAAGCCCGGTGCCTGACTCTACTTAAATAAATAATACGGTTACAGTGTCCGTCGTAGGCGATAGGGTGTCCGTGAGCCACGAGGGTTAACATTGCCCCCCTTCCTGATGTAGATTCCGTCCTCGGAAGCTATTGAGTTGAAGCTTGGGATGTCCATGTTGTAGAGCATCTAGATTTGAATCTGCAAGGCAAAGTCACTGTTTTAGCAAGCGGAATTATATTGCCATAAATCATGAGGGGAATGTAAAGTACATGTGGAAATGAGTAAATGCAAGATTTATGAAATGTTGGACTGCCATTAAGGACAAATAAATTGCACTTTGAGTAAATTAATTAATCAAGAGTTTTGAGCTTATGGGTGAGTCTATCAATTAGTTAGCTATGACTAAGGTTAAAACAACTACTCTAGTACTAGCTAAGCTAAGAAGATTATCTAAATGCAAGATTCCCTAATTATGCTTTTCAGCTTTGATTAGCCAACTCGGTCTCACAACTGCAAACAAAAGCTTGAAATGTTAACGTAAGCTCAATGGAAGTCTTTTATTTTTTTTATTTTATATTTTTTTTAATACTTTTTTACTTTGGGTCACAATCATGTGACGTGTGTGCTTATTTTGTATGTCCGGGGTTTTTTGCTTCTCAAGGAAAAGCGCCCACACTGGGAACCTCTAGGGCTCTAGTACCATAGACAATACATGTGAGTGAAGTACCAATTCAAGCCAGGATTTCTCTTCCAGCGTAAGATTTTTCATTTGTGGCACTTATGTTTTTTTTTTGCTTCCATTTCCTTGGTATTCGCACTAGTGTTTTTTGTTGTTTGAGTGAGCAAGCCTTTCTCTGCCTAAAACATTCCTAAGGTCTCAAATACTCGGATAATTTTATTAGCTAGGCCTAGTGGTCAAGTAAATGAGTTAACCTAAAGTCACGGTCTCCTAATCTCCAGGCTCATCCATAAGATTAAACTGGAGTTCAATCAACTTAAGCAAAGACAAATTTATACATCTATAATGGCAGATAACATCATAACTATTGCACTCAAACAAAGAATGAAAAATCATTATTAGCAATTACACATATCCACCAACATGAATCATGGAAAGTAGTACACCTGGAGGTATGGAGTGGCTCATTTCGTTGAAGCAGATGTCCTCAACCATGTGGATGGAGATCCATATAAGTCCTACCTAACACATCCAAAAACAGGCACTATACCTCTAGGAGGCATGTCAGTGTGAAAAATTAAAACTCCTAAAAAACAAACTCAAAACACAATCTAGACCCCTAACCTACCTATCTGTCACCCCTTTTAGAATCAAGGAAAGAGGATATTATATAAACCGGGTGGCCACCCTAAGGCTAGGCCTCTATCCTCATCATCTAGATAAATAAAATCGTTGTCCGTAAGGCCATAGTCTTCCTCGGTCTCTATTAGTTCCTCTTCATCATCCTCTTGTGCAAGCATGCTAATCAAGAACCTCGCGATGCGTGGATACTCATCTTGTGCAAAAGAATAAGCATGTGCCATTGGAGACACATTCGCTACTGGGTAGGGATCACTAGTTAGCCATAGACGTATCAGCCATTCTAACACCTCAAAATTTCTCTCACATGCAAGGCTCTCTATCAAATCCCATTCGCAAGAAAGTATAGGGTAGCATACGTAGAACACTTGAGGAAAAGACAAAGGGTACCTTTCATCAAAAATAGAAGTGCATGCCTCTGGTGAAGTAGCCATTTCTGACAAGACAGATAGATTTGGTTAGGCCTTTAAAACATAAGAGTTGTTTTTGTGTGTTGCTTGAATTGACACGGTGAATTTGGACTTATATGTAAGATCTGATAGGGTGCTCTCTCGTTGCTAGTCGCTCTTGCTCTTTACTATTTTTGTTTTTTGTGAGTATAAGGCTATATATATACATTCCCTAAGATTGGAATTGAGAGGTCAGGGAGGAAGGTTGAGAGGGGAGCGAGTGAATGATTGAGGTTAGCAAACACTCCCCCCTTCCTTGGGTAGATCATACCTTTTGGAAGGAGGTCGTCACCTTTTGAAACCAATTGTTCCAAGTTGTTATGGGTGAAGGTTTTAACCAATAGTTTTCGACCGCCCTATGCGTTTCATCTAGTTTCAAGGGTGGTAAGGTACTCTCCCATGATTTTATTGGCAACGTTGTTGTAGATGGTGAACTTACCCCGGGAGGTGCAAACTCTTTTGTGCTTGTATGGATATGTACAGTGGTAGGTGGAGGTTGTGTCGAAGCTTCTATTTGCGTATAGGAACTACATGAAGAGCAAGAAGCTTCATTTGATTTCCCTGTTCCTGAGCTAGGTGGAACAAATCGTTCTTTCTTTGGTACCCAAACTAGCTCTAGATCGGGTGTGTAACATTCCATGATTTTTTCTTTTCCGCGATTTTCAATTTGTTTTGGAGCCACAGGATTGGGTTTACATGGGCCAGGTGACAGGTAAGAGTACACTTTACGTTTGGGCACCCAGATTTGATCATTTCCTTCATAGTATCCTTGGGCTTCCAATAGGCGTTTAGGAATCCAACTCAACGTTTCTTTACATTTCTTGGAGTGAGTGGGACGGTTCTTACTAGGTTTCCGTTTTTTTGCATCAACCATGCTCACTACAGAGGCTTTAGGGACCCACTTGTATGTTTTCTGTGTTATATTAGGATGGTTCTTGTGTGTCTCAAGCTTTCTTTCAACTACATCAGTTGAAGCTCTAGAGAGTTGGGCTATGGGGACGTATGGTTCAACCTCCTGGACATGCAATGTCTTGGGTTTTATTTCCTTAGGCAATATCTCAGGGACTATGGCTTGAGTGGTAGGGCTAAGAGTTGGTTTTTGCATTGTAACACCCCCAATCCCCCAATCAATAGTGCATTTGGTGGCTATCATCCACGTGCGGCCTAGGTTTATATTACCCTCCATAGTTCCAGTAGGCATGACCAAAAAGTCTTGACCTACAATCCCATTTTCATAACTGACAGAAGTGTGCCAGATTCCAAAAACCGTAGTTTTTTTCTTGTTGACACCCTTGACTTGGATAATACTCTCAGATAGAGGTGGCTTCCCTAACTGACACCACACCCCATAGGATAGCAGATTATATTTAGCACCCGTGTCCAATAAGGCGTTATATAGCACTTTTCCATAGGCACTATTTAACTCAATGGGGTATCGTAGAGGTGTGTCAGAGTCCAACCCATCCTCTTCGATTTCCACGTGGAATGCATTTGTGACCCCAAGGTTAGCCTCTCGTTTTTGTCTTATACGTTGTTGTCGCTCCTTAGCCTCAGCTTGAGCTTGTATCTTGTTTAACTCGGTTTGTGCTTTGGCGGCCTTCTTTTGATGAATGGCCCGTAGTTCTTCTTGGCTTAAAGGATCATAATATCTTTTGAATTTACTCCCATTGAGGAATCCAATGGTTTCAACTCCATCAAGAGTTTCCACACGAAGGGTACCTTGTGGGGTAATTTCACATACTCTATATGGTCCTTTACCAGCATATTTCAACTTTTTCTTCTCTTTACGTACTCCATACATGAGGACTTTATCACCAACTTTGATGTCCTTGTCCTTCACATGGCGATCAAACCACTTCTTTCTCCTATCCTTTTCCACAAGAGCATTTTGCACAGCCAACTGTCTCTCTTCGTCTAGTTTTTCTAAGATATATAAACGCTCGGTTAAGGGGTTACCATTCCATCCTTCTTATGAAGCTACCCTAAGACTAGGAATGACAAACTCCCAAGGCATAACCGCTTCTTGGCCGTATACCATTTTGAATGGCGTACAATTAATAGCCACTTTATAAGCAGTACGATAAGCCCATAGAGCAGATGTCAACTTCAAATCCCAATCAGTGCGATGAGCTTCTACCGTCTTGGTTAAAATAAAGATTAGAGTCTTGTTGGTGCTCTCGGCTTGTCCATTAGCTTGCGGGTAATAAGGTGTAGACTTATGGTGGGATATCATAAAGGTCGTGGTAAGCTCTCTTATTACCTCATTTATAAAATGGGTACCATTATCACTAACAATTTCAAAAGGGCAACCAAATCTTGTGATAATGTTCTAAAAAAGACACTTAGCTGTTGTCCTCGCGTCAGCTTTTTGTGAAGCCTTAGCTTCAGCCCACTTTGTTACATAGTCCGTAGCAACTAGAATATATCGAGATTGAGTGTTGCGAGCTGCGGGACTAATTGGACCTACAAAGTCTAAGCCCCATTTTTCAAATGGTTGGGTTACTTTAATAGGATGTAAGGGCATTCTGTCTTTGCGCTGTGTGGTCTTGTAACGTTGGCACTCATCACACCCTTTTGCAAAAAGTGATGCATCCTTAGATAAAGTTGGCCACCAATAGCCTGATTGCAACACCTTTCTAGCACTCAGGTCTCCTGAAAAATGACCTCCTGCTATGCCCATATGTGCTTCTTGCAAGATATACAAATATTCATCCTCGCGGGCACGACGCCTAAGAATATCATCCTTGCCTAATCTATACAGAGTTCCGGCAATCAAACAATAGGGTTCACATTCTTTTACTAGCCTTCGAGCGATATCCTTACGAAGTTCCTTGGGTGGAAAACCATTAACTAAAAAGTTAACAATGTTCTCACTCCATTCAGGCATAGTCTCAACTATGAATAGGGAAGTATCGGGTAATTCATCATCAACTCCTGTAGGGGCTTCACCATTGGGTATGCGAGACAAATGATCAGCCATGACGTGCCTTTTACCGGGTCTCACTACAATCGTGAAATCAAACTCCAGAAGAATTAACAACCATCGTGTGATTCTTCCTGTGGAGCATGGCTTGTTTACCAGATACAGCAACGCTTGATGGTCCACATAAAATACAAACTTGTTTGCCAGAAGGTAGTAGCGAAATTTCTTTACTGCATAAACCATTGCCAAACCTTCTCGCTCTGTAGTGGTGTAGTTCCGTTCAGCATCGTTCAATTGACGGCTTGCAAAGCTAATGGGATAGTCCAATTTATGTTCTCCTGGTTGAGTGAGAACACACCCAATAGCAAAGTTTGATGCATCAATATGCACATGGAAAATGACATCCCAGTTAGGTGTCCTTAAAATCGGAGCACTTGCTAGTGTTTTCTTCAATTGTTCATAGGCCTGGTCACACTCTTCAGTCCATTTAAATTCAATGAGAAGCTTGTACAAAGGATGTGCTATCTCAGCGAAAAATAAAATAAACCGTCGATAATAACCTACGTGTCCCATGAACCTTTGAACTCCCTTGTAATTGGTTGGTGGTGGTAACTCTAGAATCACTTTAATTTTGCTCTCATCGGTTGAGATACCATTCTTGGATACTATATGCCCTAAAATAACTCCATGCTTGACCCAAAATTGGCATTTGAACGGGTTCAATGAGATACGATATAACCTACACTTTTCAAACAACTTCCGCAAACATGATAGATGTTCCTTCCAAGAAGAGTAAACACAAAGGTCGTCTAAGAAAGCTTCACAAAACTCTCTCAAATATTCTTTAAAGGCAGTGTTTATTAATCGTTGGAATGTAGCAGGGGCATTTGTTAAGCCAAAAGCCATCACACGAAAAGCAAACACGCCAAATTCTGTGATGAAGGCAGTTTTAGCTTGGTCCTCTAGCGCTATCGTGATTTGGTTGTAGCCTGAGTACCCATCTAGAAAGCTATAAGCTTCCTTGCCTGCAACTCTTTCGAGTACATGTTCGGAATATGGTAGGGGGTAATGGTCTCTTCTAGTAGCTGCATTAACTTTTTTGAGGTCCACGCACACCCTGAGTTTCCCATTCTTTTTTGGCATGATAACTATCGGGGACACCCATTCAGAGTGTTCAATAGGATATATGAACCCACATTTGATAAGCTTTTCGAGTTCTTCTTGAATGATCTTTGCGTACTTAGGATTCATCGGGTAGGGTCTTTGTTGTACGGGCTTCGCAGTGCTAATCATAGGGATTGTATGTTGGACCACAGAAGGTGGAACACCTTTCATATCATGGTATGTCCAAGCGAATACGTCCTTGAATTACTTGAGAAGCTCTTTGAGGATCGCCTCTTCAACTTCTGTGAGGTCTTGGGCAATAAAAACAGGTTTTGATTCTTCACCGGGGTCAGCTAATTCTATTTCTTTAACTATTGCCGGACCATCATAGATTCCATTATTCCCATCGATAGGTATTCTTTGGGCTTTTGTGTACACAACCTTTGCTTCCCCTGTGGTGTAAGATTTGAAATGTTCTGGTGCAGGATGCAAGTCTGTGGATTCTGGTTGTGCTTTGGTTTGTGCTTCCATTTCTGCTTTCTTGTGTTGTCGAGCTAACTCTTGGTTTTGACGGCTCCTTGCAGTGCGGCTCAACCTTGGCTTGTCTATGATCTCTAATTGGGCTATGTCATGGGGTCGTGGTCTACACCACATAACATTTTGGAGATATTCACCCCAATTGTCTACCAATTTTCGATGAGCATCACATGCCCCCATATAACTGAGCCATTCTGCTGAGGATCTCTTTTTTTTTATCCTAGCACGTACATTGGCTCGATATCGATGCCTCTTAAGGTTTTTCTTTTTCTTATTTGAGACCTGCTTTTGATTTGCATTTAGATCTGGCTCACTAAAGGAGTCCTCGTTGGTGTCCTCTTCACTCTCGGGGGAGCTATCATCGGTTGATGTGCTCGGTCCTTCCGAATGTTTTGACTCTGAACTTGCTCCACTCTCTAATTCATGAGATTCAGAATCCGTTTCACTCTGGGAGTCAGTGTCCAAGTCGTGTTGGTCAAAGTCTTCTATTGAGCTATTGGTGTCACTGTCACATTGGTCCACAATTGCCTTGCCCTTAGAAGATGCATGTATGTCACTTATCATGTTCAGAGGTGCAATTTGTGGTACCTCTTCCCCCTCTGGTGTGACCCAAGTGGTTCCTCTATTTCCCCAGGTATCTATGGTTGCAGCTAGGTGTACCCAGTCTACGTTGTCTGATTCCGTCATACTCGGTAACACATCCATGTAAGGAGAATCTTGGCCAATGTCTGTATCCTTCTTACAAGTGTAACAATATTGTAGTGGGGCCGAGTGAACTGTGGTGTCAGAGCGATGATCAATAATGGTTTTACTCCCTAAGGGGTGTACCTTACCAGTCACCAAATCCACTCTAAGGACAGAGTCTTGGAATTGCAAATAGACATGATTTTTAGACCAATCATGAACCATTTGTGCTTCCCTCATGAATGGTCGTCCTAAAATCATTTCATATGACATAAGGTGTTTAGAGAAATCCATTACAATGAACGTATGTCATACCTTGTGTCCTAGAACTTTGATCTTAAGATCCTTGAGCATCCCCATAGGTTTGGCTATGGTACCATTTGCCATCTTTACCACAATGTTAGTAACACTGAGGCGGGGTTTTCCCATGGATTCCCAACAATCTTTTGTAACGATGCTAACTCCCGCACCACCATCAAGAATTCCCTTTATAGTTAATCCCTTGGTAGTGATGGGTAGGGTCGCATTAGACTCGTCGCCTTCAAAATACTGCCCTAATTCGTTAATGGGTACCTCGATCACAGACTCGTGTCCATCTAAGTCAAGTGATTGCACATGATTTTCCTCATCAATCATAATCGAGTCAGGCCTTTTTGGTTGCGCAAACTGCGGTAATCCCGTTCGTAGCTCTCCGTTAAGGAATGCTCGAAGTGCAAGGAATAAATCAGGATCTCCATACAGCTTTGCTATGATCGTGGTTCAGACCTCAGAAGACATGAAGTCCACTAGTTTGGCAACATTCATTTGCATTTTGCAGGGTGCAGGTCCTTGACTAGGAACTGGTGAGGATGGAATCTCATATTCCTCAATGGGATGAGGTATTCCTTCCTTAAACATCCTTTCCAACAAGAAAGGTGTATGCTCACTTCCTGATGCCCCGTCCTCACTCCCTTCTTGGATGATACTAGATATGGCTAACGGTCTATGGTTTATGTGGGGTGGATGAACTTGCGTGGGAAACACTGTGTCATGAATTTTGACATGCATGGGTTCTAGTTCTAGTTTCCTTTGAGTCTCCTCCACTAAACCTCTTAGATGTTTCACCTGCTCAATCTCGTCTACTGGGTTTGGATACGTCCCAATCTTCTTTTTACGATTCTTCCCTTTTTGCCCCTGCGGTTTATCTTGGGAGTCTTGGATTGGATTTGGAAACACTAGTGGTGTTTTCAGAGGCTCTTTATGGTTTTCTCTTATTCGGTTTTCATTTGGTTCCATGTTACGGTTTTCTTTGTCGGTCTTTCCCTTTGTGGTATTGGTTCTAGTCTCCATTGTCTCGATTGAATCTGAATCATCCTCGAGGTCATTCATATACACGGGGTCATCTCCTGTTCCTATGTTTGTTTTGGAACTTGGCTTTGAATTTCCCGTATTCTACGACCTCTTCCTTTGTGTCTTCTTTTTCATTGCTTGGATAACTGACGCGGTATCTCTCTCTTCGAGGATATGGTCTGGCCCTTGAAGCATGGACCGTGTAATCGCATAAGCGAGTGCGACGGGTGGTATTGGCAATGTCACACTAGCAATTTCGACCAAATTTAGGGGTGTGATTTTAGGCGCATTTGGGTTATAAGGGCATTGGGCAATCAAGTGATCTATGCCACAACGATTACATGTGAGTATTGGCATTGCAGACGTGCTCCCTTGATTCATTTGCATCTGTGCAGCATTCTTTTGCAGCCTAATAGGGCACTCAGCTGCCCGATGTGGTCCACCACACTCGTAGCATTGAAGAGGTGGCCTCCTAGCCTGGGTGTTGATATTTTGACCTCTGGATGCGAGAGCAGCAGCTTGATAAACCGGCTTGACTTGCCCCCAACAATCTTCCATGTAGTATATAGGACACTCTTCCAATGTATCAAGTCCGTAGGCAATACTAGTGTCTATTTCCTCCTCACAGCCATCTGCATAAGCATTTGATGGCTCGCAACCCACTTGGTTCATAGGGGCGACTCTTGGATGCGGGGGCTGCGGTCCTAGCACAGGAAGTGGTAGCGGTGTAGCTTGTACAACATTTTGAGGTCTAGGGACCATGTGTTGCGGTAGTTGCTCAACAGGTGGAGCAGGCATCAATACAGGAGCTCGAGGTGCATTCGTCCAGGCTACAGGTGGTCTATTTGCCATAATGCGTTTGATCATTAAACAATCCTTAGCTTGGTGACCATACCTACCACATGCGTTGCAAGTTCCATTAAATTTTACTCTAAACGTAGGGCACTCACTAGTGCTATGTGGACCTAAGAAAATGGAACACCATTGTTGCTCCCTTCTTGGATACATGTGACTATTTTGAGGGGGTCGATTATCCTTAAGAGACTCTTGGATTGCCTTGGTGAGGTCTGTCAAGAATGTCTCAAATACCTTTGGCTCATTGGCAATGGGCTTTGCAGTCATGGGTTCATACTCAATGGCTTGTGAGCTAGTGGATCTCGTGTCAGTAGACACCCTCATGCCTGCTATCATCAAGTTGTCCTCTAGTTGGATTGCATTGGCAGTGACATCTTCCCAGGTTGTGATACCTCTAATCACTAGTCCATTATAGATTCCTTCATTCCTCACCCCTCGAATGAATCGATCAAGCAGTTGGTTATTGTTGAAGCGCTCATTTACAGGGCAGCGAGAGTTTAAGTGCTTTAGACGACTAATGAAGTCCCTTACTGACTCTCCTTCCTTACGTTCGGCCTTCTGTAGCTGAGATGCTACACCCCAAAGCACACCTTCTCGTATGTACTCCTTTAGAAACAACCTTCGAAGGGTAGGGTAGATTGTTTTCTCGTCCACCCTTAGGGTTCTATACCAATCTCCAGCCTTCCCACTTAATGTCAAGCTTAAGGCATTGCACTTATGTAGTTCGTTGCGTTCCCCTAAGGAATCACATACTTGTTCAAACACTTCGATGTGTTTTCTAGCATCTTCGTCCCCATTGAATTTTTGCGTGAGTTTGGCAATTTGTACTGCCTTACTTCTAGGCTCTCTATCAGATGCGTGACGCATATTTTCCGCGATAGATCGACCTATGGTTTGAGCAAACGCTGCCAAGTCACCTATGTGAGGAGGCAGGGCTGGTGGAGGTACTCTTGGAATCATATGTGGGAGAGGGACGGGTACCGGTCTTGGCATATGTGTGGATGATGGAGGATATGGAACATAACCGGGCATAGGTCCACTCGGATAAGGGCTAGGGAGCGGCACTCGAGGAGCATAAACAAGTGGTACAATTGGAGGTGTGGGGGCCATGTGTGCATAAGGGGCTAGAGGCACATACGGTCGAGGCCCCATATTAGGTACTACGACACTAGGTAGTGGCACTGCGCTAACCGTAGATGTCATCGGTACATTCTCTGTCAGGCTTATCCCTGGAGTGAGCACTGGGTTTTCCTTAATAGAGGGTTGAGCCAAGTTAGGGAAGCTAAAGTTGTCGCTCGGAGGCTCAGATTGCATAGAGACCCCAGGTGAAATGACGTAAGATGGGTCCATGGGGCTCATTAGAGGAGTCTCCATTTGTGATAGAGTAGGCTTTTGAGCCTTGCTCGTATCCAGAAATCTCATGGGGCCAGTTGAGAGTATATTTACCCCTCGGTTTTGCCTTTCTGATTGAATAATGCCAT
The DNA here is from genome assembly GCF_014529385.1 of Adiantum capillus-veneris. Taxonomy (NCBI): domain Eukaryota; kingdom Viridiplantae; phylum Streptophyta; class Polypodiopsida; order Polypodiales; family Pteridaceae; genus Adiantum; species Adiantum capillus-veneris. Next base: position 108,415,772 of record NC_140938.1, on the reverse strand, counting down.
GGATAACATTACAGATCATTTTCTGTTGATCTTCGATGCTCGTGGCACTAGAGGTGGATTGTACAATCTCTATCCATCCTACATGGTAGGCGTGGCCAGATTGTAGATCCGTCAACACCTCATTGTGGAGGTCATATGTCCAATGATCATTAATGAACAATCCTTCTAGAGTCGACGTGTTAACGGTTTCTTGTGAGGTAGAAGCAATGTTGCTCCCCGTGGTTTTACTTGTCACCAACGGTACTCTAGAGGGAACTTCTGAAGGAGGCAGCTCAACAGGGCCTTCTTGGTAAGAAGTTGGCAGGATATCCACATGGACACTCTTTGGGGGTGTGGGGTCCACGTGCGATGTGAAAGGAGAGTCCACTTCCCCACCCCCTTCGTGTGCTTCATTTGCATCAGGTTCCGAGCGAGTAGCTCTACCTAATGTTTCCATGAAACGGCTAAACATACTAGTACTAGGCTGTGGAGCTTCGGGAGGTGCATGGCCTTCTCTCTCAGTGTTTTGGGTAGGGTATGCTTCCATGATTTCTGAGTCGGAGGAGGAATCACTAGCGGCTATTTTAGGGTCTTGGGTGGTGCTACCTTGTGTCCCCGCTGAGGGTCTAGATCCTATCGTGGATGGGTAATGGGTGTCCGTATGAACAGAGGCACCCTCAATATGCTCGTGTTCTAGCACCCGTCCAGAGCGTAAGTGCATGTGCTTTTGATATCCTAAGGTGTCAAAAAGCTGCTCTAGGAGGCGTTGTGACTAGTTTTTAGCGTGTTTTTTGTTTGTTTTTTTGCTAGATTTTTTAGAGCGTGTCGTGGAATGGGCCGTGTGATAGCTCGAAACGAGCGTATCGATCAGAGGGTCGTGCCGTGCTTTACAGCCCTCCGTTTGGTCACTCTGTGCCCTCGGAATCCCTAAAACTGTCAATTTCCAGTAGGGAACTAGGCCCAAACTAGAAAGTCTAAGGGTGCAAGTGGGAAGAGAAGGGAGGAGAGTGGAGGACTTGTCCCACATGCTCTCATTCTCTCTTGAGGGAGTAGGGTATATATATAAGAGTGAGTCTAGTATATATCATAAGATTGAGGCCTGAGGCTTGGGCTTGGGCTTGGGGAAATGATCCCGATCTATCTTTTATACAGACCAACCCGTACGTTTTTATAACTCACGTTTTTTATTTTCGAAAATTTAACCTCTCACTCACTCGCGTTTTTATTTTTCGGATTTTTTTTTCACAAATTTTTTTTTCCATTTTTTTTTTCCGAAAACACTTTTTTTTTTTTTGGAGGTATTATTTGGTACGCGTTTTGGTGCGCGTTGTCCTCACCTACCTATTTACTGTCCCACCTACCTACTGACCTGCTAATCAGTGGTTCACCTAATTACTAACCTACTTAATTAACTAGCTGTGCGCCTAGCTGTGCACAAACCAGAAAACACAGAAAATGCAAAAATTGAAACTTGACAGAACTGTGCAGTGAAAACACAGAAAACGCAAAAAACGTAAGAAATGCTAACTGTGTGACTAATGCTAACTGTGTGCAAACAGAAAAACAGAATTTTGCTAACTATCTAACTAATACTAAATGTACGCAGCAGAAAAACAGAAAATGCTAACTTCCTCTCCCTCTTCTTTCCTACTGCAAACCACTCATACAAGAAGCACAAAGTGCCTCTTGGGCTTAGTGCTGGGCTATTCCCCGGCAGCGGCGCCAAAAATGTGCGCTCCTTGCCACACTGTCGAAGCAAGGGACTTGCCGATACACCGTGTACGAGCCGCAGACGGCTCCAAGCACACAACTAGTTTAACTAGTAAGCTCAAAGAGGGCAATGGTGTGTCACTCACCGCCTTATGCTCCTGCCGTAGAGGATTCCTCGCCACGAAGAAGAGGGAGACGCCACTACGCCGCGCTCAACCGCCTCGCCGCCGTCGTGCCGCCGCAATGCTCGATCGCACTCTCTCTCTCTCTCTCTCTCTCTCTCTCTCTCTCTCTCTCTCTCTCTCTCTCTCTCACGCACACACACAAGGAGATGGTGAAGGAGAAGGTGGAGATGGAGCAAGAGCAGCTTCTATTGCACAATGAGAGAATGACTCAATTTTAGGTTTAATTGGCTTTTATGTGAGCTCACCCCATTCACACTTGGGCGCCCATGCTTAGCCAACTAACCCTAGCATGTTCGTGTTAGAGTGCGCCTCTCATCGGCGATCACTCTACCTTTCCCTATTGGACCGACAAGCCCGGTGCCTGACTCTACTTAAATAAATAATACGGTTACAGTGTCCGTGGTAGGCGATAGGGTTTCCGTGAGCCACGAGGGTTAACAATTATGCACATATTGCCTCTCACATCTCTTGAAATCTTCAAGTTTTGTAAAACATACTGATCTATTCTTTGTTACCAAGGAGCTCGTTGAAAAAGCTTCACCTATTTTTGGATCAGGCGAGACCCTTTTTCTTTCTACACCACTGCAATCCCGCTTTACAATGGTACTTGGCCAAAACCCATCATTTCTCTATGATCATGAAACTCTTTGCTCACCTTTGGTAGAGGATGTTCTCTGAGGTTGTCACGATTTCTTTCATGGTTCACACAAACTGTGAGAAATTGGACAGCTCGTTTACCATCTTTGCTACGTATCCTAGCATATGCTGAACCATCATCCATTACCTTTGTTTCCATTAGAACTCCCACAATGTAGGGTTGTCCAAGGATGAGATGATATGAAGATGTATCCTGTACAAAGAATTTTTGGTCAATCTTTACATCACCTATTGTTACCTTCACACCTGGACATGCTGCATACAATTCACCGGATGAATTGTTTGCCACTTTTACCATCCAACCATGATCTATGTCCATCGGCCATTTGCACTTGTTGTAGAGACTCTTTGACATTATGTTTATTTCTGAACCATGGTCAATCAAAGCAACAAATGGCTCTTCAAGATCACCTACCTTGACCAAAGTTTCTGTAGTAGCCCTTGCCCACTGACTTCGTGAATAGTAACTCCTAGGAATATCTTCAACTTCTTCATCATCATTTGAGAAATACACTTGCTTCACTCTCCCACTAGATTGGTAGCATCCTACAACAGCTCCATCATTCTCCTTATTTTGCAGTTGCATCCCTTGTGTCTTTGAGGTTTCCCCTTCAACCTGTGGACGAGAAACTTCAGCAAGGGTTTGCCTCTTCCTCTTGATGATGTCAATGATCTCCTCATGGAATTCACTCTTTGCAATGCCAAGAACTTCTCCCAGAGTAAACTCAATCTTGCTATTCAAGATCCTTTCCTCCAAGACTTTCTTTAAATCTGTAGCAACCTCAATATCAGATTGTAGTTTATAAGTTGGGCCTTTTGTCTTACCTTTTGTCGGCTCTTTCTTCTTTCCTGTTGTAGACTCCTCCATGAGTACTTCAGGTGGAGATGCTCCTTGTGTTGAGGGTGTTTGAGAAGGCATTGAGTCGCTTCTTCCCCCACTTCTAGAAGCTCTTTTTGATGGTCCTTCATCAGCATTCTCACGTCTGCGCTTCTCTTCTACAATTGCCTCATTTTGTTGACATTTTGTAATGTAGGCATGCACTGACAATGAGTCCACTGGATCATTCCATCCTGTTTCTAGACGTATGCAATCACCTGCTTCATGTAGAATCTCTTTTGTAAGCTTTCCCTTTTTAGCTAATTGCATGACATTTGGCCAAATTTGACCATGATGGTCACTCACCTCTTCATGACAAAAATGTTCAATTTTTACTCCATAAGTAGCTGCCTCAATTGAAGAGGTGGCATGCTTAGTTGCCATATCTTCAACTAAGGTTTGCATTCCCCCCTTCCCAAAGTTAGTTCTCAAGGGTAGACCTGTCTCTCTTAAGTGGATTTTACCATCCTTAAAAAAGACAACATCTTTTGACAAAGCATCACTAAAATCATCACAATCCCTTCTTACATGGTCTGTACTATCACACCAAATACATCTATTAACAAACCCTTCTTTGGGCTGTTGTCTTTGCCTAGGAAGTGGCCCTGATGGTTGGCCTTTTTCTTCAAGCTTTGCAAACTTCACCTTCAAGTCACGCATTCCCTTCACAAGCTCATCTAGCATGGACTCGTCAAACTTAGGAGCGATAAAAGTAGGCTTTACCATTTTGTCAGAAGTTGAGGCGGAAGGACTTGTAGTGTTACTACCATCTTGTCCCTTCTTCTTTCTCGTTTGGCAAGCAGTGAGACAACACCTTCAACCCATGTTTATGTGCCTAAATAGAGGCTTGTGCATCACTCTTACGGGTTGAAATTTCATCAATTTTGCATGATTTGAGTGATTAGAAAGTGTGTGCTTATGTGTGATTTATGCTAATTTCGATGTCTAATTACTCACTAAGCTTGTGTGTTTTTGGTGCTACACATGAATGAATCTCTAATTGGATGTTTTTCCTTCATGATTATGTGTTTGATTTGAAGAAAAATGATGCTACACATGATTGGTGCTTGTAGGTGGAGATGCGGTGAAGCGGTTGCCTACACACACACGTGTGTAATCGTCAATTGCAATGGAGAAATCGATGCGATTCTTGTTGTAATGTGAGTGCATTAACCCACTTTAAAATCTGAAATTAAAGTGCAAGTTTGAGGATTGATTAGGTGCACTTAATCGGTGAAAATCTATGTGCACTAGTGTATGCCAACGTGAGGGCAAATGTGTACCAATTGGTGTTTGCTTTTTGGCCATTTTGATGCTAATGTGTTTGATGCAAAACCATTGATTGATTATGGTCATTATATTGATATAGTTTATGGTTTTTGATTGCCAATTTTGCACTGAACTTCTGTCCAAATTTCGGTAGAATTGTGTGTGATTAATTGGTGCATTTTAGGCTTAATTGTGCTTGTGTATACACACATAAATAAACTAATTGCAAGTGGAAAATTGGAGTGTTTATGATTGTATTGTGATGTTGGATTAGTGGTAAACAAGTGTATGCGTAGAAATTTTCTAATTGAACCACCAATTGCGCTAATTTTTGGGCCAAAAATGGACAAAAAAGAGGTTAAAACGGGTCTTGGCTTGATTGGCAATTGATGTGTTAAACACACACACACACACACACACACACACACACACACACACACACACACACGCATACACAAACATACACCCCTCTTTATTTTTCTTGCTTTCTCTCTCTCGGATTCACACACACGTGTCAAAAAAAACCCAAAAAAACAAAAAAAATAAAAAAGAAGTACACACAAAAACTGTCCCCCTTTAAATGCTCCTTGATTTTCTCTTTGTTTCTTTCACCACACACACACACAAAAGATCCCCCACTTAAATATTCCTTGACTTTCTCTCTTTGTCTCTTTCCCTCAATCACTCCTTGATTTTCTCATTTTGTCTCTTTGCCCTCTTTCACTCACCCACACAAAAGATCTCCATAAACACTCTCTTGATTTTCTCTTTTTGTCTCTTTCTCTCACTCGGATTTACACACACACACACACACACGTCCAAAAAAAAAACATTTATAAAAAAAACGATTTTTTTTTCTTTCTTCCTTTGCTTCTCACACATATTCCACACGCATCATACACCCCACATACTCGACGTTCGCATGCATGTACACACGATTAGACACATTTAGAGCAGATACGTCCGAGAGTTGGGTTTTACCAGATTTGAGTCTGATTGTACGCATAAACCTCGATATAGTGCAGATTTTGATTTTAGTCTACATTCGACGAGTTGACGAGGTTTAGAGGCCTATCACACGTCGAGAGCGCACATATGATGGCCATGACCACTTCGTGCTCTGAGTACACATTGCTCACACTTGTAGGCGATCACAGGCCGGCCCTTTTACACCGACACATATGGACATTTCTTTATCCAGTGTCGTGCCTACTTTGGCCCCACACAGACCCTCCAGGTGGTGCGAGTCCTTCCCGACGGCACGCGGGATGGCACATTTAGAGATGACTATCGCGCCACGTATGTGGTCAACCATTTGATTAGGCTAGAGGAGATAGAGCTAGTACACGCAAATGATTGCCTTGAGGCCTTCGACCATCCCGTGCAGGTTACATTACAACAGGTAGGTCCTTGAGTGATCTATATAGATAGTGCTCAGCGCATATATCGATTAGAGTGTCGCACTTCTAGTAGACGCCTATCCACAGATGTTGTGGCACTAGTTGGTGAGCCTAAAGACGGATTCTACATGAGCACCACAAGCACTGAGCTTTACTTTTTGACTTGTGGATTTCCGTACGACGATCCTCGACCAACCCAGCACCCTACTTCGAGTAGGAGTGCCTCACCTCCTTTAGACACAGTGCCACCACCCACATCACTTAGGAAACCACCGCCAGGATTCTCCTCACCTAGACTTGATTTTCCGCTAGGCGTTTCGAGCTATCACGAGTCTAGAGCGATGTACATGGCGATTGCTAGCACTTTGCGTACCACTCAGAGTGAGCCACAGATAGAGACCCAGAGCCTTCGAGACACGTACTTTAGAGAGTCTCAACCTCGACACCTTGCACCATCTAGAGACCCATGCCAGCCTTTGATGATATAGATTAGAGAGCATATGAGAGAGTCTATGATGACCACATCACCCCAATGAGAGCACCAGAGGTAGGGCCCGGTAGATCACCCATTGTAGATATGAGTGCCCCTAGACCACTGACCCCACCCTTCAGACACTGTCCGAGACCAGAGAGACTAGGGATAGCATGAGAGATATAGACGGTCAGATCTTGCATATAGTAGGCCAATCTCCACGAGGGGTTGCATATAATGTTGACACTTATGATCACCCCTTTGTGAGGCTAGCCACCCTGCAGCGCATGATGTCTACACCTAGGCAGATTGTGAGAGCCTACCCACAGGCCAATAGAGCAATTTTTATTGATGAGTTCGAAGAGCAGTATCTCTTGATTGAGACCCTTGATTTTGATGACATTGAGCGAGCACACCCAGATGACAGCCTAGACACACGGACACATCCTAGGCTAGTGGAGCTTCAAAGAGTTGAGCAGACCGTGACCTATCTAGATGAGCTTGGTCGTAGGTAAAGACGCCTGACGAGTGGTGGATCCAGAGATCCTTCAGCCCGCCTTCTTTCATATTTGATAGGAGATCCACGTGAGCAAGTTTATGGGGATGTCGATATGCAGTATATGTTTTGACTATAGGTCTACCCTACTCCCCTCGACTTAGACATGATGATTTATGTTTACCCACGATGACCATGCTAGCTCCACAGCTACCGAGAGCTCTGAGTCCTCGAGAGACACCACTAGAGAGATCACCTCCTAGGCTTCTTTTGTCACGTCGTATTCTACCACCGTAGGAGATGCCAGATGAGGATGATAGTGTGCCACGAGAGATAGCTCGAGCACCTAGCCTCCCAGGTAGAGCCCCTGAGACTAGAGCCTAGTCAGAGTATTGTTAGGGAGCCTACACCACCTACCACACTTATCCACAAGACTTCCAGCACACAGCGAGAGATCTCACAGAGTCATAGAATGAGTGACTCCGATGGCTTTGTTATAGATAAGATCACTCCACAGATTCTAGCTGCCCTTGAGCATCCTTGTTTAGATTTTTCGACCTCACATAGGCCCTTAGAGATAGCTGTCGAGCTAGAGCCATCTAAGAGAGTAGATCCCCCTATGAGAGAAGATGCAGAGCTGACAACATCGCTATCCCACTCTTTTAGCTTGCATAGCGGTGTCATAGCCAGTGAGTCACAGAGAGAGCAGCCACCACATATAGATGTTGCCCTAGTGCCATCTACGAGTGCCGATTCACGATCAAATCACTTGATTGAACGGAGACCAGCCACGAGCCGTAATTTTCTAGATCAGGTTCCTAGAGACCACATTACTGACACCACAGAGATAGAGGTTACACCACAGATACATGGACGTACACGGACTAGAGTGACCTCTACTGACACCCTATGTAGGGATACGATAGAGCCTGCTAGACTTGTTTGGAGACCACGTACACAGGCATCTCAGCCATGTGTGGAGCCTTCTCTAGGCAGAGGCTCTGCTACGATGAGTAGTGCCACTGAGGAGCGACACATGATAGATCAGGCATGTAGCTCTCCATGTAGAGCTTCCAGGACAACCCAACCGGTATTTGTTCCCCGTGACAAGATACATGCTAGATTTTTACCTTGTGATGACACGATCATATTTCTAAAGAGCCATATGACTGACGACGGACTTTCACATGGTTGGCTCACATCTAGATGGTCACTTGAGGCACATGATTACTTTTAGGGACAAAGACATGTTTGGGTACCTAGGCCATGAGCGGTAGCACACCCAGCGCATACAAGATCATACCCTAGAGCGAGACCTCCATGAGCCAGATGTCGAGAGATGAGACTACCCCTAGAGAGGTTGGTACCTTCACAGCAGATAGTATGTCCTAGAGCTAGATGCACACGTAGACACGCTAGGAGAGCTTAGACTGACATCCCTACGAGAGCGCGAGCATTGTAGATTTGGCTACCAAAGAGCCTTCCATAGACTATTCGAGTAGAGGCTGATGCCCCCCCACGCCCATTCCTTGTGCTGTTGAGCAGACTTTACATATGGAGCTAGGTGTTAGCCATCCCTTGACTATTAGAGATCGAGCTAAGATATTGCAGATCATGCTTCATGGTGAGAGCTCTCTCTTGCCTCCTAGCTGCACAAGATTTGAGATTTGTACACATTGATATGTGCACTAGATTTATGTGCATATACCAGAGGCACTTTTTTCCCTTTTGGGTTTTTTCCCTCTGGATATCCAGGTTTTGGACCCTAGCTTAGATGTTTTATTTTATTATTTTGTTACTTTTGTTAGTTTATCTTGCTACTGACATACCTCTTGGAGGTACAGTGCTTTTGTTGATCTTTTGATGCAGCACGTAGATAGACATTAGCTTGCCCATGGAGATTGGACGACCATGTAGACATGATGTATCTCCAGACACGAGGATCTTCCATGACATCGACCTCTTCATCGAGCCCATGCACAGGTGTACTCCTTCCTATGCTATATGGGTTTGTACATTTATATTTGTTGATTGTGGCTTCGTCTTGGTTTGATAAAGTGCATTCAATTATGTTTTGTTATCTGCCATGAAAGATGTATAAACTTGTCCTTTCTTTAGTTAATTGACTTAGAGTTTAGTTTTATTGGTGAGCCTTGAGGTTAGGAGGCAGTTAACTCATTTACTTGACTACTAGTCCTAGTTGGTAAAATTATTTGAGTGTTTGAAACCTTAGGAGTGTTTTAAGCATAGAGAGGCTTTCTCACCCAAACAACAAAGAAAACTAGTGAAAATACAAAGGAAATGGAAGAAAAACAAAAGTGCCACAAGTGTAAAAGCTTAAGCTGGAAGAGAAATCCTGGCTTGATTTGGTACTTCACGCACATGTATTGCCTATGGTACTAGAGCCCTAGAGGTTCCTAGTGTGGGTACTTTTCTTTGAGAAGCAAAAAGCCCCAGGTATACAAATAAGCACACACGTCAAATGATTTTGCAAATTGTGAAAAATTACAAATGAAAAGCAAGAAAAATGAAATGAGAAAGACTTCCATTGAGCTTCAAATAAAAAAAATGCAAGCTTTTGTTTTGAGTTGTGAGAGTTAGTTAGCTAATCTATGACAGACATAATTAGGGAATCTTGCATTGGGATAAATTTACTAACTTAGCTAGTACTAGAGTAAATGTTTTAACCCTTAGTTGTAGCTAACTAATTGATAGACTCATTCATAAGTCCAAAACTCTTGATTAATTAATTTCAATGCGCAATTTATTTTTCCTTAATGGCAGCGTAACATTTCATAATTCTTTGCATTTACTCATTACTACATGTGCTTTGCCTTTTTCTTATGCCTTATCACCATATATTTGAGCTTGCTACCTCATCCACCTTTTTCTTTTTGCAGGCACATTCTTTCTCAAGCATCTACCACGACATGGCTTTGCCAAGGACGACAAAGCTTCGGAAGGGAAGAGTGTTGACGGGCGAGCGTCAACGAATGCATTATGCTTCCATTGGTGTGTACACATATGTGTATGCATATATTTTTTGTATTTACGGGCTCCACAGTGGGTTCCAAGTTGTACATTGATGATTAGATGAGCCTAGATACCTGCAGCATGTTATACATTTTTTGGTCGGCCGCCCATTTTTAAAATCCCTTGTATACAAGTCAATTCACAAGATGTGAAAGGCTAGAGAAGAGAGTGTGAGGGAGTGTGGAGAAGAAGAAGAGGAGTGGCTATGGATCTTGGATCTTCCACACCATATGTAGTAGTCATTGGGATTAATGGAAGCTAAGTTCTCTCTACTTTCTCTTGGCTTTCAAGCTTATGTGTGTTAATGGTGTATGATTAGTGTTAATCTTCTCTTCCCTCTCAAGTTTTACCTCTTGTTTGAGCATTCTTGCTTCACATGTGTGCTAGATTAGAGTGTGTGTGTACGTGGGCTGCATACATTTCTCTCATTAGGCTTCTTTGTGTATGCTTAATGTGTGAGTAGAGTGTGTGTGCTTGAGATTAGAGCAAAGGGATACACCATTGTTTGCATGATTAGAGAGTTAGAGTGTAGATTGAGAGTGTGTGTGCATAGATCTTGCTTCATCGTCTTTCCCTCTTCTCCTCTCTTGCTTTACCCCTCTTCCTAGAGTCCTCATTCCATCACATTAGGTGCATCCATGCCTCCATGCACTAGCCGGGTTCCGATCCACCGGATTGACATTATGTCGGTGGGTTGTGCGCTGTGCTATGACCACCAACAACAAAGCAAATAATCTCTCTCTCTCTCTCTCTCTCTCTCTCTCTCTCTCTCTCTCTCTCTCTCTCTCTCTCTCTCTAGGTTACATTTATAGACTCGTATTGAAATAATTACACATATAAAATGCTATTATACGTCAAAATCTTGTATAGCCGTTTAATTTCTTCTCGATCGAAAGATATTTCAATCGGAAAGGCTTTCTGTCGAAAATATGTTATGTAAGAAACCGTCACTGGCTTCGATCGAAAACAGTTCTAGAGCTTGAGCCGGCCTCAATCGAAAGCGGTGCTAGAGGGTCCAGTTCTTATGATGAGCGTAACTCACACTCCTAGCATGTTCACCTCTCTCCATCTCTCTCTTTGTGTATTCTTCTCTTTGTTGTACAATGTATGTATTGCAATCATAATATATCGTTGTTTGCTACGAATTAAGTCAAAATATGTATGGAATCTGGATTAACAAACATGACACAAATTTGATAGTTTCCTCTCTTCTCTGACAACATTTATGTTATAAAATTATATCTTGCAGATATGACGAATATTAAGCTGGCAAAACATCACCAAAAATTAAACTTCGAGGTGATAATATGTCACTTTCATCGCATGTCAGAACCTGAGCTTCATCGTTGCCTAAACCCCTCTGCTCTGGAACAGTATTACCAGTTTATAGAGGCTTTAGCGAAGTATGCATTTACACCCTAGAATGCATTTGACATATCTCTAATGACCTCGGGTTCATTATCAACATGGTCAAGCACTCTATAGTGGACAGATTGCAAAGATTTTTCACGATCTAAAAAACCTTGAAATCATTAATTTGCCAGGCGTAGCTACTCGCATAAAATTTGTGCAATAGTTGTATACTGAGTTCAAGAGCAAGGGAAAGCTGGAAAGAGTAGCAAAGCACATGAGAGTGGAAGTCATCTCTTTTGATGCTACTATAGAGTCAAAGACTAGGGTTAGAATAGAGTCTCTTGCTAGTGCCACTCTCGCACTCGATCAATTTCAGCTCCCCCCTGTATTATATCTTTTGCCAAAAACTGTAGTCTTCAACATACAGGCTCTGGGAGAAGGGAGATGGGCAAACATGAAGCGTGTAGGTGTCACACACCCTACCTTTAAAGAGCCACTGTATGCGGCAAAAATCTTCAAAGTCCACTTGCATGGACCCACAGTGGATCAGTAGGTCAAGGATGAAGCCATAGCTTTGGACATCGCTCATCGCGGCATTATTTATCCACTTGCCATGGTCCGCCACATAGAGTGTCCAATGCTCATTTTACATTTTTGGAATGGCGGCCATTTAGAGGAGTGGATAAGAGACTGCACTACAAATCGCATTCAACCTGCCATTTGCGATTATATAACCACAGAAGGAACTTTACAATTGTTCCAAAATAACATTTTGCAGATAATAAGCGCTCTTCTTCAGACCTTGAAGTATCTACATGTGCACGACTATCTCCACAATGATCTTCACTCCTGCAACATGATGCTTCACTTTGGACAGGAGGGGGTCTATGCAAGCATTGTGGATTGAAGGTCGTGTACAAAGAACAGAACAACGACGTGCTTTCCTCCTCTCTGCAACTTGCAAATAGAAACTAGAAAGCAAAGTGAGAGATATTTTCCATGGGCTACTCCAGAATGCATATCTACTAATCCCTCTCCCTGGAATAAAGCCATGGATATCTAGTCCACGTTCCATACTTGTAAACAACTCTTGAAGTGCATGGAAGTGCCACAAGAGCAAAACAAAGGGCTTTTTTAGCCAATGTTCTTGCCCACCTTGAGAGTGGCAAGCGAAAAAATCCCTTAACCCGACCTAACGCTTTTGATCTTTCTCTATGTCTAAACGGTGCCCATAGAGTGGGTCATGACATTGTAATGATTTCTGGTCTACGACCAAGTGATGATTGAAGTGATGGATTGTTTATGGTTCTCTTTAGTTGTGCTTCCAAATCATATAATCGATCAAGTTATCTTGTCTCTTTCTAACGACATGGTGATAAATATTATGTCTCTTTATTGTTGCAAGATTAAGTTATCATGTCTATTTCTTTGAAGATTTGAAAGTGATAACCTGTTAACTTTACGATAAATCTTTCTCATGATGACATGCTCGCTTGATTGATAGATATAGAAGAAGAAATTAACCATGCTGAAGCACAGACCATTTACAAAGAAGAGAGAGAGCGTTATGGCCAGGAGAAAGACATCGAACATTAGGTAAAATTTGGACTCACAAAGGGGCCCTTTAAGGAGTTTGACTTTACCTCTCTCTACCAAAAAGGGTGCATGGATAAATTGTTGCAAACAAACTCCAAAGTTGGTGGAGATTTGACAGTTAGAATTTTCTCTTCAAGCTCTATCTACTGATATATAGCACGCCCCTTTATGAGTCCAAATTTCACCTAATGGCTATTGCACGGATCAAAGAGGACAAGTCCGGGTTGCAAGGCGAGCCTCTCAGCCTTAAGGAGTGCAGGAAGCTATGTCCAAGCCACTTTGTGTGCCAAAATTTATTTCAAATCACGGGCAATGCCAAGGAATCAGCGCATGTAAAGCTGTCAGATTTGCAGCACAAAGGACTCGCACGAGTGTTATGTGTGACGGGTGTCTAACCTCACTCCTATCTTATTCTAGACATAGCGAGAACCACGATCATAATTGTCAATCCATGGGAAAAAGCTGACTCGACTAGTGCATAGAGGCTACAAGAGGTTGTCAATCTCTTGGAAAACAACAGACAACTCGCATCTAATTCAAGCTACACTCAAATGATAGAAATCACCAAAAGCTAGTCACTAATCGGCAACAAATCATAACCGTTATAGCATCAAATGACATCCAAACATTACAAAACTTCTAGGACATGGTTATAAGACCTAAGCATACATGCTTATGGTCTCAAATTGCACTTTAGGTCAAGTGCAAAAATCACGATTATTAATAGCAGTGAGTTTTTCGACCTAGAATGCATCTAAATGCTTAGCAATGATGCCCCAATACCCTGTCTATACTTATTTTATGATTTTTTAGCTTGAATTCCTACTTATGATGAAATTAAGCCATGGGTCAACGATGCCAAAAGCTATGGATTACCATGAAATGCTTACGTCAATGCCTAGAGCTCTTACCTACGAAGATCTCTTACCTGTGGCTGCAACCGCAACAGAGGTACTGCAATGTGACAACCGGGGAGGGAGTAGGAAGCGCGAGAAGGAGAGAAGTGAGTGCCGTTAGGTCATGCTGTGTTCTATTATCTAAAAACTTACAAATAGCTTACAAAAATTGACTTTTATACCTTAGCCAAGGTTTCTTTGGTCTAAACTAATAATCAAGGAGCTCTAACTAAAAATAGGTTAATACAATCTGGAAGCTTGTAGCCCCGGCTCATCAATTACACTTGTTCATCTAGAAAGTAGGAGTTACAACATTTTCAATTTATCAAAATAATAAGTGTTTTTACAATAAAAGCTCCAAAAAATGTTATCCGACTTAGCTTGCTGCTAACATTCCCCCCCTCCTCGACTGTGTTGTTCCTTGACACAGCGTCATGGACTGAAGTAGTCTTCGGGTTGATGGCTGGCGAGGCGGTCTTTAAGAGCATGTAGGGATTTCTCATATCTTATTCGTCTTTGTTTGTCAGGGACCTGCAAAAACTAGATGGTGACTCTGTTTTTTAGTTCAATAGCTAAGTAGCCAACAAACCGTGAGGTGAGGTTTTTGATCACTGGCCCAAATATCTTCGTTCTTCATATGAAGAATCTTGTATAGAATACCTCTTCAAATGCCATCATATTGCTTGATGACAAAAACATACATCTGGCGTAGAAGCCATAGAGGACTTCTTTTGAAGGCTATTCACTTAAATCATAGCATAGACCTTTGTTGCCTTTGAGGAAAGACATCCATGGTGCTCCTGCTTGCTCAAGCTCATGAAAACTTTGAACACACATAAGCAGCATTTTGTAAATTTTACAAAGCCTTGCCCATGAGAGGTCAGGGAGGCTCTTGAAGAAGTTCATGGCGCCCGTTAGGGTTTTCACCATGTATTCTTCCGTTGTTGGTCCCTGCTCTGGAGTTGATAGTCTTGGGTAATTTAGCCATGTTGTCCTCTTCTTCTTCAATGCATTGTGTGCCTGCCATGTCCTTACCCTCTGTACATGACAAAATGTAGGGTCCTTATGTATGGCTGCAGGTGCTCTTGTGAACGGAATTAGGTATTTAGAGTTCTTGTTTAGCCCATTTTTTCTCCATTTGGGGTGGACATCATCTAAGCCTTATGACTGCATATCATTGTAAAGTCTTTTCTCAATATGTAGTAGATCCATCTTTATCAATGGATAGGGTGGTGATTGTTGATTACATTCCTTCTGTATGGCTGTAGGTGCTCTTGTGAACAGAATTAGGTATCTAGAGTTCTTGTTTAGCCAAATTTTTCTCCATTTGGGGTGGACATCATCTAAGCCTTGTGCCTACATATCCTTGTAAAGTCTTTTCTTCACCTGCAGTAGCTCCATCTTTATCAATGGGTAGGGTAGTGATTGCTGATGCCATTGAGCATTGATTTGGTTGGGAGTGAGCTGAGTTACATTTACTGAGTGTAGAACTCTCAACTCCCAATCCATTCCTGCTTTCCATTCAGCATTTGCTTCTTGGACCATCTTCTCTTTCAGTGCATCTTCCTTAGTTTTAGAAAGCTAGAACATTGGCACTTGCTCAGCTTCAGTGATTGACACTTAAAAGTCTGACTCTCTTGCTAGCCTTTCTGACGGCTGTGTTTCCATATAAGCAAAGAAACTGATGGTATGTCTATGGTTGGCTGTTCAGAAGTTCCTGCCTCCTCTTGAATTTCTGTATGTCCCTCTCTTAGCAGCTGATTGGATCTCTTCAATTCTTCTATTTCCTTGAGAAATTGCTCTTCTCTTTGTACCCTCATCAATGCAAGGTCTTGTCTTTGTGTCTGTTCTAGCTTCAGCTCAAGTTCAAGGTCTTTGTTCCTCTTTTCTAATGTCTTGTAAACTTCATTTGTTCCCTTGATTGAGGCTACAGCGGGGTTTTCTCTTATCTGTTATAGAAATGCCGCTTGATCATTGATTCATTGCTTGGAGTATTGCAAGGAGGCATTAGCTACATCTAGTTACACTTGGATCTTTTGTACTGATAGAGTAGTGGTTAAAAGTTCATTGGTTACTTCTGTTAGTTGTTGATCTTTGCTCTTGCATACATCAGATAACTTTGTCAGGAGCTCTCCCAGCTCTTCCATCTCTTTCTGCTGCTCCTCCTTGGCAATCTGGTGTTGTTCTGCTTCATTTTGTAGCTCTTTAATCTGCCCTTGAAGATCTTCAATGATTTTCATTCTTTCATCTAGCTCTCCTTGTAGAGCATCAATGACTTGTTCCAGCTCTTTAGCCTTGGCACTTCAGCTAAGTGCTGTTGTTCTCATCTTGTTTGTCATCAGCTGCATTTGCTTTGCATACTCATTTACCTGCATGATGACTTCATCATTGGTTTCCCAGTCTTCAGGTTCTACCTGGGTTGTTTATAAGTTTGTGCCATTTTGGTTTGTGGCTCTTTTGTTGGTACAGTGGTTTCTGCTTGTGGCCTTGGAGGTGGTTCTACTACTTCTTCTTGAGGCCTTGTAGGTGCAACCACTTTTTCTTGAGACCTTGTAGTTGGTTCGCTTGATTCTTCTTGAGGCTTCATGGATGCCTCAGCTGCTTCTGTTTGAGTTGTTGTAGAGGAAGGTCTTGCTTCAGCTTTTTTGGCTTACTTCGGCTGTTCGAAACTAGCTTCTTCATGTTGCTCAGGATATTTTTCCTTTGCTACGTCGCTTGGTGAAGGCCTTGGACTCGGCATGGGATGATCTTCTTGTTCCGTAGTTGGTGAAGAGGGTCTTGGAGACAACTCTCTTTGATCATGATGTGACTCGCTTTGTTGTGCAGCTTTTGCTTGTCTCTGCTACTCATCCGCTTCTCGCGTTGCTTTTCTTTGAGCTTCTAGAGCTTCTTTAATCTTTTAAAGCTTCAGCTTCAGCATACATCCGCTCAAGTAAATCTTTGGGATCCTCTAGAACCTTCTTTGCAGGGTTCTTGGTTCTTGGTCCCTTTACCTCCCTTGGACTCCATTTTTCACAGTCTTTGCCTGCAGCTTGGTGGGTCCTTTCATATGTTTACTTTTCTCTTTCAAATCTTGCTCTTTTTTGTTGTGGTTCCTCTTGGTGAGCTAGTGCTGCTTTCTTTTTTATTGCTTTTCTCCATGCCCTGGTTTCTTTGTTGTCAGATCTTTCATTGCTATGGGCTCATGAGAACTTTTTGCATATTCCTCATCTGATTTATATACTCACTTTGTTGATTTAGTGGTCCGCAGAGAAGGTTGAGCTAAAATGATCCATGTGTTTTGATATGGGGTTGGTGGCAAGTTGTCGGCCATTCCAATAGCATGATATGCTATACTTGATAGCCCTTCTGGAGCCCAGATATGTGATCTTTCCCTGTTTCTTCGTATCCTTCAATGTTGTAAGCACGTACTCTGCGTTATCTATTGCTTGCTTGGTTGTTGACTTCAATCCTTGAGTGGAAGTAGTCGCAACTGCATGGTTTGGAGTTGTGTATCGTGGTGGTTTCTTTGAGAGTAAGTGAAAATCTTAGTGGTAAAGGCGAGCTGGATCCTCCACTTGCCTTTCGATGAGATCAAAAAATGTGGCAGCAGTAGTGTCCTTGGTAAAAGTACATGTTGTCTTTCTATCCCTAGCCCTCATTGTCATTCCTTCTGTTGGCAGCTTCAGTGCCTCAACCACTATATCTTTAGTGATCACCACTTCAAGCTTTTGTCCCTGTTGATATGTGATTTGGCCGATCCATCTTCCTTGATTGAGGATAGCAGTTCATATGCTTTTTGGAAATGCACTACACATGGTTCCTAGTCATAGAAATCTCAAAGCCCCAACCTTCTACTGGCTTCTTTGGTGTCTGCCTTTGCAGCTATATCATAAATCTTGTTAGGTAGTTGTTAACCCTCGTGGCTCACGGACACCCTATCGCCTACGACAGACACTGTAACCGTATTATTTATTTAAGTAGAGTCAGGCATCGGGCTTGTCGGTCCAATAGGGAAAGGTAGAGTGATCGCCGATGAGAGGCGCACTCTAACACGAACATGCTAGGGTTAGTTCGCTAAGCATGGGCGCCCAAGTGTGAATGGGGTGAGCTCACATAAAAGCCAACTAAACCTAATTTTTACTGATTCTCTCATTGTGCAATAGAAGTTGCTCTTGCTCCATCTCCACCTTCTCCTTCACCATCTCCTTGTGTGTGTGCGTGTGAGAGAGAGAGAGAGAGAGAGAGTGTGTGAGAGTGTGTGTGCGATAGAGCGTTGCGGCGGCACGACGGCGGCGAGGCGGTTGAGCGCGGCGTAGCAGCATCTCCCTCTTCTTCACGGCGAGGAATCCTCTACGGCAGGAGCATAAGGCGGTGAGTGACACACCATTGCCCTCTTTGAGCTTACTAGTTAAACTAGTTGTGTGCTTGGAGCCGTCTGCGGCTCGTACACGGTGTATCGGCAAGTCCCTTGCTTCGACAGTGCGGCAAGGAGCGCACATTTTTGGCGCCGCTGCCGGAGAATAGCCCTGCACTAAGCCCAAGAGGAACTTTGTGCTTCTTGTATGAGTGGTTTGCAGTAGGAAAGAGGAGGGAGAGGAAGTTAGCATTTTCTGTTTTTCTGCTGCGTACATTTAGTATTAGTTAGACAGTTAGCAAAATTCTGTTTTTCTGTTTGCACACAGTTAGCATTAGTCACACAGTTAGCATTTCTTGCGTTTTTTGCGTTTTCTTTGTTTTCACTGCACAGTTCTGTCAAGTTTCAATTTCTACATTTTCTGTGTTTTCTGGTTGATGCACAGTTAGGCGCACAGTTAGTTAATTAAGTAGGTTAGTAATTAGGTGAACCACTGATTAGCAGGTCAGTAGGTAGGTGGGACAGTAAATAGGTAGGTGAGGTCAACGCGCACCAAAACGCGTACCGAATAATATCTCAAAAAAAAGAAGAAAAAAAAATTGAAAAAAGAAGTGAAAAAAAAAATCCGAAAAATAAAAACGCGAGTGAGTGGGAGGTTAAATTTTCGAAAATAAAAAACGTGAGTTATAAAAACGTACGGGTTGGTTGGTCTGTATAAAAGGTAGATCGAGATCGGGATCAATTCCCCAAGCCCAAGCCCAAGCCCAGGCCCAGGCCTCAGTCCTATGATATATACTAGACTCACTCTTATATATATACCCTACTCCCTCAAGAGAGAATGAGAGCATGTGGGACAAGTCCTCCACTCTCCTCCCTTCTCTTCCCACTTGCACCCTTAGACTTTCTAGTTTGGGCCTAGTTCCCTACTGGAAATTGACAGTTTTAGGGATTCCGAGGGCATAGAGTGACCAAACGGAGGGCTGTAAAGCACGGCACGACCCTCTGACCGATACGCTCGTTTCGAGCTATCACATGGCCCATTCCACGACACGCTCTAAAAAATCTAGCAAAAAAACAAACAAAAAACACGCTAAAAACTAGTCACAAGGCCTCCTAGAGCAGCTTTTTGACACCTTAGGGTATCAAAAGCACATGCACTTACGCTCTGGGCAGGTGCTAGAACACGAGCATATTGAGGGTGCCTCTGTTCATACGGACACCCATTACCCATCCACGATAGGCTCTAGACCCTCAGCGGGGACCCAAGGTAGCTCCACCCAAGACCATAAAATAGCCGCTAGTGATTCCTCCTCCGACTCAGAAATCATGGAAGCATACCCTACCCAAACCACTGAGAGAGAAGGCCATGCACCTCCCGAAGCTCCACAGCCTAGTACTAGTATGTTTAGCCGTTTCATGGAAACATTAGGTAGAGCTACTCGCTCGAAACCTGATGCAAATGAAGCACACGAAGGGGGTGGGGAAGTGGACTCTCCTTTCACATCGCACATGGACCCCACACCCCCAAAGAGTGTCCATGTGGATATCCTGCCAACTTCTTACCAAGAAGGCCCTGTTGAGCTGCCTCCTTCAGAAGTTCCCTCTAGAGTACCGCTGGTGACAAGTAAAACCACGGGGAGCAACATTGCTTCTACCTCACAAGAAACCGTTAACACGTCGACTCTAGAAGGATTGTTCATTAATGATCATTGGACATACGACCTCCACACTGAGGTATTGACGGATCTACACTCTGGCCACGCCTACCATGTACGATGGATAGAGATTGTACAATCCACCTCTAGTGCCACGAGCATCGAAGATCAACAGAAAATGATTTGTAATGTTAGCCATGGCATTATTCAATCAGAAAGGAAAAACCGAGGGGTAAATATACTCTCAACTGGCCCCATGAGATTTATGGATACAAGCAAGGCTCAACAGCCTACTCTATCACAAATGGAGACTCCTCTAATGAGCCCCATGGACCCATCTTACGTCATTTCACCTAGGGTCTCTATGCAATCTGAGCCTCCGAGTGACAACTTTAGCTTCCCTAACTTGGCTCAACCCTCTATTAAGGAAAACACAGTGCTCACTCCAAGGATAAGCCTGACAGAGAATGTACCGATGATATCTACGGTTAGCGCAGTGCCACTACCTAGTGTCGTAGTACCTAATATGGGGCCTCGACCGTATGTGCCTCTAGCCCCTTATGCACACATGGCCCCCACACCTCCAATTGTATCACTTGCTT
Organism: Adiantum capillus-veneris; assembly: GCF_014529385.1. Lineage (NCBI taxonomy): Eukaryota > Viridiplantae > Streptophyta > Polypodiopsida > Polypodiales > Pteridaceae > Adiantum > Adiantum capillus-veneris. Next base: position 108,395,256 of record NC_140938.1, on the reverse strand, counting down.
ATGCTCCTCGAGTGCCGCTCCCTAGCCCTTATCCGAGTGGACCTATGCCCGGTTATGTTCCATATCCTGCATCATCCACACATATGCCAAGACCGGTACCCATCCCTCTCCCACATATGATTCCAAGAGTACCTCCACCGGCCCTGCCTCCTCACATAGGTGACTTGGCAGCGTTTGCTCAAACCATAGGTCGATCTATCGCGGAAAATATGGGTCATGCATCTGATAGAGAGCCTAGAAGTAAGGTAGTACAAATTGCCAAACTCACGCAAAAATTCAATGGGGACGAAGATGCTAGAAAACACATTGAAGTGTTTCAACAAGTATGTGATTCCTTAGGGGAACGCAACGAACTACATAAGTGCAATGCCTTAAGCTTGACATTAAGTGGGAAGGCTGGAGATTGGTATAGAACCCTAAGGGTGGACGAGAAAACAATCTACCCTACCCTTCGAAGGTTGTTTCTAAAGGAGTACATACGAGAAGGTGTGCTTTGGGGTGTAGCATCTCAGCTACAGAAGGCCGAACGTAAGGAAGGAGAGTCAGTAAGGGACTTCATTAGTCGTCTAAAGCACTTAAAGTCTCGCTGCCCTGTAAATGAGCGCTTCAACAATAACCAACTGCCTTGATCGATTCATTCGAGGGTTGAGGAATGAAGGAATCTATAATGGACTAGTGATTAGAGGTATCACAACCTGGGAAGATGTCATTGCCAATGCAATCCAATTAGAGGACAACTTGATGATAGCAGGCATGAGGGTGTCTACTGACACGAGATCCACTAGCTCAAAGGCCATTGAGTATGAACCCATGACTGCAAAGCCCATTGTCAATGAGCCAAAGGTATTTGAGACCTTCTTGACAGACCTCACCAAGGCAATCCAAGAGTCTCTTAAGGATAATCGACCCCCTCAAAATAGTCACATGTATCCAAGAAGGGAGCAACAATGGTGTTCCATTTGCTTAGGTCCACATAGCACTAGTGAGTGCCCTACGTTTAGAGTAAAATTTAATGGAACTTGCAACGCATGTGGTAGGTATGGTCACCAAGCTAAGGATTGTTTAATGATCAAACGTATGATGGCAAATAGACCACCTGTAGCCTGGACGGATGCGCCTCGAGCTCCTGTATTCATGCCTGCTCCACCTGTTGAGAAACTACCGCAACACATGGTCCCTAGATCTCAAACTGTTGTACAAGCTACAGCGCTACCACCTCCTGTGCTAGGACCGCAGCCCCCGCATCCAAGAGTCGCCCCTATGAACCAAGTGAGTTGCGAGCCATCAAATGCTTATGCAGATGGCTGTGAGGAGGAAATAGACACTAGTATTGCCTACGGACTTGATACATTGGAAGAGTGTCCTATATACTACATGGAAGATTGTTGGGGGCAAGTCAAGCCGGTTTATCAAGCTGCTGCTCTCGCATCCAGAGGTCAAAATATCAACACCCATGCTAGGAGGCCACCTCTTCAATGCTACGAGTGTGGTGGACCACATCGGGCAACAAAATGCCCTATTAGGCTGCAAAAGAATGCTGCACAGATGCAAATGAATCAAGGGAGCACATCTGCAATGCCAATACTCACATGTAATCGTTGTGGCATAGATCACTTGATTGCCCAATGCCCCTATAACCCAAATGCACCTAAAATCACACCCCTAAATTTGGTCGAAATTGCTAGTGTGACATCGCCAATACCACCCGTCGCACCCGGTTATGCGATTACACGGTCCATGCTTCAAGGGCCAGGCCATATCCTCGAAGAGAGAGATACCGCGTCAGTTATCCAAGCAAAGAAAAAGAAGACACGGAGGAAGAGGTCGCAGAATACAGGAAATTCAAAGCCAAGTCCCAAAACAAACATAGGAACAGGAGATGACCCCGTGTATATGAATGACCTCGAGGATGATTCAGATTCAATCGAGACAATGGAAACTAGAACCAATGCCACAAAGGGAAAGACCGACAAAGAAAACCGTAACATGGAACCAAATGAAAACCGAATAAGAGAAAACCATAAAGAGCCTCTGAAAACACCACAAGTGTTTCCAAATCCAATCCAAGACCCCCAAGATAAACCGCAGGGGCAAAAAGGGAAGAATCGTAAAAAGAAGATTGGGACGTACCCAAACCAAGTAGACGAGATTGAGCAAGTGAGACATCTAAGAGGTTTAGTGGAGGAGACTCAAAGGAAACTAGAACCAGAACCCATGCATGTCAAAATTCATGACGCAGTGTTTCCTACGCAAGTTCACCCACCCCACATGAACCATAGACCGTTAGCCATATCTAGTATCATCCAAGAAGGGAGTGAGGACAGGACATCAGAAAGTGAGCATACACCTTTTTTGTTGGAAAGGATGTTTAATGAAGGAATACCTAATCCCATTGAGGAATATGAGATTCCATCCTCACCAGTTCCTAGTCAAGGACCTACACCCTGCAAAACGCCAATGAATGTTGCCAAACTAGTGGACTTCATGTCTTCTGAGGTCCGAACCACGATCATAGCAAAGCTGTATGGAGATCCTGAGTTATTCCTTGCACTTCGAGCATTCCTTAACGGAGAGCTACGAACGGGATTACCGCAGTTTGCGCAACCAAATAGGCCTGACTCGATTATGATTGATGAGGAAAATCATGTGCAATCACTTGACTTAGATGGACACGAGTCTGTGATCGAGGTACCCATTAACGAATTAGGGCAGTATTTTGAAGGCGACGAGTCTAATGCGACCCTACCCATCACTACCAAGGGATTAACTATAAAGGGAATTCTTGATGGTGGTGCGGGAGTTAGCATAGTTACAAAAGATTGTTGGGAATCCATGGGAAAACCCCGCCTCAGTGTTACTAACAATTGTGATAAAGATGGCAAATGGTACCATAGCCAAACCTATGGGGATGCTCAAGGATCTTAAGATCAAAGTTCTAGGACACAAGGTACGACATACGTTCATTGTAATGGATTTCTCTAAACACCTTATGTCATATGAAATGATTTTAGGACGACCATTCATGAGGGAAGCACAAATGGTTCATGATTGGTCTAAAAATCATGTCTATTTGCAATTCCAAGACTCTGTCCTTAGAGTGGATTTGGTGACTGGTAAGGTACACCCCTTAGGGAGTAAAACCATTATTGATCATCGCTCTGACACCACAGTTCACTCGGCCCCACTACAATATTGTTACACTTGTAAGAAGGATACAGACATTGGCCAAGATTCTCCTTACATGGATGTGTTACCGGGTATGACGGAATCAGACAACGTAGACTGGGTACACCTAGCTGCAACCATAGATACCTGGGGAAATAGAGGAACCACTTGGGTCACACCAGAGGGGGAAGAGGTACCACAAATTGCACCTCTGAACATGATAAGTGCCATACATGCATCTTCTAAGGGAAGGGCAATTGTGGACCAATCTGACAGTGACACCGATAGCTCAATACAAGACTTTGACCAACACGACTTGGACACTGACTCCCAGAGTGAAACGGATTCTGAATCTCATGAATTAGAGAGTGGAGCAAGTTCAGAGTCAAAACATTCGGAAGGACCGAGCACATCAACCGATGATAGCTTCCCCGAGAGTGAAGAGGACACCAACGAGGACTCCTTTAGTGAGCCAGATCTAAATGCAAATCAAAAGCAGGTCTCAAATAAGAAAAAGAAAAACCTTAAGAGGCGTCGATATCGAGCCAATGTACGTGCTAGGATAAAAAAGAAGAGATCCTCAGCAGAATGGCTCAGTTATATAGGGGCATGTGATGCTCATCGAAAATTGGTAGACAATTGGGGTGAATATCTCCAAAATGTTATGTGGTGTAGACCACGACCCCATGACATAGCCCAATTAGAGATCATAGACAAGCCAAAGTTGAGCCGCACTGCAAGGAAGCATCAAAACCAAGAGTTAGCTCGACAACACAAGAAAGCAGAAATGGAAGCACCAACCAAAGCACAACCAGAATCCACAGACTTGCATCCTGCACCAGAACATTTCAAATCTTACACCACAGGGGAAGCAAAGGTTGTGTACACAAAAGCCCAAAGAATACCTATCGATGGGAATAATGGAATCTATGATGGTCCGGTAATAGTTAAAGAAATAGAATTAGCTGACCACGGTGAAGAATCAAAACCTGTTTTTATTGCCCAAGACCTCACAGAAGTTGAAGAGGCGGTCCTCAAAGAGCTTCTCAAGGAATTCAAGGACATATTCGCTTGGACATACCATGATATGCAAGGTGTTCCACCTTCTGTGGTCCAACATACAATCCCTATGATTAACACTGCGAAGCCCGTACAACAAAGACCCTACCCGATGAATCCTAAGTACGCAAAGATCATTCAAGAAGAACTAGAAAATCTTATCAAATGTGGGTTCATATGTCCTATTGAACACTCTGAATGGGTGTCTCCAATAGTTATCGTGCCAAAAAAGAATGGGAAACTCAGGGTGTGCGTGGACCTCAAAAAAGTTAATGCAGCTACTAGAAGAGACCATTACCCCCTACCATATTCCGAACATGTACTCGAAAGAGTTGCAGGCAAGGAAGCTTATAGCTTTCTAGATGGGTACTCAGGCTACAACCAAATCACGATAGCGCTAGAGGACCAAGCTAAAACTGCCTTCATCACAGAATTTGGCGTGTTTGCATTTCGTGTGATGGCTTTTGGCTTAACAAATGCCCCTGCTACATTCCAACGATTAATAAACACTGCTTTTAAAGAATATTTGAGAGAGTTTTGTGAAGCTTTCTTAGACGACCTTTGTGTTTACTCTTCTTGGAAAGAACATCTATCATGTTTGCAGAAGGTGTTTGAAAAGTGTAGGTTATATCGTATCACATTGAACCTGTTCAAATGCCAATTTTGGGTCAAGCATGGAGTTATTTTAGGGCATATAGTATCCAAGAATGGTATCTCAACCGATGAGAGCAAAATTAAAGTAATTCTAGAGTTACCACCACCAACCAATTACAAGGGAGTTCAAAGGTTCATGGGACACGTGGGATATTATCGACGGTTTATTTTATTTTTCGTTGAGATAGCACGTCCTTTGTACAAGCTTCTCATTGAATTTAAATGGACTGAAGAGTGTGACCAGGCCTATGAACAATTGAAGAAAACACTAGCAAGTGCTCCAATTTTAAGGACACCTAACTGGGATGTCATTTTCCATGTGCATATTGATGCATCAAACTTTGCTATTGGGTGTGTTCTCACTCAACTAGGAGAACATAAATTGGACTATCCCATTAGCTTTGCAAGCCGTCAATTGAACGATGCTGAAAGGAACTACACCACTACAGAGCGAGAAGCCTAACCAAATCAATCTGTCTTGTCAGAAATGGCTACTTCACCAGAGGCATGCACTTCTATTTTTGATGAAAGGTACCCTTTGTCTTTTCCTCAAGTGTTCTACATATGCTACCCTATACTTTCTTGCGAATGGGATTTGATAGAGATCCTTGCATGTGAGAGAAATTTTGAGGAGTTAGAATGGCTGATACGTCTATGGCTAACTAGTGATCCATACCCAGTAGCGAATGTGTCTCCAATGGCACATGCTTATTCTTTTGCACAAGATGAGTATCCATGCATCGCGAGGTTCTTGATTAGCATGCTTACACAAGAGGATGATGAAGAGGAACTAATAGAGACCGAGGAAGACTATGGCCTCACGGACAATGATTTTATTTATCTAGATGATGAGGATAGAGGCCTAGCCTTAGGGTGGCCACCCGGTTTATATAATATCCTCTTTCCTTGATTCTAAAAGGGGTGACAGATAGGTAGGTTAGGGGTCTAGATTGTGTTTTGAGTTTGTTTTTTAGGAGTTTTAATTTTTCACACTGACATGCCTCCTAGAGGTATAGTGCCTGTTTTTGGATGTGTTAGGTAGGACTTATATGGATCTCCATCCACATGGCTGAGGACATCTGCTTCAACGAAATGAGCCACTCCATACCTCCAGGTGTACTACTTTCCATGATTCATGTTGGTGGATATGTGTAATTGCTAATAATGATTTTTCATTCTTTGTTTGAGTGCAATAGTTATGATGTTATCTGCCATTATAGATGTATAAATTTGTCTTTGCTTAAGTTGATTGAATTCCAGTTTAATCTTATGGATGAGCCTGGAGATTAGGAGACCGTGACTTTAGGTTAACTCATTTACTTGACCACTAGGCCTAGCTAATAAAATTATCCGAGTATTTGAGACCTTAGGAATGTTTTAGGCAGAGAAAGGCTTGCTCACTCAAACAACAAAAAACACTAGTGCGAATACCAAGGAAATGGAAGCAAAAAAAAAAAAACATAAGTGCCACAAATGAAAAACTTACGCTGGAAGAGAAATCCTGGCTTGAATTGGTACTTCACTCACATGTATCGTCTATGGTACTAGAGACCTAGAGGTTCCCAGTGTGGGCGCTTTCCCTTGAGAAGCAAAAAACCCCGGACATACAAAATAAGCACACACGTCACATGATTGTGACCCAAAGTAAAAAAGTATTTTTTTTTAAAAAAAAGAAATTAAAAGACTTCCATTGAGCTTACAGTTAACATTTCAAGATTTTGTTTGCAGTTGTGAGAGCGAGTTGGCTAATCAAAGCTGAATAGCATAATTAGGGAATCTTGCATTTAGATAATCTTCTTAGCTTAGCTAGTACTAGAGTAGTTGTTTTAACCTTAGTCATAGCTAACTAATTGATAGACTCACCCATAAGCTCAAAACTCTTGATTAATTAATTTACTCAAAGTGCAATTTATTTGTACTCACGGAAACCCTATCGCCTACCACGGACACTGTAACCGTATTATTTATTTAAGTAGAGTCAGGCACCGGGCTTGTCGATCCAATAGGGAAAGGTAGAGTGATCGCCGATGAGAGGCGCACTCTAACACGAACATGCTAGGGTTAGTTGGCTAAGCATGGGCGCCCAAGTGTGAATGGGGTGAGCTCACATAAAAGCCAACTAAACCTAATTTTTACGGATTCTCTCATTGTGCAATAGAAGCTGCTCTTGCTCCATCTCCACCTTCTCCTTCACCATCTCCTTGTGTGTGTGCGTGTGTGAGAGAGAGAGAGAGAGAGTGTGAGAGTGTGTGTGCGATCGAGCGTTGCGGCGGCACGACGGCGGCGAGGCGGTTGAGCGTGGCGTAGCGGCGTCTCCCTCTTCTTCACGGTGAGGAATCCTCTACGGCAGGAGCATAAGGCGGTGAGTGACACACCATTGCCCTCTTTGAGCTTACTAGTTAAACTAGTTGTGTGCTTGGAGCCGTCTGCGGCTCGTACACGGTGTATCGGCAAGTCCCTTGCTTCGACAGTGCAGCAAGGAGCGCACAGTAGCATTTGCAATTCTACTTGGTGTCCTTCTTCACTCTTGAATCTTTCAATGAAGACCATGGTGTTGTTTTCTTCAAGCTGCTCTTTAGACAAGTAGGTTGCATTTGTTGCCTTCACTAAGCTTGGATCTAACTGATACGGTGGCAAGTCTTACAGCTTATCTTTCTGAGACACCCTTTTCTTTGCCTTCTCAACCGCTTGCATTGCTCCTGTTAGGTGAATACAGTGTCAAAGTTAGAAAATTTTGTGGATTCTGCTCTAAAATACCCTGAGTCTGAATGGTTGGCAAATGATGTCCATTTTGCTTCAAATTAATTTTGGAGCATGCATAGATGCATAAAAACATGTAGAGATCAAAATCATGCAGTCCAGGCAAAATTTTCAACAAAAGTAAATAATTGTGATTATTTACAACTGGGGATTTTTTCCAACTTTTTGCATTTTTGACATCACATGCTTGAAACACATGGCATTCAGGTGCTCTGAGTGAAGTGTGGCCTCATTTGAGTGCATTGGGTGGAAATGGTGCCAGATTTAGGCTTTTACACTCTGAAATAGTAGATATAAAGAGATTTTGAGTTTTTGAGTTTCAAACTTGCTCAAACTTGATTAGTGGGCTTGGGACATCATATTCTTTGGTCCCATAAGATCAAAGTTGCAAATTGCATCCTTTTTGGTAAAAAAGTAAATAATCATGATAATTAACTTTTTCATCAATTTGTACATTTTTTGTTGCAACCTGGTTCTAGGCATGATATAGAGTCTGTGTGTGAGATATGGGGTGATTTGGATGAAAAAATGTGACAATTAACTCAAAAATTGGACTAAAGAGCCTTTGGTGCACTTTTTTGGCAAAATTAGAGTTTTTCTTGATCATTTTGGCTCATACTTGACATGTGGCATGTAATAGACATACAAGTGATAGATGAAGTAAATTTCAAGCCAAACAAGCACAAAAGTAAATAATCGCGATTATTTACAACAATCACTTTTTTTGCAAGGATTGACAATTTGATGACTTAAACATCTTTAATACATCTAAAACAAGTCCTAAAATGAATTTGGTAAAGTTTGGTCGTGTCGGCATTACTTTGTGCTCTTCTCGACTATGAAACTATCAATTTTTGTGACTACTTGGCATGTAGAGTTGGTTAGTCACTTTTGAAGCTATGGACTTATCCACTACATAGTCCTCATGCTGCTCATCCAGTTTGGGCCCATTCGGAGTCAGTTTGACTTCATATGTCAAATTTCATGCTTTGTAGCCTTCGAGCTGTTTTCTGTTGTTTGAGAGCTTGCCTTGACTATTTCCATGAAACCATCTAGATACATTGTGTATAGACCTAGTCTATAAGCTGCCCATGGAGTCAAAAATCCAATTCTGGCATGTTACAAAAACCTAGATTATTTACTTGGGACGCCCTCGACCCCTGCCAAAAGGTCATCTGGTGATATGAAAGTATTTTAATTTATTGGGGCATGCTATAGTTCTAGCCTTGTCCAATTCGGTTGTGAGCTGAGAGGCCGCTATGGTCAATTCTGTGTCGTAGCACTTCGTGCACAGCTGGGTTTCTAGGGTTTTTTCCTGGGCATAGACTTGCTACCCGGCCATATAGAATTGTTAATTGATAAGTTTAGAACTTACCTCTCATGCCTCATGTGAGACAGTGTTGTAAATGGACGACTGTAGACTCCGGAAATTGCACGCGAAGAAGGCGGTAAGCGCTCTCCTCCATGTGTGACTAGTGGAAACGAGGTCTACCTTGGATATCTATACCTTGGACTTCCCAAACTATTTTTTCCCACATTTCCCTATTAGTCCTTCTGGGCCGTGAAATCTATGTTAGACTCAAAAATTTTCTTCAATCGGATTCAGTTAGCTCATTCTGCAAGAATTTCAAAAGTAGGCCTTGGCGGCCTAATGTAGGCTTCCTGCTTCCATCTGTCGATCCGATTGAAATTTTTTGAGCTTTTCCACCTTCTCCTTCTAATCATCAGCATATCTTCACATTCTCCATCTGAGTTCCTTTGCTACTTATTATTACTTTTTGACCTGTTTATGAAAAATCAAAGAAAATAATAAAATGCACTAGAAAAGCAAAGTGAAAAATCAACAATTAAGAAAATCCATTGAGAAACATTGCTTTATTGTTTTTTGGTGGATTTCTCCATTTTTAAGCTCCAATATCGAGGAAATTGATGAAAATAAGAAAAAAAAGTCTATTTTTAATGATTTTTTAATAGTATATACACTATGTACACTCATTGGGGAGATGTTATCGGTTAAATTCCCTTGTTGATGATTTTTTAAGGGCATTATTAGGTAATTTTGCAAAAAAGATCACACGTTAACATCCAACTTTTTCCTCCCTCTTCAAACATTGCCCTTAATTACTTAAGTTCCCTTCCACCCCTCCTAGATGGCATACTCCGAGATGACTGTGTGCATGGGTTGAACAATCGTGTCTATGCATAGCCTTGGTTGGCTCTACCATGTGTCAAAGATCAATGCAATTCAAACCATTATGATGTGCAAGAGTTGGGTCTTGAGTAATTGACTCAAGGACTTCTGTGGTTGAGGTTTCCCGTTGTTGTTTCCCAAAGAGCAAATCTTGTAGCTTGTGTGCTCTTTGCTTTATTGTCCCTGTTAGGATGCTTTGGCACATTGATTTCTTGAGTTGTTGGTATCAATGATGATGATTCTTGAGGTTTAACTCACCATTGGTATCTTGGTTTTTCATTGATGAAGTGCTTTTCTTGAGTTTTTTGAGACTTAACTCTCCACTGCTTCATCGGTTTTACAGTTTGCGGAGAATATAAGTGCTCCTTTTTCCTCAAAATCCATCTTTTGTTAGGTTCCCTGCTCAAAGATGCTCTTCTTTGTGTCTCTAATTTTGGATCCTCTTTTGGTACGGTAGATGATGTCTTGTGTACCCAAATATGAGATGTCTTGTCCATGAGTCGTGCTTTGGTACCCAGATATGCCTGACTCCTTGCATGCTACTTGTAGCATTTGCTTGTCTAGAGGATGAAGAAGATTGATTGCTTTGTGGTTTCTTTTGCTTGTAACCTCTTTTCCATTCCTCTTTGCTTGGTGCAATCGGAACGATGAGTTGTCCTTCGAGAGTTCTTGGATGGAGAGGGAGCAACAAAAGCATAACACCTAGTTGGATAGGCATGAACAATCCTTCAAAAAGAGAGAGAAATTAAGCTATTGACAACAATTGAGGACCAAATTTTCATGGAGCTGGTCCCCTCTCCAAAAGGCTTTGTATTATAGGTTTCCCCCATCAACGGAGACATTTTACAATACAATACTTTGTGTTCCTTCAATAACTTGCTAGTGCAACGAAGATGGAAGCTTCAACACCAAGCTTACACTTGACAACACAACATAATTCCCTCATGGTCTCAGACCCAAGACCTCACACACCTTCGAAGATGGTGAGAGCTAGCCGGGTATGAGAGTAGATCAAGAGGAATAAGAAGTATTCTTATGAGAAAGAAGTATTTCTCCTCACATAATCACTCTTAATAGCTTAGTGATGAGCATGGTAGAGGAGATGATCATGCATTGGAGCTTGGCTCTTGGTTGGATTTGCATCACAAAACCAAGAGTTGTTGGTGTAGGCCTCCCTTCTCACAAGCTTGGAGTAGATGATGGCTTTCTATTAAAGCTTGAGAAGGAGATAGTCTTCTTTACTTCACACATGAGCTTGTGAGTGTGTGTGTCTAATAATGCCTTGCAAAAATCAGTCCCCCTCTCTCTCTTGGTCGACCCCTCTTGCTAATTTCTCAAATTGGCATCCCATTGGCTCCTATAAAGCTTAGCCAATAAAAAATTAGAAGCATAATTTCTAGCCTTGTGACATGTGTCCCCCTTTCCCCTTTTGTGAGAGCTTTAGCTATTTAAATAATTCAATTAAACTCTCATTGGACCTCCTAGTCTTTTGGCCAATAGGAATCAGGAAAGCCATTGGGCTGTTGAATGCTCATTGGACCCCTTGGTAGACTGTCTAATAGTGTTCTAGAGAGCTTAATTTCTATTGGTTCTTTTATAAAGTCTTTTTAAATGAATTAAACTAAATTTACTCTAGCCTGATTCTCATTGGTCCACCTCTATGGCCATCCAATAGTATTTGAATGCACCTTGGGGGCAAATGGGCTAGGAACCTGACAAGTGTCCACTATGCCCTTTGTGTACAGGGAAGCCTTGTGTGTGTGTGTGTGTGTGTGTGTGTGTGTGTGTGTGTGTGTGTGTGTGTGTGTGTGTGTGTGTGTGTGTGTGTGTGTGTGTGTGTGTGTGTGTGTGTGTGTGTGTTCTCTCACCTCTTCTCTCTCTTCCCCTACCTTTCGGGCTTGCCCCCTCCCATCTAGGGATTTGTGAAGACTTTTTGATATTCACAAAAGCATCCAATTTCCCTAAGCTTAGCCATTGGACTTTTGTATTGAAATTTTGGAACCTTAGCTTTTGGAAGTCTTAATGGGCTGAACCTTAGGGTCTTTAAAGCACCATTCATGCACATTTTTCTTTTGCACATGGTCCCTCTTTGGATCCCTATTTTCCCCGCTTGGATCCCTATTGTGACCAGTCTGCTAGCCTTACCAGTATTCTAGCTTTTTCTCCCCTGGCACTTCCCCATATTAAATGATCAGTTTAACCATTAAGGAGAATTAGATATTAGTTATTATGACACAAGCAATGCTCTGTCAATCAATATAGTGATCAAAATTTGTCCACATTATCAATTAGTCTTGCGCTACATTATTAATTAGCAATAGACAATAATAGTCTTTGCATTCTTCAATAAACTCATGTCAATCAAATTATATTTTGATGCACTAAATAACTTCATCACTTCAAACAAAACATTTCAATCACATTCCACTATATTGATTCATCTAAAGTGCAAGCTTTTGGCTTTCACACATTACGATATTCGATTTAATAATTTGTTAAACAAGCACAAGTGGGAACGGCTGCTGCAGCACCACTCTCAGCTATCAAAGATATGCTAAAAAGGATGAATGACATGATGAACAACATGCAAAAAGCACCTATGAGGGGACTGGGACATGGGATACCTCCACAGGGACAACCAACTAGGCCACAAAAATGGTGTGTAATCGAGGGTAAATGGACCAACCATGAGACCCACGAGTGCTACTTCAGACCAAAGTATGATGGGAATGTTCAATACGTGCCCATGAGGCCACAAGGACAATCCATGTACACATATCATCCTAATATGGCCCAAGTTCAAAGACCACCAATGGGTATGAAAAGACCTCAACCTGTGTTGGGACAACAATCTCCATATCTAGGACATAATGCAGTGCCTGTAAAGTACATGCACTCTGAAGGAGTCATAGATGAACAGGCATTAATGCCTGTTACACCCTATCCAGAGCCTAGTCCATCTACAGTAATGGTAGAAGGAGATTGGTATAATCTACATCCACCACAATGGAAGAAACCGTGACTTATGCTCCACCAGAGCTCGCACCAATGTATTATGTAGCTAATCAAGGTGTCAGACCTCCCATGGTGAGACCCATGATGAAGCCAAGAACAAGAAATTATCATAACTGTGGTGATGATGATCATTGGAAAAATGAATGTCCAGAGCCTGACAAAAACCTCAAACCAGTTGAAGCCTATTGCATAGAATGTTGCAAAAAGGGAGGACACTTTCCGGAAGATTGTCCAAAAAAATCCTTTGAACAAGGGGTAAAACCATAGTAAACGTAGTCCAAGTGATACCTAGTAGCTCGTTAGAGAGTGAACCGATTGTTCCAATCAAGGTAATCACTAGAGGCCAGGCCAAAAAAAAGAAACAAAACTCCTCTAATAATTTGGAAAATACGAAAGTTTCTTCTCAAAGAATCAAAAGAAGCAGAAGCAACAGATATGAGATGAGAAAACAAAAACAACGGGTTGAAATCGAGGAGAAAGCAAAAAATCTATTCCAGGAAAAGTTGAAAGAAACTGGAAGTGAATTTAGTGAAACAATCGTGAAATCTGGAGGATCCGTTCTGGTTGATAATATTTTTGAGCCTATTAATGCCTCCTTGGAAGCCTACCAAGCAAGACTTTAAGCAGGCCAAAACATGGAAAACAAATGGAAAAACTATCCTTCTCCAGACATGGAAGCAGCAAAGTTGGAAGCTTATCAAAATTTGGTAAGAATCACGCAAGAAATGCTAGAAAAACAAAAACCCAAGCTTGAAAGTATCGCAAAACCTAAAGAGCTTGTAGTAAAAGAAACGAAATAAAAATAGGATGTGGCAGCAGAACCCCACCTTGAAACAAAAGAACCAAAGCTTATAGTGTCGGAAAGCGAAGATGTCTTAGACAAAATTCCATTTGTAGAGGAAGACTGGCCATGACACTTATGCAAAAAAGTGAGAGAGATCAATGATGGGAGACTAACTCTAAGGTCAAGCTCCTATAGAGGAAGTTTGGTTGGATAATCTACCTCCTGATATGAACAAAAATGTACAATCCTTGTACGGGGATTGTGGATCTCAAGCTTTAGGAACGTCAAAACCATTGACCTTGAAAACATTACCTTCTTACTTGGGAGATAACGAAGATGAATCCATCGTGTGTAAGACCACTCAGGTCAAAAGAGCTGAACAGACCCTAGAAGTAGACAACATTCATTCAATCGTGTCTACACCCATCCAATGCATTCTTACCTTGGAAGAACTGTTAAAACTCATACCACTCATACCATACTTATGAAATGATTTATAGAAAACCCTAGAGAAGGTGGGAATAACGGGGTTAATCTCAAAAAATTTGGGAAAATTGAAACAAGAAATGGACAACAAAGAGATTCGATCAGTTCCCATGAACAAAGTCGGAGAATATTATGGAGGGGAAGGAAACACCACCCTCCCAGTGAAATATAATGAAATTGAAACCATGGCGATACTGGATAGTGGAGCTGGCATAGCCATAGCCACTAAAGCAGTATAGGAATCCTGGGGACACCCAGCCATTAAACAAACTCGAATGAAATTGTAGTTGGTTGACGGACACATTGAGAGACCATTAGGGCTACCTAAAAAAGTGATAGTCAATTCTTGTGGAATTGAATATCAACACACTTTTACCATAGTAGACTTTGGAAAATAAATTCAACTATGAAATCATATTGGGAAGACATTTCATGCAACAGGTACACCTTATCCAAGATCGAGAAAACAATTATCTGTACTTGAAGCGAGTGGAATCTATAACAAGAGTCAATCTAAAAGATAACACTTATAGAGATGTCTTGAAAACACCCATCCAAGAGTTTGATTTAGTCTCTTTGGCTGAAACTAAGCTCCCATCCTGGTGAAACAAAGACACTCCTATTTGGATGTGTGGAGCTTCAGAAAACGAAAGCTTGAGACGAGAAGAATGTATCCTAGAAAGGGACTGCACAGACGAAGCCTATGTACATGAACCCTTTCCAGAGCATTTGTTTGAGCCATTTGAGTGGACTCAAATTTTAGTGACAATGGATGTATGTGTGAATACGTCTATGCCTACTCAATTATGCAATGAGGATGGCTACAACATAATTCCATCCAAATGTTTTCAATCCTCAACATTGAAAACGAAGATGAGGAACCCAAGAACTTAATGAAAGCTCAACAAGTCTTTTCGGACCTCTACTACGATGCAAGTGATGAGTTAGATGAACACTCAGCTACCTCAGAAGGTTTGGGGTCAGAAACAGAGCATATGAGAGCTAAGCTAGTCTTAAAAGGAGGGGAGGATAAATTTTTTGACTTTCCAAACCAGAAATCAAGAAGACAAAAATGGTATAGATGGAAAAGAGACACCAGAATTGTGAAAACACGCCCTATGCCATCAGTCTCCAGTAGAACACAGTTTTTGATGCAGATAGATGCAAATGATTGTGTTAGTGGACAAAATAACTGACAGATATCCTTCAAACAAAAACTCAAAAATGTCTCAAACATCGAGAAGAACAAGGAAGGGTACAAAATCACAATATAAGAAACCACTCATGACCAGAGTCGAGCAGAAAAAGAAATATCAAGAGTTGAAAAAGTCTCTAAAGGAGATATACACAACTGAAATGGAAACCACAGAAGAGGATGGTAAGAATGTAATATGTGTTCCATCCCATTACAAAAAGTATACTCTCCAAGATAAAAAAATTATAATCGAACAACCTGTTAGGGAACTACGAAAACAAGGCGAGTCTTATGAAGGGCCTGAAAACACTAAAAGGATAGACTTGGCTGAACAGGAGAAGAGCCTAGACCGGCTTACATTGAGTATGACCTAACAGAAGAAGAAGAAGAGCTCTTGTTGAGCTTGTTGAAGGAATACCGAGATATCTTCGCTTGGTCGTACAAGGATCTCAAGGGTGTTGACCTAGAAATCTGTTCAACATACCATACCCATGAGAGATGATGCAAAACCAAGTAGACAGAGACCAAACACGTATAATGAAATATTTGCTAGGAAGATGAAAGAAGAGATTGAAAAACTAAAGGAAGCTGAATTCATTTACGAAATTGAACACACAGATTGGGTGTCTCCAATTGTGGTAGTACCCAAGAAGAATGGAAAATTATGAGTGTGTGTTAATCTCAAAAAGGTGAATGCAGCAACCATTAGAGACAACTTTCTTCTTTCGATAGCTGAGCATATTTTAGAACGAGTTGCAAGAAAAGAAGCTTACAACTTCTTAGATGGCTTTTAGGGATACAATCAACTTTTGGTTGACCCAAAATATTAGCATAAAACTGCTTTTGCAATAGAATGGGGTATATTTGCCTATCGGATTATGCCGTTTGGGTTAACTAATGCTCCAGTCACATTTCAAAGGTTGATGAGCCATGCTTTCAAAGAATATCTTAGGAAATTCTTAGAAGTATATATGGATGATGTATGCGTACATTCATCAATCCGGGCTGATCATTTTGAACACCTCAAAAAGGTATTCGAAAAAAGTATTAGCTTAAATCCTGAAAAGTGAACATTCATGGAAAGACAAGGAAAAATTCTTGGACATATAGTGTCTAAAAATGGCATAGCTACTGATATTGAGAAGATTCATGTCATTGCTGATTTTCCTAGACCAACAACAGTAAAGGGGGTACAAGCCTTCATGGGGCATTGTGGATATTACCGACGGTTCATCTACATGTACGCTATAATTACAAAGCCCATGTATAGCTTGATTACACGCTTTAAATGGAGCGATGCATGTGAAGAATCCTTCAAGAAGCTTAAGCAAGCTCTCACCTTAGCTCCAATATTGAAAGCACCAGAGTGGAATAATGTATTCCACGTACATGTAGATGCTTCCAACTTTGCTATCAGTTGTATACTAGCTGACGGGAAAATTGACTTTCCTATTTCTCATGCTAGCTGACAATTGAACATGGTGGAAAATAATTACACCACCACCAAAAGGGAAGGATTAGGAATGATCTATGCCATTAAAAAGTATAGACATTACCTATTAGCCAACAAGTTTGTGTTCTTTGTGGACCACCAAGCTTTGTTGTATTTGGTCAACAAGTCATGCAGCATAGGAAGAATAGTGAGATGGTTCATCATTCTTTTGGAATTTGATTTCACTGTGGTTGTAAAATAGGCACCACCCATCAATGAGCAGATCATTTGTCAAGGATTATATCAGGGGAATCACCTAAAGGGGTAGACGATGATCTACCAGATGCCTATTTGTTCTCCGTGGAAATGATACCTAGATGGTCGGAAAACATTGTGTCATTGATGACAATAGCTCAAGTGGATTCACAAATACCACTTCCTATCACGATCAAATTAATCGAGCAATCGATTATGTATCAATTACTATCTGGTAGACTATACAAAAGAAATGGGGATGGGATATTGCTCTTATGCATTAATCCTAAAGAAAAAGAACAATACCTAAGTCAAGCACATGTTACCATAGTAGGACTTCACTTTGCGAAAGACCAAACTATGCAACGGATCTTGAGACTTGGAGTATTTTGGCCGACTATGAGGAGAGATGTTCGACCTTTTGTAAAGGATTGCCCTCAATGTCAAAAACAAACACCCATACCTCATGTAGCATTGTTCCAAATGTCACCTATTCCTAAGTGGAGTAACTATCTAGTTACTTATTTATCGAGCCGAACATTTCCTGAGGATATGAGTAAACGCCGTCAAAGAGCAATTGAAATTGAAGCAAGAGACTATGCTCTCATTGGGAACCAATTGTATTGGAGAGGTAAAGATCAACATGTGCATCTTTGTGCAAATGAAAACGAGTATATTCCAATCATAGAACAAGTACATGCTGGATTAGCTGGAGGTCACTTTTCTAGTGAGACCACCACAAGAGCAATCTTGATGGCAGGCATATGGTGGCCAACACACCTTTTGCAGATGCCAAAGAATATGTTCGAAGGTGTGATCTGCGAGCAAAAATGCCAACACGAGTAGATAGCATGTTCTTAATACCAATGATGGGGGCTAGATCTTTCGCAAAATGGGGTATAGATTTTGTTGGACCAATACAACCACCTGCTTATAGAACCCAAGCTCAATATATCATTGTAGCTACGGACTATTTGACCATGTGGACCGAGGCTAAAGCAACTCAAAAGAATGATGCCAGAACCACTGTTGCATTCTTACATGAGTATGTATTCACGAGATATGGACTGCCAATAGAGATTGTCAGTGATTGGGGAACTCATTTCCTCAATGAGGTAATCGAGTATTTGCTTAATGATTTTATGGTCATCCATAACAAATCAGCTCCCTACCACCCACAAGCAAACGGACAAGCTGAGCATAATGAATAAAATTCTTAGCTCGGTGCTGACTAAAGTGGTTAGTTCAGGAAGGACAGACTGGGAAATAAATCTCTATGCTGCTCTATGGGCTTATCGAGTTTCATTCAAAACATCTTTAAATGCTACACCCTTTAAGGGTAGCACAGAATCTTGAGTGGACCGCACAAGAATTGTCAGAAAGACTTGAAGATTTGGAAAAGCTAGATGAGCAAAGGCTAACTGCTGTAGCTCATATCTATGCACAAAATTGGAAACAAAAACAGTTTTTTGATTCTCAATTAATCACAAAAATCTTCAAGAAAGGGGACTTAGTTTTAGTATATTCCCTTAAGCAACACATTCCCAAGTTTAATAAAAAGGAAAATGGACCGTTTATCATTGAAGATGTATCTCCAAGTGGAGCAGTAAAATTGTCCACCCTAGATGGTGAACCAATGGCTAATTGGATTAGTGGATGTCGTTTAAAGAAATACAATTTGCCATTAACACTAGAATGGTAACCTAACAGGACATAAAAGTGTCCTTTCAGGGTTTTGGGAAAAATTTCCAAAACCATAGTAGATCCACTCATTTTGAAAAATCCTTTCATGAGCTTATATTTCAATAACTACTGCATATGGAAAAAATGAGAAACTTATAATTTTTCTCATCCCTTGCTCACTACAAGCCTCCAAAGTTGATGGACCAGTGCATTTTGCCCAAAACAGCAATTTCTTACGATTGATTGCATATAAATAAGAGTGGGGATTTTTGTAGGACATGAGATAAAATGCCACGTTAACTTCAGTGGGTTGGTGACCAAAACATATGGTTGCGTTTACCTCACCAATTTTTTTTTGGGCAAAAAAAATAGGTACAAAAAAGTTGCATTTTTGCCATTCTGCGGACCTATCATCAAAGTTTCTATAGTCACGCTCAATACATATACTATATACATGTTTTCTTAGTTCCCTTTGGGACTTTGGATTCAAAAGGAGCCATGGAGCATGTCAAAAGGATAATGGATCTCTTACAATTGGAACTTTGGGGGCAATGATAAAGTGCTAAATACAGCAAACATGAAAAAACTGGGTTTAGCATTATAACCTCTAGAAACCCATAGAAACTACTCAATATCTAGCCAAGTTTGTAGTCTATGATTAGATATGGTTACTACCTACAAAATACACACAATTTTCCTAAGAAACTAGCAATATTGAGAAAGTTATACTTGCTACTCTAAAATATATCGTATTCTTCAGCAATCAAAAAACTCAACCATCATCATATACTATGCTATATAGCATATTAGGTCCCCCAAAACTCAAGGAAGATTAGCTTTATGTTATACATTACACTTACACAATCAAAATTGAATTTGGATATTGAGAAATCCACCAAAAAAATCATAAAAGTGATAATTTTGGCCAGAAAACAGGATTATGCAATTCTTGTAAATTGGTCATAACTTTCAATTTTAACACTTAGCTCTCCCTACAAGCATCAAAACATGTTGAGAACTATGAAGGCCTAACCTCTAGCCATCTAAACCTCACAAACATGAAGTTTAGAGTGGTATAGTTGCCAAAAATTGAAAAAAAGCCAAAAACAGGACCCGTTTTTTCACACAGTTTAGGTTCAAAAATGTTGTGCAAGAGTAAGGTTAATGGTGAGATTGATACTCGAAAAAAATTGCTAAGTTTTTTTCAACTCATAGGGCAAATTTGTGGATATATAGCACCAAGAAATTCATTTTCATACTCTTTAAATAATTCAAGCAAAATGGTCACTTACAGGACACAAAAGTGTCCAAGGACATAAAAGTGTCCTGTTACCATTCTAGTGTTAACCAATGAATTGCTAGAAAGAATGCATGCAGCCAAGCAAAGGAAGATCAAATGATAGCAGGTTATTGATAAAGCCCAAGAGGAAGCTCGGCTTCGGGTACTCAAGCGGAAAGCTGCTCTCAAGAATCAACAGATACCAATTCCCATCAACACTCTGGAAATAGATGATCGACAATAGGAATTACCTAAAGAAGCAGTTTCAACAGATGATGACTGGTTAGATGGAATGGACCTGCGCATCAAATTACAGCTCAACAATCATAGCACCAATGCTTTGGTCGACACAGGAGCTAGAGTAAATGCAGTCAGTTATTCCACGTACAAGAAGGCAACAAGTCAAGCATTGACAGCAGGAATAGCGACAATCAAAGGATGCAACAAGAACCCAACCCCACCATTGGGAGTAGTCAACTTGAATGTGATAGTACATGGATGTGCATGTCCTCATTAGTTTTTATGCTTACCAGATGAACACATGAATGAGACGATGATTCTTGGAATTCCCTGGATGCGAACATACAAGGTAGTACCAGATTGGGATACAAATCAGCTAAAGCTATCACCTAAAGGAGGGCAACTCATTGTTCCAATTGCACCAAGCAAGGAGGAATGGAAAAGAAGCAAACAACAGACCAAACCATGAAGTAGTCAATCTTGTCCATCCCCTCGACAATCAAATGCTACAAGTAGCATGCAAGGAGTCAAGCAAATTTGGGTACCAAAAGCACAGCTTAAGGATAAACCAATTCAGATCTGGGTGCCTAAAACTTCATAGCCAAAAGAAAAGAAGGTTCCAAGGGTTAAAACACAGAAACGGGCATCTTCAAGCAAGGAACCTAACATGGAAATGGTTTGACAGAAAAAGGAGCACTTATCTTCTCCACAAACCGTAAAACCAATCAAGCAATGGTGAGTTAAGTCTCAAAAGACTCTAACAAACCATACAGCACCAAGCAGACCAAGCTACCAATGGCGAGAAAAAGCTCGACAACAAACAAAAATGCTAGCAACAACTCAAGCAATCAGTGTGTTGAAGCATCCTGATGGTACAATCAAATAGAGAGCACACAAGCTATAAGATTTGCTCTTTGGAAGACATCAGCAAAACCTCGACATCAGAAACCCTTGAGTTAATTACTCATGACCCAGCTCTTGCACAGCATATTGGTTTGAATTGCATTGATCTTCATAGCATGGTAGAGCCAACCACGACTATGCATAGACACAATTGTTCAACCCATGCACACATCGTCCCGGAGTACGCCATCCAGGAAGGGTAGAAGTGCACTAAGTACTAAGTAATTAAGGGCAATGTTTGAAGAGGGAGGAAAAAAGTTTGATGTTAGCGTGTGATTTTTTGCAAAATTATCTAATAATGATCTTATAATTCATCATCAAGGGAAAATTCATTGATAGTATCTTCCCGACGAGTGTAAATAGTGTATATACTATCAGAAAATCATCAAAAATAGTCCTTTTTTTATATTTTTCATCATTTTTATTGATAATGAGGCTTAAAAATAGAAAAATCCAACAAAAAACAATAAATCTATGTTTTTGAATGGATTTTCTTAATTATTGGATTTTCACTTTACTTTTTTAGAGCATTTTGCCTTTTTTTTTTTAAATAAACAAGTTAAAAATTAATAATAAATAGCAGGGAAGCTTGGATGGAAAAATGGAAGACACGATGGTGATCAAAAAGACAAGGCGGACAAGCACAAAAATTTTCAATGAAATCAGAAGATGGAAGCGGGAAGCCTAAATTAGGCGGCCAAGTCTACTTTTGCAAAATTCTTGAGGAATGAGCTACAGGAATCCGATCAGGGAAATTTTTGCGTCTAACATAGATTTCACGGCCTAGTAGGACTAACAGAGGAATCTGGGAAAAATGGTTCGTCGAGTCCGGATATAGATATCCAAGGTAGGCTAAAACCACCTCATTTCCACTTGCAGCCTTTGCAGAGAGAGATTTCAACCTCTTTCGCGCGACTTTTCTGGAGCCCATAGTTGACCATTTTCAGCGCCGTCTCACACAAGACATGAGGGGTAAGTTCTTTACTCGTCAATGATCCATTTTGTACGGCCGGTAGCTAGTCTAAAGCCTTAGAAAAACCCCTAGAAACCGAGCAGTGCACGAAGACCTACGACCAAAAACTGACCATAGCAGCCTGCCAGCTCGACCAAATCAGATGGGATTTGAACCATAGCATTCCCTAATATAATAGAGCCTTTCTATATCATCAGTTGACCAGGGATGGAGGGGGTCCCCAGTAGAAAATCTAGGTTTTTGGCAAATGCCAGAATTCCGATCTGACTCCACAGATAGCTTGCCTATGAGGTCCATATACAATGTATATGATAAGTTTGGTGAAATCCATCAAGCAAAGCCCTCGAAAAGCAGAAAATGGCTCGAAGGTTACAAAGCGTCAAATTCGACATACGGGGTCAAACTGACTCCAAATGAGCTCGAATTGGACAGGTTGCTTCAAGACTATGTTGCGGACAAGTCCAAAGCCTCAAAGTTGACTGACCAACCAACCCAACAGGCAGTGTAGTCACAAAAAATGGTGATTTCAGAGTCGACAAAGCATATAGTGATGCCGGCTTGACCAAACTTGACCAAATTCAATTTAGGACTTGTTTTAGGTGTATAGAATATGTCTAGGTCAAAATTTGTAAGTTTTGCAAAGAATTTTTCACTGTTGTAAATAATCACGTTTATTTACTTTTGCATCATTTTTTCTTGGAAATTGTCACATCTCCTCACCTATCATGTGTACACACCTAATACATGCCAAAAATCAAGTATGAGCCAAAATGACCACCCATTACTTGGAAAATTATCAAAAAACGCAAAGAAGTCTTTGCAAGCCAATTTCTTGGTTATGGACCACATTTTTTGATCCAAATCACCTTATATCTCATATACAAGGTATATACAATGCTTAAAACCGGTTGGTAGAGAAAAATGTTAATTTTGGAAGAAAAGTTAATAATCGCGATTATTAGAAAGTCAAAATTGGAAAGTATGGATATTTTGCCATCATACATTCAAAGTACATGATGTGTTAAGCCCACTAGCCAAGTTTGAACCAATTTGGAGCTCAAAATCTCAAATTTCCTTTTAAGAGACCTAAAGCCAAAATCAGGTACCATTTTCACCCTATGCATCCAAATGAGCCCATATTTCACTCAAAGCATGTATTTGGTATATACTTCAAGCCTATGAAGCCAAGTTTGGAAAAAGTTGAAAAATTTGCTTTGTTGTAAATAATCGCGATTATTTACTTTGGTTGCAAAAATTTGTTTTGACTTCACAGTTTTGTTCCTTGCATGTTTTATGCATCTATGCTTGTTCAAAAATTGATTTGAAGCAAATTGAACCAAAAGTGTCAGCATTTCAGACTAAAGGACATTTCAGAGAAAACTTCGATAAATCTGCTAACTTTGCACTCTATTCACTGAACAGGAGCCATGCAAGCGGCAGAGAGGGCCAAGAAGAAGCTCAACCAAAAGGAGAAGTTGCAGGAACTGCCCGCATATCAACTAGACCCAGATTCAGTCAAAGCAGCCAAGGCAGCATAACTCTCTAGAGAACAGCTAGAAGAGCATCACACTACAGTTTCTATGAACTTCTATGAGAGACTTCTATGAACAGGAGCCGTGTAGAGTGGATTTTCAGAAATCTTAAGAGCTTTTATCCACAATTAAAGAAGATGGAACCGCACAGATATTGACACTCACGGAAACAAGGTCAAAGTGGTCATCACTAAAGATATAGTGGCAGAGGCACTCAGACTGCCTACAGAAGGAATGACCATGAGAGCAAGAGACAGGAAAACAGCAAGAACCTTTACCAAGGAAACAACCGCGGCTACCTTTGTAGATTTGATTCGCAAACAGGTGGAAGAACCCGCCAGATTGTACCGCCACAGTACACCACGCAAAATCGCGCATTTGCCACCACATTTACCCAAGTTCTAAAGTCAACAACCAGGCAACCAGTGGACCATCTGCAATATGTCTTGACCACCTTGAAGGGCACCAAGAAAGAAGGCAAAATCACTTACTTGGGTGCACCAGAAGTGTTGACGAGGATAGCATACCATGCCATTGGTATGGTTGACGATTTACCACCTGCTCCTGATTAAAATACATGGATATGGCAGCACAACCCTCTCCAAGAGCTACAAGGTTAGGAAAGAGATCTTATAAATCTGATAAAGAATCAGCTCTGCTGACAGCTCGCCAGAGAGGCACAACAGCGAGAGCTCTAATAACAAGGAAAAGAGAGCGCGTAGAGAAAAAATGAAAAGAAAAGTTGTGGCCGCCCACCAAGAACAGTCCGCACAAAAACAAGCTCCCTTTGAAAGAGAGAAACAGGCCTACCAGCGTAGTAGACAAGCACAAGGGAAGGACCCAGAGAAATGGGTGCCTACTGGACTTAAAGGCCCAAGGACGAAGCATCATACAAGAAAAGAGGCTGAAGATCCGACAAAAAGATTGGAAAAAATGTACCAAGAAGGTGAAGCCCTCAAGCTGAGGGAAGCAAAAGAAGCGGCTAGGAAAGCCAAAGAGACGGAGGAACAGAGACAAGCCGAGGAGACGGCTTGTAATAGAAATTGCCTATGAGCTTTTAGAGTAGCGGAATTAGGAAATTAGGTGAAGCACTTTTGAGAGATTCTTTGTGAGCATAGCGGGTAAACTTATTTGATGGTAGCAACATAAACATGGTACTTAGTTAACTTGGCATGAACAATACTTTTGCGAGAGAGAGAGAGAGAGAGAGAGAGAGAGAGAGAGAGAGAGAGAGTTTAGAGAACATGACAATAGTTGAGGACCGGATTCATATGGAGCCTTTCCCCCCTCCAATAGGCATTTGTATTATAGTTTCTCCCATCAAGAGAGACTTGGTACAATACAATTTTTGTGTTCCTTGTGACCTATATGATGCAATGAAGATGGAAAGCTTCATGCATCACAAGCATAGAATAAACTTAAAGAAAGCATTAACTATCCCAAGGCCTCAAACACCTTCAAAGGTGGAGAGAGCTAGTGGGGAATGAGAATAAGGAAGAGGAAGAAGAAACATTCCATAGGAGAAAGAAGTAGTTCATCACTTATCATTACTCTTCTTGCTAGCATACATAATAGCATAGTAATGGAGATGGAGATGATGGCAAGCTTAAGCATTGAAGCATGACTCTTGGTTGGATTTGCATTCCATAGCCAAGAGCGTTGGTGTAAGCTTTCACTCTCACAAGCTTGGAGAAGGAGATGGTGTTCCTCAACTTTCACCAAGTGAGAATGGTTTCTCAAATGAGTGTGTGTGATGGTGTATATCCCCCTAGCACCCCCCCTCCTTGATTTACACGAGTACTTTTCCACATGCTACAGGCTCATTGGACCCCTCTCCCCCTGGCCAATCACATGTAGCATGCAGTCAGGTACATGGGTAGTCTTTTGACAAGTGTCCTCCTTACCCCTTAGAGAGAGAGAGCTTGAAAATATCTAAATATTTGTTAGGTGGAAGTAGAAGCTCATTGGACCCCTCTTTAGCCCAACCAATAGCATTCAAGCACACCATGTGGTTCAGCTTAGTGAGAGTTTGACATGTGTCCCATATGCTCTTTTAGAATTTCCCTAACTTTGAGATTTTTATGCATAGGAAGTTTCTCAAGCAACTTCCTCATTAAGTGAGTAGGTTCTCTTTTTTACTTAAGCATCTTACCCCCCATGCATAGGAAGCTTCTCAAGCAACTTCCTCATTAAATGTGACAAGTACCTCAAGTACCTTAGTCATCAAGCATGACAAGCACCTTAGGTGGAGTTCCTACCTCAAGCATAGCCCTAGCTTGCCTAATTTTAGGTCGTGTTCCCACCTCAATCACAGCCCTAGCTTGCTTAAGTTTAGGTCAAGTTCCCACCTCAAGCACAGCCCTAGTTTGCTTAAGGTCAAAAAGACTTTTAGCACTAACCATTGGAGGTCCTTAATGAAGCTAACCCTAAGGTCTTTTAAGCTTCATTAGTTAACCTTGCTCTTTGATAGACCATCTCTCATTTGGGCCCCTTTACCACATTGGCCCCGTGTTGAGATAGTTCCCGTTTATTATCCCATATTAAATGATCCGCTTAATATGAGAAAATCATTTGGGTTGGTTAG
Source organism: Adiantum capillus-veneris (assembly GCF_014529385.1). NCBI lineage: Eukaryota > Viridiplantae > Streptophyta > Polypodiopsida > Polypodiales > Pteridaceae > Adiantum > Adiantum capillus-veneris. The sequence continues at coordinate 108,369,066 of NC_140938.1, read as the reverse complement.
ATATTAGATATTTAATGACATTACCTCTCGCTTGAAATCATAGTCGTCCTCGACTATGAGATAAAAGAGATAAAGTCATAGTCATTAGTCAATTTGTCTTAGCGGGTAGAGAACCCTTTTTTTATCTTACGACATCATTCCAAGATGGATGAATAACCCATTTAGTGCTTGGGAGACATAGCTGCCGCAAGCATGTCTACTCTTTAGTCCATTTCATCCTCCCAAGTAGAGTGACAAATTCTACATGGTGTTTAAGAGACGTCGTCATCCAAACATGATTCTTAGTATGCATACTACTTAAATTTGTGCACAATAAAGAGAGAACTAGTCTTTTAAGACAAAAACATTGATCATTTAAAAGAAACATGTACATTTGGTTACTCTAATGTAGCATTGTAAGCATTGACAAGGTTCATACTATCCTTAAGCATATCGTAGTACCTTGTCTTCATGCCAAAGGATAGCTTCGGGTTGTAGTACCTCTTCTTGGTCTTTGATTTCAGGAGGGTCTTCAATAATTGATTCATTTGGAGACTCTCCTTTGTAGGGCTTGAGTAGGCTCACATGAAAAGCATTGTGTATGAGCCAATGGTTAGGTAACTTGAGTTGATAAGCTACCTCATTGGTTGGCTTCAAAATTTGAAAAGAACCATAGTATCTTTTTGCTAGTTTAGTATAATACTTTTGATGGCCCGTAGGATTTTTGCCCGTTGTTTGCCTCAATCGAGCCTTAGGAAACTTAAGTAAGACCCAATCATTTTCTTTGAACGTTAAGGCCCTTCTATACTTGTCAACAACAGCTTTTTGCCTTAATTGGGAGATGGATATAGCCTCCTTAATCTTTTGAAAAGATGTTTACAAGTCCCGGTTATACTCATCGGCAACAAAGATCTTTCCATGTACTTTAAGTAGCAAAGGACTTTTAGGTCTTCCTTCTATGATTTCAAAAGGTGCTTTTCCCGTAAAAGTATGGATAGTATTATAAAACGCATACTCTACAAGAAGCAAGTACTTTTCCCATTATGAGCGTTGATCTACTTCTGTAACATAGGTCTTTAGTAGATCAAGAATCGTAAGATGACTATCTCACTTTGGCCATTCATTTGTGGGTGATACGCCGAAGAGAAATAGTAGTGACTTTTGTAAGATTTGCCGAAGCTTTTGTGATACTAAAAATTTGATCTTAATTTTGTAAGCACGTGTAGATAGTAGTGACTTTTGGATGAATGCACTCCATTACCTAACTAATTTGGTTGATGAGATATTTATTAATACTAGAACTTACATTTGACACACTCTAAAACATATTTTATGAACCCTAAGCATAAATATGAAAGTTATATCATTTGAAAAGGGAGGTTTAAGACTAGAAATAGAGATAATGGAGAAGGTGACTAAGGAGGGAAATGAACCTCTCCTTTATACTTACAATGAAGTTATAATACATAGATGAGTCTATTTACTTTCCTGTCTCTCGTCTAAATGTGTTTACATTCATTTTCCTTAATTCATAACAAATCACTCTCTTAAATTGATAATTGCTCATGTGATTTGATAGATTGAGTGCATCTTATCCTTGCTTGGTTGAGATTTAGTGTAAGAGTAAGTTATTTCAAGTAAGGCTTCCTGAGTAAATCTTGTGTGTGCCAAGAATTAATAAGTAGATTGGTGGAGGTGCAATTGAGTATGTAGCTATAGTGCTTGAGGCTTAATTAGAACTTACAGTAGTTCATTAGTCTCAACATTTTCTTGAAACTTCTCTTCTTGATTCCACACCCTCAAGCCCAAACGTGTTAGAATGACAACCCCCTAGCTCGGGGTAACATCACAGTCCTTCACCTTGCTGTGTATGACCTCTGGTTTGAAATGCTATCTTCAAAGTGAGAAGCTGATAATAACAAGATAAGGTGGTGTTGAGAAACACCTTCAAAGATTGGGAGTGATATCTATGCCGCCGCTTTCTTGGGTGACTTGGGGGCTTTGGCAGCCTTCTCAGCCTTCTCTGCGCTCTTCTTGGGCAGAAGGACCTGGTGAATATTGGGCAGCACACCGCCATAAGCTATGGTCACGCCGCTCAGCAACTTGCCAAGCTCCTCATCGTTTCTTATGGCGAGCTGGATATGGCGAGGAATGATTCTGTTCTTCTTGTTGTCACGGGCTGCATTGCCAGCCAGCTCCAACACCTGCACAACAAAACCCAAAATCAGCTATGAAGGTTCTCTTCTGCTCGGATCCAGGACCGCCCACTTTAATCTTCGCTTGAAATTTCCAAAATCAAAGAACATCAAGTGTATTGCAGCATAAAACAGATCAGTATGAAGGATGAGGAGCTCTTACCTCAGCAGCGAGGTACTCGAGCACAGCAGCAAGATAGACGGGGGCGCCGGTGCCAACGCGCTTGGCATAGCGGCCCTTCTTGAGGTAGCGGGCGAGTCTGCCCACCGGGAATTGAAGGCCTGCTTTGACAGTCTTAGAGACGCCCTTCTTCCTGGCTACCTTGCCGCGCCCTCCCTTACTGCCCTTGCTGGAATCCATACTATGCTCTCTCACAACTTGCAGCACGTCTCTCAGGTAAAGGAAAGCTTCACGCCTCTTCTGCTGAACACTGATCTGCTCCCGTCTATATGTAAGGTAGAGCCTGCTACCTGCTCCATTTGAATTTCGAATACTCCCCCGCTTATCTGCGCCGCTCACGCAACCTATTTCATCGGACGATCCTCAGTCCTCAACAACTCGGATCGACCCCTGTTCACACTTGCCTTTCGTCCCAAGAGGGAGTCCCACATCAATAATAATCAAAGAAAATAGCACAATTGAGTTCTCGATTGAGTCTTAGCACACTTTGGCATGTGCCCAATCTCCTTATGTAGGTGTGTCCTCCATCTTGGTGTCAGACGATCAAATCCCAAAGTCGTCGTCGTCTGTTGCCAGTGGATTAGCTTCAATAGTCTAGTGACAAGGGATCTGGGTTTTTGCTAACTACCGTTGCTAAACGCCTACGAAGTGTTTTCTCGCTTACACTTTTGCAATAGGCCATGGCATTACAATGTTGTCATGTGTTTGAGGCCATCCCACGGACCCAAGGCCAACTTGCTTTTTTTCTCTCCAGCAAATAGACACCCACAAACTCAACATCGTCACCTTCAACCCAATAGCCCCATTGTGACCTCTTCAACATGCCTAGGAAGAGTGTGAAACACACCATACATCATCTAAAATTGTACATGATATCTACAAAGGCAAGTCTCTTGCTCGTGCTTGAAGTGCATGTACCAAGGCTTGCATGCCTTAAAGGTGTGCTCACTAATGGTGAACTAGGGGGATCCATGTTGGAATGCATGGAAGAACTGGGTCTGCATGATCTCAAGAATGCAAGCACCATGCTCTATATATTGTATACGATCAACCCTATGTCAAATTGTCTTTAAATTGAACTCTAGCAATCTTCTTCCAAAATTGACCTATGAGTTCTCTCATGAGTGGATCCAAAATGCATGAGCATTTTGAAGGAGCATGCCTGCTGCTCACATGAAAATCCTCACCATGCCCCAAATCAAGTTGATGTCTCTTAAGGTGCTTGGCATGCAATGTGGGTTGACAAACAAATAACATTAGAAGTGGCTCGAGAAATACATGTGATGGACGCACCTAAAACCGTTATAATAAGTGTGGGATGAGCTTCAAGTGTGTCCCTAGAGCCTCGCCTAGATAAAGTTGTGTAAGACCGTCTAACACTATCCACAACTACTACAATGGCCCCACATGACTTTTGACTATGGATATCTGTAACTATGTGTGCCTCACAATGACACAACGTTGGATGTAACAAATTGTTCACAAAGTCGAATACGTGATGCAAGATCAATGTTGTTGAAGTACGTCTTTGCAATGATGCCTACACGATATCTAGTAAATTTTTTAAAATGTTATTCAATTAGTTTAATTATAAAAAATTATAATATTAAATTATATTAATTAAAGTTTAATACTTACCAAAATAATGTATTTAAATTAATTTGTGCTAAAAAAGAATATGATCGAATTATCTATTTCCAAATTTAAATATTTTGATATTTTTAAATTAAAAAACGTGACATGACAATTGAGGTGGCGGTGCATGGATGAGATGGTCATCCATCTGACGAGCTGATGTGATTAGTTGGGTAGGGCCTTCATGTGTAGAAAACCATAGCAAGTAATAGTCACAGGTGTTGGCTCATTGTAGAGAGTGCATTAAGTTATGATCTATTTAGAGATATGTTTGTAAGCATTTTTTTCAATTGACCCTGCATGTGACAACACAAATCATTTTCATAAGGTGGGCAAGACTACAGTATGGTGAAGCCTACACCAAGCCATTCTACATTATTTATGCGCAAGAAGTCGAAATTGTCAAGTCCACAATTTCAAAAGGCACGACTTCAAGCAATGATGTGTGCAAATCCACAAGATAGTTAAGGTAACTAGTACAACGACGCCGTCTCCGGCGATGCTATGCGAATGAGGGCATACACACTTGCATGTGTCTATATGCAAATTTAACAGCACCGTGGCTAACTCAGCCAGTCCTGTCAAACTCCATGGCATTAACACCACCTTGTTCGTATGAGATAGCAGTACTGCAGGGCATAATAGCTCTTCGCCCTAGCTTCCCAACCTAAACTTGGCTAGCTCTCCCAACCTAGACACCGACATGTAGTCGCCTTGCCTTGCTAGAGAGACAGAGAGAGAGAGAGAGAGAGAGAGAGAGAGAGAGAGAGAGAGAGAGAGATGGGGAGGTGAAAATAAGCGGTACTTTTCTTGAATAGAAACGCCTAAGAGGTTGTGAGAGGTAATTGAGAGCAATGCAGAGTGCACAATACGCACAATTGTTGGGATTAAAAAAGATAGCGAACGTTGAAAAAACAGAGGAGGTTGCATTTGTTGACGCATGCCTCCTTCACTCCTTTTGTGGTAGCAACACCTCTCCCTTCTCTCTCTCTCTCTCTCTCTCTCTCTCTCTCTCTCTCTCTCTCTCTCTCTCTCTCTCTCTCTCTCTCTCTCTCTCTCTCTCTCTCTCTCTCTCTCTCTCTCTCTCTCTCTCTCTCTCTCTCTCTCCACGAGCTTCTCATCTCCAACAACGCAGTAGGGGTGATCTTGATCTGGCATGGGCAATTCAGTGCATTGCAGAAGCCCTACGCCTTTGTAGCCTTGAAATGCTCACCTACATCTTGGCTTCTTCAACCAGCAGCAAAGAGGCAGAGACAAAAATGTAAAAAAGCAAGGGTCTTTGAAATGTGTGTGGCTAGACCCAGTGATTGCAAGCAGAAAAGGACCATTTTGGTATTTGAGGTGCAGCTTGCACACAGTGTGGAGGAGTTGTACACTGGGTTGCAAGCGCTGATGAATTATAATTGCAGTTGGTCGCCACTTGCAATACTCCATGACTGTGTACCATCCTAGTTGCAATATATTGTGCAACGGCAATAGGCCCACTTGCATTACTGTGCACTTGTAATATTACTACGCAACAACATAAAGGAAACGACACTCGACGCAAGAGCTGAACTCGAAGCAGTTAAGAAGCTTTGTCACCAATATGGCTACATGAACATCTCAGTCCGCGCCTCTTTCTTCTTCATCCTGACCATGGTTGTGCAATGGCAATAGGCCCACTTGCATTACTGTGCACTTGCAATATTACTATGCACCAACATGAAGGAAAGGACACTCGGCGCAAGAGCTGAACTCGAAGCATTTAAGAAGCTTTGTCACCAATATGGCTACATGAACATCTCAGTCAGCGCCTCTTGTCTTCTTCATCCTGGCCATGGCTGCGCTCTATTCGTGCTCCAACCTGCGTCCACCCACAATATGCGTCCTCTCTCTCTCTCTCTCTCTCTCTCTCTCTCTCTCTCTCTCTCTCTCTCTCTCTCTCTCTCTCTCTCTCTCTCTCTCTCTCTCTCTGAAAAAAAACCTAGGTTTAGCCGCCTACTACAAATTTTGAGATTTCCCTCTAGATTTAATATGTGAAGGTGAAAAAACCTACCAAATCTGGAGAAATTTAGTGTAAAAACCTTCAACTTAACCAATTTACCTCTAAAATCTCTCATATGTAGGTTTCCCAAGTTTTTAGAAAAAAGTTTTCTTCGCACACTGACAGGCAGTCGCGCCCCCAATAGCCCTGACCTCATCACCGGCCTCTCCATCAACCTCCACAACCAATCCTTGAACGGCTCCCTCACCCCTGACCTATTGCGCCTCCCCATCCTCACTTCCCTTGACATCAACTCCAACTTCCTCTCAGGCACCTTCACCTCACTCTCCAACTTCTCCAAGTTCCAAAAGCTTTAGCACCTCTCCCTTGTCCACAACAACTATCCCCCCTGATCCCCTCGTCTTGCTTCCCAAACCTGCTCAACCTTAGTGTGGCCTTTATCCTTTTGATCACCTGTCACGATATCCCACTCTACAACTCTTGAATATCTCCCACAACCATTTAGTGGGTGCAGTGTTCGTGGAAAATGTGCTCAGTTTAACCGTTTTCAATTTTCAGTTGAGGGCAAGGGGAAAAGAAGAAATTCCACCCCAAAATAGACAAAAATAGTGTAAAAACCCAAAAAAACACCTAATTTTCTAAAATTTCCTCTTGACGAAATCAAGGAAAGGAATTTTGTATGTCTGGAAAAATGATATCTCTCGAGCACAGAGTGGGTGGCGGCTGCTTTCTTCCCGGCCTCGGAAACCTCACCTTCTCCTCTCTCTCTCTCTCTCTCTCTCTCTCTCCTCTCTCTCTCTCTCTCTCTCTCTCTCTCCTCTCTCTCTCTCTCTCTCTCTCTCTCTCTCTCTCTCTCTCTCTCTCAAAGAGGAAGGAGTCAGGACCAATGTTAGAAAAAATCCGGGGTCCAATATATTTTAACCTGCTGAAATCCTAAAATCCCGGTTAGATTTTGAGCTTGCCTGGAAGAAAACCGGGAAGTTTTCACAAATTTTAGTGTAATTACCGGCAAAAGCTTTAAGTTTTGACCTAAAGACCGGGAGAATTTCAAGCTTGCCTTTATTTTCTTCTGTTAGGAAAAATGTATTTTTCTAGCCCTGGGACTCAGGACTCAAGAGGAAGGGGCCAAAGGCTGAACTATGAAGCCTGAAGGGCAGCAATGCTGTATGAGAGAGAGAGAGAGAGAGAGAGAGAGAGAGAGAGAGAGAGAGAGCAAACGCTGCATTAAAAGAGAGTGGTGCATGCGCATGCAGCTCTGCAAGTTGACACGACCAACTTGTAAACCTAGGTCCTGCAGTAATGTCTCTCTCTCTCTCTCTCTCTCTCTCTCTCTCTCTCTCTCTCTCTCTCTCTCTCTCTCTCTCTCTCTCTCTCTCTCTCTCTCAGCAGCTCTAGTCGCACGCAAATCGAAGTTAGTGCGCCAATCGTTATTGAGGTGTTTGTGAAGCAAGGCAACAAGTGTGCAAGCCAATTCAAGTGGGGTCGCAATAGTCGACGGTGTGCGTGAAGCAGCTCAACCAGGTGATCTATAGCCTCAATCAAAGAGCACGAAGCCCTCTACGCATTGATGTAAAGACAGAATTTTTCTGTGTAATGAAAGGCTTTGCTGTAACAGCATCTCAGAACTGAAAAAACTGTCAAAACTTTGCGTTTTTGTTGCCGACTTGAAGGCAATGTCAGACAAAACTCGCAAGGGTGGAAAAGCCACACTCGCCATGGAGAATGATGCAAAATCTCCAAGGAATTTGGATGCTAATCCAACCACATCGTCTACAACAACGGAAGCAATGATCATGGCTTACTTGATCTCGTTACAAGAAACCGTCAACAAGCAAGGTGAAGAGTTGCGCGCACTTGCAATGGAGAATGGTACTTTAAGAGTTCTCGTTGTGGAGAATGAGCACCTCAAGAAGGTTCTTGAAATGCAAACAACACGCTTGATGCATCTTGAGAATGAAGTTCAAGAATGTAAACGCTCTCTTGTGGACATGAATGTAGTGAAAGAGCGCTTGAGCAAAGTTAAGAGTGATCATGTATTGAAAGAGGAAACGATAGATACAATACGACATGATGTATGTGAGATGAGAAATGCATCCAAATCATGGGCTGATATATGTAAGGATAATGTGGTTTCTACATCTCCTATCACGCAAGCCGTTGTCCAAGCAAAGAATGTAGAGAATGTGGACACTCAAGAATTGCAAGAACGACAAAAACGCTCAAAGAACATCGTCATTCGTGGAATCAAGGAGGAAAGCATGGAAACACCCCAATCTCTTGCGGTTGCTATTGAAGAGTTTTTTGCTACACACTTTGGCATGTCAGGAATCATGGCTTATGGTGCACATCGAGTTGGAAAACAAGGAGTCCCTCGCTCGGGAGAAAGACCTATTGTATGTACCATGGCTGATGAGGTAAAGAGAAAGATCATCCTTGACACTGGTTGGATCTACCTCAAAGGAACGGGTTGTAATGTATATGAGGATCGCACTCTTATGCAACAAAATGTACGTCGCAAAGCATACGAGGAAAGAAGCAAGAAGGTTAAGGTATCATCTCAAGAAGAAAAGTCACTTGAGGAGGATGCAAGTCCACCCAACAAATAGGGACACATGATCTATGAGACCAACTCACGCTTGCGAATAAGCTTTTGGAATTGTAACTGGTATCCATGGAATGCGGGAATTGGCATTGATGAGCTTACCAATGACTCCGATGTGATACTTCTTGTCGAAACATGGGAGCATGATGCGCAACGAATTCTTGGATTTGACAAATACGATGTACATTCTTTGATGTGGGCCAAAATGCAAAGCAACGAAGAGGCCAAGGAGGCGTAGCATGTATGACCAAAAAGGGTTTGAAAGATGTTTCCATTGTCAAAGAAGATAAGTATAAACGCTACTTATGGATGAAAATCAGCCCACCAAATGGTCAAGTCATGTTTGTGGCCGGCTGCTACATTCCTCACTATGACTCCAACTTTTATGCTCGCTTGAATATGGATAGAGATCAGCCCTTTGTTGAACTAGAGGAAGACATTGCTCATTACAAGGATCAAGGTGAAGTCATTGTTTTTGGAGACATGATGCTCGCACAAATATGTTACAACACGACACACAACAAGTCGACATGCCGCATGTATCAAGAAGAGTGGATGACTCATACATGTATAATCGAAGTTCTAATGATGCAAAAGAAGTGGATCACTATGGAAAGTCACTTCTACATATGTGCAATAGTACCGGAATGCTCATTGCAAATGGTGTATCTCTATGGCAAGGCACCAATGACTTTACATGTAAAAAGCACAATGGTGCTAGCGTGATTGACTATATGTTGTTCTCAGAAGCCACTCTAGAATGCATACAAAGCTTTACACTTGGTGAATGGAATCGGGAATCGGATCATAGGATGTTATGTATTGACCTCAAGTGTGGTAAACGGCCCGAGCATGTAGCCTCCAATCATGATGTGAATCATTTGTACCTACGTCTAGACTTCAAACGAGCACTTATATATGCTGATATGGTGGACCAAATGTTAAGCATGATAGAGCATCAAGGGAGCCCAACATTAGAATGCAAGTGGAAAGTTTCAAAGAAGTAATTTTCTCTTGTGCGAAGGAATGCTTTTCGGTGAAACACATGTCTTGCAAAAGGTCTAAGAAGGGTAGCACCAAGAAGAAATGGTTTGACATGGAATGTAGTCAAGCCCGAAAACACTTGCTAAGATTGGATGCAATCAAAGACAAGGAAGTTTACTTGGAATGTTCACACACATACAAAGCACTTGTTCAAAAGAAGAGGAGAAGGTGGGAAGTCGAAAAACAACTTCTTTTAGCACAAGAGAAAGCACATGCATGTGGCAAGTTTTGGCAAAATCTAAAAGGCAAGCGCGTTGAGAGCTTTGGTGACTTGACTCTTGAGGATATGTATATGCATTGTAAGAACCTCTATGAGCAACCCAATGTTGATAAGATGGAGGGTTGTAGCTCCCTTCCATTTATGTCTCCCTTCTTTACCATTGAAGATGTATGCCGCGCGCTTGAGAAACTTGCTACTCGCAAGGCAGGTGACCTTCAAGGTGTCAAGGCTGAAATGATTAAATGGACAAGCAAGAAAACACGATATTGGATATGCGATATGTTTAACCTTGCACTTCAGTATGGCATGCCTCATGATTGGAGTGAAAATTGGATCAAACCTTTGCACAAAGGAGGAGATGTAAACAATGTGAACAACTATCGCACTATAATGGTTGGTTCTTTGATGGCAAAGTTATTTGGATGTATCATGGAGATGAAGATAAGTGAATGGGCTGAAAAGAATGGCAAACGTGCGCTTGGCCAAGCAGGTTTTCGAAAGCATCATAGCACTATTGATCACCTTGTCACTCTTCGAGTTCTTATGGAAGCGTCTCGATTGAAAGGAAAAAAGTTGTATTGTTGCTTTGTGGATTTCAAGAAAGCTTTTGACATGGTACCGCGAGGAAATCTTTGGAGACGTATGCAAAGCCTTCAAGTGCCGAGAGAATTTATGCATGCAGTCTTTCGCATCTACCAAAAAGTGATATGTCGATTACGTATGGGAGATGGAATTTCAGAATTTTTTGCAAGCACTATTGTGTTCAAACAAGGATGCCCACTTTCCCCAACCCTCTTTGGGCTACTCATTGATGAATTGGAATACATGGTTCTTGATTTTATGCAGCAAGAAGGCATGGAAGAGGTTAAGATTGGAAATGCGGTGATCATGCTTTTGCTTTATGCCGATGATGTAGTGCTCTTGGCACATACCTTAGAAGATGCACAAAAGCTTATGAGTGTCTTGGAACGCTTTTGCCTACATAGCGGGCTGATCGTGAATGGATCCAAAACCAAGGTTATGCTTGTAAAGACCCTCAATGACGAAAATCCATGCATTGTATACAACAATGAGAAACTTGAAGTGGTAGATCACTTCAAGTACCTTGGCCTTGAGGTTCCATCCAATCATAAATGGAAGGATTGTGCAATGCGTCGCTTGGAAGCCGGAAAGAGGGCTTATTATGCATTTGAGAACATGTGCAATGCAAGAGAGATCAAGTGTTGGGCTCTCAAAAAGTACCTCTTTGACACATTGGTGACACAGGTGCTTCTTTATGGAGTGGAGGTGTGGGGTGGAAGCATCGGGAAGTCTACTTGGAAAGAGTTTGAGAATGTCCAAAAGCGTTTTCTCACCAACTTTCTCCAAGTCAAGACACAAACACCCTACATGCTCTTACTTCTTGAGTCCGGATCGCTTCCCATTGAGGTCTTGGGCATGGAAAGGGTTGTGGAGTACATGCGTAAGACACAACGTAGCCCTTTGCATCGACTTCCTAGAATCGCATATGAAGCAAGTCAAAAGGTTCAAAAGACATGCAAGAGCAAAATACTAAGTTCGGGGTGGATGCTTGATATCAAGAAATGGTTTGGAAGATGGGATGCATGTCACTTGGTCAAGGATGCGTCGATCGACTCCCAAGTTAATGAGGCCTTCTTACAACGCCAATGTATCATGGCTTGGGAGAAAATCCGGAGGTTCTCGCTTCAGCCATTACACCACACACGTTGCCCCAAACTACAAATCTCTCTTCTTCTCGGAACGAGGTAACCGAACCCATTCCTACATCCTTGAGCCCATCCCGTTGAGTGCGATCCGCACCATTGCCTCCATTCGTCTTAGCTCCATTCTCTACGCTGTGAGACAGGACGTTGGGGCGCACTAGCGAGGAGTGTCATCGACTTTGCACCTTATGCCCTCGTCAAGTGCGAGAGAGTGAGTACCACACACTACTTGAGTGCTCAGCTTTTGACCACATTAGGTCCTCTTTTCCCATATATTCAGCCATGAGCTCTCCCTACATACCTTCCTCTCCCAACCACGATGTGGACTCTCTATTGCGACGCTCATTTCAGCCATTTTTGAGCATCGAGAGTCACTTATGAACTCCACTCACACCACGTGACATGTTCATTTGGTCCCATAGGTCATATTTGACCTCCCAGGACGATAATAGAACTATCTATCTTTCTATTCCTCTCTCTCTCTCTCTCTCTCTCTCTCCTCTCTCTCTCTCTCTCTCTCTCTCTCACACACACACACACACACACACACACACACGTGCGCGCGCGCGTCAACAGTCACACACACACGAACAAACCACTGCTCGAAAAGAACCTAGGTTTAGTATAATCCCACCTACAAATTTTGAAATTCACCTCTAAGTTTTATATTTGAAGGTGAGAAAACCAACAAAATTTTGAAAAAATTAGTGTAATTCGTTGTAAAAACCTTCAAATCTTGTCAATTTACCTCTGTTGTTTCACTTATGTAGGTTTGCCAAGTTTTTTGAAATAAGTTTTTTTCGAGCATCGGAACAAACGCGGAGCTACAAGTGACAGACGTGGAGCTTCCCACCGCCGCCTTATGCAAACACGTACGAAAAGATGGAACCACCGCAATTGGAATCTCTCTCTCTCTCTCTCTCTCTCTCTCTCTCTCTCTCTCTCTCTCTCTCTCCGAGCGTTCACTCACTTTCTCGCCTTGCTACAGGGGACACAATATCCGGACCGGGTCGGATCATGCGAGCCGGGAGTACCCATGTCATGTGTTGGACGGCGGTCGGGAGGGGGACGCCGAGGTCTGGCATCTCTAATGTCTTGATGTCCCCTTTTTGCATTGAATCTCGTGCCAATTTGTTGCAAATGCTTTTTGCGACACTAGCTTTGGAGCCATCTATGCCATCTGAAAGATCTACTCATTGCGCATCTTTTGCACCCCTAGCAACCTAAAATTGGTCATGGAAGAAAAATATATGTCGAATGCAAGTTAAATTGGTCATGGACATTCATCTCAAATGCTCTTCCACCTCGACGAACCAGCTTCAACTCAATAGCTTCCGAGGACGGAATCTACATCAGGAAGGGGGGCATGTTAACCCTCACGGCACACGGACACCCTATGATCTATAAACGTTGTATTATTTAGAGTCAGGCACCGGGCTTGTCGGACCAATAGGGAAAGGTAGAGTGATCGCCGATGAGAGGCGCACTCTAACTTGGACATTCAAGGGATTAGTTGGCTAAGCATGGGCGCCCAAGTGTGAATCGGGTGAGCTCCTATAAAAGCCAACTAAACCTAATTTTTACTCATTCTCTCATTTGTGCAATAGAAGAGTGCTCTTGCTCCATCTCCATCTTCTTCTTCTTCACCTCCTTTTGTGTGTGTGTGTGTGTGTGAGAGAGAGAGAGAGGGAGAGTGTGTGTGCGATCGAGCATTACGAAGGCACGACGGCGGCGAGGCGGTTGAGCGCGGCACGACTGCAGCTTCTTCTTCATCGCGGCGAGGAATCCACCACGAAGGCGAGCGTAGAGCGGTGAGTGACACACCCTTTGCTCTCTTGAGCTTGCTAGTTTAGGCTTGTTGTGTGCTTGGAGCCGTTTGTGGCTGGCACACGGTGTATTGGCAAGTCCCTTGCTTCGACAGTGCGGCAAGGAGCGCACATTTTTGGCGCCGCTGCCGGGGATATGCCCTACACTAAGCTCGGTTAGCACTTTACGCTTTTTTGTGGTGCAATTTCTATCATAGGAAAGGCAGGGAATGAGGGTGTGTAGTTGTGTGGAGATTTCTGTTTTTTGCGTTTTCTACGTTTTCTGGTTTGCACTGCACAGGTAGCATTTCTTGCGTTTTCGCATTTTTTGCATTTTCTGTCAAGTTTCAATTTCTGCAATTTTCTGCGTTTTCTGTGTTAAATTTTCTGTCAAGTTCCAATTTCTGCATTTTCTGTGTTTTTTCAATTTTCTGCATTTCTTGCGTTTTTTCAATTTCTGCAATTTCTGTGCGTTTTCAATTTTCTGCCAATTTCTGCAATTTCTACGTTTTCTGCATTTCAGTTTCTGCAATTTCTGTGCGTTTTCAATTTTCTGTAATTTCTGCATTTTCTGCATTTCTGCATTATATAAAAAAAAAGAAAAATAAATAATTTTTTTTTGAAAAAAAGATCTGGAAAAAAAAAAGAGGGAAATAAAAACGCGAGTGAGCGGACGGTGAAATTTTCCGAAAATAAAAAACGTGACTCTTAAAACGGACGGGTTGGTTTGTATAAAAGATAGATCGGGATCGGGATCATTTCCCCAAGCCCAAGCCCAAGCCCAAGCCCAAGCCCAGGCCCAGGCCCAGGCCTCAGTCCTCTGATATATACTAGACTCACTCTTATATATATACCCTACTCCCTCAAGAGAGAATGAGAGCATGTGGGACAAGTCCTCCACTCTCCTCCTTTCTCTTCCCACTTGCACCCTTAGACTTTCTAGTTTGGGCTTAGTTCCCTACTGGAAATTGACAGTTTTAGGGATTCCGAGGGCATAGAGTGACCAAACGGAGGGCTGTAAAGCACGACACGACCCTCTGACCGATACGCTCGTTTCGAGCTATCACACGGCCCATTCCACGACACGCTCTAAAAAATCTAGCAAAAAAAACAAACAAAAAACACGCTAAAAACTAGTCACAAGGCCTCCTAGAGCAGCTTTTTGACACCTTAGGGTATCAAAAGCACATGCACTTACGCTCTGGGCGGGTGCTAGAACACGAGCATATTGAGGGTGCCTTTGTTCATACGGACACCCATTACCCATCCACGATAAGCTCTAGACCCTCAGCGGGGACACAAGGTAGCACCACCCAAGACCCTAAAATAGCCGCTAGTGATTCCTCCTCCGACTCAGAAATCATGGAAGCATACCCTACCCAAAACACTGAGAGAGAAGGCCATGCACCTCCCGAAGCTCCACAGCCTAGTACTAGTATGTTTAGCCGTTTCATGGAAACATTAGGTAGAGCTACTCGCTCGGAACCTGATGCAAATGAAGCACACGAAGGGGGTGGGGAAGTGGACTCTCCTTTCACATCGCACGTGGACCCCACACCCCCAAAGAGTGTCCATGTGGATATCCTGCCAACTTCTTACCAAGAAGGCCCTGTTGAGCTGCCTCCTTCAGAAGTTCCCTCTAGAGTACCGTTGGTGACAAGTAAAACCACGGGGAGCAACATTGCTTCTACCTCACAAGAAACCGTTAACACGTCGACTCTAGAAGGATTGTTCATTAATGATCATTGGACATACGACCTCCACACTGAGGTGTTGACGGATCTACACTCTGGCCATGCCTACCATGTAGGATGGATAGAGATTGTACAATCCACCTCTAGTGCCACGAGCATCGAAGATCAACAGAAAATGATCTGTAATGTTATCCATGGCATTATTCAATCAGAAAGGCAAAACCGAGGGGTAAATATACTCTCAACTGGCCCCATGAGATTTTTGGATACGAGCAAGGCTCAACAGCCTACAACCCCTCTATTAAGGAAACCCATGCTCACTCCAGGGATAAGACTGACAGAGAATGTACCGATGACATCTACGGTTAGCGCAGTGCCACTCCAGTGTCGTAGTACCTAATATGGGGCCTCGACCATATGTGCCTCTAGCCCCTTATGCACACATGGCCCCCACACCTCCAATTGTACCACTTGCTTATGCTCCTCGAGTGCCGCTCCCTAGCTCTTATCCGAGTGGACCTATGCCCGGTTATGTTCCATATCCTGCATCATCCACACATATGCCAAGACCGGTACCCGTTCCTCTCCCACATATGATTCCAAGAGTACCTCCACCGGCCCTGCCTCCTCACATAGGTGACTTGGCAGCGTTTGCTCAAACCATAGGTCGATCTATCGCGGAAAATATGCGTCACGCATCTAATAGAGAGCCTAGAAGTAAGGCAGTACAAATTGCCAAACTCACGCAAAAATTCAATGGGGACGAAGATGCTAGGAAACACATTGAAGTGTTTCAACAAGTATGTGATTCCTTAGGGGAACGCAACGAACTACATAAGTGCAATGCCTTAAGCTTGACATTAAGTGGGAAGGCTGGACATTGGTATAGGACCCTTAGGGTGGACGAGAAAACAATCTACCCTACCCTTCGAAGGTTGTTTCTAAAGGAGTACATACGAGAAGGTGTGCTTTGGGGTGTAGCATCTCAGCTACAGAAGGCCGAACGTAAGGAAGGAGAGTCAGTAAGGGACTTCATTAGTCGTCTAAAGCACTCAAACTCTCGTTTCCCTGTAAATGAGCGCTTCAAAAATAACCAACTGCTTGATCGATTCATTCTAGGGTTGAGGAATGAAGGAATCTATAATGGACTAGTGATTAGAGGTATCACAACCTGGGAAGCTCCTCATGTAATACATCCATAGAGGTAAAAGCTTCTACACCGCCTCCATCTATAGTAGTGGACCTCCATGAAGCTACAAAAGAATCCACACCTCCCAATGTTCAAGAATCACCTGATGAACCACTTCAAGTTCGATCCTGGGAGAGTACCTTACCACCCTTGTAGCTTGACGAGGCACCTAGGGTAAAAGAAAACTAATGGAAAAAATCCTCACCTATTACCAACTGGAACAATTGGTTTCAAAGGGTGACAAGCTCATTTCAAACGGTATGATCTACCCAAGGAAGGGGGGAGTGTTTGTGGATAGTCATCATTCATTTGTTTCCCTCTCAACCTTTTTCCCTGACCTCTCAATCACCAATCTTAGGGAATGTACATATAAAGCTTTATACTCACAAAAAAAAAAGAAAAAAAAAGAGCAAGAGCAATTAGCAAACGAGTATGCACATTAAAAGTCAAAACATTGACTCAGACCTACACATGTCACATCTGGTACAGTGAAACAGAAACCTATGCCATGAAACACCTTTGATCCTCATCACTTGAGTGATGGAGGGTAGGTAAGATTAGTACGATAGGAGTGTTTCTGTTTTAGAGTTGAGAGATTAGCAAAGTTCTCTTTTCCCACTGATGTTCCTCCTAGAGGTATTGTTTGTGTTTCATAGTGTGTACAGGAGCGTGTTGCTATTGATAGGGTTTGGACCTTCATGGAACCTTTCTCTCGTTCACACTTCAAATCAAGCGCGACCATCGACACAAATAGGTGTTTCTTGTCCATTAGCATTGCCCTTATCTTTTTTGCATCCATGTTTGTCTGCTTTGATTGTGATTGGTAGCATAATATTCAGCGCATTGGCTTAGTATCAAACATTTAATTCAATGTAATGTTTTGTCATAATCACTTGTTTAGGGGTAAAAATCAAGCAGTCCGACTAAGCTAGTTTGACCAAGCTAGATATTAGAAATCTTCTCTTAATACCATGGGGAATGCCTTCCTAATAAGCAATGGTTACTTAGGTTCTTAATCCGATTTAGGCAGCATTGTATGAAATGTACTAGGGCTTTCTAGTGGGCTTAACCCTATTGACCTTTAGCTTAAGTATTATAAAGTGAGTTTACTAATGTGATGAGCCTGGGGAGGGTAACAGTGTTATATGACCCCCCAAAGTTACAAAATTTAAATGCTGAAAATGAACAAGCAAAAAATCAAAGTGCCACAATGTAAAATTTTAAGCTGGAAGAGAAATCTCAGCTTGATTTGGTACTTCACTCACATGTATTGCCTATGGTACTAGAGCCCTAGAGGTTCCCAGTGTGGGCGCTTTTCCTTGAAAAGCAAAAAACCCAAGGCATACAAAATAAGCACACACATCATAATTGAATCACTGTGAAAAGACTTTGGGGGGTCAAAGAAAAAGTAATCAGTCAGGCGATGATTTCATGAGAAATTCCTTTTATAATAGCTTAACTACAAGGTTTTCTAGATATAGCCTCTCGTCAGCCCTCGAACATGAATACTTGGCTCTCGCGATTAAACAACTTAATTGACCACAGAAAATTAAGAAGCTTACCCATGGTATTAATATTCGATCTCTAGTGCCTTTCGACCGTCAAATTAGCGACCCCAGACTTGTTTAATTTTCTACCTTTACATCTGTTTATGCATTTGATTACATTGCAATTTAATGTTCATTGCTGACAAATTGTTTGAAATTCTTTTACCAATCAATTTGTCTACCTAAAACTGCATATGCTTTTTAAGAGAATGCAATTACTGTGCCAATGCTGTTTGATTTTGCAGTGACTGAAGAAGGCTAAGGACATTCATCTCAAATGCTCTTCCACCTCGACGAACCAGCTTCAACTCAATAGCTTCCGAGGACGGAATCTACATCAGGAAGGGGGGCATGTTAACCCTCACGGCACACGGACACCCTATGATCTATAAACGTTGTATTATTTAGAGTCAGGCACCGGGCTTGTCGGACCAATAGGGAAAGGTAGAGTGATCGCCGATGAGAGGCGCACTCTAACTGGGACATTCAAGGGATTAGTTGGCTAAGCATGGGCGCCCAAGTGTGAATGGGGTGAGCTCCTATAAAAGCCAACTAAACCTAATTTTTACTCATTCTCTCATTTGTGCAATAGAAGAGTGCTCTTGCTCCATCTCCATCTTCTTCTTCTTCACCTCCTTGTGTGTGTGTGTGTGTGTGTGAGAGAGAGAGAGAGAGAGGGAGAGTGTGTGTGCGATCGAGCATTACGAAGGCACGACGGCGGCGAGGCGGTTGAGCGCGGCACGACTGCAGCTTCTTCTTCATCGCGGCGAGGAATCCACCACGAAGGCGAGCGTAGAGCGGTGAGTGACACACCCTTTGCTCTCTTGAGCTTGCTAGTTTAGGCTTGTTGTGTGCTTGGAGCCGTTTGTGGCTGGCACACGGTGTATTGGCAAGTCCCTTGCTTCGACAATGCGGCAAGGAGCGCACATTTTTGGCGCCGCTGCCGGGGATATGCCCTACACTAAGCTCGGTTAGCACTTTACGCTTTTTTGTGGTGCAATCTCTATCATAGGAAAGGCAGGGAATGAGGGTGTGTAGTTGTGTGGAGATTTCTGTTTTTTGCGTTTTCTACGTTTTCTGGTTTGCACTGCACAGGTAGCATTTCTTGCGTTTTCGCATTTTCTGCATTTTCTGTCAAGTTTCAATTTCTGCAATTTTCTGCGTTTTCTGTGTTAAATTTTCTGTCAAGTTCCAATTTCTGCATTTTCTGTGTTTTTTCAATTTTCTGCATTTCTTGCGTTTTTTCAATTTCTGCAATTTCTGTGCATTTTCAATTTTCTGCCAATTTCTGCAATTTCTGCGTTTTCTGCATTTCAATTTCTGCAATTTCTGTGCGTTTTCAATTTTCTGCAATTTCTGCATTTCTGCATTATATTAAAAAAAAGAAAAATAAATATTTTTTTTTGAAAAAAAGATCTGGAAAAAAAAAGAGGGAAATAAAAACGCGAGTGAGCGGACGGTGAAATTTTCCGAAAATAAAAAACGTGACTCTTAAAACGGACGGGTTGGTTTGTATAAAAGATAGATCGGGATCGGGATCATTTCCCCAAGCCCAAGCCCAAGCCCAAGCCCAGGCCCAGGCCCAGGCCTCAGTCCTCTGATATATACTAGACTCACTCTTATATATATACCCTACTCCCTCAAGAGAGAATGAGAGCATGTGGGACAAGTCCTCCACTCTCCTCCTTTCTCTTCCCACTTGCACCCTTAGACTTTCTAGTTTGGGCCTAGTTCCCTACTGGAAATTGACAGTTTTAGGGATTCCGAGGGCACAGAGTGACCAAACGGAGGGCTGTAAAGCACGACACGACCCTCTGACCGATACGCTCGTTTCGAGCTATCACACGGCCCATTCCACGACACGCTCTAAAAAATCTAGCAAAAAAAACAAACAAAAAACACGCTAAAAGCTAGTCACAAGGCCTCCTAGAGCAGCTTTTTGACACCTTAGGGTATCAAAAGCACATGCACTTACGCTGTAGGCGGGTGCTAGAACACGAGCATATTGAGGGTGCCTCTGTTCATACGGACACCCATTACCCATCCACGATAAGCTCTAGACCCTCAGCGGGGACACAAGGTAGCACCACCCAAGACCCTAAAATAGCCGCTAGTGATTCCTCCTCCGACTCAGAAATCATGGAAGCATACCCTACCCAAAACACTGAGAGAGAAGGCCATGCACCTCCCGAAGCTCCACAGCCTAGTACTAGTATGTTTAGCTGTTTCATGGAAACATTAGGTAGAGCTACTCGCTCGGAACCTGATGCAAATGAAGCACATGAAGGGGGTGGGGAAGTGGACTCTCCTTTCACATCGCACGTGGACCCCACACCCCCAAAGAGTGTCCATGTGGATATCCTGCCAACTTCTTACCAAGAAGGCCCTGTTGAGCTGCCTCCTTCAGAAGTTCCCTCTAGAGTACCGTTGGTGACAAGTAAAACCACGGGGAGCAACATTGCTTCTACCTCACAAGAAACCGTTAACACGTTGACTCTAGAAGGATTGTTCATTAATGATCATTGGACATACGACCTCCACACGGAGGTGTTGACGGATCTACACTCTGGCCATGCCTACCATGTAGGATGGATAGAGATTGTACAATCCACCTCTAGTGCCACGAGCATCGAAGATCAACAGAAAATGATATGTAATGTTATCCATGGCATTATTCAATCAGAAAGGCAAAACCGAGGGGTAAATATACTCTCAACTGGCCCCATGAGATTTCTGGATACGAGCAAGGCTCAACAGCCTACTCTATCACAAATGGAGACTCCTCTAATGAGCCCCATGGACCCATCTTACGTCATTTCACCTGGGGTCTCTATGCAATCTGAGCCTCCGAGCGACAACTTTAGCTTCCCTAACTTGGCTCAACCCTCTATTAAGGAAAACCCAGTGCTCACTCCAGGGATAAGCCTGACAGAGAATGTACCGATGACATCTACGGTTAGCGCAGTGCCACTACCTAGTGTCGTAGTACCTAATATGGGGCCTCGACCATATGTGCCTCTAGCCCCTTATGCACACATGGCCCCCACACCTCCAATTGTACCACTTGCTTATGCTCCTCGAGTGCCGCTCCCTAGCTCTTATCCGAGTGGACCTATGCCCGGTTATGTTCCATATCCTGCATCATCCACACATATGCCAAGACCGGTACCCGTTCCTCTCCCACATATGATTCCAAGAGTACCTCCACCGGCCCTGCCTCCTCACATAGGTGACTTGGCAGCGTTTGCTCAAACCATAGGTCGATCTATCGCGGAAAATATGCGTCACGCATCTGATAGAGAGCCTAGAAGTAAGGCAGTACAAATTGCCAAACTCACGCAAAAATTCAATGGGGACGAAGATGCTAGGAAACACATTGAAGTGTTTCAACAAGTATGTGATTCCTTAGGGGAACGCAACGAACTACATAAGTGCAATGCCTTAAGCTTGACATTAAGTGGGAAGGCTGGAGATTGGTATAGGACCCTAAGGGTGGACGATAAAACAATCTACCCTACCCTTCGAAGGTTGTTTCTAAAGGAGTACATACGAGAAGGTGTGCTTTGGGGTGTAGCATCTCAGCTACAGAAGGCCGAACGTAAGGAAGGAGAGTCAGTAAGGGACTTCATTAGTCGTCTAAAGCACTTAAACTCTCGTTGCCCTGTAAATGAGCGCTTCAACGATAACCAACTGCTTGATCGATTCATTCGAGGGTTGAGGAATGAAGGAATCTATAATGGACTAGTGATTAGAGGTATCACAACCTGGGAAGATGTCACTGCCAATGCAATCCAATTAGAGGACAACTTGATGATAGCAGGCATGAGGGTGTCTACTGACACGAGATCCACTAGCTCACAAGCCATTGAGTATGAACCCATGACTGCAAAGCCCATTGCCAATGAGCCAAAGGTATTTGAGACCTTCTTGACAGACCTCACCAAGGCAATCCAAGAGTCTCTTAAGGATAATCGACCCCCTCAAAATAGTCACATGTATCCAAGAAGGGAGCAACAATGGTGTTCCATTTGCTTAGGTCCACATAGCACTAGTGAGTGCCCTACGTTTAGAGTAAAATTTAATGGAACTTGCAACGCATGTGGTATGTATGGTCACCAAGCTAAGGATTGTTTAATGATCAAACGTATGATGGCAAATAGACCACCTGTAGCCTGGACGGATGCACCTCGAGCTCCTGTATTGATGCCTGCTCCACCTCTTGAGCAACTACCGCAACACATGGTCCCTAGATCTCAAAATGTTGTACAAGCTACAGCGCTACCACCTCCTGTGCTAGGACCGCAGCCCCCGCATCCAAGAGTCGCCCCTATGAACCAAGTGGGTTGCGAGCCATCAAATGCTTATGCAGATGGCTGTGAGGAGGAAATAGACACTAGTATTGCCTACGGTCTTGATACATTGGAAGAGTGTCCTATATACTACATGGAAGATTGTTGGGGGCAAGTCAAGCCGGTTTATCAAGCTGCTGCTCTCGCATCCAGAGGTCAAAATATCAACACCCAGGCTTGGAGGCCACCTCTTCAATGCTACGAGTGTGGTGGACCACATCGAGTAGCGGAGTGCCCTATTAGGCTGCAAAAGAATGCTGCACAGATGCAAATGAATCAAGGGAGCACGTCTGCAATGCCAATACTCACATGTAATCGTTGTGGCATAGATCACTTGATTGCCCAATGCCCCTATAACCCAAATGCGCCTAAAATCACACCCCTAAATTTGGTCGAAATTGCTAGTGTGACATCGCCAATACCACCCGTCGCACCTGCTTATGCGATTACACGGTCCATGCTTCAAGGGCTAGGCCATATCCTCGAAGAGAGAGATACCGCGTCAGTTATCCAAGCAAAGAAAAAGAAGACACGAAGGAAGAAGTCGCAGAATACGGAAAATTCAAAGCCAAGTTCCAAAACAAACATAGGAACAGGAGATGACCCCGTGTATATGAATGACCTCGAGGATGATTCAGATTCAGTCGAGACAATGGAGAATAGAACCAATACCACAAAGGGAAAGACCGACAAGGAAAACCGTAACATGGAACCAAATGAAAACCGAATAAGAGAAAACCATAAAGAGCCTCTGAAAACACCACAAGTGTTTCCAAATCCAATCCAAGACCCCCAAGATAAACCGCAGGGGCAAAAAGGGAAGAATCGTAAAAAGAAGATTGGGACGTACCCAAACCCAATAGACGAGATTGAGCAGGTGAAACATCTAAGAGGTTTAGTGGAGGAGACTCAAAGGAAACTAGAACCAGAACCCATGCATGTCAAAATTCATGACACAGTGTTTCCCACGCAAGTTCATCCACCCCACATGAACCATAGACCGTTAGCCATATCTAGTATCATCCAAGAAGGGAGTGAGGACGGGACATCAGAAAGTGAGCATACACCTTTCTTGTTGGAAAGGATGTTTAACGAAGGAATACCTGATCCCATTGAGGAATATGAGATTCCATCCTCACCAGTTCCTAGTCAAGGACCTACACCCTGCAAAACGCCAATGAATGTTGCCAAACTAGTGGACTTCATGTCTTCTGAGGTCCGAACCACGATCATAGCAAAGCTGTATGGAGATCCTGAGTTATTCCTTGCACTTCGAGCATTCCTTAACGGAGAGCTACGGACGGGATTACCGCAGTTTGCGCAACCAAATAGGCCTGACTCGATTATGATTGATGAGGAAAATCATGTGCAATCACTTGACTTAGATGGACACGAGTCTGTGATCGAGGTACCCTTTAACGAATTAGGGCAGTACTTTGAAGGCGACGAGTCTAATGCGACCCTACCCATCGCTACCAAGGGATTAACTATAAAGGGAATTCTTGATGGTGGTGCGGGAGTTAGCATCGTTACAAAAGATTGTTGGGAATCCATGGGAAAACCCCGCGTCAGTGTTACTAACATTGTGGTAAAGATGGCAAATGGTACCATAGCCAAACCTATGGGGATGCTCAAGGATCTTAAGATCAAAGTTCTAGGACACAAAGTACGACATACGTTCATTGTAATGGATTTCTCTAAACACCTTATGTCATATGAAATGATTTTAGGACGACCATTCAAGAGGGAAGCACAAATGGTTCATGATTGGTCTAAAAATCATGTCTATTTGCAATTCCAAGACTCTGTCCTTAGAGTGGATTTGGTGACTGGTAAGGTACACCCCTTAGGGAGTAAAACCATCATTGATCATCGCTCTGACACCACAGTTCACTCGGCCCCACTACAATATTGTTACACTTGTAAGAAGGATACAGACATTGGCCAAGATTCTCCTTATATGGATATCCTACCTGGGATGACTGAGTCGGACAATGTGGATTGGGTCCACCTAGCATCAACCATAGACACTTGGGGAAATAGGGGGACGACCTGGGTAACACCTGAGGGGGATGAAATGCCTATACCCTTAAATATGCTACAAGCAATGCATATCGCTTCCGACAAGACTCATCCTAATGTCACGAAGAAAACATACAAGTGGGTCCCTAAAGCTTCTTTAGTGACCATAGCTAGTGCTAAAAGACAGAAGCCTTGTAAGAAATGTACCACTCGCTCCAAGAAAAGTAAGAAAATGTTGCGTTGGATCCCTAAACGACTATTGGAAGCCCAAGGCTACTATCAAGGAAATGATCAAATCTGGGTGCCAAAACGTAGATTGTGCTCTTACCTATCACCTGACCCAAGTGAGCCCAATCCCGTAGCTCCAAAACGAATCAATGATCGTGGAAAGAAAAAAATCACAGAATGCTACACACCTAGTCCAGAGCTAGTTTGGGTACCAAAGAAAGAACGATTTGTTCCACCTAGCTCAGGAAGGGGGGAGTCCCATGAAAATTCTAGCTCCTCATGTAATACATCCATAGAGGTAAAAGCTTCTACACCGCCTCCATCTATAGTAGTGGACCTCCATGAAGCTACAAAAGAATCCACACCTCCCAATGTTCAAGAATCACCTGATGAACCACTTCAAGTTCGATCCTGGGAGAGTACCTTACCACCCTTGTAGCTTGACGAGGCACCTAGGGTAATAGAAAACTACTGGAAAAAATCCTCACCTATTACCAACTGGAAGAATTGGTTTCAAAGGGTGACAAGCTCATTTCAAACGATATGATCTACCCAAGGAAGGGGGGAGTGTTTGTGGACAGTCATCATTCATTTGTTTCCCTCTCAACCTTTTTCCCTGACCTCTCAATCACCAATCTTAGGGAATGTACATATAAAGCTTTATACTCACAAAAAAAAAAGAAAAAAAAAGAGCAAGAGCAATTAGCAAACGAGTATGCACATTAAAAGTCAAAACATTGACTCAGACCTACACATGTCACATCTGGTACAGTGAAACAGAAACCTATGCCATGAAACACCTTTGATCCTCATCACTTGAGTGATGGAGGGTAGGTAAGATTAGTACGATAGGAGTGTTTCTGTTTTAGAGTCGAGAGATTAGCAAAGTTCTCTTTTCCCACTGATGTTCTTCCTAGAGGTATTGTTTGTGTTTCATAGTGTGTACAGGAGCGTGTTGCTATTGATAGGGTTTGGACCTTCATGGAACCTTTCTCTCGTTCACACTTCAAATCAAGCGCGACCATCGACACAAACAGGTGTTTCTTGTCCATTAGCATTGCCCTTATCTTTTTTGCATCCATGTTTGTCTGCTTTGATTGTGATTGGTAGCATAATATTCATCGCATTGGCTTAGTATCAAACATTTAATTCAATGTAATGTTTTGTCATAATCACTTGTTTAGGGGTAAAAATCAAGCAGTCCGACTAAGCTAGTTTGACCAAGCTAGATATTAGAAATCTTCTCTTAATACCATGGGGAATGCCTTCCTAATAAGCAATGGTTACTTAGGTTCTTAATCCGATTTAGGCAGCATTGTATGAAATGTACTAGGGCTTCCTAGTGGGCTTAACCCTATTGACCTTTAGCTTAAGTATTATAAAGTGAGTTTACTAATGTGATGAGCCTGGGGAGGGTAACAGTGTTATATGACCCCCCAAAGTTACAAAATTTAAATGCTGAAAATGAATAAGCAAAAAATCAAAGTGCCACAATGTAAAATTTTAAGCTGGAAGAGAAATCTCAGCTTGATTTGGTACTTCACTCACATGTATTGCCTATGGTACTAGAGCCCTAGAGGTTCCCAGTGTGGGCGCTTTTCCTTGAAAAGCAAAAAACCCAAGGCATACAAAATAAGCACACACATCATAATTGAATCACTGTGAAAAGACTTTGGGGGGTCAAAGAAAAAGTAATCAGTCAGGCGATGATTTCATGAGAAATTCCTTTTATAATAGCTTAACCCTTTAGAAAATTAACAACATCAGCCACACCCTTCATTGGCACCATGTCTGGTTTCAGCTCCTCATGTGCTAGTGTTCTCTTGATGATAGCACCAGCTCCATCATGCTCCCCTTTTTCATGCCCCAATGTGGAGAAGTTCCACATCATGCGCAAGCCTGTCAATTGATGGTACCTGACAACAAAGTAAAAAGGTCACCGTGCCTTGAATTGTGATGCTGCACCATCTGACCACACCAATCATATCGCAAATGATGACCTTGATCTTTCAAACACCTGTCACGAAGCATAAAGCAATGATGCACAAACAAAGTATCATGTTGCTTATAATCAGATATGTAGAAATGCAGTGTCTTCTGTACGGCACTTCCCAAATATCTAACATATGTAATACGCACAAGGATTGTTACTTGTGTTGATCACCAATGCATTGATTGTATCTCATTCTGTACTTAGAATGAATAATCCTCCACAAAGTTAATTATGGACACAATGAAGATGGTAAGCTTCATGCACCGAGATTATGCCCGCAACTACGTTGCAAAAAAATTAACTTGTCCCCAGCCTCAATCCCAAGACCTCAAACACCTTTAAAGGTGGAAAGAGCTAGCAGGGAGTGAGGGAGGGGAAGAGGAAGAAGAAGTAGCATACGAGAAAGAAGTAGTCTTCTCACTTATCATTACGCTTAGAGCATAGCATAGTAATGGAGATGAAGAAGATGGAAAGCATTGCTTTGAAGCATAGCTCTTGGTTGGATTTTCATTCCATAGCCAAGAGGTGTTGGTGTAGGCTCTCAACTTCTCAAGCTTGAAGAAGGAGATGAAGATCTTGCTCAACACAATGGGAGAGTGTGTGTGTGCACAAGAATGAGCAAAAAGGGACCCTCCTCTTGCCTAGGTCAACCCCTCTTTCCTTTTGCACTACCTTGCCTTTCATTGGCTCATGCCAAGCCTAACTAATCATAAGATTAAGTCATAACTAGCAATTGAGGTAATATTTGGACAAGTTTCCTCCTTTTACACTTTGAGAGAGAGGGCTTGAGTAATGCTTGGATAATTAGTTAATTAAACAAAATATCATTGGACCCCTTTAAAGGCAATCCAATAGGATTTAGGCACAATATGAGGGCAACAAGGGTAGGTGCTTGACAATTGTCCTTATTGCCTCTTGTGGAAAGGGCTTGCCTTGAGTGTGTATGTGTGTGTGTGTGTGTTTTCTCTCTCATGTCCCTACCTTTAGGCCTCGCCCCCTCCTTTGTAGGGATTATGGTTGATTTGCACACCACAAGCACCTTGGCCTTCAATCATGACAAGCACCTCAAGCACCTTGGTCATCAAGCACAACAAGCACCTCAAGAACCTTAGTCAACTCAAGCACCTCAAGCACATGCCTAACTTACCCTAAGGTCTAAGGAACCTCAACACTAACCTTTGGGGTCTTTAATGAAGCTAACCCTAAGGTATTTTAGGCTCCATTATTAACACAATGTTCTTCAATATACCATCTCCTTTTGAGCCCTTGTCAAAATGTAACCATCTCTCATTTGGCCTCGTGCTGAGCTAGGTCTAACAACAAATTTCTATGTTCTAGATCTTGTTCCCCTTTTACATTCCCATATCAAATGAGAAGTTTAATATGAGAAAATCATTTGGTTAAAGCTACATATTAGATTTTTGGACAACCCTAAATAAACTTGAATTTGTTACGCAGCACAAGACTTGCATGAGGACTAAGATCTTAGTCTAGACGGCAAACTCCCTACTCGGGGGATGTCACCTGCGTGCATCAAAATTAGAGAAATCCCCCTATGTACGGTATCTTACATGTTAACCTACCCCCTACATACGGACAAGATACTGACGTTCTCACAATGAGCCATCCCTCTCATACGGATTTCGTACGGAATGTAATGACCCGATGTTTTATGTATGCTAGTACATTACAATTTTATAAGCACATGCTTTTGCAAAAATACATGTTGAACTGCAAATGAACAGAAGTGTAGATTGTAGTGTGTTTTCATTTGCAATAGATGTTAAGAGAACAAACCATGAAAAGCGATAAATATAATGAATACTAAATTAAAATAAACCAATCGATTCAATGTAATTTGTCAAAAGACAAACATCATTTCCCTTGTCAACTGATACAAATCTCAGTTTCAAAACAAATGATACTAACCACCTACTTAGTAGGATTCCCACATGGGATTTAAGGCACACATATGAAATGGATTGTTCTCTAAATAACAAATAGTGGTATGCTCATAAACAACCATGGAAAACTTCACTAATTAAATCAAAACACATTACAAAAGGTATTAACTTACACTTTTTTCCTCAATGTATCTCTTTCTTATTAAAATCTTTCTCTCTCTCTCTCTCTCTCTCTCTCACACACACACACACACACACACACACACACACACACACACACACACACACACACACACAAACACACACATATCATGTACCAAACTCAAATGTTTCTATTCATTCTACTTTTGCAAACAATGGGTATTAGAGTATTAGAACTATAAAATAAAGGCAAACTTAAAAGTCTAACTGGTTTTTAGGTCAAAATTTGAAGCTTTTGCTAAAAGCATTTCCGGTTCACTTTAAGGCAAACTTGCAATCAAGCTCGGTGATTAAAATTGAAAGGATCAAAGCCAAAACTCTTGAAGAGAAAATTGAATAAACAATCCAAATAACTTTTGTTTAACAAAAGAACCAGATTCTAGAGACCAATAGCAAGAAAAGGGCACAACAAAAGCGACTATATATGAAAAGAACCACTAACCAATGGATCGCAAAACCAATCATTGAGAGAACACTGATATAGATGGTGATGGCAAACTCTTTGAAAGCCCATCCAGAGACAAGAGGCTATACATGAACATGAATGTGATATTTCAAGCACTATATATTTTGACACATACATATCAAGTAATAAAGAAGATTCCAAGTGTACCTGAGAAGAGTGAATTTCCATATCCTGCATGCGAAGTACACACTCATTACATCTCTCTCTCTCTCTCTCTCTCTCTCTCTCTCTCTCTCTCTCTCTCTCTCTCTCTCTCTCTCTCTCTCTCTCTCTCTCTCTCTCTCTCTCTCTCTCGCACGCGCACACACACATACACACATGTATATACACTTTATTGTCGAACCAAGAGTGGAAACAATAGTAAGTATAAGTCACATGGAAACATGAGAATGAACTATCTCTAGTGAAAAGGATTAGTAACATGCAATCACACGCTTTAAACCTAAGATTGAAGAAACTTCACAAAAATCACAGACAACCCTGAAGCAAGTGATGAAAATTGAGCGTACTAATTCAATAAAAGAATAACCGTTCGTGTCACTACCTTTGATTTACACACAAGGGAAGATTTATGTCATAAGTGCATATGCAAAAGATGATGCTCCTTATGCACTCTTGGTTGGTTGAAGGGCTTATATCAACTATCCCTTACAAAGGGCACATAATGGAAGCCCCTTGGAAGACCCTCTTGCCGACTGAGGTACAGAATTTGGGCAATCAGAGTCATCCTAATGGACCAATTGAAAAAGCCAGAATGGATATGCAAAATGCTCTCAAATATTTGGATCATAAGGCTAGGACATGGTGACAAAGAGCTTGTGCATCATGATGGACAGATAACCTTAACAACAGATATGTCCCCATTCATTCGACAATAGCTTTTAAATAGCCACTAAGGGAAGCCCCTCGCATGCACTCTTGCTACACCGATCAAACATAAGATTCAACGGTCTTGCTACGCTGATCAAACATAAGACTCCATGGTTGCCGATGCAATCCAAAGAATCAAATTGTTCTCATTA
The DNA here is from genome assembly GCF_014529385.1 of Adiantum capillus-veneris. NCBI lineage: Eukaryota > Viridiplantae > Streptophyta > Polypodiopsida > Polypodiales > Pteridaceae > Adiantum > Adiantum capillus-veneris. The sequence continues at coordinate 108,339,079 of NC_140938.1, read as the reverse complement.
AATCGTGTATGTTGATCCCGAGCTTGGCATAATATCTAACCCTAGCTAGACCCAAAATGCTAAGATGTTAAGCATTCTAAACTACAACACTCTTCACTATAGAAGCCAATTGCTGAGGAGGTAAACTCATTGTTGGGCTCCCTCCCTCTCTCTCTCTCTCTCTCACGCCTATGTGTTGCATCTATCACACGCCTACATGTTGCACACGTGGTTAGATTACTGCCACGGTGTACCATTCCCACGAGAAATTGACCAGGCTCCTAATCTTTCTATCTAATGACACACTTCTCATGGTACGCACATAGTAGCTTGCTGAATAGTGTCCTTGAGATGAGTTTTAACATACCTGGATCAATTTCGTCCATGTTGGGTGATTTGCAAGGCGCTAAAATGGTGACATTCTGAATCAAACATTCTTGTGGAATGCAACAAGCAGACCTTGTCAACAATGTTTTTCGATGGTTGCAAAGCAAGAGTACCATAGAGGTGGTCACAAAGGTGGATATAAGAAAAGAATTGAGAGACTTACTTGCAATATATAGCCCGTAAATGTTCCAGAACGGTGAATCTTTGAATGTCAAGTTGGAGATAATAATGCCTTCCGAGTCGACTAGTTCAAGCAACGGACCACGCGTATAGTCTAAACTCTTATTGTGGAACATGTCCCACCACACTGGCCCCTGCCCATCAATGGTTCCATTGTCACCTACAAATGACCTGGCCTTTTAGTACTTTGCATCCATACCAAATCCCTACCGTGAGAACCATCACCCAGAAAGTAAAGGAGAACCACTTATGATGATAACATCCATTAGGTTCTGCCCATAGATGAGGCTCATGTGCCTTCCACCTGGAAGCTCTCACCCTTGCCCATAAGAGGGGAGTGGGTCAATGACAGGCCACAGAGTTGGATTCTGAATATTGGAAACAAAGATGGAATTAACATTCTAAAATCTACATTGAAACCCCACATTTTGATTCCTTGAGCCAAAATTTCCTCAAGAAACTCCTCATACTAAATGTTGGCCTGGAAAAAAACACCATAAATACTAGAGGGACACATCTGGAACATGGTCCACATCTCTAACTCAATAAAAAACCCCATAGAGGGCATGCAACAATGGATAGGGATGTTAGCAATATTAGCCCGTGCATAGTTTTTTTCATACTCATATGGTAAATTTACCACACTTTCATACTCAAATGTTATTTGGTGTACAATATGTGTAAGATATGATCAAGCATAATTACCATGCTTTCTATCTACGACAAATTGAAATTTAGACTCAACAATAGCCAAAGAGAAGCGCAAGTTTCTCAAGGGAGTGGCTAGCAAATTTCAAGCTGCAAATAATACTTAAATGTCACAAGTAGCATGTTTTTCCCCGTCAGGTATAATCCATATTACCCACTTGAATTATGGCCATGCATCAAAAAAAATCTTGTACTTGTCATTTTAGGGCCCCAGGGACCCTCAACATGAGGGGCCACAAGGGCACGCAAATTGGCCATCCAAAAATTTTGGATGGCCAATTTGCGTGCCCTTGTGGCCCCTCATGTTGAGGGTCCCTAACATCGTTAGGAAATCTTAGCATGCTTTCTTAAAACTGTTGTGCCTGCCCACTGAAAGATGAAGTTGTGCTTGACAGATGCTTTGCAAAAAGGCCATGGAGAGAAGCTCCTAAAATTCTTTGTAGAACCAAGTCCTTTCTTTTCTTTTCGCTTCCATCTTTAGCCACATGGCCACTGCCGACGTCCATGAACACTTGACAAACACCTCCTTGCTACTATCGTTGGAAATCTCATCTGGACAAAAAGGCAATGTGGTTACACCACATTGAGAAAATTCCCCGAGCAAGCATTTCTTTGCATGGAACTTGTTGTTTTTAGTCGGCTTTGGACAAAAAATGGATTCCCGCAAACTACTTGTGTTCTACCATATTACCTGGTTTGCAAAGCACCGAGTTGCATCATTATTGCTACAACACACTAAACATTTGCATGTATGAGCTTTTCCATGATGCCCAAAGTTATTTTTCCGCATGTGATTGAAAGACTCCTTGAGGAATAGCATCTGCACATGATACACATATCAACAAGTATACCGTTCTTTTAGCTTTCAAACAAAGAATGGCTTCAAGGCCTCAAAAGACCTAAGAGAAGCTCAATTGTGGGGTGCGTTCATTTGAATCACTTGTACAATTCCATCTGAGATACAAAAACAATGTAGGTTAGAATCCTTGAAGATGACACAGAGATGCAAGCTTTGAAAGTTACAATAACCAGACCCAAAAGTTAATAGTAAAGTACCAAATTTGAAACTGAGAATTCAGTAGTAGAGAATTCAACATAGTATCAACCTTAGAGACTTGGTACTATGCAAATAGTACCCAAGCCATTGTAAAGTACCAAAATGAGTGCTTTGGGTACTGATTAGCCTTAAGTTTTGTAAGGTCATTGGATGAAGAAGTACCAAAGTATTAATGACCCGGTAATGTGAAAATACTACCCACAACATTGTAAAGTGTCAGGTTTGGAACTCTAGGTACCAGTCTAGGGACTTGGTATTGTGCAGATTGCAAAGTACCAAGATTGGTGGTTTGGGTGTTGTAAAACTCTTCAAAAACAAACATAGAATTTTTTTCTTAAGTGCGGAGACATTCTCCCATGTAGAACCTTCTTTAGGTCTATCTAGCCATTTTACCAACATGTTGTCATTTGACATGATGTCTAGTGCAAAGCTCATGAGAATCCAAAATCTTTTCGAGTTCATGAGGGATGCTTGGCGGTTCTATAATGTCAACTAACACACATGTATCAATGACATTATCATTCTGACCTAGCTGTTTTTGTAAATGGCTAACATGAAAAACAGGATGAACTCATGAGTGCTTGGGAAGAGCTAACTTATGTGCCACTTGACCTATATGTTTGAGAACGATAAACAGTCCACAATAACATGGTGAAAGTTTAGCAACTTTTCTCGTCTTCAGATTTTCTAAATGCTTCGGAAGTTTGAGGAAAACCTTGTCTCCTTCTTGGAAAGTAGCAAGATGGCGATGCTCATCTGCGTACTTCTTATATCAATCTGGAGGTTGCTTAACATTTTGTCGAGAAACTCTAAGCATATCAAAATGGTCTTGGAGAAAATCCTTCACTTTTTATATCTTCTCTGTAGCTAATCCCACCGTAAGGGTGATCTAGGTTGAAAACCATATAAAATCATAAATAGACTAAACCCTGTAGTCACATGCTTTGAACTATTATAAGAAAATTCCAATATAGGCAAGTAGTCTTCCCAATTGATTTGCTTCTTGCTAACATACGCTCGTAGCATATCCTCTAGCACTTGATTAACCCTTTCGGTTTCACCATCTGCTTGTGGATGATCAGCCGTACTAAGATTAAGTGTAGTTTCCAACTTTTGGAACACAGCTCTCTAGAAGTGATTATCGAACTTTCGATCTTTGTCACTAATGATACTAGCTGGAAGACCATAGAGTCTATATATATGCTCTATAAATAGCCGTGATAATTTTGGTGGCTTAACCGTAGTCTTAGTGGGAATGAGTCTATATATATGCTCTATAAATAGCCGTGATAATTTTGGTGGCTTAACCGTAGTCTTAGTGGGAATGAGTCGACACATCTTTGTTAGATTGGCTTACAATTACCCATCTGGCATCATGGTCCTGATTTGTATTAGGTAGTCCTACTATAAAATCCATAGAGATACTCTCCCACTTACCTTGTGGAATCTCTAAAGGATGTAAAAGGCCACCTACCTTGAGGCTCTCTACCTTATTAACTTGGCATTGTTGGCAGTTTAGTACGTACTCTTGAACATCATGATGTATGCATGGCCAATAAAATTACCGTCAAACTAAGACATACATCTTACGAATACTTGGATGACCAGCACTTGGACTATCGGGACACTCAAATAATATTTGGCGCCTAGTGTCTAAGTCCTTTGGCACACATGTTGAGATGTCGAGCTCTACACCTTGAGCTGGCATCCACTACGGGTCTTGGCCGCTTACGGCATTTACTCACTGGCGCGTTAGGTGACCGACACGGAGGATCTCTGCCAGTGATTCTACAGCTGGACTACACTTATAGTGCCAGCCTAGTACGCTTCTAGCGAGTTCACACTTAGTGACCGCATGTACATATGTGCTACTTTTCAGCTTTAGCACTTAGTCATTTTGTACTCTCTTTTCTGTGAAGAAGAAGAAGAAGCTTTCCATCTTTGTGTGCTTTGTGCTTGTCTTGTGTAGCTCTCTTGCATCCTCATTCTTTACATGGTATCAGAGCCTGGTGCAAGCAAGAGAGGCTAAGAGAGCAAGAGCATCACAATCCCAAAGTGCAGTATACAGAGATTTACTGTACAAGTACAGTGGTTGTATGTACGCTTGATTGTGGACACTCGTTTTTCGCACAAGTTTCTGAACAGGTCTCCAAAGTGCAGTATACAGAGATTTACTGTACAAGTACAGTGTTGTATGTACGCTTGATTGTGGACACTCGTTGAGTGTAGAAAGCATTACAGGAACCACGATAGCAGGTTCAGCAGATTTGCAGGTTTTTGCAGATTGCAGCTATTTTGTCTTAGTGCTTCAAGATGTCTGACGGTTTCAGTCAGATTGTTACTGAGAAGCTTGAGAAAAATAACTACCCTGCATGGAAGTTCAGAATAACAAATTTCCTAAAAGGAAAAGGTTATTGGGACTATGTAGAAGGAGACAATGAAAAGGAACCAGAGATTCCCGAGGCAAATGCTACAGCAGAACAAAGAAAAGCCTTGAGGGACTGGCAACAAGGCCAGAGCAAAGTGATGTATTGGCTTTCTATGAGCATCACAGATGGCATGATGGGCTATCTACAGGATGCTGAAACCCCCGCCATTGCATGGAAAAACTTAGGCAGAGTGTTCGAGGTGAACACCAAGGCCAGGAAGCTTCAACTAAAGTCGGAGCTAAATCAGGTTAAGAGGAACAACCTCTCCATCAATGATTATGCTTTGAAGATCAAGAGTATCATTGAGGCTCTTGGATCTATTAAAGTCTCAGTGGAAGACGATGACATTGTCCGTGCATGCTTGGATGGTCTAGGAGATGAGTATGTACATTTTAGGTCTTCCATGAATACAAGAGACAACATCCCCGTGTTCCAAGATTTGATTTCTATGCTTATTCTTGAGGAGAAGAACCTTGACACATCTTCTTCTCATGGCAGAAATAATTCTGAACAGGCCTTCTATTCTAACTCCAACAGAGGTAGAGGTAGAGGTCGTGGTCGAGGCCCAAGGGGTTGCAGGGGCCAATTTCTGGAAGGTCAATCAAATCAAAACAATACAGGTGGCAGGGGAAACCAGTCTCAAGGCAGGGGGAGTCAAAGAGGTCGTGGTGCAGGATCAAGCAGGCAGCAACATACTCCAGATAGTAGAGAATGTTGGACTTGTGGTTAAAGAGGTCACATGTCACGTGACTGTCCAAAGGGAAAAGCAAGTAGAAAGAGAGAACAGGGCAACTATGCATCTACTAGCAGAGATGCAGATGACAGCAAAAACGAGCGCATGTTTGTTATGCAACATGTAATGAATACAATGACTGCAGAGAATTCCACCCAAGATGATGTTTGGTATGTGGATTCAGGTGCCTTTAATCACATGACGTCTCGTGGAGAGTGGTTTAGAGATATGCGCAAACCAGATGTGTCAGGCTATGTGCAGACAAGAGATGACACAGCTCACCCCATTGCTCATGTAGGGGACATACCTCTAAATACGAAGAGTGGGAAATCAAAGTACTTAGCAGATGTACTTCATGTCCCAAACATTACAAAGAATCTTGTTTCTGTTGGACAAATGGTTGAGCAGGGTTTGCAGGGTCGCTTCAATCCAAATGGCTGTTATGTAGAAGATTTCCAGAATGGCTGTAAGCTGATCACAGAGGGCAAATGTGTGGGCAGAATGTTTACGCTGAATGTAGACATGCCTGAGGTAAAAGCTGCATTATTTGCACAGGGCACAGGTGTTGTGGCTGATGTTGACATTTGGCACAAACGCATTGGCCATGTCAATGAGCAGAGATTGCGCAGCATGCAATCAAAACAGATTGTAAAAGGTTTGCCCAAATTCAAGGTGGATGGTATGCATAAAGTGTGTGCAGCATGCCAGTTTGGAAAACAGTCAAAGGGCTCATTTCCACATGAGCGCAATGTATGTAAAAAGCCACTTGAGGTGGTGCACACAGATGTTTGGGGTCCAACCGATACTGCAAGTATACATGGTTGCAGGTATTATGTCTCTTTCATTGATGACCATACAAGGAAAGTATGGGTCTACTTCATGCGTAACAAAAGTGAAGTGTTTGGTCACTTTCAAGACTTCAAAGTCATGATTGAGAAGGAGACAGATATGCAAATCAAGACATTGAGGTCAGATGGAGGGGGAGAGTACTTCTCCAATGATTTTTTAGATTTTCTGTGAATGCATGGTATACACAGGCAGTTTACATGCAGATATACTCCACAGCAGAATGGGGTCGCAGAAAGGAAAAACAGGCACATTGCAGAGGTTGCACGTGCATTGATGAATGAGAAGAACATGCCTCATCATTTCTGGGCTGAAGCTGTAAATACAGTTGTGTACATTATGAACAGGACACCTACAGCTGCGGTGCATGATGTAACACCTGAGGAAAAGTTTACAGGTACAAAGCTTGATTTGGCACACTTGAAAGTGTTTGGCTGCATAGCTTACGTGCATGTACCACATGAGTTGCGTAGGAAATTGGATCCTAAAGCAGAGAAATGTATTCTTGTGGGATATTCCCTTGAACAAAAGGGGTACAGGTGCTACAATCCTACTACACGAGAATTACGAGTGAGCAGAGATGTAGTCTTTGATGAGATGAGCAGCTGGTACAGTAATGCACATGGCACTATTGGGGCTGATGTAAAAGATGATGTGGTTGTACAAAATGTGAGGCCACAGTCACAGGTTTTGAGTGGACCACAAGAGTCCTCTTCTCGTGGCTCTGTTGAGAAACCATGGAATGGTAGACTACGTACGCAGGTTACTCCACCAACAGGTACAGGGAATGTATCACGAAAAGGAAAGGAAAAGGTTGATGAACCTCCCTTTATGGTTGATGCATCATCAGGTTTTTCACATGTAGACATGGATTCAGATGGTTCTGAACAAAGTCTTGATGAGGAATTTGGAATTCCGACTGTCAGGACACCTGGTGTAAGGAAAGTACAAGAAGATGCTAGAGGGCAAAGGAGTGACCCAGGACCGCGCAGATCTAATAGAGTCAGAAATCCAGTTCAGAAATTGACTTATGATGGGTATCTAGCGCATCACCAAGCCTACATGGCTAAGGTGATACAGGATGTGGAGCCCACATGTTTTGAGGATGCAGTTGGAAATGTGCATTGGGATGATGCAATGAATGAAGAGATGGCTGCATTGGAAGCAAATGACACATGGGAGTTGGTGCCATTGCCAAGTGGCAAGAAAGCTATTAGCTGTAAATGGGTGTATAAAACCAAGCATAAGGCTGATGGTAACATTGAGCGTCACAAGGCAAGGCTGGTCGCAAAGGGTTATGCACAGACGTATGGCATAGACTATGAGGAGACCTTTGCTCCAGTGGCAAAGATGACGACAGTGAGAGCTGTCATAGCAGTGGCTGCATCTAGAGGATGGATTATGCATCAAATGGATGTAAAGAATGCCTTCTTGAATGGTGAGTTGCAAGAGGAAGTGTATATGGATCAACCACCTGGTTATGTCGATCCAGGTTACCCAGATTATGTATGCAGACTTCTCAAAGCTTTGTATGGTTTGAAGCAGGGCTCTAGAGCATGGTATGACATGATTGCCAAGTATCTTGTCAGTATTGGTTTTAGGAGAGCTCATGCTGATCATTCACTCTATGTACATGAGAGTGATGTGGGGATTGTGGTCATTACCATATATGTAGATGACCTTATTATTGTTGGTGACAATGCTATGGAGATTGACCATTTGAAGGGTCTTCTCAAACAGGAGTTTGAAATGAAAGATTTAGGCGAGTTGCGCTACTTTCTTGGCATTGAAGTGATCAGGACTCCAGAGGGTGTATGGCTATCACAGAGACAGTATGCTTTGGACATGTTGTCAAAGTATGGTATGGCTGATTGTAAGCCAATTTCTATTCCCTTGGATGTGAATGCAAAGCTGAGTGCAGAGAAGGGTGATGTTGTTGAGGATGTCAACATGTATAGGAAGATTGTGGGTAGTCTAATCTACTTGACTATCACGAGGCCAGACTTGAGCTACACAGTAGGCTTGGAGAGTCAGTTCATGCAACTTCCGAGGAAGCCACATTTGGATGGAGTACGACGCACACTTAGGTATGTGCAAGGTACTCTTGACTACGCATTGTTCTATGCAGCAGATGCACCATTAGCATTGTATGGGTATACAGATGCAGATTGGGCAGGTAGCATTGTTGATAGGAGATCTACGAGTGGCTTCATGTTCTCTTTTGGGAGTGCTGCTGTTACTTGGAGCAGCAAAAAGCAGCCTACGGTTGCTTTATCGAGCACAGAGGCCGAGTACAGAGGTGCAGCAGTTGCGGCGTGCAAGGTAGCTTGGCTACGCACATTACTTGAGGACTTGGGAGTGTAGGTGGACCAGCAGATTTTCATCCATTGTGACAACCTCAGCAGCATGCAGTTGGCTAGGAACCCAGTGTTCCATGCCAGGACCAAACACATAGAGGTCCATTACCACTACGTTCGAGAGCGAGTGTTGGCGGGCGACATCGACTTGGTCTACGTCAGCACAGAGGAGCAGATAGCGGATATCTTTACCAAGGCCCTCGGAGCTGAGAAGCTTCTACGTTTCCGGACTATGCTTGGACTCTGCGACATGCAGAGCTCGAGGGGGAGTGTTGAGATGTCGAGCTCTACACCTTGAGCTGGCATCCACTACGGGTCTTGGCCGCTTACGGCATTTACTCACTGGCGCGTTAGGTGACCGACACGGAGGATCTCTGCCAGTGATTCTACAGCTGGACTACACTTATAGTGCTAGCCTAGTACGCTTCTAGCCAGTTCACACTTAGTGACCGCATGTACATATGTGCTACTTTTCAGCTTTAGCACTTAGTCATTTTGTACTCTCTTTTCGATGAAGAAGAAGAAGAAGCTTTCCATCTTTGTGTGCTTTGTGCTTGTCTTGTGTAGCTCTCTTGCATCCTCATTCTTTACGGGTCTTGGCCGCTTACGGCATTTACTCACTGGCGCGTTAGGTGACCGACAGGGAGGATCTCTGCCAGTGATTCTACAGCTGGACTACACTTATAGTGCCAGCCTAGTAGGCTTCTAGCGAGTTCACACTTAGTGACCGCATGTACATATGTGCTACTTTTCAGCTTTAGCACTTAGTCATTTTGTACTCTCTTTTCTGTGAAGTAGAAGAAGAAGCTTTCCATCTTTGTGTGCTTTGTGCTTGTCTTGTGTCTCTCTTGCATCCTCATTCTTTACAACACATACTCTACCCTTGTGGAGTAAGTAGCCATGGTCAATGAAAAAATTCTTCCATCGCTTAAGCTCTTTCGGAGTAGGGGTGGAGCTCCGTGCGTTGGAGTTTTTATCTACGCGTGGAGAAACATGTTGATCTGGCCGTGCAGATACATGTGAGTGTGAGGGATCCCTTCTTAAAACTGTACTTCACGCTTTAGCATATGATTGATCTTGTGCATACTTGCCACGTAATGACTCCACAAATTCACTCTTTATTTATGTGAAAGCAAGTGACTTAATGTGAGGCATCCGGCTTAGTGCATCCGCTACTACATTATATCATCCCCTTGCGATATCATAGCTTACAATCATAATCTTTAAGGATCTTTGCCCATCTAGCTTTACGACCCTTCAAATCCATTTAAGCAGTAAACCATTTATACTCTCATGATCAAAAACCACTTCAAACTCATCCATATAAATAGTGTTTCCACTTTCATAAAGCGTGAACTATGGCATAGCACTCCCTCTCATAGTCATAATAATTTTGTTGAGCTCTATCTAGTTCTTTACTTTCAAAGTCTATAGGTATTCCCTCCTGGAGAAGTACCGCACCAATTGCTTTATGTAGGTGTAGCGGAGGTAAATGTTGATATTGCTCAAGATGAGTACTCGGAACTGTGCTCAAGGGTTCCTTTTACTTACGGAAAGGAGACCCTTCTGTTCCTTTAGAGAGAGAATCCAATGATCACAAACAAAGTGAATGCTACCGTGAATGAAAGCGCTGAGACTGAGAGAAAGAAAGAGAGAAGAATACGACACCAGACGGTTCTCAAACCCTCCTGTAAGGGCCCTCCTCTCTATGGCGAGAGAGGTCTATGCTATAGATTGCACAAATCTGGTACAATGATCTAGATGTAATGGACTTGTTGACGATGTTGACGACAATGACAACAACAATGAGGGTGGACTGAAAACTGAAAACGCTAGGGCTGAAATACTGAAATTTGGAAAATGTTGACTTTTTGTTGAATACGGACACTGTGTCGGCAAGGATGGCGATGATGACGACTCGACAACGATGCACTAAAACTGTAGATGCCGAAATCTAAAAACAGCGGGAGCTGATCCGATGGTACGACGAGGTTTTGCTACGGGTAGGTGATATCTGCAAGGCTAGGGGCTAAATCTACAATGGCATAGGGTTGAAAATTGAAAACACTAACTGACTTGGCTGATCTGGCGACGGGAAACTACAAAATGTCAGGCCTGATCTGCAACAAAAAACGTTGGGACTGATCTTGTTGGCTGAAAACGCTAGGGCTCTTTTCCGGTCTTGGTGATAGGTGCACTGCAAGTTGCTCAAACTTCTTCTACTACCTCTTTTGCTAGAATTGAGCGCCCTCTCCTTTGCTTATGTACCTGCTAAAGATTGGGTCGAGCAGTTATCCCTATAGCCCCACGAACCTGGATATTGATGCAATTAAATAATAAAAGTGCCAATTTTTTTATAAAATATTCTATTCCAAAATTGGCCAGAATTTGGACCTTCTGCTTGGACAATGCATATGCTGGGTGGTAGAGGGTGTGCAATCAGAGGATATACAAAATACTTTAAGTGTCTAAACATGCACAACATGTGCACATACTCACAACGTGCCATAACACTTCCTAGGCTAACCTGAACCCTAGACAGGAGATAGCTTGTCCACATGCACATAGGGTTAGATGTGCACGTGATATCCTCTCTTTTTTAAAGTGAGGTACTGGTACCAAGCTGCATGTCTTCCTTGTAGTCTGCCAACAACTATGGATAATCTTTGAAAAATTCTTCATCAATCCACACTGCCTCGTGGGTTCCGCAATCCTTGAATTAAAAAAAATAATGTCCGACTTGCTTCTTTGAGTCATGGTGAAACCGATGCAACAAGATCTGCTCCGACTCCATGACTTTGGCTTCATCAATGATCTTGGGTTCTTCTTCTCTGGAAACCGTCTTTGGAGGTGTACCCTGAAACAATTTCAACCAGGAAACATGGAAAACGTTGTACATTGACCATGAGTTTGGCAATTGTAATTTCATTGAAACCTCATTGATCTTTTTAATGACAGGAAATGGACCATACATTGTGAAAGACAACTTAGGACACTTCTTTCCGACTTGCTTAAGATGCTGCTTCATCATTCTCAAATAGACCCAATCCCCTTCCTTGAAAGTAACATCATGACGATGCTTGTTAGAATGTCGTGAGTAAGACTCTTGAGCTTTGCTTAGCCAAAGCTTTACACTCTCAAAAATCTCATCCAACAACTGACTTTTAGCATTGTCATCAGGCATCTGACTGACCGAGTGAGTCAAAAGTGACTCAAACAGATGGCCAAAAGCTGCCTCATACGGAGTTCTACCAATGGCAGAGGAATAAGAGTCATTCAAAATGGCTTCGACCAATGGAAAATAACTTCAAATAGAGCTTCCAATGAGATTGTTGATCATGCACATACAACTTCAAAACATCAAAAGCCAAATGGTTGTAAATTTCTTGTAAGGTGTAGCAAAAGTGAATGTTGTTTTTGCTCAAGATGAGTGATCCAAACTGTGCTCAAGGGTTCCTTTTACTTATAGAAGGGAGAGCCTTCCGTTCCTTTAGTGAGAGAGTGCAATGATCACAAAGAAAGTGAATGCTACTGTGAATGAAGGTGCTGAGACTGAGAAAGAGAGAGAGAGAGAAGAATACGACACCAGAGGGTTCTCAAACCCTCCTCCACGAGCCCCTCTCTCCATGGCGAGAGAGGTCGATGCTACTGATTGCACAAATCTGGTACAATAGTCTAGATGCAATGGACTTGCCAATGATGTCGACGACAAGAACGGGCTGAAATATGAAAACGCTAGGGCTGAACTGCTGAAATCTGCAAAACGCTGACTGACTTGACAGTACGGCGAGGATGTGCTGCAGGTAGGTGATATCTGCGAGGCTAAGGGTGAAAACTGAAAACGCTAATGTACTGGGGCTGATCTGATGCCAAAAATTGCAAAATGCTAGGCTAGATCTGCAACTAAAAAACACCAGGTGGAATTTGCTACTGATGAAACACTAGGCTGAATCTGGTACAGAAACACTAGGGCTGAAAATCCCAAAACGTTGTCCGTGTTCTGTTGGCTAAAAACTCTAAGGCCTCCTGCCGGTCTTGCTGAGAAGGTGCACTACAAGATAATGGAACTTCTTCTACCTCTTCTTCCAGAAAGTGCTTGTGCTAGGTTTCTTTTATAGACTTAGAAAATTTGCCCTACTCACTTTTCCAACAAAGTCACTTATAAGTGAAAATGAGTAAATTAGGAAAATGGGTTCTATGCACTGTAAAATGCTCATGATGGGTACTGAATGTCATGCTCATGATCATGTTGTGTGCAACCAGAGGATATGCAACTACTCTAAGTGTCTGGACATGCACGGCCTGCTCACATGCTCACAAAGGTGCTAGAACACTTCTTAAGCTGACCTGAACCCTATACCTGAAGTAGCTTGTCCACATGCACATAGGGTTAGATGTGCACGTGACATCCCCTCCTTTTCAAAGTGAGGTACTGGTACCAAACTACATGGCTTCGTTGTAGTCCACCAAAAACTCTGGTAATCTCTGAAAAACTCTTTGCCGGCCCGCTCTGATGCGAGGGTTGTCGATACTTAAACTTCATGAAGGTCTGCAATGCTTGCTTCTTTGGGCTGCACTGAAAGCGACACAAAGTGATCTGTGGCGACTTCAATGCTCCAACCGCGTCTATGGACGTAGGTCCACCTTCTTCAAGAATATCCAAGGAGGAAAATTCCTGTACCACTTCCAACAAAAATCATGATCATACACATTTCATGTAGAGTGACTGGAAAAATTCTATTCTTCCTAAATGATTGTGCATGCAATGCAGATGAACAAACTAACGGAGTGCCAAACCATTCACCAAACACACGCAAAAAAGTGGGATCGAAACTTGACTTTTTGACCTAAACCTATCAATTGTGGAAAATCACAACGAAAATGCCAATGCTTGATGGAGAATCTTGCTCGTGCTCTTTCTAAGACTGTGTGATGCCAAGGAGGAAACATGCAAAAGCGATTGACAAAATGGACAATCGGTAAACAATGTGAATTTCTTGAAAGCAAACTTTTTTTCTTTTCGAGAGTGATCCATATACATCCGTGCTCATCCATGAGAGAATCATGTGTATCATACAATATACGGCATGCTTGTGGAAAGAGAACACATAAAGACGGTGATGAAAATACAATAAATGATCACATTAAAAATACTCGAACAATGTGTGCTGACTAATCATGCAAACACACAATACTTCCTGAATGGGTTCTTTGGACCTCGGCTCGAGAGCCAAGATCTGTCCTACGTGATTACTTGTATCTGCAATGAGGTTAGCTTCACTCAAAAAATCATCATCTAAAACATCACCTTGTGAACAATCACATCTCTATCATGAAAAACATGCGTGTGGTGCTTTGGAGAAGAAAGGACTGAGAGAGTCTCCTTCTCGTGTTCCTTTGCAAGCTTTACCTGCACATTAGAGATGAGAGGTAAAGAATGAATAACCTCCTCACCACGAATGATAACGGGAGAGTCACTTTTGGCATTTAGAGGGAGAGTATTGTCTGCCCAATCAATGAGAGGATTATGCTCACGAAACCATCTAATGCCCAAAATCATATCACATCCTGAAAGAGGAGACACTTCAAATATTCTACGGAAGGAAGCTTGCTAAACAATGAATAACACATCAAGGCACTCTCGTGTAATGAGAGAGTCCATACCGGGAGAGAAGCCCGACACCTTGAGAGGAGTTGTCGTGCTAACCTCCAAGCCGGCTCTTTCGACAAGAGAGTCACCAATCACATCATGCATACTACCAGAATCAAACAAGATCACAATGCATTGACCATTCACATGACCGCACTTCATGAGAGACTTATCAACTAGATGATCATGAGAAACTTGGGACACACTAGTGTTCTCATTTATGGCATTAACAGAGGATGAGGGTTTTGTGGGTTCTTTAGGTTTGTTTAATGGGTTCTTTACACATGTGATCTTCATATGACCCTTAACGTGACATTGATAACAATGACCTTCCTTAGAATAGATGATTTGTTCTTCTGCCGTTATGTATCCTCCTATAATTCCTTGTGCAACTTTTTCATATGGGGTTAGATTAGGTTTAGCATGTGTGTTAGCTTTACCCTTAGATTCATTTTGAGAGTTCTTTTCCGAAGGACTAGAGGAAGATTGGCTAGAAGAGCTACCATTCTTACCGTTCTGTGGGTTCTGAGGAGTCTGAAGGTATTGTGAGAAGACTTGTTCTCTTTATGTTTTCCTATGTTGTGCTTTATCTCTTTTGTGAGAGCAATCGCTACCGCCTTGCTGAGATCTACGAGGTCAAGGACTTCGACATCAAACCTGAGATACTCGTCCAACCTGAAAATAAAAGCCCCTTTTGTGCTTCACATCTAATTTGCGTAATTGGGTGCCAAGATGCAAAACATGGTTAGAAAAGGACATGACTGGGGTACCTTTTTGCTTGAGATTGCACCAATCTTCCTTCAATCTTCCTTTGACTCGACGGTATAGCGAGGATCTACTGTGGGTAGGTGAGATCTGCGAGGCTGAGGACTGAAAAATGAAAATGCCGATGTACTAGGGCTGATCTGATGCCAAAAACTGCAAAACGCTAGGCTAGGTCTACAATTGAAAAACATGAGATGCTAGGTTGAATCTGGTACAGAAATTCTAGGGCTCAAAATCCCAAAACGCTATTTGTGTTTAGTTGGTTGAAACGCTAAGGCCTCATGTCTGTCTTGCTGAGAAGGTGCACTACAAGTTGCTGGAACTTCTTCTGCCTCTTCTATCAGAATGTGCTAGTGCTAGGTTTCTTTTATAGAGACTTAGCAAATTTGCCATACTCACTTTTCCAACAAAGTCACTTATTAAATAATAAGTGAAAAATGAGTAAATTGGGAAAATGGGTTCTATGCACTGTAAAATGCTCATGATGGGTATTGAATGTCATGCTGATGATCATGCTATGTGCAACTAGAGGATATGAAACTACTCTAAGTGCCTGGACATGGACGGCCTGCTCACAGGCTCACAAAGGTGCCATAACACTTCCTAATATGACCTAAACCCTAGACCTATAGTAGCTTGTACACATGCACATAGGGTTAGATGTGCACGTGCCATTTCTATTTGACCATCTGGCTATGGATGAAAAGCGGATGAAAAATTTAACTTTGTGCCAAAAGTCTCAAAGAGAGTGCACCAAAAATTTGACGTGAACTTAACGTCCCTATTTGAAACGATTGACTTTGGCAAACCGTAGAGGGGGTACCAATTCTTAATGAACAACCGTGCTACATCCTGTACAGTGACTATGGCCTTACAAGGAATCAACATGCAAAATTTGTTGAAACGGCCAACAATTTTCAAACATTGAGTGTTCCATGAATGCAAACTAGATGGAACGTTAGTCACAAAGTTTATAGAAATGTCCTGAAAAGGCCTGTCGAGAATAGGGAGCGGTAGCAAGAGGCCTTGCTGCTTACCCCGAGGAGCTTATACTTTTTGACAAATGGTGCACTGTGTGACATAACGAAACACATGTTTTTGCATTTTTAGAACAAAGAAAGACTCTTTCTATTTTTTCCAACGTGGTGTTCATTCCCCTGTGCCCACCTGTGAGAGAGTCATGAGCACCGTGCAATATGGCTTTCTTGAGAGAGGGCAACACACATAGACAGTGATGAAAATACAGCTGAACTTCACGGATGAGATAGTTGATTGGCCCTTGGGGAGCAAGAGCCTGCAACCATTGCTTACCAAACTTGGAATTTGCATACCGGTTCTTTATGCTGTCAAAAGAGACACCCTGAATAAAAATTGTGGATCTTGACTCAAGAGCAAGGATTTGTCCTTTGCAACTTAATGCATGTGTGCTTACTCAATCAAACCACCAAATTGCTCAAAAAATTGTGACCATCATGCTTGGCGATCACTCCAATGTGCACTAGGCATAGACTGGAGCCACTTGAGGGCTTGATGATCTATGCGAACTGTGAACTCTCTACCATACAGAAAATGCTTCCAATGCTTTAGAGAATGAATAAAAGACTGAAGATCTTTGTCATAAATTGAATATTTCTTTTCGGCACTATTTAACTTTCGACTGGGAAATGCAACTGGACAGCCATGTTGCTGAAGCACAACACGTATGGTGACATTGCTCGCATCCGTCCATACCTCAAAGGAGTCGTCCCAAGAGGCAAGGATGAAACACGGTGCTTTTGTCATTGCAACCTTGAGATCTACAAAAGCCTCACTGCCTCGAGTAAAACCACGCGCTGTTGGCGAGTTTTCACCCCTTTCAAAACATCTGTCATGAACAACGCAAGAAAGATAAGTTTAGGATTGCAATGTTGCAGAGAGAAAGAGAGAGGGCATAGAGAGAGATAGATAGAATATTATTAGCCATCTATATACCTCTCTTTCTATGCTAATCTCTACCTAATCTAGACACCCTCTCTATCTACACACCCTCTCTAATCTCTACCTAATCTACACAGCCTCTCTATCTACTCTATCCACACCTCTCTCTACAACCTAATCTCTTCCTAAATCCTTATCTTGTTGGTCTACTCTCTACCTAATCTTTATCTTTATCCTCTCTCTACCCTCTAAACATAGAGATAAATCTCTATGCTCTCCCTACTCCCTCTATCTATGTCTACACTCTACGTATCCTCCCTCTCTCTATCTACACCCTCTGTACTCATATCTACATCCAAACCTCTCTCTACGCTTTCTCTACACCTTAACCTCTATCCACATCTCTCTCAACCTAATCTCTATCCCTACTCCCTTTATCAATTTCTCTCTCTACATATAGTCTCTCTATATTTACTCTCTATGTATCCTCCATTTCTACCTAATCTGTACATCCTCTCTATCTACTCCATCCACACCTCTCTCTAAACCCTAATCTCTTCCTAAATCCTAACCTTATCTATCTACCCTTGACTTAATCTATATCTACACTCTTTATGTATCCTCCCTCTCTACCTAATCTGCCTAAACTCTACACCCTCTCTATCTACTCTATCCACACCTCTCTCTACACCCTAATCTCTTCCTAAATCCTAATCTTATCTATCTACACTCTACCTAATCTCTATGTCTATCCTCTCTCTATCCTCTAAACACAGAGATAACGCTAAATAGAGTTAAATCTCTACACTCTCTCTAGTCCCTCTATCTATCTCTACACTCTATGCATCTTATGTAATGTAATTGGCCTATTAACTTGAGAGTAGCAAAAATTAATGAGAGTACTTTTGAGAGTGGGTGTGACTGTGTGTGGGAGAGTATACCCCCTAAGCAACCCCCTAACTTGCTTTGGTCAACCCCCCCTGGTAGCTCATTGGACCCCTCTAGGCCTAGCCAATCACAAGTAGAAGGCATTACAAGCAACAAGGGTAGCCTCGGGACAAGTGTCCCCCTTTCCCCTTTGAGAGAGAGGACTTGATAAATGCAAAGACAATTAATTAAATATCCTAAATTATCATTGGACCCCTTGGGTGGCCAACCAATAGGCTTCAGGCACACCATGAGGGCAACATGAGAAGGAACTTGACAAGTGTCCCCTTTGCTTTCTTTGTACTAGGCATGCCTTGTGTGAGTGTGTGTGTGTGTTCTCTCTCATCCCTTCTCATGTAGGGCTCGCCCTGTCCTTGTAGGAATTGGCATTGACCTTTTGCACACCTCAATCCACTCAACTTGGGCTTGGTTCCCACCACAAACTTGGTCCTTAAGCCCCTCAAGCTTGGGCCGGGTTCCCACCTCAAGTACAACCCTAGTAACTCAAGCATGACAAGCACCTCAAGCATCCCAATCATAAAGCACCTCAAGCATCTCAATTGTCAAGCACCTCAAGCACCTTAGTCATCAAGCACGACAAGCACCTCAAGCTTGGACCAGGTTCCCACCTCAAGCACATCCCTACCTTACCTAAGGTCAAAGGACTTTTACACTCATCATTGGAGGTCTTCAATGAAGATGACTCTAAGGTCTTATGCTCCATTTATTAGATTTGCTATTTGATAGACCATCTCTCATTTGGGCCCCTTTACCATTGGACGCGTGTTGAGATAGATCTATAAGCACATGTCTATATCTTAACCCTTGTTCTCGTTTATTTTGCCACATTGAATGATCAGTTTAATGTGAAAAAATCATTTGGGTTGGTTAGATATTAGATTTTATGACATTACCTCTCTCTTATAATGATAGTCGTCCTTCAACTATGAGGTAGAAGAGATAAAGTCTTAGTCATCAGTCAATCTTATTTAGCGGGTAGAGGATCCCCTTTTTACCCTACGACATCTTTCCAATATGGATGACTAATCCATTTGGTGCTTGGGAGATATAGCTACCGCAAGCATGTCTGCTCTTTAGTCCATTTCATTCTCCCAAAGTAGAGTGACAAATTCTACTTGGTGTTTGCGAGACGTCGTCATCACAAACATGATTACATACTATTTGAATTTGTGCACAATTAAAAAGAGAACTAGTTTTATAAGACAAAAACATGGGTCATTTAAAAGAAATTTGTACATTTGCTTACTCTAATGTAGCATTGTAAGCATTGACAAGGTTTATACTATCCTTAAGCTATATTCCTTGCATCCATCTAGCATCTTCAAAAGGATAATTTTTGAACTTGATAAGATACTGTCGGATAATCTTACCATGTCGTAGTACCTTGTCTTCATGCCGAAGGATAGCTTCAGGTTGTAGCACCTCTTGTTGGTCTTCAACTTCGGGAGGGTATTCAATAATTGGTTCACTTGATGGCTCTCCTTTGTAGATCTTGAGTAGGCTCACACAAAAAGCATTGTGTATGAGCCAATGGTTGAGAGGAACTTAAAGTTTCATTGTTTTCTTGCTCTTTAAATTCCTCCTCTCGAATGGGAGAGATTCTTCTTTTGGGGGTCTCTTCAAGAGGCCTCCTAAGCTCTCTCTCCTGTTGGAGAGGAAGGGAAATTCCATAAGCACGAAGTTGTTGAGTAACTTCGGCTTTCAAAGCAGGGATGCCCATAGCTTGCTGCAACCTAGTAATGAGATAATTCACGAACAAGGGGGCATCATCATTATCACCTTCATGCGCAAAATCAAAGCTATCAATGTTCATTCTACTCTCTTGACTATTGTCATCCATGTTAACAAAATTAATGTGTGTACTTAGTGTATGCTCTGGCAATTCAAAACCTTAGTTGCCACTCCTCTTAGTCTTTGAAAATTGGCTCTTAAGTATCTACATCCACGGCTCGAAGTGGTTAATTATAGAGAGTAGTGGAGTAGGTCTAACATAGCAGAGTTGTCGAGGGCTAGCTCCTTTCAGACTTCTTATGGCTCAATAATGGTAAAGCCGTAGGCAAGTCTAAAAAGACACTATAATTAAGTCCAAAGCTCCTGAGGAGGTGTGCACCATAGCCCACATACTGGGCTCAACAAAACCGATAATAGATCCCACTTCCACTTACCCTAATATAATCAACAAAATAAGGACCTCTCTTCTTAAGCAAGAAAGAGAAAACAAATGCTCTAATACCAATGTAATGGATTTAGTCAGTTAACTTGAGAGTAATGGAAATTAATGACAGTACTTTTGAGAGTGTGTGTGGGAGAGTATACCCCCTAATCAACCCCCTAGCTTGCTTTGGTCGACCCCCCCCTTGTAGCTCATGCTTGAAGCTCATTGGACCCCTCCAGGCCTAGCCAATCACAAGCAAGAGGCATTACAAGCAACAAGGGTAGCCTTGAGACAAGTGTCCCCCTTTCCCCTTTGAGAGAGAGGACTTGATAAATGCAAAGACAATTAATTAAATCTCCTAAATTATCATTGGACCCCTTGGATGGCCAACCAATAGGCTTCAGGCACACCATGAGGGCAACATAAGGAGGAACTTGACAAGTGTCCCCTTTGCTTTCTTTGTACTAGGCATGCCTTGTGAGTGTGTGTGTGTGTGTTATCTCTCATCCCCCCTCATGTAGGGCTTACCCCCTCCTTGTAGGGATTGGCATTGACCTTTTGCACACCTCAATCCACTCAACTTGGGCTTGGTTCCCACCACAAGCTTGGTCCTTAAGCCCCTCAAGCTTGGGTCGGGTTCCCACCTCAAGTACAACCCTAGTAACTCAAGCATGACAAGCACCTCAAACATCCCAATCATCAAGCACGTCAAGCACCTCAAGCACCTTAGTCATCAAGTACGACAAGCACCTCAAGCTTGGCCGGGTTCCCACCTCAAGCATATCCCTAGCTTACCTAAGGTCAAAGGACTTTTACACTCATTATTGGAGGTCTTCAATGAAGCTAATCGTAAGGTCTTATGCTCCATTGGTTAGCTTTGCTCTTTGATAGACCATCTCGCATTTGGGTCCCTTTACCATTGGCCCCGT
The DNA here is from genome assembly GCF_014529385.1 of Adiantum capillus-veneris. Lineage (NCBI taxonomy): Eukaryota > Viridiplantae > Streptophyta > Polypodiopsida > Polypodiales > Pteridaceae > Adiantum > Adiantum capillus-veneris. The sequence goes on along the minus strand of NC_140938.1, from coordinate 108,318,039 downwards.
GTTGAGATAGATCTATAAGCACATGTCTATATCTTAACCCTTGTTCCCGTCTATTGTCCCATATTAAATAATTAGTTTAATATGAGAAAATCATTTGGGTTGGTTAGATATTAGATTTTATGACATCTTCAAACTCTCTATCTACACCCTCTAGAATCCCTCTATCTACTCTATCCACACCTCTCTCTAGACCCTAATCTCTTTCTAAATCCTAACCTTATCTATCTACCCTCTACTTAATCTCTATCTACACTCTCTACATATCCTCTCTCTATACCTAGTCTAACTAAACTCTACACCCTCTCTATCTACTCTACCCACACCTCTCTGATCTCTTCCTAGATCCTAATCTTATCTATCTACTCTCTATCTAATCTCTATATCTACCCTCTCTCTACCCTCTAAATATAGAGAGAGTGCTAAATAGAGATAAATATCTACCCTCTTTCTAGTCTCTCTATCTATCTCTACACTCTGCGTTTTCTCTGTCTCTCTCTATCTACAACCTCTCTACTCCCTCTACATCTTAACCTCTATCCACACCTCTCTCTCTCTCTCTCTCTACCTTCTCTACATACTCTCTACCTAATGTACTTAATCTCTACACCCTCTCGATCTACTCTATCCACACCTCTCTCTACACCGTAATCTTTTTCTAAATCCTAACATTATCTATCTAATCCTATATCCACCCTCTCTCTACTCTCTCCATCCCCTAATCTCGACTCTCTCTATTGCTACTCTCTACATATTCTCCCTCTCTACCTAATCTATATAATCTCTACCCCCACTTTATCTACTTTATGTACACCTCTCTACACTCAAATCTCTTTCTAAATCCTAACCTTACTACCTTATCTCTATCTCTGCCTTATCTCTACTCTCTATATCCCCTAATTTTGACTCTCTCTCCACAATCTCTATATCTATACCCTTTATCTACTCTCTCTCCCTCTTTACACCCTCTCTCTACACCCTTTATCCTTGTTTCTCTCTCTAATCTAACAATCTCTCTCTACTTCCTCTCTATCTCCACTCTCTCTACACCCTCTATCCCTCTCTCTAATCTTTCTTCTTCTCTCTCTCATCCAATCTACACTATTTTAGCACTTCTCTTCCCTCTAATTGCTCTCTCCCATCTCTTTTCTCCTCCCTCTAATTGCTCTTCTCCATCTCTTTTCTTCTCTCTCTCTCTCTCTCTCTCTCTCTCTCTCTCTCTCTCTCTTCCACTCTCTAATTTCACACACATTAAATTGAATTTTTCCCTCTCTAACCTCTCTCTAAACCCTTTTTTTAATGTACAATTTAGCATACTCTATTACTTTTTCTTTCTCTAATGTTTATGTTTTTTCTTTTTTTGTCTCTATTTGTCTTTCTCTAATTTAACATATACATCTTTCATACACCAATTCACTCTAAGTTGACACTAATCTAACATTAAACATATAAGAAGCTCAATGTGTAGGTGTGATGTTTAATTTTTTTCTCTCTACATAAACATCTATTTCACATTAATTATGAAATCTACTTTAATATTAATTTAACATTAACCATCAAATGTACGCCAATCTCTCTTTCTCCCTATCTTTTCCTCTCTCCTTTTTCTCTCCCCCTAATTACACACCAAGCAAGCAAGTATCTACGAACTAATCACACGCCTAAAACAAACAATCAAACAACAAAGTGAGGTCAACCAAGTAAGCAAGAAGCATCTACACAAAACATGAAAGAGGTACAAAATCTTTGAATCTAAGTTTTCTAATGTGTGTGTGTTTAAGATAATGAGGGGGCAGAGATTGTGTAGAAGCTTACTTCTTGTGTTCCTCTAGCATTTGAGTCTTCTTGGGATCCTCTTGTGTAGAGTCCTCTTGCGGTCCTCCCTCTCCTCTCCAATGATTGTTGAGTGATGGAGCACTCCACCAAAGATTGATTGTACATCTGTGTGTGTGTGTGTGTGTGTGTGTGTGGGGGGGGGGGGGGGAGAGAGAGAGAGAGAGAGAGAGAGAGAGAGAGGGGTGAGCTTTGAGAGGGAGATAAGGAGAGAGAGGGGCGTGAGCTTTGAAAGGGAGAGAAAGAGAGAATACGGTTGCAGGTACGATGGCGGTAGGAATAGAAGAGCAAAGTATGCTGCAAAAAACACGACATACTGCACTCTCTTCCTTTTTGAAATTTGCGAGGTAATATACACGATAATATGCGTAGTAATATGCGAGGTAATATGCACGGTAATATATGCGGTGATATTTAATTCACAAAATAAATACTTCCTGTTCCCCTCTCTCCCCTTTGTGATCCACCCCATTTTGCGCTCTCTCTCTCTCTCTCTCTCTACAAAACGCGGTAAAGGGCCGTGGTAAACGCTTTGAAAGTTTTATAGTGTGAGCACATGATGGAATATGATTCAATCCAAGATGGATAAGCCTCTTTACTTTTGGAGGAATCCTTAGGGAATTTACTTCAGTAAGCACCTGTCCCAATTTGGGTACAAAGCCAGGGTCAGTAGGTAAATAGTGGCATGTACGGGGTTGAGTTGAATTGAACACTTCCTTAAAAAACTTGAGCTCATGGTAGACCATTGTTATGCTTTTTTTGTTAACAAGGCTTTCATTGATGTAGTCCCAAGCAATTGAAGTGGAATTTATGGCACTTCGCTTTTTGAAACTGCATTTTGGACAACCTATGCTTCACTAGAATTCCATCTAGAAACTTATCTTGGTCACAGTTACCCAGTACCTATGAGATTACCCTCAAAGTCAAACACTATGTCTAGTTCTTCCTCAATCTAGAGAATATGCTTTAGAATCAAGTCATAGCCCAATACCTATGAGATTACCCTCAAAGTCAAACACTATGTCTAGTTCTTCCTCAATCTAGAGAATATGCTTCAGAATCAAGTCATAGCCCTGGTACTACAAATTCAAGGTGTGTTAGAAATAGGTTATCTAAAAACATATCAATCATATGAAACCTATTGAAACAATTTATCCATGTATGCAAAAAACAATTTAGGAGTACCCTAATTGACTTATAGCCTTTTCGTAACTCAACACAATCCCTACTTGCCTTAAATGTTTTGCAAACGATAAAATAACAATGCATAATGGAATCGTTTTTCCAAATTTCAAGCATACTACAAATGCATAACTCATATGCATATGCAAGTGTAAAATTAACGATCATTCCTACTTGCAAATCCATGTAGATGAATGAGAATTTCTAAGTCAATTCACATCCTTGCTTTGTAAAATGACAAGCAAACCATGCTTTATAAGATTTAGATATACACCTTGGGAGGTAATCATTGCACAAGTCTACATTCAGCTCACGACAAGATGAATTCACAAACCAAACAAAATATAGATGATTGCATAATCAAATGAGTACTTGGAATCTGGAATCTTATCGAATGCACCAATATGGTTCCCAAAACACTGAATAATCCTCGACAAATACCTTGCATGTAGATAAGAAGAATCCCGCCCGATTGTGACTTACAGAATGTGTGAAAAGCTACATGCTAAGACAGCCTTGTCAAGAGTCTTCATGATGTCTTATGGTTGTGAGATCTTTGAGATTCAGATCCGAGAAACCACGATGAGCATTCAGCCGCGCTTTGTGCTTGATGATAAACTTTGAGACTTGCTACAAATTGGTCACTTTTGTTTTTCCTTGCTCACCATGAACCTTGCCGAACCTCCTTGGCCGCGGTCTCAACTGGTGCTCCGAGGCGATGAGGTCGATCATGTTGCCTTGCATGACAAAAAACCCTTGTAGTTCTAAGAAACTATCCGACCCGCCTTTGTTTATGCAAGGGGGATTTCCCACGGTCATGGCCCCTGTTGGACCCACCATGAGACCCTCGACATGAGAGAGAGAGAGAGAGAGAGAGAGAGAGAGATCTTGCATGCAAGTTCATGCAAGACCACCTACAAGCTTGATCGATGCCTTCTTTCCTCCTCCATCCCTGCTCTAAGATTTGAGATTGGGAACTGACGCATGCTCTTCTTCACCCATCCATGCCATATATAGACCCTTGGCCTACTATATATAGCCCCTTGAACCGCATGTGCATCCCGACCCTTGACACACCCAATCCTAGATTAGGCCTAACATACCCAGTCCTACATTTAGGTACATCTTAGTTGTGGTAACTCATTTAAAATACTCAAGTGAGATATAGAAACAATTGCAAATGGATAACAATGTGAAAAATCAAGATCTTTTTCTTCGTTTCATTGAGCCTCCTATTGAGCTATGTATCACTCAAATGGATAGCTGGTTTCAGTGAGGGATGTCACTGTGGAAAACATAAGTGTTCTTACAAAGATATCATCACTTTGTTTTCAAGGACGAAAAGGATTCTCCAAGGAGGGAGTAATGTCAAGCCTAAGGTAGGATTGGGTAGGCCAAGGGTCATGCCAGACATGCGGTTTAGTGCAAGGGTCTATATATGGCATGATGGTTGGAGAAGAGCATGTGTTACTTCCCGGTCTCTTACAAATAAATACAGATGAGTGGGAGTGACTACCTAATATGGAGGTGTTTTCTCCTCCATTTTCTTCTTAGAGCTCTTAATCATGACATCACCACTCTCTAACTTAACAATGACTCTCAAACAAAATGCAATGCAATGGAATAAGTGACCTCTAGAAGGGGTTCACCTTGTAGTATTTATAGGTTGTGTCTACATTAGATGATATCCCATCGACTCTGCATCATCACCTAAACTTGGAAGCCTATCATGGTAACTCCAAGTGTCTACCTTGTAGTATTTATAGGTTGTGTCTACATTAGATGATATCCCATCGACTCTGCATCATCACCTAAACTCGGAAGCCTATCATGGTAACTCCAAGTGAGAAAATTAGAGAAGAGAAAAAAAAGCGTGAAAGGAGATGAATGATCCTAATACTCAAGGGGTTGAAAAAGGGACTCCCTACAAAATAAGGCATAATTCCCATGCTAAAAAAGGACCTCGTTTTCATAGTCTTCTAAGATTTGGTTTCTCGATCCTCCTTGTTAATGCAAATCTTGGTTGCAACACACGTCAAATAAGATCGAAGGTTTTGATGAGAGGTTTGTCAATGCACACATACGTGTGTGTTGTTGTATTAAAATTAATACCTATACACAAAAGAACATAATGTTCAAAAGACAACTGGCTTTAGATAAGTGGACAAGAATAGAACAAAAATGACTTAGTTTTAAATTCATTTTTGTACAAAATAAGAATGAGGCATCATTCCAATGGTCCTATACAAAAGAAATAAAGTTGTGCCAGTCATCCATGGTGAATCAACGGATCTCTTGAAAGTCGGACAACAGCTAATAAGACCAAAAACTCTTAAGTAAAGATAGAATTTTCACATGCATCCACATAAACAAGACAACAGATTTGAAAGCTTTGAATATATATTATAGTTGTCAATGAACCTATCAGTTGTTATCTATGTCTTACTTAAATTTTTTAAAACTTAAACCTACTATCCTTTTTATAAATTAGAGAATCGCATAGTGCAAAGTAGTTGAGCCCTTACTTCGCTCAACCCAAGAATAGTAAGCATTTATATTTTTTATGTAAATTTTTAAGATATTTGAAAGATGATGGTAAGCTTAAAAATCAGTCCATTTTAATGGCCAAAATACCAAGTTTTAGATATCCAAAATGCACCCCAAAGGCAATACAATATTTTGAGAGGGTCCAACATAATATCAATCTTAGACAGTATTTTCTTCATCAATTTTAGGTTAATTTCTATAAAATACATAGATAATTTCTTGGTCATTCAAAGCAAATAATCATCACTAAGCCAGTCAAATGAAAAGTAGTTTTTTAATTGTATTCGATTACCACCGACAAAGTACTATATAGCAATGAGGCAGATATATAGGTACTAGATTAGTGATTTTGGCCACAAGAGATTAGTGAACCCTAACTCATTAAAACCATTCAAGCTAAAAAAAACCCCATGTATCAATCATTTAATGATCGGATAGTGTTACCATCCGAGTGGTTTTAGCCTTTTTAGCTTAGTGTACCCAATCAAATGAAAAGTAGTTTTTTAATTGTATTCGATTACCACCGACAAAGTACTATATAGCAATGAGACAGATATATAGGTACTAGATTAGTGATTTTGGCCACAAGAGATTAGTGAACCCTAACTCATTAAAACCATTCAAGCTAAAAAAAAACCCCATGTATCAATCATTTAATGATTGGATAGTGTTACCATCCGAGTGGTTTTAGCCTTTTTAGCTTAGTGTACCCAATTAAAACTTGTTATAATTTTTTTTTTCCAGAAAGGTCATTTGCTATAGGAAAACCCACACATTTTTTGAATAGCCAGAGAGAGTATTGGCATCACATAATAGGAGATCAACCCATACCAAGTACATATTAAGTGTTCCACGTAGAGCAACATACAAGTAAGGTACTTTATTATGGAAACAAATCCTAGTTTTCTCCACATCCTCAACTTCAATGTAAAAGATCATTATCACAGGATCATCCTAACATTTTAATGCTTGAAAAGATACCAGTAGAACCTTAGATACAATCGTATTAGAGTTTAAAAAAAAATGGTCTAAATAGACAATAAGCATTAGCAATCTTAGAACTCTTGGGTAGTGCCAAGAGAACTTTTATTACGATAGGCTACCAAGAGCCAGGATTTCAAAAACAACAGCCAAAGTCAAAAATTTAAGTTAAGACCTCAGCTAATCAAAACCTAGATCAAATTCATTTAATATCATAACCTAGCTTGAAGATCATTTCAAAAATGAAAAATAAAGAAAATTTTACAACAGTAACTGCAAGTGTTCCCAAGCTTGAGTTATGGAATTAGATATAGCAATATGTTCCATTTTGGCAAAAAACCCAATAACCAATAGCAACAAAATTCAACAATAATTCCATGCAATATAGGGTGTCATGAGTTTTTTGGAGCAAGGAATTGTGCATATGCACATATCCATGCATGGTGCATCGAATAAAGGATTTCCCATTTTCCAGAGCCAGGTGGTTACGTGGGGCCCACATGTGTACAGGTAGGACAGCATGTACATAGTGCATCGATTTTCATCGTTATCAGTACCAGTGTGTTTTCTCTACAATAATGAGGAGTTGGTAGCGCGTAAAACTTCTCGAGGAAGCTATCCGCGGGCCGACGACATGAGGTAAGCAGGTGCGTCAGATGGCATCTAGTGGCGTCAGGAGGCCGAATGGGATCAATACTTGCACGCGGAGAAGTACGAACACAACGTGGGTGTTTCCTTGTGATAATTATGCAGAAAGGTCATCGTGAGGACCACTTTTTGGGGCCACTTCACGTGGTGGCGGGATGCATTATTGAAATGAGTGTCAGGTGTGCGGATGATGCAAAAAGGTGACAACTATGCACTGCGAGGTCATTTTTTGGCCTGTTCGGGGTCCGTTTGAGGTCATCTAAAAAGCCAAGGGTGCCCAAGTAATAAAGCTAAGTGTGGGAACTGAAAAACCAAAGAGAAGACTAGAAAAAACGTGGAGAAGAGAGGAGGAACAGCCGCATGTGTGTTTTTGGGGTTTTTGGAGCCTGTTTTGGCGATAAACTGCTCATCCGAGGTCGGATTTGAGCACTTTGACGTTGTAGACTGGGGTTTTGGGCCGTTTCGGACGCGATGGAGTTGTCCATTTTGCCAAATTCCTCCCTCTTTTTCTGCTGTTTTGGCTGTGTAAGTTTCTCCTATGAGCGAAGTTTCTGCTCCAGTTTGTGATTGTATCTGGCTTATTTTACCCATTTTGTGTGAGCTATTTGCCCCTTGGTGTTGCCCAAGCTCATTGGTATCTAATTATCAGAAGTTCCCCTCTTTTGAGCTAAGTTTTTTGGGTGTGTGTGTCTGTGTGGAGTGGGCAAGTGGATAGTCTCTCTCCTCTCACTCCAGAGGTGTGTTCCCTGTCTCGGCCAGGTGTGTTGTGTAAGCCGAGCGGTGCCCCATAGTGTGTGTGTGTATCTTCCCAAGAGTGTGTGTGGGGTCATTATAGAGGCGTTCTATGTGTTTCCATCCCTCTCACATTCTTTTGGCGCCCCCACGGAGGATCTTCTTCGAGTACCTTCTGCTTCGAGCTTCAAGCTTCAAGATTCGGGATTACAGGTTGCAGGTTGCAGATTACAGATTACAGGTTATAGGTTACGGGGACAGGTACAGGTACAGGTGATTCACACAGGTACATGTAGCTGGAGTACAGTGATATACTAGCAGTGGTGTCACTTGCAGTTGTTGTGGGTATACATCATTTAGTGCCTGCTTGAGCGCATTGTCTACTGGATTGTACGTTACTTGTAGAAACTGCCATTGTACGCCTTTGTGGAGCCATACTTGGTTTTATTTGGCAGTCCCAACCATTTTTGAGACTTGGTCTGGAAGATAGTCATTTCTGAGACTTGACTATGCGCGATTTGCATAAGCCTTTGTGTGAGGGTCGATATCGTGAGGTTTTATTGAGCTCGGGGATTCTCAAATGTGGAGATCCTTTCAGTGATACAGGTAGCTGGAGCACCCTTTTCGTGACCTCGCCATAGGCTATGTACTAGTGATTCCTATTTGATGCTCGGGTTCTATTGTTGACAGTTTATGCATACATATACAGTCTATATTTTGGGTTGTCACTGCTCTACTTCTGGGGAAACTCTGTCAAAAATTTTCCAAGTTGTGATGGAGCCATTTATGTTGTTATGCTGTTGAAATTTTGGCCAAATCAGAGGGTAAGACAGGTGTGCTTTCTTGGGAGATGCATGGTTGGCTTTAATGGATGATCAAAATGGCCCTCAATTCACTCATTTTCATTTAACTTAGAGAATCCAGATAAATGTTCATGTGTCCAGGAAGATTTTTTTCCAGCAGCGCATAGTCTTTATGTTTGGGCCAAGAAGATTACGAGAGATCCTGGAATGTCCTTTGCCTGTTGTAATTCCGATGATGGACTATGAAAACTCATTTGATGTGCATGTGTTTGTCCTTATCTAAAGCTTGAGCTCCATTGAAGTCTTTGGGAACTGAGTCAGTCAAAAATTTTGGGTTCTTGTACGTGTGTTTGAAGGGGTTCTCAAAGCATAGTAGCTTGGGTAGCCATGGCTTTCTCTTATCCGGAATTTTATGGAAGAAGTGGTGAAGATGCGGAAGACTTTCTGGAGCAAGTCGAGGTGGCATGCATAAGCAACAATATGTGTGATGAGGAGAAGATTTTGAGGCTATTTGGATTGCTTTTGAAAGATGAGGCCCATGTTTGGTTCATGGATTTGGAAGCTAAAGAAGCAGTGGCTTCTTCTTATGGTTTGAGTCTTGACAAGTTTATAGAAGCTTTTTTAGAGTGTTTCCAGGTTTTTGAAGATGCAAATGCAGTATGGAATGAGCTCAATGCTCTTAAGAAAGGTTCTTGTCAAGGTGTTGATGACTATGTACAAGGTTTTACAGATTTATGGACTCGTTGGTGTGTTGCTCTTAAGGATGAGACCCCCCCTTGTTCATTGAAGAAAAGTTATTTTGTTGATGGTTTGTCACCTTGGTTGCGGTTTGAGGTTGAGTTGAAGACACCCGAGCCTTTTGAAGATGCGGTATGCATTGTAAAGCACAAGGAATGGAAGTTTAAGCGTCTTGAGGAACATGGTATCAGTACAAGTATGCATGTGCAAGATGGATTTGACATGGAAGATGAAGTTAAGCCTAAGCAGGTGAAAAGTAGCCTATCCTATGATGTTTCTCGTTTCTTCCCAAGGTCTATTGTGAAGCGTAAAGAGGTCTTGCAGGTTGATAGGTTTATGGAAGAGCCTAAAGAGGTGAGTAATGCTTTGGATACAGGATTGAAAAGTCTTGAAGAGGATGCATTGGCTACTTGTGTACCTTGTGATTCTGGGTGTGAGTGTGAGGTTGAGGTTATTGATGATGAGCACGTATCTTTGGATACTAGTTCCTTGGAAATCAGGGAAGAGGGTAAGCTTGAGAGCCATTTTGTGGATTTGTTAGATGTGGAGCCTGTTTTGAAGCCATATTTTGATGTATGTGCAGTGATTGAACCGATTTATGAGCATGATTGTGGTTTAGAGCAGGGATCTGTATTCTTGCAGACTGATGAACCCATGCTAGAAGCTATGGATAGTGGTGCTAGCCATGATTATGATGTGGATAAAGTGATGTGTGATGATGAGTATGCTTATGATGATGAGAAGGGGTTTGGCATATATGAGTCCAATCTCAGCTATGTGGATGCCTATGCTAGGGATATGTGTGCTGCGGGGATACTTTTGTGCTTTGGATATCAACAACTTTACCTTCACACAATGCTTTTAGCTACTTGGGTGCATGATTTGCAGGTTGTTGCTATGGCTAATGAAGCCAAGATGCCATGTGATGAGTCACTTGAGTTGTCTCTATCGGTTGGGTTGAATGTGGTATGCAATATTTATGCTTTTGGAACTCCAGACAGGGCGGATGTGTTAGTTGGATATGCCTATGGTGCATTTTGGTTGATTGTTGACAAATGTAGGTGTGGTGTTATGATGCTTCTTGTGAATAAGGCAATATGCCTTTGGCCTTTTGATCCAGGTGGAATGAGCATCTATTAGTGCTGCTGCTGAGCATGAATGCTCTAGCAGGCTAGGGGGTGGGCAAATTATGTCAGGAGTTTTTTGGAGCAAGGAATTGTGCATATGTACATATCCATGCATGGTGCATCGAATAAAGGATTGCCCATTTTCCAGAGCCAGGTGGTTACGTGGGACCCACATGTGTACAGGTAGGACAGCATGTACATAGTGCATCGATTTTCATCGTTATCAGTACCAGTGTGTTTTCTCTACAATAATGAGGAGTTGGTAGCGCGTAAAAATTCTCGAGGGAGCTATCCGCGGGCCGACGACATGAGGTAAGCAGGTGCGTCAGATGGCATCTAGTGGCGTCAGGAGGCGGAATGGGATCAATACTTGCACGCGGAGAAGTACAGACACAACGTGGGTGTTTCCTTGTGATAATTATGCAGAAAGGTCATCATGAGGACCACTTTTTGGGGCCACTTCACGTGGTGGTGGGATGCATTATTGAAAAGAAATGAGTGTCAGGTGTGCGGATGATGCAAAAAGGTGACAACTATGCACTGCGAGGTCAGTTTTTGGCTTGTTCGGGGTCCGTTTGAGGTCATCTAAAAGGCCAAGGGTGCCCAAGTAATAAAGCTAAGTGTGGGAACTGAAAAACCAAAGAGAAGACCATAAAAAAAATGGAGAAGAGAGGAGGAACAGCCGTAGATGTGTTTTTGGGGTTTTTGGAGCCTGTTTTGGCGGTAAACTGCTCATCCGAGGTTGGCTTTGAGCACTTTGACATTGTAGACTGGGGTTTTGGGCCGCGCGATGGCGTTGTCCATTTTGCCAAATTCCTCCCTCTTTTTCTTCTGTTTTGGCTGTGTAAGTTTCTCCTATGAGCGAAGTTTCTACTCCAGTTTGTGATTGTATCTGGCTTATTTTACCCATTTTGTGTGAGCTATTTGCCCCTTGGTGTTGGCCCAAGTTCATTTGTATCTAATTATCAGAAGTTCCCCTCTTTTGAGCTGAGTTTTTTGGGTGTGTGTGTGTCTGTGTGGAGTGGGCAAGTGGATAGTCTCTCTCCTCTCACTCCAGAGGTGTGTTCCCTGTCTCGGCCAGGTGTGTTGTGTAAGCCGAGTGGTGCCCCATAGTGTGTGTGTGTATCTTCCCAAGAGTGTGTGTCGGGTCGTTATAGAGGCGTTCTATGTGTTTCCATCCCGCTCACAACGGTACTAGAAAGCACATATCATACTCAGATGTGCTCCACCCAAACCACCAATATACAAAGATTTGACAGGTTCAAGGCCCCATTCATAATTTACCACGTGCTAAGAATTGAGTATCATTATTTTCCATATATTAACCAGAGGGAATCAACATTACGTCCACAACATAGATTCATGTAACCACTTATCCTAGTGAATCAATTACTAAACGTGATATATGTCAAACAAATACCAAGTAGTGACATCATTAACATACTCAAAGAAAAAATAGAAGAGCACCTAAGAAGCCACAGGCTGCTCCACAATATCCATGATGCCAAATACCGACCAAACGGTGATAATACTACATGTCCCTCGTTCACTTTCAAATAGACACACCACACACAGAGTAGGGCTAATTGAGGGAGAAGAGAGAGATTTTAAATAGATAGTATGTCTACACATACGAGTCCAATCGGCAACCCTCGAGCAATGAAATCCTCGTATTCAGCTTACAAAATCAGCCCGCAATCCAAGTATGCAGACATCGTGGCTCCACGAGCTCTATTGGAATTCCCAATAGACATCGTCCATGATGGCACAGGGGGGAGAGAGATAAAGAGAGACACAGAGCAAGAGACGAATCAATATACGGGCAGGAGCTACAATAAAAAAATCTGCATGAAAGAATCCTCGCTTGGGAGAAGGGAGAAATTAACAGCAGTACTACAGAGGCCACATACTACCCAATAAGTTAGGTGATGGGGTAATTACCCTAGTACCATTTTTGGTACCAAGAGTGAGGTCCCACTAGATCTCAACACCCATCCAAAAAAAAACTAGGGTTTTTATAATATGAGATCAAAGGGCAGATCAGTCAACAAGATATTATAACAATCCAAAATGGCCAAGCAAAATTGTATAGCGGAGAGGTCTCACCCACGGAAGGTCGATCTTTTCCAAGGGAGGTTATAGCAATCTAGGGATTTTAGGCTTAGGAAAAATAACAAATTAAGCCCCAAGTGGGAAAGTAATCCCAGAGACTTGGTGTAATCAAGTGTTAGTGTTACAAAGGCACTAAACCAATAAATTTAAGTAAAGGGCAAAATAATTTTCAGGGGATAAATCCTGCCAGTAATCTAAAGATATAAGTGCCTATTTGTATAAGTGTGTAAAATACTCCATTACCACATGACAATAAAACCATTAACTTTATTAAAGATATTGAAAGGCAATAACAATAGCTATAGAATAGCATGCATAAAAAAGCTTCTTAATAACAAGTGTAATAATGGGCTAAGGAAACTTACCATATTGAAAGTGAAGTATATACCTACGAGATATTATATTCATCAACTCATTTAAGCATAGAAACTCCCATTAAGGGAGGTGCAGGATAGAGGTTCAAGGTAATCACCCACAAGACATTATAACCAACAACTATATCAATAGCATAAGTGTAAATATGTGTGTACCTGGATGAAGCAATGCCAGCTAGATAAAGTGATTATCTCTGTGTGTGTGTATACATATATGTGTATATATATACGTACATACATTTATATATACATCACACAAATGAGCAAGCATGCACAAATACATAGAGGTATCCACCTATCTTCACACATATGGGCACACAATGCCCATACAAGATCTATTTACACAAGCACAAACACAATCAATAAAGTTAATTATGTTTTTTGAGCAATATTTTAAAGCTAATTATGTTTTTGAGTAGGATTTTAAAGTATTAATCAGCTATTAAATGTAATTAGTTTTTTTAACTCTTTCCTATTTTTTATCACAAAAAAGAGGTTTTGTTAACATTTCTTCAGTTAATAAGTGTATGATTCCACTAAATATTTTACTAGTACATGTTATAGGGTAAGTTGGTTTATGTTTTAGCTAATTACATAAATCAATATTTATTTTTGGTTAAATTTCTTGCTTCTTTTAGTTAATACAGTTCATTAATCTATTCAATCAACAAATCAAACCTGATTTGCCATGTCCTTTGAATTCACTTGCATATTTTCCATGTCAGGCCTTTGATCGCTTAGAATTCCATGTAAAGGTGGGCTAGATCTTCACTAGCTATCCTGCACCCCAAGCAACGATCAAACCAAATCCTTGTTTCCTAGATCTTTACGCTCATCAATAGAGCACCCCACATCACCTTCCACAAAAATATATTCATAAACTATGGCCACTTTGGCTTCTAGATTTTCTCCATGACTTCCTCCCACCGTTCTTCTGGCCATTGTCTCTTCCATATTTTGTTGAGGGGGCTAGACCACTTGTTCTCATGCATTAATGCATGATAGATGCCTTTAGAATGGGTTTTCCAAAAAAGACTACTTTTGGTCCATCTCTGGGCGTTCCACTCAAACCTGGATTCACAAATTGGCATTACAACCTTGTCCAACTCTTTTATCACTCTATTCAATTACAATATCTCATAGCCATTTAGTTGATATTGGGTTGCCAACAAGTCAATGGTTTTCTAGCTCTTACTACTATTGTCCCAAAAGTGAACAAGCTGATTTAGACCCTTATTATTCACTTTCCCCTGCAGTTTCTATCCAAGAGGGGATTTGTGGTGCTTCTAAAACTTTAGCGAGCCAAGGGGACCAATGCAAGATGGAGTTTATGAAGTATCTGGTTTCTTCCCCCCACTCCAATACCCCAAGTACTCTTTTGCACTTCCTCACTAATTGCCCTGAGATGCCACCTAAACTTAGGCTAAACCACATCGGGGCTAAAATTTTGTTGTGAAAATCTATCCCTTTTCACTTCCCACCTTTTGAACCAAGTTTAGCTACATCTAACATATCCTTGACCATGATAGCCCAATCTTGGTCCTGTTTATCCAAGGAAGCTTGGGGGAGACCTACAATTAGGCAGACAAGAATGAAACAGGGAGTGAGGAAGATGAGGGAAGAAGATGTATTCTTACGAGAAAGAAGTATTCTTCTCATATATAATCACTCTTTAGAGCATAGATTAGCATAGTGATAATGAAGATGAAGAAGATGATAAGCATTTCTTGAAACATGAAACTTGGTTAGATTTGCATTCCATAGCCAAGAGGTGTTGGTGTAGGCTCTCTACTTCTCAAGCTTGGAGAAGGAGATGACTTGTGCTCATCACACACCAAAGAGAGAGTGTGTGTGTGAGGCTCATGGGTTCTATGAGATAGAGAGCTTGCTTAATTATTTAATTGAAGCTAAATTCTCATCGGACCTTCCTATAGTTCATCCAATAGGATTTAGGCACATTATGAGGGCAACATAGCTAAGGCTTGACATGTGTCCTTTATGCCTTTTGAGGAAGGGTGACTCTTGCGAGTGTGTGTGTGTGTGTGTGTGTGTGTGTGTCACTACAAGAGGTTATGTGCACTTGTGATGGCTGTAGAGACGAAAATACAATGGATTTTCCCCCCCTTGACGTCGCTAAAACCGTCGCAAAAAGCATCACAAAGGGAACGTCACTATGAGAGTTGCTATAAGCTTTATATATAGACGCCTATAGCAACATGCATAGCGGTTCCTTATTTAGCAATGTATGTAGCAATGCTGCATGACCTTACATAAAGACGCCTATAGCGACGCTCGAGAGTAAAAAAATTTGGGTGGCAGGGCAATGAATGCCCTGCCACCCATCAACCATATTGAACATTGTTTCCAAAATAAAAATGCAAAACTGACAAAAGTATTTCGACGAAAGTGAATTGACAAAAGTAATACAATGACAAAATTATACTCATTATAGGCAAAATCACTTGATTGTTAAGCTTTGACCAAAATATGATAGTTACAACACAATTGTCATTATTGAGAAAATACATCGTTGACCAAAAGTTACAAAAATGACTTACACATCTCACCTCATTATACATGCTATGACAAAAGAAAACTTGTGCTATCTAGCTACGGCTAGATTGACGTCATCCAATCACACGTCTCATCGCGTCCAAACGGCGTATCTATCGGATTCTGCATAATAAAAATTAAGACTTTCTGTAAGTATAAACATATAATTACAAAACAATTTATTTTTTAGCTTATCATTAAAATACAACAAATGTAAGAGAGTAAGGTGAAATACTAACCATGCCGGAGCGAGAACTGAGAATGTCCATAAGGGTGTTTAAGCCCTTTGTCCCGCATACTCGTGCTCGTACGGTGTGGGGTCACATCCTGTCATCGACAACTGTTCAAAACATACAAATAATATGTTATGTTAGAATTTAAAAGTACAATTATCAATAACTACCAAACCTAAAGGGAAATGCAAAAAGACTTACAAAATTGGCCCCAAATGATGCCCACCCACCACTCCCCAAGTGGTGCTAGCTCCCTGCCTCTACTCGCACTTTGGTTGTCTCTTTTTGTTGCTTCCACTTGTCAAGATTCTCGCGCACTGCTCGCTTTGCATTCTTCCAATCTTCTTTGGCCAGCCAATCTGGCCCGTCCTACCCATGCTTTATTGCTTTTGCCACTTTAGAACGCTTGTGCTTGCAGTATTCATGCCTCCGTACCTTCATCAGGTCTTCATTGAAGCACTCATCCCGACTTGACACAAGAAACTTGTCATGCAGCATGCTGATGACTCTGTCTTTTAATTCATTTGGAACTTCACTCCAGGTGTTTAGTATGTAGTGTCGAAACACATGAGAGCAAAGGCCGCCCATGCGCAAGATCACCTTCTTGTCATCCTCATCCATGATGATTTCGTCTCCCTGATGTCGATCGAGTACCGCAAGCCCTCTTGCCTGTGATGTGTGAACCTGGGGGGTATGGACGACAGGTGTCCCCACTGGAGTCTGGGCCCCGAAGCGAGGAGTGTCGACTGAGGTGACTCCTGGAGGAGTAGCGAGTGGTGTGTAGCTAGGAACGACCAACAATCACGCACGACCGATTGTCGCGCAAAACCTAGAGTAGATGGTGGTTGGTGTGGGGGTGGACAAAGAAGAGGAAGGTAAGGAGCCTTGTCGACTACAAGGCGGTGTTGAAGCATCAACAATGGCATCTCCACAGTAACCGCCGCTGCTGCCACCACTAGAGCGTTGGTGCCTAGAAGAGTGTGTAGATCGTCTAGTAGACACCGAACTCTCGAAGCGGGTTGATCGCGCCGAATGGAAGGAGACGCTGAAGGAGTGGAACGACGCGATGGTGCTCCAGAGCAATGACGCTCCACATACCACCTCCTCTACTTGAGTGACAGAGAAGAAAGAAACCGATCATCATCCACACCTGCATTAAACACATGAACATTAAATCTTAATGATGAATGGAGAAGAAAATGTGAACAAGTTATAATTTGATTAATCACAATTTGCCTTTCTCAAGTATAGCATATAGACAAGAATGGAGAACTCCATTTGAATCCAACATATATTATAAAAAAGGAGAAAAATTGCTCAAATACAATGTTTATGGATTTAAGAGGTCTCTCTCTCATCCTCGCATAACTCAATATAACTCCCTATGTCTATATAGAGATCTCCATTTAGGCAGATGTCCTCCCTCTCATTTTGTTGGTCCTCCGCATGCATCCCATAGAGGGTAGCAGTGCCAGGCTCGTCTGGCACCACCTCAGCGGCTTCTGAATCAAAATCCTTCCTATCTTCTCCACGGATGCCACTGTGATTGGCACATGGTAGCCCTCATACGTCTATGCACTACGAGGGGCTACCTCTATGACATACCACCAGTTTGGTGTAGACTTTGTAGAATGAAATACCACCTCCAAGAGCCACATAACATACATGAGTGCTTCCAGACCACTAGTCCTCTAAAATTGGATGTTAAATATTTACAGGCTTACTTGTTCACAATGCTTGGGTAGTACAAAAGTGTCTCAAAGGTCGGCCCATTTTTTGGTTAAACCCACCTCAAGGAAACCTGACTCTCCTCTACGCACAGTAGCATTGCGACCCTCCATGTTTATCTTGAACCATTGCACGTCGAACAAATCCACAAAAAAACCTGTATAATCGATCCTCAAAATCTCTTGTAGCATGCCAAAGTAAGTGAGTTCTGCCACCACAAGATTTGCATTAGAGGACCGTCGTCGAATAGATTGTTTGAATTTTGCCATGATTCCACAATCTTGTGTAAAACGCTTTTTGTCGATCTGTTCCATCCTAAAATGGCGACCTTTACACCATGTTGCCGTGTATGACCTATACTACAACCAACAAGATTATGAGTGGCCGTCAAAACATCTAGAAAGCCCCAAGTTGTACATTGCAAACTTACCTTGGTTGCGCAACCCCGAGAGTACTCCCACTCCTCCTCAGTCACTTGTTCGCCGCACTGTTGTGTGCTTTTCAAAACTGGTTGTGCAACCATCTTAAGCTCATGAATGTTGGTAGGCTCTTGAGACCCACTGGATAATGCATCGGTGGTTGTCTTCCCCATCTCCACTCGATTCGTGCCCTTTGTCGCTCTTGCTTTGCATCCTCATATTGTGAAATCCACTTTTGCATCACTGGATTGTGAAGCATGCAAAATTGATTGATTTTAGCCTCTAGATCTTCCGTCATTTTTTTCTCAACATTGAGATTGCACATGACAATCCCAAATATGCACTCATCATCTATGGTTTGCCATAGCGTGTCTCAGGCTTTATCAAATCTGTCTAGCCACTCTCCAATGTAAACTAGGGACTCTGATACCAGCGGTACACTTGTGTAAGTAATCTATCGGATCATTATACATTTAGAGTTTTTATTTAAGTAAACACGTTGAAATAGAACACCTGAAAAGTGCTATGAAGCTGGTGTCACTCCATCCAAACTTTGTCTGCATGTTGAGAAGAACCAGGAGCACCTTCAATCTAGAGACACATGCTCCATCATACAATGGCGTATCGGCTTCACTTTTCATGCCATGACATAGAAGCCTTTCTGAATCTAAGAACGTCTTGATTATTTCATCGATCTCGGGCTCAAACATAGCCTCATTGGGAATCTGGTCTACATGATCACCCTTTTAGTTGTCAGAGGCTACATCTTGTGGCCTCATGGATGCTACTTGACCAAGCATCTGCGAACACGGCTATTGAGTTGCAAGATTGTTGTTTGTTGACCAACGTCAGAGTCCAACGAGTTGTAAATGGCAACAAATTGATCTATAATAGATGGATCAAACTCGCCAAACTCGCAAACGTGCTACAAAGAAACACGTCGTGTTCGTCGCACAACATGTTTGCATTGATTACAAGGACACCACATTGTTCGTCACTACTCATAATGAATGTAAAAACCTTATAACTTGAACATAAATTTAATTTTCTATTGGCATCCTCCTTCTCTTATCTCTCTCTCTCTCTCTTAATCTCCCTCACAATCAAGAAACCATAGATCACATTGTAAACTACCTCAAATTCTCTAGCCATGTCCGATCTCCGCACACCTTGGTCTAGAGGTGCACGGAGATCAGAACCATCGGGGTATATTCTTGTATTTATTGGTCAATGCCTATATCTATGGGTACGAGAAATCTACACACCCATGTCTACATGACAATGCATGTAGTGGATGAAACCCCTTTGCCTCTTGCTTAGCTGTAGCAATACACACACACACAATATCCTTCACTGGACAAAAAAGCTTAGCTGATGATTATTTCAGGAGCCTTTCATCTACATCTCTATTAAACCACCCATTACATGATCACACAAACAGGTGTCACAGTAAAAGCAAGTGTTTGGACGCTCAGCTAAAGGTAGGACACGAGTCGCCAAGGCTACCCCATACTCCCGAGTACGGGTAGTACTATTAAAATATCCTCTTAGTTGATGACCATAACTACGGTACAAGAAAATCTTATGAGGAGGTAGAAACTGGGCTAGCAGGTATAACCGATCTGAAAAACGTGGCTTTATTGAATGCTCAATGTAATAATACTGTGGCCCTAGGCCCAGTGCCTCAGAAACCATTACCAATCTGATATTGTTTCTGAAATGCTCGCGACCCCAAAGTGTCACACGCGTTAATCGGTCCTGATATGTCCACCACTTAGTTTGGGAAACAATTGTTCCTAACTGCGGAAATAGATGAAGCTCATAACGAAGTAAAGTTGCTTTCCGGGAAGAGTCATTTGACTGATAAAGATGTGCAGTTTGCTATCGTAAAAATCTGTTCTTGACTATATGCCATAATATGTTTGATACACCCAGGAAGCACACTAACTGGTGTTTCTTACTCTGGAAAAGTTATTCTGGACTCGGTCTTTTGTAAAATAACACTTATCTTTTATAGACCCACATCAGAAAAAATAGTAGAGACTATCTGATATTGAGTAATCTCTCACCTGTAAAATCAACACTTGAAAAACTTATCCTAGTGGATAGCTGTATGTCATGAGCCTACTGTAAGGTTTGTGAAATATGTGTAAACTGCAGTGGATTTTCATCCAAGGCTAGATAATACAAATTGGACCAGATACCAACTATGGGAAGAGACTTTTATTTTGTTACCATGGGATGTGGTGGATAAGTATGGCCTGTCCTTGCTTTTTACATTTTTTTGACATTGTATCTCTCTATAAGGGTTATTCTTGGTACTCTCTGCATTAAAAGGTCGTGCCTCTTGCTGCATGCTACCACCTGTACTGGGGGGGTATCTGCATCCGAATAGGGGAGCAGATGTAGTGCGATATGGCCTGTAAGCTCCGGATCTTGAGCTATGGGTAGTCCCTGAGGATTTGCCCTAACTGGCAACCTCGATTTGAGGTGACTTGTACAACCTGGTGTCACGTCGTGTGCAGATAGGCGTCAACATGTATAAATAACTCATTAGGTGAGTTCTCTAACTCACTTAGCATCATGATCTGTTATCATTTGTGTGTGTGTGTCTGTTCAAAATTGTGTGAGTGTATACTTGCTGACTGCTGTAAGCTCAAAATGCCAAAAAAGTTTGAGAAGGTGATAGTGGAGGCTTCGCCGGCTCCTAATCTACAAGTTAACAAGAATTTTTTTTTGCTCTTAAGACTGCTAAAAGATACTGTGAGCCGGATTTTTGTGGCTTTGTTTAATATACTGGAATCTTGTAAAGGGTAAAGCTTTGAATCCATTAATTAGGCTCTGTTTTTTTTAATAAAATGTAACTAGATCTGGTAAATGGCCCATCCAGGTTATGAGAAGAATTGCTAATGGCTCATGTTAAACTGAGAACTATCGATTCCCTTATGGGTCGGTTTTCCGAATGATTGGCTGTAAAAATGTTTTTTATCATAACAATGGGCTGCATTGAGTATAAGAAGGTGCGGAAGTTAAAGGGAAAGTGTTTGTATATGGCTGATGATGTGATTTTTTGTAGAATTGCTACGCAGTAGGTGTAATGAAAAGGATACTGTTGGTTTTAAAATAAATTAGAAATTCAAAAAAAGTGAGCTGTATTGGGTGTATAAGATTGGTATGAAAATTGTTTGGGCAGTTGTAATACTACAGGTCTTGGTACCATGGGTAAGTGGATAAGACCCCGGACCGTTTTGGGTTCTAGCTAAGGTGCATATTTTTTCGGCTAAAGAGGTCATTATGTACTGATTTCGGAAATTGGTGCCCTGTCTTTTGATACTCTGTAGGTAGTATGTGACATTACATATCCTAGTGTGGGAGTAAATATTGGTTTGTGAAAATTGACTTGACCTTTTTTACCGTATTACATCACCTACTATTGAGATTGATTTTTTCTAGTGCAGATACCTATCTTAGTGTATTGGCTAATAGATATATTAAAGTCGCAAAAAACTGGCTTTGGATATGTTGACCTGCCTTTAGATATTCTGTAGAAAGTGAGTTGCATCTCAGACCGGACTGTGGTAGTAAAATGTTGGTATCAAATTTACTTGATTTTTTTGTTACATTACATACTAGGATGTTTAGTGAAAGATTCGGGTAAATGGTCACTGATTCAGCATGTGACGAATTTTTGCTGGCCTTGGTTAGTTTGAACCTCGGATATTCGATGAAATATGCTTACCATCATGTGCTCGCTTCTTAGTATCACTCAAGTATATAAGAGCTGGTCTTTACCTAACATCTAACAATACATACAACTAAAAGCTTCTAATTAGTTGGTTTAAAATGTTCTCAATACTAAGAGGAAAGTAATTTTTTTGTCCTTTTAGCTGGTCCGGGCTGTTACTCTTATGTCTTGTCGTTCTCAAACGAGGGCTGAGCTGGCTCTAGGTACTGAGTTGTCTATGGGGATTATGGTATGAAAGACAAGGTATAGCTGGCTTAAGCTATAGTATGTCAGACATGACATAATAACATAGATATTTCTTTCGAAAAGGAAGTGAATATAAAATCTTTTAAAAAAAAATAGGGGAGCTCTGGTTTGTAAATTGGTAAATTCTTAGTTTTTTGGAATATCTCAGCTTGTTTATATAAGGGTTCTTAAAGGAAGATTTGTTTCAAAAGATAGTTTTTTCTATACTTCAAACTATATGGAAGAGGTGGTCCTTTATTAACTAAGATCTCGCTCGAGATTTCTTGTGCTACCTCTATAGAGGAAAATTCTCTCCAGTCTGATTAAAGAAGAAGTTTCTTTCATTAATCTACCTAAAAAATCTCCTATATTCTTAGGTTTGACAAAGAAAGTTTTTTATTTAATATATATATATATATATATATATATATATATATTCAAGAAATAACCTGATATATAGCTGCTCTAAGGGGTTTTTACTCTCCTTTTTCAGTTTGGCAAAAAAGCCAAGGAACTTTTAAAAAAAAAAAACAAAATACAAATTAAGAACTGTGTGTTTTTTTTAATGGTGACATGGATAACAACTGGGATGCCGAGCATCACCTGCGTACAATCACGTGCTAACGAATTGTTTTCTTGTGGCTATGGGTGCAGGTGAGGGCTACCTTTCTTGATTAAAACATTTTGTTCTTAACATATGGAGGATCTTTAAATGTGAAGCAAAAGTTCCCAGACTTTGGGCTCGCGGTTTCCCGAGCTATATTCTGTTTTCTTCATTACCTTGTACAAAATTTATTTTCAAATGCAAATAAATTACCTTGTACAAAATTTATTTTCAAATCCATTGTACTTTTCTAGAATTGTTGGTCTATGAACAGTTAGTGTTCGTTTGCGTTTATATATATAGATTTAGAACTGCTACACACACAATAAACGCAAAAGAGAGATTGACTTGGTTGTTGATCTCTCTCAGACTATGACTCTAGAAATATTCGCATATTATAGTATAATTTATTATACTCTAGTAGGCTGGGGTGCTATCACACAGTCTCCGTGGTTCTTTTTAACCTGACTGTGAAAGGTTGCTAGCACTACCACTCCACTCTATATTCATGATTCTCGTTCTCACTTTACTTTAAATACTATCATTTCACAAGCTATTACTTCTGTTTACCAGGTTTTGGGAAAGCTCACTGCAAGAATTAAAGTCTGCTCTGATCCAGAAAAAAGAGCTCTGATTTCGGAGAAGTTACGACTCGCTAAAGAAATAGAAAAGACCTTCCCTAATATCTCACTTAGGATTAGGCCTTATCTACATAGGGCTGTAAAATTCAAAAAGATGTAACTCTATGTGTTAGATCATCAGGTCTACACTTCTCTGACAATTCTATGGAATTCTAACGACTGAAAATTTTGCAAATTGTTTCCCTTTCTCAAGGGCTCGCTCTTCTTGTGGAACCCCTTTCCCTTGCTTCTCTTCTTGTACTAAAATGTATACAAGATACAGAAGCCTATGCCTTAATTTACGATGCTTCGAAGGAGTCTAGTCTGTCTCTTGTTCAGCTTATTTCATTTCACCAATGGGTAAAAGTACTAGCCCTCCTTGTTAAGAATAAATATGATGGTATCAACCTTTTGATGGAGTTTACTTCTAATCTGGCTGGTCTTTCCAAAGCCCATATTCAAGACTTAGCATCTTTCTCTTCCAAAGGCTCTGAACTTTCCAATCTTCTTAGAAAATTTTGCGGGCTTAGTCCTATCTTTGTTACGGCTCCCTCTACGCCTACAGTCCCTCCACCGAATAGCCTCTTTTGTAGAGATGCAGCTGCATTAGAAGTGGTAAAAGAATTTCAGAAGGACCTTTGTTCACTCAGTGAAGCTTCGCTTTTGGACATGGTACCGAAAGTCTCTAGGGCCTTTCCCTTTTTACCTTCATGACAAATTGAGGTAGAATCCTTGGGGGTAGAGCACAGGTTGTGGATGTTCCCGAATAAAGGATTTCTTGCACCCATTTCTATGGAAACCTGGGTCTTCCTTGCCAACCTGGCCCCTGCTACTATTGAGGAATGCAAACTTAAAGTTCTTAAAGGGATCCAGCTCTTGGACAAAGGGGATCTGATTAAAGCTCCATTCATATGTGTTTCCTTGATGATAAAAAATGTAGTTCTAATACAGGTTTATATGCAAGAACTAAAGGAGTAATGACCTTTAGTAAAACTAATGCTGATTACTACACTGAGACAGTGTGGAATGTGTTCAGGCCTTACCTTAAGTGTGCGTGCAGATTCTTAGACCCCAAAGCTGCTTGTGAGTGAAGCATAATTTGGTTTGACCATGCTATTTGGTACGCACTCAACAATCTGCCTAGTATCTTTCCCGACAAAGCAGAGGGATTTCACCTTTCCCTCTTTTGCTCTTGGCTTGGTGGACAAGCTAAGGATCTGGTCTTAGCGCAAATTGCCTTTATTCATTACAGATCAATTATGTGTGACACACTTGAAGAGCTTGGATCGGATGGGTGTGGTACTCTGCTTACCACTTATGGCGGCTTTAAAGGTATCAAAAGTATGGTTGGGAAAATCAAACCAAATATTGAAGATGATGAATCTCAAGTTTCCAAACGACCTAATACTCTTATCTCGCCGGCGGTGTCTTACACCTCTTTCTTAACTCCCTCCTCAAGTGAATCTGCGTTTGGAAGAGGGAGAGGTAGAAGTTTTGTGAGAGGACGGGGAAGAAACCTACCAATCAGAAACCTTTTGGATATGTAATATGCAGGTACGAAGGAATGCATGTGGAAGACTTTACCTACCTCCAAAGGAAGAAGCATGTAATAAGATTTTCACATTGCTTGTTCACTAGCAAGATTTTGGATTTCGTTACTCCCCAAGCTATTTTCTTAGAATGTTTTGGACAAATTTTTGGATCAAATTTATTACTAAAAGATGTGATGATTGGATGGAAATACTCGCCGCCTATTAAGAATCTTTTTTATTCAAATGAATTTCTCCATAACAATGAGATGCCTATCTATTCTTGTCATCTATTTTAGAAATTCTGTAAAAGCTTCACTGACTTTGGATTACATGTGTGTACGTTTAACTTAGAAATCATTTCAAATGCACAGGTAAGAAGCCTCTTGAGTAAAGGCTTGAATCATATTCCTCCTTTTCCACTAAATCCTCAAAGTGCCTTATTGGCGCTACTTGAATGCCTGGCCGACTTGGCCTTAAAACTCCAATTGGAGGAGGAAGTTCACTTCCAACTTACCTCAACACTCAAAGGGATTTTTTGGAAAAAGATCAGTCTTATGCCACAAGTATGGCTAAGCACTAATACTACCTGGCTTATGCCTAAAATTAAGACCTCTATTTCTGACTCAAAAAAGAAATGGCTCATTATTGGCTTAGACAAAGCCTCAAATATGGCTTCCTTTATATGTAAAAGATTAGCATTCGAGGCTGCCAATTCAAGACTTAATAGTAAGGACTTTCTTAAACTTGAAAACTCTCCGCTTTGTGTAGCTACAACATTAAATAATGAATTATCAGGATTTGGTTATTGTCCTAAGTCTGTGAAAATTCCTGTACTCTTCCTAACATATAAGAGTCACAAGCATAAATTTAGATGGATTTCTGACACTTCCAAAAGCCTGTTCTCTTGTGTTACGAATGATATCACCCATTGCTTAAATTTTGTTCTACTAGAAATTGAAGATATCTGTGCCATCAAACATAGAGATATAAAAAGATTCAAAAATATAAATTATTGCCCTTTTTGGGTCATAAAAAACACAACCTGGCTCAGAGAGTGCGCAGAAGCTGAGATTGAGCAAGAGGAACCACTCAACACACACACGTGAACGCGCGTGCGTGAGAGGGCTCAGTAGCATGCAACACTGAAGTAGAGCACTTTCTTTTATAATTGCCCCCCTTATCCCCCTCTTTTGCTCTCGAGCTTTGTCCCATACACCATACCTTTCCTACGTTCTATGATCGTCTTCCATTGTGTGAGCAGCAGGTGCTCCTTGCCAACATCAATTAGGCCTAGTGTTGATCTATGTCAGCAACAACGACACCCTTGTGAGGAGCAGATTTGCATACCCCTGGGGTCCAAGCCATATCTCTCCCTGCTGTGCTCTCAACCTATTGGAGTCTCTACTTGATTAGGTATTGTTCTCAGTGCATATGGGCATGCGTGCACGCGCGCGTGCACACACACACACACACACACATAGCGTTGAGTGGGTTTCAGTCTGTTTGATAATACTTATGGGATATAAGCTGTTTTTCAGCCGTATTGTTGTCGACCTCGTTGAAATAGCTGAGTATGCCTCTTGGCCTTTCAAATCATTTCACACACACACACACACACACACACACACACACACACACACACACACACACACACACACACACACACACACATGCACCCTTTGAAAGCTTCGCACTCTTTCTCAGGTGCTCTTGTCATGCCGCACGGGTGTTGTGGTCCTCCAGGTCTGCATACCCACTCAACAAACCGCACGAGCTTGCAGTGAGGTTCTGGAATGAAGGCATACCGATAAGCTCTCACCCTCTCTCGATGTGTCTTCTTTGGACTTGGCTTGAAAAGAAAGGCTGTTTCAATGATTAGGCCTGAACTGCAATAAGTGGCTCTCTATCTACCATAAGGGAAATATGCAACAACCACCTACACACACGAGAGGAAATCACGAAGCTATCAAAGCACATTACTTTGGAAATCGACTCGCAATAGAGACATTCTCACACATCTGGTATACGCGCAACATCAGGTAGGTGATTGTCACCTATTTAGAATGGTTCTGGTAAATTGTTACTATCAATAAAAATGAAGTAGGAAAATATTTTTTAATTTACTTGAATGTATTTTACTGTGCACATTTGCTTGTAAAAACTTGAACATGATAGCTCTTGGTACGGATAGACTAGTATGACCATTTGATTTTTGTTTTACGATTGAAAAGCAAGGCAAACAAGTTTTGTTAAGAACCTGCTTTGAATGAGGATTTATGCATCTTATTTGAAGAGTATCTAAATCTGGATTGGTTTCCCTATTCAAACCTCGATTGGTTTTCACCTACTTTGAACCTTTTTTATGCTGCATGCGTTGGAAGTGTAATTCTTTGAGGATTTCAAACTATCATAAAGGAATAAAGTGTTAAAAGCATTATGGTAAAGAGACTTGGACCTGAATCCTCCTATGAGGGTCTCTTGATGAGATGGTATAGTTTATTGGAGATGTTTTGAAATTTTATTCAAAATACACGGGAGATGCTGCCGAAATTTCATGAAATATGAACGTACAAGGTTGTCAGGTAGTAGGACATATGTCTAGCTAACATGTGAGTAGATTCATTCGTCACAATACAAGACTTTGCTCATTTTTGGTTAGATAGGTGGTATTTTCTACCTATTAAGATTTTGATTACTTCACTTCAAGCAAGAAATGGAAATTCGATCTCTATACAATTAACTTGAACCAGCCCAGAAGTACTTTTTGGATTGATGTAAGCTTGCACTAAAGTGACAATGATAGTTAAGTTGTTGTATAGATGGTGGCAAAGACCAGGCGTAGACAAAATCTCTGGTAAAATTGACACTACTTATGATTTTTGTATTAATCAAAATCCTCTTGTTGAGTTCCTCACAAGAGGTCGAGTTCATAGAGCTTTGAATTACTTGCAGAATATATTACTCTAATATGTTTTGAGGATGATACCATATTTTTGAGCATGTAACATGTGATATACTGCTAGTTTTTGATACATAAGGTATATTTTAGTTCTTGACGCCGTAAACCTCCTGTGGAGGATCTCGTAGGGAGATGGCATTAACTGGGTTTTTTTTTGAAATACTACTCAAGTTACAAAGGAAGTGCTGTCCAATTTTTTCCAGGTGTTCTACATTGATTGTTAAAGCTAGAGGTATTTGCATCATACATGGGAATTAACACTAGTAGTTTTTAAGAGAGCTCGGTGAGTATTGGGATACACATGCATATACATTTAGAGGTTATCTTACTTGAAATATTAACTTAACTTAATAGTCAAACCCTAAGGGTAAGTTGTAAACTAGGTCTATAGGTGTGACATGGATGACAACTGGATCCAGTGTCGACACCTGCAAAATGCACAAACATAACCAGTTCTAACTGAGTATTGTTGTATGGATGCAGGTAACAGCTGGATCCTTCTCCATGTAGATGTAGTGGAAGCTTATCCCAAAGGGTCGACACACAGTGATACAACATTAAGATATCAATTTGTAATGATTAGAGATCAATTTTTTAATCTAAATAACTGTATTATCCATTAGATACGGAATGATGTATTGCTGTATATGAGATGTTAATTGAGTTTTATGACATTTTATTTTAAAATATTGTGATTTAATATATTATGTAATACAATTGTCTAAGTATGGTTCAATTATGAAGGGATTTTTCATACTGAAAAACACACACACACACACACACACACACACACACACACACACACACACACACACACACACACACACACACACACACACACTCACTCACACACAAGCCAATTTGATATGTTGTGAAAGTCTTGAGTTATCCACTTTTCTCTTCCATCACTCAAGCTCAACAGATGGAGAACGCTTTTAGCAGCAAGTGTTGTTGCCTACCCTTTGAACATTCCAAAGCTAATTATCTGCAAACACCTTTAAGCTCTACAAAATAGAGAGAGATGGTTGGGCCTCTTCTTCAGCTCTAAACCTTGAAACTTGAGTTAAACCCTAAACCTAACCCCAAAGCTCTTATATTAAATATAAACCTAAACTCTAACTTAAAATATAAAAACTAAATCTTAAAACTATGTCAACTCTCTCTCTCTCTCTCTCTCTCTCTCTCTCTCTCTCTCTCTCTCTCTCTCTCTCTCTCTCTCTTTCTTTCCCTCTCTCTTTATCTAGATATGTCATAGTCCGTCTATTTACAAAGACAGACATGACGAAGCTCTTCACCGACCAATGCACTATTTTCTTGGACAATTCGATCCACAAGGAGCTTATCGGATTGGCCTCATAAATCATTTTGAGATTTTAAAACGTTTAATCTAGCATTTCATTGCTTATTTTCTCTATTTTTTTAATCTATATCTCTCTCTTTGTTTTCTTCCCTTATCTTTGTCTCCTCACTCTTTGCTTTCTCCCTCTCTCTCTATCTCTCTCTCTCTTTGTTTTCTCTCTCTCTCTCTCTCTCTCTCTCACACACACACACACACAATGTGTGTGTGTGTGTGTGAGAGAGAGAGAGAGAGAGAGAGAGAGAGAGAGAGAGAGAGAGAGGGGAAGGGAACATGAGAGGGAGGAGAGGGAAGGAGCATACCTGGCTCTCCTTCCTCTCCTCTTGTGTGTGTGTGTGTGTGGAGAGAGAGAGAGAGAGAGAGCGGCATGGGTATACCTGTAAATCGAGAGAGCTGAAACTCAAATCTGAGTCTAAGTTTTTAGTGCTATCGATTTATTTTTTTACCCCTGTCGGCATCGTTATGCCCATTGCTATGCACGTCGCTACACAACAAATAGTATAACAATGGACATAGCGACGAGCATACGAGTATTACAGTGGACATAGCGACGAGCATAGCGACACCGTGGATTTTCACATTTGAGCGTCGCACTCCTAGTGTCGCTAATATGAAGAACCTCTTGTAGTATGTGTTCTCTCTCATCTCTGAAGAGATAGGACACCCCCTCTTTTATGGCATGCTTTTTGACTTAAGCACCTCAAACTCCTTAGTCAATAGACACCTTACCTCAAGCACCTTAGTAATCAAACACATTACCTCAAGAACTTTAGTCATCAAGCACCTCAAGCATATCCCTAGCTTACCTAAGGTTTAATGTTGGTCATAATTCTTAACTAATGGTCATATGGCTTAGGACTTTTAACACTAACCTTTTAGGTTGCACATTTCTCTTTAGTAGACTATCTCCTTTTGTGACCCCTAGTGAGATGCAATCATCTCTCCTCTTGGTCCCTTTTTGAGATAAGTCTAGAAGCACTTATTGCACATTGCTCTTTGGTAGACCATATTCTCCTTTTGGACCCCTATTGAGATGTAACCATCTCTCCCTTTGGTCCCTTGTTGAGATAGGTCTAGAGGTACTTATCTATATTCTAACTCTTGTTGCCCTTTATCTTCCCTTATCAAATAATCAGTTTAACATGAGAAAATCATTTGAAAAGTTAGATATTAGATTTTATGACATTAACATGTTTTGAGGGGGTTAATAACATGAGTTATTACCACTTCACACTTAATGTGATGATGTGAATGAAATCCCTATATAGACTGACAAAGATTTTTGAAGACTCCTTGGGTACTCAGTTAAAATTAAGTAGAGCAGATAATCCAAAAACAAATCGCCAGACTGAAAGAATAAATCAAGTGCTAGAAGAAATACTACAAGCATATGTTATTCAATAAGCAGACAAAATGGGAAGATTATCGACTAATTTTGGATTTTCTTCACAATAGTACTAAGCATATGTACATGGGATAGAGTCCCTTCATAATTATGTATGGTTATCAATCTACATCTCCAGTTACAGTGGGATTGGCGCGCTAGCTACCGTGAAAAATCATCAG
The DNA here is from genome assembly GCF_014529385.1 of Adiantum capillus-veneris. Lineage (NCBI taxonomy): Eukaryota > Viridiplantae > Streptophyta > Polypodiopsida > Polypodiales > Pteridaceae > Adiantum > Adiantum capillus-veneris. Next base: position 108,287,424 of record NC_140938.1, on the reverse strand, counting down.
GTTAAGTATTTTTTGCAAGATCATGTTTCCATGTTAAAGGAAGCATGTCTAAACATTAGACAAGCTCAAGATCATTATCATAAGTATGCCATAACGATCATTATCATGTACTTGAGATAACAAACATTAGACAAGCTCAAGATCATCACTGCAAGTATGCAAATGAGAAGCGTGGTCCTACAGTCTTCAAGGAAGGAGATGAAGTCTTTGTCAAAGTGATTGAGCATTCAGAAAGGTTGAAATTGGGCATGCACCTAAAATTTCTCATAGGTATTATGGACTTGTCCAAAGGATTGGTGATGTATCCTTTACGTTAGAGCTACCTCCACACTCAAGAATTTATTTGGTATCTCATGTAAGTCATTTATGTCAATGATTACATCAGGGGGAAAATATAATAGATCAAGGAATATTAGTAGATATATTACATCAAGACTCTTGCCTGTTCAACACACAAACCAAATCGTAGCATGGATACCCAAGAGTTACCTACACACAATATCATGTTTGCCGTCAAGTTCTTGTTAAGTGGAAGACCATCTAGAGGAGGGTGCCACTTGGAAACTATTCAAACTCTCTAGAAGAGGTTTCCAACATTTTTTTTAAACGACAAAAACACTTTGAAAAGGGGGGAGTAGTAACAGGACAAACATTTTGAAAAGGGAGCGAGTAGTACCCTAATGCTAGCGATAAGATCCCTAGCAATAGGGTAGAAGAGTTAACCACTGGCTTAAAGAAAGGCTCAAAGCTAGTCTAAAGGGGTGGCTTGAGTGGAAAGGGCTCCTAAGAGGTAGGGCCACGGGCCCTCTATAGGAGTATTTGGATGGAGAGCCAAGGGTCCAACTCCTCTAGTCTGCCAGAGGTCTTACAATCTATATGGCGAAGCAACTAGCAATAGCTTCATTAAGAGGAGGTTGAGAGTTTGAAAGCTTTTTTGCTTTTTTCTCAATAAGCCCATAATGTGATTGGCTTATGTGAATGGGATATATATCCCCGCCCTAAAATGTGGTGGACCCAGATGCCAATCAAGCATCCACATCACCATCCATTTGAAGTCCATCTCATCTTATGCAAAGGCATAATACACCTTTTTCATATTATGATTGGTTATCTTCCTAGTGGAAGAGAGTCTGCCGGTTGGTGTAAATCGAGACAAGGGGTGGGGCCAAGATCTTCCGCCTTTTCTAAAAACTAGTGGAAGGTGGGTTTATATTACAAAGAACCAAAAAAAGATTGCATCCGTCCACAACTTGAGTAGGTGTCCAAAACGACTTTTTCATTTGTTTTATATAGAATCTTAGAACATCCTCTTCATCTTTTAGTGGAAAAGGGGGGAGGGCGGGGGGGGGGGGGGGGGGGGGGGGGGGGGGGGGGGGGGGGGGAGGGGGGAGAGAGAGAGAGAGAAGAAGAATAAGAAGAGAGTTTTAACGCTGTACGAAACTATCCCAAGAAGAGAACTCTCTTGTTCTCTGTCTGCTCGTGCGCATCGTCTGCCTGGGTAGGAGGAGATAGAAAGAGAGCTCGCTTCAGGGGAGCACTTCCTCTCTTTGATCGTGCCTGCTCTCTCTCTCTCTCTCTCTCTCTCTCCCCCCCCCCCCCCCCCCCCCCCCCTCGAGTTGTTGGCGATTGGTTGCGTCCAATGCCAGACGGGTGAGTGGGGTGACTAGACGAGGCTGCAGAGGGAGGTGGATGAGAGCATCGCCAAGCAACAAGGAGGGGTTGTGGGCTTAAGGCCTGCAGTAATTTGCTCAAGGCTTGGGCGTCACTCAACGAGGGGAGAAGGAAAAAAAGGCGGGGGGTCAAGCCAAGAAAGGCATCCTTCGAGCAACCATCACCTCCATGGAGACCACACAACAGGAGGTGCAGGGGGAATAGGGGTCTCTGACGTGGAGAGGGACTTTTGCTTTCAAATTCAGGATTGCAAAGGAATCATGGATACAAATTAATTAATGAGACAAACTTAGAGCCAGTAGTAGTAGAGTAAAAGGACATCGTGGTAGATCACGAGCTTGATGGATATCAAAGATCTATTACAAGACTTGCTTGTCCTTGTTGAAAGGGTGCACACATGAACGCCAAAATAAAGCGAGTGTCACAGAATACCCACTAGAAACAACAAATGGTCATGCGACGTCAAATAACATAATTGTAGTGCAACACTACGAGGTTTGAGTTCAACATTATGAATCATATGGGGCACAACATGGTCACAAAGGTATCAGAGAGAGGTGAAAACCCGGATAGCCATGTAAGCATGTGCGCAAGAGGGTGCCAGCATCGGCGCTCCAATTTTAGGGAGTGGACTTTGTGACCTCCTGTCCCATCTCATGAGCAGAGGCTTTCAGGCTGAATTGAATCATCTAAGCGATGAGTTTTAGAGCCTAGGGAGAGGTCCTTGTAATGACAAAGGCCAAAACTTGTTACTTCTATACTCTTTATAATGCAGCTTAAAATTTTGAAGGAAGGAGAGAGCTTCCACGTGTCACACTCTGGTTCATTTCAAAAAAAACCTTTGGAAACATTTCATTTGAAATGCAAAAGTGAAGAGTTTAAGTACTTAGATGGTAAAAAATGAAAAGACTTTCTGATTGATTGGTTGATGACAATGTAAAGTCAAAAGATTAGAACTTAGTCTTTGGTGATTCAAAGTCAAAAAAAGTAGTACTATGTCTACATTTATATTATTTATAGTTCTTGGGAAGGCCATGGAGTTTAGCTTTTGTCCTCAAATGTCAAGGCTAATCTCACTAACTACTTTTTTGAAAGCCATTTGAAGAGTAGCTCTACTTTGCATTTTGAAGGCCATGAAGAACTCCTCTCTACGTATTGCCCATTTAACTTCTCCCAACACGCTTGCACAATGAACCTCTCTCAACACGCTTTCACAATGAACCTTCCATGCGGTAAATGATCTTCGATCTCGGCACATTCGTGTTAGTGTGTGTGTGTGTGTGTGTGAGAGAGAGAGAGAGAGAGAGAGAGACCTGTTGTTGCAGGTGTGTATGAGAGATAGAGTTGGCGTGCCATTTGTTGTGGTATTGGAGCGTTGCGGGGGTCTTCCATATTTGCATTGCATTAATGAAGTGTAATGAGCTCGACAATTCATCCATGGGAGTCTAATAATTTGTTGTGGATGTCTATGACACATTGTGTGTGTACATGTGCGTATGCACGTGTGCGTGTGCGTGTGTGTGTTTGTTTGTGTGTGTGTGTGTGTGTGTGAGAGAGAGAGAGAGAGAGAGAGAGAGAGAGAGAGAGAGAGAGAGAGAAAGAGAACCATTCTATACTTTTATGTGTGGATGAGTGTGCTGAGAAATAGAGAATGGTCCATGCGAATCATGCTGTGTGTGTGTGTGTGTGTGTGTGTGTGTGTGTGAGAGAGAGAGAGAGAGAGAGAGAGAGAGGAGGGGCTCTCACACCGGAACTAGAGTCAGAGGGAAGGGAGAATAAACATTGATCTTACATCAACAATCGATGAAATTTACAATCGAGAATCGAGAATTGACAATTGACATCTACAAAATTGAGAATCGACGTAATAAAAAAAGTTTGATCCATTGAATCCAAGGCAGAAAGCGTACATACCCAAGGCAGGAGTAGACCTCAACAGATGGCAAAGGCGGACAATAGGAGGCAACTCCAACAACTCTTCGATATTTTTGAAGGTTTTTACGCTACATTTTTGTGATCTTTGTGGTTTCCTTTGGATTGACTTAGAATTTAAAAGTAAATCTCAAAATTTGTAGGTGGGATTACACATAGCCTAGAGTTTTTCAACCGCTTAAAGGCAAATTAGAATTTTTGAGGCAAATCATAAAATTTGTAAAAGGGGTTACGCTAAATCGAGTTGAGGCGCAATGTTTTTCCCCAAAAACATGAAAAACTTAGCTATGAGAAATTTTAGGGGTAACTTTATTATATTTGAAGGTTTTTACACTTAATTTTTTAATATGTTGTACGTATAGAGGTAATTTTCTACATCTGTATGTGAGATTACACTAGATCTAGTTTATTCCGAGCATTTGTCTATACTATGATTTTTCCCAAAAAAAAATAGAGACAAATTTACTATAAAATTTGAAGGTTTTTGCACTAAACTTGTTTGCACTTTGTAGATTCTCTAAACTTTGATTTAGTTTCTTTGAACCTTTCAATTTAAAAGTTAAGGTTGTGATATTAAGTGTCATTCTTTTTCCATCCATCACTTAGTTGGAGCATGGCGATGTTGTATTTTTTATGTTTCTAATTCAGTATCGTTGAGTGAGTGCTGCTGAAAACAAAAAAATTTAAAAATTAGAGGTAAATCTTGAAATTTGTAGGTGGAATTACACTAAACCTATGTTTTTTCTGCAATGTTGTGGGTGTCCTAATCTTCAAATTACATTTTACAAGTGTGTGGCCCGAGAGAGAGAGAGAGAGAGAGAGAGAGAGAGAGAGAGAGAGAGAGAGAGAGAGAGAGAGAGAGACCCCTTTCCTTGGCACCCAATCCATTCTCTCTCTTTCTTTGCCTTGGCCTTCCCCCCCCCCCCCCCCCCCCCCCCCCACCCACGCAAAATCCCTTTCCTTATGTCACATGGCAGGGGCCTCCAAGGTGCATAAGATATAGTTGAGAATTTGTAGGTGAGATTGCACTAAACCTAGGTTTTTCTCGAGCACTTGGGTACATAATAGTTTTCTACTATTACTCAATATTCCATTATCTATACTCTTTATAATGGACTTCAAAAAATTAAAGGATGGAGAGGGCCTCCACATGTCGCATTTTTTGTTGATTTGCATGGCCCGTTGGATCAATGCCGATATTAAGATGTTGAGTCCTAGCCTTAAAAAATTGCATAAAGTAGTTCAGATTGCAACTCCATCCTTTCCCAACGACTTGCAATAGTCACATTTGTGAGTCTGACAAGTTGTGTTCAATCTGTGTGTGTGTGTGTGTGAGAGAGAGAGAGAGAGCACTATTGAGCTAGTCGTCAACTTAAAAGAATTGAGAAATGGAGGAAAGAAGGTGATAAAAGAGATATCAAAGACCTACTTGTGATTCCTAGGACTACTATTCCATTGTGTGTGTGTGTGTGTGTATGTGAGAGAGAGAGAGAGAGAGAGAGAGAGAGAGAGATCCAATTACCATGCTTTTCTAGACAGATAGAAAGATAGAGAGAAGGCATACATATGATCAGAGCTTCTTTCATTGAGCACAGCTCTAGGTTGGGATGCGGAGGAAACATGGGGCGCCTTTTACAATGATCGCATGTCTAGTGAAGAACATCGCTTGAAAAGAGGCCTAAAGCCTAACTTGGCTACACGTACTGAGAAGAGTTGGACAGCTGATCAGTATCTCAGCATCCTACGCAACATTTATAACTTCAAAGGGGGGGGGGGGGGGGGGGTGGTTGTTGCTTATTATACACTTTGTAAGAGATTTGACTATAAAGTTGTTGATGGGTTGATTCGCTTCAACTGTTTGCATTGTCGGGCTTCCCTTCTTTTCAAATGGGTCTGATATTTAAGATGGTATGAAGGTAGGTGACCGATAGTTATGCCTAAATCTCAGCTCAGTTACCATGCAATGGGCCTTGTTGTGCAATCGATGGAGACAGAGGGGCAGAGAGGCGACATTTGAATTTACAGTTTTGATGTGAACTTGCAGTTAGAATTTGCATTACCTATGTGGAAATTTTGTGACTTGTGTTATGACTATCTCAACTCGTGAGCAAATAAGAGTTGTTGGGCTTGAAGTTTTTTACAGAGATGACTAGGAGACTTATAAACGACGCAGCTCACTTGTGTGCTGTTAACGGAGGAACTGATTTTTTAGTTTTGCTAAGGCGCGCGCGCGTGTGTGTGTGAGTGAGGGAGAGAGAGAGAGAGAGAGAGAGAGAGAGAGAGAGAGAGAGAGAGAGAGAGAGAGAGAGAGAGAGAGAGAGAGAGAGAGAGAGAGAGAGAGAGAGAGAGAGAGAGAGAGAGAGAGAGAGAGAGAGAGAGCACATTTTGACACGTAGTTTATGGGGTAGGAATGGTCATTTACTGATCATTCCTCATAATATTGACGACCCATGGAGACCGGCCTCCGTCGTGAGCCATGGTGGGAGTGAATATTATGAGAATGGTCAGTAAATGACCATTCCCGGCTATCAAGATCGTTGGGAGGGGGGTCAAGAAATATAGATGTTGCAGGTAGTGTCTTCTCACAAGGCAACAATACAAGAGTAGGTGAGGGTGACCTGGCAATTCCATGCGCTGACGTGCCCTCCAGTGGTTAAATGGGGAAGCAATGATTATGGTGTTACTCGTTCCTGCTGCTGCTGAGCTGCTGTTGGCGGATACGCCCGCGAGACGGACATCAGCACAGCGAGAACTCACCTAACAAGATTTGTCAGCTAAGGACGAAGCTCGACCCGCAGGCGCGTGGAAGCAAGCATAGGGTGTTAACCTACACTCGACCGACTATTGACTACTTCCTACAGAGGTCTCTACCCAATGTCTAAGTTACAGCCTTCAAGAGTACAGAAGAGGAGATTTCCTACAATGCTTTCAAGAGCCAAATACCCATCAAACATTCTCGAAACGCTACGGAACTTGAGGGAAATCCTATTAACACCAATAGGTCGCTCTCCCTAAGGTCCGTGACCCAAAACCCCAACCCTAAACACGCGGTGCAGAATTGTGTAGGATGTTTGGTCGAAATTTACAGGTCGACGTTTTCTGAAACTAACATGCCTAATGCGTAGCTCTACTCATTGCGAATGCGTGGATATGCTGAAATGAGAAAACAGACATCATATGCTCACAGAATCACCAGAAATAGCTTGCGGGTCAATCTCGCGAGGTCGGGCCGTACATGTGCAATGTAGGTGTTGACGCATAGCTCTCTCCGAGGGCAACACGTTGCACTTCTCCGTACTCGATTCGGACCACCAATGTGCGCATCGCGTCAAGATAAACTCTCACTCTCTCTCGTACACAAAGTACGCTCAACTCAGACAGACAAACTTATGAAAATGACAAAAGTTTTTTTGCATTAAGGTCAAAAGTGGTATAAATACCTTACAATCTCAAACCCTAATGTTCCAATTTAACCATTTACTAAGTCTAAATATAAAAAATGGGATACAATTTGGAAGCTTCTGCAAGCCCCACTATTTACAAAGGTGAAATGACGGTTTCTTCCCAATTAAGGAATGATTACAAAGGAAATTAGTATCTCGCCAGGCAATCATCCTCCGTTGAGTATGTCCAGCCGCTAACACTCCCCCCTCCTAAAGCATGTCGTCCTTGACATGACAGTAGAACTGCTTCTTCAGTGGAGGCTTTCGTGCATCTTCAGAACAGACTCATACCGTGCATGCTGGGCCAATAATGTAGGGCCGAATATATCTGTATTGATGGCGAATATAGAAACCGGTGTAGAAGGCTTCTTCAAAGGCCTAGAGATGGTACAAGGGCAAAAACATTATTCGCTGGTAGAGGGCATGTATTACCTCATGGGAAGGTTGAGCAGACAGTTCATAAGCACATCTCTATGTATCTTGGAAGAAGAATATACCATATGTTGCCTGTCTAGGATTAAAGATCTCAAAAACTGCCAGAAGGGTTTTACATATCTTCTTGAGCATAATGCAAGAGAGGTCAGGCGAGCTAGTGAAAAATTTAATGGCGCTCGTTAGAGTTTTCACCATGTATTGCTCACTCATTCTCTCACCTGCCTTCAAGCCTGGTAGCTTTGGGTAGTTGAGCCACGTGGGGTGGCTTTTCTTCAACAGTTCTTGTTCTTTCCAGGTCCGCATCCTTGGTAGAGGGCAAAAGCTAAGGTTGTCTCTGATTATTTTAGGCGCCTCTACCAGATGTACTAAATACTGTGGGTATTTAGTTAGCCATGCCTTCCTCCATTTTGGCTGAGAGTCCACAATAAGCTTAACACCTTTTGGTTTGGTGATATCTTCTTCGTATAGTGGCACTATCGGCTCCTCTTTAATCCTCTTGTTTAGTGTAGCAGCTTCATACTTGAGAAGAGGAATGGGAGAGAGGGTTGTAGCCATTCATGTCAAACGACATTTGCATCTAATTTCTGAATGGTCATAGACTTCAATATCCTCTGCTCCCACTGCATTGCTTCTTTGGCGGTGTCTTTTATGGCCGCTTCTATTGCCTTTTGTAGATTGTCTTCTTCTTGTGTCAGATGCCGGGGCTCTTGGGATGGTCCCACAAGGATGTACTCTTGCATTGTTGTGTCCACTGGATCTGACACATTGTCTATATCAATTCCTTCCATAGCTGTTGGCCCTGTGCTCAATTGTGGCTCTTCAGTCTGTTGTTGGCCTTTTAGCTCATCAATCTGCTTTTGATATGCTTTCTTTTCCTATTCAACTTGATCCCCCATGGTCACTAAACGGTCGTTCAATTCAACATTGGCTTTCTCAGCCTCTTCTAGCTTCTTTTTGGTGTCTTCATTTTCAGTTTGCATCTTCTTGAGATCCTCGTCCCCATCTTCTTTTTCAAGGCTGCTAGCTCATCTTTCATGGCCTTGTTCTCATCCTCCAAACGGCTTTGCATCACTAGGGAGCCCTCGGCCAACATCAATCTTTGTCTCTTATCTAGTGTCAACTCCTTTTGGAGTTCCTTCATCTGTTCTTCATAAATATCCTTCTCTGAAGCAGTGCTAGTTGAGGCCGCGGCTCTGACTCTGCCCGGAGATGCCCTTAGCCTCTGGATTGTCTGATCTTTCACTTTTATTTGATCTTTCAGCTCTATAACTTTGTCCTGGCTGGCCTCATGTTCTAGCTCAGCTTTTTCCTTAGCATTCCTCAAAGTGTCCACTTCTTTGGACTCATTGGCAAGCTGGAGTGTCAAGTTGTCCCTTTCTTTCTCCGCATCCGTCAGTGATTTGCTGATTTTTCTTCTACTCCTCATATGCTCTTTGAAGCTTTTGGTCTGCTGCCTGACTCTGACTTTCCAGCTCTTGGCATCTTTTTAGTGCCGCGTCTAGATCAGCTTGCAGCTTGGCTTGCTTCTGTGTATTCTCTTGGTCCTGCTTTTGCAGCGAGTCTACCTCGGCTTTGATTTGAACTTCATTTGCTTTGAGATTATCACACTCAATCTCAGTGGCCATAGACCTTGCTCTTAGCCCAGTGAGTCTTTACATCACCTCATCCCAATCATTGGCTTGTGGCTGTAAATCCATTGTATCTGTGGCCATTTCCTTCAACTCCACCAATCGAGGGCTCAACATATATTCGTTGGGCCTAGTGCTAGACAATTGAAAAGTTGCATGAGCTGCCTCTTCTCGAGAGTATCCAGCAGCTAGTAGATCAAGGAATATTTTATTGTTTTTTGCTTCTGGATCTGGCTTCTCATCTTTTGGTTCAATATCTGTGTTCTGCTCTTTCTCTTTGTCCCTCTTCCTTGGAGTCTTGTTGCCCATCAGATTTGTTCAACTCCTCAGTTTGTCGGGGTTGAGGAGGACTAGGAGGAGGTGGTGATGGTGGAGGACTTGACTCTCGGCTTGATGGCGGGGTTGATGGTTTCTTTTTGAAATCCCGGTCAGCTTTTGTTTTCCTCTCTCTTTCTTCCCCTTCCTGCTCTTCTAGCAGCTGCCACCTCACATCATCAACCTCTTCGTCAGTAAATGGTATGACTGGAATGTTCTCAACTGCCGCATCTAGGATCTCAATATTCTTTATATAGTCTTTGAAACGATCCCTATTCGCCCTTCGAGAAGATCCAGACATTGCCTCAAGTGAGAGCTTCCATAATTCATTCAGATCCCCTTTTAGCATCCTCTCAGCTTTGAAACTCTCCATTAGTCTTTCCAACCTTGCTGCTTTCTGTGACTTTGTTTCCTTTACTGGCACTTGTAGAGTTGCTTTCTTCCCCTTCTTGGGCTGTGGCGGCTCTTCTGGCACTGTCTCTAAACGGCGCTTCAACCTTGTGGCTACCCTTGGAGCTGTATGTTGTTCCTCTTCCTTGTCCTCTGTCAGTTTTAACCAGTCATTCTGTGATGGAGGAAGAGGCCACTGGCCCCTTGCATGTAAACCTTCATATATCACCTTTGTAAGCATCTCCCCTGGTGCAATGTATGTAAGATTCGGGGTTCCCATTCTCACAATGTTGTACTATAGGTACGCCGCATAATCTATCTCTTTTGGCCTGCTTGTCTTCATTGCCCATGTAAATGTCGTTCCAATTGCAGCAGGTGGTGCAGTGTACTTTTGAGGTCTCTTTGTGCACATATGGAAATATTGGTTGTAAAGTTGGCACATGGTTGCCACCATTGGATCAACAACATCCTCAAAGGTGTAGTTCTTTTTTATCTCTTTGTATACCTTTACTTATTCTCGCCTCTTGTTGACATTGTCGCCTTTGTTAGAGAGGTTCAATGCACTTGCGACCACTTCTGGTGTGATTACAATTACTTTGGTCTTTCCTTGCAGATCCGTCACTTTGGCTATGCCGTTTTCTTTGATTGTGGTGATGAATTCCCAGATTCTCTGGATGTGAATTCCTGCTGGAAACACTTCAAAATAATTGTGTAAGTCCAGATTTTCCAAGAGAGACTGTAAATCTGGCTTTCTCGTGAACTCATTGAGTTCCTGAGGGATCATTGGCAGCTCTATGGCATTGCCTTCTGGGTCCTTGAACATGCCTTGGCATATCCTGAGGTTGTTTGCTTCTAGTAGGTTGCTTTGTAACCAAGTGGTAATGGGCTTTATGGTTCCTGCTGGTATTACAAATGGCTCCACTTCATCTAGGTAATCTTTGTTGGTCATTCTTTTCTTCTTTGCTGGTGACTTAGGCGGCTGCCATAGATCCTGTTGCACTCAGTAGTCCAAAGTTAGCGTTCTTTATAGATTTGTTGGTAAACTAAGTTCTGACTACCCAAATGACTTGAAAATTGAAATAAAAACTCAAAAGGGACTAGGGAAGCCATGCATGTGCCCACAATAGGTTTTTGGATGAAAAATAAGCATGTAGACATCCTATGCGTAGTATGTCTCTTATCTCAAAATGACTTGATTTTGGTTCTGTGGGTAGCCCTTAGCATGTAGAACATGGCCCTGTTCTTAGATTTTGATTTGGATAGTATTGGTGTTGTTAGGAGCATGTTTAGTGTTTTTAGGCTTAGAAAAGTGCATCTTTGAGGTTTTGGGTGCCACATGTGATGGGTCTGGCTTGAAATTTGATATATGAGCTTGTGAAGATGTTATAAAGATATGGGGAACTCAAAAACACCAGCTGGAGGTCAAATAGGGCATTTAGACATCCTACGCGTAGGATGTGTATTTCACTATTTTTTCATATCTGACTCCACAATTAGCTTGGCAATGTGATAATGACTATATTGTGCAAGTTTCATGTGATTTGGACTAGTTTTGGTAGGTCTATGACCCTTTGTTGCCTCTATACTCTGACTTTCGGTTTTTTTGATGCATATGAGGTCAACTCTTATCCAAATGTGATGAAATTTGATGGCTAGCATGTATAAGCTATGTAGAAGCTGTGTATGAGGTGAGATATTGAGTTTGGCTTGCAAAAGAGGCCCTGAGACATTCTACGCATAGGATGTCTTCTGAGGAATTCTTTTGGAGAAGTGCTACTAGTATATGCCCTTAGCCCCCCTGAGTCCCCTATAAGCCTTATTTCAATAAAAAAGTCAAAAAGATAGATAGAAACTCCCTGTTTGGCTTTTAGAGCCTCTGAGTTGCTGTCTGACTCTTGGAGTGATTTTCAGCGATGAAATTTCTTGATGTTAGTCTCCATAGCTTCATAGTTCCTTGGGGAACCTTGCCATATGGTTTTTGTTGGCTTTGGCTTTCACTGGAGCTCCGTTTGGCGATTTGTCACTCTGGAAGCGCCCATGGTTACATTTGCATGCCGTCGATGACTTGTGGTGGTCTACCACCATAGGACTTGGTTGTTGATGGTCTAGGCAAGCCGCTCGTGAAGTTTGGTGGCAAACGGACATCTGGTTTGGCTGTGAGAGCTAGTTTGACGCTTTGTGTGTCCGATGCCGTTTTTGAAGCTTAGTCCCGCTTCGGGTCGCCTTATGGCCATGTGGGCTATATAGCCTTGTAGAGCATATCGAGATGCTCCTACCCATGAGTTCTGGTAGCATTTGGGCGACTTTCCACCGATTTACCACTTGGTGGCCTCTTGTAGGGCTTGTGGTGCCAGAGTTTTTCCCAATGGTTTTTTGCCGCCTTTGTGCATTCAAGAGTGGTCTCCTATGCTAGGGTAAACTTGTTTTTTGCTCTTTTTTTTCTATAGCGTTCCTGGCGTCTAGGGTGTTGATTTGCAAACTCACAAAATCTGATATCTGCAGTTGTTTCCCTACTCTTGCTCGAGCTGTCTGAACATTCGTTATCTGCATCGTGACTTAGTTCCAGATGCTCAAAGAAGTCATAAAACTCTTCTTGTTCTGGTGAGTCTATATACTCATCTCCTGTTGGTATAAGGTTTACCATGTAATAGGGTAGCACATCATAGCCATCCTTATCGCAAAATTTTATCGTTGGGTTATCTATAATGGTATACACATCCAATGTTGCTAGTATGTGTTCCCATTCCAGAGGTTCTAAGGCATCTTCAGGAAAAGGTTCCGGAATGTAATCCTTGTCCTCAATAGCTCTTTCTAAGATGCATTCCTCTCTTTTTAAGCTCCCACAATGTGAAGCTCCGCACATCCATAGCTCTTTTTTCTGTCCTAACCATGCTGGGAGTTCGGACCCTGCCAATGTAGCTGAATCAAACTCTTCCACTGGTGTCTGGTTCATCCTTGTAGCTATGGTCTTTAAATTATATTTTGGTTGTAGTCTCCCCACGTCTGAGGTATATGTGGTCGTAACCCCAATCCTGGACCATCTTTAATTGTCTCATGAATGATCTTCCCAAGATGATCTCGTAATTGTTCTTTTTGTCGAAATCAACTATTGCAAATGTATGCTCATACTCAATTCCGTAAGAGGTGACAATTACTTTTTCTAAAAGTCCTAGAGGCTTTTCCATGAACCCATATGCCAGTTACAATTTCATTCTGGTAGCTCTCAAAGCCGGTTTTCCCCATTCTTTTCCAGATTTCTTTGGTGGTGATAGCGACTCCCGCTCCACTATCAAGAATAGCTTTGGATACTACTCGTTGAAATTCTACTGGTAGTGTGGTATTTCCATCTTCTCCCTTGCAATATTCTCGAACCTTGTTTTAAGGTACTGACCTAGTGTTTAGTTGAGGCTTGTCCAATTCTTTGATCCCTTCTTAAAGCTTCGAGGTAGGGTCTTTTACTCCAAATTTTTCTAAGCATTTGCCTATGGTGGTCCACATGTTTGGTCGTAACCTCAAGACTTCGGCTAACGTGATTGTGCATGCCACAGGGGTGGACAATAACTCAATCAACCCTTGTGAATCCATCACTCTGTTGGAAGAAAGTCTTTGAGATGAGATTGCTCTCACCTCAGACTTAGCTTCATACTCCCCTAGGTAGGAGGGTAGAGTTTTTAGCGAGTCTGGTTGGCTGTGCCCCGAACTAATTGAACCATGGTCCCCTCCTTGTGAATGCATATCAAAGTTCATTTGTGATCTTTCCTCAAACTCTTCAATGGGAGGTAAGATCTCATTTTCCTCCTTTCTAGTGCTATTTATTTGGTGGTTCACCCTGTTAGCTTCATTTGCTTCCCGGATTTGCTTCCACAGGTCATCTAGATTGTTACAATCCTTACCCATTTCTACCAATGTTTTAGGTTGGAAACCATCAATTGTCTCATCTGTTGTATTTGGCACTATGATAAGTTCTCTCCTAGACTTAGAGGTATTTGTGAGTCTCTCCTTTGTGTCTACTTGTTTCTCTAGAGTTGGTTTGATAGGGGTTGGAGCTGGTATGTCGTGCCAACTTACAGGTTTAGCAAGCGGATTTTCTATCAAGGATTGGGCTGTTTCAATCATCTTTCGACACATTTCCAACCTCTGTTTTTCTATTTCTGCATATGGATAAGTCATCCATCTTTGCTCTTGGTTTTGATTGGTTTTGAGTCTGGCTTCGTATGCTTTTAAAAGTGCGTCCAGCTGCTCATTTACTTTTCTACCAGCACTGATCCTCCACATCCTGCACTTTTGGATTCTACTATTTCCTTGGCTCCTTTGGTTGTAGCAGCGTGTGAACTTAAACTAGTTAGATCCTCTAACCGCTCCAATCTATCCTTTGTGTGTTTTAACTCCTCGGATAGAGCAGTTTGCTCTTGTTCTCTCCTGGCTTTTATACGTGCCTTTCTAGATTTCCAAGTGCTTCTCTGATTTTTTATTTCTGCGCTTGGGGCACCGGTCTTTGGCTCTTCAATTATGGGTTTGTTTGTCATTCGTTGAGCTTGTGCTCGTGTCACTGCTTGAATAGGTATTACTGTCTCGTTTTCTGACCCTCCCACTGGAAGGCATTGTTTCCAGCATGTTCAAAGTAGTTTTTGCTCCTTTGCTCGAGTTCTTAGGGCAATCAGGAATCAAGTGAGTAATTCCACACTCGGTGCAATACGTGTTGACTCTAATGATTTCATCGTGAGGACAATCCCTTAGCCAATGATCTCCGCCACACTTGTAGCAGGGTCCCTTAGGCTGTTGAGGTGCTCCTTGAGCTCCTCTCTGTTGGTATGCATGCCTCTACCCGCCCATGCCTCTTTTGGCTATGAACAATAGTGTTCGTTCATCCAAGATGTATCTTCCTTCTCCTGCTACTTGTGCAGCTATTGGTGGTCCTGTACTTCCAATCATGCTCCAAGGTTCTGGCGTTGGGGGTTCTTCCGGTGGATAATAGACAGGATTTGCTGCATATCCATTGGAATCTTTGTAATATGCATGCGTAGGTACCAAAGCCTTCTCTTCTGGTTCATTTACTGTTGGTGTGTATCTTATGCCGACCGATCGTAATCCTGGTAGGGGTGGTTGTTGCCCCAATACTGGTTGTGGTCTTTCAACACCTACAGGTCCTGGTAGGTTGCCTGCTTGATACCTAGGCATCGGTGGAAGTTGAGAAGATTCTACATGATCTTGGGGAGCATAAGGTCGCTCTCTCACATATCCCTTGTTATAATAACATTCCTTCGTCACATGGTTTGTCCATTTTTGTTCAATAACACACCACTTTGGCTGCTTAGCCTGAGGCTTGGCATACATATTAATTTTTTTTAGCACTTCCTCCACAAGCTGCTCCTGGCTTACAATTACTTCTCCTTTCGGTGCTATCTTAGCGGACTTGCTTCTACTTTGTTGTGATGATGAATCGTCATCAAGATCCTTGAATTCACCCTCCTTGTAGACCGCACAATTGTCTACAAGGTAAAGAGCCTCCTTAGTTAAATCATTTAATATCGTGCTCCTCTTCATATGTAAGTCCTTCTGGAGATCTGCGTTCCTTAGTCCTTGAATAAATATAAGCATAAGTATGGACTGAGTTGGCAGTCCTTCCGCAGGGCAGAAATTCATATATCTTTTTAGTTGTAGGGCTGCCTTTCTCACAGATTCCCCTTCTTTCTATTTGAATTTATAGATTTGTGAGACTGTATTATGAACTATCCCCCTTTGTGAGAATTCCTCAATAAACTCGTCAAAAACATCCTCCATAGACTCGAAATCTCTAGGCTCCACAGAGTCAAACCAAGTAGCGGCATCCTCTTCTAGGGTAAGTCCAAACCCTGCAAATTGAGTAGGGAATTACAAAATTTCTGCAGCTCTAATTACACGCACAAAGGCTGCTACATGATCCCTAGGACCTCTGTTTCCCGTGTATTTCTTGTTTACCCATTTTTGCACATGAGAAGGTCTAATTCTACGATGGTCTACAAATCTCATCATTGGTTCTCCTCATCCTACTCGATATACCTCCTCTAGCCTTCGGTAGTGGGAGGGTTCCTCTCCCAGAGGTGCCCCTAAGCCATAATTTTTGACGATTCTTGCAAGAGGTGGTTCATCTCTTCTAACTCGTTCTATGGGTTGTCTTTCAGGCTTACTCTCGCCTTGATACTGTGAATAGAGTGGTGGTTCTTGTAAATTTCTTAGCCCTCTTGCGGTTGGATAACCATCTCTATTTCGGTCTTGTTCTAATGTCGCACTTTGTTGAAGCCATGCCTGCAATGACGGTTGGGTTGCTTGTTGGTTCTGGTAGTTGAACGTCTGTTGTTGGTTAGAATGTGATGTTGCGTCGTACTCTTCTGAAAATGGATTTGTTGAATTTCTAGGGGTATAGGTGGACCTTGGTACTTCTTCGGGGGCACATGTTGATGTTTCTGGAACTATTGCCTTTTCTACCTCCTTTGGGAGAATTCGTTTGTATTCTCGCCCGTACCTGTCAACAAAAATGATATCCTTCCCCATAGCAATTTCATAAGAGAATAAGTAAAGAACCTTGTCTTTGCTTAATTCATTTGGGTAGGGTTCTTTGCATCGAAAATAAGAGACTACTCCCTCGCTCTCATGCTTGTAAATTCCCACATTCTCATTATAGGTAAGGACCCTAGTTGTTTTTTTATCATACATAAAAAGAGCTCCAGGTCGATCAATTTTTGGAGGTGTCTCTTGAGCCTCTGACACCATTTTTCCTTTTGCCACATTATCTCCATATCTGTTGTAATCCTCAGGGTTACTAACTATCAGATAGTGGTTCCCCTTTTCGTCTCGGAATCTATCTCCATCATCATAGACTCAAATTATCTCCAGTCTCTGAGAAGGTCTTTCCTCTATACAAATACATTTGTGTCCCCGATAGTCAGAATAAACTAGGGCTCCCTAGAGTTTGTTCCTTCTAAGAAGATTATAGTGAACTTGGCATCGTTCAAAGGGTTTTGGGAGGTACTTCCTCCTAGCATTGGTCCTTCACCGGAGAAATCTCCTGGATGTTGACCACCCATCATGAAGAAGGACTTATCTGGTGATGAAGTGTTAGTATCAATACCCTCCTCAATGATTGGGGCTAAGGGATCTAGCCTTGCCTGAGTTACACTCTCCGCAGTGGATACTAAGCTACCCTGATCACCTGCCACTTTTTGGTCTCTAGGAATGTGTCTTCCTGATCTTAAATTCATCAAACTTAGCAATGCAATTTATCACAAATCCAACCACTCACGTGGCAAGGGATCAGTTTCCACACAAATTCTTGCCTTGCCGCTGAATATACCTGTACACAAGCGTTTAATTTTGGCAATCGAATCAAAGCATTTAACCGCTAGAGGTGGTCTTAGTAATGATCGGTATAACTGGAGGGTTAACCTCAACCACTACTGTACTCTATACACTTCGGATGTTCTTGATTAGGTCTGCTAATCTGGAACTGTACTTTACCCGAGTGTTTGTCAGTCTAGAGGTAAAGTCTTAATTGCGTCTTTGCTCCGTCAAAAGGTCAAACAAGGTCCAACTTCGCTTCTGAAAGAAGTTTTGGAACTCTTAAGTCAATTGGAATATCACTCTATGTCCACAGTCAGATTTTGACTTCAATATCATGCCTTAGACATACTACATGTAGCATGTCTAACTGCTCAAAATTGCTTCAAATTCAACCACAGACTCCTCTTAAGGTGCTGATCACTCTGGTATGCTCACAGTTGGATTTGGAGTGCTAAATCATTGTGAACGCATCCTACGTGTAGGATGTCTAAGTGCTCTGTTTGACTCCAAACTTGAGCCACAGCTTCCCCTTGATGTCAGCAACCCAATGCTATGCTTAGATTTTAGTTTGGATTTCAAAAGACCCCAATTTAGCTATTCTAGCCTTTTTCAATCAAAAATGCTAAAGTTTGCTTAAAACCCAATTTTCTCACCCAATTGAAATGAAACCTTTCTCATGCACTCAATAAATCATGTAGATCATGCTCATGAAGACATCCTATGGTTTTGGTCTTAAAATAATGCCTTGGCACAATTTGGGTAAGATGTCTGGCAATTTCCATCTTTTGGCCTTATCCTATCAAGATATGGTCAAGTTTCCCCCTTCCAAGTGAATATAGGGTAATTGCTACCTTCTAAACACACTGGTCAACTCAGATTTTCAAAATTCTCACCAGAAAACCCTATAGACATCCTATGCGTAGGATGTTTATTGCTCCTTTTCTCAGACTAAAGTGCTACTTTGCCTTCCCTATGCTCTCAGCAAGTGCCAATATGCCTTACAAGTGCAAAAATATGCAAATTTCTCTCAATTTAAACCTTTTCTGAACTTTTACGTTTTCTGAGTCCGCCTTTTAGCTTTTGGGAAATCCAATAAGGGAATAACACTCAAGTCTATATGTTACTAGGGTGAAACCCACCCTCTGAACACACAGATGACCTCAGTTTCCCCAAATTCCCTGCCAAAAAACCCTGGAGACATGCTACGCGTAGGATGTCTACTGTCTTAAAATTTAAATTTTTTTTGACAGAAGTACTCCCTATGCTCAGCAGCTCTCTCAAAAATACTCACAGAAACTTTTGAACTTCAATTCAGCTTCTAAACACTCTTTTCCGTCTTTTACAGCTCTTTGATGAGCCTAACAACAAATATACCATGCATGAAGTGCTCCATATCATAAATCATGATGTCCTACTTACCCTACTCCTACACATCATATGAGATGGTTATTTTGGTGTCTCGGTTGCTTCTTGGCCTCCAAGGACTCTCAAGCTATCCTTTCACCGCCTCTACCACTCCAACTCCTACTCTCCTACCTAATACTACCTAAGTCAAAGGATCTAGGCCAGACACGCACTTCCTAGACTCCTCCTAAGACTTAGAGAGTCCCCCACCCTCTGATCCTATCTAAATGTAAAATAAGACTCTGGCAAGCAAGAGAATCCCTATCCTCAAGGACTAGTCTCAATCACCTACCTAGGGCCCTCGTCCCCGAAAACGACGCCAATGTTGGCGGATACGCCACGACGGTGGATGTCAGCACAACGAGAACTCACTTAACAAGATTTTTCAGCTAAGGACGAAGCTCAACCCGCAGGCGCGTGGAAGCAAGCATAGGGTGTCAACCTACACTCGACCGACTATTGACTACTTCCTACAGAGGTCTCTACCCAATGTCTAAGTTACAGCCTTCAAGAGTACACAAGAGGAGATTTCCTACAATGCTTTCAAGAGCCAAATACCCATCAAACATTCTCGAAACGCTACGGAACTTGAGGGAAATCCTATTAACACCAATAGGTCGCTCTCCCTAAGGTCCGTGACCCAAAACCCCAACCCTAAACACCCGGTGCAGAATTGTGTAGGATGTTTGGTCGAAATTTACAGGTCGACGTTTTCTGAAACTAACATGCCTAATGCGTAGCTCTACTCATTGCGAATGCGTGGATATGCTGAAATGCGAAAACAGACATCATATGCTCACAGAATCACCAGAAATAGCTCGCGGGTCAATCTCGCGAGGCCGGGCCGTACACGTGCAATGTAGGTGTTGACGTGTAGCTCTCTCCAGGGGTAACATGCTGCACTTCTCCGCACTCGATTCCGACCACTAGTGTGCGCGTCGCATCATTATGAAAAGTTTGGACTCAAAAAAGAACTTTTTGGCGTTAGAGAGAGAATGTTGTTCGACCAATAGAGTTTGAGTCACCACAACGGTAGCTCCAGTTTATTTGATTTTTATCTCAAATTTGTGCGTTTTCAAAAAAGAGTTTTTTTTATTAAAAAGATCTGAATAAGAAGATACAACACGATTTGTGCAAATTATTCCCCTACCATGGGCAACGAACACCGAATGTGCCATAACTCACATTCAATGAGGCACACCTTTTGATGAACACTTTTCAAGCTACTACTTCTTGTGTAAACTAGTGAGCCTCTTTTCTTTTATCGTTTTTGCGTAGTGTCACTTCGCAGCTAATAGAAGCGGAGATGGAAGGAAGACGACCACGACGACCATCCCCTCTGTTAAATCTGTGGAACTATTCAACAGCTTTGACTTAGACCATGGTCGCTGGATGTCTACCACAGTCACCATTGGTAGTTGGGTTCTGCTTCAAACAAGAAGAAGAAAACGGATGTCAAATGAATTCATCAACATCTACAAAGGACGTGTGAAATATTTTCGCTTGTCTCAAACGGGAAAGACACTGAAAGAGGTACTCATTGAGCATGCATATATGCACTCCGAACTACGACTACAACATTCACCTTTGGGGTTTCCTACTCATAGACCAAACTGTGTGACTACTATATTGCTAAAAAGTCTTTAAAGATCCTTCAAGTTATTTTGTTGACTATTTCTTATGATCATTCTCTTATCTTTTGTTTTTGCAGATATTTATCCTTCTAACAAAGAAGATTGGCAACCAGTTGAGTGCATAATTGGTATTTTTGATGCTTTTCATGCTTTGGTGGGAGAACTTATGTACAGAACTAGTGCGAGAAGAGCTCTCGCAGAGAGGGGAGTTTTTTTTTATGACTACTTTTACAACGTCCCTTGCTCTGTCCATGGATTTGGCACTTTGAAACCTTTCCCTCTTACCCAACAAGATTCCCCAAAGTGGCCAGTTCCAACTTCAAAAACCTCTGAGTGTTTTAAACTCAAGCTTCATTAGGAAATTTTGAAGTGTTTGTGACCAAACATTGCAAGCAGGCAAGTACGAGTCACTCTATTTATGCCATTACATGTCTATATAGATTTCTTCCATGATGAGGAGGTTAGAAAAACAGAAACCATGTTCATCTGCAAATCCCAAACTTGCCTTGATTTTTTGGATGATAATTGGGATGTCAGTGATTCTGAAGGCATTTTGTGTAAAGTTGACAAGCGCTCGGTTGTGTGCAAGTGTATGATAGCATCATAGAATTTTATAGTTTCTTTCTACTACATGAGGTGGCATCGAGTGAATGGTCAGTTGGTAGCTATGGATCAAGATTTAAGTGACAATGCTTTTAATCCCTTGATGTCCATCGAGATATGGTTTTCAAACTATTTGCTTACAGTTGTTGTGGTTAGATCAAATGTCACTTTAAGACAGGTTCGAGAGGATCTGTTAAATGAGTCCGATCTCAATTTGCCTTCAAAATTTGTTTTCAAGTGTAACATGCGAAAGGTACTAAGCTACATGTATTACTTTTATATGTTGATGTTTCTATCGTGCTCATGTATCCCAATGTCTTATCGCGTACGTTGCATTGCAGGTACCTCACAGACAAGAGAAAACGATTCTTTGTGCACAGATTACCAGCGTCAGACTTGAAATAGTGAACTAACTGTACACAATGATTCAAATACTATTCTCAAAGATTACTCGACAAAGGCAGCTCTCTACATTACCAAACACCATTGGATCCTCACTCTCCCATTTTTTTGGAAAGCTGTACACAACATTTTGTAAACTTTGAACCATAATCAAAACAAAAATAAAATTTCGATCCACTGCTTGTAATCAATTTGTCAAAAGTACATTTCATAATCTCTTTCTAATCTTGTGCGTGCGGTGATGTGGGGGCTGTTGGTTGAGGTTAAGGAGAGGTGGTGGCTTGGGGGTTTGGGGGCTCTGGAGCTGCTTCATGAGTAGGAGAGCTGCTAGGTGGGGGGTTTGGGGGCTCTGGAGCTGCTTCATGAGCAGGAGAGGTGCTGGGTTTAAGGGTTATGGAGCTGTTTCTTTAGGACGAGAGCTGGTGGGAGCTTGGGTTGGGGAGGCATCTGGGGAGATATTGATATGTGCTTGTGTTGGTGTGGCAGACACGGGGTATCTTGTCGGTGGAGACCTAGGCGTGGGCCTTGGTGCTAGCGGGATAAAAGCATCACGTGCTCCGTTTGGACGCATGGTCGCACAATTGATCAAGTTTTCAATCATTCTATTTCTAAACGAAGAAACATCAGCCTTTGAATAATCTGCCAAATTTCTTACATGCGTTAAGAACATCATGTTTATTAACATAGCTACTAACTTATTAAGATACAAATCTGTAAACGAGTGTCAAATGCTTACACTTCTACGACTTCCATCAAGCATGATCCCTAACAAAATTTTTGCATTGAGTAAGACCCTCCATTCACAAGAGTAGGCATCGTCCTGCTTAGGGACTTTGCAACTAATAATCGTAAGATTCTCATATATCTGCTCTTGCGTTAAAGCTTCAAGAGCAGACACAAGCTTCCGAACAGATCTGCGCAAAATATAATTAAATTTCATAAGCGACTTTTAACAAAATCATATGCGATGTCGAACAAAATACAAAACCTCTTACCTACGTACTTCACCATGAAATCCATGGGATGAATTAGCAAGGTAGCACCGGTTTCGTTCAAGGTGTAAGAGAACAAGACTCCAATGAGATCTGTTACAAATAAACATAAGCAAAACATATGTCATCACAACAAATTAGAGTTCAAGATAAAATAATTGCACTATTGAAAACATTGCGTACCCTTCATGATAAGCTATAACAAAATTTTTTGCCGTATCCATGTTCACTGACTGGAACCAGTCAACTACTTCCACTAAAGATGTATCCTCGGCCGTCAAAACGACCGAGAGGTTCGAGTCAAGGATGACGACATCATCTTGCATATTCCAAGGCAAATTTGAAACTACAAAACTGTAAAGAAATTCGTGTCATACAAAATTGAATATATTAAAAGAATTTATTGTGAAAAAAAGAATAGCACGCACCAAAGCAAGCAATTGATGATTGAGTCTGTGAGTTCCCTCGTCCGGTTCTGTAAAATTGCAATCTCGTGGGGGTGATCAGGAAAATACAGAATGCGTCTCAACACAGGAAGACCAACATCGAAACAGGGAAACAGCAATGACAAATCATCAGCGTTGGCGTCGCTGATGGCATCTGCCATTTGTTCCTCCATCATCTCAAGGCGTAACTGCTCCAATCTCTCACTATCGTCTTCTATTGTGTCCCGCTCGGTGTTGAGACGGGTGCTGTATCGATGCATTTGTGTAGACACTTCATGAACTTTGACCTTGTCAATAGGTGGTATTCTAAGAATATTGTCCATCTTTCGCTCTGAAATACCGGCAGGCGTTATTGTTTTGTCATGCCTGAACCTGAGAAGGCGAAGTGTGTTGATGTCTCGCAGCATCAATGTTGTACTATGGGCGTGGGCAAAGAGAATGTAGCTGTCCTGGAAAAGCTCTAAAAAAAATCCTCGCCGGCCTCGTGCAAGCACCCCATTGCACTTCGAGACCATCGGAAATTTAGGTTGTGTTGCTCGCAAGTTCGCGAACAACTCTCTGGAATGGCAGTTTAGGTATTGCCAATGAAATGTGATTTTGGAGCTTACGAAGTTCGAGTAAACGCTCCTATTCTGCTCGTATCTTCTTCTTCGCATTGTTGCTCGTAACTGCGGCATGGTCTTGCCCGGAATCACCTGCAATGTTGACGGTTTCACTGTAGACGAGCTAGCCTGGCCCTACGCACCAGACTGACCAGGATAAACCTTCCTTGCTGTTTGATTTGTGCGCGCCATGACCTGAACGAGGAGAATGCAAGGAAATATGGAAATCTGGATGTGGGTAAAAAGGCAGAGTGACTAGAGACACTTTGGAAAAAACGATGAGAAAAAAAAGGGGGGGGGGGTTGTTTATATTACCGGAATAAGTATAATGAGAAGAGGCGGCTACACTAATCATAACATTGCAAGGTATGACGGGAAGCGTGCGAGCATAATGATTATGCGCCAAAACGGGACTCAAGCAATATTGGTGGTGCCCCAACGGGTTGCTCTAGCAACAACGGTATGTCGCGGCACAACGCAAGGAGGCGGACCACAATACTCTGCACTGGTCGTATCGCGTTATGACGCGAAAACAAGCTGTCGCACCAAAACGGGATAGCGGTGCTTTTGTGGAGCGGAGGCACCAGTTTCGCATTGTGGCGTGACCGTTCCACGACGGCTGACATGTGGCGTAATCATCACGGGGATTGCATGATGCACGCATGGCTCGACAAAAAAGGCATCGCGGCACAATGCGAGGAGGCGGAACTGAGTACTCTGGACTGGCCGTATCGCGTTATGATGCGATAACAAGTTGTCGCACCAAAATGCAATAGCGGTGCTTTTCTTGTGCGGCGGCACCAGTTTCGCGTTGTGGCGCGATCGTTCCACGGCGGCTGACACGTGGCGTAATCATCATGACGACTGCATGATGCAATCCGGCCCCATGATGCACGTCAATCGATGTCATCATTGTCCTCGGGAGTCCTATAAATATGACTTGCTCCCCTATTTGCTCTTTGTTTGGATTTTGTGCTCTCTCGTCTATCTTCGGTTTTGAATTTCCGTTATGGACCCCTTCAATGTTGAAGCAGAGGAGGAAGTGCCCTGCTCTGAGGATGCCCCCCAAGACAAACTATCTCATTTTCTATACCGCATTGGGCTTCAGCAGCGTGAGATAGAGATCAGGCTGATGTTCAATCTAGATTTTTCTTTGCATGAGTGGATTGTCTCCGCGCAACATTACCTATTAGGTTTTGAGCAGACCTACCAACAGCAAACGTCTGGTGGCATTGTCGAGATACAAGGAGTTCGTTTTGTTCACATGAAGGATATCAATTCGGACTCCTCCAAGAAACACATATTTTCTAGTAGTTGCCTTAAGCTGCCAGTGCACTTGCGGATAACAGACTACAAGTGTACACTTCATAACCGCAAGTGTCGAGTGGCTGAATATTATGCAGGTTTTATTTTATATTTGCATTTAATTTTGGATGAGCATGCTGATGTTGCAGAGGCCTCGCTAGAGGATCAGACTGGGGAGGGTCAAGAGCCCAAGTCTCGGGGAAGCCTTGCCTTGCAGGTTTCAGAGGGAGTCCAGCTTCAGGAGGGTGCTTTTCCTACTAGTGTTCTACCTACCATACCTATTGGTGATTTGCAGTATACCATGCTTAACGACATTATGGAGCTTTTTGACCTTCGAGAGGACTATTGCCTTGCCATTGTGGCACAGAATCTCAAAGAGGATGATGCTGTCATTTATCCTGAGCACGACAAGTATTCTGTTATAGATGCCCATGTAAATGACGATGAGTTCGTTGACCCCGCAAGTGCACTTGTGATGATTTACAATGATGTTGCTAGGTATGAGCGCATGCTTCCAATAGAAAAGGAGTTCATGGAAGTGCAAAAAAAGCTAGGGATTGAAGAAATGGGTAAGACAAGCACTTCTTCATCATCTTTGGTCTCAACCTCCAATGCGCCCATTGGAGGTCAGGGCAGCATCAACCTATGGAATGAGGACTTACTTGAGGAAGATGAAAACCAGAAGGTAATCTTTTTTTATTTGCCTTACCTTTTTGGTTTCTACTTATCTCATTTCATAACTTTAATTTGTTGCAGTTGGTGGTCTATGATGATAAAGTTCATTCCTCGCCCTCGTGGACGAGGCATGGGAGATTTAGGGAAGAATTCCTCTCTCTGCCAATACTTAAAGAATGTTAAGTATCCAAGTTTTTTGGTCTTCCATTCGTCCTTCTCCAATGACAACGCGGAGCTACCCTTGATGACGTTGAAGACACTTTCAAGATATTTAGGAGGGGCCGTCATTAGGTGGAACGCATATAAAATAATGCTTTTAGAAAAAAAGGCCGCATTGTATATGTTTGGCCAAGGGCCAGGAATGTATGGTTTGCGTAGTCGCTATTTTTTGACCCAAGCAGCATATGGTTTGGCATGCGGAATCACTGACCCTGCGCAATTACTAGAGTATGACAAGCATGCTATGTTTCGCAATAAACAACCAATTGCGCATCTACCTTACTGAAGAAATGTCTCTTGTGGCTGTGGAGGTGGAGACAAATGTACTGTCGACAAACGAACCTACAGGACTAGGTTGCAAAAGACCAAGGCAAGAAGAAGACGATAACACACAGCAGGCAAAAAGGCCAGAATATTTTGTAACTTTTCCTGACGAAGATGAAGAATAGAGAAGCTCCAATGTATATTGTTGATGCCAAAAATAGTACATTTTCTATCAAAACAATGAGTTCATTATGTTTCTCACTTTTGTGACTGGTTGTCTTCTCTTGGCACAAAAAATTATATTGTGTTACAATGCGCTATTTTTAGGAAGTCTCAAACAACTTGGGTCGGAGTTGTCTAAGTTTTTCCAATGCGTTCTTTTTGAAGTCTCCACTCTGCATATCGCGATGCCGGAGAAGATGCCTCCCATATTTCCTTCTTCCGTCGTTTGCTTGCTAATCTCATTGCTTGGCCAATATGACTGTCTTTGACACATTCCTTTCAGTGTGTTCTATGCATAAGTTTTCGATAAGTCCATTGATGTAGTTCCTCCAAACTGTTGGCTTTGTTTGCACCACCTCCGTGACGAGTGTGGCTGAAATAGCCAGTACGGGCTTGGTAGTGAGTTTTCTCCATACCTTGTGTAGACCATATAGCCAAGCTAACATACTGCCTAGCAAACCAAGGCATGTGGTTGCATATGAAATGCTGCAAAAAAAAACCAGCCTATTGTTTATATGTAAATATATAATCACAATTTTATCAAAGAAAGTAATATACCATGTAATGAGTTATGTGTTGATTTGTCCATGCAGCTATTGAAAGACTTGTGGAAGGTCTCCAGAGCGTCTTGAAACAATGTATAGTCAGTATCTCTCCAAGTATTGAGCTCACAAAACTTGAATATGGAATCCAAACTTTTCCACAAGTTCGCTTTGTGAGTCCTTGCTGCACCATTGTCTGCGTGGTCAACCACTGCATTGTGCAGATTTCTCCACCAGTTGTATCTCAATGTCAACCTTTCCTAAGCACTTTGGCTTTTGTGTTGTCTGCCACTTGTTGGCATCGACAAGAAGAGACGGGCTTTCACACCGCCAATAGACAACTTCTTTGGCACATCTCGACCATTCTTAGACCTCTTCTCGTCCTGCTCTATTTTCACATGTCCTCCATGCAAGCCCATATCTGAGAAAACTGTTTCCAATGATAATATAGCCCTTTCTTTTGTTGATGCTAGCCGAGTGGTCCAAGCAAAACAAATGTACAGAAACATAAGTTTCTCAATGATTCTGCAGAGTGCATGCATCGTGCAAATATGTACTCTGGATAGTGGAATATCCAACACTGGGCAGAAGTTAAGGTCTTGCAAGTGCCTGTCTGGTGCTCTCCTCCAATTTCTTTTGTCAAGACCAATGACTCCTCCCATGCAATACAAACAAGGGCTTTTACTTGTTGCTCCTTTTGAGATGTTGTACATACACTTTAGGGTTTTGAGATCTCTAGCCATATGCCACTCTACTGTGTATGAACCCATGCCTAATACATCGAGTGTCTTTCCATTTCTCTGTTCGCTTATGACTTCAGGAATACTTGTTTGATGGAAAACCCAGTTAAGAATATCGAAATTCTTTGCAGGCACCTGAAATGGGAAAACCAAACCAATCAAATGAAACATGTCTAACCATTTTTTAAAGCAAAAACTTGTTGATATCAAACCTTGAATGTGGCTAATAAGAAAATATTGTTTTCGGATTGCACGCTAAAGTTTCTAGGGTCGTCTGAAGCAATGCTTTCATCTAATGCTCTATTCATAAGTGTTATTGTGACACGCTCAACCTTTGTCTCTTTCACTAGCTCGCACTCATCCAGTTTAAGCACAAACTTCAAGACTCCATTGCATTCCTCTTGAGAAACCTCAAACAATTGAACAATATATGTCTCCAAAGCTACTAAATCATAAAATATATTATTGTATTTGTCATAGACCACTTCCTCTGCTGATGGCGATCTGTACATTGCTTCAATGTGAAAAGGAGTGCCCAATGTCCGAAGCACTTCCTGTTGTGACCTCCAGTCTTGTCTTTCTAATGGAGAAAGGATTTGGCAGCAACGTGTGCTTGAGATTGAACTTCTTACTTTGTTGCTGCATAGTTCTGTAAACAGAAAATTACGTAAATGGACTATTTCCAAGTTTTCAAATGCTACACATATCCAATATACCTAAAAATTGTAGACATTTGATTTGACAGGTGAAGACAATTGATTCAAACACCAGACATACCTAAAAATTGCAGAATAACCTTTGTTGGATATTCCGGCTTCATCCAGAATTGACTGAACATCACGTGTTTGGAGTTGATTCTGTTTCAAAAGAGTGTCATGTTGCTTAGCAACAATCTTGCAGTAGCGCTTATCGTCCAAAAGTCCAGCGACATCTTTGCGTTTTAGTATGAGACCATAAGGAATTGAAGAAGTTGGTGTGTTGCTGTCAATATTTGATTGAGGATGTAACAACGATCTAAGCATAAATATTTGACTGAGGATGTAACAACGATCTAAGCATAAATATGAAAAGTAAGATATAAAACTACAAATGTAAAGATGAATTAAACCTGCTTGAATGATAATCTTACTTGATTGCTTTAACCCTCTTCTTCAAACCCCCAGAACCAACCTTCAGTTGTTCAATGTCTCGTAAGCGTCGTTCTCTTAACCGAGGACCCAAGACAATATTTTTTTCTCTGAGATCCTGCATGAGCTGTGTGATGCTTTCGTCCTTGCCTTTCAGTTGTTGCTGAGCACACTCTGTCACACAGTTTGCTTCAAGCAAAAGTTTTCTTTGTGTGCAAGGTCTCTCTCAAGCTTAAGAATATCACTTCTGGCTGCCAAATGCTTGGTGTATCCATATAAACCAGAATAACCGTCTCCTACATAGTTCAGCAATGACGTTATGTTTTTGAATGGTGGAGTTGAGTTGGTGATAGGATGCTCAGGATATATCCTGCCATCTACCCAAAGATCGACGATTTTTTTACCTTGAAATCTAAAGTTCTCTTTTGAAGCTTCGCAAAGGATGCCTCGCTTATTCTTCTTGTGGAGGGGCTCGTATTCTCTAGACAGTTCGATATGCATATGATACACATCGTTTTGACTCCTCGTCTGAGTTCTGTGTGAAGATGATAATGACATTGAGACGACTTGGTGAATGAGAAAGCTCAAAACAGAGGAGAGCGCAAGAGTGGAGCAAATGGAAGAGAGCTCAAGGGAGGAGACTGCGCGCAGGCGGAAAGCAAGAGAGATGCGAAACTGAGGAGAAGAATAACATTCAATGCACCTCGTTGAGCACCAAATCTTAGTTTTGAAAAATCCAAAAGATTGAGACATCGGCGTTCAATTCGGAGCCGTCGTATGCTATCGTTGTCTGAACACTTTTTGAGAGTTTTAATAAACGTACCCCCCAAATCTGATATCCGAGTTTTTTTGAAAGTGAATATCAAAAATGAAATTAGGGACTTTTTATTATCTCTCTCTAAGCTGACCTGGCATTTCTTACAAGGCCCATTTTTGAGTCCAAACTTTTCCTAATGCAAGATAAACTCTCACTCTCTCTCGTACACAGAGTACGCTCAACTCACACAGACAAACTTATGAAAATGACAAAAGGTTTTTTGCATTAAGGTCAAAAGTGGTATAAATACCTTACAATCTCAAACCCTAATGTTCTAGTTTAACCAGTCTAAATGTCAAAAATGGGATACAATTTGGAAGCTTCTGCAAGCCCCACTATTTACAAAGGTGAAATGATTGTTTCTTCTCAATTAAGGAATGATTACAAAGGAAATTAGTATCCCGCCGGGCAATCATCCTCCATTGAGTGTGTCCAGCCGCTATTAGCTGCCAAGGAATGATTGGCAATGATGACTTAGAATTTTGACGGCT
Source organism: Adiantum capillus-veneris (assembly GCF_014529385.1). Taxonomy (NCBI): domain Eukaryota; kingdom Viridiplantae; phylum Streptophyta; class Polypodiopsida; order Polypodiales; family Pteridaceae; genus Adiantum; species Adiantum capillus-veneris. Next base: position 108,257,808 of record NC_140938.1, on the reverse strand, counting down.
GAGCGTTTTCTAGTCTGTAGACAGTTGAACGCTGACCTGTCATGCACGAATATTATGGCTGCTGATGTGTTGTAAATTGAATGATGCATGGTCAAATTACTGCTAGTAATCGCCACTGGACCTAGGGTCTAGATTGACTATCCCCCAACCAGTGACCTTGATGGATAATGGAGTTGATGGCTTACAATCGATTGGAAGATTGTTGTGAAACGTGCACCTCTTTTTAAAGATTTTAGAATCAACAATATTAGCGTGATGAGTTTGGGCAATGGTGTATAGTATGTGTGATGGTAGGTAAGGTGCTTTTACTTGATGGAACCACTAGATTGAGCACTTTTGTCTGCCAACTTGGCACATACTAAGGTTACAAGCACATCTACCATACTTGCATAGAGTTTGTTCGGGATCCATATGTTCCTAAAGTGAGAAATTGTTGTAAGGGGAGAGAAGGGGGAGGTCCTTTTCTATGTAAGGAGTATACATATTATAAGAAGATTGGGCACTTGCGTCCCAAGTGGACTTTAGCATAAATGTGCAGTTGCTAGAGAGTGCAGTTTGCAGGCTTAGACACTGGAATATGGGTGGCAAGAGTGAGACCAGCCATGGGCATGATGGGGGGCGCACTTTAGGGTTGGAAATTACAGCCTACTTGATGGTGGGTCTAATGACCCAAGGGACCACAAACGCTAGAAATATTTATTGCACAATTGCACTATCCTGTGTCATCTTGAGCCCCTGGTATGCTCTACCTGGAAACCATAATGTGAAAAGACCAATTGCATCCATCTTGAAAACAATTATGCATGTGATTGTGTGAAGGAAGTGACTCTAGCTTAATTTTGCAAACGGTCCCTCTTTTGTCTTGAAAACTATCACAAAGATTTATAAATTTTCTCATGTAGAAAAACGGAGTCTTTTTCAATGTTTTTCATACAATGCCTAACATCATGAGCTTCTACTCGAGAGGTACCGCATGCCTAGCTAGGTACGATTGGGAGACAGGGGACCACCAGCCCCCCCATCGGGCCAGCGGTCCCTTGCCCCCAATCGTACCTAGCTAGGTATGCCACTGGGCTGACGGTCCCTCGCTCTCAATCGTACCTAGCTAGGTATGTGGTGCCTCCCTCACAAAAGCTCATGATGTTGAGGTAAGTCACAATGTGGGAATTATTGTGAGAATTTGTCCAAGTATATATGTGCCATTTACCCAAGTTGATCAAAGTTATCATATTAACTGGTTGGTTGGATGATAGTATTTATCATACTACTTTTGGCTTTCAAAGTTGGAAAATACAGAAGGGCACTATATTGTTGGCAACAGGTGTCACACATCGCATAGCTAAGTCCAAATTATTAACTAGTTGCCTTGGCTAGACTATACTTTGGTTCCATTGCTGCACCAAACTTAGTCCAAAAACCCATCTCAGGAGACCTCGTACTTGAATGCCAAGTAGAAAGCACGCTATGGGGTGAATAGGGCTCTTAATAGGGGAGGGGCATTGCCAAAAAAGGACCCTTAATAGGGCAGTAGCAGATATTATTGACGCAAAGACATTTTGTTGTACTGAACAGGGGTAGAGTTGGTGACAAAGTGACACTTAAAATACATGGATTGATCATTTGCCATCCATAGCCTTTTTGTAATCTCTTTTGTCAAGAACTTACCCACATCATCATAGAAGTTTTGTTCTCACATAACTAGTGATTTCCCTAGTAGTGATTTCCTTGACTGTGTGATAGCAAAAAACTCCCAAAGACCACTAGCAAGCTCTTTTGTACTTTTGTCTTTATCTAGCACCTGTGCAACAGTAACCGTCATCAATGCTATGCCATGTATGTAATCATTAAACACGTTGATGTCAGTCACATGATCCATCTAGATAACATTGTCCATATCTGATAATATCAGATAATGTCAGAATGTCCTATAACTTGCAAGAGGGTCTGCACACCCTCTTGGAGAGTACTTAATGATGTGATAACACCTATCATGCCAGGTGCTTGGCCAAGATAGTGTGCCAACATGCTATCATGGTTGAACCCAATGCTTGTTTTCCCATTTTTGGAAAAGAACTCATAAACTAAGATAGCCTCCCGCAACAACAATGCAATAACAAAATTGAGCAGACCAATATTAATGGCATTGCAAGCGGAGATCTTCTACAAAAGGACTCAAATCTACTAAGTATTAGCTTGGGCCTGGTCCTTGAACTCCTCTCGAAAGATGTTGATGGAAACTTGGAACATGTTGTGAGGAATGTAAGGATCTTGGGGTGTGGCATTCATCTCTATAGGATACCATATATGTTCACTTGTTTCAACTTTCATGTGGCCAACGTGAGAGAAAATCAAGGTACTCAAGGGTTTGCTTTGAACACCCCGACATGCCTTGCTTTTCCATGCTGGTGTCCACTTCGAATCCGTACAACACTCCAAGCGCCTCATGATCTCATAAGCCAAAAAGAGTCTCAATGTCATGGATAAAGAGGTGTTTCTCTCCATTACAATCATGGGAGGGACCATATATTCATAGAAGGGACAACAAGGGAGGTCCCCCATGTGGATGGCATGTCCAAGGTAACTCTCAGGAAATAAGAATCATAAACTAGGAACATGGGTAGTAGGGGAAGTAGAGGAGATTCTGAATTGAAACATACATCTCCTTCATCACATCAAAGTCGTCATGAGATAATAGAATTAGGAAGTGAATGGGCTATAGGAGGGCCTCTTTATTTGGCAGTTAAAAGGAATGCTTAAAGCTTAAGACAACTTTGACCAAGCCTAAAAGAGAGGGCACAAAAGCCTATGCAAAAAAATCCATTTCCATATTTTTTATTTGAAAATAGTCTATTAGTAACCCAAGAGAGAGGTGGGTAAATCAATTTTTATATGTTCTTTTCCCACCCCTCTTCTCTATCTAACATATAAAACACTCTCTTTCACGTAGAGCTCATTAAAGGCACTTTTCAACCCCCTTCCCTGTCATAAAAGCAGATTTTCCACATTCTCTCATTGCATTCTACCTCTAAATCGTGAGCCAACTCTCTCTCTTTCTTTCCCCCCTTTTCTCTCTTGTCACTTCCTCTCACAATCATTAAGGAACATTCTTTGTTGCCTCTATCTCACAGATTGCAGATCCTCCAAGGTTATAGATCTTCCCTCTCTCATACTCCCTCTTCCTTTATTGTCTTTCTATCTCCCACTCCCTCTCTCCCTCCCTCTCTCTCTCTCTCTCTCTCTCTCTCTCTCTCTCTCTCTCTCTCTCTCTCTCTCCCCCCCCCCATGCTTCTCCCACTCAAGCTCCAGCTGAGAGCAATGGAAAACTCCATTACCGCCGTGTGTAGCAACATTTCTCTCTCTACAGTCATGTCAACAATTTGAATTCAACGGAGATTGAGCTGCACTCCCTCTCTTTCTTCCCTCCACAACATAATCCTTTTCTCCAATCTCTGAGTCCTTTCCACTTCTTTCCTCCATAGCCACCTTCACCTGCTTGTAGCAGTATCCATTACACATTCTCTCTAATTTGCTTGATTAACTAACACAAATGTCATTCAAACCCCTACCACTGCAAGACATTACTAACAAGGCAAAACGATATCAATCAAATGCTGATTTAGAGTAGGAGTACACTACTGTGTGACTTGGCACATCTAATCCCAATGTTGGAGATCAACTATGGAACCTTGGGTACAAAGCAATCAACTTATGGGTTGATGAACATATTTACCTTGGCGCTCCAATGACCAATGCATCACCGCCGTTTCAGAATGTCACTAAGCAACTGCGTTTTATTGGAGATGGGAGAGACGGATTGTTTGGCTACTGCTGGGGATTATATTTAGCTTTTGTCAATGAAAAGGAAGTAAGAAAACATCTCTGTGTTGCCTATTCATCATTGCAAGAGATGTATGTGAAAGACATTTAGCAAGTCAGAGAGGAAGCCAACGAGAAGACGAAGCAGCTAAACGACAAGATGCCAAAGCTTATTAAAAAAGCAGAGCATCAAAAAATGGAGCAAGAGCGCCATCTAGACAATTATGTTCAACTACAACACACTGTGCGTAATATGCACCGACGAATCAATAATCTCACACACATTCCATTGGGCTACCACATTCGCAAGCGCAAGAGACATGCGATGTCTATGCGATCTTCAAGCGGTGGAGCTCGAAAGAAACGTATCTGTCCAACTCGGCAGGAATAAAAATGCAAGCTTCTAATTTTTTATATTTTTTGCAGGTTGCTGTAATATTATTTAAATATGCAGGAACTTGGCTCGGATGATGATGAAAATCGATTCCGATGCTCAAATGACTGGAGACATACTCTGTTGTAGCATATCATCAAACCAATGGAGTTGGTGGAGCTATTGGATGATCCATCCAATGCTGGCATTGCTAATTTTTTACGCCAAAAGTATTTCAGTGAGCTAAAGAGAATTGTGTTGCCTCAGGAGATGATGGCGGTGTGTGACAACACAGGAATACGTTTCAAGGCCTATGAAGCTTTCTATAGACTTGTCACACTAGGTCACAAAGCAAAAGGTTTGTTTAGGTTGTTGCCAACACCTTATAGTGTTAGCGTTGCAAAAAGGTGTGCTAATAATGATGTTGCAAGCTTGTTGGGTGGATTTCAATATGTGGAGGATGCCCTACCATTAGAAGAGAGAAAATACTTCCATTACAACGAGTTCAATAATGTCTAGGTTGACTTGTTGAAGCTCAAGGAGTCAATGATCAGATTTTATGGGTTGACATAGGAAGAGTGTGATGGCAAAGTTTTATTTGTGATGAAGCTTGATGAGTGCCAGATTGTCAAAGATCAACAACTCGAAAGGGTAAGCGTTACTTATGAATAGAGCCTTGGTGGTCATTGATGTTGAGCTAAATGCTAACAAGAAGGGAAACACCTATTTAGGTATTTAGTTCGAGAAGAATATTTGGTGGCTGGCACCTTTTCATTTCCCACATGAGACACATGAGACCCTCAAATGGTCTTTTAATCACACCCCAATCGTTGATGTCATTCAACAACAACAAGAAGGGCAACAATTGCAGGTTTTAGGTCTGGGTACGTTCCAAGTGGAGTGGCATTTGGCAGGAGACTTGAAAAATCTCAAGTGTATGTTAGGGTGCAAGCAAGGTTCAATGACCCTCTTTCCATGCATTTATTTTTGCCACAGAGTCAAAGGACGGTAAGGGTAAGGGTGGCAAAGCTGTAGTCAACTCTGCAAAAGATGTTCCCACTACACAAACAGTGGGTAAAGCACTGCAGCAATAGTTTCAAGGTATCCTCAGTTCTAACCAGAGTGTACCACCTAATCGTGAAATGGACGATCCAAATCGAGATCCTATTGTATTGATTCCTTTGATAAATGTGCATGTGTGCACTCTTCATGCCCTTCTAGAAATTCTTGACAAGTTGCTTATGCTCCATATTAATTATGCTTGGAATATGGAGCCTGCAAAAAGAAGATAAGAGTGTATCAGAGAACTTGAATCTATTCTATCAAGTGTTGGCCTACATGGGGGTGCAATAGCACTATCAAAGGATAGGAAGGAATCTAGAAATACACAGGATTGTCCTAATAAAATACGTATGGATAGTAGTGAAGCTACGCATATGCTTTCAAACTATTCTGACTCCCAAAGTCCCAATGAGTTTCAGTTGTGGAAAAAGGTGTGTGACATTACCACCTACAGAGGTAACGAAGTAGACCTAGGAATTACATGTGCTCGTGTGTGGCAGTCTATAGATGATATTTTTCATTTGCTTGAAAAGGAAAATCTAACCTGTGCTGAGATATCCACCTTAAAGTTTGTAATCAATAGTTTCACAATGCAAATGGTAGATGCCTGGGGGAGACGCACATAACACATTACATGGTGGGTTGAACACTTTGTCTTTGTACTCTGAAAACATTAGTGTTTGAACTAAAGTTTTATCATTTTTTTAGCACATTCTTTTTGCTCATAGCTCATTTTTTCTTGACACATTCGGTTCATTGGGCATCTGGAGTAGCCAAGGAATGGAGTGCTCACACTATCAAGCAAAAGCAGTGTATTTTATCAAGAAAAATCAACGTATTTTAAAATTACACAGCATGGAGGTGGGACGAAAAAGAGCAATGCCCTACACAAAATGTTCAATTGATTCTATAGAGTTTTAGCGGGGAGAGAAAGGAGGAAGACTAGAGTGCAAAGAAGTTTGAAATGTAGAATAGAGAAAGTGGTTAGCCTGAGGCCTAAGGCGATTCACAATCATATCATGCTTCTAGTGCAAAAGATTGATTCTGATGATGGTTTGAGACAAGGCGACGAAATGGCAGGCGTTGGGTGGAAAACCAATAAATTTCTGACATTAACCACTTCTATTGTAAACATGCATTGTAATGCCACGTGATTTGTTGATGCCCCAATCAGTGGTTCCATGGGTCAAATTTCGTCCATTTTGATTTTTAAAAAAACTTTTATTAGTATTATTCACTTTTTAAGTTTCTTTAAAAAAATTTAGTACTATCTAAGTCAAAACTCACAACTTGAAGTTCATCTCTTGTTTGCACATTCTAGAAGATCCTCTCAAGTACAAACGTGCACGCACTCATATCTTGCACCACATGGATGATTCACACGAGCAGACCGACACTACGTACATCAATACCGCCACAATGACTCACACCACAGAAAATCCATAGCCAGAATCCCATGCAAAATCCATGGCTTCAAATCCACATCCCCAATTAGAAGTTGATAACCCAGCGCCCCAACCCGCTCCAAACACCCAACAGCCTCCCCAACCATAAAATCTAGATGATTTAACCACCATGTGACATATTTTTGGAGATCTCAAACCATTAAACCATGCCAACCGCACACCTCTGCCAAACCGCCCACCAATTTCATCTCTACAGAGATCCACACAAGAAACAAGAGAAGCAAAAGAAGAATACTGAGGTCTGCTTCAAAATCCGGAGCCCTCGGCTGCTGTCACAACAATTGGTGCTCAGGCCACCATGAAAACCACGGCGCAAAAATTTCCACCATGAATCAAACAAAGAGTAATCAAGGTAATCATAGGGGTTTGACCTCATCCATAAATCTCCTTTCCCTTGAGCTTTGATACTAGCATAAGGCAAAATATAAGACAAAAGAGGACTGGAGCTTGCAACTCTCCACCCAGCCATGCCCTATATAGACCATGCCTTGCTAAAGATAGGTCCCACTTGAACGCATGGCTCCATCTTGGCCCTTGGCCTGCCTGATCTTACCCTAGGCCTAATAATGGATCTTCAAACTGTTTTAACCAGATGCAAATAAAATGCTTTCCTCCAGTATAGTCACCTATGTTTATACCTTGAAGGGAAGTGGCCGCTTCTAACGCCACATTGATGGGTTTGTATATCTTGTCTTCCCCATCTTGGTTTTGATTCCTTGAATTTGACGACATTGACTAAGCTATTTTCTCAACCAATTTTTGAGATTTCTATTTGCGACTTTCCTTCATTTTTTTCTCCAAAGCCCGTAACATTTGTTGCTCATATCGAACTCGCTTGTGCTATTTTGTTTGTTGTTTTTGGCCTATGCCCCAGTAGCTATCTGGACCAGTACTATGGGTTCACTGTTTGAGGAGCTACATGGAATGACTTGTATTACATTTATGGCTATTTTTCCTTTCTTTGTTGTATTCTTAGGACAAGCATCAGGAAAATTCCCACCTTTCTTATTGCATTCTATGCAATAAGACTCAATTGGTTTAGCATTCTTGTCTGGCAGGTCAGTGATGGATCCAAGTGGTATGTTCTGGAATCAAGTTAAGGTCTTACCTTCAAAAGTCATTCCAAACCCTTCAAACTAAGCGGGGCTTAAATGGTTGTATTTCTAGTATTTTTTATATTAAGCCACATGGGAAACTTGTACATAAATTTAATGAATCACTTTGTTTCCATAATGCCATTAGTCCTTTTATATCCTTCACAACTAGTATTCTTTAGTGCAAAGACCAATGTTTAGGTCTATAATCACAATATTTGTGCGGTGAGATTATCTGCATGAGCAAAAAGTATAGGACTGTAAGTAGAGTAATGTGAGAAATAGTTATGTGATATACTTTTACCTTTTTGAGCAAATCCATTATTAGATTGTGAGGTCTAGAGTTTCTTCGTGTACAATGTATTCTTGCTATTGATCCTTTGTTTCTATATCCTTTCCAATTTAATTTTTTATAGATTTGGATGATTTTGCTATGAATAATGCTACATAAAACTATCCATGGATGAAAACTGGTGTACTCAAGTATATTTATAATTTAGAAATGCTTTGTCCTTGTGATTTGTTTATTGTCATTGCAAATTCCAACTGTACACAAAATTCCACCTTCTCATTTGAATTGAAAGACTCATTGAATTTGGAATGAATCCTTTATGTGCTCTGCTCTCAATACTTGCATGAAGCTTGCTAAATGGCTATATGGATCCCCATATCCACAATATGAAAGTCGGTTGGTCTGACCCTACAATTGTGTTCAACACCTACCCTCCTAGCCAGTGCCTCTCCGACTAAGCCTTCAAGGATGGGTAGATGTGACTCGTGTGGACCTCTTTTTGTGTTGGTGTTACTTGTTCATCTCCAGTTTTTGGTGGTTTCTACATCCCTTTCCTCATTGAGGTGGCTAGCTTAAGCTGTACTACCCTATTCGTTGGCCATACTGCCAAATGCTCTCTCGATTGGTCTCATATGCATGATGATTTCTCGAATTGAGTAGCCTTGGTACTTAATTTTCTCAACCTCCTTTGGAGTCATCATAATAAAGTTGTTGTTATAACAATTCCTAAAGATATGCATGAGAAGGTCTACTAGACCTTTCTCCCTTATCTTGTAAATATACATAAGTTTCAAAGTTGTCACCTGCCACACTGTAGCACGAGTGGTCCATATCAAATCCATGACATTATTGTCCTCCCAACATTAAACTCCAAGTTATGGGTATTGGTATGTATGCATTTCAAAGGTTTGGCATCTATCTAGTCATATCCTTCTAATTCTAACACTAGTGGTCCCTCCTTAGTGGTCATGTTTGGAATTATTATATCAACTTCCAAACCCCATCAGTCCACATTATTGGTATCCCCAATCTTCAAATATTGCACTTCATTTCAATTCATATAAAAGGTATCTTGATTGGTAGCATTGACCTTCTCTTTGAATTCAGCTGTATGGTCATTGACTCTCACTACGTACTCCTCATTGGTGTCCATATAAATTTGAGCCCCATACTTGTTGGTCTTCCAGAAGGTCAAAATGTGTTTGAACCTGAGGAGAGAGGTTCTAGTCCTTGATTGAGTCAAAAGAAAGACATCTCAGAACTTGAGTAAGAGTAAGTTTCAAGCACTTCCTCAACTATAGTCTATGAGTATCGCTATGCAACTAATAATATAGAGACGATCATAGCGACGCCGTGGATTTTAACATTTGAGCATTGCACTACTAGCATCGCTAATATGAAGAACCTCTTGTAGTGGAGAGAGAGATCTTCTACTATGGGATAAAAGCTCCAATTACGAGAGAACATCCAAAATAAGGCCAAATCTAAGCCCAATAGATTATTATGAGGTAATACATATGGTAGGGCGAGCTTGCTTGGGTAGTTGGATAGATCACACTGATGTGTATTGCTCCCATTAGATACTACAAGAGTTCAAGCCCTTCTTTTTCTTTGTCCGCGTTCTCACCCAAGGTGATTCTTGCTACAGGGGCACATTGCCTTGCTGAGAAGGAGCATGGTTTTTTTGTGTGTAGGCTACATCACATGAATTTCCATAGAGTCATTGACGGCATGCTGCACATTCACAGAGAGAGAGAGAGAGAGAGAGAGAGAGAGAGAGAGAGAGAGAGAGAGAGAGAGAGAGAGAGAGAGAGAGAGAGAGAGGGGAGAGGGAGTTTTTTCACATGCAAATAGAGGGTTTTCACTCTAGAGTCTTTGTTTATTGCATGCACGATGAGAGAGAGAGAGAGGGACGGGATTAGAAAAAGGTGGGAACAAATTTAATGGAATTTATTAAGATTCTTCCTTTCAAGAAAGGCGGGGAGACAAGCATGCAATAGTCAACGCAACGCAATCGACACAACACAAACTTATTGCGTGCAATCGATCTTCAATTTTGACTTTTGGGATCTTGATAGATTCCTCATAAAATCTAAATAAAATAGCTTCTTGTGATCTATAGCAGAGTATCTTTGATCATACTTGTCCAACATGATAACCTGAGTATCTCTTTCCACTTCATACATGAACACGTACAAGCATTTTTGCTCCGTTAACTCTCTCACATTGGGTTCATCACATTTGTAATAGAGCATTTTCCCTCCATTATCGTACTTGTATAAACCCACATGTGTGTTGTCTGTGTTGATGTGAGTTGCCGCATTCACTCACCTAGAATTTTCATTAGGAATGTCCAGCTTCGATGACTTTTTCTTTGCCTTGACATCAACCTTCTCCTGTGTGTCTATCAATCCCAACTTGTCCACAATAAAGGGATTTTGTATTACTAAATACATGTTTTCATCCTTGTCAAAGTATCGATTGCCACTATAATATACCAGCACTATGATCTTACTATTGATGGGGGCTTTTCACAAGCCAAGCTCCCATACCCCTCTTCTCTCGTCCCCACCCCATGAAAACCCCCTCTTAGGGAGGGAGTGATAAAAGGCATTGGAAAAAAAGTAAGAAAAAAATAAAGTATGATTATGTAAATATATAAGAAAGGTAAAATAGGCCACCTCATGCCTGCGGGGTAGCCCATCCCCACCTTGCCTCTTTTTTCTTCACTGTTGCTCCGCCGGGTGTCCCTTTTCCTCTCCTCCACTCAAAAGGTCAACCCCCTCTCTCTTCCCCTTGTCCTTTCTCCTTTCTCTCTCCCCTCAAGCTACCCCACCTCTCACCAATAATGCATTATAACTCACCAATAATGCACCCTAACTCACATGCAACTTACCCTATCTTCCAAAATAGTATACCCCACCCCCTCTTTCTCTCTCCTATCATATCCCATGACCCAAATACCCCCCTCTCTCTCTAAAGGGCGCCATGTCTCTTGTCTTGTAGCTAAATAACCTCCCCCACACTCACACACACTCAATTTCACTGAAAAAAGGTGCCCACAGACCCATCCCCACCCGGTGGTTACCTGATATTTCTTGTGTTCACACACATCTGCACACAGATTCACCTCTGAACACACTCCCCTCTCTCCCCTCTTGTAATTACTTTATTCTCCATGTCACCTCTCACTTTTTTTTCATCAACCCATCTCTCTCTCTTAGTCTCTCTCTCATGAGACTGCTATTCTGGCACATATACACACAGCCAGACAAGTGGGGCCCACAGTCACATGGCCTATGTAGATAATGATTTCTTCATTTCTAAATTCTAGAATTTCTCCCCCCCTCCTCCCCTATATAAAGAGGGGTCACCATCACACAAAAACAACACAACATCACCAAAGAACACACTATGCACTGTGTGTGCCTAGTGCACACACACACACCCACACCATCACCATCACTGCAATCACCATGCTTGTCTTGAGCATGACCTCTACACCCTTGGCTATGGAAGATGAAGGGCAACTAAATGAAGGACGATGGCCATAATCCTCGTGCGAGTTTTCGCCATCAACTCCCACCTATCCGCCATGTGCTCTACCACTCTCTCCCTTCTCATTCCCCTACCCTATGCTCCCAATTTCATCGCCTAATTCTCTAAATAAAGCTTGAGGTTTTGTGAGTATGTTTTCTTGCAATGTTTTGCCCATGTGAGGTGTGCGGAATCGCCACCTAGTCTTGTGTTTTGGAGTGAGCTTGTGTATGTGTGAAGGGTGTGCGGACTCGCCATCCTTTTGTGGTGCCTAAGTACTAAGCCGCTATACCCCCTCCCTCACTCTCTCTCTCTCTCTCTCTCACTTGATCTCATTTCCTTTCCTCTTCATCATTACTCCCAAGCATCCATCTCTCTTGGATGAAAACTTTGTTATGGTGGTGTGTTGTTTGCGTCCTAGCCGCTGAAGCTAGGTGGTGCCCCCTGTTTGCTTTACCATGATAGGCTCGAGGGGCGCCATTCGGTCCCCGGTGTTTTAGAGGCCGTCGGGGTTCGGGGTTCGCTTTGCTCCCGTCATTTGGTACCCCCACTGAGGATCTTTTCATGAAACCCTTCTGTTTACAAGACTGAAACCCTTAAACTATTGTGAATGGATGAATGACTAGCAGGATTTGCTAATTGGACGACAGAAGAAGAAGAGCTCCAAGCACAACTACACGAACTCCGCATCTCCATCGAAGCTCGAGTGCCAGGTGTAACGGTAATCGATTTGCAGTGGGAGAGTCAACCAACACGCCAAACCCAGTGGATATACATAGGCCAAGTGCCAAGAAGAAGAAGGAGAAGGTCGAAACCATGTCCGCAACCTACAACCAACCCACAACAACAAAATGGAAGGAGCTCTACACAATAGAGAATTAACACTATTCTACTTTGAGAATCGGGTAACTCAAGTCACCGAGGTAATTATCACAGTCAGTTTTCAAGTCGCACCTGATGCAGCAGCACAGATAACGGAAGCATTGGCTCACACTCTCACTAGAGAAACTAGGGATCTACTGAGTTTGTTTCAGGAAAGAACACCACCCTCTCCCACAAGCTTGGACAGTGACTAAGCACCTCTAAGCTTCACATGAATCAGTACAACCTACCTCAAGACAGAGCACACATACCAACACGTGTACGCTCAATCAAGGTAATAATGGATTTGAAGGCTCACTACCAGCACATCATTGACACCATGCCGGGTGGGGAGCGGTTTTTGGAGGTTCTGGCATCAGATCAACCATTTGTCTTACCTTTGGTACAAGGCAATGTACCATTTGAAGTTTTAATCTATGTCCTAGTATAAGAGGGTATACACGCCTCCTTGTAAAGAAGAAAAAAACTTTTGCAAGTTAAGCAGTGTGTCTTTCTAGCTCTCTCTCAGTAATCATGGCAAGTGTAGCATTTCCAACATTTAAAGGAAAGAAGGGGGAGGATTTGGTAACAGACTTCCTAGATGACTTTGAAGTAGCATGTGTAGTGAGCAACAAAGATACGGATGAATCCCGGGTTAGAATCTTTAAGAATCTCATGAAGCTAGAAGCTAGATCATGGTACAATGCACTTCCACAAGCAACCAATGATGACTGGGAACCCTTAAAAACCGCTTTTAAGAGGCGCTTTGGGGGAGGTACCATTTCAGAAAAGTTGTGGGACAAGTTGAGAGACTTGAAGCAGGAGGGTCCTTTAGAATATGCCACCTATGAGTCCAAATTTGTGGATTTGTGGGAACGGTGGGTTGAGTCACTGGCTAGGGGGGAAGCTGCACCCGATTTCCTAAACACGCATGGATTATGGCCGCTTCTCAAGGAGAAGGTGAAAGGTAGATTCCCGGCTACGTACGAGTTAGCCGTTGAGATTGCTCGACTTAAAGACAAGAAGCTGCAAATGAAAGCCAAAGAAATCGAGTCAACAAAATTAGGAACATCGCGTCGACCAGCAACTACGACAACCACCATTCCACCACCACCACAGGCTCTTGGGGTAAGAGATGACCAACAAGATATGTTGGCCCATATTACTGACCAACTGCAGAATTTGTCTGTCCACTTAATACAACAAGGGAGGAGTCAAGAAAGAGATCAAGACCCTGGAAGAGCACGATGACAAAACAGGGAGTATCATTGCTACAACTGCGGAGAAGACGGTCACGGTATGTACTACTGTCCCAAACCACGACAAAACTATAATAGAGGACGTAGGAGGAACCAATTGTCACCCCCTAGAGAAAGAACACCCCCACCCCGAGCACCACCCCCACCAACACAAATTCTACGTCCACCCTAGACACCACTACAAGCATCCATCCCACCTCTTCCACCAGCCCCACCACCTGATCGCCCTGTAAACATCATAAGGCTAAAAGAGAAAGGAAAAGCCATAGTAGTGGATCCACCCAGAGCAAAGGAGAGGGACAAGGGTAAGGAGAAGGTAACCTTTTTAGAACCACTTGAAGCCATGACTGTGAAAAGAGCTAGGAGGGAGAAAGCTACACAATCAGATGATGAGAGAAGCATGAGAGGAGAAACTAGCAAGAGGCCATCCAGGCCATGACGTAAATTGGGCATCACCGAATTCCAGCTAGGGGAAAGTTCTAAGCCCTATGATCTAACATTGGATGTGGCAGAGCAAGGACCGAAGATTACATGGCCACAATTGCTATATCTTGCACCAAAAGTAAGGCAACAATGGTTTAAAATGGTAAGTACAAGACGCTCCAAAACAAAGGTAGCCGGAGCAATTTCGGGATGCAACATGGATGAAATCCTTCCAATTATCGACATAAACATAAAAGGAAAGAGGGTTGGAAACACCTACATTGATGGAGGTGCACAAATCTGTGTAATGAGCGAAGCTATGATTCTTCGATTAGGGCTCGAGGTTGACAGGCCTTCTCCATGCAAGGCAAAGATGGCAAACAACGCAAAAGTAAAGTGTGTGGGTGTGGTAAGTGCCGTGAAAATCAAAGCTTTCAACACTGAGGTAGAGGTAGATGTTTTTGTAATGCCTACTAAGGGGGAGGGCTATCCACTAATTTTGGGAAGGCCATGGTTGATGGCCATGAAGGCAAAACAGGACTGGGGTACTGGCCTTCTACGCATGACCGGTAAGAAAGGGGAGACAATCTACTACGACATGAGGATTGGCAAGCAGAAGCAAATGAATCTGGAAACATCGGCAGATGAAACCACTAGCGAATCTTCCAGTTCTGAGGAGGAGACCACATCCACTGACGAAAGTGACAGTTCCATTGATGTGATGGGTATCATTATGAAGGATCCACAAAGGGTAAGCACAACTGGTGATCCATCACCAAAAGGGAAACCCAATGAAGAGGAGAGAAAATCACCTGGCCTAGGAGGAAGTAGGTTGAAGGGTATGTTGTCTACGGAATTAACACTTGAGGAGAAAGATAGTTTTTTGCAAATGTTGATGGGATTTCCTAACCTGTTCATTGACAACTATGAAAGAATCACAGGCATTACAGTGGTGGAACATTATATTAAGCTGAAGGAAGGGGTAAAACCAGTTGTGCAAAAGCTACGACGATTGGGGGTCATACAAGAAAAGGCACTCTTGGCCGAGGTAAGGAAACTGCTGGAGGCAGGATTCATCTATCCTGTAGAAAACTTAGAACGGGTGTCACCCGTAGTGGTGACGCCTAATAAAGAATGGTAAGTGGAGGGTCTGTGTTGACTACAAACCACTAAATGCAGCTACAAAGAGAGACCACTTTCCTCTCCCTTTCTTGGATGAAATTCTGAATGAAGTAGCGGGTTTTGAATGCTATACCGTCTGTGATGGTTATTCTGGATACTTTCAAATACGCATAGCCTTGGAAGATCAGCTAAAAACCACTTTTATCACGCCATGGGGTTGTTTTGCATACAGGGTTATGCCATTTGGTCTCACAAATGCACCTGCCACATTCCAAAGATGTGTCACATATGTTTTTCAACCGCTCTTTGGAACATCCATAAGAGTGCTCATTGATGATTTTTGTATATATAGCTCCCGTATTTGACATTTAGAAAAGGTAACTGAAGGTTTGGCCAGGTTGCACAGCCTAGGTGGGCAATTAAATGTGGATAAATGCCACATTGGGGAGAGTAAAGTCATTCTACTAGGCCATAAAATTTCAGCAAAAGGTATCAACGCCGACCCAAGTAAGGTGTCCGCACTCATAGCCCTACCTTCACCAACGACCGCACGTCAACTGGTCTCTTTCCTACAGAAGGTGAGGTACTTAAGTAGATTCATACATCTACTATCACAACTTGTTCTACCACTGCAACAACTCACTCAAAGATCAACTTGCACTTGGGACGAGGAAAGCGAACATCACTACAACAAGGTAAAGGATGTCTTAGCCACTCTGCCAACTACTCACCACCTAAGTGGGATGAAAAATTCTATGTCACCTCAAGTGTTGGTGATGACTCATTGGGGGCTGTGCTACTCCAAAAGGATACGGCGACATCTTTCATGAGGCCAATCTACTTCTCTAGTCGAATGATGATAGCAGGAGAGAAAGGTTTCACCCATGTGGAACACTTAGTCCTAGCTCTTAGATTTGCAACTACAAAGTTTAGGTCATATTTGCTGCCTAAGCAATTTGTGATTCTAACCACGGATGAAATATTTCCCTATGTTGTACAACACATGGATGTGTCTGCTAGAATTACTAAATGGCTAGTTCGTCTGCAAGAGTTTGACTACACGGTATAGGTAGAAAGCACGACAAGGGCAAGTTTGGAGGGACTCATGACCTACCAAGTCTTTGAAAGGAAGGAGAAGCAATCTAAGGAAGGAGAAGTCCGATTACCTCCAGTACCACCGATGGTAGAAGGAGCATACTCTCTCTACTTTGATGGAGCCTACAAGCGAGCGTCCGACAAAGCAGCTGTAGGCATAGTGGTCTTTGATGACAAAGGGACAAAGGTATTTTCGTTGGGCCAATTGTTAGATTCACATTCTAACAATGAAGCTGAGTATGCAACACTAACCAAGGGTCTACAATGGTGCGTCTCGCAAGGTGTACAACACCTTAATGTATTTGGGGATGCTCTACTTCTGGTAAGGCAAGTAAATGGAGCATGGACATGCAAGAATCCTAGTTTAAGGACTCACTTAAGTGGTGTAAAAACCTTGTTGGGTAAGTTTGAAGAAGTTCAAATACACCATATCCCAAGGGCTCAAAACCAAGAAGCAGATGCCCTAGCAAGTGAAAGACTACAGGAAGTGGTGGTTGGAGCAATAAAACTAAAGCTCCCTCTATTTCAAGGAAGTGATGCCTTGCCTGACATCATGCATTTTTTGGAAACAATGGAATGCCCATCAGATTTAACAAAGGGACAGAAGCAATGGCTGACGTGGAAGGCCTCAAGGTATCGACTCATCAATGACGGTTTGTACTGTAAGGGTAAGGACCAAATACTCAGGAAGGTCCCTCTCTCTCAGGAAATCACGGGAGTAATTGCTAGCTGTCACGACGAGGTTTGTGGTGGTCACTTTGCCCTAGACATAACAAGTAGGAAAATCTTGCAGGCATGCTTCATATGGCCTAGCCTCAACCGTGATGTACACCATTGGTGCAAAACATGTAAGTTGTGTCAAAAGGCCGGCACTAGGTCACTTATGCCTGAACCATAGACACCTATTCTCTCATATGGCCCATTTGAAAAATGGGGTATCGATGCCATTGGGCCATTACCTAGGGCCAACTCAGGAAAATTCTACATTATCATGGGGGTCGACTACATGACTAGATGGGCAGAGGCTACAGCCACCACTAGAATCACAGCGGTAGAGGTAGCTAAATTTATCTACGAGCACATATGCTGTAGGTTTGGCACACCTTTAGAGATCATCTCTGATAGAGGGCCAGGTTTCAGAGCAGACTTGGTAGGAGAATTAATGCAGAAACTGGGCATTACAAGGAGGCACTCTTCACCATATTACCCTCAATGTAATGGCCTAGTTGAAAAGGTAAATGGAATGGTTTCTAAAGTTATTACCAAGCAGGTAAACAATCATCCCGGAGACTGGGATAAGTATCTACTACTAGCTTTATGGGCCTACAGAACTTCATTTCGTACATCCTTGGGATTCACACCGTATCGTCTAGTATTTGGTAAGGAAGCAATCTTGCCCATTGAAGTGCAACTACAAAGTCTCAGAGTAATGGCAAGCCAACTTCAACAACCCAACATGCATTTGAGAGATCACATCATCAACTTGGAAAGACTGCAGCTGGACAGAGAAGAAGCAATAAATTATTATGCAGCACAAGCAGAGCATAGACGGCTTAGCTTTAACGAGCATCTCCGGAAAAAAGAATTGAAGAAAGGAATGTTGGTGCTCCGCTACGACAATCGCTTCGACACGCGCAAGGATAAGAAACTCCTGCTCCGATGGGAAGGCCCTTTCATCATCAGGACAAAGTATGCCAATGGAAGCTACCAGCTTATGGAGGCTGATGGAAAACTTCATAAAACCAGGGTAAATGGTTGGCGACTTAAACCTTATTTTCTTCGATTTGACCAGGCTCCACCAATTGACATTCCAGATGAGGACACACCATCAGCCGCCACCTCCGACGATAATGATCAAACAGATGATCTAGAGACATGAATGCCTCTAGCCAAAAGGGGAGGGCTAATGATCGGGGCTTTTCACAAGCCAAGCTCCCATACCCCTCTTCTCTCGTCCCCACCCCATGAAAACCCCCTCTTAGGGAGGGAGTGATAAAAGGCATTGGAAAAAAAGTAAGAAAAAAATAAAGTATGATTATGTAAATATATAAGAAAGGTAAAATAGGCCACCTCATGCCTGCGGGGTAGCCCATCCCCACCTTGCCTCTTTTTTCTTCACTGTTGCCCCGCCGGGTGTCCCTTTTCCTCTCCTCCACTCAAAAGGTCAACCCCCTCTCTCTTCCCCTTGTCCTTTCTCCTTTCTCTCTCCCCTCAAGCTACTCCACCTCTCACCAATAATGCATTATAACTCACCAATAATGCACCCTAACTCACATGCAACTTACCCTATCTTCCAAAATAGTATACCCCACCCCCTCTTTCTCTCTCCTATCATATCCCATGACCCAAATACCCCCCTCTCTCTCTAAAGGGCGCCATGTCTCTTGTCTTGTAGCTAAATAACCTCCCCCACACTCACACACACTCAATTTCACTGAAAAAAGGTGCCCACAGACCCATCCCCACCCGGTGGTTACCTGATTTTTCTTGTGTTCACACACATCTGCACACAGATTCACCTCTGAACACACTCCCCTCTCTCCCCTCTTGTAATTACTTTATTCTCCATGTCACCTCTCACTTTTTTTTCATCAACCCATCTCTCTCTCTTAGTCTCTCTCTCATGAGACTGCTATTCTGGCACATATACACACAGCCAGACAAGTGGGGCCCACAGTCACATGGCCTATGTAGATAATGATTTCTTCATTTCTAAATTCTAGAATTTCTCCCCCCCTCCTCCCCTATATAAAGAGGGGTCACCATCACACAAAAACAACACAACATCACCAAAGAACACACTATGCACTGTGTGTGCCTAGTGCACACACACACACCCACACCATCACCATCACTGCAATCACCATGCTTGTCTTGAGCATGAACTCTACACCCTTGGCTATGGAAGGTGAAGGGCAACTAAATGAAGGACGATGGCCATAATCCTCGTGCGAGTCTTCGCCATCAACTCCCACCTATCCGCCATGTGCTCTACCACTCTCTCCCTTCTCATTCCCCTACCCTATGCTCCCAATTTCATCGCCTAATTCTCTAAATAAAGCTTGAGGTTTTGTGAGTATGTTTTCTTGCAATGTTTTGCCCATGTGAGGTGTGCGGAATCGCCACCTAGTCTTGTGTTTTGGAGTGAGCTTGTGTATGTGTGAAGGGTGTGCGGACTCGCCATCCTTTTGTGGTGCCTAAGTACTAAGCCGCTATACCCCCTCCCTCACTCTCTCTCTCTCTCTCTCTCATTCCCTTTCCTCTTCATCATTACTCCCAAGCATCCATCTCTCTTGGATGAAAACTTTGTTATGGTGGTGTGTTGTTTGCGTCCTAGCCGCTGAAGCTAGGTGGTGCCCCCTGTTTGCTTTACCATGATAGGCTCGAGGCGCGCCATTCGGTCCCCGGTGTTTTAGAGGCTGTCTGGGTTCGGGGTTCACTTTGCTCCCGTCACTATGAGCTTGAGCTCACTAGGTCTCTCTTCTACTTTCACACAGTAACAATCCATATCAACTTTATAGATTTTGACATCCTGTTCATTTTCAAACTGGTATTGCAGGTGCAAAAGTTTCATATTTGGTGCTATTTGTGATGTTCTGACTCCCATATTGGTTTCCTCCTTGAAACTCAGATTCTTGAATCACTCAGTCATATAGGTATAAGATCTCTCTAATGAGGTATTGGAAAGACTTTCCTTAATGATTGGCTCTAAGTTTGGAAAAGTTCCTTGATTGACACTCCAATCTGTCGAGATGTGACTTGACTGGTCTCTAACAACAAGATTTTTATTCTGATGATATAACTTGCATGACTGCAAATACATTAAGAAAATTTACACTTGCAAAATCTTGATCAATTACCTTGCATGATGCATCCAATCTTCCAATCAAAGATAGTACGAGTTGCAAACTCCAATTTTCACAACCTTGTACAAAAATCACTTGGTGGCTATAAGTCTACAACCGCTGTG
Organism: Adiantum capillus-veneris; assembly: GCF_014529385.1. NCBI lineage: Eukaryota > Viridiplantae > Streptophyta > Polypodiopsida > Polypodiales > Pteridaceae > Adiantum > Adiantum capillus-veneris. The sequence continues at coordinate 108,237,438 of NC_140938.1, read as the reverse complement.
TTAGTAAAAATTTGAACCAAGTAGAATTTTATCACACTTTTGATAAAAAATCTTATTTTGCTTACAATTTGCACAATTTAAATCCAAATGGAATTTTGAAAAGACTGCTATGCTTCTAAGGACTAGAGCTAGCTATGTTATGAATCTGGGCTCAATCTATGATAGGGAAACATGGGTCTCAATCCATGTATTTTTGTGTCAGAATACACTAAAACTTGATACACAACTTTCTCTCAGTCCATTGATCCCTATTATAAGGTTTATATGGGATTGGGATCACTTTATGTCACCCAAAAGTCAACCCCTATGTCTATTTGGTAGTTTTTGGTCTTGAATTACTTTTGCCTCTTTTTTATCCACTTCTTGGAGTTTTTTTGGCAGCCTTGCTTTCAAATATTTTACTTGTATTGGTCTCTGCTACAAGTCTGTATAGTCTCTATCCCAAAAAATCAAGAAAAATACATAGATTGCAATCAATGTTCCATCAGATCTAGATCCCAAATTTGGCATGATGATTACCTGTAGTCTAATAGTCTACTCCATCACTTATTTTTTAGACTTGAAATAAAAATGTTGATCAAAAGCAATTTTTTTTGTGTGCCCTATGATTTTTGAGTAGCAACTGATCTTTTGATGTTTTGGTCAACTTTTTGGAGCTTTTTGCTATCATATTCTTTGTAAAATTGGTCCTCAATTTATCACAGTTGTTGCTAGCTATCTATTGCTCAAATCTTAGCTTTAGATAATAAAAAAATACATGGATCACAATCCATGTTTAGCCATATCTAAATATAAAATTTGGTCACCTGTATGTTTGCACTCTGTAGATGTTAGATTTTCACTTATTTTTTGATTTGGTTCTCAAAAAGTTGAAAAGTCTCAAATTTTAGTCAACTTTTAAGGTCTTCGTGTCTTTTTCCCAATTCCTTGACTTGAGTGCCTCAGTTTGACCTTAAGTTACCCAATATAGGGAAGGTGTACATGGTTCGGTATAATGTTCAGGAGAGCTTGAACTCTCCTTCAGAGCCAAAAAATTGTTTGATCAAGCCTTGGAGAGCACCTTTTAAAGACTAAAAGAGATATCTTAAATAAGTATGTACATGGTCGATGGGTTAGTGCACATAGCCCACTACATAGTGTTTCTTTTCTGCTTGATCCAGAGTCTTGGAACATGGATTGTGATGATTTAGATGAGGATGTGATTGAAGACTTTTATGATGTGGTAAGTAATTTCTACAACAATCTAGATGATCAAGCCCAAGCAGTCATTAATCTGACAAAGTACAGGGTAAAGGATGGCCTTTTCAATTTGAAGTTTGTGCAAAACCTTGCATCGGAACAACCAGCATGGAGATGGTGGCTCATGAACGGTGCTTCGGTGCCTACATTGCATTGATTGGCCGTTAGGGTTCTTGCACAATGTGCTACCAATTCAAGTTCCTAGAGAAATTGGAGTACGTACAACTATGTACACTCAACTATTCGTAATCGGCTTCTCAGTGACCGAGCCAAGAAATTGGTTTACCTATATTGCAATGACAAGATACTTAGAAATATTCAATCAGAAAGGTATGATAAAGATAGAGCACGGTGGATTGTGGATATGAATGAAGATGACCAGGAGCAAGGCGAAGAGGTGACAGTTGAAGAACTTGAGTTGTGTGAGCTTGGTGGATGTTCTTTGCTTGGATTGAATGCGAACCTTGAGGTGGATGATTTACCTTGTGCTCGGCAACGAAGGGCATTGCGGAGCAAACATAGATAGCATTGTAGGTTAACACTTCATTGAGGTGCAGAACAATTGAATGTAATGAAAACCCTTTTTTCTGTGGCTTGTGGCCCGTGGACCAAGTGGCATACCACAAATTTTATTTTATTGCCATTGAAGACGATAGTTTGAGCATTGTCATTTTATGAATTTAAAAAGTATCATAAATTTTGTTTGCAATTCCAATAAAAAACTTTATACACTTTGAATTTATAACATTACTTTATGCACCAGGGAAGACTATGAAACCTTCACGGATCAATTTAGCAACATTTAAAAAGTCACAACAAGTTTTACAAGGCTTCAATGTTCATTGCAAGGGAGATATATACAAGGATCATAAGAGTCACTACAACCCACTCCAGGCTAAGATGTTTACACTTTACAAAGATAAACTCAGACTATCCAAAATAGAGTCTCTCTCCCTTGCAGTTGTTGCCAATAAGCGTTGATAGTCTTTCTCCATTTTGAATATGGAATACATAAGATCGTCAATCAAAGCCTTGCAAATGTGGCACTCGTTTTTATTTACGATGGTTTGCATGAGACATGGCAAATGATACATGTGGCCACAAGCTATTCTGTAGTGTCCACTCCAACTATGGAAAAAGTATTTGTAGATTGAGCAAGGGCCAACTGCATCCTCAATGTGAGATGGAGGTGGCCGCAATGTGTTAGGATGCTCGATCATTGTCACGATCGATTTCCGTTGAACCAGTTCCTCCATTTCATGGAGTTCAAGCCTGAGCAGCTCGATATCTCTCTGTAACTCTTTGTTATTTCTTGAGTCCCCTTCCCTCGTCATCTATGTGGAGGTAGGAAGTTGTGTTTGCAATTCCTCCCCAGCATCATGTGTTTCCATAGTGGAGCCAACCAATGCATATCTTAGCTCCTCTCATGATATTGTGACTGTCTCACTTCGGCTATCCACTATGCTCTTATTGGGGATCTTCTATTGAAGTCCACTGGTTCATTCTAAACAAATTGGATAGCATCTTTGCAAACCACAAGGGGCAATCTGTGTGGTTAAGTGTACTCCTTATGCATGCAAGGTATATAGATTTGGCATGCGTGCATATGGTTGCCACAACACACGTATCCAACTTCCATCTTCCCTTGCAAATAGAGAAGTTAGACACATTTAGCCATGCTTCCTTGAGGATCTCTATGGTGGCGTCTTTGTTGATGTCTTTCCATTGTTTACCATTCGGCGTCGTACACTCACTGGTCCTTGTGGCAACTCTCGCTTGGTCATTTGGGCCAATTGCGTCAGCAAGTGCACACAAGCGAGCGTATGCTTTTTTAGATTTCTCATGCTCATCTATAACTGTCACAAACACATTTACACTATCTCAATATGCAATAGAACTTAAGTTTTTGCATCACAGATATAATTGCAAATTCACTGGTACACCTTGGTTTAAGTTATCACAGCACACCACATTCTGTATTAATCACTTTGCACCATGACTTTATTTGCGAATACAATGTCCAGATTTCAACTAAAACTATAACAACACACCACATTCTGCATTGATCGCTTTGCACCATGACGCCATTATTATAAGAAGAATTTACTTGCGAATAGATTGCCAGATTGCAATAGAAAATATTACAATACACCACATTATGTATTGATCGCTATGCTCCATCATTACAAAAAGACTTTACTTTTGAATACAGATTCACAAATTCAACATAAAATATCACGACACACCACATTGTGTATTAATCGCTTTGCCCCATGACTACATCATTATAAAACGGTACAATTTAACTCAATGGTCCATGAATATACAAAAAGCTCCATTTACATATTTCAGATAATCCGAAAGAGACCACTGTTTACAACGGTGACCAGAGTACACTAAAATCTAGGCATCATCTCACTAAGCGGACACAAACACATCTCCGAGTTGAGCTCTAACATATCTAAATTCTCACTCATAGTCTGGAATGTCTTTCTCTGCCTAGGTGGTTGTTGTAAGTAGTTTTTGCATTATAGAGGCAATCATGCCGCAATCAATTTGCTTTCACTTTTTCCATGGTACGTTGTAATGCTTTGAAAAATCTTTGCACCAATCACAAACTTGCTCAATGCAAAAAGTAATTGCATAGGTGTCAGTGGCTTTTGAATACGGACAAGCAGCTTTTGGGTTGCAAAGCTCGGGGGTCCTCCAAGGATGTAGGGCATGCTCTATGGGGTCTTTGATGTTGGTTGCTCACTTTTCAATGCCCACTCACAGTGCCAACCCCCAATCAATGACACCTACACGTGGCACACCTTCCTTAGTGAAGTCAGTCATGATGTTCCATGGGTGCAAGTCATAGTGTATAATTCCTTTGTTGTGTGTATGTGCCATGGTCTTCACCAGAGCATCCATAAAAGAAGATACCCAATTGAGCATATGCTTGCACATCTCGAACTCTTGCTCTATGCACATCTCGAACTCTTGCTCTATGGGAGGGCATCTAGGATCTTCTTTTTGAGCCGCCAATATGTTAGAAAATTTTCCTTTGGGTGGTGGAACACACTCTAACATGTCACCCAAATCCATTCCATTGAAGCGAGGAAAAACAAGGGACCATGGCTCTTGGTGTGTTTGTGCAATGCATCTAACGATGCCCCTGTGGAACAATTGCACGCTCGCCTCTAGAGTAAAAGATTGGCGGCTCTCTCTTGCATCTCCTTTGAAGTCTTTGACCACATACTGCACTTTTGGTGGCAACCAAGTGACTCCAATGATTGTGCACTCTGACACAACTCCATAGTATCCTTTCCGAAGATTTTGACCACATTTGATAGCTTCGGGTGTGAGGTAAACAAAAATGGCACATTGAGACATAAAGCGGGTGCGTAATAAATGCTCCATTTTAGCGTTTGAATCTGATCTTGCACCTACTGTATCTTGAGAGGACGCTGTTGAATAAAATATGGTTCTAGCTTTGTGGCTATGGACATCTTGAGCATCAATATTGCGCGCTCTTTTCGATTTTGACCTCTCTACACTCCATATATTAGTCCAATACTGTATCTTGGCTAGATCTGCATCCATTGGTGCATCAAGACCGAAGTTTCTAGTAAGCATTGTGCCATATTGGCCACAATACTATCTATTAGCCTACGGATAGTCTTTGCTTCTATAGCTGAGAAGTGTGCCTAAACTGCTTCAATTATCGTATCAAAGAAACGATCTCTATGCATCTCACTCTCCAATAAAAAGGTGATCTCCTTCGTGGTTAGGACACATAAACACGTGATCAATAAAGATCTAATCTTGGTTTTTAACTCCTTCATCTCCATAGGATCCATGTATGCTACAATCAACACATATTTTATGATTTTTAAAGACAACATAACTTTAAATTTTATAACAAATATATGCATCATGCATTGAAACTGACGACAACAATAGCTTAAAGAGTAGGCAATCATTCAATGAGAGTGACGACACCTCCAAACCAGTAGGGTTGATGCCGCGACCAACATTGAACTAACCCAACAAGAGAGGGCATCATTCAATGCAAAAAACACCTCCAACCCAATAGTAGGATTGATGCCGATAGCAACACCAAATTTAGCCTAAATAGTAGGGCATCATTTGATGAATCTAGCAACACCTCCAGCCCAATGGTACAGTTGATGCCGAAAGAAACACCAAACTAGCCTAAAAAGCAAGGGCATCATTCGATGAATCTAACAACACCTTCAATCTAGTAGTAGGACTGATGCCGAAAGAAACATTGAACTAGCATATCAACACGTATATCACTCATAAAACACAAAAATCAATCTATTAGCTTGTACAACGACACTCCTAGTCCAATAATAGAACTGATGTTGAAAACAAGGTTAATAGAACTAGCTATAAATTGAACGTAACCAACTATGTTCAACGACACTTCCGGTCCAAAATAGAACCGATGCCAAAGTGAACACAATCAATACATTCTAAAACAGTGCTGGCTGTTCTAGGGTTTCACAACGACATTTCCAGTCCAATATTAGGACCGATGCCGGTGTGAAAAGCAAGATCAGCCTAGTTTTAAAACTAAAAAAACAATTATTAAAAAGAAAGTATACCAACTCAAACAAAATAGTAAAAGAGCTTATGAAATTAAAATAAAATTTATATTGTAGTTTTCTTTATTCCTTGTGAGGACTCTTTGGTTGGATATTTGTGCAAGTTGGAACTCAAAAGATAGAGTTGTGAACAAAATGGTCCCCCTAGGGGCCATATATATAGGTACCTTGGGAGCCCGCCAGGCAACGAAGTGGAACCGTTGCCCTCCAAGTTTCTTATGTATCCCTCCGGGTCCCGACAAGCAAGAAAGGTATCCTGGCGGGCAGATCTCACCGAGCCTCCCAGTCTTCTTCAAGTCACCATCCTAGTTTTTGTGAATGTGAAGACTTGTGAATTGAGAATTTTGTTAATTAACAGTGTGATCACAAAAAAAAACACGTGATCACGTGAATTTGAAATCCCTTTATAGAAGTGGCTTGTTGCCACGGCCTCAGTGTAATTAACTAGGTGGTTGCATAATATACTGTACCTAACACCTAGTGAGTTAAGGAAGATATTGGGCCTTAGACAAGCTGACCTGACTCTGTATAATGTGTCCTCATATGCTTGATGATGCGGTGGCTCCCTCCTACATCATCTGCTCTACAATGCATCTCTAACGCTCTCTCTCTCTCTCTCTCTCTCTCTCTCTCTCTCTCTCTCTCTCTCTCTCTCTCTCTCTCTCTCTCTCTCTCTCCAAGGAAACCCTTTTGGTTCTTCCCCCTCGTAAAGACGGACCCACCTTGCCCTCTTGAAGACGGATCCACCTTGCTACTATGAATGGAATGTGTCTATTGGCATCGAAGCCTATAAAAGATGAGCTTCCATGCTCACTTAGCATTGGTACATGTGTGCATATATGGTGTGTGTGTGACTAGTGAAAGGTTTCCTATACCTTGAGAGTGTGAGGGTTTACCTTGCAAGGGTGTGTGTTGTTGGCTCTATGGCAAAAGGAAAAGACAAGAAAGCTATTGTGGAGCTATCTACTCCGACTCAATCTCAGGTGACTTTGTCTCCAATATGGACTACTGTCCAAGATGCTTGGTTGTGTTGTGATTCACCTTTGATATGGTAGTAGACCTCATGCATGTTCCTGAATATACTAAGTCGATTTATGACTGTTATGGGAATAGTTGGCTACTTCTTCTGACCCTTAGGTGAGGGTTACATTCTCAACTATGGTTTTCAATGTTCCTTGGCTTGAAGATGGCGGACTTTTATATCTTTAGGCTCTTGATTCTAGTACTTGTGTATAAAGACTATTTTGTACTATGAATGGGAATTATATTACCTTTTCATTGACAAAGTATCTAGCAGTGCTCTAAAAAAACCTAGGTTTAGTGTAATCCCACCTACAAATTTGAGATTTACCTATTCAACTTATTTCCTTAGGTTTTGGAAACCTAAAAGAAAAGCAATCTATAAGGTTTTTTAAGTGTACATAAAATGGGAGGAGGTAGGCTACCTTTTGAAAATATGAGGGTAGAGTTAATTTAAGGGTAAATTAAAAAGTTTTAGGTTTTTTATAAACATAATATATATATATATATATATATATATAAATAATAATATATGTCCATCAAGAGAGCATTGTGTACTTGAGTCTTGAAGTCTTGAAAAGTTGAAGTGAGGAGTCACGGCTCAGGAGAGGAGTCAGGACGTAATGCCATGTGGGAAATTGGAATGCTCAAGGGATTATGGGAACCCTTTAATTTGGTTTACTTGAAATAACTCCTGAGTCCTTGGAAAGACCTTACTTAACGTTTATTTTAAACATTCTAATCCAGCCTCCAAGTAAATGTTTTTTTTTTTCCTAGGATATAAGCAAAAGGCTCCCGCCCCTTTTTCTCATCCCGCCTCTTTAGAGGTTTTTATTTTTACCTTTGCTTTGTGAGCTATAGTCTGTGACTCGTGAGAGTTGAGTAACGAGTTATTCTGAGTGCTCTTCACAAATTTTCTCCTATTGCATTTGGAAGTTTGGGGGTTTTCCCTTGTGAGTCTGTGAGTCGTGACCCTTTGAGGGGTGAGCACTGAGCACTAAGCAGCTGAGCACTGAGCAACTCAAAACTTTCTTGGAAGTTGGCACGACTCTAATGAAGAAGCTATAATCTCTGAGGGACAACTCAAGAAGAGGCTTTTTTGAATAATCTGGACTCTGCAGCAAAGTTGGACTCCGAAACAGCTTATTCAAAGAGTAACTCGAGTGCTCTTGGATCAATCCACCTCAGGTTACTCTCTCTCTCTCTCTCTCTCTCTCTCTCTCTCTTTTGCTTTTCGAACATTAGATATTTCACAGAGAGAAGACAAATGCAATGTGCATCTACCTGTAATGTAATATGTTCCCTCACCTTGACCTTAGCTCTTAGGTGTTGGCTTTTAAAATTCATTTTAAAGAAATAAAAAACACCTTCGAGCACGCATAGACTGCAACGAAAAAAACACACACATACAGACCCCCATTGAGGCGCACAAGGGCGGAGAGAGAGAGAGAGAGAGAGAGAGAGAGAGAGAGAGAGAGAGAGAGAGAGAGAGAGAGAGAGAGAGAGAGAGAGAGAGAGAGAGAGAGAGAGAGAGAGAGAGAGAGAGATGGCTGAACCAGCTTGAAGGACCTGTGGACTCTGGATTTGTGCACTCTGTCAAAGAGAGACTCGATTTGCGCACTCTGTATTGACGATGTTGCTGCTTACACACACACAGCGTATTTGTCGGCTGAGATCAGAGAGAGAAGGGGAGAAGCTGGTCGACTGAGTTGAGTGTGTGTGAGAGAGAGATCGACTCTTTGCCAGAGGTGTTGGCATGCGTGATTGAGAGAGAGAGAGAGAGAGAGCGCATCCTTCGGGCTCTGTGTGTGTGTGTGTGAGAGAGAGAGAGAGAGAGAGAGAGAGAGAGAGAGAGAGAGAGAGAGAGAGAGAGAGAGAGAGAGAGAGAGAGAGAGAGAGAGAGAGAGAGAGAGAGAGAGAGAGAGAGAGAGGCTCCATATGCATGGACAAAGTCGACACTCCAGAGAGAGAAATATTCTCCAGATTCCAGAAACTTCTAACCTTGACTCTAGAGGCTTTCAAATGTGTACTTCCAAATGACTTATAAAATTTCCAAATTTGGATTTGAAGCTACTTGAGTTTCCAAATTTGTTTTTGAAGCTACTTATCATTTGTGTACTTAGCAATGGAACTTATTCTTTATTCTTTATTTTTTATATATCTCTTCATGCAGGCAACAAGAGTTGTTTTCGAAGTCATTGATTTATCTATACACGTGAAGTTGAGGATGCAAACCTATTTTGAGTAGTGCTTTGCTCGAGGATCTATTACATCAAATAACATATTTTGTGAGTTTTTGTTATGGCTTTTAACTCTTCTAAACAAAAATCTTTGCTTGCCATGCTCGGTTTTTCAAAACAAGTCAAAATTAAAAATGACAAAGGAAAAAGAAAACTTGAAGTTGTGCTTGATGATAATGATGTCAATGATATTGAAGTTCAAATCGTTGGGTTAGAGGAAGCCAAAAGGCGTAAAAGAGCTAGAATTGCATGGAATGACAGTGAAAATCTGAATTTGAGTGGGCTGAGTTTGATAAGGTGCAAGCCAAAATATTTTGTTCTATTTGCAAAGAAGATAAGCATTGTACAAGTGAATTTGGAATGGATGGGGCAATAAACGTACAACATAGTGCTTTAGTAAATCATGGGGGATCCGAAAAACATAAAGTACTTGCATGGGCATTGCATAGTGGGGGAAAAAACTTAGAATTTTGTGTTAATAAGCATTTTGAAGGCATGGAGGATAGCATGAAAAATTTGTTTTGGGTTTCTTATTTTGTTGCCAAAAATGACCTTTCTTATACAAAATATGTTCCCACACTTGAATTTCTTAGAGAATGTAACACTCCGAACATCCCCGAGACCATGTATAAAAATGATAAGGCATGTGCTTCTTTTGTGCACTACATTGGGAAGGGACTTGAGTTAGAGTATTTGCCTCATGTTCATCAGTCTCCATGTTTTGGTATCATGATAGATGAGTCAACCAATATTTCAATAGATGAGCATTTGATTGTTTATGTTTCTTATATAAAGGACAATGAGCCCAAAATCTCGTTTCTTGATCTTTTGGAGGTACATGATCGAACATCTATTGGATTATTTACCTCATTGAAAAAAATTGTTGTTAGATTTTGGCTTAAATGAAAAAAAGTTAGTAAGCTTTGGTTCAGATGGGGCATCAGTAATGATTGGCAAAAAATCAGGGGTTGCTACAAGGTTCAAAGGTGCATATCCATTTTTGACTTCCATACATTGTGTGGCTCACCGCACTAATTTATGTGCTAGTAACACCATATGTGAATTTCCATTTGCGGTGTATGTTGATGCTACATTAAACGAAGTGGCTACTCATTTTAGAAAACGTGTAGCTCGCTTAGAAAAGTTAAGATTTTTGCAAGACAAATTTGATCTACCTTTTCTTAAGATAGAGGGGATACATACAATTCGATGGTTGAGTAGGCATAAAGTCCTTATGAAATTTTGTGAATTGCTTGAACCATTGCTTGACTACTTCAAAAAGGAAAAACAAATCAGTTTTGCTAAAATATCTTCATTTGCATTTGTGTATGTTGCACATTACTTAGGTGATTTATTCTCTCATTTGACAAGTCTTAGTAAGCTCTTTCAATGCACTTATGTTGATGTGACTGCTATCTCTGGCATAGTGGATGCCAAAATTGTGGCAATGGAGAGTGAATTTGTGATGAGAACTAGCCTTGATTGATCTCAATGCCTTACAGTTAGATGGCTATGGTTATCCTATAATTCTTGATTATGGGCCATCCAAAGGACTTCTATATGAACTAAGATCGTCAATGCGAGGCTCAAATTTTAGAAGTATTGAACTCACTCGAGAAAAAGGTGGCTCTGATCTTGAAAATGCAATAACCTTTCAAAAATCTTTCACAAGCCATATAATTGAGAATTTGAAAGAGAGATTTGAGGATACCTCTATTTTGAGCCATTTTAAACTTTTATCTCCTTCTTGCTATCCTCCCACAAAAGATTTTCGAAAATATTTGAAAAACTTCGGTGGTGATGGGATAGAGGAGATAATAAAGTTCTATGGTCAAAGTAAAAGGTTGAAAGGGGGGGAACTCATTGAGCCTTTCATTGATCCTTTTTTATTGAGGTATGAATTTCAAACTTTTCAATACCAAGCTTACAATGAGTGGAAGGGGTGGAACTTCAAAAATACATGGTGCTACATTGGTAGCAATGAAACTTTGAGGGAAAAGTATGCATCATTACTATTGGTTGCTCAAATAGCATTGGTACAATGTTGTAGTACTGCTATTTGTGAGCGTGGCTTTAGTGTTCAAAATATTATCAAATCAAAGCTAGGAATTTTCTTACTACTAAGAGCATGCGTACTTTGATGAGAGTTTCTCTTGAAGGGCCACCATTGGAGGAATTCAATTTTAATGAAGCGATTGGATTATGGCGAGATGATACAAAGACCTCAAGACATGCATTTGGCTCCATTGAGGACTAGATTGTAGGTTTTCATATCTTCTTTTATTTTGAAGTTATATATTATGGATTAAATTTCAAAATTTGTTTTTAATTAATGTTTCTTTAGGTTTTTTGTCGAAGAAGAATGGATCAAATTTTGTTGTTTCATCTTTGAGATCGGAGAAAAGATTCCTCTTTCTATGAGTTTTGATATATAGCTTTCCCTAGCCAATAGACATTTTGGTGCCTTTCTTTCCAATAAAAAGTGGATCAAATTTTGTTCTTTCATTTTTAAGATAAGAGAAGATCTTTCTCTTCCTATGAGTTTCATATGTAACTCTCCTTTTCCAATAGACACTTTGTTGCCTTGTTTTGTAATTAGTTCGATTCGAACTAATGACAATTTTGCTCTCTCAAAAGTTATTGTTTATTTGAATGTCATATAAGTTCTATCTTTCTTTTGTTAATAGAAATTTTATTAGCTCTCTCACTTGCCAATATACATTTTGTTGTTTCTCTCAAAAATTACTTTATAATCTTCTATGCCAATAAACATTTTATTGGCTCTCTATATGGTTTAAGTATTGCTCAATTTAGAAATAATCTAATCATCTCAAAACTTAAATTTTACTCACATTATTGGAGTAAAATCTACAAAAAAATATAATCTTTTTTTTCTTCTCACTTTGTAAAATTTAGAGAAGTAGTTTTTTCAAGTATAAAAGTTTGGGGTAAACTTAATTCACCTATGTCCATAGGTTTTCTACTTTTTTTACTCAATACAATATAAGAAATACTACTTACTTCAATAGTTGTAGGTATTATAAGACTAAAAATTAAGGTTTTTTTCGAGCACTGGTATCTAGTGTCTTTTGTAATTTCAAAGGATTCTTTGGTGTATGAGTACCAGTATACTAGTACTACCAATGTACCAGTACCAATACTAGCACTAGCTCCAGCACTAGCACTAAAAATCGGAGACCAGTACCAATATACATATACCAGTATAGTAGTATAGCAGTACCAGTATACTAGTACTAGTATAGCAGTATAGAACTCATGCATGTTCTTGACTATACTAATTCGATACATGACTGTTATGGAAAATCCTTGAAGATGGTGCACTTTTATATCTTCCGGCTCTTGATTTTAATACTTGTGTATAAAGACTATTCTGTACTAAGAATGGGAATTTTACCACCTTTTCATTGACATAGTTTCTAGTGTCCTTTGTAATTTGAAAGGATTCTTTGGTGTATCAGTACCAGTATACTAGTACAAGTATAGCAGTATACCAATACCACTACCGGTACTACTAGTACCAATACTACAAGTACCAGTTTCAATATTACCAGTACCACTACATATATTCTGCATATATGGCCCACTATGGGGCTAAAAAACCTCATAAAACTCGTCTCCGACATTATCTCATGAGAACTTGCAAAGCAAAAAGGGCTCCATTTGGTTTCCCTTCAACCCCTTGTAAATGAAACCATCTTTGATTATATGTTATGGTTTTTAACTATTTGTCTTTGAAAACAATCTAGTTGGGTGACATCTATAACACGTGGGATGCCCATGCATCACTTGCATACGGTGCCAATGCTAACTATAAGTTGTGTTGTTTTCATGGGTGCAAGTGAGGATTACCTTTTCAACTATGGTCTTCAAAATTACTTGGCTTGAAGATGGTGATCTATTATATCTTCTGGCTCTTGATTTTAGAACTTGTGTATAAGAACTGTTCTATATTATGAATGGAAACTATACCACCTTTTCATTGACATAGTTTCTGGTGTCTTTTGTAATTCGAAAGGATGGCTTTGGTGTATATGTTATATTGTTATTGGAACACACACACACACACACACACACACACACACACACACACACACACACACACACACACACACACACACACACACACACACACACACACACACACATTCACTAAGATTTGGAAGTTATAGGTCAGAGAGGAAGGCTAAGAGGGAAGCGAGTAGCGAATGATGGATGTGAGTAAGTACTCTCTCCTTCCTTGGGTAGATCATACCTTTTGGAAAGATGTTGCCACTTTTTTGAAGCAATTGTTCCAAGTTTTAATGGATGAGGACTTTGGCCTATAGTTTTCAGTTATTTGAGGCACTTCATCAAGTTGTAAGGGTGGTAAGGTACTCTCCCATGAATTATCTTGCAATTTATTTTTTGTGTGGAAAAAAATTACAATGGAAGGTGTAGATTCATTGGTGTTTTCATGGCCATTGACAATTTTAGGTGGGGGTTGTGTAGAAGCTTTTATCTCTATGGATGAACTACATGAGGAGCTTGAAGCTTCATTTGACTTCCCCCTTCTTGAGCTAGGTGGAGAAAATTGTTCTCTCTTTGGTACCCAAACAAGCTTCAAAATTTGTGTGAAGCACTCCATGATTTTTTCCTTCCCACTCTCTTCAATTGACTTGGGACTTATAGAATTTGGCTTGCATGGTTTTATAGGTGACAGAAGAACACGACTTAAATTTAGGTCTCCAAATCATATCATTGTTGTCATAGTAGCCTTGGGCTTCCAATAGTCATTTAGGAATCCAATGCAACATATCCTTGCATTTCTTGGAATGAGTGGAGATTTTATTATGAGGCTTCTATTGTGAATAAGACTGAAGTTAGGAAGAGGAACTTAATGAAGCTTTAGGGACCCATTTGTATTTACCCCTTGTCAAATCATGTTGAGTTTTGGGTGCAATATTCTCTATTTTAGCCATCGCTACCATTGTATCACCACTTGCACTTGCTCGCACACACACTCTCTCTCCCGCTCACACACAACAAAGAGATAAAGCCAGAGAGGAGAAGAGAAAGATCAATCTTAATACATTTGAGAATATCCAAAAACTATGTTACATGCCACTTACGTGGGTCTTCTCGTCCACATATGGGTGCCCACACTCTGTCGATGGTCAAACATGTTATCTCTCTCTCTCTCTCTCTGTGTGTGTGTGTGTGTGTGTGTGTGTGTGTGTGTGTGTGCGCTAAATCTGGTGTGCACCTATCATCGACGATCACCCATGATTTGTTGGAAGAAGAGGGGGAGATCGACCGCTTAGAATATTCAACATAAGCTTTCAAGCCATCACCATCAAACTGTCCACCTCTTCTTCCAATTTCCAAGCACACACACGCACCTAAACTATCACACACACACACACACACACACACACACACACACACACACACACACACACACACACACACACACACACACACACACACACACACACACACACACACACACAGTAAACATAGAATTGACATAGACAAGCTTGTAAGAGAGTGTAAGAGATGTGTAAGAGATGGAGACTAGATTAGAGAGTACACAGCAAAATAACCATAGCTTAAGAGAGTAGAGAAGAGAATCTGCAAGAGAAAGGCCTAAATCTAGCCCCAAACTCCACGGCACCTCTCTTGTGGAGTTGGTATTTAATATATTATTTTTGACTTTGAGGTGCCAAAAATTGAGGCCCCTCTTTTACAAACACTTCACTTTTGTAAATGAGTGAAGCTCATTAGTTCTTGCATGACCCATAAGGGGAGTTCCCACTACAAATATTTACAGAGCCATAGTGGCTTATTGAAATGAGATTCTAAGATACTGTGCAACTATAAAATGGCCAAGAATAATTGCCGTCGCCTCTTCATCAACTCCCCGCATTCCACTCTACAAAATCATCATCAACTCAATTAGTAAAATGAATAGACAACACATAATTAACCATTACGCCCAGCTATCCCAATTGCAGTTAACCACTACAACAGGAGGGTGCCCAGTCTCGTAACATGATTACACATGTGGAACCGACAAGCCCAGTCCATGACTTAATACAATAAATAATGAAGATGATGCTTAAAGTTAATAGTAGATCGACTGAATTCACACACCAAACACCTAAAGAGAGAGAAAGCAAGATTTGTGCGAGAATTAAGATTCACTTTAAATGATTGACACGGGTGTATATATAGCTTGAAGGAGAGTCAAGAGACACAATTAAGTTTAACGATGTTGCGATATACACATTATCTTAGGTTTATGGGAATCCTATACAACCCTCTTATAATGTTTCCCCAAGGAACAAAAAACAAACACAAGAGCTCTTGAATCACATATAAGAAAATACCACAAAAGAATCTCAAAATGAAAACATGTCACCTTAAATCAAATGAGATGAGGTTGCCAAGCGTAAGTTGGAGAGACTCAAGAGAGTTTCAAACCATAGTAGCACCTTGAAACCCAACTTATTAGTTCTATTGATGTGCAAGAGTAGGTACAGCTTTGATTTGAAGTATGAATCACTCACTCCCTTGCAATGCTACAACTAGCTGAAAGAAGCTTTCTTATACACCACAAGTAATGGTGTATAGAGAGCTCACTCTCTCTCCTTACAACTAAGACGGAGAATGGTACGCTCAAAGTAGTGAGCAATAGTGTAGAGATCAATCAATTTACAAAAGGAAAAGAGCTCTATTTATAGGTGAGGAGAGCCCTTATTAGGATTATCTCATGATTAGAATTTACATAAAAAACCATATTTATGAATTTGTTTATATGTTCTTATGACAGTGGGGCTCTCTTGTCCCTTGAGTCACATGGATGTGGGCTCAAGAGGAGAGAATTTATGAGGTGAAATAGAGAAGATTCTAGAGAGGTGAGTGATTTTTGTGTGAGGTTTCCTACTCCAAGGTAGAGTAGAGTGGGTACAATTTACAAGAAAGGGTTAGCAGTTAATGTCAGTAATCACTAGAAAAAGTTAGTAATATAGTTACAATGGGTAAAATGACTTGAAGGATGAGAAAAGAGGGGTGAATGAGATGGGTGTACCCTTGAGATGGTGAATCCTTGAGGAATCTTGGACTCATGCTTGCGTAGATTGTCGAAGGTGACCGCCGTTCTCCTTCTTCTTCTTTTCACGTTGCCACCATAGTCGAATCACCACAAGAGAATGAGGGTTTGGTTGATTAAAAAAACCCCATTTTGTAAAGATTAGGTCTGATTAGGTTGTTGATTTTTTATGCATTCTTGAAAGGAGAGAATAAAATTGTATTATGGGAGTAACAGAGAGAGATATGGAGATGGTGGATGTAGGTAGAGCTTCAAAGAGAGTTATGACTGTGGGAGAGGAGACTAATGGTGAAGAAGGTGAAAGAAAACCATGGAAGTTGTAGGTTTGAGTGAGGAATAGAGAGAAATGAGTATGCGTGCGTGTGTGTGTGTGTGTGTGTGTGTGTGTGTGGAAGTAGGAAAGGAGGTGAGACAAGACTATAGATTACTTGTGAGAAAACCATGAAAGTTTCAAGTTTGAGTGAGGAATAGAGAGAAATGTGTGTGTGTGGAAGTAGGAAAGGAGGTGAGATAAGACTATGGGTTACTAATGAGAAAAGTGGGAAGACTGTGATCCACAAAAAACATCCTATCTCACTGGTGGTATCTCAAAAAATTATCAAAATTTTTAAGGTGATTATTCAACTCTTGGTCCACATTTTTTCTTTTAGTTACCACTTGAAATTTGGAGTGGAGATAGATATAAACAATCCCAACAAAATGCCTATTTTTCTTCACAAAAAAGTCTTCAGTGGCCCCCCTTTTGTCGAATTTGCATAAGGCCCCAAAGGTGAGTCCCCTCCTTGCATGAGAGCATGACCTAATATATTTCGAGAGGTTTGAAAACATGCATGGTTGTGGATTATGCACAAATATAATATATGGATATGATGGAAAAAAATAGATTAATATATAATTAATTCATGAAATCTAGAATAGTGTTAGCTGTATATACAAAAAATGAATATATAAAAATATAGGGAATCAAATGAGGAGGGTCCGCATTTGTTTTTATTGACGTATATTTATCTACAAAAGATAAGAAAAAATATCTGTAGAAAATAGGAATTTAGTAAAAGGCAATGACTGATGGTGAAAGGTATTTTTTGAGGTTTTTCCTTGGAGTGGATTCACACAAAAAATAAGAGAATCTTATATGAAATGATTTTTTATAGAATATGGTAAGAAAGATGATGGTAATGGTGAGTAAATGTACATAGCATACTTATGTAAATAACACACACCTCGATAGAAATATTTAAATAAATACCAAAATAATTATAAAAATCCTTATATTTAGGCCCTATATACAATGAAATACTTACACACAAATGGGCCATAATATTTTTTTATTTTCTATTTTTTGGTTCAAATAGCCCAATTACTAGCTAGCTGAGGGTTTTAAGGAGATATGAAAAAAGTCCCCTAACTCACACACGCCTATGTACAATGAAATGGTAGGGATAGCCATAGTGTTTGGGTGATTTTGGTAGGGTGAGGTAACTCACTATGGCAATTTGGATAGCCAAAAACGGCTATCATTAGCCCTCCCCCAAGATGATGGTATATTCATGTACCATCATAAAGCACCTTTTCCAAAGAGAGTGCTTCTGAGTCCTTGACAAGATTTTCATTATGTAGTTCTTTATCACTTTGACTTGAGTTACACACATGCATCGTGCAACAAAACTTACACAAGATAGTATCTCTTTGGTAGATCCTTTGGTAGAAGGAAACTCAAGTAAGGCTTTTGTCGTTACCCATTTACCTTCATGGAGTGTTATTTATCATTCAAGTCCATAAGCTGATAGTAACTGGAATTGAAAGCCTTCTTGACTGTGTATGGCCCCTGCCATTTAGTTTTAAACTGGGAATCAAAAGAATTATCGAGTTGATTGTCATACCTTAGCACAAGCTCTCCTTCCTTGATGCCCTTGTCCTTGACCTTCTTATCAAGCTTCTCCTTTGCTTGCATAGCTTTCCTCTTGTAGCACTCATAAGCTGCTTCTATTTTCCACTCAAGTTCAACTAAGGTAAGAAGTTGATTTTCCCATGTTTCTTGGTCATCTTGTGCCCCTTTTTCGTGAAGCCGCATGGTTGGAATTTTGAGCTCAATAGGTTGCAAGGCCTCTTGACCATAGACCAAGTAAAATGGTGTGAATTCTGTGGCCGCCCTATATGTGGTTCGATATGCCCATAAGGCACCATCCAAGAAGTCATCCCACAACTTTGTCTTGCTTTGCACCATCTTTCTAATGATTCTTGCAATGACACCATTAGCCTTCTCCACCAAACCATTTGACTGTGGGTAGTAGGGTGTGATATGACGATGGAGAATGTGAAGCTCTTCACAGACTTTCATTAGTAAACCCTTCCTGAACCCTGGACCATTATCAAAAACAATCTCCAAGGTGTGCCAAATCTACAACAAATATTAGTTTAGACAAACCTGGTCACTGTTTTTCCATTTGTCCTTGCCACACTTTGAGCCTCTACCCACCTAGTCATGTAATCTATAGCCACTATAATGTACAGTTTACCATTTTTTGTTCTAGGTAGAGGACCCATAGCATCAATGCCTCTTTTTTCAAAGGGTCCATTTGCAAGCACTATTTGCCTTGCACCATGCAGAAAAATTTTATTTCCATTTACCTGACAGTTGTAACAGCTTTTACACCAATGTTGAGCATCCACATGCAGACTTGACCAAACATACCCCGCAAGCAAAATCTTCATCACGGTTAACTCTTGGGCAAAATAACCACCACATGCCTCTTCATGCAAACCTTTTAGAATGGCTGGAATTTCCTTGATAGTTGGTACTCTTCTACACACTTGATCCTTCCCACTTTGATAGAGGGAGCCTTCTAGGAAGAGATAGAAACTTGCCTTCTTCATGAGTCTCCTCTTCTCATCTTTTGTGAAGTCTTGTGGAAACTCATCCTCCAAAATGTAGCCAATAATGGGAGACAATGACTCCAATCCTTGGTATCTTGGTTGCTTGACAGCTCATGCCACCATGATGACCTGCACTTCTTTTTCAACACATGTAATTGCTTATTGTGCAAGTAAATTAGCATCTTCATTCTGCTTCCTAGGAATATGATACAATTGCACTTCTTCAAATTGATTAAACAACCTATGGATGACATGAACCTTTGTACTTAGGCTTTCATTCTTGCATGCCAAAATGCCTAAAAATATGCTTCACAATGAGAAGTGCATCCCCTTTTACCATGAGATGTTGTATACCTTGGCTGATGCACATCTTCAAACCATGAAGTAATATGTTGTACTCTGATTCATTGTTGCTAGTTGAACCTGGTAGATTGACCTTCTCTTTCATGATCACCTCTCCACTTGGGTTGAGCAACACTAGCCGTCCCCCTGCTTTTCCTGTGGCTCGTCAAAAAACTCCATGAAAGAACAAGGTAAAGGCATTAGGAATACTTTTAGGTGGTGGCAATGGTAGGGTATTTACTTGAGGCACCTTAATCTCTTTCTCATGTACCCTATAAGTGAGAATCCCTGTCAATTGTGCATGCACACTATCTTCTACCTTGAAAGAGTATTGGAACTCTTGAAACTCCATAATCCACTTTTAGATCGTTTATGAAATGTTTTATATGTTCTTATGAGAGTGGGGCTCTTGTGTCTCTTGAGTCACATGAATGTGGGCTCAAGAGGAGAGAATTATTGAGGTGAAATAGAGAAGATTCTAGAGAGGTGAGTGATTTTTATGTGAGGTTGCCTACTTAAAAGTAATGTAGAGTGGGTGCAATTTACAAGAAAAGGTTAGCAATTAATGTTAGTAATCGCTAGAAAAAGTTAGTAATATAGTTCCAATGGGTAGAATGACTTGAAGAATGAGAAAAGAGGGGTGAATGAGATGGTTGTATCCTTGAGATGACAAATCCTTGAGGAATCTTGGACTCACTCTTACATAGATTGTCGAAGGTGACTGCCGTTCTCCTTTTTCTTCTTTTCACGCCGTCGGTTATATTTAAAATAAATAAATATATGAAAATACAAAGAATCAAATGAGGAGGGTCCTCATTTGTTTTTAATGATGTATATTATCTACAAGAGATAAGAAAAAATACCTGTAGAAAATAGGAATTTAGTAAAAGGCAATGGCTGATGGGGAAAGGTATTTTTTGAGGTTTTTTCTTGGAGTGGATTCACACCAAAAATAAGAGAAGCTTGCATGAAATGATTTTTTATAGAATACATGGTAAGAAAGATGATGGTCATGGTGAGTAAATGTACATAGCATACTTAGGTAAATAACACACACCTAGATAGAAATATTTCAATAAATACCAAAATAATTATAAAAATTTTCTATATTTAGGTCCTATATACAATGAAATACTTACACACAAATGGGCCATAATATATTTTTATTTTTTATTTTTTGGTTCAACTAGCCCAATTACTAGCTAGCTAAGGGTTTTAAGGAGATATGGGAAAAGTCTCATAACTCACACACGCCTATGTACAATGAAATGGTAGGGATAGCCATAGTGTTTGGGTGATTTTGGTACCGTGAGGTAGTTCACTATGGAAATTTGGATAGCCAACAAATGGCTATCTCCATGAAGACACATTTATATAGATTTAAGCAGATAGAATAGGTTTTGAACTTTTCAAATATTTTTTTGAAGTGTTCTATGTGCTCATTCTTCAAGAGAGATTGCACACATACGTCATCCATGTAAATCTCTAAGAATTGTCTTAGATAATCCTTAAAATGCATGACTCATTAGTCTATGAAATGAATTTGTTAAGCCAAATGGGATTTCTTTGTAAGCAAATATGTCCCACTCTCTAGCAAAGCCTATATTATGTTGATACTCTAACTTTATATCAAGTTGACTATAGCTTGAAAAGCCATCAAGAAATGTATACACTACCTTTTCTGCAACTCATTCTATCACATGATCTATAATACATAGGGGATAGTTGCATTTACCTATTTGAGATTCACATATACTTGTAACTTTTTGTTTTTCTTGGGCACTACCACAATCTATGAAACAAACCCAACCGTGTGCTTGATCTCGTAGATAAACTCTACTGCCTTAAGCTTGCCTATTTTCTCCTTGATATTCTTTGCAAAGATTTCATTATATGTATAGACACGTTGCCTGTGAGGCTTTGCATCACTTAGAAGGGGTATCATGTGTTGATAAATGTCCAAATATACATCCTTAAGGTCTTTGTATGACCATGAAAACACAACTCTGTACTCTTTGAGTGTGACTATCAAAAACTGCTCTTGCTCCTCTATGAGCACAATGGCCATGTATGTTGGCTTTGGTTTGTCTTCTATTTCACGAAAGTCTGTGCACTTAGCTTTCTCAACCCCATTTTAAGAAGTCCTTAGTTCTTTAAGTTTGCACATTGGTTGTTGAGGTATAATTTTTTGATATTGTATCATGTATGTTTTGTCATGAGAGGGTGTGTCAATTAGAACTGTGTCTGAGCCCTCTTCACTCTCCATTTTGGTAATCCAAACCTCTTTCTAGATGATGTTGGTGCAGCTAAAGTTGTTCCATGCTATGAATAGTGCAAACAGGTGCTTACAGGTGCATGCTAAAGTGGTAAGATAGATATGAAGTTCAAGGGCAAGCAAGTAGTAGGAGGTGTGTGTGCTTTATGTGGTTTTATAGCCCAAGGTGCTTTGCTATGTTGCCTAACAAAGGTGGTGGGTCCACATGTCTGAGGTGCTAAAGTGGACATTCCAAGTCCTTGCAATGTTCTCCAAGTTGGTCCAAATAACTCCTCAATACGAGCCATGGAGTGAAAGTTATGGTAGTTTGAAAGTAAGAGTGGTTTATAGATCCCCACTAGGTTGGACAATTGTAAATAATGTGAGTGCATGGGCCTAAAGTGCTTGATTTTTGGTGCATGTCAGTCTTCTTGGATTCACAATCAGAGTTCAAACAACCAAGATATTGGTGGTTGAAGTTTTTCCAGGGGCCAGTTATGTGCCTCTTTGGTTGACTTGATGAGTGTGCCATCATGGATTTCCTTGAGCTTGCCAAGGTCTATAAGGGTACTATGCAGCATAAGAATCCCATTGGAAGTTACAAGGCATCAACTAAGGCTTGAAATGCAAAGATATGCCCCATTGTTGGTGGATAAGTGCAATGGCGAGGAGAAAAATGGTTTTTTGCAATTTTTGGGTTCTCCTTTCTGGGCCATGGGAAAGTGAAAATGTGAAGCACATATTGGGACTCAGAGCCCAACATGTGGGATCTCATTTAAACTTTACAAAAAGTGCATCGAGTTTTGGAGCTAGAAGGTATGTGCTCCTCAAGTGATAGAGAAAACACATTCTTTTGGAAACTTTTTGTGAAATTTTTACAATTCTTGGAGGGCAGTTTAACCTAAGGCTACCATGTGGCAGGTGCACAAATCCCACATAATAAAGGACATGTCGTATAGATGCGAGGTATATATGCAGGAGGCAAACATAGTGCTTTGTGGAGAGAGAGAGAGAGAGAGAGAGAGAGAGAGAGAGAGAGAGAGAGAGAGAGGGCGGGGGGGCTCTCATAGCTCTCATTCCCTCGCATGCACGTAGTGTGCAAATTGTGTTGTTCTGAAGGTGTTTCTAAGAGGAGTGGGGTGTTGTGAGTACCCTAGGCAGTTTGGTGTGTTTCCGAGTGTGTTTTCGTTCCCCCTCTCCAACGTCTCCTTTGTGTCTTTGGTTTTTGTTTTGCTTTGTTTCTGAGGATTTGTCTTTGTTGAAATAGGTTTTGTATATCCCCGTGTGATCTTGTCTTTGACATAATCTATATCTCCTACAAGCATCAAATACTTCGGTTTATTCCTCATAAGAGGCATAGGTTTTCCTATTGTTTACTTTTGTTTTCTCACTCCGTTTGCACCATACCTTTCTTGTCTTCTAGGTTTTTGGTTTGGAAAGTCATGGAAGATTGTCTCTTTTTCTCTTGGTTTTTCTATGGATCTTTGGAAGTGCATCGTCTTGTGAATCTTGGAATTCTTTCTCGTCTTTGTCGTTTAGATCTTTGATGAAAATCTCATCAAATATGCATTTACACTCAATCGTTTCCTATGTAACCAGGTCCTCGGTCTCTGACCCTAATTCCAAGATAACACTCATTTGGAAGGGTACTATATCATAGCCCTCTTTTTCATAAAATCTTGTTGTGGTTACTTTGCTCACACATACATCTAGAGTAGCCAGTATCTAATTCTAGACAAAAGGTTCAAACAATTCCCTGAGAAATGAATATAATATGTGTCCTCTATTAGTCTCTTTAAGATACAATCTTCTCTCGCCAAGATTTCACACTTAGAAGCTCCACAGATCCAAATATGTGCTTTAGTTTGTAACCATGCAAGTATCTCTTTCTCATTGACCGTTGTTGAGTCAAATTCCTCTATAGGAGTTCAAATAACATCTCTGTAGCTATGGTATTTCATGCTAATTCTTGTCGTAATCTCTTTGTGCCTTAAGTAGATGTGGTCATAGCCCCAATCTTGTACCATTTTAAGTTGACACATGAATGGTCTTCATAAAATGATATCAAAGTTGTTTCTCTTACCAAAATCCACTATTGTGAAGGTATGTTTGTACTCTATCCCACAAGAGGTTACTATAATCTGCTCCAACATACCCACAAGTATCTCAACATAACCAATTGCAAGTGTTGCAATTGCATTTTTTTTTTCTTGAGAGCTGGTCTTCCCCATTTCTCCCAAGTCTCTTTTGTGGAAATGGCCACTTCAACCTTGCTATCAAGTATAGCAATCATTTTACCCCTTTATGTTCTATTGGTAAGGTTGTATTCCCTTTTACCCCTTCATAGAAATCACACACCTTGCTCATAGGCGCTGGTTTTTCCTTTAGTTTATCTTGTATCAATTTACCCATTTGCTCATGTAAGGGGATGTCTTGATGAGGAATTTTCAATCCCATTTTCTGTAAGTTTTTACCCACTTCTCCCCATGGATACGATCTAATTTGTAACAACTCAAAGAGAGTTATTGTGCATTGTATAGGAGTCAACATCAGTTTGTAGTATAGGCTTCGTGTAAGCTCTTAGTGTCCATTATCTTTGCTTTCATTTTGAGGGAACTACCCTAACCTTTCATACTCCCTTATGAAAGATGGCAAAGTTTTCAATGTTTCAGGTTTACTCTCCCCAAATGCTTTTGTTTTTGCATCATTGTATAGATATTGTATATCTCCTGGGTAGAGCTAGTGTTCCATGTTGATCTCAGTGATAGGTGTAGACTGAAAGTTGCACTACCATCCTTTTTATTATTTATTGTTTTCCATAATGTGTGTGGCCATGGATCTTCCACTTTCAAACTTGGCTTCATCACTTGTGACTTTGGGTTGTCTATGGTAATAGCCACTACTCTATCTTTCGATGGTGTTTCTATATCAAACTTCATTTGATCATTTGTTTTGTTTCCTTTTTGCTCAATTATTTACTGCTAATGATCTCTGCTAAGTGTTACACCATGGGGTTGGATGATCCCATCTACAAGTGTCACATCTCCTCGTTTTTGGTTGTTGTCGTACATTCGGGTTCTGTCTATTACCTTGGTTTATTCTCTTTTTCAATTCATTGACTCATTGATGAATGTTTGACATGGTAGGAGCTTGAACACTCCTTTTCATTTTGGATTCACTTGTCATAGACGAGGCACTACTAGTTGTGTTGTCTACATCTTCCATCACCTCTCTGTAGGCCTTACAATTGTCAACTAGATATGTTTTTCTATGCTAAGAAAATCTCTACTATTCAAAGGTTGGAACCATGTTGATGCCATTCTTTCCAATATCAGCCCAAAATCTTCATACTCAATGTGAAGATCCACCACCTATTCAACTTTCAAAACTTGAAGAGTGAAATATGAGCATATGAATCTCATGATCCATTATAATTTTTGGCAACACACTAAGCTACCTGCAATGGTCACATTTGTCATGTTTCTACAACCATTCTCACAACTTTTGGTTCTCTTGCTAAGACATCTCTAGCCTCATAACCCTTATTAGGAACTCTAGATGGAGTTCTCTTGATGACTTTCTCCTTAGAATGCACATCTCTTGCTTCTGTCAAGGTAATCATATCTCTCGTGGAATATATTGTTCTAAAAGCTTTACTACTCCTACATGCTGTCATTGGAACCCTCAAACCCAAGGATCCCGTCAGTCTAGGCACTAAAACTTGTTGCTGGTTCATTGAGTCAGCAACTGCCGATCTCTCTTGGACTCAATCTTCCCATCTCTAGTCTAGTCTCCAAAACATTAGGTATGATGGTAGTTGGAGTGATATAAGATTGATGGAGTGGGCCTCCAAAAAATGTATATCTCTCAAGATCTCTCCAATCTTTTATTGTTAGAGTATCTACACCCATACTTATCAAGCATGATTATATGGATGTCTCTTCATTTAGCGTATGGGAAAATACATCAAGAAACAATCATCTTAAAAAAACCCTATCCTATTACCTCTTTGGTCGCTTCTAAATCCCCAACTCAGAATCACTCTAAGCTATAGCGCTCTAGCCCTTGCAATCAACACAACAAACACTGAACGGCTATGAGCTTATAGCTACTATGTTAGTCAAAGTTCTCAAATTAACAAAACAATTGTGTTTTTGGCACAAAACGAGCTTGCAAAATCCTCTAATGATATCCAAATTCAATTTTGAAAAGACTTATGTGCTCCCTATGACTTTATATAGCTATGGTATCACTCTAGTTTCAATTTGTGATAGGGGAACATGGATCATGATCCATGTACCTCACTAGTAGAATATAATGAAACTTTGCACATAGCTTGTTCTTTGTACCTTGATACCAACTATATGCTTTTTGTGTGATTTGGGATGGTTTAGGTTAGCTGAAAGTCAAACTCTATGTCCGACTTTGTGGTTTTTTCACCCTAGACTTTTTTTTCCCCTTTTGGTCTACCTTTTCGATCTGTTTGCAAATTTTTTTTGGGGAGTATATTTCTATAGGTCTCTACTACAATCTTTATAGGTATTTGCCAAAAAATTTAGATGGGGGACATGGATCGTGATCCATGTTCCTTAATTTTGGTAGACTATGATGTTTGGAGACTACCCCCAAAATGGTTTTGGATTTGGGTAAGAAAAAGTTGAAAACCCCCAAATTTTTGTCATATGGGCTAATTGTATGTGTTTTTTCACAATTTCCCTCTTTTGAGTGTGATTTTGATCTCAATTCACTTGATTGAACTCAATATCTATCAATTGGACTTAGTTATGCACTAATCTATCTCTGGCAGACATGGATCATGATCCATGTTTTGCCACAAAATCTATTGTAACTTCTTAGTTTTCTTCTGATGAGTTTATTGAGGGACTTTTGCACCCTTTTTTTGGTTTTGGATCAACTTTTAGGTCTCTCCCATCAAATTTTCAAAATTTTAGAGTTATGGTCTTCTTGTACAAAATATGGTTTTTAACCCTTGTTGCCTTGATTGTTTTTAGCCCAATATAATTGTGATGCTTTCTACTTACCCTACTCCTATGTGCTAGAAAGAAACGTGAAACAAAAAGGAATAAAACAATGCAAATAAAAGTCATAACCAAAAATGGAAATCACTTTCAAAGCATCGAGAAAATTTGAAGAATGAAATGCTTTTGGTATCTCATTCATAAATCTCTTTGCTCCTCAAGGATAGATCTAGCCAATCCCTTGACTCTAGGCTCTATCAAGTACTTAACTCATGTCTAGCCGCTTTACTGTCAATGTGTATGGAATGGATGACGATTCTCTAGATAACGAAGACTCTAAATATGTGCTAGGTCACTCAACACGTGAGGGTCATTCCCCATCAATGGTGACAATGTTAGTGGGTTGCGATGATGGACTTATATAACATAACTATCTGGGACTAACATACTCATGTGAATACTAAGGGAAGTGACTTGGATAAGGCACAAAGACTCTTTGAGGGTGTCAATCCTCAAGAAGTGAACATAACAAGCGGACACATCAACTCAATAAACAAATAACCAACTCATTGATAAAAAAATCTACCTATGTTCTATTTCACCATTCTTAGTCATCACACAATTCAATTATTTAACGCATTTGAATAGCCATAAAACTTTAAGGGAAGCTATATTAGGTCTAAAGGGACATGTATACAAAGTCTGGTAGCATTTTGACAAGGTTCCAAAGTCATACTCCATCATTTACCAAATGGTCACTTATAATATATCTTGAAAAATCTTGAGACATACTCCACTTGTCTCAAGCACACATATGGGTGAACAAACAACACCCTTCCTTATTTATAAACAAGGTGGAAACCCATCACCCAAAAGTTTGCGGCACCCATATGCCAGTACCAGTTGCCCATACAATCAGGTGGTTCCCCTAGGATAAAAACGGTATCCTAAGTAGTATCCACAAACATACACATGTAGGAGGTACATACTCCTCGTACATGGGGGAAACAACCTCATCAGTGGCTGACCAGCCCTCATTACTCATCACCTGAAGTGAAAATATTCCAGGGAATTAGAGTTGTCTTGAGACAAGCTGTCTGAAGGATGACCAAAAATTCTTTCCTAAGTTAATCAACCTTATCCCAAAAATTTCCTTCCTAATTTACAAACAAGTGCTCGTGCGTTTCTTGGAAGATGTCTTCCATTTCGGCCAATTTTATTTTTCTTAATTCATACTCCCTCTTTACGTATGCAGTGTTAATAATTAAAGACAAACTTAAATTAATTAAACTTAATTATAACAAGGACCCACCTGGGACTGATGTGGCATTTCTTGTAGCACCAAGTCCTGTACACTTTCATCAGTCGGTGTTGACGGCTAGGTCAACAACATGACATAATTCAATGTTTGCACCAAAGAGTAATTCTTTGAGAGTTATGGAATGCTTCGGATTATGTTCATAAACATCATTTGTAATAAGTAGGTAGTCTAGTTGCAAAATCTGAAGTGCAATGGCACTTCCAGATTGAAAATACCAAGCCATTTGACCGCTCAAACTCTATTTCTAGTAACACAAGAAAGTAGAACTTGAAAAAGTACGTAAAGCATGAGCAGCACGGAAATGGGTTGTGTATCAAGGAGGTAAGGCCATTATCCAGGAGTTTCGAACTCCCAAGCTGGCTTCCCTCTCACTTGCCCCCTCTTAGGATTTTCTTTTGTCTTCCCTTTGGACCCTCAGTCCTTAACTGAGATGTATGCTACAACCCAATTAGAAGGAACCCGTTGTAATGTTTTGTATTCGGTCCCATAGGTCATATCTGACCTCCATGGACGATAATGCAATCTCTCTCTCTCTCTCTCTCTCTCTCTCTCTCTCAGATCAGTTGTCAAGTGTCCTACTCTTCCATCAAAGGGAGAAACATGCTGCTAGATATTAGAACAACTTAAGGGTTTGCAAGCAAAAAACTTAGAAGTTTAGATGAGAGATAGATACACAAAAACACATGGAGGATAGAGTTGCCCTTGCAAAGAAGAGTAAAAAGCACAGGACCATGGCTATAATGTCCAAGATTTTTTCCAAAAAAAGAAGGAAAAAACACACACACAAAGAGAGAGAGAGAGAGAGAGAGAGAGAGAGAGAGAGAGAGAGAGCTTGTATAAAGTTTTTTAGGAATTGAAAATAGTGTGATGAATTATAAATAATTCTAGAGGAAGCCTCATGATTTCGTCACTTGTTTGATATAGATTCATAGAATCCACCAAACAAAATTCAAAAGACTTCTCGTACAGATTGTGAAGGAAACAATGTTTCCATAAGATTTTCACACATTGTATCCACACATGGAATCATTAGAATACTCAAAGATCTAAATAAGAATAACCTTTAGTGGAGCATAAAATAAGACGCTTTGAGCAATATTACTTTGCCTCTACCAAGAAACCCATCTTCCAAACACATCCACAAAATTATCAAGAGTTTTTTGAATGAACATCCAAACTAAAGTGACTCATTGAAAGTCCACATTTTTGCTAATTTTTAAAAGGATATCCGCATCGGGCTGGCTTAAAATAAATGTGAGATCTCTATCTCTCAATGCTAGTTGATGCATAATCAAGTGTTTCTTGTGATCTAGTCCCAAAATTTGTATGTACACAAAATACAGATGCTTGCATGCTAAGTATGATTTCTTCTCTTTATCTCGTCGTTGAAAATCACGGCATGTGCAGTAGGGCTCATCCTTCACATGCACCTCATGGACATCTTGTGTTTCTAGTTTAAAGAAAACATACTGATTAGGCACCATAATCACCTCTTCCATAAGATGAGCCTCCATTTGTACAACCCTCTCTAAACGCTTACTTGCCTCCTTAGACACAGTTGTTCACCATTTTTTTCTACGTTTGCCAGAAATTCTAGCAATATGTATATTATGCATGTTTTCCTCATGGTTCACATGCACCTCATGGACATCTTGTGTTTCTAGTTTAAAGAAAACATACTGATTAGGCACCATAATCACCTCTTCCATAAGATGAGCCTCCATTTGTACAACCCTCTCTAAACGCTTACTTGCCTCCTTAGACACAGTTGTTCACCATTTTTTTCTACGTTTGCCAGAAATTCTAGCAATATGTATATTATGCATGTTTTCCTCATGGCTATTTGCAAACAATATGTTGCTCCAAGTAAAATAACATGTTTAGCCACTGTGATATTTGTGCCACTCTCTATTGACCATGTTGTTGGTGTATCTAGTGGGGAGACTACTTGCTTGGTCATATTTCTACAATGAGTAACATCATGTTTGTGGGTCGCCGCGACAGACGTCCATAGCATAGCTCTCACGCATCAACATAAAATATCAATACAAGGGAAGCGACCGGGATGAGGCATGGAAACTCACTAGGGTGTCAATCCTAATGAAGTGAACTCGAAGAGATGCAACTACTAACTCTACAAGAAAATCAAACGCACTAAAGCCAAGTAATCTGCCTATGTCCTTCTACACAGCTCTACAGTCATCACGCCCGTTTACTATGCAAATCATATCGGATTCGCACGAAACTTGAAGGGAAGCTACAGGGGACTATCAGAAGCATATCCTATCACTATCACAGCATTCTGGAGAGGTACAAAGATCGCTATCGTTCATCCCGAAGTCAGCAAAAACAGTGAATAGGTGATCCTAAAGGGTTGTTTTAGGGTCCCTGAAGCCTCTCCTAGGGTCAAAACAACATAAAATACATGTTTAAACACTCAAAATAGTGATTTAAGGTCTCAAACTTGTAGATGAACACCTACACCGAATCTTGAATGATTACACTTGAATGGAAGAGCAAAGTAAGAGGAACACAATGCAATAAACGAATTTGAATTCGGATTAACGTAGCCACAATAGAGAAGATTACAAATTGGAGCAAGATAGAGCTCTCAAACATACACTATCTTCTCTTGTGATAAAAGAAGATGATGTTCAAACTTACAAAACTTGACCTTTATAGTTTAGGTCTTTACAAACGGTTTGCCTGGCGAAAAGCTCCTAAACTTCTAACTGGCTCTCTAACTCAACAAAAAGAGAGGCGCACAAGCGACAAAGTAACAGGGGGCTTGGGGTTGTTGGGCTTCCACATTTGGCTCACGTAGCTTAAGGGATAGAGCATTCCTATGTACCAGGAAAGGAAATGGCACCGGTTCAAGTCTGGTCGCTTTCCTGGATCGAAAAGGTCGCGGTAGTATCTATTATTTAGTTGAGCACTGCTTTGTTGATATGAGATTATGCTTAACCCCCGCTCGGCCCCAATCCCGGGACGTAAGATGATTCACCTAATACACAATTGCTCCCAGAAAAATAATCATAAATTCTTTTACAAGTTCTCGGCTTAGAGATGCTCTCTTACAAAAGAATTTTACAAGGGTTTCCCACAAAAATGTGACTCTTTCTCTGGAAACCACGGCTTCGTCCGCCAAACACTCCCCCCTTCCTTATCCTTGCACGTCCTCGTGCATGTTCAAAGCTTTGGTCGTTGATGAGGCTCCAAGGAGGTAAGAGTTGCTGAAAAGCTTCGCGTGCAGAGTACAACCTCCAGGGCTTCTTGATGCTGTGTGAAGGGGTTTTCACTCAATGTGTTCTGGTATGCTATGTACCGTGCCTTGAGGTCCTTCGCCATAGGATGAAAGATCCTTGAGTCGATTTCGAAGAAACCTGTGACGAAGGCCTCTTCAAACGTCTCCAAGTAATGTGAAGGCAGGTACATTAGTCTTGAGTACATTGCCATCAAAATATGTCATGGCGGCAAATCTTGGAGATTCTAGCAGATCCCTCTATGTCGTTCCAGGAAAACACGTTCCACGGATGATCATCGCCTTCAGTGTCTTTGAACACCTGGATGCAGGTGATGATCATCCGGGCTATCTTTACCAGCATCTGATAGGCTACGTCAGGAACATCCCGCAGCAAAGTGATGGTTGAATTGAGAGTGTTCACTACATATGCTACTGTAGGAGGGTTTTGTGCTGTCACGATTGGGTAGTTGAACTTTTGCTGCCTTGAGCCTTTCCATGTGGCAAACTCCTTCCATGTGCGTCTTCTAGGGACTGGGCAGAAAGTAGGATCTATTTGAATGTGTTGAGGAGCATTGTGGTAATTGGTTCGATCCTGTGGTGGCCGCTTGTCCAGCCACTTCTGCCTCCACTTTGGGTGGTCATCTATGAGTACCTGTACTTCTTCAGCTGTCAATGCTACACCTTCTTAATCCCCGTCTTTGTTTCGTGGCAGGGTCAGCCGCATCTTCTCCTTCCATAGGATTGCTTCGTGGCATATCAAGGGAAAAGGTAGGTACTCATGGCCAAACCCCTCCACCTGATCTTCTGGCTGTAAGAACGCTAGGGCCGCTGACTCCATTATCTTCTTTTCGTATATCATGTAATCTTTTGCTGGTCCCTCTGGCATGTCCCTGATGGTCTGAGTTAGCTCATCTCTTATCTTCAGATTTGCCTCTGCTGATCCTTGCTCTTGTTCTCCTTGGTGTGATGTTTCAGGAAAGTCAGGCATTTCTTATCCTGACAACAGTTGCGGCTACAATTGGGCTTCCTCTGTTTTGATTTGCGGTTGAGAACTCAATGATTCTTTTTCTTTCAACAATGTGTCACTAATCTGCTTTTGCGTCTCTATTTCTGCTCTTGCCACTGCTAATTGCTGCTCCAGCTCTTTGAGATTTCTTCTGTTGCTGTGCTTGGTTCGGGTTTTCAGCCACTTCTTTCTCCTTTGTTCCTTCAGTGGAATGAGAAGAAACGTCCACTTTTGTAGCCTTTTGTTCCGCTTCTAACCTTTGTTTTTCAGCCCGTATGCGAGTTGCATTTTCTATTCTTGCTTGTCTTTCCTCCTTGAACCTTAGTTTTTCTGTTTGTTGTGTTGCAGCAGCTCTTGCTTTTCTGTCAACCCGCAACTTGCTCCTTCTTTCCTCAATTCTTTGTTGGGCCTCTGCATATGCTTTTTGAAGGTCAGACTGCGGCAGTGTACTTCTTTCCCTTTTTCTTTACTCAAGCGGTGTGGTGGAGTCTTCCTCTTCGCTTTCTTCAAATTCCGATGGTCCTTTGTCTTTTGACCCTTGAGATTTTCCCTCGTCTTCAGTCTCCGTCTTTTCTTCATCACTTGAGCTTTTGTTGGATGCTTTGGCCGAGCGCGATGATGTTGCGCTAGTGGTCGTCCTTACTGAGTGAGCAACCAGCTTTGCTTTCTGAATCAAGGCCGTTTGAGAACTGGCCGCCGGCAGGTCTTCAATCATTCCCAAAGCTTGGTATGCTATTCTTGTTAGCATTGGCCCTGCACTCATGTAGCTTTTGTTCTTTGCCGAGCCTTTCAAATTTGCTTCGATCAAGTTCTCCAAGATGTAAGAACCATAATCACATCGGATGGTTCTTTTTTCAGCTATTGCTAGAGCCATGACCACTGCAATGTGCAGGATCGGCTCGGTGTAGCAGGGAGGCTTTTGTACCCTGAAGTGTTGAGAGATCAATCTCATTGGTAACTGTACTTGTACTTGTTTCATTTTGCTTTGATAAATGCCTTCTCGTTATCCAGTGACTTGGTCTTTGCCAGCAAGTTGTATTGCCCTGGAAGGAAGTGCAAAGCTTCGTTGATGATTTCTTTTGTGATCTTTACTTTTACCTTTGAACCATCCTTGTCGGTGAGCATTTCTTGCCCATCATACTATATCGAGCTCATGAGCTCGTGGGCCCTCATGTAGTCTGTTCCCCATGGCTGCAATCTGAAAAATTGCTCCAAATGAACAGCCCGCACGGCTTCGGTGACCTCCGGCCTTCAGTGGAGATTTCATATTTCCTGTGGCATGATAGTCGTCTTTACCATGTCACCATCAGCATCCCTAAACTTCGGATGAAAATTTGAGCAGGGATCTAAGCTAGTGTTTCACCCGAAATGTGAGCTTTTTCATTCGTAGAGAACTCATCCACTTCATATGGTGCAGCTGTCCACTGCCTTGCTTGCTTTTGACGAGGCATTCTGTGTCATTAGAATCACAAGCTTTCAGGATTTTCCTTTCGCAACCAGTAGCATTTAGACTTTTAGTAAAAAACAGTTCAAAAGTTAAAACTGATCATAACTTGAACAAATCTCATCCGTTCTTGTCCATATTTCACCAGTGAGACTAGGAAGACTAGAGCTATGAGACTGATTGAAATCTGAGCCAAATCTGGGCCTGAGGTACACCGATCACGATCGTAGTACAGAGGCCAATTTTTTTTTTGATCACATGAGTGGTTTGTTGATAGCTAGAGGGTCATTTTGGTCCACTCTATCTTTTATTTGAACCACTTTGGAGTTTATAAGTCCCAATTTTGGGTTACAAGGGAGTTTTGGACTAGACTTTGATTTTCATGGGTTTTTGATGTCCAATTGGCTTGAAGCTTGATGTGTGACTTGAACAAGATGTGTACAAGAGATCTGCTAGGTTTTGGTCAAAATCTGATGCACACGAAGTTACAATTATTTGGTCCAGGACTCCCAATGGTCTCTCTACATATCCATCTGCGAGTTGCAGTTTCATTCTCGTCTTTCTGAGAGCTGGACGGCCCCATTTCTCCCAGATTTTCTTTGTAGCAATCACAACTCCCGCCTGACTGTCTAGGATAGCTATCATCTTTATATCCTGATATTTGACAGGTAAGGTTGTATTACCTTCCTCACCTTCACAGTAATCTCCGACCTTGTTTATGGGCACAGGTTGGGCTTTGGGTGGGGCTTTGGGTTGACCTTCTCGTTTGTTTTCTTCTACCGTAGGGTTTGTCTGAAGAGGAATCTTTATTCCTTTGTTCTCCAAATATTTCCCCATGTCTTCCGATAAGTGTGGTCTGACTCTCAAGAGTTATGACAGTGTGATTGTGCATGTTACAGGTGTCGACAACATCTCTTGAAGACTTTTTGAGTCAATCATGGTGGAATAGCTCTCTTCTGGGATGGAACTAATCTTATCTTTGATTGTGCCTCGTGTTCACCTATAAATGAAGGTAGGGTTTTCAGGGATTGAGCTTTGCTTTCCATCAAAACCTCCATTCCTGCATCTCCATACAACGATTGTATATCTCCTGGATAAAATTAGTTGTCCATGTTAACCTCAAGAATTGGTGCAGACTGTAACGTTGCGCTTCCGTTCTTTCTATTTCTAATGGTTTCCCACAAGTGTTGTGGCCGTGGTTCTTCCACTTCTGGAACTGGCATTATAGTCATTGACTTAGCATCATTAGCGGTGTTTGGCACCACTCGGTGATCCAATGACAATATCGTTTTAGGCCTGGGTCCGTTTACTTGTTCTAATTCATTGATCTTCAGCTTTTCTCGCTCTTTGTGAATCAACACTTCTTGTTCTGGGGTTCTAATTGCATTAGGTTCCATCAATGCCTGGGCTGTTTCAATGAGGTGTTTACACATTTCCAAACGCTTTGTTTCCACTTCTGGTTGAGGATAAGTCAACCACCTCTGCTCTAAGGTTTGGTTTGTTTTTAGCCTTGCTTCATACGATTGTAATAGAGCATCTAAAGGCTCTAGTTGTCCTTAGCAGTTTTACTATCTCTCTCTTGTTTCAACTGCTCTTTCGTTTCATGTAATTCATTTGCATGGCAATTTGGGTTTTTATCCTTCTTGTTTTCATTCTGTCTCGTTTCGCCTTCCAGGATTTACACTGTGTTCTCACAGATAAACTCTCGTTCTCTGTGGGTATTGGCAACTCGACCTTTTCTTCCAATGGCTAGTTTTTCTCTAAGTCCTTGGCTTGGGCTCTGGTTACCGCATTGATTTGGATCATGGGTTTGGTTTCTAATCCACTGCTTGCACTTGGTAACACCCCCACAATATTCATAGTTACTTTTCCCTTGTTGTCCGGATTCCTTGGGCAATCTGGCAGTATGTGATTCACACCACACCCATCACAAAACCCAAAAATTTTCACTCTTTGGCCTTTGAAAGGACAACTACGCTCCCAATGATCTGAACTTCCACAGTTATAGCACGGTCCAATTGGTGGTTGATTTTGAGGAGGTGGTCCCATAGGTTGTCCCGCCCTATTAGGATATCCTCTTGGTTTGTAGTTCTGGTTCGCAATGAACATTAGCGTTCTTTCGTCCACCAAATATTGATCCCTCGAAGGTTGTGCTACATACGTTGGTGGTGCCATACCCTCGTTATTTCCCCACGGTTGATAGGCTTCGTCTACGTACATCTGTGGTTCAGGTTCAATATTAAGGCTCATTCCGTTCCTCGTAATAAGAAATTTGAGGTGTATTATTTGTTCCTAGTGATGCTTCATAAGGTTGAGCATACCTAATCATGGCCCTATTTTCCTATGGTAAAGGAGGTTGTTGACCCAACACAGGTTGAGGTCTATCTGCTCCTGCTATCATATTCACATTCAGCCCCACTTGATATCTTGGAGGAGGTGGCTGGGATGGTCTTGCTGGAGGTCCATACGGCCTTTCCCTCACATAGTTTTTGTTGTAAAAACACTCATCCGTGCCATGGTTCGTCCATTTTGCTATATGGTGCACAATTTCAGTACTCGTCCATTCGCAACTGGTACTTTCGGCTGTTGTGTGCACCACGGGGTCGGGTGATCCCCCCCACATATGTCACATTTCCTCATCTGAGCCTGTCTCATCACCGGATTTGATCTCATATGTTGCTGCATTCTCTTCGTTACTTCCTCTATCATTTGGTCAGCTGCTGTCGGCATCAAAAAAGCTTGAGCATCTTTCTTGGTAGAGGGTTCAATCTTAATAGATGAAGAGCCACTGGTTACTAAATCAGTATCCTCTGACACTTCCCCATATGCTTTGCAATTATCAACAAGATATAACGCTTCCCTTGTAACCTGTTCAAATGTGCTACAGGCTTTCAAGTGAAGGTCCTTTTTCAAGGTTTCGTTTCTAAGTCCTTCAATGAAGAGCACAAACAATCTCTCGTCCTGTGGTAATTCTCTCCTTGGGCACCTCTCAATGTATTGCTTGAATCTCAAGGATGCTTCCTTCACTTTTTCGTTCTCCTTTTGTTTAAAAGCATATATCTGTGATACAGTATTATGCTTTATACCCCGTTTTGAGAATTCTTCTGCGAACTCCCGTAATACATGTTCAATATTCGGACAAGTTTCAGGGTTCAAAGGCTGAAACCACGTTAAGGCCGTCCCTTCCAAGGTCAGCCCGAATCCCTCATATTGAGTATGAAAATCAGTGATCTGCTCTGCTCTTAAGACTTGCTTGAAGAGCGACACATGGGATGGCCTCATCCGTCTATGGCCTATGACCAATCTCAATGCTCCCACGTATCGACTTAATCGTTGTCGTAAATCATGGATATCGTGGGTTGCTCTCGTTAGCTCCCCTACCACGAATCTACTACTAGGAGGCAAATGGGATGGTGTTGCTGCAAATGTCGGAGCTATTGCGGTATGTGTAGAGATAGGAACCGCACTACCTCAATTCGTAGACATTGATTCTCTAGAATGTAATGTTCCCATGAGTCCTCTCTCCACCTGTTGCCATCGGATCTGGCATGACATGTGTAGGTTCTCGTCTCAGTGGGCTTGGAGTGACATAATAATGGTGGAGTGGTCCCCCAAAGTACGTATATCCTTCCAACTCCTTTTTACCGATTGCTGCGTATCGCCTTTCATATTTGTCGTATGCGACGATTTTCATTTCTGATCCCTCTGTGTAGGTGAAGACATAAAGTCTTTTCCGCTCTATCAACTCTCCGGCGTAGGGTTCCTCGCATCTATAATAGAGATCTTCCTCTCCATTATTATACTTGTATAACCCCACGTAGACGTTGTCTGTGTTGACTCTCAAAGTTTCATTTTCTCGCCTTAACCTCGCATTAGAGAAGCTCATTGTTGGTGCTTTATCCTCAAGTTCCTCATCTACTTTGGCTTTCGTGCCCATCAATCCCCACTTGTCCACAATGTTAGGATTCAGGACTACCAAGTACATGATACCTTCGTCATCTAGGTACCTATCTCCGCTATAGCTCACAAGCACTAATTCCTTGAACTCACTTGGTCTATCTTCTATTTTCACACAGTAGCGGTCCATACCGTCTTTGTAGATCTTGGCACCTTGCTTGTTGTCATACTGATACTTGATGAACAATAGCTTCATTGTGGCCGAAGGGTTTGATGGTCCTGCTGCCATGTTTTCTCTTTCGTTTACTTTTAACCGTCCCAAGTGTTCTGTGAAATACTCGTAAGATCTCTCTGAAGAAGTATCAAAAATACTTTCTTCAAGGATCGGCTCTAACAGTCATACTACACCATGGTTTACACTCTCCTCCGTTGATAAAACACTTGCTTGATCCGCTAAATTTCGGTGTCGGTTGTTGATTTGTTTTCCCGATCTCAAAAACATGAAGAAAGTAGAATTTACCGATTGAATCCAAACCTCTTACCTGGAGATGCAGTGATCTTCCTACGCTCACGACTGCATGGATTGTTACTTGATCAGTCTCTGCAAATGAATACACTTGATGGCTATGAGATCATTGTATCATTCCAACTGTCAGCAGATTCAACAATTTCACAATGACTCCAATACAATTTTGCTTGCAGATTATTGACAGTATCCAATTTGGGTTCTGACAACTCTTGATATCTTAAATAGTCTAGGTCTATGAACATATCAAAAATGAGTCAAATCTAGCACTTGGGTACACAGATCGCGATCGTAGTACAGTGCCCAAATTTGATGAAACTTCACCAGCTTGTTTACTAGGCTATTTTAAATCTACCCACCAAATACTTTTGTATTCAAACCCCCAAAAGTCAAGCTTTTACCAGTTCTTGGTTGGAAGTGTCTGTTTTCTTGAATCTGTTAGTTTGACTTGATTTTGATATTTGTTTTGGGATATGAGAGATACCTAGGCTTGTCCTATGCACAGGCTATCCCTCTGCATGGTTTCTTCCCAGTTTTGATGTGTTTTGGTCTACTGAAAGTCAATTTCTATGCCCGTTTAGCAGTTTTTGACTTGGATATGTATTCAGATGGTTTGACAGGTATTTTGAGGTTTCTGGCTCTACGTCCTTTAGACTTTTATGTTTGTATACCCTTGAAGAGTCTACTTATCAAACCTGGTGCAAATCTGAGGTCTAGGTACACCGATCGCGATCGTAGTTTTGAGCCCAAATTCAACCAAATTTGGCATGCTTGTAGACACTGATGTTTTAAAGCTATCCCCCAAGTCTTTTTGCATTTGGATCACCAAAAGTCAAGATTTTACAGTTTCTGGGTCTATCAGGCTAGTTTTACCCAAGTGGCTTGATTTCCTTGATTTTTGATGTTTTTGGGTGTGGTTGCTTTAGACAAACTTGTTTAGAATCTTATCAGGATGGCACATGTCAAATCTTCTACAATTCTGGCCTTGAGGTACACCGATCGCGATCGTAGTACTTGGGCCAAATCTGATGAAATTTAGTCTGCTCCCTCTGACAAGTTTTTTATAGTGTTTTGTGCTACCACTTGGTGATTTGAATCAATATCAACCCTGTTTGGTCAGATTTTCTAAATTTCAGAGTCTTATGGTCCTTTTGCCAAAGTTATGATTTCCTGGTTTCTCGACTCTAACTTTTGCCCCAAATCTGACTGAAATGTGATTTACTTATCCTACTCCTAAGTGCAGAAATGAAAGAACATACAGAAATGAATCAAACAAAACAAACAAGACGGATTTCGGGTGAGATTTCAGTACTCAATCGAATTAGAGAAATTCAAGAGAAAAATTTCTTTGAACACTCTCACTCACATCTCCCTAAATCTCCTAAGAGAGGATCTAGCCGGTCAGACTCTAGACTCCACTAAGTTCTAAACCCCTGTCTAGCAGCCTAACTGAGGTGTAAAATGGATTTGTGGATTGATCTTCTTTCAAGGAAGCTAACTGCGCACTCGGTCACTCATCACCTAGGTGCATTCCCCGGTAGCGGTGCCAATGTTTGCGGATCGCCACGACGGACGTCCATAGCATAGCTCTCACGCATCAACATAAAATATCAATACAAGGGAAGCGACCAGGATGAGGCATGGAAACTCACTAGGGTGTCAATCCTAATGAAGTGAACTCGAAGAGATGCAAATACTAACTCTACAAGCAAATCAAATGCACTAAAGCCAAGTAATCTGCTTATGTCCTTCTACACAGCTCTACAGTCATCACGCTTGTTTACTATGCAAATCATATCGGATTCGCACAAAACTTGAAGGGAAGCTATAGGGGACTATCAGGAGCATATCCTATCATTTTCATAGCATTCTGGATAGGTACAAAGATCACGATCGTTCATCCCAAAGTCGGCAAAAACAGTGAACAGGTGATCCTAAAGGGTCGTTTTAGGGTCCCTGAAGCCTCTCCTAGGGTCAAAACAACATAAAATACATGTTTAAACACTCAAAACTGCGATTTAAGGTCTCAAACTCGTAGCTGAACACCTACACAAAATCTTGAATGGAAGAGCAAAGTAAGAATGCAATAAATGAATCTGAATTCGGATTACCGTAGCCACAGTAGCGAAGATTACAAATTGGAGCAAGATAGAGTTCTCAAACGTACACTGTCTTCTCTTGTGATAAAAGAAGATGATGTTCAAACTTACAAAACTTGACCTTTATAGTTTAGGTCTTTACAAACGGCTTGTCCGGCCAAAGGCTTCTAAACTTCTAACTAGATCTCTAATATACAATTGCTCCCATAAAAATAATCATAAATTCTTTTACAAGTTCTCGGCTTAGAGATGCTCTCTTACAAAAGAATTTTACAAGGGTTTCCCACAAAAATGTGACTCCTTCTCTGGAAACCGCAGCTTCGTCCGCCAAACACATCATGGCCACAAAACCACATCCATTGGTATTGACTTTGATCTCGATATGTTATTTCTCCCCCAAAACAAGGAGTTTCCAATCCTAGTACCCTTCTTTGCATAACATTGATGCTTCGTGTCCCTTGCACCACATCAAGGCACTTTTGAGCACAATTTTCTCGCATTCTTCTTACCACCCAGCCACTCTTGGGTAGGGACACTTCAATTTTTTTTGGAAAGTGGTCACATCTATTCACTGCATCATCCTCAAACAAGTCCTCATTTGTGGATGCTGCATTGACATCAAACATTTGCCCTTGTATATCTCCATCATCCTCAAAAGAAATCTTCCTAGGATGGTCGCAAAGTTTTCTTTGTCT
The DNA here is from genome assembly GCF_014529385.1 of Adiantum capillus-veneris. Taxonomy (NCBI): domain Eukaryota; kingdom Viridiplantae; phylum Streptophyta; class Polypodiopsida; order Polypodiales; family Pteridaceae; genus Adiantum; species Adiantum capillus-veneris. The sequence continues at coordinate 108,196,531 of NC_140938.1, read as the reverse complement.
AGACTCTATCACATAACTAGGCTTATGTGAAGATGCTGCCATGGATCTCTTAGAATTTTTTTTTGAACCATCTCTCTATCTCCATGGAGAATTGGTTGTTCATAGAAAGGTGTGCCTGCACTGCACTTTGGACAACATGAGCCACTACACATGGACTTGGTGTTTTTTGAGAACCTGCCCTTGTAAGGTAGTCTTGCATATCTAGACCAGATCCTATCTAACATCCAGTTTTAAAAAAACTGCTAAGTCTCATTTTGATGAACTGCTAAGGCTCATTCTATAATGGAAATGGCCTATGAACTTTGAGGATAGCGGAATTAAGAGAACTAGAGTGAGCATTTTTATGAGACTACTTTGAGAACATAGAAGGTGACCTTTAATTAGCGCTAGCAACATAGCGATTAGACTTAATTAACTTGGCATGAACACTACTTTTTCAAGAAAGGGAATTGGAGAACATGACAATAGTCGAGGACCGGATTTATGTGGAGCCTGTCCCCCCTCCCAATAGGCTTGTGTATTATAGATTCTCCCATAAAGAGAGACTTGGTACAATACAATCTTTGTGTTCCTTGTGACCTAGGTGATGCAATGAAGATGGAAAGCTTCATGCATTACGAGCATAAAATAAATTTTGTAAAAGCATTAACCATCCCCGGCCTCAAACACCTTCAAAGGTGGAGAGAGCTAGCGGGGAATGAGGGTAGGAAGAGGAAGAAGAAGGCCTCAAATACCTTCAAAGGTGGAGAGAGCTAGCGGGGAATGAGGGTACGAAGAGGAAGAAGAAGTAACATATGAGAAAGAGATAGCTCATCATTTATCATCACTCTTCTTGCATAGCACAACATAATAGCATAATACTGATGATGAATAAGATGGAAAGCTTAAGCATTTAAGCATGGCTCTTGGTTGGATTTGCATTCCATAGCCAAGAGTGTTGGTGTAGGCTCTCAACTTCTCAACAACCTTGGAGAAGGAGATGGAGATCTTGCACTTTGCCACAACAAGAATGAGCATGTGAGTGTGTGTGTGAAAGAGAGTATAGCCCTCAAGCACACCCCTAGCTTGGTTTGGTTGACCCCCCCTTGTAGAGTCATCCTAGAAGTTGATTGGACCCATACATGCCTAGCCAATCACATGCATAGTGTATATCAAGCAACCATGCTAGCCTTGGGACAAGTTTCCCCCTTTCCCCTTTGAGAGAGAGGACTTGATAAATGCATACACAATTAATTTAATTAGCTAAAAGATTATTGGACCCATATAGAGGCCAACCAATAGCCTTTAGGCACCTTATGAGGGCAACATGGAGAGGAACTTGACATGTGTCCTTGTTGCTTCTTTAGACTAGGCTTGCCGTGTGTGAGGGCGTGTGTGTTCTCTCTCTTGCCCCTACAATTAGGGCTCACCCCCCCATGAGTAGGGATTGTGGTTGACTTTGGCAACACCTTAAGCCCCTCAAGCACCTTAGCCATGGAGAACCTTAAGCATCTTAGTCATAAATCCCCTCAAGCACCTCTAAGTCAGCAAGCACAACAAGCACCTCAAGCACCATAGTCAGCAAGCATGACAAGCACCTCAAGGATCTTAGTCAGCAAGCACGTCAAGCACCTCAAGCTTGGCCACCTCAAGCACAGCCCTAGCTTGCCTAATGTCTAAGGACTTTTAACAGTAACCTTTGGAGGTTGTATTTAATGAATCTAACCCTAAGGTGTTTAAGCTCCATTAGCTAGCTTTGCTCTTTGATAGACCATCTCTCATTTGGACCCCCTTGGCCCCGTGTTGAGATAGATCCATAAGCACATGTCTATATTCTAACCCTTGTTCTCGTTTATTCTCCCACATTAAATGACCAGTTTAATATGAGAAAATCATTTGGGTTGGTTAGATATTAGATTTTATGACATTACCTCTTTCTTGAAATCATAGTCGTCCTCAAATATGAGGTAGAAGAGATAAAGTCTTAGTCGTTATTCATCAATGTTTCTTAGTGGGTAGAGGATCCATTTTTACCCTATGACATCATTAAAAGATGGATGACTAATCCATTTGGGGCTTGGGAGATTTAGCTTCCACAACCATGTCTACTCTTTCCATTTCATTCTCCCAAAGGAGAGTGACAAATTCTACTTGGTGTTTGAGAGACGTCGTCATCTCACAAACACGATTCTAAGCATGCATACTACTTAAATTTGTGCACAATAAAAAGAGAATTAGTCTTATAAGACAAAAACATTGATCATTTAAAAGAAACGTGTACATTTTTTTACTCTAATGTAGCATTGTAAGCATTGACAAGGTTCATATTATCCTTAAGCTGTATTCCTTGCATCCATCTAGCATCTTCAAAAGGATAAGTTTTCAACTTAATAAGATACCATCTGGATAATCTTACCATGTCATAGTACCTTGTCTGCATGCGAAAGGATAGCTTTGAGTTGTAGCACCTCTTCTTGGTCTTTGATTTTTGGGGGGTCTTCATTAATTGGTTTACTTGGTGGCTCTCCTTTGCAGGGCTTAAGTAGGATCACATGAAAATAATTGTGTATGAGCCAATGGTCGGGCAAATTGAGTTGATAAGCCATTTCATTGATTGGATTCAAGATTTGAAAAGGACCATAGTATCTTTTTGCTAGTTTACCATAATACTTTTGATGGCCAGTAGAATTTTTGCGTGTCATTTGCCTTAATCGAGCCTTGGAAAACTTGACTAAGACCCAATCTTTTCTTTGAACGTTAAGGCCCTTATGTGCTTGTCACCTGCAGCCTTTTGCCTTTGTTGAAATATGGATATAGCCTCCTTAATATTTTGGAAATATTATTGTAGGTCACGGCTATACTCATCAACAGCACAGGCGAAGTTCTTTCCATGTACTTTAAGTACTAAGAGACTTTTAGGTCTTCCCTCTATGATCTCAAAAGGTGCCTTTCTCATAAGGGTATGGACAATATTATTGTACGCATACTCTATAAGGGGTAAGTACTTCTCCCATTGTGAGTGATGATCTACATTTGTAACATAAGTCTTTAGTAGATCGAGAATCGTAAGATTGGCTATCTCACTTTGGCCATCCGTTTGTGGGTGATAGTCCGAAGAGAAATTCAATCTTATACCTAAATTTTCAAAGAGACCTTTCCGGTCATTCGAGGATCTCTATCTAACACAATGGATGTTGGCAATCCATGGTGTTTAAAAATCTGAGATATGAAGAGAGTTTCCATTTGGTGTGCCTTAATAGTCTTTTTGATAGAAATAAAGTGTGCTTGCTTACTAAACCTCTCAACTATTGTCCATATTCACATATTTCCATGGATAGACTTGGGTAATCCAAAGATAAAATCCATGGATATACTCTCCCATGGTGAATTAGGAATTGGCAATGGCTGGAGTAACCCAAGTTGCTTCCCTTTATCATACTTGGTCTTTTGGCATACCACACATTTTGAAACATACTCTTTTCTATCTACTTTCTTGGTAGGCCAATAGAAGTACATATCTACTCCTTAAAGTGTAGGTTGAATGCATCTATTCCCCGCATGGGGAGGAGCATGGGATTCTTACATAACTTTCTCACGAAGGGAGTGGCTAACACATAGCCTATTTCCATGAAGAAGATAACCATCTCACAAGGTGAATGGTTCTTATTTCTTCCCCAATGCAAGGGATGATATTATCTCTTTAAAGTCAGGGTTAGTAGCATACTCATCTATCATAGAAGATAGATCATTGTAAGTTTCTGTAGACACCACATTGACTCTTGGTCATCGAGAAAGTGCATTGGCCACTTGATTATGCTTACCAACAATGTGAGCAATATGAAAATAAAATTGCGAAAGAAAATTTTCCCACCTTATTACAAGTTTGTCGGAGAGCTTGGTTTGTGTCATAAAGTACTTGAGACTTTGGTGGTTCCCATTAGATAGCAAAATAAATGGAGTTCCCATTAGATAGTACTTCTATGTGTCTAGGATATGTAGAACAACTAAAAGCTCTTTTTTGTATATGCCCAAGACTCATTCATTGGCATTGAGCCTTCGGCTCTCATATGCTATGGCATGTCCTTCTTGAAGTAAGATTTCTCCAAGGAAATCACCACAAGCATCACATAGGACCTCAAATGGCTTTGAGAGATCTGGAAGCGTAAGGACTAGTTGGGAGGTAAGATTCTCTTTGAGCTTGTCAAAAGCATTTTTCTCTTTAGCAGTCCATGAGTACTTAACATTCTTCTTTGTTAAGTCATGTAATGGTCCTGCTATTTGAGAGAATTTTGCTATGAAGCGTTTATAGTATGCACACATACCAATAAAGCTTCGTAGCTCATGTAGATTACTTGGATTAGTCCATGCCTTTATAACCTCTAACTTAGATGGATCCATACAGATACCATATTGAGAGATAATATGACCTAAATATTGAATCTCTTGAAGGAAAAATTTGCTCTTCTTTTGGTTGATAAAAAGCTTGTTCTCCCTCAAAGCTTGAAAAATCACATGGAGATGTTTCTTGTGCTCCTCCAAGGACTTGGAGTAGATGATGATATCATCAAAGAACACTCCAATGAATTTGCGGTAGAGTCTAAAGATTTTCTCCATTAAACGATTGAGCGTGGCTTGAGAATTTGTCAAACCAAAAGGCATGACAAGATATCCATAAAGACCAAACGTTGTACGGAACGCGGTCTTTACAATATCTTCATTCACTAGATCCTTATTTAATGATAGCCACTTTTAAGGTCAATCCTACTGAAGCAGGTTGAACCTTGTAGCTTATCAAACAGATCTAGTACGTGCAGCATGAGAAATCTGTTTTTGATAGTGATATGGTTTAGTGCTTGATAGTCCACACACATGCGGTATGTACCATCTTTCTTTTGCACTAAAAGAATTGGAGAACAAAAGGGAGAGGAGCTAGGCCTTACCATCCCTTTGTCTACCAATTCTTGTAATTGCCTCATGATCTCCTCTTGTTGAGCTTTGGAAACTCAATAAGGAGGCTTGTTATGCGGTGAGCTTCCTAGTAGGAGCTCAATTCGATGGTCATCAACCCCTCATTTCGGAGGTAAGTCCAAAGGGATATCATCAATAAAAACATCTTGGAATCCATTTAGAAAATTAGATAATCCTAACTCTTCTTTATTCCTACCATCTTCATTTGATAAAACATTAGGATTTTTAATAGATTGTTTGACAAAAATCATGTACGCAAAAATTGAGCTTTTCATTGATTTGTCAAAATCAAGAGAATTTACAAGTGGCATCTATGTACATGTTATTTTCCTATACTTGAAATACAACCTTCTTTCAGGGAACTTTACATTAACAGCCATACAATCAAACCATGGTGTGATTGAGAGAAGAGATGAAGAAATCTTCTTTGTCAACATAGCCTTGGACATGAAGCCTCAATTTCCCAATGAAGGGAGTGATTGCGGCTTCTTGCCCCTTGAAGGCTCCATCGACTACAGCTACATCTCCCATCTCATGAGCTTGAATGCCTAACTTGGTGGCCAACTCCGTGGATATGAAATTGTGAGTAAAGCCAGGGTCAAACAGGATGAAGGCATCATGCTCCCTTTCCTTTCCCCAAGCATAGGAGAGAGGTGATCCTTTGGAATGAGCATCCTCTTTTGGAACTTTGATCATGGAAGCTCTTGGAGTCTCATTGCGTGCATTTATTTTGGGGCAAGAACGGTAGCCATGTCTTGCTCCCCACACTTAAAGAATTTGTGCTCCTTGCAAAAAGCTTCTAGCTCTTCAGAAGAGAGTTTATTTTTACCTTTGTAAACTCCCTTCTCCTTGGATCGGTTGTTGTTGTTGGAGTTGCCTTGGGAAAAGTTTTTGGGTATTGTTTTTCCCCTTTGCATCATTTTATATTTTCTTTCCATGGCTTGGCATTCCTTTTAGACCCTTGTTGGAAATTTATGCGGGAAGCAACCATAGTGTGATGGATTACTTTGGTGATAGAACCAGGCCATTGAGAATTGACATACTCAGCCATTTGTTCAGGTAATCCTGCACAAAATTGCTGCTTTTTATCAGCAAAGTCTATCTTTTGAAAGACGGTAGCCTTGAGATGTAAATCCCAAAACTTGTCCACATATTTGTGGATAAACTCGTTGGAGAGCAGCTTCAAACTCTTTCATTCGGTAAGAACTATTTCCTTTGCATTGCTTTTGCAAGGAATTTCTTCATGATGGAACTTGTAGAGTTTTCTATGTCTTTGGGGATTTGCCATTGCCATGGAGGCTAGCCCACCATTGACGAGCAGATTTCTGGAAGTGCATAGCTACATGACATAGCTTGGAGGACTCCGTGAAGCCCTCGTCTCCAAAGCCGTATCAACTTGTTGGATGAAGGCCAATACTTTGTAGGTAGCACCAAAGGTTCCATCATAGGTGAGAAAGGGATACTCTTTCCTCCCTCTTTGAATTTCTTGAGCTTTTGAGACCTTTTCCATGCGGGTTAAGATTTGCGATGTCCTCTCCTCTTGTATTCTCTAGGAGAATAGCTATTGCTTTCCTCGAAAGAGGAGGAAGGTGAGGAGAAGAGGATGACCTCTTTCTTGCCTTTTTCTTCCTTTGTTTCCTCTCTTCCCTTTTGGAGTGACAAGGAGAAGGACTATGGGTTGACCATTTCCTCTTGGAGGAGTTGCCAATCATTTAGACCACCGTCTTTGTGAAGCTACATCTTTAGATGAGCTTAGTGATTTTCTTCTTTCTTGTTCTTTGGATTCCTCCTCTCTTATGGGAGAGAGTCTTCTTCTGGGAGTTTCATCAAGAGGCCTCCTAAGCTCTCTTTGTCTCTCCTCTTGGAGAGGAAGGGAAATCCCATAAGCACGAAGTTGTTGAGTAACTTCGACTTGCAAAGAAGGGTTGCCCATAGCTTGTTGCAACCTAGTAACAGGATAATCAACAAACATGGGGGCATCATCATTAGCACCTTCATGTGAAAAATCAAAGTTGTCAATATTCATTCTACTCTCTTGGTTATTGTTTGACATGATAATTAAACTTATGTATAAATTATTTTGTGCTTTGGTACCCTCAAAAAACTTAGTTGCTACTCTTCTTTACCTTTGAAAATTGGTTCTCAAGCAACCACACCCCGTGGTTTAGAAACCGTTGATTGCAAAGACTAGTGGAGAGGGTCTAACATTATGGTTCTTGTTGAGCTTGCTAGTAGCTTAATAATGGTTAAGCCAAAGTCAAGACCCAAGTGACTCCATTATTAAGACTATGGTTACCAATGGTGTACCTTGAACTAAGTCCTTTTTAACCAAGATAATAGATCCCTATCCCACTTACCCTATTGCAATGAATAGGTCCAACCTTTCATGGACAACTTAAGGACCTCTCTTCTTAATCAAGAAAAGAGAAATCAATAGCTCTGATACCAATGTAATGGAAATAGCATATGAACTTTGAGAATAGAAAAATTAAGAGAACTAGAGTGAGCATTTTTATGAGACTACATTGAAATCAGGTATAGACGGTCAATTTGGCTATCGTTTATGGGATCCGGAAAGTGGATCAGTGATCTATAGCAATGATATTGTCTTTAATGAGACTAAGATGCATAGACAACCAATGAAAGAGGTTGAATTCCAAAAATGACATTTTACGATGTATCACCTCATGTCGAGACAACTCCCAAGCCACTTACTACATAGGCTAGTACGAGTTTTGATCATCCATAGAGATCTCATAGAGTCTCACATCTGCCATAATGTTTTGTTCCAAGCGTGGATTTTGTTTTGCTGATGGATAGTGGTGAGCCTTCTTGCTACAAAGAGGCTATGCTAGCCAATGATAAGATTCAGTGGGAACATGCTATGAAGAGGGAGCTATTCAGTATTGAAAAGAGCAAAACATGGGAACTTGTTCCATTGCCAAAAGGTAGAAAAGCATTGCCTTGTAAATGGGTTTACAAGAAAAATATTGACAATTACAAAGCTCGTTTAGTGGCCAAAGGTTTCTAGCAAGAATATGGTGTCGATTTCCAGGAAATCTTTTCTCCAATGGTCAAGATGACCACACTAAGAATGTTGCTTGCTTTGGTTTCCACTAAAGATATGCAGCTTGAGCAAATGGATGTCATTACATCTTTCTTACATGGTGATCTTGAGGAAGAGATTTATATACAGAAACCTGAAGGGTTTGTGCTAAAGGGCAAGGAGCATTTGGTTTTTAAGCTTTTTAAAAATCTCTATGGCTTGAAGCAATCATCTAGACAATGGTATCAAAAGTTTGATGCATTTATGTGTTCCCTAGGCTATAAGCGCAATAATGAGGATCCATGTCTTTACATGAAAAGACAACCCAATGCACATCTTATTATGCTTATCCTTGATGTAGATGACATGCTTATTGTTGGTCATTCCAAGAAGGACATTGCTAACTTGAAAACCAAACTGAAAAGTCAATTTGACATGAAAGATTTGGGTGAAGCCAATCACATTTTGGGTATGTGGATTACTCGTGGCCATAAGAAGAGGTTTTGTACCTTTCTCAAAAAGAGTATGTGTAGAAGGTTCTTGATTGTTTCAACATGCAAATGGGGAAGGCTTTGAGTACTCCATTGCCTACATATTTGAAACTTAGCAAGAACGACTATCCCAAATATGTTGATAAAAAATTTGCAATGGCTAAGTTCCTTATGCTTCAGTTTGTGGTAGTCTCATGTATGCCATGGTGGCTACAAGGCCTTGTTAGGAACGAGGCTGGCTATGGCGGGTGCCAACGAAGTGCCATGACAAGGTGCAGGACTTGCAGAGAAACGAGAGAGGAGAAGGGAGAGAGAGACTCAATACATCAAGTAAATTCACATGCTTTAATTGATTATTTGGAAAACCTCTTTTACATGATATAAAGCAAATAAGTACAATTGTTGCATGCAGCTAGAAAAGCACTGGTGCATAACTCTTTATCACAAAAGGATGTTCCCGCGGCTAATACTGGGCTTGAAAAACCTAACAGGCTTGACATTGCACATGCAGTGGGAGTTGTCATTAGATTTATGTCTAGCCCTTGTAAAAAGCATTGGGATGTTGTCAAGTCGATTCTCAGATACTTGAGTGGCACTGCAGATAGACAATTATGCTATGGTCGTGGAGAGTCATCCATTCAGGGATTTGTAGATAGTGATTATGCAGACTGTGTTGATAGTCTTAAATCAACAACAGGTTGGATCTACACATTTTCTGGTTCTGCTTCTTGGAGATCCGTTCTTCAAGATTGTACATCTATATCTACCATGGAGGCAGAGTATGTTGCATTGACTGAGGCATGCAAAGAATCTATTTGGCTTGCTTGCCTAGTGAAAGATCTTGGATTGGAGCAGTGTACACCAGTTCTTCATTGTGACTGTTAGAGTGCTATTGCCTTGGCCAACAATCCAATGTTTCATTCCAGAATGAAACACATTGATGTGCGTTATCACTTCATCCATGAATGCCTGGCAAACAACAGCCTTGATTTAGTGAAGATTCCTACATCAGAGAACACACTGGATGAACTCACTAAAAGTCTCTCCAACCATCAAGTTCAGCACTGTCATGAGTTGATGGTCATTGGGTGAAGAGTGGTTCTCTTCCATTCTTGTGGTCTCCCACATTGGCCATCAAGTGGGAGAATGTTAGGTTTAATGGCCATGTGGCCAATCACCCATCACTAACTGCTACTAACCCTAGTTGTATAACTATACACTTATGTGATCCACTAACACAAAGTAGAGTGTGTATTGTGCCTAAGTGCATCAGATAGAGAAGAAATAAAGGGGGCACACATTGTGTGTCGGCTCTCCGTCTCTAGCTTGTGTGTGTGGATATGGTGGTGTGTGTGTGTGTGTGTGTGTGTGTGTGTGTGTGTATGCGTATTCATCTTCCTCTTCCGTTGTGCTCTCGGCTCCTCTCCTTCACACCCCCCCATGAGTAGGGATTGTGGTTGACTTTTGGGAACACCTTAAGCCCCTCAAGCACCTCAGTCATGGAGCACCTTAAGCACCTTAGTCATAAAGAACCTCAATCACCGTAGTCAGCAAGCACGAGAAGCACCTCAAGCACCTTAGTCAACAAGCACGACGAGCACCTCAAACATCTTAGCCATCAAGCACGACAAGCACCTCAAGCTTGGGATGGGTTCCTACCTCAAGAACAACCCTAGCTTGCCTAAGGTCTAAGGACTTTTAACACTAACACAAACTATTAAGGCTTGTTCTGACAAACTATCCACAGGTTTTATGGCTTCTTCAATTGTTCAGGCCCTGTGATTGCATACATTGGAAGTTATTTGATTTTGTTAGGGCCCTACCTACGATTGCAGACATTAGGAGTTCTTAACAGTGTAAGTAGATTGTGCTAATGGTTTTCCACTCGCAAATTGCATAGAACTATGTGTGTAATCATTTTCGCTCAGTTGTATCTATTTTGTGAACAAATTTTGCATGTTGATAATCTAGGCACAAATTTTTCCATTTGTTTCTATTTTGTTTGCCAAGATCAAGTTAATTTCTCTGCAATTCTTGATAGTTTAGAAAAGGTAACATAGCAATAACTTTTTTTCTGCAAACTTATAGTCCATAAATATTTCTTTCAAGCAAACAAAATTTAGTAAATATTACTTAAATAATCTTGTTGGACGTGATTAAATATTTTCTTGTTGGACCTTTTCATTATATGATTGTGTAGTGAATGTGTGTACTTGTTGCGAGTGTTTGTACATGCATGTAAATACATGTTTAAGGCAAACATGCGAATCAAGATCGAACACTTATTAGTTTTTTTGGCTTATTTGGTGAACCAAATAGGAATTAGTGTAGTGTACTCCAGATGGCGGGAAAAATTTCGCTCAGTGATTGCATTCAATTAAAGTTAAAATTGTTTGGGGCTTCTTGGGTAGGAATGGTTGCATAGGAATGACATTAGGCTGGTATGGGAGATGTTACAATGAGAATATAATTGCATTATTTGAAAATTGAGACCCTAATCTTGTTTTTTCTATGAATATTACTCTTGTGTGCCAAGCAATCCTCTCTCATGTATTTTTAGAAGCTTCTATGGCACCCAAACGATCATCATGAAAAAAAGGGAACCTCCTTGGGTGGGATGAGTCTCAGGTCTAGTTCTGCAAGTCTTGCATGAAGATGGTTCATCTAGAGTTATTCTCTTAAACTCTCCAAGAAAGTCACCAAAGAAAACAAGAAAATGTGTTTTCAATGATGATAAGGCCTCCGTGGACATGTCAATGGATGAATCCTCTAACAGTGTTTTGTCAACTCCTGATGTCAATGTTGCTGCTCCTTCCACTACCTTAGTCTCTCCCACTCCACACTCAAAGGCTAATCATACACTATCATTTGAGAAAGAGGCTACAGATATTGGTGCTAACACAAATGAGGATGATGAATTCTCAAAACTCAATAGGGTTTTTAGGCAAGACATTTCACTAGGACTCATGAACGATGTGATGAGTCAATTTGATGTTCGTTGAGAGTCAAATCCCCCTTTGGCGCCACTATGAAGATTAATTGCTATGGATGCAGTCATATTGGCAATTGCGGATGCGCCAGGGATGAACCAGGTATTTGACAGGGTTGGGTATGTTTCCACTATGGGATCATTTATTGTCTCTCTCAAAGGACAACATGGAGAAACCAAGATGGTGACACAAGAGATGATAGAGCGATGGGATCCTATTTGGAAAAGGCTTAATGTAGAGTTTGAAAGCAAGCTAGTATGTGAGTGGGAAGAGCTCAAGGGGAAACTAATTTTTTGTGTGGGATGGCAACCATAGGTTAAATACATGGATGAAGCGGATCAAAGAATGTAGATACTTCTTTGTTTTTTGAACTTGACATGTGAGATTTTTCATTAGTTAAACTTGAAAAATACATGTCTTATTGTTTTGTGAACTGACTTGATAGTGCATTCTCAAGATGAGAAGTATTATGTGCTTGTGCAATGCCAATTTATTCAATTTGTTAAGAAAAAAGAAGCATAGTTGATTCTAAGTCTGGATACTACTAATGAGTAAGCAATTGCGTGTGGTTTTTGCTTTGGCTCCAATCTTGAGGTTTTCTTCTTTCTTGATTGCTATTGTAGGATCTCAAGAAAAACAACCTCACACCAAACTTGCCACATGAATTTTTTATGTTTCAAAAGTCTGGATCGGCCAATAAACACAGTATAATGGAGTATCTCACCCTGGAGCAAAGCTCTTGGATGGAGGTAGAGTTCAAGTTTGAGGCTACGCACAATCAAGGAGTAGTTCCTTGGTACTCCGTTCCTTGCATTATTTTTTATCGATTGGTTTGGAAGGTAATCACAAGTGTTATATTCATGATTATTCAATTATTTTGCATTTGGTATTTCATTTGAAAGGCATGGACTATGTCTTTTTGTGTTTTGATGTAATGTAAGAAAGATTTGAAATTCTAATCCTCAAATCTTCAAGTGGAGAGCCTTGCATAAGGTGGAAAGCCTTGAATTCCCCGTGGGAAGCCTATTCTTAGGTGGCATGTTATGGTTTTCTTTTGAATGTTATGGTTTTCTTTTGAAAAATGAGTGATTGCTATGATGTCTCTTTCATGAGTAAATTTATTTGTGGCTTTGTAAAGGGAAACTTTTTGGCAAAAGAGAGAAATAGACTTAAGGGTCTTGGGTTGATTAGGGAGGAATATAATAAGAAAATGGCAGAAGCTACTAAGCGAGAAGAGGAACAAATGAGAGATATCGACTATGATGACGTTGACTAAAGTAAAAGAGTCAAAAGGTGGTCATTTTGCGGATTACAAGAAGTTAAGAGTTTGCATGAGGCAAGATGCATATTGGCAAGGGATGCAAGAGGCAATCATTATCATATCAAAATTTGAAGTGGAGGGTCCACAATTGCCTCAAACATTTGAGGCTTTCTTCAAATCATATCACTTAGGCGTATAGTCATGTTTTGGGAGGTATAAAAAGTGCATCATATTGTGTCTCTTTGCCCGAAGCGAGTAAATGAGTTGGTTATAGGTAAATCAATGTTTGATTTTTGGAAAAAAGGAAGCCTTAGCATACATTATATTGTTAGACTTACACCACTCTGTTGCTTCACAGGTCTAGGAAATACATGTACGGCTGGTGTGCCTTCGGGCTGGCCACCCTTTGTATCTACGTTAAGGTGCATCACTGTTTGACTGCCCACTCCGGGCCAACCGCCCACCCTTGTCCGGGTGCCCACATATATTTCCATATATCATTTTTCTTTGTTGGGTTGTGGGGGATTTTATCCAATCCTTTCCCTACCTCCCCTTGGGCACATATATATAGGCCCAGGGGCGGTACCCACTTCCTTATCTCATCTCATAGAGATCATCTGATTGTATAGACAAGGTCTTGTGGTTGATGGTAGTCATGGGGGGATGATCACCCCCTTATCTCACATCTTGCATTTGTGTCTCCGTCTCTCTCTCTCCTCTGCTCTCTCACACTTCTGCACATATGCAATCTCACATGGTATCATAGCTTCAGGCTCTCGATGATCCAAGGTGCATCTTCACATCAAGGTACTCCTCCCAAGAAGAGCCAGCCAACATTTTTAATCCAAATCTGCCAGCATTTTGCAAAAGGCCAGGCACACGACATAATCTATGTTTTTCATCATGGAGGATCCCCCTCCACTGTGTTTTTGCAGATCAGGCTAGCGTTTATGCTTATGGCTTCCAGCACTACACTTTTTGGACATTTTTGTCGCCGAAAATGTTCCTCTTCCAAAATAATTTTTGTGTATCTTTGGTGTTTTTTTGGGGAGCTGCATTTTTGGATAGCTGCTGCATTTTCATCACAAAGAGAAAGAGTGCTAGGCCCTGTCCATTTTGATCTTACTTTCCCATACGAATTTCCATCTACTGCATCATTGCATAAAAAATCCTCTGCATTTCCACCATATTTCAACCAAATACCCTTGTTGTTTTCTCTGTTTTCGGGCCATTAGGGGCAATGACATTGATTCCCCACCCTCTCCACCTCTTCGGACCTACCGATGAGTACGAGCATGCTAAAAATTGCTGGACAGCAGCATTTTCATCACCTTGTAGTTGCATTTTTGGGTAGACAGCAGCCATATGGTTTGCGTGATGTACTAACAGTTCTTGTGGTTGATGGTAGTCATGGGGGGTTGATCGCTCCCTCCTCTCACATCTTGCATTTGTGTCGTCGGCTGCCAAGCCTCACCATGTCGATGCTAGCAAAGCAAGAACCACAGACATAAAAATTGTCAATCCGTGGTATGTAGTTGATCCAACTAGTGCATGGAGTCTACAAGAGATAGATAATCTCTCCAAAAACCCAGGTCTAAACCGCTCCTACCTATCTTAGTCTCAAATGTGTGTCAGAGATCAAAAACTAGTTTCCTTATTGCAAGCTTGATCCAATGATTTGGCATAGCTATGAGTCTCTGAATGCAGCAAAACTTTATGCCTATTATGAGCAGAGTATCCTTAACGCTCTCATGAACTCAAATTCCATTTTTGACACTCGGACAAAATTGTGCCTAAGATAAATAGCCTATTTTAGGTCAATCAATTTTGGTGTCCAAAGCACTCTATAGCTTCCTCTAGACGTGTTCTACCTATTCCTAAGGTCGAAAACCAATTTTGGTGCGTGTATTGTGCATAGGGAGCAAAATCAACTTGTAGACAACATGACTAAAAACACACTTTCATCGCGAGAAAATTACACTAAGTGGAAGAGATTTCACCTGCAAACATGTTGGTATGCTTGGAATATCAATGCAACACTATATGAGAGAGACACAAGGAATCAAATAAACAGTAGACTCACGTTGAGCTTCTGCAGCAAACACTTACTTTCATTATCCAAAACTTAGGTTTTTAATTACAAAAGTTGGCTTTTATACCTTAGCCAAGGTTCAAATAATGGAATCCTAGTAGCTATTTGGGCTCAATAAAAAGCTTTAAAATTGCATATGATTAGAAACATGGAGGCTCTCAACCCTTCTAGACTTGTTGGCAATCGATAATGTTACAATGGCTTTGGACTTTGTGGGATTTCTTAGTAATACAAAGGGGTTTAATACAATCAATCGGCTTTAAAAAATGAGTGGCATCCCTTTTGATGCTCTTTCTTCGGCTCTTGTTAGCTTAGCAGCTAACATTCCCCCCCTCCTTGCATGTGTCATCCACCAGCGACATAGCTACTTAGGGTGCTAATTAGTGGTCGAGCTTCCTTGCTGCTGTCCTTTGTGCGTGCTCCTTGAGACCTTGTTGGTATCTGAGGTGGAGTTCTTTATCTTCATTGGATATAAAGTGCATGGTTAACTTAGTTATTTGCTCAACTGTGGAGTAACTGACAAATCTCGCTCGTAGATTGGTGATGACGGGGCCAAAGATCTTGGATCGATAAGTGAAGAAGCCCGTGTAGAATGCTTCTTCAAATGTTTGTATATAATAGGATGGAAGAAACATCACCCTAATATATAATCCATGGAGCACTTTTTCTGTGGGCTGGCCTAATAAATCATAGCATAAGCCCTTAGCACCTTTGAGAAAGGACATCCATGCTACATCTGTTTGCTCTCCATGGTGAAAAGTCTGCAAACAAGTTGGGAGCATTTTTGCAATCTTTACCAGCATGATACACTCTAAAACCGAAATACTGCAAAACAACTGAATGGTTGAGGACAATGTTTCCACCATGTATGTTTCTATGGGTTGGTTATTCGAAGGTGGTGGAAACCTGGGGTAGTTGAGCCAAGTCGGCCGCTTTTGATGGAGGAGAGAATGCTGATGTCAACTTATAACTCTTGGTATTGGGCACTGCATATGATCTTGTTTGATATGAGTTTGCACATTTGTATACAAGATAAGATATGTGGGGTGCCGGTTCAATTAAATATCCTGCCATTTGGGATGTGCAAGTGTTGGGTTGGCTTGGAAATCCTTGAATAGTCTCTCATTGATTTGGAGTACTTTAAATTTGATGAGGGGAAAGGGTAGATCTTGTTGATGCCATGCCTCATTGATATTTGATGGTGTGAGGAGGCTGACATTGATGGAATGCAGTATTTGTTCTTCTGGCTGCATGGCTTCCTTCCAGATGGTCTTGGTCTCCTCTTTCACTTGCTTCTTTAATGCCTCTTCTTCCTCAGCAGTTAAGATTTTTGGTTGAACGGAGGGTCCAACTTCATCATGAGAAATATCTAGCTCTTGAAGACTGGACTCTTTGGTGGTAATTGCTTCAAAGTCCATAAATTGCAGGGTATCTTTATCTTGCATTGCGGAATCTACCTATTCTTCCCCTAGTGGCCAATGACGTGGAAACAACTTGAGCTTTCCTCAATTACGCTTTAAGTTGGTCAATTTCCTAATGATATCTCTCCTCCCGCTACATAAATATGATTGATATTTATCTTCTCTGCATTTTCTCTAGCTTCAATCTCAAGGTCTTTAACTTTCCATTCCACTGCTTTATATGACTTATCTGTGCCCTGTAGTGTGGCTTTTGTAGGGTTTTCCTTGAGCTGATTTTGTTTAGACTCACCTCGGTAACCTTATAGTTGACTTATCCCCCAGCCTGGGCAGTAGGCCACTCCCAGCTCATTCTTATTGAGAGCCACAACAAGTTGCGGTTTGGTGGCATTGTTGGTGTGTATTGTGTTTTGGTTGACACCGGAGGATTGGAGGCAGGAGATATAGGCAAGATGGCATAAATAAATTGGTCTAGCCTTTCCTCTTCTTAGAGGATATTCACAACTCAGACTGCTCAATCTGGCTTCCTACTTCTACAGGATGATCATGGTCCAGACATCTTGGTCTGACCACACCTCTTCTCAGAGGCCCTACATAGTGCAGACTGTTGCGTTTGGATTTCCTCTCATCTTGGATTACCTTACCTATTGACAGGACACCATCATGTGGTGGTTCGTGAGATCTCTCGGTCACTGCTGCAGCTTGCGATAGCTTCTATAGTGCAAAGTACTTAGTCTGGCTTTCCTTGGTTTGAGAGGAGTTTACAATGTAGATTAATATACCTGGACTTTTTCACTAACTTCTACACTATGGAGAGTCTTTTGCAAAATAGAAATGTTTTTTTAGAGACATTTGTTTGTGCTGGCTTCTATGAGTGGGAAGCAGAGCAACCAGAACGAGTTAAAACAAAGAGTCGATCCATGAAATTTCTTATTGGTGATAGACTCTTTTGGTCTAATGCTGGGGACACATACTTGGTGATGAGGCCTGTGATGATATCTTTGTGTGAGGTTGATCTTAAGTTACCCAATATAGGGAAGGTGTACAAGGGCTGGTATAATGTTCAGGAGAGCTTGAACCCCGGGGGATTCACTCTATGTACAAAATGGGATGCCACCTGTGAGCGGATAACTTTGATAAAACCCCTATATACGACTCATATTGGGGAATATGGCCCCCCTTTCTACGCTTATATGACAATCAATGAAGAAAAATATAATACCCCTATCTTACATATAAAATTTAGGTCTCACATGATCTAACTGAGTAAAACTAGTCAAAGAGTGTGTAGCATAGTGACTGGCAATGTACTAAGGAACTGCTTCCAAACTAGATGTACCCTCAATGTGTCGTAGTTTGAATTTCAAACTATATGCATGATTGGCCTACACTCTAGTTACTTGTCCAATTTTGACCCATCCAAAGTTGGTGTAAATCAACCCTTGACCTGCTCCAAATCATCCCTTATCTATGACTTTCTTGACGCAAAATTTGATGTGTGACTTGATAAAAACTTCCCCTGAATTCATACAAGTTCTAGTGCACGTTGATGACCAATTGCTACAAGTAATCCCCCCCCCCCCCCCCCCCCCCCCCCCCCCAAATAATTATGATAACCCCCCTCCCTTATTTTTAAGATTTGGAGATAAAATTTTTGGGCGCCTGCCCCTAACTTATACGATTATATAACTTGTAAAAAAAAACCCCTCCCCTGCACTTACGTGGTGCTGTAAGTTTTTCATGGTGAATCCCCCAGGGCTTGAACTCTCCTTCAGAGCCAAAAAATTGTTTGGTCAACCCCTAGAAAGAACCTTTTAATAAGGCTAAAATAAATGTCTTAAATAAGTATGTACATGCTCGATGGGTTAGTGCGCATAGCCCACTACATAGTGTTGCTTTTCTACTTGATCCAGATACTGGAACATGGATTATGATGATTTGGATGAGGAAGTGATTGAAGATTTCTACGATGTGGTAAGTAATTTCCATAGCAATCCAAATGATCAAGCCCAAGCAGTCTTGGCACCTAGCTTTTCACTATGCCAACTGATTATTTTCAATGTTGAGCTGAATTTATAGCTGATTGATTGTGTAAGCAGACTCTTGTAGAGTCGAGGTGGCCGCTATGACTTGTTGCTCTTGTTGATGATTCCTTGTCTAGAGAGCTTCCAAATCCACTCATGACTTTGCAATTAGTTCAACCAATTCCTCGTCTCAGAGCCGTAGTTATTTATACAAGCTATGGAGTTGTTGGTGGCAAGCATAGATCTCATCTTTCATTGTGTCCACCACATCATGTGCATACTGGCATATTCATCTATGTCTTCCAGACTCTTCAACCTTCTTGTGTTGCTCACTTCAAGTTGATCCGTTGATGTGTCAGGAGCCTCGGTTGTGATTTGCTCATTTGGCTGGTGGGCTTGAGTACTTGGTGTCTCTATTGGGATCAGTGGTTCATCCACTTGCTCATTAGGAGTTTCTTTGGGTGATTTTGATCCTGGTTCCATATTGCTAGCAAGGGGAGTGGTCTCTTCTGGTTGTGGTGGTGTTATGTCCTCCAGTTCTGGTGGTCCGCTTGGAGGAGAGAAGTGTGGAACCTCTTTAGCTGGGTTGACTTGTTTTTTTAGGTGAGTCCGCTCTAGGTGGTGTATCGTCTTCTTCTTGTGCCTTGGCCTACTCTTGTTGATGTTCTTCTTGGTGATAGAGATGTTCTAATCCGGCCCAAGAATCGTCCTTAGTATCAAACATGGGGTGTTTGGTTTGAATATTTATCCTTCGTGGAGATGGTTTCCATTTCTCCTCCAAAATCCCTTTGAGTCCTCTCTCTAGCTCAAAGCCACCTTCTCTCTTTCTATTCTTGCTTCTTTTTGGGCTGGTTCCTCTACTGCTACTACAGGGCGTGGCCGTTTGTGGCTTTTGCATCATCTACCTTTCCTTTCCCTTTTTCTATTTTCATTATTTCAAGAGGAGTTTTTTGCTTTGACGTCTCTTCTTCTTCCTTGTTTCTTTTTGTATCTCTACAGTAGCTGTTTCATGGCTGGGGACATTGACTAGTCTTGTCCTCACTCTGGTTGCCACTAATGGAACTCTGGCCTACACTTCTTCTTCATCAAAAATCTTGTTTAGTAGCCATAGATTTTGCTCTAGGGCAGGTGGTAGATGCTCTGCCTGGCCTATATCATGGTAAGTAATCCGTGTTAACACTTTTGGAGCTTCCACGAAGGTGATGTTCTCTAGCTTTTTCACATGAGTGAGCCCTTCTCTCTTAGAGGCTTGTGTGAATATGGAAGCAATTGCATGATTTGGAATTGTGTACCTAGGAGGTCTTTTAGCAGTGAAATGAAAGTGCTGATGATAGAGCCAAAGTGCCCCCTCTGTCTCTCTTTCCTTTAGATTTTAGAAGGAGGTTGACTGACTGGTGAAAATGCCAGCTATGGGCAACCCTCGGTCTCTTATGGGTTTTCCTCCTCTTTGTAGCTTTAGGGATTTAGCAACCTCTTACTTTGTGATGTACACCTCTATTGGAGAGTCATTTAAGTCTGAGATGGTTTCCCTTCTTTTGTGATGCTGCATAGGAGCTCATAAGACCTCTTGTAGTCCACACCACAAGTCTCTAGTTCAAGGTAGTCTTTAAGGTCAATTCTCTCCCAGAGTGGCCTGGTTTCCTCTTCTTTAACAAGGTCTTGAGCTTCCTTTAGCAACGTCTAAACTTTCACTTTGGATCCTTGTACACTTATGAATGAGCCATGGTATAAAGTGACATGCTGAGTTTCTATTTGTTCTTTTGACAACTAGGTATGGTGGAAGCTCCGAAAAGTTTTCCTTCATGGTTTTCTTCTTTGGAGATCTCGAGGCAGATGAGAGTGAACCTGGTAGGCAATCATTCAATTCATTGGTCGTACCAACTTTAGCAAGTCCCAATTAAGTAGAAAAACCAATAAGGCAAAAATGAGCTCTAAAAATCACAATCTCTACAAAATTTATCTTATGCACACCTAAGATACAGATGGGTGCAAGTGCATGCAAATTTGTGTCAGAGTGAATGCATAGGAAGTGTATAGGTTGTTGGTGATATGCAAGAAGTTTGATAGATTTTGGACACTTGTCGTGAGAATTGTGTATAAATTTGTGTCCGCTTTCAAAGCTTTTGGTGTCTGATAGAGTTATATTGTGCCAAACTTGATGAAACTTGTCAAGGTGCTTTATTTTACCATTGTGAACATATCTGTATCTTCAAATTGCAAGTTAGGTCCTCCATGTAGCATTTCTATCTTAGGCATGCCTAAGATAAAAATGACTGATTTGGGATGATTTTGTGTTTCTGGTTGGTGGTGGAGGGTTGATTATTGATGTCCCCTAAAGGTGGTTTTTGAATTGACAGGCTAAAAGTCAATTTTGGGGCACTTCAATCTGTTTGGTGTGCTAAAGTGCATTTGTGAGTAATTATGCATGAAAAGAGTGTACCAGTGTGATGTGGGGTCTGTGAGGGGTAGGGAAATCACGCCAATGTGAAAATGTGTGCAAAACATGCTTCCATCCTAGCAGATTATCTTCGGCACGCCTAAGATAATTTTTACAAGTTATTGTAATTTATGCCCTAATCTTGCCCCATATAGCTTCTACTAGGTTAATTATGAAGGTGAAGCCCTTGGTTGTGTTTCTTGCACTTGTTGGTGTGTCCGATTAGGTTGACAGTTCCCTTTTGAGCTGAGCTTGACTTGGAGTCATTAGTCACTAGTTGTATGCCCACTGAAGGTTGGTAAAATTCCAATGTAAGGTATAGAGTGCTCCCTTTGAGTTTGAGGTTAAACGGACGCCAAAATTTTCTAGATTGGTCTGTGTTTCCGTGCCTCCTATTGCTCGTGTGGTTGACAATGTGATATTCAAAATGCTTCTAGACATAGTTAGGAACTTATTCCTCATGGATGGAGTGTGTAAGAGCCAACAAACAGGACATAGGAGAGCATGGAAGGTTGCCAAAATCCACAACCTGGAGCTCTCTCTCTAAAGGCTAGAATGTAAATGAGAGGAAAAATGGCCCAAAGGATTATACATACCTGGAATTTCCCAACACCCCTATCCGATGAGTTTAATAGGCCATACAGTGTACTCTCGGATCAAAAATCTCTGAAAACTGACATCCATGGACCCTTTTGTTGCATTTTTCTCCAGATGATTAGTGAATCGGAGTGGCCACCGAGTTTTTTGATCGGAATTGCTCCAAAATTTTCATGGCTTTTCCATTGAGTTTTGAGATTTGACGTTTGAGTCAAAATCCAATTCTAACATTCTTGCTTATTATTTTTATTTATTTAGATTTTATTATCTTTTATTAAAAAAATTAAAGAAAACTTCAACCGAAATGCTCAAAAAATTCCATCCTATACCCAAAAATACAAAAACACTTCTAATTTTATTATTTGGATATATTTTTGTGGATTGCTCCATTTTCATAACGATTTTGGCCAAAAAAAAACACACAATATAAGTAAAAATTGCACTATTTATGGCTTTTGGCACTTATGTACAATATATACACACACCAAGGGGTTAACCTATTGCATTCCCCAATTATCTTGTTATGAGGACAATTGGCTAATTTATTCAAGAATCCCCCCCTCCTTGGTTCAGTCCACCGGAACAACAAAGTAGTTTGGCCATTAGGAAAAATTTGGACTCTGGGGCCCTTCATCTTTAGTAGCGGTGGTTTCTATTGAAAGATAGATACGATGGTTTTCCCTTAGGGTAGTTGGAGGTGTATAGCAATTTTTTGGGCACCCAAATTTGTTGACGTCGATTGTCAAGCTGACTTTTGGGTATCCAAACGTGCTTGGTTCCCTGCATTAGTTGAGTAATAGAAGTCTTTATTGGATTTGTAGTTATAATTGTGGTTGATGATTCATGCTTATGTGATTGGAAATCACCCTTTCCATCCTCTTTACTGTATCCAAATGGTATTTTTAGTTGTCCTCATTTGACTGTGAGTTCTAGAATTCTGGCATCCCAATCTTGAATTGTTTTGTAAGCTTTCATCCACGAAAAACCTAATATTAGGTCCTCATTCATGTGTTCATCCACTATACATATGAAAGTATGCGGGCAAGAGATTACATTAACCATAATATTCAAGTTGATTTTCCCTAAAGTTGGAGTGATGCTCTTATTGCAGCCCTTGATCGTGGCTCGACAATACTCAAGTGGTTGAGTAATTGCTTTGCGATAAGTAGAATAGTTGACCACATTGACTCGAGCTCCTGTATTTGCTAAATCTTTGACTTTGTATTCATTGTTTAGATTCGCATTGATTCGCATATCCAGACCATCCAACCACTCGTCATCAGTCTCAACCTCATTCTCTGCTAAGGATTGAATGTGGAGAGTATTCTGTGGTATAGCTTGGAGAACAGGCTGTCTTGCAGCTTTTTGTTTTAGAACTCCAATGCGAGCTTCTTCTTGAGCCTCCTCAATAACCTGTTGTCGTTTGAGCTTCCTTTCCTTGGATGCATGCATTCTCTGAAGAAGTTCATTAGTCAAGGGAAGGTTGTATTTGTGGATTCAATATCCATTAATCCAGTTTTCCATGATTTCTGCATCTACAGTGGCTAACTTGATAGTCCCATTTGGTGAAACATCTTAAATGACAAAAGGACAATGTCCTTTTTCTTGAACTTGGGCATATGTTGTTTCAACAAGTAAACTAAGACTAAATCACCTGGTTTGAAAACTTTAGTCAACAAATGCGAGTCAAAGAATTGTTTTTGTTTTTGTTTTTGTACGTATATGTGGGCAATGGCCGCTAAACATTGTTCATCTAGATGTTTTAAGTCCTCGAGTCGTTCTGAAAATCCATGCCCCTTCCATTCCAACTCAGTTGTTGCAACTCTGAGTGTGGGTAATAAAAATTCCATCAACAATATTGCATATAGGACATAGACCAAATTAAAAGGAGTTGTGCTCAAGGCCATTTTACAAGAAACTCGATAATCCCACAAGGTAGAGTGAAGATGCATTTCCTAGTCTGTTCTGCCTAAAGTAGCAATTTTGGTTAGTACAAAGCTCAAATTGTTTGTATGTTCTGCTTAACCATTTTCTTGAGGGTGGTAGGGTACAGATTTGTTATGGATTACCATGAACTCATCTAATGGATATTCTATCACCTCATTGATAAAATGCAATCCGTGATCATTCACAAGCTCAATAGGAAGTCCGTATCTAGTAAAAACGCATTCGTATAGGAATGCAACAGTGGTTCTAGTTGTTCTTCATGGTGGCTTGTGCCTTAGCCCACTTGGTTAAGTAATCTATTTCCACAATAATATATTGTGCCTGAGTTTTGTAAGTTGGTGATTCTATTGGACCTATAAAGCCTATACCCCATTTAGCAAATGCACGTACTCCTAGGCTACAATGGCATGTTATCCATTCTCATTGGCATCTTTGCTCGTTGACATGTATCGCATGATCGAACAAATTCTTTTGCACCAGCCAAATAAAGTTGGCCACCAAATGCCTGTCATTTATATGGATTTGGCTATGGTTTCATGAGAGAAGTGGTCCGACCCCTTGCTAGACCTACGTGAGCTTGTTCCAAAATAGGAAGATACTCCTCTTCATTGGTGCACAGTTTGAGCTGTTGATCTTTCCCTCGTTGAAGAGCTGGTTTTCAATCATTGCATAGTTGGTTGACTCAATTTCTATTGCTCTTTTTTGTCTTTTACTCATGTCTTTGGGGAACATTCTGTTAGTCAAATACTCAACTAGGTATCTACTCCATTGGGGTGTGACTAACATGTGGAATAATGTGGCATGGGGTATGGCGGTTTTTTCTTTACATTGAGAGTAATCATTTACGTAATGATGAACATCTCTCTTCATGGTAGGCCAATAAACACCCAACCAGGTTAATATTTGTAGGTTGATCTCGCACAAAATGTAGACCTACAATTGTGGTATGAACTTGACTCAAATAGTCTTCTTGGTCTTTAGGATTAATGCACAAAAGCAGGATTCCATCCTTGTTTTTTTTATACAATGTTCCTGCCAACAATTGATATAGGGATGTTTGCTCAATCAATTGTGGTGTAATAGAAATTGGTATTTGAGAATCCACTTGTACTATAGTCATTAAAGACACAAGATCTTCTTGCCATCTTGGAACCATTTCCACAGAGAATAAATATGCATCGGGTAAGTCATCATCTACCCCTTTAGATGCTTCCCCCATGGTGAGTCTTGATAGGTGATCTACCCGAGGCTTAATGGTCTACAAAAAAGACAAAATTGTTAGCTAGCAAGTTAGTAGTGTCAAAATTTCTTGACTAAATACACCATACCAAGTAGTGGTTGTATAGTTATTTTTTGCCAATTTCAATCGTCTACTAGCACAGGAGATATGAAAATCCATTGTTCCTTCTCTTGGATGGGCTAAGATGCAACCAATGTTATAGCTTGAAGCATCAACATGTACATGGAACACTTTGTTCCAGTCTGAAGCTTTCAATATTGGTGTTGAGCTCAAGGATTGCTTAAGCTTTTGGAAGGATTCCTGACATTCATTAGTCCATTCAAAGTGAGTGATAAGCCTATATATGGGCCGAGCAATAACTACATACATGTAGATAAATCTACGATAGTAATTGCAATGTCCCATAAATACCTGCATTTCTTTAACTGTTGTTGGCCTAGCCATCTCCGCAATCACTGCCACCTTTTCCACGTTTGTAGGGTGTAAGCATGTTAACTTGTCATGCTTTTTGTGCTAGTTATCATGTGGCAACAAGCATATCTTGTAAGCATAATGAGAGTGTAACTTTTCAAACGTGTGGGAATCCATCAAATATTTCAAAATAGGGAGACCACCCTGAATCCACTTTCCTAACCATTTACGCAGTGTTACTCTGAGGGGAGTGGGGCAGTCAAAATGCATGGAGAGAAGCGGAGTGGGGTAGTCAACATGCATGGAGAGAAGCGGGGCGCAGAGGCCAGAGGTAAGAGGGGCGCAAGGGCCAGAGTTAAGAAAGAACCAAAAACAAAGTCGAGGGCTGAACTTTTTGCTGCTTCTTCTCTGCCCCGAAAAAGGGTGAAGCTCTCTGATTCCCCAGCATCCCCAATGGCAAAGACCTTGCATACAAAGGGGAAGGATGACTCAGGTACTCTCTCTCTCTCTCTCTCTCTCTCTCTCTCTCTCTCTCTCTCTCTCTCTCTCTCTCTCTCTACCTCATTATGATTTGCGAGGATAGTTGCTGGTGCTGTCTTGGATGGAGAGTTGTCCCTTGATGTCGGCTTTAGCAATAGGACATCTTGTGAATAGTCACTTGAAATACAATCGCTCAAGTCGAAGTCTGGCTCAAGAAGCACAAACCAGTGTTTGATTTGAACCTTGAAATTGGAAGGAAGTCCTCAATACTGCACTTTCCTACTGTTAACACACTCCTGGCTACATTATTTTTTACCTACCAACAAATAGAAAAATCTGCTAATCTTGTGACATTGGGGGTGTGCAGGCCGATGGAAAGCTCCAAAGTTTACAGTCCCAGTACAGAGAAAGTTCTGTATTACAGCTAAAGAGTTCAATGATGTTCATGGCCTCTCCTTTGCTGGTGCGAACCCCAAACTAGTGAGGTGGGATCACATCAGTGATGTGGAGTGGTTCAGTGTTTTCAAAGAGTCAAAGAATCGTAGTCACTATCGCATTAAATGCAGTTCTTTGCGTACTGATATGTTCGACTAGGTGATGCAGCCGCATTCCAAGGTGTACCAAAATCCCCCAACAAACATGGAGATCAACTCTGCATTCGCCAAGGGGTTTGTAAAATAATTCAGCCCGGCGGCAATTGCAAGTAGCTCAGCCATGCAATTCAATTGGGCTGAATTCACTGTCCAGCATTTGCAGGACCTCCGAGAGAAAGGGTACTCCGAGGCCCATGTCGAAAAGTGGAGGATGCGCAATGTATGTCAAAACATCAAGGAGGCACAAGCTGAAATGAAGGAGGATACCAAGGAGACACCCATCTCTCGCCACAGCACTCACCAACAGGCTGAAAGCCTGTCATTTTTTGGCGTTGAGAATTTGCAGCACATAAAGGCTGCCTTTGAAATTCTCAGCAAACAACTCCAAGATGCTAAAGAACATCTTCTAACTGCAAAATTAGAGTTTGAAGCTGTGAGGGTTTTCCAAGCAAGCAATGATAGGTAGGTCACCCCAATGTGCTTGCTATGAGACAAAAGCTTCACGACGCTGAAAACAAATTACAGAGGTTACTACAGAGCGACAATGTGGATGCAAAGAGGGAAATAGAGTGTAAAGTAAAAATAGAGACATTTAAAGAGACATTGGAAGGTTTGGCATTTCCTGATAGTGGTGACGACACTCTTGCTACTGACTCAACTTGTCAGCGTGTAAGTGTGTGACTTTTATGCTTCCACTGTATGATTGGAATATGTGCACAACAAACCTATGTACTTACCATGCTCCTCTCTTTTTTGGTGTGCAGATTAATGTGGAGGTTATGGAAGCAAAAGTGAATGCATGTGAAGGTCAACTGCAGCTCCTAATGCACATGAGCAAGATGCTACAAGGCTCCTCCATTCCCACTGCCCTGTGTAATATGGCTATGGGCACTTTTACAGAAAGTATAGAAGGGGTATGCGATGGGACGATGATCAACCCGTGCAGTGGCTACAGTTTTCCACTTGAAGTAAAGGGAACCAATGCCATGGTCAAGATGCCCTGCGGGCATAGCTACCACTTTCTCTGCTTTGCAACTGCATGCTCCTTGTCGACAAAATGTAGAGCTGTGACCTGCCAACAAAGGATACCACAAGAATGGTGTTGGAAACCCACAAGGCAAAGACATCCAATCACACCAACATCTGGTAAGATTGTACATGGTGTGCTAATTAGCATACCCAGTGTGTTAATTAGAATATTGAGTGTGTTAACTGGATATGCTAATTAGCATATCTTGTATGTTGATTAGCATACTGGGTATGCTGATTAGCATACTTGATATGCTAATTAGCATACAAGATATGCTAATTAGCATACTAGGTAGGCTAATTAGCATACTGGATATGCTAATTAGCATACCTAATGAGAATATTGAGTGTGTTAATTGGATATGCTAATTAGCATACCATGTGCTCAGTGTACAGATTAGAGTAAGTTTGGCATATTAGCATATCTAGTAAGTTAACTACCATATCCAAATGCTAACTAGCAAACTGTATATGCTGATTAGCGTACTGGGTATGATGATTAGCATACTGGATATGCTTATTAGCATATTGGATATGTTAATTAGCATACTGGATATGCTAATTAAGATACTGGGTATGCTGATTCACGTACTGAGTATGCTGATTAGCATACTGGATATGCTTATTAGCATATTGGATATGCTAATTAGCATACTAGATATGCTAAATAGCATACTGGGTATGCTAATTAGCATACTGGGAATACTAAATAGCATATTGGGTATGCTAATGAGCATACTGGGTATGCTAATTAGCATACTGGATATGTTAATTAGCATACTGGGACTGCTAGTGGCTAGCATACAAGGACTGTCTTTTAGCGTACAGGGTGTGCTTATTAGCATACCCACAATGTTAATTAGAATACTGAGTGTGTTGACTGGATATGCTAATTACCATATCTTGTATGCTAGTTAGCATACTTGTGCTCAGTGTACATACTAGAGTAAGTTTGTCATAATGGCAAATCTAGTAAGTAAGCTACCATCTCCAGATGCAAACTAGCATATTGGATATGCTAGTTAGCATACTCAGCAATTCGAACTAGCATACTGGGCTTGTTAGTATAATGGATTCCAATGTATGCGAGGCCGCACACATAGTCACAGCATATCAAACATTTTCTAGCATACATGACATGCCTATATGAGTCTTAATCCACGTTTTTTGTTGCAGGCCTGGCAATCCCTCCGTGATGTGGGCAGTGTGCATGACACGAAGGGTAAGGGAAAGCCTATAATGGAGGACCTTTCGATCGACAAGAGTGATGAGCTGGATATAGGTGAGAACCCTTCGACAGAGAAGGGTGTTGAGTTGGATGCAAGGACTGAAGGGGTGGATGAGGGCTCCTAGCAGATGCCAAATGAAAGCATGAAAACAACGGAGGAAGGTGGTGATGTGAGCAGGAACTCAGAAGATGAAAAAGAAGATGATTTTTTTGTCATGGCTCCTCGTGTGCCAGCGATGCCTGCTGCAACAGCTGACAAAGCAGAAGCTTCTCAGCAGACAATGGCTAGTGGCTCAGGGGAAACTTCGAAGAATGACAACATAGAAGATGAGCAAGAAGTTGGTGACAACAGCCCTCTCGAGGGTTTTTTGCGTAAAGCTCAGCTGAAAAGAAAAGTTGGCCTTGAAGAGGTACCTGAAGACATTGCAAGCACAGCCTGTGGTTCGGACAAGGCTGAAAGCTCCAAAGGTGAAAAGAAAGCCAGGGCCGCTGCTCAAGAGCTTGCAAAAAATTGTGTTAAGACTTATTGCTCCCTACCCGGTTGTGCCCTTCACTGTATATGCTAGACCATTTTGAAACCCAAATGCGTATTGTAACTGACATGCATTTTGTTTTCCAATGAAAATGTATTTTTGTGCAATATAAATCTGAGCGGCAATTCATTGTAATAGTTCATTATAATTTTTGTGGGTTTTTTTTTTAACTTGTTCATTTCGTATCGTGGTTTCCCTGCAGAGGAAGAGAAACAGGCATTAATCGTCATGCCTGATGCAACTGCGGCCATGCAATGGCAGAAATTACGGAGATGGCGAGTCCACAAAGCCAGGCAGTTAAGGAGATAGAAAATGGAGATTGAAAAACGCCTTCAACGATATTCACAGCTTGCCCATAGTATTATTGAGCGCCTAAATTATGTGCACCCAAGTGGGCCGGTTATTTTTGTTGAATGGTATCCTCTACCAGACCTAATATGGATGCATAAGCGTTTATGTGATGAAAAAAGGGCTTTGGTGTTGGACGTGAACGGTCTTTTGGTGGCAGTGGTAGAGCCTCGCTTTGGTGAAATGCCCCCGCCATATGCAGATGAAATGCTGAAATACAATGTACTTGATAAGCAGGTGTTCTGTCGCAAGGACAACCATTTCTTTTTGGACTGGTGCCTGCAGTTCTTTAATGTTTTTATATGGAGCACAAGCCTGCATAGTAAAGTCATGAGTATTTTCCGTACTATTTTTAAAGAGCAGGTGCCAAAGATTACTGGATTTTTTGCTCAAGCGCACTGTACAAAGCAATCCTGGCAGATCCAGAGAAAACCTGTGTTTATGAAAGACTTATCCTTGTTCTGGAAACACAGTCTGGGGTACAACGCCCAAAACACACTTATAATCGATAATAGCTTCTACAAAGTGTTTAAGAACCCACCACAAACTTGGCTTGTTACTCCCAATCTAGAGCACCAGAGTGTTGAGCAGAGGGAAAAGTTCCTTATAGAAACTTTGAAGTCCTGGCTTTTTCTTTGGATGCAAATGGATTATCGGAAAGCATATGTTGCTGATAATGTGTTTGAGACAGGCTCATATGAGTTTTCTGATGCAGTTGTCAAACGTTTGCTTGAAATTCAAAAGATGGATATAGAGGCTAAAAGACTGGAAGAAATTCATCTCAAACAGCGGGAAGCTGACCTAGAAGCAAAAAGAGAGAAAGAAAAGTTGGAGAGGGAAAGAAGAGAAAGTGAGCAGCATAGTGCCAACCTAGAAGCAGAGGGGGAAGCAGAGAGAAAGGAGGAAGCAAAGAGAAAGCAGGAAGAAGACAAACAGCGAGAAGGACAGCCTAGTCACTACAAGCACCCTCCGAGGAGGCCTTAAGGGTTTTGGGGGCAGTGACTGTCATTGTAAAATTGAACCCTATGTAAATAATTTAATGCTGGAAATTAATGTAAACAGTTTGATACTTAGCATGCTGACACAAAACCAACTTTATAATAAAACTGCATACCCTTACAGCAAAGTGGTATACAGAAAATCCAGTGGATACAACTTAAAAGCTGAAGGGCATGCTATTACAGATTGCTTCATAGCTTTCTGGAGTGATTGCGTACACCTGCCTTCTCCTTGGGACGTGCTCCATGGGTATTTTGATACATCTCACCAGATGTGAAAGTAGGTGGATGATAGGCTGCTTGTGGTCTAGCTTGAAGGTGTATGCATCCAATTGCTTGTAATACAGTCCTTGCACAACATATGAGCCTCTATCAATTATATTGCTCCATTCATCAATGTACCCCTTCTCCACCTTCTCCTTTTTTGCAACACACTTGACCAAATAGAAATCCACATCTTCGGTGTTGGTTAAAGCATCTGGATTTACAACAAATGTGTCTTCAGAATATAGAGCGCTACTCAACACATCATGATGACCTTCGTATGTGAAGTCATCATAGCCAAAGACTTCCTCTGTCGAAACTTCATCTGTTTGCTCAAGTAATGGCTGCAGAATTTGATAATCCCAAGCCTCCACGTGAGCTTTATTGATGCAGAGATTCCACCTTCCGTTCATGCATGCATCACAAAAGCATGCCAACTTTCTGTTGCAAGGGCAGTTGGATCCTGCGGGTTGTGACCACGAATAGCATGCAAAGAGCGAGTTTTTGCCACAGTGGCAAAATTCCACTTAACTTCCCTGTTAACATCTCCCTCTTTAACCTCCCAGAACACACGAGCACATTCCCTTTCTTTTGAAGGATATGATGCAGGTGCTCCCTGCGATAGGTTGGCCTGGAAATAAGCAACCACATCTGTTGCACTCTGCAATATAGCTCCATTAGGTTTTAGTTGTTCATGGGTCAAGGTTCTTTTCACAACTGCTCCTGCACCATCATGCTCGCCCTTGCCATGCCCTAATCCAAAGAAGAACCAGCTCATCCCAATCGCTGTGAGTCCACCATATCTTGCAACAAAATAGAAAGGCCTGGCTCCCTTGAATTGCGAGGCCGCACCATCTGACCACACCCAATGTTGTTTACAAGTGACACCCTCTTGTTGTAACCAGTCATGGTGTAGCATGAAGCAATGTTGCACAAACAGTGTGTCATGCACCCTATCATTTGATATGAAGAAGTGGATTGTTTTGACTACCTCCCCTGCCTTGAGGTAGTACCTCCCCTGCCTTGCGATAGTACGTTATGTGTACAAAAATAGTTACTTGACTAGAGTGCCAATGCATTGACGGAATCTCATTTTGGTCCTTGAAGGCATAATTTTCAGCAAAGTCAACAACTGAGACAATGACATCATCCGAAAGCAAAGTATACAATCCTTAAATTGTTGTCCTTGCCATCGTGCCACATAGTTATGAGTGATGAAGAGCTTCAACTTGGTCTGCAGCAACATTCGAAGAAACTCCCAGCATTGCATTTCTTTATGCAAAAGATCTTTTGTTTTCTTATTGTTTCCATGCCTGTCTTTTGCTTCTACATACGTAGATACTTTTACATTAATACTCTTACGTGGCTTTGTTGTTTCTAAGCAACATAATTCTAACTTCTTTACTCCACATATCTTACAGTCTCCCATCAGGCATTCCCTTCTATGGAAAACTGCATCTGCTGGCTTTGGACAGAGAACGGAATCCCACATCTATGTGACACCTTTGAACGTGTGATGTGGAGCCAGGTAGCCGTTGCTAATGTTCTTACCTGTAGCACAGATATTTCATACACAGCTGCAACATGTATCATGCAGCCCAAAAGCACGAGAGTGCATGTGGTTTAGTGCGTCTTTCAAAAAGGTCATCTGCACATGGTATTCGCAACAGCATGTGTACCTATCCTTCAGCCTCCTGCAAAAGAACGGCTTTAACATCTCAAACATCCTCATGCCAATCTTGCAATCTGGATGTTTTTGTTTGAATCTTTGAAAGAGCTCAACCTGCAATATCCATATTTGATCAGTATGTTTACTAGGAGAAATAATCCAAACAGGACTATACGCATTGCTACTTAATACATCCACCATAGAAACAAATTGGTGTGTTAAACAGCACATTGTATGGTCCTAACATGGATGTAACTGGGTATAACATTGTATACTAAGCATGCTAGTTAGCATGCTAAGTATGCTAACTAGCATAGCTTATCAGCATGCTAAGTATGCTAACTAGCATGCTGAGTATGCTAACTAGCTGTGCTAACTAGCATACTCATCAGCATACTAGTTAGCATACTCATCATGCTGATGAGTATGCTAACTAGTATGCTGATGAGTATGCTAGTTAGCACAGCTAGTATGCTAACTCAGCATGCTAGTTAGCATACTAGCTATGCTAACAAGCACAATTAGTGTGTAGTTTAGCATACGAGGCATACTCATCAGCATGCTAGTTAGCATAACTGAATATGCTAACTAGCATACTAGTTGTGCTAACAAGCATAATCAGTGTGTAATTTAGCATATGAGTCATTGTTAATCCACATGAATGTGTTCTAAGAAGAATAGAAGGTATGCTAACTAGCATACATATTGTGTTAACCAGCACACTTATTATGTTGAACAACATAGCCAGTACACTACGAATGCTAACTAGCATAAATCAGCTTACCCGTTATGCTACTTAGCATTCTCAGCTGTGCTAACTAGCATACTCATGAGCATGCTAGTTAGCATACTAGCATAAAACAGCTTACCCGTTATGCTACTTAGCATTCTTAGCTGTGCTAACTAGCATACTCAGCATGCTAGTTAGGTAGCTGAGTATGCTTACTAACATGCTATATTGCTAGTTAGCACAGTTGAGTATGCTAACTAGCATACTAGCTGTGCTAACAAGCAAAATCAATGTGTAGTTTAACATATGAGTCATGGTTAACCACACAAAGTGTGCTAAGAAGAATAGAAGGTATGCTAACTAGCATACATATTGTGTTAACCAGCACACTTGTTATGTTGAATAGCATAGCCATCACAGTAGCATAAAAGGTGTTAAAGTAGCATACATATTGTGCTAACCAGCGTAGTCCTCAAGATCACTAGGCATGCTAACTAGCAGAAGATTTATGCTGAACACCATACCCACCATAAAGGAATGCTAACTAGCATATACCATAAACCAGCTTACCCATTATGCTAGTTAGCATACTACAAAAGGTAGCTAGCATAAAGGGTGTTTTAGTAGCTTACATATTGTGCTAGACAACATACTTATCATGCTAAACAACATCCCCAGCATACTAGGAGTGAGACTATGCTAACTAGCACACATGCTAGGTGGCATACATAACATAACATATTGTGATAACTAGCATGCTCTGTATACTAGGTAGATTACTAGCATGCTAGAATGCATAAGCTATGGCTCAAGTATGTCATTGATCACCTGAGACTCATCCAGGAGGTGCACAGGGTGTTTGATGTAGCTTTTCTTTCCCACTCTCTTTCGACAAACATCCTTCTTGTTGGGCGAAACCGTATGAGTCTCCTCTGTCCAAAATGTGTAGACCAATTCCTTAATTTCATCTATGATAGGGCTATGACGGTGTTGCTTGTGACATCCAGCCAATGAAAACAGTCGAGCATTGACACCATACTTCACTTGCCTTGATTTTGCTTTGAACAAGCTGCGACGGTCGACTTTTAGGACCCGGGAGAATTTGGCAATAGGCATGTTTTCCTTTGAATTTATCATCATCTGCAATGCTGCATTCTTCAAAAACAGCTCCTCGTTAGAAGCTGGCTGCTTGACGATAGCTAGTGTGTTGCGGACATTGAAGACAATTGCACTCTGCAAAGCAGTCTCCTCCTCTAAAGACTGATCACGGATTGCCCGAACAAGTGGATGTTGAGCAACAAGATTCCAGATTTCACACTTTGCTTCTTTGTTGAGATCTTCAATCCTGCTCTTGAAAGCTTTCACAATCTCGAAGGAGATTTTCCTTTTCTCCTCATCGTCGATGGCATGATGTCCTCATTTAGTTTTCATCTGTCGGTGCTCCTCTGTTTACAATTTCTTTCTGTCTCATGTTTCCTGATAATAGAAAGAGATGGATGCTGGTAGTTGTGATTCATTTCCTGTAATGGCTCCCTTCTGCCTCCATTTCTAGTGGCAATAATGTTGTCTGCTGGTTTTCCATATCTGCAAGTCTGCTAAGCTTTGACAACTCAACTTCAAGGCAAGAAGCAATGCAAGAGAGAGAGAGAGAGAGAGACGGAGAGAGAGAGAGAGAGAGAGAGAGAGAGAGAGAGAGAGACAACTCAACTTTGAGGCAAGAAGCAATGCGAGAGAGAGAGAGAGAGAGAGAGAGAGAGAGAGAGAGAGGGAGAGGGAGGGAGTAGGAACAAGGCAAACTGTAAACTGGTCTGAGAGTGAGACAGAGAGGGAGTCTGCGCCGCACACACACACACACACACACACACACAGAGAGAGAGAGAGAGAGAGAGAGAGAGAGAGAGAGAGAGAGAGAGAGAGAGAGAGAGAGAGAGAGAGAGAGAGAGAGAGAGAGAGAGAGAGAGAGAGAAAGAGAACAGAGGCCACACCCCACGTCGTTGTCGTAACTGAAAACAGAGGCCACACCCCATATGGGAGGGAACAAATAATATATCTTATGGTTATTAAAATTTCAAACTTCACTTGCTCTTTGGTTTTGAATAGATGCTAACAAGCACCTCTTACTAGCATTCACCGGGACACCAAAAAGCATGACAAGTTAACATGCTTATACCCTGTAGCTATACCAGTTTTTGACACAATATGTCCAAAAATTTTGCCTTGTCTAACCATAAAGACGCATTTTTCATGATTTAAGCAAATCCTATATAGACAACATTTCTCAAGACACATCGTAAATGTTCAAAGTGACTTTCTTGTTTTGTGGAGTGCACACAAAGATCAACCATGTATACTTCCAAGAAATTTCACAGATACTTCTTAAAGGCATGGCTCATTAGCCTTTGAAATGTTGCCAGTGCATTGGTCAATCCAAAGGCATTTCTCGATAAGCAAAAATTTTCCACTCTGTGGCAAAGGCCATTTTATGTTGGTCCTTGGGATTGATAGTCAATTGGTTATGTCCAGAGAAGCCATCCAAAAAGCTGTAGGCTTTTTTGCCAGCTACTCATTCTAGCATGTGATCGATGATGGAAAGAGGATAGTTATCGTGTATGGTGCTGGAGTTCACCTTTTTGAGATTTATACACACTCTAAGTTTTTCATTCTTTTTAGGCACTGCTACAATTGGTGATACTCAATCAGTGTGTTCTATTTCATAGATAAACTTAGCCTCCTTAAGTTTCTCTATCTCTTAATTGAATTTTTTGGCAAATGTCTCATTATAGGTGTATGGTCTCTCTCTACTTGGCTTAGCATCATCTCTCATAGGGATAGTTTGCTGGCATATGGTAGGATCCACCCCTTTGAGATCTTTATAAGACCATGCAAAAACATCCCTGTATTCTTTTAACGCCCTTATGAGAATCTCCTCTTTTAACATCCTTTTGGCTCTTCTCCAGGCTCTGCAAGATCAATTAGTTTGGCATTCTCCAGCCCTTCATAGGACTTTCCCGGTTCTATTGATTGTTGCAAGGGTTGCTGATCTACAATGATCTTGCAATCTTGTAAAGTGTATTTCTTAGAATGAATTGGAACACTAATTTTTCTCGATTTGTCACTATCCAATTTCATTTCTGTGGTCCATACTTCTTTCAAGGTTTGTTTTAGTTCTTTGTGTTTTGCTTTTTGCTATGTCTTTGTCATCAAAGTTTCTTTCATTTTGAGTTTATCCGGCTTAATTGACCTTGGTTTCATTTGATTTTGTATCTTTACATGCTCTATTTTTGGATACCTTCCAATTATCTTGCCTATTATGCAGTTTGTTGCGTTCACTTTCATCAAGAATTGAGTTTTAGTTTCCAATGGACATTTTGTAGTTATGGTCTTGTTTTTTTCGGTATCTTTGTTGGCGTCTGTGGTGTTGGTTTGAAAACTCAAAAAATCTTTCTTCCCCTCCTCTGAGTAAAAGCTTGGCTTTTACCTGCTCTTTCTCAAAATATGATCCCTCTTTTGTAATTGATTCTTCTTTCCAGTCGTCTGTAGCATCATAATAGCAATCAGAGAAGACCTGTTTCTCCTCAATCATCTCAATGGATACCGTTTGGATTGGGACTCTATCATAGACCTCTTTGTCACAAAAGTGTGTAGGTGTAGATTCATTAACACATACATCCATGGTGGCCAGGATCTGAGTCCATGCAAAGGAACTACCCGATTGAGAATCCCCACACATCCAAATTGGAGTGTTTTTATGTACCCATGTTGACGTTTTTGCACACGTTTCAGAGTCCAACTCCTGTATTGGTGTCCTTAGAACATCCTTGTAAGAATGGTCTTTCAAGTTCACTCGAGTGACTATCCCTACTTCTTTTAGGTAGAGATAATCATTGCCCCAATCTTTGATTAATTGTATTTATCTCATGAACTATCCCCCCAAGATGATTTCATAACTGAGTTTCTTCCCAAAGTCTACAATGGTGAAAGTGTGCTGGTAGTCAATCTCACAGGAGGTGACTATCACATTCTCTAATATACAAATAATTTGGTCAATTTTTCTCAACTATTGGCACCCCGTCCCATCCTTCTTCATTATCATGAGCCTTCCAGTTTAGGCGGTTGTATTTCATCGTTTTCCCAGGTTTTGACCCTTGCTTTTCTTGAGCTTTTTCTCTTAGGGTTTTGGTCTCAACTTTCGCAGGTTGTCCTAGAAATTCCTTACTCAGAATTTTTTTTCCATTAGGGTTTGTGTGATTTACACCAGGTTTCTATAAGCTTTTAACTTAACTGTTTCCATTTCAGGCGTTGGATAGTTTTTTGTTGGTTTTTTTATGTTTGCCCAGATTTCAACCTAGCTTGGAAAGCTTGCAAAGCTGCATTGATTGGTTCATAAATTTTATCCACCATAACGGATCCAACCAATTTTGGTTCGGGTTCCTTAGAATCTGTCAAAGGAGTCTGCATTTTTTCTTATGTCTCCTTTCGTATCTTCTCTTTGATCTCCTTTCATTGTTTTTGTCTCTTAAGTTCGTATCTTTTACATCTTTCTAGAGTTTTTGGAGGAATTGTTAGATTTATAAGATCCTCTTGAGTTTTTCTATTTGTTTTGCTTGGTTTGTGCTCTAGTCATTACTTGAGCATGAATTATCGGTTCCTCTTCTGATGAACTACTTGGCACCACTTGAACTATGTTTAAGGCAATTTTCCCTTTGTTTTTTGGATTCCTAGGGAAGTCCTTAGGAAAGTGCCCACCCTTTCATCCGCACGCTCCACAATATGCCCCTACAGGTCTCACATTCTTAATCGGTTTAGGACAATTATTTTTCCAATGGTCATATGCTCCAGAGTTATGATCATTTCCACTTTTTGGTTTGGGCATTGGCTTGATCATAGGTTATCTCATCCCCTGGTTTGCAATAAAATAAATAGGTGTTGTATCAGTGGGTACTTGACACATTGTCTTGATAGGGATCTGATTAGGTTGGTTATACCACTCTTCTTCTATCCCCATTGTTATTGAACCAGTCTCAAGATATGGAGTAATGGGTATTTGTGCATGCTCCTCTGTTTGTTCCTCAAAAACCATGTACTTGATCGTTATAGATCTATTCCTTGGAAGTGGTGGTTGTTGATGCATTACTAGTTGTGGTCGCTCCACATTCATGTGTGATCTTTGCATGGGTGCCATATTGGGCCGGTATCTATACATGGGTTGTCCATGTGGCCTCATTGGCACATACTCGACAGTTCCATTATA
Organism: Adiantum capillus-veneris; assembly: GCF_014529385.1. Taxonomy (NCBI): domain Eukaryota; kingdom Viridiplantae; phylum Streptophyta; class Polypodiopsida; order Polypodiales; family Pteridaceae; genus Adiantum; species Adiantum capillus-veneris. The sequence continues at coordinate 108,158,507 of NC_140938.1, read as the reverse complement.
TTTAGGCTTGTAATAGCACTCTTTTGTCTCATGATTTGTCTATTTTCTTTCAATGGTGCACCATTTTAACTGCCTTTGTTGTCCCTAATTTGGTCCCTGCATTGGGCCTCCCATCGACATCCTTTGCATGTTGATCATCATATCATTCATGCATTTAAGAACGTCCTCTATTGCATTGGCAAGAGCTACATCAACCGATCCTACTTGTGCTGGCATAGTGGATGTGTTTTACTCACTCTGTATATCTTTAGCTTTGCTTTCCTCATTGAAGATCTCGAAAATATCACTCAAGTCTATCGCATCTAGACTGCACACTTCCCTAGTCATGTGTTTTTTGTTATACAAAATAGCATGCAAATCTTTGTTTAATAGTCCCTCTAGAAACAGTGAGACTAGTCTTTCCTTGGTTGGAATCTCCAACTCCAGGCATCTGTCAATGTACTGCCTCATTTGACTCACTCTACCTTTGACAGTTTCTCCTTGTTTTTGTTTGAAACTATAGACTTCTGCCAAAATACTATGCTTTATTCCCATTCTAGAACAAGTAGCCAAATGGTCATATGGGTCCCCTGTTCCACTATATTTTTTAACCCACTTTTGAAAATTTGTTGGTCTAACTCTACAATTGTGTTCAGCATCCACTCTCTCGCTTCTAGCCGATGTTTCTCCCATTAATCCCCCAAACCAGTTGTTTGGTAAGTGTGACTCATGTGGACCTCTTCTCGTCCTCATGTCACTCATTCCTCCCTTGTTGGCATCATTGAGATGGCTACTCCTTGTTGTGCTTCCTCGTTGATTGGCCATGCTATCATAAGTTCTAGAATTTGGATCCACATCCTGATCGATTTCCTGTACAATTTACATGATCAATTCACAGATTGAGTGTCCCTGGTACTTGGTTTGTTTTCTCACTGCAAACTCCTCATTTGGGTCCAAATAAATTTGGGCTTTGTACTTGTTGGTCTTGAAGAAAGTCAAGATGAGCTTGAACTTAAGAGAGGTCCCCATTCCTAATTGACTTGAAAAAAAATACATATCTAAGCTTGAATCGGAGCAAGTGTCTAGCACTTCTTCTGCAATAGTTTCTAATGGTCTCCCTTGATTTACACTCTCTTCTATGGACGCTCTGATCCTATTCTCTCCTAAGTCAATCGAGTTTTTTAAAACTCTACCAGATCTTAGATTCATATATGGATTTACACAACTTAATAGAACTGATAGTTCAAACCTGGAAGGTTGTCTTTGATTTCAAACGCAACACTTTTGATGTTTGCTCTTCTGCCCTTCACAAAGTTTCAATTCCATGCAGGACAACAGTTAACACTAGTTTGGTAACCTAATAGGACATAAAAGCATCCTTTCAGGGTTTTGGAAAAAATTTCCAAAACCATAGTAGATCCACTCATTTTGAAAATTCCTTTCATGAGCTTATATTTCAAGGACTACAACATATGGAAAATTTGAGAAACTTGTAAGATTTATCATCTCTTGGTTACTACAAGCCTTCAAAGTTGATGGATGAGTGCATTTTGCCCAAAAGAGCAATTTCTTACGGTTGATTGCATATAAATAAGAGTGGGGATTTTTATAGGACATGAGATAAAATGCCCCGTAAACTTCAACGGGTTGGTGATCAGAAAATATGGTTGCTTTTACCTCACTATTTTTTTTGGGGCAAAAAATATAGGTATTAAAAAGCTGCATTGTTGCCATTCTGCGGACCTATCATCAAAGTTTCTATAGTCACGCTCAATACAGATACTATATATATGTTTTCTTAGTTTCCTTTGGGCCTTTGGATTCAAAAGGATCCATGGATCATGTCAAAAGGATAATGGATCTCTTTTTAAGTGGAACCTTGGGGGCAATGATAAAGTGTAAATACAACAAACATGAAAAAATTGGGTTTAGCATTATGACCTCTAGAAACTCATAGAAACTACTCAATATCTAGATAAGTTTGTAGTTTATGAGTAGATATGGTTACTACCTACAAAATACACACAATTGGCCTAAGAAACTAGCAATATTTAGAAAGGTATACTTGCTACTCTAAAATGTGTTGTATTCTTCAGCAATCAAAAAACTCAACCATCATCATATACTATGCTACATAGCGTATTAGGTCCCCTAAAACTCAAGGAAGATTAGCTTTATGTTATTCATTGCACTTACACAATCAAAATTGAGTTTGGGTATCAATAAAGCCACCAAAAAATAATAAAAGTGCTAATTTTTTCCAAAAAATAGGATTATGCAATTCTTGTAAGTTGGTCATAACTTTCAATTTTAACACTTAGTTCTCCCTAAAAGCATCAAAACATGCTGAGAACTATGTAGGATTATCCTCTAGCAATCTAAACCTCACAAACATGAAGTTTAGAGTGGTATAGTTTCAAAATTTTGAAAAAAAATCCAAAAACAAGACCCGCTTATTCACACAGTTTAGGCTCAAAAATGTGGTGCAAGAGTAAGGTTAATGGTGAGATCGATATTCCAAAAAAAAATGTCAAGTTTTTTTCAGCTCATAAGGCAAGTTTGTGGATATATAGCACCTAGAAATTCATTTTCATACTCTTCAAATAATTCAAGCAAAATGGTCACTTAATAGGACATAAAAGTGTCATGTTACCATTCTAGTGTTAAAGGTGTATGTGATTCCACAATTTGTCAATCTTGAGTCACACATTATACAAAAATCCTTTTCCCAATGCTCGATAGACCCTATGGGCAAAAAATGTGAAATTTTGCTTTGTTTCTCTAGGCACGCCTAGAATGGCTACACCTATATGTGGGGTCTACCTCAAATTTTATCACACAATTGGGATCTCCACAGCTTGCCAAAATCTATCCTGGTGTCAAAATGACAAAACTGCTTTTTTGGTGGGAGATTTATCTTTGGTGTGCCTAAGATAAATCTTCTCTATTTCAACATATTTTTGGCTAATGTGACTTGGGGTGGATTCTACATGTGATTTCAAGCTTGTACAATGAGTTTCACAAGGTTTGGACAATTCACCAATGTTTTATCACTTTTTGATATCGTAGCATGGTTTTCCAGTTTTCTTGGTGTTTGTATCCTTACATAGTTCCAAATCTGATGAAACTTGCTCAGGAGTTGTCTTATGGTCTAAATAGACTCTATGAGTTGAAATTTTGTTAAAATACCCCCTTTGAAGAGTTTTCTATCTTCGACGCGCCTAAGATAAGACTACCAAATTTTGAAACTTTTCAATTTTTTCGTCACATATTTTTTTTCCCACAAGTTTTAGGATTTATCCACACCCAGGTTTCAAGTTTTAGCATGATTTGAGTTTTCTATGGGGATTTTTTTTTAAGTCTGCATTTTTTTTCAATTTTGGGCTTGACCAAGTGTTTAAGTGATCCAAATGTTTCCAAAATCCAAGGGAATTGTCTAATCAAGTTCTTCTACCACCTTGCAAGTTCAATTTTACCATGTCAATCCCGAAAACCCTCTATCTATCTTAGATGCACCGAAAATAGATATGATATTTTTTTGGTTTTCTTCAACGCACCTTAGATTAGATGCAATCCTAATAATTTTCTACTTACCCTACTCCTAAAGAACATAAAAAATAATGAACGCACCTTAGATTAGATGCAATCCTAATAATTTTCTACTTACCCTACTCCTAATGAACATAAAAAAAGTGTACCATTAATCTCAAATCCCTGCTCTCTACTCAGGTGATGCCCTTACCGACCACTAGATCTTCACAAGGACTCTCTACCTAATCAATCCTACTAAACTAAAGATCCCAACGTCCTTACCGAGTATCTCTACTCTCAACACCTCTCACCCATGATAAAGTCAAAAAATGTGTTGCTCTAGCCAAAACTAGAGGAATAAATAGATATTCAAGTAAATACTTTGGGTCTTTCTCTAGTCTAGGTTGCCTCGTCCCTGGCAACGGCGCCAAAATGTCAGCCGGCTGCCAAGCCTCACCATATTGATGCTAGCAAAGTGAGAACCACAGACATAAAAATTGTCAATCTGTGGGACGTAGCTGACCTAAATAGTGCACAAAGGCTACAAGAGATAGCTAATCTCTCAAAAAACCCGGGTCTAAACCACCCCTACCTATCTCAGTCTCAAATGTGTGTCAGACATCAAAAACTACTTTCCTTACCGCAAGCTTGATCTGGTCATTTGGCATAGCTATGAGTCTCCGAATGCAACAAAGCTTTATGCCTAGTATGAGCAAGGTAATCTTAACGCTCTTGTGTACTCAAATGTCATTTTTGGCACTCGAACATAATTGTGCCTAAGATAAACAGTCTATTTTAGGTCAATCTGTTTTGGTGTCCAAAGAACTCTACAGTTTCCTCTAGACGTTCTCTACCTATTCCTAACTTGGTCAAAAACCAATTTTGGTGCATGTTTTGAGCATAGGGAGCAAAATCAACTTGTAGACAATATGGCTAAAAATACACTTTCATCGCAAGAAACTTACGTTAAATGAAAACTCTTTCACCTGCGAAGGCGTTGGTATTCTCCAAATAGCAATGCAACACCGTACAAGAGAGTCACAAGGAATCAAAGAAATAGTAGACTCATGTTGAGCTTTTGCAGCAAATGCTTACATTCATTATCCCAAACTTAGGTTTTTAACTACAAAAGTTGGCTTTTATACCTTAGCCGAGGTTCACAAAATGGAATCGTAGCTATTTGGGCTCAATGCAAAGCTTAAAAATTGCATATGATTACAAACTTGGAGGCTCTCAACCCTTCTAGACTTGTTGGTAATCAATAATGTTACAATGGCTTTAGACTTTGCGAGATTTCTTAGTAATACAAAGGGGTTTAATACAACCAATTGGCTTTAAAAAATGGGTGGCATCCCTTTTGGATGCTCTTTCTTTTGCTCTTGTTAGCTGAGCAGCTCTGTGTGTGTGTGTGTGTGTGTGTGTGTGTGTGTGTGTGTGTGTATACACACACACACATACATGTATGCATATAATATATATATGTATATATATATATATATATGTGTGTGTGTGTGTGTGTATATATATATATATATATATATATATATATATATATATATATATATATATATATATATATATATATGTATGTATGTATGTATATGTATATGTATATGTATATGTATATGTATATGTATCTCCCTCCCTCAATTGTGCATAGTATGAGGAATTTAAAAAAGTTCAAGAACTATTGGGGTTAAACAAGGATGTCCATTGTCACTAACTCTCTTTGGTGTATGCATCGATCAATTGGAACAAAGGTACTTGAATTTATGCAAGAAGAAGGAAGTGAAGAGGTCACTATTTGTGATGGCATAATCATGCTTTTGTTGTATGCGGATGATGTAGTGCTTCTAGCACACACTTTAGAGGATGCAAAAAATCTTATGGTTGTCTTTGAGAACTTTTTCTTATATAGTGTGCTGATTGTGAATGAATCCAAAAGAAAGGTGATGCTTGTGAAAACCAACCACAAGGAGAAGCCATGCATCGTGCACAACAATGAGACACTTGAAGTTGTTGAGAGCTTTAACGCTAGTTCTGTAATTGGACACTCAAATGTCCTAGGACAGTAAAGTATCCTGCTTTTTCATCAACTTTTGACATTTATTTCCATAAGCTAACAATTGAGTTTTTAGCTCTTTCCCATTGTGTGCATAGGTTATGAGGTGGAAAAAGTACACCATTTTTTTCCACGTCACAATATGTACTATAGTAAAAGATATATGATAAGTTTTAGAATGAAAATTCACGGAAATTTTGAGCTGTTTTTGGTTTAAAAAACATAAAAACTCTATAACTTCCTAAAGAAATCCATAGTTTTCAAACTTATAAACCCATATTGAAAGAAAATGCTATCTTGATTGCAAAATATCATATTTGAAGGCCTATATTTATCAATCACTATAAGTAGTAAATGAGAATTTGATTTTTGCAAAATGTTGTTTACAAGGTAATTTTCAGCCTTTCAAATCTCTCTTCAAACAATTCATGCTATCTTTTTGCAAATTCATGTTTTAAGCTAAATCTAGGGGTTAAAACCAAGATACTACATATTTTTTGGAAACTTTAGAAAACATAAATCCTCTAAATAAACTTATATTTTGAAATTTTATGAGATACGCTTTATAGTTTATTTATTCTTTTCATTTAGAAAACCAATTAAATGTGTATTCAAATGCCCCAATGCCTTATTATCAAGGAATTAGCTAGACTTTACTAGTTTTGTCACAAAAATTTCAAGTATTACATGGAGTTTTCTTGCTACTATCTTCCACATAAAATATCAAGAATTTTTAACGTGCGCAGTGTTACAACAAAGGAAAAAGTAACTCATTTAGTTTCTTCAACGCTCTTCAATTATAATCTCCCTGGGAATTAGAATCATACATGTATATATAACATAGTCAAGACTTTAATGCACGGATATAATGTATTTTACTTTGTATATGATCCAATTTATAAAACATGCCTGTTTGACCCACATAGCTAGGCATAATTCAATACTAATGTTAACTTTTTTTTGAGTAAAAGGCTACATAATTACATAGAATTGGTATAAAGGAGCAATCTGAAATATTCTCCTAGGCTTTTGGATTTTTTAAACGCGTATGGTGCCTATTCTTCGCAAAATTTGAATGGAGATTTGTGCAACTATAATTATGGGTCAATTTGGTTATCCTTGTAAGCTCAAATATGTAAGGAGATAATTTTTAAGAACTCTATTACTAATGTAGAAATGCTTTTTAAAGGGAATTGTATGAATTCTTTCTTTTAAGCACATGGGATTTTTTGAAAATTAAGAAAAAAGGACGCTAAAGTGTCCTTTTTGGTACCAAACTAGTGCTAAGTACTTTGGACTTGAGGTTCCATCCAATCACAAGTGGCATGAATGTGCTATGCAATATTTGGAAGCTGAAAAGACAGAATACTATGCATTTGAGAACATGTGTACTGCGAAAAACATCAAGTGTTGGGTTCTCAAGAAGTACATTTTTGACACATTGGCAACATTGGTTCTTGTTTATGGAGTTGAAGTCTGGGCTAGGAGCATCTCATCGTCTACTTGGAAAGAGTTTAAGAATGTCCAAAAGCATTTTCTTACAAACTTTCTCCAAGTTAAGACGCAACTTCATATATGCTCCTACTTCTTGAGTTGGGATCTCTTCCAATTGAGGTTATGGACATGGAAAGGGTTGTGGAGTACATGACAAAGATGTGTAAAAACCCCTCACATCAGCTTCCTACAATTACATGGGAAGCAAGTAAAAAAGTTTAAAAGACGCATAAAAGCAAGATCTTGAGCACGGGATGGATGCAAGACATAAAGAAGTGGTCTAGAAGATGGGATCATGACACTTGCTACATGATGCCTCAATAGACTCCCAAGTGAATGAAGCTTCTCTATAATTCTAATGTATTACACCTTGGGAGGATTCCTCTCTCTCTCTCTCTCTCTCTCTCTCTCTCTCTCTCTCTCTCTCTCTCTCTCTCTCTCTCTCTCTCTAAAAAAAAAAATGTATGTGAAGATCACACATTTAAGAAACAAAATATGCTTTGCAAGGAACATGAGGAGAGAAATAAGAAAAACAAGGAGATCTCTCAAGAAGAAAATGTGCCCAAGGAGGTGGCAAGTCTCTCATATGTGACCAATGAGACCAAGTTACAATTGAAAGTATGCTTTTGGAATTGCAATGGATACCCATGGAATGCATGGGTGGAATAGATGAACTAACAAGCAAAGCCGATGTTGTACTTCTTGTTTGATATGCCATACATTTCAATGAAGATGGAGAAAGTTCACTTGTATGATTGTCCTTCAATGTATGAGAAAGATCTAGATCACTATGGAAAGTTACTTTTACACATGTTCAATAGCACATGTATGCTCATTGCCAATGGTTTTCTTCCTGGAGTAGAACCGATAGATTTACATAGAGAAAACACAATGGGGATAGTGTGATTGGCTATATGCTACTATCAAAAGCCATCATGTATCTCATAAAGAGTTTTACGCTTGGCCAATGGACCCCAAAATCAAACCACCACACCTTATGTATTGATCTTGCATGTGGAGGAACAACTAAGCATGATAATCTCAACTAATGGAAAGAGAAGTTATCACTTGGATTTCAAACAGGCATCAATGTATATTGAAATGGTTGAGAAAAAGTTATGAATGACAAAGCTTCAATTTGACTCACCATAGGAAACTAAATGGAAAGTTTTCAAGAAAGGTGTTTGTTCTTGTGCTGAAGAATGTTTTTCCATAAAGCATGCCCATGGTATCAACAAAGATAGTTTAAACAAAAGGTGGTTTGATAAAGAATGTCAAGATGCTCAAAAGTCCTTGATAAAGATTGATGAAACCATGGACAAAGGCAATTATCAAATCCATTTTCATACATGCAAGGAAGTGATTCAAAAAAAGAGAAGACAATGGGAAGTCAAGAATCAAGTTTTTCAAATCCAACGAAAGGCACGTGCATGTGGAAGACTTGGGAGAAACTTGAGGAGCAAGCGGGTTGAGAGTTTTTGTAACTTGAGCCTTGTGGATATGTACAAACATTTTAGACAACTATATGAGCAACCAAATATTTAAAAGATGTCATTTTATGGTTCATCCCATGTATGCCTTCTTTTTTTCACTATTGAGAACGTGTGCGACGGGCTCAAAAAGTTGGCCACTCGCAAAGGAACCAATTTGGAATTGCTTAAAAGAGAGAGATATTTAAGGTACCAATTTGGAATTGCTTAAATGGATGGAAGATTTCACACATCAGTGGATGTGTGATATGTTCAACCTTGCACTTCAACATGATATTCCTTGTGATTGGAGGGTCAAGCCTTTGCATAAAGGAGGGGATATAAAGAATCTAAATAACTACGGAACTATAATGATTGGCTCTCTTATGACAAAAAAATTTGGTTGCCTAATAGAGATAAAATTGAGTGATTGGGTTGAAGAGAATGGAAAGTGTGCAAAAGGACAAGCAAGTTTTTATCGACACCGTAGCACCATTGATCAACGTGTTGTTAATTGTGGTCTCATGGAGGAAAATTGGTTGAAAGGCAAGCGATTGTATTATTGCTTTGTGGACTTTAAGAAAGCCTTTGATATGATTCCATGTAACGATTTTTAAAGGATGAAGAACAAGTGCCAAGTGAGTTTATGCTTGCGGTTTCTCAAATCTATGAGAATTTGATGTGTCGATTTGTGAAGAAGGACGGAAGAACTCCATTTCCAAGAGAGTTTATGCTTGCCGTTTCTTGAATCTATGAGAAGGTGATGTTTCAATCGCACATGGAAAAAGGAATTCCAAAAAAAATTGCAAGCATTATTGGTGTTAAACAAGGATGTCCATTGTCACCAGCTCTCTTTGGTCTATGCATTGATCAACTGGAAGTGTGCATGTCAAGGGATATTGTGCTCAAAGCACTAGATACTTTGGTTGTTTGGAATATCGTATGACAATCAACATCAATTAAAAAATAATAATTGGCATCAAAAATTTGATCAGTACATCATCAATAGGGGCCAACTATATCATGTTGTTGTAGTATGGCCGAAGTTGATACCCATTAGCATCCTTTGAAAGACATGCACCATCTGTTTCCAAAGCAAAGAAGTGATATCCCATATCCCATTATGGATCCAATAAGGCTTTGTTTTTCATCTTAAAGCTAATTTGCATGCTACTGACATCAGAATTGAGCAAAAGAATTGATGTGCCTTCTTGTGAAAACATGATTCTACAGTGTCAATCAATTAAATGCTTGTACCTCAACTCCACAATATCAATCACTCACCACTTAAGAATGCAGTTTTCCTTCATCCAATATCAACAACCAAGCAAGGATGCCCTCTGTCCCCCCTGCTTTTTTCCATAGGATCACATCCTTTAATCACGATGCTTGAAGCTAGTGTGGAACGAGGGGAGCTGCAAGGCCTGGCTTTGCCAGGAAATAGCCAACTCCTAGCAAAAACTTTTGCAGAGGATTCTCTCCTCTTCTTGAAGGCGTGCCCCCAGGTCATCAGGAAAGCTCTGGAGATTGTACAAATATTCTCAGTAGCTTCGGGGTACCAGTGTAATATAGAGAAGTCAAGGCTGATCTCCCTATCGAAAAATGACTCATTTGACCCTTCTGACTGGTCGGGGGAGATTGTCACAAAAGGAAATATCTTCAAACATCTGGGAGCCCCCTTGGGAGTGGACTTAACTCACAAGCAAAGATTTGAGTGGGTGCTTGATAAAATCAAAACAAAAATGAGTAGGTGGGAGTATGCTCTTCTCCCATTCCCAAGTCGGATAAAAGTGATAATGCCTTTATGGTTCCTTATATTGCCTTCACTAGCCCTCTTATCAAGATGGCTAAATGTCGTTGGAAAGACTTAAAACCAGTGAAAAGGTTTTTGTAGAAAAACAACATGAAATCCTCCAGGCCATGGCAATGGGCCCGTTGGGAATCAATTGCTCCACCGGGGAATCAAGGAGGCCTCAAAATTTTGAACCCTGTGGACCATACAAAATTTGTTGCACCAAATTTGTTGTTTCCTTGGCTAAACAGGATCAAGTTTCGGTTCTCATGATCAAAGATATGATAGAAGCAGCTAAACTTGGCTCGAAAGGTGGAAAGTGGAGAGGGGTGGAAGTTCATGATAAGTTGTTAGCCCCGACATGGACTACCCTAAGACTGGGAGGCAGCTCATGAGAATTGGTAAGAAAATGCAATAGAGCAGCAGGAGTCTTAAACTGGGGGGAAAAAACAAGATACTTCAAGAACTCCATTTTGCATTGGTCCCCTTGGCTTTCCAAAGTTGTAGATCTGCCACAAATTCCCTATTGGATAGAGACAGCCAGGAAGCTGAATAATAAGGGTTTGAATCGACTGGGGCACTTCTGGGACAGTGACAACAAGAGTTGGAAAACCATTGACCTTCTGGTTACCCAGTACTAACTGGATAGCTTGGAGGTCTTGCTGGTCCACAAAGTGATGAAAGAGCTTGACAATATGATGCCTATCTGTGATTCGGAGTTTGACAGGAATGCTCAAAAATGTCCTAGAAGCAGTCTCTTATGGAAACCCCATCCTAAAGGCATTTACCATACAATGATGCATAAGAATAATTGGTCTAGCCCCCTTAACAAGATATGAAGAAAAAAAAGACGGGAGGAAAGGTGGGAGCAAGTAATGGAGAACATTTGGAAGACAAAGGTTCCGCAGCACATGAAGGTATTTTTATGGAAGGTAATTTGGGGAGCTTTATCGACGGGGTGAAGATTCAGGAAAGAGGGATTGGGTCATATCAATGCTTGGGGTGTAGCTTCGCTAGTGAAGATCAGGACCACTTCATGGATTGCCCGACTATCAAAGGCCTCGCAGGTAAAATATGCAAGTGGGTCCAAAGAACATGGAAAATTGGTTTTTATAAGACTAATCTATTCCTTGGAGGGAAGAATTCAAGTGGTCTTGCCATCCTCATCAGGACTCAAATCGTCAGGTACTTCTTCTTACATAATGTATGGCAGACAAGGAACCGTCGTGTGTTTGAAGGAGGTCTTGAGGTGGCAAACTTCGCAGAAACTATACAAGAAACCAAAGTGCTAACATGGACGCTCGGGTGCAATCAACACTCGGAGGATTGGTCTAGGACTACTTGTGCCTTGTTGTCAACAGAGGGCATGCCTAGGACGGGAGAAAATCTTGGCTATCAATAATTAAAAGATCTCAGAAGAACATGATAATGGACCTTATGTATCAAGGATAAGGGGGCGAGTTGGTTGGGATGGTTGCCCTGATAGCCGATGTAATTATGGTCCCTGGATGATATCATGGCTCAACACGAGCATGGTAAGAGCTTGTAATTATTTGGGTTGATTAATATATTTCACTCACAATTGTGAGTTTTGCTATAAAATAAAAAATACAAAAAAAATCTTGACCTTTCATGGCCAATGTTTATGCACTAAGAATTCACCTCAAGGGTTAACTTTGCTTTGTTAAATCTTGACCTTTCATGGCCAATGTTTATGCACTAGTCAAAAGAATTAACTTCTATTCTTGATTTCAACTCTCCAAGCAAGATTAATAATATTAATGTGGAAACTCAATGTATATGAGCTCACAAATTGCAATAAGGGAAAATAATATTTATAAATTGAATGCAAAAGGATACAAAAACCCTGACAAATCAGTGCAAACATATGTAGAATCAAATATATGTAGAATCAAAAGCACATGATTTGTAGATTATTATAGGTAGTAAAGAGCTAAAACCTAAGTTTTGCAAGGTATCTTGAAAAGTAGAATCGTTCAACGTTTAACAAGACAGTGGAGCCTTGTTCAAAGCCACGGCTTAGATGTAAACTATAAGGAAAAGAAGATACTAAAGGGTGTTAATTGGTGAAGGTTGATCTCTTTCCCACCGCATGCTTGCTTAGAACCCCTCTCTTTATTTTTATCACCAAGGGGGATCAAAGGCCGGAAATAGATGCAATTTTGGATACAATTTTTTTTGGGAAGGAGATGGGAGAACGGTTGCATCAATTCCAATTTTCTCTTACAGACAACTGTCAACCTATCACCATCTCTTCCAAGAAACCCAAGTACACACACACCTAGACTATGACATCTTACACACACACACACACACACACACACCTAGACTATGACATCTTACACACACACGCACACATAATCGTGATAATGAAAGAGTATAAGAGAGGAGATGTAGACTTGATTAGCAATTACATAGCATAAGAGGGAGAGAGAGAATCTTGCAAAACAATGACATAAAGATTGTAGCCCCAAACTCCACGGTACCTCTTGTAGAGTTTGGTATTTAGTATTTAATATTGCTTATTGGTGCCAAAATTAGAGGGCTCTCTTTTACACTTAGTTCAACTTTAGCTATGAGTGGAGCATATTTCTTTTGGCACCATCATTACTAGGAATGATGTCACATGTGTCAAGTTTTGGAGTTGGGGACATTAAGCTTGCTATTACTCCAGATGGCAATTCTTTCACACTCCCAATTGTGGATGCTTTCCATATAATTGGAGTCTAAAAGGATATTTCTTTGTTAATGGTACTTTCAAAACTTTGTTATGAGTACTTCCATAGACTTGGAGTCCAAAAGCATATTTCTTTGTTATTATCAATACTTTCAAAACTTGATCTTATATACAAGTTTGTGGATGACACATGTATCGTGTATGATCTAAGTTTTGGTGATATTGAAGATACAATTGTGGCCTCACTTTGTTTCATGGGTTGTATAAGTTCAATGCTTACAAAAAATATGTGAAAAACTCAACATACATAGTTTCTGATGCTAAGGCTATTTCATATGTGAAATTTTGGCATGCATGCTACCGTAATTAGAATTTTGTCAGTGCATTGTATTTCCAAAAATCATGATATGGTTCCTTTGTTTCCCCTTTTGAGAAACCTTTTACAAATGTACATGAAATATGTATTTTGAGCAAAAGGTAGGGCTGTAAGTTTCCTAAGGATGGTTCTGTGGAGAGGCTACTCACAAATTGCAAATTCTCCATTGTGATGTTTATGGCCATATGTATGCTCCATCATTCCAAAATCATGGATGCTCATTGCTTTATGCCTTTTACTAGTGATTACTCTAGGCATGCAAGGTTGGTATAGTCACTTAAATCAAAGATCGAGACAAACAAGCCAATTACCAAGAAACCACAGGTTGAACTAAATTGAAAGGTGGACCATAAACGATTGATTACTACAAGGTATGATACTCTCTCTTACCACGTTGTGTGTCTTCCCTTATGCAATTCAATGTATGTGTCAATGGCTCACAATGACAAAGTGCATTTGACTAGGGTGATATGCTACACGCAACCAAATCATTGGGGTCAATCCGTCCACGCTGAGCAGGGGCATGTTTAGTAGAGGGTGCAAGTCTTGATTGGGAGTTTGATTCTCATAGTTTTGCACTTATCTCTAACCCTTTTTGGAGGTAAGACCAAGTTTGACACCTCATAACTTTGCACCTCATCTCTACCCTTTTTGTAGGTAAGCCAAATTCTCAACTCTAAACTTTCCTTGCACACATGACATGGCTTTAGCATTGCATTGCTAACAGGACACTTTTATGTCTTGGTAACCAATTAACTCTCTAGGATAAGTGGATCAAGCTAATGAGCATCATAGTAACCGGATCGCAAGGTTAAAGACGTGGACCTCCTGTGGTGGCTTCCCTGTCAGTCGATGTATCTATGGTATCCTCGTGATGTCATGGCTAGAGACGAGCATGGCAAGAATTTGTAATTTTTTGGGTTGATCAAATAATCCACTCCCCATTGTGAGTTTTGCAAAAAAAAAAACCAATTAAATCTCTAGAAATATTGGAAAAGATCCATTTTGAAGTGTTATATCTCCTTCAAATTGTGTTAACAAATGAAGAAAACTTGGCATTGGCAATTTTTGGGTGTATGGGTTTGACCATTAACTTTGTACTTGCAAATGAACTTCAACCTAAATTGTGCCAAAAAATGTGTGCTGTTTTTGGAGTCTCTTTTGTAATTTAGTAAATGATGGCAACCTATGAAGTCATCTTTGTGTGAGGTTCAAAGTGCTATATGGTTAGCTATTGTCATTTTCAACATGCCAAATGCTTAAAAGGAATAGTAGTCGTCCATATTTTGAGTTACTTAGTATGTGCAAGAGTTTGATTGTACTATAGAACCTTTGGGATTTTTACAGATTGGATGAATTTGACTATACTGTTTTATAGAACATTTGGGGTTTTTAAAGGTTGGATGTGGCTTGCTGCAAAGTTCATTGTGCACATAGATTTCACATCAGAGTACCATTCTTTCTTAGTCTTATGGCACCTAATACCCCATAAAACTAAAAATGCAACAATGGATAAGTCAAAGTCATCTTCTTTTTTTTTTTTTTTTAACGCACAATGGTGAGTGGGGGATTATATTGACTAGCTCAAAAAATTACAGATTCTTATCATTCTCATGCCGAGCCATGATATCTCCAATAGACCAAACATGGGCTAACAAGGGGGCCACCCCAGGGAAGCCACGTCCTTATCCTTGCGGACCAATATCTACGGTGCCAATTAATCTATTCCACTCGTCCAAATCCTTCCATTTCCCAAAGGCTAAGATGAAAGTCAAAGTCATCTTAACAAGAAAATGTATTCTTCTTTATAAAAGTGATTTGATAGGCAAGCATACTCATTTTGCAAATAGTATAAAGACTCCCCAATACATATATAATTTTGTTGTTAGTTAGTAATTAGTTAGTATTTTTTCCATGGAATGTAAAGAACATAATGTGGAAGCATGTTTTTTTGTGTGTGCAGGTTTACTAGTTTATTATACATGTCTCCAAGTTTGGCACCTTTCAATGGTTTTGAGAGTTTCTATAGAAATATATGTAAGTTGAGGACAAAACTATATCATGATAACATCTTCTTAGTGGCAATTATGAGCATAGGTGTAGAAACATCAATAATAGGTCAACAGATTGAGAATAATGTGATATTTTTAGCTAATTATATTTTCCAAAAAAATTATGGTGCCTTAAAAACCATAGATTATGATCAACAACCCATTGAAGTTACTGGGGAAAAGTGCCTTGCTTACCTAAAAATTTTCCTAACGTCATTAGGGTTGGCCTTCTCATTTTGTTGTTTTTGCTAGTTGCACTATTACATCCACTTTGGAGACTTGCCATGACCAAATAGTAAGGATTAGATTGACCTTGTCATTTTGCTGTTTTCTCTAGTTGCACCATTACATCCACTTTGGAGGACCAAATGGTAAGGAATTTATCCATTGATTATTTTTCCATATAGATTTTTCTTTCATACTCAAGCTCAAGTAAGCATGAGAACAAATGAAATGTTGATCAAGAGTATTGATTGTTTTCCCAAGACCCTGAAAGGACACTTTTACATTCTTAAGTCACCACACTAGTGCTAAATTGCCCCTTCGTACATGTAAATCTCTTTTATTAAGTTGTAGGATAAGGTACCAATGAAAGTTTGGCTTGCTCACTATGGTGGAGGATAGTCATTTCTTATTATGGTGGAGGTTACATGGCTACCCTCAATTAAGGGTTTGATCTCACAACCTTTAGTTTTGAATCCTCCTTGCAAGTTAGGATGCACGTCACCAATTAGTTCTTGTGGACAAGGTGAGGTCATATGTGGGACGGGTGTCTAACCTCACTCCTATCTTATTGCAGACATAGCAAGAACCACAAATATAATTGTCAATCCATGGGACGAAGCTGACTCGACTAGTGCATAGAGGCTACAAGAGGTTGTCAATCTCTTGGAAAACAACAAACAAATTGCATCTAACTCAAGCTACACTCAAATGACAGAAATCACCAAAAGCCAATTTCTCATCGGCAAACAAATCACATCCGTTACAGCATCAAATGGCATCCAAACGTAACAAAACTTCTAGGATATGATTATCAAACCTAAGCACACATGCTTATGATTTCAAACCTCACTTTAGGTCAAGTGCAAAAATCGTGATTATTAACAGCAAAGTGAGTTTTTGACTTTGTCGTTTTTGACCCAAAATGTATCTAAATGCTTAGCAATGATGCCCCAACACCCCACCTATACTTAGTTTTTGATTTTGAATTGTAAATTCCTACTTATGATGAAATTAGGCCGCGGGTCGGCGACACCAAAATCTACTACCATGAAATGCTTATGTCAATGCATAGAGCTCTTACCTGTGGTCGCAACACAACAGACATGACTGCAATGTGACAACCGAGGAGGGAGTAGGAAGCGCGATAAGGAGAGAAGTGAGCGTCGTTAGCTCACGCTGCGTTTCTATTATCCCAAAAACTTATATAAAACTTACAAAAACTCACGTCGTTAGGACATGTTTATAAGACCTAAGCACACATGCTTATGGTCTCAAACCACACTTTAGGTCAAGTTCCAAAATCACCATTATTAACAGCAGTGGATTTTTGACCTAGTCGTTTTTAACCCAGAATGCATCTAAATGCTTAGCAATGATGTCCCAATACCCCGCCTATGCTTAGTTTTTGATTTGAAAGTGTAAATTTCTAGTTATGATAAAATTAGGACGCGGGTCGGCGATGCCAAAAACTACGAATTACTATGATCTGTTTACGTCAATGCATAGAGCTCTTACCTGCAGTTGCAATGCAACAAACGCGAATGCAATGTGACAACTAGAGAGGGAGTAGGAAGCGTGAGAAGGAGAGAGGTGAGCGCCGTTAGCTCACGCTGTGTATTTCATTATCCAAAACTTGATTAAAACTTTACAAAGTTGGCTTTTATACTTTAGCCAAGGTCTAAAATGTGTAATCTCCGACGCCCAAGACCTTTGAGGCTCCACACTTATTGTATCTGCAACCCAGGTACACTAAGTGACATATGATCTACATCTTGGAACTCTTATTGAGCCCATAACATGTTACAATTATCACAATGGCTAAATAAATTGAGAAATTACAATAGATGGCCATTTTGGAAAAATGTGAAAAATGTGTAACTCCAATCGTCATTGCTTCTTCATATTCATCTTCGATGTGCATTCATAAGGCTTTGATCTTTAGCAGCTCTTGTTAACTGACGTTGGCTCAGTTAACATTTCCCCCTTCCGATTTTAGTGCCCGTCCTCGGGCACTATTGAAAAGTGTCTGTGGAGGTTGTGGAAGGTTTTGACTGGTTGTTGGTAGGCTGATCGTCTACATTTGTCTTTGAATATTTTGATGAGGTTCAATTCGATGTAGCATCTTCATTGGTCGGAATATGTCTACTGTGAGAGATGATGTTGCATTTGTCCGTTCTAATAGCATAATGAGGAGGCTTCTATTTATTTACGAAAAGTATGTACAAGGGAAATAGAATGATGAAGTTCTCAATTAGGGTCTATTACCTGGATCACCAAAGGGAAAAAACCCATTGGGAAAAAAGTTCCTTTGGGATACGCGCTGAAGCGGTCCGGGGCGGGCAACAAGAAGAGAAACCTCTAGACACCCTTCAAGGCTCCCGTGCTGCTCAATGGGGCTGGGGCACAACACAACACAAACCAAAACAACAAACCCACAGCCAAATCCCAACTACACAAGGGGCACCACCTAGTTTAAGACCGAACTAGGACGCAAAAGAGGAGAATCGTTAGAGCAACCCACAAACAAGCAAGGAATTTACACTAACCCTAACACCAATGGAACACTCTCACGCACTAAAACACGAGCGAGAGAGAGAGAGAGAGAGAGAGAGAGAGAGAGAGAGAGAGAGAGAGATGGTGCTCGGGCTGCTTTGAAGTGTATCGTTAATGATCAAGCAAACATATATATATATATATGTAAGAAAGAGAGAGAAGGGGGAAGGGAGTGCTTGTTGCACTAATGCCTTCTTACAAATCTGTCATGACCAATCAAAGTGAGATTAGTATTTGTTCAACATATCCTGAGTAAATTACACCACAACACATCACAAGGAAAAAGCCACCCCAATCACTGTCTTAAGGCCAGGGGAGTCCTCTCCACCTTGTCGCCCTCTTACAGCATGTGGGATTTATGGCTAAATTGATTACAATACCCGGAGACAAGCTATCAAGAACTTAAATAAAACACCAAGACACTTACACATCATTATTGTCCATGATTTCTCGTTGGAAGGGAGACAAGGTATCCATGCTTAGTCCAAATTCACCCTCCTTGATTCAGCAAATGTTGGGCTTACACTAGTAGGAGAAATGATAGATTTCCTACTCTCAATGGAATGATCACTCTCTCTTACAATGGCATAGAGTTCCCTTGCTAATCACCCCTAATACAACACATACATATGCCTAATGCCAATGAGATTCCACTCAAGAGCTCCTTCTCAAGAGGTTGAGCTTGGCTTCTCAAGCTATAGCATAGTGCTCTTTCTTCTCCCCCCTTTTTTGTGCTAGCTACACCCTCCTTTTATAGCAATTTTGAAGGCTAGGGTTACTCCTCTAACCATGGTTGGGTTAGATTTTCAGCAATTTATCTAATTTCTTTTGCTTGGAATTATCAAGAAGTTGGTGGGGAAAGAGAGAGGAGAGAAATGGAGGTGATAGGACTTTTCATAGTGGGTTAGTGTTAGTAGAGTTAGTATTAATTTATAAATGGAATTGGAAATTTACAATGGGAGTATCCATGTAGGATACAAATAAGGAAGAAAACTCTTAAGAGGTAAGAAAAGGTGGATTTCTTACAAGGTTGATGCTCCAAGTGTCTTGAGTAGGGCCAATTTTGATGCTTGTTGACGGTCCACTAGCTTTGACGGTACATTTTTTCTCCACTCTTGACCTTCCTTGAGAGACAAGGTAATTGAAGTTGAGTAATCAACCACCATGATGCTGTCTTTTAAGAGAAGAGGCTCAATTTTGTGGTTTTTTGATAGATATGGGTAATTTGGAGGAGGAAAAATGAGACTAGGTGGTCAATTTTGGAATGGAATTGTGTGTGGGAGGTATGAGTTCACCATGGTTTCTCTTATTCTTCAAGGTTGAGGAGAAGGTGAGTAGGGTGCAGAGAGGAGTGGTGAGAGAGGTGGGAATGATGAGTGGAGAAGTGTGTGTGAAAGAGGAAAATGATAAAGTGGAAGAGAGAGTGTGGCTGCATAGCATGGGAAAACTGGGGTCCACTAATAAAATCATAGCTCACAGCTCATAGCTCAAAAAAATATGAAAAAATTTGAGGCAAAAGTTCAGCCCACGAGCTACAACTTTTGTTTGTATCACCTTTTCAAATTCGGAGAGCAAGTGAACTTTAAAAATTCAGCAAAACCGACTGTTTTTTTCCACTGCACAAAGTCCTTGTGGGGTCCTTCTTTGGATGATTCTTTTGAATACCTCCAAGAGTGAGCCCTCCATAGTTGCATGTATGCATGCCACCTACCCTTGACCTTATTTGGTAGGTCTATAATTGAAGATATTCTTGAGATCATGATATAAGTGAATAGTACAACTAAGAAAATCAAATATTGAGGGGTCTAAAAAATATGTACATGTCAAATATAAATAATATAAGTGGAAAAAATATAAAGGGTTCAAAAGAAATCTCTCTCATTATGAGGCTATCATAAAAAGATAAATATTTTTGGTGTTCTAATTTTTTAGAAAAAAAACAAAATAGATGTAAGAAGGGAAAAATCACAATAGTGAAAAAATATACACATAAATAAAACTAGTTTTTTTGGATTTTTGTTGGGGTGGAGTTACACCAAATATAAGAGAAGCTTACATGAAAATATTTCTATATGGAATAAAGAGTATGAAAAATGGTAAGAAAAATTGTGGTAATGGTGAGGCAATGTACAGAGCATAAATAACACACACCTAGGTAGAAATATTTAAATAAATACCAAAATAATTATGAAAAAATATTTTATTTAGGCCCTATATACAAAGAAATATTTACATACGCATGGGCCATAATATACTTATATTTTTTATATTTTTTTTATATTTTTGGCTCAACTAGCTAATTGAGGGTTTTTTATTTCAGTAAGGAGATATGGGAAAAGTCCCCTAACTCACACGCGCCTATATACAGTGAAAGGGTGAGGGTAACCACAGTGTTTGAGTGATTTGATAGGGTGAGATAACTCACTATGGCAATTACAGAGAGTCGAAAAATGGCTATCATTAGCCCTCCCCCAGGATGATGGTATATTCATGTACCATCATAAAGAATCTTTTCCAAAGAGAGTGCTTCAGATTCCTTGACAAGATCTTCATTGTTTGGCCCCTTGGAATTTTGGTTTGTGTTACACTCATGCTTCATGGAACAATACTTACATGGGATAGTTGCCTTTGGCTCTGGTAGATCCTTTGGTAGAAGGCGACTCAAGTAAGGCTTCAAGCGATAGCCGTTTACCTTCCTGGAGTGCTCTTTCCCATTCAAGTCCATAAGTTGATAGTACCTTGAATTGAAATCCTTCTTGACTATGTATGGCCCCTGCCATCTTGTTTCAAATTTGGCATCAAAACGATTATCGAGTCGATTGTCATACCTTAGCACAAGATCTCCTTCATTGATGCCTTTGTCCTTCAGTTTCTTGTCAAGCTTCTCCTTTGTCTGTGTGGCTTTTCTCTTATAGCACTCGTATGATGCTCCTCTTTTCCACTCAAGCTCGGCTAAGGTAAGAAGTCGATCCATCCATGCTTCTTGATCATCTTGTGCTGATTTGCCATGAAGTCGCATTGTTGGAATGTTTAGTTCAATTGGCTGTAAAGCCTCTTGACCATAGACCAAGTGAAATGGTGTGAACTCCGTGGCTTCCCTATATGTGGTTCGATACGCCCACAAGGCACCATCCAAGAAGTCATCCCACAACTTTGTCTTGTTTTGCACCATCTTTCTAATGATTCCTACAATGACACCATTAGCCTTCTCCACCAAACCATTTGACTGTGGGTAGTATGGTGTGCTATGACGATGTAGAATGTGAAGCTCTTCACAAACTTCTGTGAGCAAGCCCTTCCTAAACCCTGGACCATTATCAGAAACAATATCCAAAGGTGTGCCAAATCTGCAACAAATGTGATTGTACACAAACTTGCTAATTGTCCTCTCATTCACTCTTGCCACACTTTGAGCTTCCACCCACCTAGTCATATAGTCTACAGCCACTAGAATGTAGAGTTTACCATTTTTTGTCCTAGGCAGAGGACCCATAGCATCAATGCCCCACTTTTCAAAGGGTCCATTTTCAAGAACTATTTGCCTCCCGCCATGCACCAACCTTCTATTTCCATTTATCTGACAATTGTGACAGCTTTTACACCAATGTTGAACGTCCACATGCAAGCTTGGCCAAACATACCCCACAAGCAAAATCTTCTTCACAGTTAATTCTTGGGAAAAATGACCACCACATGCCTCTTCATGCAAACCTTTTAGAATGGCTGGAATTTCCGCGATAGTTGGTACTCTTCTGCACACTTTATCCTTCCCTCTTTGATAGAGGGAGCCTTCTAGGAAGATATACATGCTTGCCTTCTTCATGAGTCTCCTCTTCTGAGCTTTTGTGAAGTCTGGTGGAAACTCACCCTCCAAAATGTAGCCAATAATGGGATCCAATGACTCAAATCCCTGGTATCTCGGTTGCTTGACAGCTGCTGCCACCATGATGACCTGCACTTCTCTCTCAACACATGTAACTGCTTGTTGTGCAAGTATATCGGCATCTTCATTTTGTTTCCTCGGAATATGATATAGTTGCACTTCTTCAAACTGATTAAACATCCTACGAATGGCATAAACTTTTGTCCTTAAGCTTTCATTCTTGCATGCCCAAATGCCTAAAATCTGTTTAACAATGAGAAGTGCATCTCCCTTTACCATGAGACGTTTTATCCCTTGGCCAATGCACATCTTCAAACCATGAAGTAGTGTGTCGTATTCTGCTTCATTGTTGTTAGTTGAACCTAGTAGATTGACCTTCTCTTTCATGACCACCTCTCCACTTGGGTTGAGCAACACTAGCCCTCCCCCTGCTTTCCCTATGGCTCGTCGAAAAGCTCCATCAAAGAACAAGGTAAAAGCATTGGGAATAATTTTTGGTGGTGGCAATGGTAGGGTCTTTACTTGAGGCACCTTAATTTCCTTCTCATGTACCCTATAAGTGAGAATCCCTGCCAATTGTGCACGCACACTATCTTCTACCTTGAAAGAGTATTGGAACTCTTGCAACTCCATAATCCACTTTGAGATCCTAGTACTAAGATTCATTTGAGATGACACCCAAGGGAACAAATTTTTTGCAGTGAGAATTACAAAAGGTTTTGGTAGCAGGTAGGATCTAAACTTTCTCACCGCAAACATGAGAGAAAGCATCATGAGTTCTGCTTCTGTGTAGTCTCTCTCCAAAGCATTCATGACCCTACTAGCAAAGTAGATGGGCCGCATCCTGGTACTATAGGGATCTTGTTGTAACAAAATTGCACCAATTGTTTCTTTCCCAGCACTAGAGCTAACAAAGAATGTGTACTCCCAACAAGGAGGCATGAGTGTTGGTAGCTCTGACAAAATGGCTTTAATGTTACAAAAGTACTCTTCAAGCTCATCAGACCATGCAAATTCTACTTGTTGTGTCAACTTTTGCAAAGGGTGAAGTAACTCCAAGGCTAAGTGAATGAAGCGTGACATATACTTCACCTTTTGAATGAATGAGATGACCTCCTTAAGACTCTTGGGTGATGGTAGCTCAATAAGAGCCTTTGCCTTTGAAGGATCCACTTCAATGCCTTTGTAAGAAACTTTATGACCAAGCAAGATTACTTCATCCTCACCTATATGGCACTTGTCGGGGTTGAGTTGACCTCCCATGTCGTAGAGCTTCTTTAAACCTTCTTCTACCCTTTGTAGATGCAATGATTTTGAGCTATAAATACAGAAATCATCAATGAACACCCTAATTGACTTTCCAAAGAATGCTTGAAACACCATATTCATGAAACGTTGGAATGTTGCAGGAGCATTTGTCAGACCAAATGGCATGAATCTAAAAGCATAACAACCCCAAGGAGTGATAAAGGTTGTTTTCAATTGATCCTCCAATGCAATCCCTATTTGAAAGTAACCTGAGTAACCATCGCACACAGTGTACTTCTCATGACCAGCTACCTCATTTAGTATCTCATCCTGGAATGGGAGGGGAAACTGATCTCTTTTTGTTGCCTCATTGAGGGGACGGTAATCCACACACACCCTCCACTTGCCATTTTTCTTAGGAGTGACAACAACAAGAGAGACCCACTCTGAATTCTCCACTAGATAAATGAAACCTGCTGCTAGAAGCTTTCTTACCTCCTTGAGTAGAGCCTGCTCCTTTATAACTCCTAGCCTTCGTAGCTTCTGAGCTTTAGGTGTGGCCTCAGGCTTTAACTCAATCTTGTGTTGAACAACATCTACCCCACGTACGTCGGTGTAGTCTTTAGCAAAAAGCCTAGGAAACTTCCTTAGCACACATTTAAACTCCTCTCTTTCATCCTTTGTAAGTGTTGTTGATAGCATACCTTCCAGCATCCCTTCATCTTGAACACCTTCGTTCTCTTGAGGACCTACCTCCTCCAAGCCTTGACAAGAGGTCTCTTGGTTGCTTGGCTTAAACCTTACCCCCATGACTTCGATGGAAGACTCCTCTTCAGTAATGCTATCGCTACTTTCTTCTTCTGAAGTGCTATCGGTCCAACCTTCTTCCGTCTCACTTTGAGATGATTCTTCACGGAGCTCCTCTTGGCGTTGCTCCTTCATGTCAAAGACAACCTTCTTATGATTGTCATTCCTGCAAATTAATTTCCCACTCTCCCAATCCTGCAAAGCTCGCATTTTCATTAGCCATGGTCTTCCTAGGATAAATGGATAACCACTTCCCTTGGTCGACATAACATAAAAATCCACCGCTTTCTTAATGCCAAAGGCCTCTACAAAGACATTTTTACAAATGCCTACACACCTAGCCTTGCTATTGTTTGCCATCTTGACTTTGATTTCAGGTGTCTCATGGATGTGCATGCCTAGTCTTTACATGAGTCCCTCTGTTATGATGCAAATTTGTGCACCCCCATCCACTAGACCTTTCCTAACCAATCTTCCTTTGATGTAACAGTCTATCATCGGTGTAATGTCCTCATTCATTTCAGCTTGTGCAATTTTTACAACAGGCACACTCTCTTTTACCTTTCTCCTAGTGCTAACTGCCCTTGTTAAATCCCTCCTAACTTGTGGACATAATGCAAGAAATTGAGGCCATGAAATATCAGGACCCTTACCTCTCATGTCTTCCAACAAGTTGTACGGATCCATACCATGTCCAAGAGGGAAGTCTTGGAGGTTGATACGACGTCGAGTCCTCTTGGTTTCCTTTGTTTCCTTTGCCTTCTTGCCTTGTCCATGGTCACTCTGTGATGTGACTCCTTCTTTCTCTTTATCTTTTCCTCAGGCATGCTTAATGCCATTGGCTTCCATGTCAACCTCATTTGAATTTGTCACCTCTACCACATGCACATTTGGATCTGGCAAAGGTGGAACTCCTTCTACCCCTTGTGGAGGTGGTCTTGGTCCATTTGGCCTTTGTAGAAGCCTTGGTTGTTGACCAGCTCCTTCTCCTGCATCATCACTGGGTAATTCAAGTTAGGTCTCCCTGGCTCTCCACGGGGCCAAGGACAATTATACTTCCCATGTCCAGACTCTCCGCAATTCCAACATTGCAAGACTCTCCTAGTTCATGGCTCTCTCTCTTCTGACTTCTTTGCTTGTCCCTTTGGACCTACAGCTTGTGCAAGGTGAATTGACAGGCTGCTTAAAGATTCATTTAACTTCTCGATCACTTCAGCCGTTACCTCAGGAAGCTCCCTAGATGTTGATGCTTGTGACTTACCTTTGGGTCTAAGACCTTCTATTGGAACCTCTCCCCTTAAGCACTTGAGTTTCCTATACTTCTCAGCAGCCCTAGTTTCCGCTGCATCAAAAGTAGCAGGTGCACCCGCCTCAACTTTTACCTTAAGGTCAGGAAAGAGTCCGGCTATGAACCTCTCCTTCTTTAAAAATTCTGCACCATCACCAGGGTTAGCAACATTTCGTATCCATAGAGCCCAAAGACGTAGAAACTCTTGCTTGTACAAGTAGTAGTCATCTAAGTCTTTTTGCTTATGAGAAACAATGTCTTGCCATAGTTTTTGAGTGTTTTGGGGATCAAAGAAGTATCTCTTAAAATGATTCAAAACTTCTGTGTAATTCCCCTTAACTTCCTCAGGCAAAGAGTCAAACCAAGTACTAGCATCTTTCCTAAGGACCACCTCAAACATTTCTACATGTTCTTGATCGGTTACTATCCTCTTGATACGGCAAGACATCTTGAAATTTGCTAAAAATAATTCTGCATCCTCTCCAGGCTCTCCAAAGAAAAGAGAATATCCAGACATTTGGCGTTGGCTCTCCATTATTATGAAAGATTACAACACGAGTTACAATAAGGGATACAATAGAGATTTAGAACCACTCGCCTGCAAATGAAGAAGTAAAAAAATACCACTCTAGGTTTTCTTCTTCAGCTATCCAAGCTTCAATGAGGTCTCGATTTGTTTGATCAAAACAAAAAGGTAGACTATTGATGAGCTCTAAGAAGGGTTGAAATTCTTCAAAGCTAAGGCGATAAACAGAAATCTCTAGAACTTCGTTTTCTGGATCCAAAAGAGCAACCACGTCCCAAGTGATAAATTGCACTTGCTCTACAATTTCCAACGCACAAGCGGTTTGTATAAAAACTAGATCTTCATGCTCGTCGAAGGCCGTGAGAAAGTAGCAATTGACTAGGAGCTCCTTTCCTTCGAGTTCCACACAGTCGGAGTGAGGCAACCTTCTCACAATTTCATAAAGAACATCCTCATCAAGTCCAATCAAGTTTTCAAGATTTAAAGACTCCACTTGTGCTACAAAATTCCTGGACAAAAACTCCTTAGGATTATGGTTAAATCATTCAAAAGCATAAAGAGATTTACAATGTCTCTATGAACAAAGTGTCATAGAAAGTAGAGAAGGATGAGAATTTA
Source organism: Adiantum capillus-veneris (assembly GCF_014529385.1). Classification (NCBI taxonomy): domain Eukaryota; kingdom Viridiplantae; phylum Streptophyta; class Polypodiopsida; order Polypodiales; family Pteridaceae; genus Adiantum; species Adiantum capillus-veneris. The sequence continues at coordinate 108,131,907 of NC_140938.1, read as the reverse complement.
TACAAATTTGCAATCTTCTCTATGCTCTCTTTATTAAGACAAGCTCTGAATAGCTCCCTATCTCCTTTGTTGAAAGCGAAAGGAAGACTATTAATAAGACGCAAATGAGGGAAAAATTCACCAAATGTGAGTCTATGAAGCATGAACTCTGGCCGCAGGTTTCCTAAAGAGTCTTCCTCAATGGTGAAATGCACTCGCCAAACGCCAAATTTCACTCTATTTACCAATCTTAGGGCACACACTAGTTGGATGAATGCGCGGTCTTCCTTAGTGCTCAACAACAAGAGGAAAATGGAATCCACGCGTAGGACCTTCCGTCTTAACTTCACCACCCTCTTGTTATGAGGGAGACGCCTTACTACTTGCTCCTGCAACTCAATTGGTAATAGAGCTAGATCTCTAAGGATTGAACTTTCACTGCACACACATTCCCAGTTAGAACAAATGATCGTTTTTTTGTTTCTTGTAACAACTTGGACAAAGAAAAAACAAACATACACACTATTTTGTCGGGCTACACTTCATTTTAAAATAAAATGAACACATGTACATCAAAAGAAGTGTGGTAGTTGATGAGAGGTAGAATGACAGGGTTTGGTGATGCAAGAATTTCTCCTACTCTTTGGGCACCAAACATGAACACCATTCGTTGTTGAAAATGGATCTTTCTACTAATTGCAACGTTTATTCTAATGTGTGGAGTAAAATGAAAGGAAAAAACCTCTATTCCTGGGCCATTATCCATGGCCTATGCATGTTCTAATGCTTAAAATAACACAAAAATATAGACGTCCAAGCTAATATCGTACCTAATGGGAGGCAAAATAAAAGGATTTACCGAAGTGTTTATCTCGGCTAACCTAAGAGGACCTAAAATCCTACGAATTACCCGTTGAAATTGCAACTTAGTACTAACAATTATGTGTATCTTTTGCCTTGCAATGGGAATGAAAGGATCATACAAACTCTCGTGATTCATGCAAACTACTTGACTATGCTAAAAGTTGATCCTACACAAAAACATACACGAGTTGTTTTCCTCGGTGGGGGCACCAATTTGAAGCAGTCCGAGGCGGCCAACAAGAAGAGCAACCTCTAGACACCGTTCAAGGCTCCCGTGCTGCTCAATGGGGTTGGGGCACAACACAACACAAACCAAAACAACAAACCCACAGCCAAATCCCAACTACACAAGGGGCACCACCTAGTTTAAGAGCGAACTAGGACGCAAAAGAGGAGAATCGTTAGAGCAACCCACAAACAAAGAAGGAATTTACACTAACCCTAACACCAATGGAACACTCTCACACACTAAAACACGAGAGAGAGAGAGAGAGAGAGAGAGAGAGAGAGAGAGATGGTGCTCGGGCTGCTTTGAAGTGTATCGTTAATGATCAAGCAAACACATATATATATATATATATATATATATATATATATATATATATATATATATATATATATATATATATATATATATATATATATATGTGTGTGTGTGTGTGTGTGTAAGAAAGAGAGAGACGGGGGAAGGGGGTGGTTGTTGCACTAATGCCTTCTTACAAATCTGTCATGACCAATCAAAGTGAGATTAGTATTTGTTCAACATAGCCTGAGTAAATTACACCACAACACATCACAAGGAAAAATCCACCCCAATCACTGTCTTAAGGCCAGGGGAGTCCTCTCCACCCTGTCGCCCTCTTACAGCATGTGGGATTTATGGCTAAATTGATAACAATACCCGAAGACAAGCTATCAAGAACTTAAATAAAACACCAAGACACTTACACATCATTATTTTCCATGACTTCTCGTTGGAAGGGAGACAAGGTATCCATGTTTAGTCCAAATTCACCCTCCTTGATTCAGCAAATGTTGGGCTTACACTAGTAGGAGAAATGACAGATTTCCTACTCTCAATTGAATGATCACTCTCTCTTACAATGGCATAGAGTTCCCTTGCTAATCACCCCTAATACAACACATACATATGCCTAATGCCAATGAGATTCCACTCAAGAGCTCCTTCTCAAGAGGTTGAGCTTGGCTTCTCAAGCTATAGCATAGTGCTCTTTCTTCTCCCCCCTTTTTTGTGCTAGCTACACCCTCCTTTTATAGCAATTTTGAAGGCTAGGGTTACTCCTCTAACCATGGTTGGGTTAGATTTTCAGCAATTTATCTAATTTCTTTTGCTTGGAATTATCAAGAAGTTGGTGGGGAAAGAGAGAGGAGAGAAATGGAGGTGATAGGACTTTTCATAGTGGGTTAGTGTTAGTAGAGTTAGTATTAATTTACAAATGGAATTGGATATTTACGATGGGAGTATCCATGTAGGATACAAATAAGGAAGAAAAACTCTTAAGAGGTAAGAAAAGGTGGATTTCTTACAAGGTTGATGCTCCAAGTGTCTTGAGTAGGGCCAATTTTGATGCTTGTTGACGGTCCACTAGCTTTGACGGTACATTTTTTCTCCACTCTTGACCTTCCTTGAGAGACAAGGTAATTGAAGTTGAGTAATCAACCACCATGATGCTGTCTTTTAAGAGAAGAGGCTCAATTTTGTGGTTTTTTGATAGATATGGGTAATTTGGAGGAGGAAAAATGAGACTAGGTGGTCAATTTTGGAATGGAATTGTGTGTGGGAGGTATGAGTTCACCATGGTTTCTCTTATTCTTCAAGGTTGAGGAGAAGGTGAGTAGGGTGCAGAGAGGAGTGGTGAGAGAGGTGGGAATGATGAGTGGAGAAGTGTGTGTGAAAGAGAAAAATGATAAAGTGGAAGAGAGAGTGTGGCTGCATGGCATGGGAAAACTGGGGTCCTCTAATAAAATCATAGCTCACAGCTCGTAGCTCAAAAAAATATGAAAAAATTTGAGGCAAAAGTTCAGCCCACGAGCTACAACTTTTGTTTGTATTACCTTTTCAAATTTGGAGAGCAAGTGAACTTTAAAAATTCAGCAAAACCGACTGTTTTTTTCCACTGCACAAAGTCCTTGTGGGGTCCTTCTTTGGATGATTCTTTTGAATACCTCCAAGAGTGAGCCCTCCATAGTGCATGTATGCATGCCACCTACCCTTGACCTTATTTGGTAGGTCTATAATTGAAGATATTCTTGAGATCATGATATAAGTGAATACTACAACTAAGAAAATCAAATATTGAGGGGTCTAAAAAATATGTACATGTCAAATATAAATAATATAAGTGGAAAAAATATAAAGGTGTCAAAAGAAATCTCTCTCATTATGAGGCTACCATAAAAAGATAAATATTTTTGGTGTTCTAATTTGTTAGAAAAAAAACAAAATAGATGTAGGAAGGGAAAAATCACAATAGTGAAAAAATATACACATAAATAAAACTAGTTTTTTTGGATTTTTGTTGGGGTGGAGTTACACCAAATATAAGAGAAGCTTACATGAAAATATTTCTATATGGAATAAAGAGTATGAAAAATGATAAGAAAAATTGTGGTAATGGTGAGGCAATGTACAGAGCATAAATAACACACACCTAGGTAGAAATATTTAAATAAATACCAAAATAATTATGGAAAAATCTTTTATTTAGGCCCTATATACAAAGAAATATTTACATACGCATGGACCATAATATACTTATATTTTTTATTTTTTTGGCTCAACTAGCTAATTGAGGGTTTTTTATTTCAGTAAGGAGATATGGGAAAAGTCCCCTAACTCACACGCGCCTATATACAGTGAAAGGGTGAGGGTAACCACAGTGTTTGAGTGATTTGATAGGGTGAGATAACTCACTATGGCAATTACAGAGAGCCGAAAAACGGCTATCAGCGCATTATTGGAGTACTATTAGCATAGAAAATATTAATTAAGTACTCAAAGGATTATTTGCTGATAGATATGGAAATATAGAGATAGCAAATATGAAAGGGTAGCATGATGGAACATTTTTTTCCTGTTGTAGTCCACTCAAGGTGCATTGATAGAAGCAAAAAGGAGTGTCTAATGCATATGTCCAATGGTGGGACATCCTATTTATGCATACACAGAAATGCATGGAAAACAATATGATGTGCCAGAAGGATTTTGAGGGGTCTTCAGAAAGATAGTGTAGCTATAAAAGCATATGACATAGCTTTGCAAGATGGCACCCCTTTAAGAATGGTTTTCGTTGACAAGAATATGTGCTCTCATCTTACTATGCACTGTGCGTGAGTGTTGGACTCTGCGACACCCCATCAATTGTAAGTTAATAGACTTCGACTTTTATGCTCATCTCATCCAACATGAGCAATATGACTTTAGATATGCTCAACTCTTCCAGCTTGAGCGTAAGCCTAATAACTACGACTCTTAACACAAAGTTTAATATGACTTAAAGCTTTAAGACTAATGCTTTTCTCATTTTATGGCTCGGCAACTTGACTCTGACTATGTCAAAGAGTGTTTTTTGCACCTTGACAACTTGAATTTTCACATTCTTTTGCTTACTACAAACATTTCTTCAGGTAAAAGTAAGCTTAAATCCTCAAAAAGAGGATTAGTGAAGGACCAAATGGGCATTGAAGGTTTCTTTTGCCATACCTGTTTTATTGTCTTCGAATCGGCATTCTTGTTGGTTGGGTTGTGTTTCTTTGACTGTGAAGACTCCATTATCCGTTTGATTCTCCAAGTAGGCCTGTTGATAGGAGTCTTTGATGTTGTTGTAGGCCTCTATTGGCTATTGGCATCTGGCTTTTGACTAGGAGCATTGAAAGATTTAGGAATCCAAATCTCTTGATGACCTTTGTAACTCCTTTGTTGACTTTGTTGAGCTCTAGGTCTTGTTGAGCTCTTGAGATCTTCATGCAGGTCTTGTGTAGTTGCAGTTGGCTTGTGGTTGACTAATAGCCAAATCTTTGTATATCTTGTGTAAAATCCTTGTCCATGGGGAAGACTCTTTGAGATCCATCTTTTTTATGTATCCTCTTGAAAGTTGTGGTAGACTTTAGCCTCTTTCGATGTTGTTATGTTGTATACCTGCTTCTTAGGTATTCTAGGATATTGTCAAGGTCGATACCTTGTGGGCCTTCTTTGTTGGGAGGGACTTGAAGTTACTTCATATGCCCTAACCTCTGGTTTTGGCACCCATATCTGCATGTTACCTCCATAGTACTCATGTTCCTTTAAGCTCCATTGTGATGCTATCCATCCCATGTGTTTGTCTTTTTGTGTTGACTCCATGTCTTTAATCCAAACCGGATCATTGACTTTGATTAAATTGTTTTGAACAAACACTTGCTTGACTTTCCTTTGCTTTCTTGAGTACTTTGGCTGAAATATCTTTGCTTTTCTGGGTGTCTCCTTGCAGGTTTTCGTTGGGTCAGCATTTGACTTGAAGTTTTGAAATCCTGACTTGCTTGAAGAAGTTGATCCATGAGGGTTCTTTGATGTAGAGGTGTATGCTTTCACACCTTCTTTGCTAATCGGTGGAAGTTCCACTTTAGCTTTACCTTTGTCTGCACGATTTGTCTTTGATTCTAGTGACTCCTACAACACTGAATTTAGCATTAACGGTACCTGTAATTGTTGATGTCTACCTCTTGGAGAAGAGATTATTAGCATTTTTTCTTCTTTTTAGGCCTTGTGTTGGTCTAACCACTGATGTACAAGGATGACATCTGCAAGCATTTCCTTTGAAGGCTTCACCTGAAAGTTCACCTGCTCCTCATGATTTTGGATTCTAAGGGTAGCAACCATTTCTTTTTTACTTGTATGTAAACCTCGCATTGTTTTGCTATCATGTTTGCATGGAGTGATCTAGAGGATCCTTTGGATGTTCTCTACAACCATATTGTATTTTTCTTCTTTATCCAGTAGAGCATTGCATCTGACAATTGATCCTTTTGTAATGTTGAGAACTATAGCTATTCTCATTGTTGGTTCTATTGAATATCTTTGTATTTGTTTCACTTTTTCCATGGTATCATCTTGATCTGATTATGTCTCTATGGAGAGTAGCTTGAGACTTTGTGTTCCAATTTGGCTTGCATCAGCTGATTCGACTGGCACTGTCTGATTGATCTTTGGACTTCCTATTTCTTCTTGGTTGTTTGCAACCTCATTCTTCTTAACTTTTGGCTCTGGTGGCATTCCTTGTTCAATAGCTATCGTGGTTGCTTTTTGTTCTGTTTGATTTGCACTTGCTATTACCTGATTTGCTTTAAGCTCTTTTGAAGTTCTAAATGATGGAGATGAAACATCTTCAATAAGCTTTGCTTTGGCATCGGTCTCTATTTTAACTGTGCTTAAGGACTTTGTACTATCGTCCGCGGGTGACCAGTCTTGGTCTTCATTCTTTGTTGTCTCTGAAGACTACATCTTGTTTACATCCTGTATCTCTAACATCTTCTACGCCATTGGCATTCCCATGATGATGTCATCTGACATATCTTTTGCTATGATCACATAGAATTGAGCTATGATGATCTATGAACCTACTTCAATGGTAGTGGAGATGATTCCGCAGCATTCTACTCGTTTGTTTCCTAATATGCTCACAAGCATCTTCCATTTGTGGTTGGTCACATCTTTTCCAAGTGCAAAAAGACATGAGGTTCTTGTCTAGCTGAAAATCTAGCTTTACTTCTTTTGACAACTTTCCTTCATTCTCACCAACAATGTTGCACTTGATCGTCTCAGGATTTCCTTCTTTATTGACTACTTTTGTTGTAGCAGTGCCCTTTGGTTGATCTTTATCTGCATCTTCTTTGCTTCGATCACCTGCTTCAATTGATGTTTGCTCGTTTTGTTGTAATATCGCACCTTTCTCTTGCAATTTTTGAGCATTGTGTGCTTGCATTTGAGGAACTTTTGATCTTAAAAGATCCAATGTACTTTCTGGCACAATTTGTCTCTTCGGAGGAGATTTTGGTGGTGACCTTTGTGTATCTTTCTAGACTTTAGCTTTCGTTCATCTTGATTTTTCTATCACCTGTTCTGCAAGTTGAGGGTTTGCATCCATCTTCAGATAGTCTTTGACTTCACTTGTACCATCCACATGGGTTTGTAGAAGGTCATGATCTTGCTAATATTCGTTACCATGTGCATCTTGATATGCATATGCGAGCTTGGTCTCATGAAATTGTTTGAACACTATGGGATTTCTTGAATTTTGACTTTGACTTGTGGAGATCAACTAAAACTTTTCTCCCCGATGATCTTCATAGAAGAATTTTTCTGCAGATTTTGATGGTTTCTGGGTCAATGGAAAACTTCCAACAACTACATGATCTTCCAATGGTTTTTGCTTTGAAGGGGTCTACTGGCTAGAAGTTCTTGGGCTTCTAACTGGTGTAGCATTTTCTGGTACTAGAGCTAAGCTTGATGAATTTGCAGCTCCCCCCTTCCTAGGGTGATCACTATAGCCTGCTTCATTGTGAGAGTTCAAAATTGTTTGGATCTGGTTTAGTCTCACCTTTTAAGACTGTGAAGGTACACTTTGGGTAGCACTGTTGATATTTGGCATCTGTAAACCTTCTGCATAGTTTCCTATGTATCTTCATGAAACATGACAAATTATTCCCCAAGTCAAGATGTAGATAGCATTATCTTTGCCCTGATATTGTCTATCCCATGAGTCTCCTATGATATGATTCTGTGGTTTCAGGACCCAAGGCATCATAGATGCTGGACTCTCATCTATATCTATGACTATTTTGGTCAAATTATATGCTTGTTTGGTCACAACATCGAAGCTTGATTTCTAATGGAGGAGAATTTGGCTCTGAACAAATTTTTGGGTTCACTCGGGTAATATCCTTCAGCTCTAGAGAGGATGGGCTATAATATATTCTTTCCTCTGAAATGAACCATTCTTTCTGATCTATCACTGGACTCACTTCTATAAGTTGTTATGTGGACCGTTCAAACACAGGTTGATCCTTTTTGTATAGTTTTCTTTTTTGGTCTACATAGTGTGCATATGAATTATGTGTACCATACAAAACTAACATCATTCTGTTTTGTGTCCCTTAGACTCGTGAATGATTGCACACTTGTGGCAGTGGATGCAGAATCATGTGCAAACCTTTACTGAATTCATGCAAGAATTTGTTGTTTAAAGAATCAATTTTAAGATTTTCAGGTGCTTGTGCATCTTTATGCTAATTTTGAGCTTGCAGTGTTTTGAATTGTGCTTCTAATGGTAATGCAGAATCATCTGATTGCATTAAAAGTGACGAGTTAAATGCACTTACATCGAGATTCGCATTTCCAATTTGCTCTGTACCTTGCTTAGTGGTTGATGTGTCCTTGTTGTCTGGGTTTCTTGGACAATCTTCAGAAAAATGTCTACCTTTTTGTTCACAAACTGGGCAATACGCCATGACTGGTGGTCTTTCATTTGGTTCCGTCATGTCAAGCTCTAGTTGAGAAGTTTTTGTTTCTATGTTGGCCAAGTTGTCGGCATCTTCTTTTAAAACACTAAGCATCAAGTTGTAGAATTCTCCATCTTGACCTTTGTACTGGGTTCTCCAATTAGACTAGCTTCAATTGGTTGATCTGTTGGACCTTTCGTTTCTGGTTCTCGATTATAGATATGACCACTGTAGTCCATGTACAATTCCCTGATTGCATATGCACTAACTGTATATTTTGTTGGCTTGTGCAGATTTTTGGATAAACACTTGGGTTGAGTATGTGAACTTCTATCTCCACTTCATCTTTGAGCTTGCAATATTTGGCTCCACTGAAGTCTGTGAACATTTGGGAGTTCTCTACATATGGCTTTACTCTGATCAATAAGATCTTGGCTCCTGTGTTTCTTTTGCTGCTCATTAGATATCTATGGCCGTTTGAATCTGCATATAGGACTTTATCTCCATTGTAGCCATATAGTTGTAAAATCTGCTCTGTTGCACTTGTATCTGTGTTACCACTGCTACTCGCTTTCTCTATTGTACTTGAACTCTCAGCTCGAGATGAGTCCATGTCGACAGGTTCTGTAAAAATTGTCTCCTAGTAGATTTTGGTATTGATTAGCAAAAAAAAAATTGCTCTTGTTTGATAAAACTGCGTTTGTCAAAGTACTTTTGGCAGTTGATTTCTCTTAGACTCACAAGGGTTGATTAACTCTAGCTCGAAATTGTCAGAATTGATTGCAACCTTTGAAATGATGAAAATCTAGGCCTTGAATAACCTAACCTATAGATTAGATTGTTATTCGTTTTTTCCACTTGACTTGAATTCAACTCTTGTCAAGCTCCCAATTCTTTGCCTACAACCTGGTTCTTCAATCTGAGCTAAGTGAGTCAGCAAATGAGATTTCCAAATTCTATCCTTGCAAGGAGCTAAAGGACTAATCTGCAACTTGAAACTGAGTTAAGAGGTACCAATTTGGATCTGATGGAACCCAAACTTGACCAGTGGCCTTGTATTATGTTGTTCTAGCACTATACATGCACAAAAGTCCAAAATCTTGTTTCTTGGGCTCAAAAGAAAATAATTCCGATTATTTACTTTTCTCAGTTTCTATACTTTTTAGTCTTGTTTTGCCAAGTAATTACCTTGTTGTGGTCTCTGGACAAGTTTGGTTGAGTGATCAAGATTTGTCCAAGCTATCAACTATTTACTGTCCAGCAGACTCTGATTCCAAGAATCTGGCTTAAGTCTCAATTTTGTGATCCAAATTTCACCAAATTTGATTTGTGGAGTCTACTTGATGTGCTTGACCCTGTGGTATATTCTGTTGGGCAAAATTTCTCAATTCTTGAGCAAATGTAAATAATCGCGATTATTTACTACATGTTTTTTTTAAAGTAAATAATCACGATTATTTACTTTTGGTAATTTTTTACATAATTTTGGTCAACTGAGCATGTACACTTGTTTAACACATCAATATAAGCCTATGAGTCAAGTTTCACTGAATTTGAACAAGATTTACCAAGTTACACACAATTTCTCGACAATCAGTACAAATTTCAATTTTTGTCAAGTTTTTGGCATGTTTTGTGATCCAAACTCTATGAGCCTTTACAAAAGATGTTTGTAATCATGCATAGAGTCTCTGGTATCAACATTGATCAGTTTTCAGTCAAAAGTAAATAATCACGATTATTTACTTTTAACCTAAAATGGACAATTTTTTTAACTTTTTCACTAGATAGTCTTTTTATGATCTATTTTGAGCCTGTAAGTCAAGTTAAAACTTAATTTGAACAAGATTCATCAAGTCAGACACAATTTCTCGACAATCAGTACAACTTTCAGTTTTTGTCAAGTTTTTGGCCTGTTTTGTGATCCAAACTCTATGAGCCTTCACAAAAGATGTTTGTAATCATGCATATAGTCTCTGGTATCAACCTTGATCAGTTTTGAGCCAAAAGTAAATAATCATGATTATTTACTTTTGACCTAAAATATTTAAAAAAATCAACTTTTCACTGTACAATCTTTTTATGACCTATTTTGAGCCTCTGAGCTAAGTCAAAACTTAATTTGGACAAGATTTATTCAAGTTATCATCTGTTTCGTGTCCGCAGATTTTGATTTCAAGAATCTGGCTTAAGTCTCACTTTTGTGATCCAAATTTCACTAAATTTGATTTGTGGCGTCTACTTGCTATGCTTGACCTTGTGGTATGCCCAAATTTGCAAGATTGTCAATTTTTGGAGCAGATGTAAATAATCGCAATTATTTACTCCAGCTAAATTTTTGCAAGTTTTTGTCCCAATCTTGACACAGATCTGTTAAGGAACTCAACTCAAGGTCTCTAGCCAATTTTCATCAAGTTTGGACATTTTTTGGTCAAATGGTCATTAGTTTTCTGTCCGCAGACTGACTTTGCAAAATTGGTCACAATTTTCGATCCAATGATCCAAATCTTACCAAATTTGGTTTGTGGGCTTATTACAACATGGTAAAACTAGTGGCATGCTGACTTGGTCAAAAAAGTTTAAAAAAAGAGGCAGATGTAAATAATCGTTATTATTTACAATTGGTAACGTTTTGCATCTTTTTGGTCAAGTGATCATGTACACATGTTTATCACATCAATATAAGCCTATGAATCAAATTTCATCAAGTTTGGACAAATTTTTCCCCAATTTACACTCAAGTTTCAGAAAGTCAGTACAAACTTTAGTTTTTACCCAGTTTTTTACCAGTTTGGTGATCCAAATATTTTGTGCCTTTACAAAAAGTTGTTTGTACACATGCAATGAGTCAATGGTATGAACCTTGGTCAAATCTGAGCTGAAAGTTAATAATCGTGATTATTAACTTTAGGCCCAAAACTGACACTCTTTTGAACTTTTTCATTGGACAGTCATTTCATGATCTATTTTGAGCCTATGAATCTAGTAAAAACTTAATTTGGCAAATGTCAAGAAAAAGTAAATAATCTGAGTTTTGGCCAGTTCTTGAAATTTTTACCTCAAAGTGTCCTTGAGCTTACCCACTGGTTCATACAACTTTTAGGCTTCCTCTCTAGTTGGATTGAGTGGTTTGGAATCTTTTCGTGCTATTTCTAGCCGTAGACCTGAAACTCTGCAACTTCCAATAACAACTCACAATGATTCTTTGAGAGAGAGCAATGTTTTGAAATCCACCTCGGATCCTACTTACCCTACTCCTAGATTCTCATGCAATGGAGTTGTGGAAAGTGTCCACAAACACTAGTTTTCTTGTTTTTTATGGTTTCCTGAGCATTGATTTTAAGACTTGTCTCGTCTATCAATCATTCTCAAAATCCTACTCTATCTCTACAATCCTACAATTATAAAGGCACTCTATAAGTACGATTACTTCAAGCTACCTCTACATAGCAAAAAACGACAATCTTAAAGTATGCGGTTTCTAAAAAGAAAGTTTTACCCTAGGTGAACCTAGAGGAAGTTAATGGAAAACTACACACGACGCTCTTGTTTTCCGTAGTTTAGGTCTATTCGTCCCCAACAACGACGCCAAATGTGGGACGCATGTCTAACCTCACTATCCTATCTTATTGCAATATTAGTGAGAACCACGATTAAATTGTCGATCCATGGGACAAAGCTGACTCGCCTAGTGCATAGAGGCTACAAGAGATTGTCAATCTCTCAAAAAACAATTAACAACTCACATCTAACTCAAGCTACGCTCAAGTGACTGAAATCACCAAAAGCCAATCGCTCATCGGCAAACAAATCACCTCCGTCACAGCATCAAATGACATCCAAATGTAACGAAACTTCTAGGACATGCTTATAAGACCTAAGCACACATGCTTATGGTTTCAAACCACACTTTAGGTCAAGTTCCAAAATCACCATTATTAACAGCAGTGGATTTTTGACATAGTCGTTTTCGACCCAGAATGCATCTAAATGCTTAGCAATGATGCCCCAATATCCCGTCTATGCTTATTTTTTTATTTGAAAGTGTAACTTCCTAGTTATGATGAAATTAGGCCGCAGGTCGGCGACGCCAAAAACTATAAATTACTGTGATGTGTTTACGTCAATGCATAGAGCTCTTACCTACGGTTGCAATGCAACAAACACGATTGCAATGTGACAACCAGGGAGGAAGTAGGAAGCGTGAGAAGGAGAGAGGTGAGTGCCGTTAGCTCACACTGTGTATTTCATTATCCAAAACTTGATTAAAACTTTACAAAGTTGGCTTTTATACTTTAGCCAATGTCTAAAATGTGTAATGTTCAGCGCCCAAGACCTTTGAGGCTCCACACTTATTGTATCTGCAACCCAGGTACACTAAGTGACATATGCTCTACATCTTGGAACTCTTATTGAGCCCATAACATGTTACAATTATCACAATGGCTAAATAAATCGGGAAATTAGAATACATGGCCATTTTGAAAAAAATGTGAAAAGTGTGTAACTCCAATCTTCAATACTTCTTCATATTCATCTTCGATGTGCATTCATAAGGGTTTGATCTTTAGCAGCTCTTGTTAACTGATGTCGGCTCAATTAACAATATCTTTATATAGTCTTTCTTTGACCTGTAAAAGATCTATCTTGGTCAAAGGATATGGCAATGATTGTTGATGCCATTGTGCATTGATTTGGTTGGGAGTGAGTTGAGTGACATTGATAACTCAACTCCCAATTCATCGCTGTTTTTCATTGTTCATCTGTCTCCTAAGCAACCTATTCTTTGAGTGCATCTTGCTCAAATTTGGAAAGCTGGACCATGGGCACTTGCTCAGCACCTGTGAGTGGTACCTGAAAATCTGCTTCTTCTTCTACACCTTTTGTTGGCTGTGTTTCCATCTCAGCAAAATAGATTGATGAAATTTCAACACTTGGTTGCTCAAAGGTACCAGCTTCTTCTTGTGTTTTTGGTTTTCCCTCTCTTAACAGCCGATTGACTCTCTTTAGCTCTGCTATCTCCTTAAGCAGTTGTTCTTCGTGTTGTACCCGCATTAGTGCAAGGTCTCTTCTTTGAGATTTCTCTAGGTTTAGCTCCGGCTCGAGATCCTTATTATTCTTTTCCAATGCCTTATATACTTCATATGTACCTTTGATCGAGGCGACAGCAGGATTTTCTCTGATCTATCTCAAAAAAGCTGCTTGATCATTGATCCTTTGCTCTGAGTATTGCAGAGAGACATTTGCTACGTTGAGCTGCACTTGGATCTTCTATACTGACAGAGTTGTGATTAGAAGTTCATTGGCTACCTCTGTCATTTATTGGTCTTTGGTCTTGTATGCATGTGATAATTTTATTAAAAGTTCTCCCAGCTCCTCCATTTCCTTTTGTTGCTTCTCTCTGGCTAGCTAGTGTTGTTTAGCTTCAGCTCTCAGCTCTTGGATTTGTCTTTGCAAATCGGAGATGACATTCATTATTTCCTCTAGTTCTCCTTGTAGAGCATCGATAACCATCTCTAGCTCTCTAGCCTTAGCACTGCGACTAAGTGCTGCTGTTCGCATTTTCTTTGTCATCTCCTGCATTTGCTTGGCATATTCATTTACTTCTATAATAACTTCATCCTTTGTCTTCTAGTCTTCAGGTCTATAGGTTGTATGGAAGTTTCAACAGTTTTTGTGTGTGGCTCTTTGGGTGGGGCTCTGGCAGTTGCTTGCGGCTGTGGCGGGGTTTGTACCTCTCCTTGAGGTTGTGCGGTTGCCTTGGCCTTTTTGGTTGCTTGAGGCCCTGTGGTTGCCTCTGTGGTTTCTTGTGGGGTGGTCGTAGATGGGGTGGCCTCTGCCTTTGTTGCTTTGGTTTGCTCAAAAGTGGTTATTGTCGGTTGTTCAAAACCTGCTTTTTCCTGCGATTCAGGCTCCTTTTCTTTGGCCTGCTCGCCCTCAGTGGGTCTAACTGTTGGTGAAAGGGGAGGTCTTGGCATCGGGTGGTCTTATTGTTCCTTAGCAGGTGAGGTAGTCTTTGGAGACATCTCTTCTTGGTCGTGTTGTGTCTCACTCTGTGCAGTCGCTTGTTGCTCTGCTGCTTCATCTCTTGCTCTCCTCTCAGCTTCTTGATCTTCTTTTAACTTGAGGGCTTCTGTCTCTGCATACATTCTTTCAAGTAAGTCTGTGGGGTCTTTTGCTTCTTTCCTTGCATGGTTCTTGGTTCTGGGACCCTGTATCTCTTTAGGAACCCACTTTTTTGGGGCCTGACCTGCAGCTCGACAGCTTCTTTCGTAAGTTTGTTTCTCTCTTTCAAACCTTGCCTTCTTCTGTTGAGGTTCCTATTGGTGTGCATCCACTGTTTTTCTCTTCATCTCTTCTATTCTGGCTCTCCTTTCCTCGTTGTCTGAGATTTTGCTGCTATGTGCTTCATGAGAGCTTTCTGCCGACTCTTCATCAGATTTGTAAACTCTCTTTGTCGAGTGGGTGGTTCTTGGAGATGGTTGTGCAGACACAATCTAGGTGTTCTAATCTGGGGCAGGTGGCAAATTGTCCGCCATTCCAATAGCATGGATCTATTCTTGTTAGTACTTCAGGTGCACCCACATACGTGATCTTACCCTCTTTCACGTGATCAATGGGTTGCCTGGTTTTCGACTTCAAAACTTGTGTGAATGTAGTCGCAACTGCATGATTAGGTGTTGTGTACCTTGGCGGTCTTTTGGCTAGAAAATGGAAGTGCTAATGATAATTATAACCGTGATAGTTCTTCCACTTGCTTCTGGATGAGGTCGGCAAAGGTTGCCGCAGCAGCAGTCTCCGTGGTGAAGGTGCATGTTGTCTCGAGCCCTCATTGTCATCCCCTTTGTTGGCAACTTCAAAGTCTCGGTCACAATTTTCTTTGTGATCACTACTTTGACTTTTTGCCCTTGTTGGTCAGTAATTTGAGCTGATCCATCTTCCTTAATTGTGGACAAGAGTTTGTAGGCTTTCTGGAAGTCTATGCCACATGGTTCCTGGTCGTAGAAATCCCTGAGGCCGAGCCTTTTGTTGTCCTTCTTTATGTCTGGCTTTTCCGCGACATCATAGATTTCTTTCGGTAGTAGTTGTAGCTCTACTTGATGTCCTTCTTCACTTTTAACACTGCCTGTGAAAATTGTGGTGTTGTTTTATTCAAGCTGTTCTCTGGATAGATATGTTGCTTTGGCCGTCTTTATTGAACAGGGGTCTAGTTGGTATGGTGGCAGCTCTTACAGTTTCTCTTTTTGGGATACCCTCTTCTTGGCCTTCTCTGCAGCTTACATTGCTCCTGTTAAGTGAATACAGTGCCAAAGTTAGAAAATTTCTGTAATTTCCGCTTTGAAATGTCCTTCAGTCTGAATTGCTGACAAATTGAGTCCAATTTACTTCAAATCAATTTTTGAACATGAATAGATGCATAGAAACATGTAAAAATCAAAATCATACAGTCCAAGCAAAAATTTGCAGCAAAAGTAAATAATCCTGATTATTTATAGCTGATAAACTTTTCCAACTTTTTGCTATTTTGGCATCATAGGCTTGAAATATATATCAATTAGATACTCTGAGTGCAATGTGGGCTCATTTGAGTGCACAGGGTGAAAATGGTGCCAGATTTAGACTTTCAGTCTCTGAAACAGTAGATATAAAGAAATTTTAAGATTTTGAGCTCCAAATTTGTTCAAACTTGGTCAGTGGGCTTGGGACATCATGTGCTTGGGTCCCATAAGGTCAAAGTTGTAATTTCCTTCCATCTTGGCAAAAAAGTAGATAATCGCGATTATTAACTTTTTCATCAAAATGAACATTTTTTAAAGCAACTTGGTTCTACGCATGATGTAAACTCTGTGTATGAGATATGAGGTGATTTGGATTAAAAAATGTGATAGATAGTTCAAAATTTGGATTTGAAGGACTTCTTTATGTTTTTTAGCAATTTTCCAAGTTATCATTGATCAATTTGGCTCATACTTGAAATGTCGCATGTAATAGGTGTGCACAAGTGACAGGTGATGTAAAGGTACCATTTTCAAGCCAAAAATTGTAAAAGTAAATAATCGTGATTATTTACAGTAGTCAACTTTTTTTGCTAAACTTGACAAATTTTGACCTAAATGTATTCAATACACCTAAAACAAGTCATAAATTGAATTTGATAAAGTTTTGTCTTGTCGGCATCACTTCATGCTTTGTCGACTCTGAATTCACGATTTTTGTGACTACATGGCCAGTGAGGTTGGTTAGTCAGTTTTGAAGCTATGTACTTGTCCGCTACATAGTCCCGAAGCAACTCATACAATTTTGGCCCATTTGGAGTCAGTTTGACTTCGTATGTCAAAGACGCTTTGTAGCCTTCGAGCTGTTTCTGCTTTTTGAGAGCTTGCCTTGATAGATTTTATGAAACCAACCATATACATTGTATATAGACCCAGTCTATAAGCTGTCTGTGGAGTCAGAATCCAATTCTGGCATCTGCCAAAAACCTAGCTTTTCTACTTGGGATCCCTCTTGACCCCTGCCGAATGGTCAACTGTTGATATAGAAGTGTTCTATTATATAGGGGCATGCTACAATTCAAGTCTCGTCTAATTTGGTTGAACTCACTGGTCAATTTTTGGTCGTAGGACTTCGTGCACTGCTCGGATTCTAGGGTTTTTTCCTGGGGTTTAGACTAGCTACCGGCCATACAGAATGGATCATCGATAAGTATAGAACTTACCCTCATGTCTCGTGTGAGACGATGCTGTAAATGGATGACTGTGGACTCCGGAAAATGCACACGAAGAAGGTCGAAAGCTCTCTCTCCAAGGGTGACAAGTGGAAATGAGGTGATTTTAGACTACCCTAGACATCTATACTCAGACTTCCCAAACCATTTTTTTTCAAATTTCCTTGTTTGTCCTACTAGGCCGTGAAATCTATGTTATACTCAAAAATTTCCTCAATCGGATTCCTGTAGCTCATTCTGCAACAATTTGCGAAATTAGACCTTGGCTGCCTAATTTAGGCTTCGTGCTTCTATCTGCCGATTTGATTGAATTTTTTTTTGCATGTCCGCCTTGTCCTTCTAATAATCATCGTATTTTTAGTTTTTTCATCTAAGCTTATTTGCTATTTATTATTAATTTTTGACTTGTTTATTGAAAAATCAAAGAAAGTAACAAAATACGCTTTTGATGATTTTCTCATAGTATATACACTATTTACACTCATCATGGAGATGTTATCACTTAAATTTTCCCTGTTGATGATTTGTAAGGGCATTATTAGGTAATTTTGTAAAAAATTACACGTTAACATCAAACTTTTTTCTCCCTCTTCAAACATTGCCCTTAATTACTTAGTTCCCTTCCACCCCTCCTAGATGCCGTACTCTAGGACGACCATGTGCATGGGTTGAACAATCCTGTCTATGCATAGATTTGGTTGGCTCTACCATGCTTTGAAGATCAATACAGTTCAAACCATTATGTTGTGCAAGAGTTGGGTCTTGAGTAATTAACTCAAGGGTTTTTGATGTCGAGGTTTTCATTGGTTGTCTTCTAGATGGCGTACTCCGGAATGACTGTGCGCATGGGTTGAACAATCGTGTCTATGCATAGCCTTGGTTGGCTCTACCATGCTTTGAAGATCAATGCAGTTCAAACCATTATGTTGTGTAAGAGTTGGGTCTTGAGTAATTAACTTAAGGGTTTCTGATGTCGAGGTTTTCATTGGGTGTCTTGTAGCTTGTGTGCTCTTTGCTTGTCAAGATGCTTTGATATACTGATTTCCTGAGCTGTTGGTATCAATAGTGATTTTTGTTGAGCTTTTACCCACCATTCGTTAAGTATGGAGCGTGATTTACCCTTGTAATTTTCTGTGGTAAAAGCGCGCATTTGTAAGGCCCCCATTATGAGGAGAAGCCATCATGCGTGAAGGAAAATCACTCACCGGAAACCAAAATTTTCATAGTCAAAAATAAGGGGCAACTTTAGGGGCCTCGGGGGCGGAAGCCCCCAGGAGTTTTTTTTTTCCATGGCCGGAATATTCCTTTTCGCCAGAATATTATGGTCGGACGGCGGCCAAAAAGTGGTCGGAAAACAACCGTCGGTTGGCCAGTGGCCGGTAGTCGTCGGAGTCAATGGCCGGTGGCCGGTGTCGAATTCAATGGCCGGTGGCCGAATTCAAAAGCGGACTTGTCTTCTCAAGGGCGGCCACACATGGGCGGATTGGAGGGTCCGATTTGGACTTATTCACACGAGGGCGGCTACACATGGCTGCCTCTCATAAGAGAGGGCATCCCTTTTGGCCTATAAAAGAAGGCCATTTCTACACACATTTCATAGTGTGTGAAGTTGATGCAACAAGGTGAGTGTGAGGTGGTGAGAGTGAAGCAAGGCGAGAGCTCCATTAAGGGTATAATCCCTTTGTAAACTACTTCTTGTTTTGAAGTACTAAAGTCATTGAGTGGCTGCTTTCCCGTGGATGTAGCCCACATTGGGTGAACCACGTATATCGTGTGTACTCTCTCTCTCTCTCTCTCTCTCTCTCTCTCTCTCTCTCTCTCTCTCTCTCTCTCTACTCTATAATCTCGTGTATGTAAATGTGTCTCTCTCCATTAAATAATCTACTCAATTATCTATTTAGCTACGTCTTATTTCCTAACAACTGGTATCAGAGCAAGGTTTGCTCGTAGCTAGATTATCTCAAGGAAAGGATTCCTTGAATTGAGTGGGAGTTATGGTGGAGGAAGGGAAGCTCAAGATTGAGAAGTTCAACGGCAAAAACTACCAACATTGGAAGATGCAGATTGAAGACTATCTCTACTAGAAGGACCTCTATTTGCCACTAGGCGGTCTTGCGAAGAAGCCCGCAACAATGGCAGATGAAGCATGGATTGTCCTTGATCGAAAGGCACTGGGAACAATCTGGTTCAGCTTGGCGTCAACGGTGGCCTTCAATGTTTCGGAGATGAAGACCACGAAGGACTTGATGAAGTCACTTGACGACTTCTATGAGAAACCATCGGCATCCAATAAGGTATTTCTTATGAAGCGCTTGTTCAATCTAAAGATGGCAGAGAATGGTTCAGTTGCAGAATACCTAAATGAATTTAACACAAACATAAGTCAACTTTGATCGATGAAAATCAATTTCGATGATGAAGTGCAAGCTCTCCTTATACTATCATCTCTACAGGATAGTTGGGACAGCCTTGTGATGGCTGTAAGTAATTCTATTTCTGGCACAAATGCTCTTAAGTTTGATGATGTTGTGGGTGTTCTCCTAAGCGAGGAAATACGAAGGAGAAGCACAGGAGAATCATCAAGTGCTGCACTATCAGTGGAAACAAGAGGAAGGCCTAAGGAGAGGTTCAAAAACCAAAAGGGTCGTGATCGCTCAAGGCGGAGCAAGTCACGCACAAAGTCAGTTCTTGAATGTTGGAACTGCGGCAAGAAGGGCCACGTCAAGAAGGATTGCTGGTCCAAGAAGAAGAAGTAGACAGAGTCTCAAGACAACAAGCCAACATTGGAGGCCAATGTGGCAGGTAAAGTAGAGGAAGATGCTCTAATTCTCTCATTAGACAATGTGTCTAATTCCTGGATAGTAGATTCCGGGGCTTCATTCCATGCGACACCACACAAGAAACATTTCCAAGACTACACCAAAGGTAATTTTGGGTATGTATACTTGGGAGATGATGAAGCTTGTGAGATTTTCGGCAAAGGTACAGTTTCTATCAAAACTACTAACGGAAATGAATGGAAGCTTAAAGATGTTAGGCATGTTCCTTCTCTTCGCAAAAATTTAATCTCTACAGGACAATTGGACGATGAAGGTCATAACATTGCATTCGGAAACAAACTGTGGAAGATCTCAAAGGGATCTTTGGTGGTTGCCAAGGGAGAAAAGGTCGGTACACTTTACTTGTGTATTGTTAGCACGCAACCTTCAGCTTGTGCAGCAACTACAGAAGTTGACAGTGCAGTGTGGCACGACCGGCTTGGGTATATGAGTGCCAAAGGAATGCAAATCATTCAAACAAAGAAGCTTCTACCAGGTTTGAAAGAAGTGGGCTTAGAGTTCTGTGAAGATTGTGTTTATGGTAAACAAAAGAGGGTAAAATTTCAAAAATCATGAAATGAAAGAAAATATAAAAAACTTGAGTTGGTTCATTCTGATGTTTGGGGTCCTGCAAGTACACCATCACTTGGTGGCTCATTGTACTATGTAACATTCATAGACGATGCGACTAAAAAAACATGGGTTTATGTCATGAAGAATAAATCCGATGTATTTTCCATATTTCAAAGGTGGAAAGCCTTTGTGGAGAATGAAACAGGTACCAAGGTTAAATGCCTCAGATCCGACAATGGAGGTGAATATTGCAGCCAAGATTTTGAAAGCTTTTGTGCTAGCAATGGCATTCGGAGGCAAAGGAAAACCCCAAGGACACCTCAGCAAAATGGTATTTCGGAAAGGATGAACAGGAAAATCATGGAGCGGGCACGAAGCATGCGGCTACATGCAGGCCTACCGCTTGATCTTTGGGCGGAAGCTGTAAGTACGTCTGTGTACTTAATCAATCGGTCACCCTCAACGGCATTGGATGGGGGAGTTCCAGAAGAGGCATGGACAGGTAAACCGATGAATTATGCATTTCTGAAAGTGTTTGGGTGTGAGGCTTTCATGCACATAGATAGAAGCCTAAGATCAAAGCTAGATGCAAAGTCTAAAAAGTGTTTCTTCATTGGCTATGGAGAAGGTGACTTTGGGTATCGCCTATGGAATCCTGAAGATGGTAAAATCTTAAGGAGTAGGGATGTAATTTTTAACGAATAAAATATGTACAAAGATTACTTGGAAAGAAATCAAACAAAAGAAACAGGTGATGAGTACATGGAGCTTGAGGACGGGGAAGACTCAAGGACTGCAAATGGTGATAATGTGCAACAACGTCAACCAAATGAGGAGCCTCAACCTATTCCCCGAAGATCTACAAGAGCAAGTAGACCTACAGAAAGGTTTGTTCCTTCCTTCAACCATCTCTTGATCTCAGATTCTGGAGAGCCGGAATCATACGAAGAAGCTATGCAACATGAATCCAAAGAAGAATGGATGAAGAGCATGCAAGTGGATATGGATTCACTACATCGCAACCAAACATGGGAATTGGTTGAGTTGCCTAAAGGTAAGCGGGCACTTCAAAACAAATGGGTGTACAAGGTGAAGGAAGAAGAAGGTGGGAAGAAAAGGTACAAGTCTAAGCTTGTGGTAAAAGGTTTTTCTCAAAAGAAAGGTATTGACTTCAATGAAATATTTTCTCCTGTTGTAAAAATGAACTCAATTAGGCTTGTCTTAAGCCTTGTGGCTGCTCATGATCTAAATCTCGAGCAAATGGATGTAAATACGGCATTCCCTCATGGTGACTTAGAGGAGGAAATCTACATGCTTCAACCAAAGGGGTATGAAGTCAAAGGTAAGGAGAAAATGGTTTGCAGATTAAAGAAGAGCTTGTATGGTTTTTAACAAGCATCAAGACAATGGTACTTGAAGTTTGATCGATGGATGTTGGATCATGGATTCACAAGATGCAACTCGGATCACTGCGTCTACACGAAGAATTTGGGAGATGGGAAATTTATCATCCTAATGTTGTATGTTGATGACATGTTGATTGCAAGTGCTAACATGCAGGACATCAAAGACCTAAAAGAGGAACTGTCTAAATCTTTTTCAATGAAAGATTTAGGTGCTGCAAAGAGGATACTTGGTATGAAAATATCAAGGGACGGGACGAAGAAGACAATAAAGCTATCTCAAGAAGATTACATCAAGAAAGTACTAGAAAGTTTGCAATGCAAAATGCAAAACCAGTTTCTACACCTTTGGCTGGTCACTTTAAACTAACAAAGGATATGTGTCCAAAGACACAAGAGGAGATAGCCTATATGTCTAAAGTTCCATATGCTGCAACGGTAGGTTCTCTAATGTATGCTATGGTCTGAACAAGGCCATACATTGCACATGCAGTGGGAGTTGTGAGTAGGTTCATGGACAACCCAGATAAAGAGCATTGGCAAGCTGTGAAGTGGATACTTATGTATCTAAAAGGGACAACAACAAATGCTTTGTATTTTGGAGGAATTGATATTTTTCTAGAAGGGTATGCTGATGCAGATATGGCAAGTGACAAAGATACTCGAAGGAGCACTACTAACTATGTGTTCACGGTTGGAGGCACAGCAGTAAGTTGGGCTTCAAAGCTGCAGAAAGTGGTTTCACTTTCTACCACGGAAGCAGAGTATGTAGCAATGACGGAGGCAAGCAAAGAAATTCTGTGTCTTCACAGATTCTTAGAAGAGCTTGGATTCAAACAAGACAATTGTGTCTTGTACAGTGATAGCCAAAGCGCTATCCATCTTGCAAAGAACTCAGCCTTTCATTCAAGGACAAAGCACATTGAGGTGAGATATCACTTCATACGCTCTCTTTTGGAAGAGGGACAGCTAAAGCTAGGAAAGGTCCATACAAGTGAAAATCATGCAGACATGTTTACAAAGGTGGTCAACAAGGAGAAGTTGAGCTTTTGCTTATCTTCAATTGTCATTCAAGGATAAGAAGCCAGAATGGAAAGCAGTCACAGGTTTGGTTTGGAGATCAGTCTCCAGGTGGGAGATCGTTAAGTATGGAGCCTGATTTACCCTTGTAATTTTCTGTGGTAAAAGCGCACATTTGTAAGGCCCCCATTATGAGGAGAAGCCATCGTGCGTGAAGGAAAATCACTCACCGGAAACCAAAATTTTCACAGTCAAAAATAAAGGGCAATTTTAGGGGCCTCGGGGGCGGAAGCCCCCGATACTTTTTTTTTTTCCCTTGCCGAAATATTTCTTTTCGCCGGAATATTATGGCCGGACGGCGGCCGAAAAGTGGTCGGAAAACAACCGTCGGTTGGCCGGTGGCCGATGGTCGGAAGTCAATGGCCGATGGCCGGTGGCCGAATTCAAAAGTGGACTTGTCTTCTCAAGGGAGGCCACACATGGGCAGATTGGAGGGTCCGATTTGGACTTATTCACACAAGGGCGGCTACACATGGCTGCCTCTCATAAGAGAGGGCAGCCCTTTTAGCCTATAAAAGAAGGCCATTTCTACACACATTGCTTCACTCTCACCACCTCACACTCACCTATAAGTATGGGCGGTTGGGTGGAGGATCGAGGTCTCTAGCTCCTAGGATCCCCTGGCCACACAGCTAGCTGGCCCGTGGCCGGGGTCCGTGACCCCCCTTTAGGGTAGGGCCCTGTCCGTAGGACCCGTGTCCTGACACCATGTCTAGAGAAGGATAGTTTTTCATGTTTTGGCAGGTTTTAATTCCCGCTTGGTAAGCTTCCAAGGCTGCATTAATAGGCTCAAAAAAAATTTCAACCAGAATTGATCTTCCACATTTCATGGTAGTTTCTTTGATTTCGCTTCCAATTTTTTTACCTTTTCCTAAAATAGCTTCTTTGCTTTATCCTCAATTTCATTCCTTGTTTTTGTTTTCTCATCTCATACCTTCTGTTTCTACTTCTTTTGGCCTTTGGAGAGGAAATTTTAATATTTTTCGAATCATCAGAGGATTTATGTTTCTTTTTCTTAGCCTGAGCTCTAATGATTACCTTGATTGGAACAATCGGTTCACTCTCGAATGAGCTACTAGGTATCACTTGGACTATGTTCAATACTGTTTTTCCCTTGTTCAAAGGATTTTTTGGACAATCTTCAGGGAAGTGTCCTCCCTTTTTGCAACATTGTATGCAATAAGCTTCAGTTGGCTTAAGGTTCTTGTCAGGCTCGGTGCATTCATAATTCCAATGATCATCTCCACCGCAGTTATGACAGTTTTCAGTTCTTGGCTTAATCATGGGTCTTACCATAGGAGGTCTAACACCTTGATTAGCTACATGGTACATCGGTGCAAGCTCTAGTGTAGTATGAGTCACAGGTTCTTCCATTGGTGGTGGATGTGAATTATACCAATCTCCTTCTACTATTACTATAGATCGACTAGGCTTAGCATAGGGTGTAACAGGCATTAGTGCTTGTTCATCTATGACTCCCTCTGAATGCATGTACTTTACAGGCACTGCATTATGTCCCGTATATGGAGGTTGTTGACCCAACACGGGTTGAGGTCTTTCCATACCCATCGGTGGTCTTTGAGCTAGGGCCATATTATGTTGATATATGTACATGGGTTTCCTTGTGGTCTCATAGGCACGTATTGAACATTTCTATCATACTTTGGTCCGTAATAGCACTCATTGGTCTCATGGTTGGTCCATTTTTCCTTGATTGCACACCATTGTTGTGGCCTAATTGGTTGTCCTTGTGGAGGAATCCCTTGCCCTGGTCCCCTCATAGGTGCTTTTGCAAGTTATTCATCATGTCATTCATCCTTTTGAATATGTCTTCTATGGCTGAAAGCGGTGCTGCAGCAGCCATTAGGAAAAGTTTGGACTCAAAAATGGGCCTTGTAAGAATTGTTGATGTGGCATAGCTTTCAAAAAGTGGGGATCGATAATTTTTTTGCAAATAAGATCCAAACTTGTCAGAGGTTGGATATTTAGAATCTACTCTTCAAATGCTATCTATTGATATATAGCATGCATGTATCGGACATTGTCTTCATGTAGATCTAGAAAAAGGTGATTTTAGATTACCGTAACAGTAACAAAACCTAGCTGATTGAAAAAAAATGGCATAACTTTCATAGAAGTCATCCAGACTTTTTGGATCTTGGCTCTTTAGAATCCATTTTTCAAGAACTTTCCAATGATAGGTCATATCATGGGGTTCTAAGCAATATTTAGAGGGGTCTACCGGGTTGCTTTCTTTTGTACAAATTTGATGATGTGGCACTCTTAAAAGGCCCAAAAATGAGTTCAAAATTTTCCTAATGTGTTCTCACTTGTGCTGGTTTGGTGGATGCTATTTTCTTGCTTTGGTTATCCTTAGGGACATCTTCTTCGTTGAAAATATCACAATTGTCTCCTAAATTAATAGCATCTGACACACACTCTTCTAGGGTCGTATGCTTCTTGCTATACAATATAGCATGAAGTTATTTGTTTAGCAGTCCCTCTAGAAACAGTGATACTAGTCTTTCTTTTGCAGGTATCTCTAGCTCTGGACATCTTGCAATGTATTGTTTCATTCTAGTTGCACAATCCCTAACACACTCACCTTGTTTTTGTTTAAAGCTATATATTTGAGTCACAATACTATGTTTGATCTCCGTTTTGGAACAAGCAGCTACAAATCCTTGAGATTATGTATTGAAGTCCATGATTGACCTTGGTGAAATGTTTTGGTACCATGTTAGTGCTTTTTCTTCTAATGTCATTCCAAATCCCTCGAATTGAGTATGAAAATCAAATATGTGTTATCCTCTTATTAGTACTTGCTTAAAGTTTGCTATGTGGTCACATGGATCCCCAGATCCACTGTATTTTCTGACCCATTTCTGAAAATCAGCTGGTCTGACACGTCTATTTGGTTCAACTCTCAATCTCTTGAGAGTTGGTCATGTTCCGAGTCCTTCAAACCAGTCTGTTGGAAATAGTGACTCATGTAGCCCTAGACTGGCTTTAGTATCACCCGGTTTTCTTCGTGATTGTTACCAAATACATGTGGTAGTGATGTGTGTGACCACGCTAGGACCACCGAGGCATTTTTTCCCTCTTTAGGAGGTTTTTTCCCCCATGCATTGCATATATGCCCATCACTCTAGGGCTTTCTATCTTTCCATTGCATACTAAGTAACACACTCTCTATTGTGTGCCTTGAGCTTCCTTCATATTCTCCAAGCTGTGTGCGTTTCTCTGTAATCCTAATTCCAACAATTGGTATCAGAGCAGGTTGCGTCCTCCCGGGCTTAGTCGCCAGCTACTCCAGCACATGCATGCTCACTTTCTCCGATTTCAGTGAGCTTTGGCAAGCGTTTGTAGGTTGACAAAAATTTCGGGATAGCTCGTAGAGCTTGATTTGCTCAGATTTTTTATCCGGGCTCATTTCGGCCTCCGTTTCTACTACAGGCAGTACTGCACAGGCTATTTCGTCATTTTGTGCAAAATTTTAATCAGTGCCGTTTTCTGCATAACAGGTGCCTTATAGTCTTCTACGGTTTGTGTTATATAGCACGTGTTGTTTCCAGTCCGTTTCTCCTATTTTCGAGCAGTTTTCACATCAGGTGCAGCATTTACCATGGCTGAAAACAACACAGAAGTGTTCAAGATGTTTGCTGCTGAGGACAGGTTGGATGGAGACAACTACCCTATGTGGGCTTATATGATGGCACCATATTCTTGTGTCAAAGGGCGTCTGGAAAATTGTGCAGGGTATTGATGTACATCCTGGTTCTAAGGATGCTGGCGATGTTGAGGATGTTGTAGGTCTTGCTACAAGGATTGCTGCTATTAGAGTTGTTTTGCCTACGGCAGAACAAGCTCGTTGGGATGTAAAGGATGCGCAGGTTCATGCATTAATTGCATTGTCTGTGAAGCGCACCATTGTTCCTCACATCCATTCAGCAAAATTTGCAAAACAGGCTTGGGATATATTGGCTGGTCTTTATGCAAGTCGCAATGAGGCTAAAATTTCTTTGTTGCGTAAAGAGTTGGAGTCAAATATTATGCATGAGGAAGATGATATGGACACTTTCCTTGCTAGTGTCAAGGATATCAATGAGAAACTTATTTCTGCAGGTGAAGTCATTTCAGACAGGTCCCTTGTGCAGACTGTTCTTGATGTCTTACCAGATTCCTACCAGACTTTTGCTAGTACTTGCAGACTGATGACCCAAGGAAATCTTGAAGTTGTCAAGTTTGATGCATTATGCACATTGCTGTTGCAAGAGTCACTTTCCAGAAAAAACAGGACTAGGCAACGTGCAGTTGAACAGGCTTTTATTGCTTCTCAAAGAAAGGGTGGTAACAGTAATGCAGCCACTTCTTATGGTTCTGCTGCGAGTGGAAAAAATTATATTCCTAATGCTTCTGCTGGTAGCAATTCGTCTGGAAATTTTGGTGATAAGGGCAAGAAGAAGATGCGTTGCCATTATTGTAAAGCTAATGATCACTTGATCAAGTCGTGTCCTAAGTTGAAGGCCAAAGAGGATAAGAAGAAAGAGGGTGGTTTCACTACAAATGCAGCCATTTTTCAGTCTTCTGTGAAAGGAGACTGTGATGCTGATGTCGATGCAGAAGGGCTTTTAGCGCAGAGTGCACTTACAATCCTGTTGTCCATGATGCATGCTTATCAGTTGTTGCTGACAGATTCACATGTGTAGTATTTCGACAGTGGTGCTACAAAGCACATTACCTCACATCGTGAATTGTTCACCTCTCTCGAGTCTGTCCCTCATGGGAATTCAGTCACTTGTGCCAACAATGCCTCTTATCCCGTTCAGGGAGTTGAAAAGATTGTGCTTACTGCTGCAAATGGTAGTTCCTTCACACTTGTTGATGCACTTTATGTACTTGGGATCAACAAGAATCTCTTGTCTATATCCGCACTTGCTAGACTTGGACTTGTAGTCAAATTTGTGGATGACAGATGTACAGTTCATGATCTCAGTTTTGGTGATGAAATTGTTGCATCTGGCCTTTTGTGTCATGGGCTGTATAAGATCACTTTGTATGACAAGTGTGGACAAAATTTTGCAAATGTTGTTGCATATTCAAGGGCTATTTAAGATGGAAAACTTTGGCATGCACGTTTTGGTCATCTGAATTTTGCCAGTTTGCTGCGTTCACAGAAATCTGATATGGTTGCTTCTTTGCCGCCTCTTGAAGCACCTGTCAAACATGATTGTGAAGGCTATATTTTGGGTAAGATGCAACATTCTAAGTTTCCAAAGAATGGTTCAATTCGGGCCACATGCAGGTTGCAGCTTGTGCATAGTGATGTTTGTGGGCCCATGCAAACTCAATCCTTGGGCAATTACCTTTACTTCGTGACTTTCATTGATGATTACTCCAGGCATGCATGGGTATTTCCGCTTAAAGCGAAGTCCGAAGTTTTTATGTGCTTCAAACAATTTTTGGCTATGGCTGAAAATGTCTCGAAATGTACTATGGACCCTCCGTTTCGATCAAGGGGGGCAGTATATGTCTCATGAATTTAATGCATTTCTGGCTAGTCATGGGATAAAACACCAATGTACAGTGCCTTATACACCTCAGCAAAATGGTATTGCTGAGAGGAAAAATAGGTCACTAACAGAAATGGCACGATATATAGTCAAAAGTCAAGCTTTGCCGCATTCTTTTTGGCTTGATGCCATCATGTGTGCCATTTATGTACTTAACAGGTATCCTATGAAACCTTTGCAGTCTATTACTCCATATGAAGCATGGCATGATAGAAAGCCTTCTATTGAGCACATGCGTGTTTTTGGTTGTTTGGCATATGCTTTGGTGCCACAAACACAGCACAGAAAACTGAATGATAAGGCTGTCAAATGTATTTTTGTTGGTTATAGTGCTGACAGCAAAGGTTACAGATTATATCATCCGCAAACAAAGCGTATTTTGGTTTCACGGGATGTAGTGTTTGTGGAAGATTTTGTTCAGGCCTTGTTGTCATGTACTAGAGACAGTAATGTAAGCTCACAGGACATTTATGACACTTTGTTGCCTCGTTTCACTGGTGGAAATACGAATGTAATTTCCAATGAGGCAAAAGGACAGCCTATGGGGGTTTCTGAAAATGTTACTGATGCAGATGTACATGATATACTTGATGATGAAAGGGCCGAAAATGAGCAGGCTAGAGGTATGCCAAAATGGCTGGTGCACACTTTGCGTGACAATAAATTGGATGCACCTTTGTCTAGTTGTACTCGTTCAGGCTCTCGCCATGCATCTTATGCATCATATTGTTATTCTTTGGCTGTGTCTAGCTTACATGATGTTGAGGAGCCTCTGTCTTTTGATGAAGCACAGAATTCAAAAAATTGGATGGCTGCCATGCAATCAGAATATGATGCACTTATAGAAAATGACACATGGACTTTATGTGATTTGTCTCCTGGCAAGAAGGCCATTGGTACGAAGTGGGTTTACAAGTTGAAACGTAAGTCGGATGGTGAGATCGATCGCCATAAGGCTCGACTTGTTGCAAAAGGTTATGCACGGCAAAAAGGCATAGATTATGAAGAGACTTTTGCTCCCACTTGTTGTATGACTACTGTGCGTTTTCTATGTGCATCGGCAGCTCATTTTGGTTGGGATGTACATCAATCAGACATTGTTACTGCTTTCATGAATGGTGACATATTTGAGAAAGTTTATGTAACGCAGCCTCGCGGTTTTGTCATAAAAGCACAAGAGGACAAAGTGTGTAGATGTAAGAAGGCTTTGTATGGGTTGAAGCAATCTCCTCGTGCTTGGTATGAGTGATGACACTCATTTGGTTAAACGAGGCTTTCGTAATAGTCCAATAGAAAGCACATTGTATGTAAAGCGTGAGGGTGATGTACTTCTCATTCTGGTTCTTTATGTCGATGATTTGTTGATCACTGGACCAAATGAAAGACATATTGCTGAATTTAAGGCTGATTTGAATGCTACTTTCAAGATGAAAGATTTGGGGCTGTTGCATCATTACTTGGGTATACAATTTAAGTAGTGTGATGGTGGTATTGCCTTGTGTCAGAAAAGTTACATAGAGACATTGCTATGTAAGTTTGGACTTGAGGATTGCAAACCTATTGCCACTCCCATGGAAACAGGTTTGAAGTTGAGTCTACATGATGTTGGCGATCCTGCTGATGTCACTCTTTATCAAACTGTTGTTGGCTGCCTCATTTATGTATGCAACACGAGACTGGATATTCAGTTTGCAGTCTCACAGGTCAGCAGATTTATGCATAGCCCAGGGTCTAAGCATTGGCAAGGCTGTCAAGAGGATTTTCCGCTACCTTAGTGGTACTTTACATCTTGTCTTGTTTTATCCCAAAGGGGGATCATTGCCGCCAGACTTACATGCTTTTTCGGACTCAGATTGGGCTGGTTGTTTTGACATGCGAGTGTCCACAAGTGGTTTTTGTTTCATGCTTGGCAGTTCATGTATAACATGGTTGAGCAAGAAGCAACCTATTGTGGCCACTTCAAGTTATGAGGCTGAGTACAGGGCAGTCTTCACAGCTACGGTTGAGTGTGTATGACTCATACGCCTTATGACTGATTTGGGTGTTGGACAGGACACTGCCAACACTATCTATACTGATATTCGGAGCACATTGGCAGTTGCGAGGAACCCAGTTTTTCATGCTCGCACAAAGCACATTGAGGTGCATTATTACTATGTCAGGGAGAGGCTCTCAGCAGGAGAGATAAAGCTTGGCTTATGTGCCAACACAGGACAACCTTGCAGATCTTTTCACAAAGGCATTGTCTCGTGAGAAGCTTGAAGCTTTCCGCAAAGTTTTGGGCTTACTACCCTTTGTGGACTGATCATGTCCTTAGGGCATGGCACTTCCCTTTACTCATGTGCCAGCTCTCATTCACCGCATCACTCCAAGGGGGATTTGTTACCATATACATGTGGTAGTGATGTGTGTGAACACACTAGGATCACCGGGATATTTTTCCCAACTTTAGGAGGGTTTTTCCCCCGTGCATTGTATATACACCCATCACTCTAGGGCTATCTATCTTTCCATTAAATACTAAGTAACACACACTCTATTGTGTGCCTTGAGCTTCCTTCATGTTCTCCAAGCTGTGTGCGTTTCTCTGCAACCCTAATTCCAACAGTGATGAGGTGGTTTCTGGTTTCTTAACATTACCCTCAAAAGATCTCTTTTAGAGGTCTTCTCATGAAATAGTTTCTGGTCCTTGGCCCAATATCCAATCCCTTATGGAGTACCCTTAATATTTGGTTTGTTCCACCTCCTCCCCAGGAGTCATCATAACAAAGTTATTGTTATCACAATCCCTAAACATGTAGGTTGGTAGATCTGTTGAACCCTTATCTTTGATTTTGAAGATATAAATGATCTTCATGGGTGTTAACTGTCCTGATTTGGCATGAGAAATCCAAAGAAGATCTTTGACGTTTCTACCCTCCCAACAGTAGAGTCCGATCCTAGGATTATCCGTACTAAGACGTTCCAAAGGTTTCAAATCAACTTGATCGTATCCCTCGAATTCTAAGGTCCGTGATCCTTCTTTTGCTGCCATATCTAAAATGATGGTATTTACTTCTAACCCTCATTTGTCTATAACGTCAGGGTTTTCAACTTGTAAATACTGAATTTCGTTTTTATCCATATACATTTTTCCTTGTTAAAATGCCCTAATTTTCTCTTCAAACGTTATGTCATGGTCATCAATGCGAATGGCATACTCTTCATTAGGATCCAGGTAAACCTAAGTTCCATGACGATTAGTCTTATATAAAAAAAAGTATGTGCTTATATCGCACTGTCATTCCGGTTTCTGAATGAGTCGAATAGAAAGATATTTCAGATGTTGTTTCTGAAAAAGTGTCTGAGACTTCTTCAAAGATAGTGTCCAAGTACTCTCCTTGATTCACACTTTCTTCGGTGGATACTCTACTAGCGGTCTCTCCAAATATGTTTTGGTTTGCTAGTATACGACCAGATCTCAGGTTCATAAAGATTTATGAATCCCTAGATGAAGGGCTCGGTGTTGTCAGAATTTCATTCTGAGGTCATCTCGGCCACCGTTCGGCTTCGACAAAGGTCTGCGCAGGCCATTTTCGACTACGTGGTCTCGGCGGGTGCAGATCCGACTCTGCAAATTTGGGGTTTTCGGCCTACGACTGCAGGTGCTGAGAATATCGACACTCCCAGAGTGTTGATTTGTGGCTGTTTACACATCGAAGGACGGCTCACAGTTCTTGGAGGCGTGTCACATACGACACGGGCGCATCTACACACAGACTGTAGGCGACATCCACTAGTTCATCAGGTAGCTTGTGTTTGCTACTTGATATTCCAAATTTCATCCTGACATTGCAGGTACTTCCACATGGGATGTATTGTCAGAGATGATGTTTGTTTGTTGAGGGTTTGCTGGCTGTGAGTCACGCAGCAAACAACCGCCGCAGCGGTTACAGCATATAGTGGGAAATTTGTGGATGTATGACTTTGTGCGAAGTCTTATGTACTGTCAGATTTACTGCAGCCTTTGTTGAGGGTCAAGTGAGGTTTTATTGAGCTGGGGGATTCTCAAATGTTGAGATCCTTTCGGTGATACAGGTCTTGGAGCGATCCCTCGAGCACCCTTAGATAGGCAGCTAGGATGTATTGACTGTGAGTTAGCCAGTTGGGATTGCATCTTTGCTTTACTGCCGTTGAGGCATTGTCACAGTCTATGTTTACAGGACAGTGACAGGACAGTGAGAGACAGTACAGGTGCAGGACCGGTTTACCCGCAGCTTACAGTGTCAGAGAGACAGTGTTTTTTTAGCTGTTTTTGGTCTGTTTTTGAGTACACCAGAGCCATTTTACAAAGGAGACTCTGCCGAAATTTATGCAGAATCTGAAGCTTTCTTGGTTCATTTGACAGGTTGATATTGGTTCAGAGGTCAGTTTACAGGGGAAACTCTACCGAATTTTTCCCAGGAAAGTAAACCACTGTGAAGCATAGCTATGGCTGGATCACAGGACACTGCTCTTTACAATATCAAGAAGCTGGATGGAACCAATTTCCCATTGTGGAAGAAGCAGATTTGGCATGTGTTGCTACAAAAGAAGCAGATAAAACCTATAAAGCTCAAGGGGATAAAACCAGAAGATATGGACGAAGATGAATGGAGCGAAATGGATAAATTGGCACTTTCTACCATTATGCTGACTTTGGCAGAAAGCGTTTACTTCAATGTAGCAGATGAGATGTCGGCTTATCAAGCATGGTTAAAGCTGAGTGATCTTTATGAGAAGCAGAGTGCAGCTTCACAGGTATGCTGGCTTAAGAAGCTTGTTGACTTGAAGATGAAAGAAGGGACACCTATGTCCAATCATCTGAATGAATTCAACACAATCTACAGTCAGTTGTCAGCTCAAGGTGTCAAGTTTGATGAAACTGTTAGAGCTATGTTCCTGTTGATCACATTGTCGAAAAGTTGGGACACTTTTCGCACAGCTTTGAGTAATTCTGCACGTCCAGATGGTTTGAACATAGCAGGTGTAGAAGGAAGTCTGCTTACTGAAGAAACCAATAGAAAAACAATGGACAAAGGCAAAGGAACAGCCTTAGTTGTCAGGGGAAGGACCAAAGAAAAGTACAAAGGTGGAAAGAGGAATCAGTCTCGTAGCAAGTCCCGCAGTGCTAAAGGCAAGAGTGACATAGACTGCTACCATTGTGGCAAGAAGGGTCACATGAAAAGAGACTGCAGAGAATGGAAAGCAGAAAAAGGCAAAGAGAAAGCTGAAGACCATGGTGAGAAGAACAAGTCCTCAGTGAAGATTCAAGAAATAAATGTGACAAACATTGTTGCAGAGGATGATAGTCTAGTGTCAGGAGACATCTACTTCTTGAAGAATACAATGGACTCAGCTCTTCTTACAGCATCTGATGGAAATGCACTGAGTGACTGGATTATAGACTCAGGGGCATCACTTCATGTGTCTCCAAACAAGGAGTGGTTTACCTCTTATGTGACCACTAAAGATCATGTTCGGCTAGGCAATGGGCAGACATGTGAGATCTTAGGTGTTGGAGATGTTCAATTGAAGTTTCAGAATGGCTCTTCTTTCACGCTGAAGAATGTGAGACATGTTCCCGCAATTACAAAGAGCTTGATCAGCACAGGTTTACTTGATGATGCTGGCTACGTCACCACTTTTGGACAGAACATGTGGAAGATATCCAAGGGTTCTATGACAGTAGCACATGGAGTAAAGTCTGGAGGACTTTACATGATTTATGTATCAAATGTCTCTAAAAATGTAATCAATGTAACCGAGCAGCCAAACGTTTCTTTGTGGCATAGCCGGTTAGGACATATGTCCAAGAAGGGGATGGAAATCTTGTCTCGTTCTGGTTATTTGCCTGGATTTTCATTTAATGATTTTGAATTCTGTGAACATTGTCTGTATGGTAAGCAAACACAGCAGCCACATAAGCATAAAAGCAGTAGAAGAGATACACAGTTGGCACTTGTTCATAGTGATTTGTGTGGACCTATGCCTAACCTATCTCTAGGGGGAGCTTCTTACTTTGACATTTATAGATGATTACTCGAGGAAAGTATGGGTTTACTTTCTCAAGCACAAGGATGAAGCGTTTAGTGTTTTCAAAACGTTTGTGACACTTGTGGAGAATCAGAGTGGCAAGAAGCTTAAATGCTTACGCACTGACAATGGTGGAGAGTATGTTTCAAAGGCCTTTCAGGACTTTTGTGAGTCAAAAGGTATAAAACGTGAACTTACTGCTCCTTACAATCCTCCTCAAAATGGTGTTGCTGAGAGGATGAATAGGACCATACAAGAGAAGGTCAGAAGTATGTTGTCTAATGCACAGCTGCCAAATGGGTTTTGGGCTGAAGCTGTATCAACAGCTGTTCATCTTGTAAATAGATCTCCTAGCAAGGTTTTGCAGAAGGATTCAGTGCCAGAGATGGTATGGTCAGGCAAGGTGCCCTCATACAAGCATCTCAGAGTCTTTGGCTGTGAGGCATATACTCACGTTGCAAAGGAATTTAGGAACAAACTTGAGCCAAAGAGTAGAAAGTGCATCTTTCTAGGCTATGGTAATTCTAGTGAGATAGGGTACAGACTTTGGGATCCCGAATCCAGAAAGGTTATCCGCAGCAATGATGTTCACTTTAATAAAGCCAAATATCATTCTAAACCAGAGAAAGTTGAGGAGATTAGAAGAGTTGTCTTCCAAGAAGATGGACCTGCACGTGCAAGACAAAATGTCAGGGCTCAAGAGGAGCAAGGACAGGATAGATTGGAACCACAGGTTTTGGTTGAGCCTGAGCCACCTATTGTGCGTAGATCTGAACGTGTCACGCGACCTCCTGATAGGCATGCAAAGAATCAATTTGGCTTAATCGACTAGTAACAGATTTGAGAATCAAAGAAGAGATGCCTGTGTTATATTGTGATAGTCAAAGTGCTATACAATTGGCTCGCAATCCAGTTTATCACTCAAAGACAAAGCATGTGGATGTGAAGTATCATTTCATCAGGGAAATGCTCGAGGATAAGCAACTTCAGCTTGTCAAAGTTCACACCACAGAAATACTGATCTACTTACAAAAGGACTTCCCTCAGAGAGATTTGCGCATTTTCGCAAGCAGTTAGGTGTAGGGTAGTACACCACTTCTCTACATCTCTTGTATATTAGCTTGTATAGTAGCTTCTCTCACACTTAAAGTACCACATTGGACTTTAAGTGGGAGGTTGTTGGGGTATAAAGCCCAATGTGGTCGCCCAGGTAAGTGGGCGGGCCGCCAAGTATGTACACATATTCTTTTGTAAAAACCTAATAAGAACTCACTATGCTCTACACATTAGAGTAGAGCGAGTTCACCATATCGTCGTGCTCTTCTTCTCGCACTCTCGTCGCACTTCCGCTCGTACTCCTCCAAAAAATACTCTCTCTCTCTCTCTCTCTCTCACACACACACACACACACATGGATATGTTACTTCCAATTATTTTTCTCCAAATGATCATAATGCAAAGCCAAATAAGAAAAAGTTTCCTTGGACACTAAGTTTTCATAAGAGACATCACAATGCGTTTCATAACATGTCGTATGTTTGTTGCTTATCTCCCATGCATGGTAATAATTATGGTGATGAATTTTGAGCCATAAGTAGCTACTCAGCAAAAATTCGTGATCTAGCTGGCACAAAATCGTTGGGTATGGGATTCAATACAGGAAGGGTTTATTCACTGAAACTTCACGTTCACATACTACAAATGAACCAATTGATGCTTTTTTTTCTTTTTTTTTTTGGGGGGGGGGGGGGGCAAAATTTCCCCTAAAATTTGTGGTCATTCCCAAAATAATACCAACTTTTAAAAACTTTCAAAGTATCAATTTTGGATGGACTATGGAGACATTATTGAAGCAAGAACAGTTCATGTATGTCTACAAATAATGAGCATACAAAACATAAGAAAGACGTCTTTGAAGATGTTTGCAATGTTACAAGGGGTACATTGAGGGAAACCCTCATCACTATCTAACACGGGGTCATTAAGACCCTAGGACGGTGAGATCAACACTCGTAAACATGGACAAATCGGGTGGCGTTCATGTTTCCTAAATTTCATCGCTTATACTTCATTTAATACCCCGTGTTAAATAGTGTTGAGGCAAACTTTTTCCTCCCTTTTTGTACTTGACATGAAGAGAGATCACTGTGATTTACGGACTTTATTGGCAGTATTAACGTATCTCTATGAATTCTCAAAATGCGGGATATTTTGTGAATTCTCCCAAATCTCAAGGGTATGTATGTGTGTTGTCGATTATGAAATTAAAACGAATTTAATGGAATGTGGAAAAGATTCTGTGGTTGGATCAAAAGATAAAAATAGACAATGAGATTTTTGGGTAGGTTGACAGATGAGATTCTCATGTCCTCTCCTACTCTCTTGGTTAGCTGACCTGCGCAGGGGAGGCAACTCACTCACACTGGAGGAGAGGCAACTCCTGTGTGCACCTCTTTCTACGAAGTATGCGGCATACACTATCTATGCCTATACACTGAGGGCGAGAATGGAAAGAAGGTTGCTACGACCTATGTGCAGGGGCAAGAAAAGGCAACTGTGATGAAAGTAGGCGAGGTAGGAAGCACTGCACGAGGGCAAGGCGGCTCGATCAAGCACGAATCTCTCCACTTGTTTAATTTTGGAAAATGTTACATTTTCAAATCCCTTGGTAGGTTACATACGCTACATACATACATGGTATGGTATGGAAACAAGGAGTTAGGTATGTGAATGCCTACGACCTTGGAATGGTCTCCATGCTGACAAGCAGTGTGCATTGCTTGCACCCACCCCACCCCTACAAAAATAAAAATAGAAAAGCTTGCCTAGGCCTCATTATATGTTACATAATGAATTGAGGTCATCCTTTACCGACCAAGCCTCATTACCTTTTACATGGTGAAAGGAGCTCAACATTGTAGAACATACGGAGAATGCCATTCAAAACACTCAAGTTCAGACTCAGTGCTCACATATCCCAGTCTGAAGCATAAATTTCCCGGTTTCAATTTCATTCAACCTTGGAAATACATAATGAATTGAGGTCATCCTTTACCGACCAAGCCTCATTACCTTTTACATGGTGAAAGGAGCTCAACATTGTAGAACATACGGAGAATGCCATTCAAAACACTCAAGTTCAGACTCAGTGCTCACATATCCCAGTCTGAAGCATAAATTTCCCGGTTTCAATTTCATTCAACCTTTGATTTCCAAGGTCAAAATTTGGGCAAAATATAGTTCTAAACACCTTAATTTTGGATGCACAGTCCTGGTCGTTCTTCTTGTATACTTTTTTGGTGTATGAGGGGAGCGGCCGGGCGTGCCCTACCCGACTCCGAAAACAAAACAAACAAAAACATTTAAGTTCAGACACTAAGCAATAGTCCCTACCAAAGAATCTTGTCAATACTGTATGACTACATTGAATGTCTAAGTCTGAGCTGAGCACATAAAAGGTGTACCAAATATTGAACCCATCTGTCTCAACATGTCCGGCAACCAAAACTGTGCAGGTAACTTTGCAAAAGCAAATTTTATAGGATACTTCGGATGACATTTGTCCTCAAAAGCAGCTACTGTAAAATCTTGAGAACAAGCAAAACAACTGCCCCAACCAGATTTTCTTTACAGAGCGCAAATACTATAACCTAACATGCAAATATGTACATGATTTCAGCTTGTAGTAAGGCTGTAGACATTCTTGACTGCAGACACCGATGCCTCTGCCTTAGGAAGCTATAAAGCTGGATAATGGCAGGTCAAAGGTCAAAAATACCATTTCTACAATACCTTGGAACTATGAACCCATAGAAACAGCAGGTGGGAGAATTACTTCATCAACTTTTCGCTTTTCCTGCACTTCTAAAAGAGTGGATTCATCAACATCAAAAGCCTCTGCCATCACTTGTGTCGGAATACCCTCATAGAAAGAGTTGCGGCCAATCAGGTAGGAGGGTAGAGGTCTGCAAGATCTCAATAGTATTGAATTAAGAGATGTATTAACTAACATGAAAATGTATTTTACCCGAAAGATCCATCACCTGGAAGACGTGAGGAAAGTGAGAAATGATAAACCTCCATCCCCAGCAACTTTGATCGACGGTGTGAATTTAGGTATGGCAAGAATTGTCCCTGCACCCACATACTTGTCAAGAATGCTTTCACCATCATTGCTTGCAACCTCGATTCGTCCATTTCCACGTATGATATACACTATCTGGTTGGCATTCGAGAAGTACAAGGGTGCCTCTACAGCATTCTGTTGACAAGAAAAATCAACATTTGTCCTTGAAACTCGTGATGTTGAAGTCAGACTTTTTAAAATCATATGCACTAATGAGCACAATAGGCCAAAGGAAAAATGAGAAACTGATTGCCTCGATGCAGAAAAAGGAAAAGAGCACAAAAACATTAGAACACATGCAAAGAAAGTTCAGCATCCCACTAGGACAAGCACAGAAACATTAAGCACATGCAAAGAATATTTCAATGTTCAGGATCGCACATAATGCAAAATATGGAAGCTAGAAAAGTGCCATGGCCAGCTTCCCTCTTCTACTTCCCTCACAACCACTCTCTACCACTCACACATGCACACACCTATATGTACCTCTTGCTACTCAAACCCCACACACGCTCTCTACACACACACACACACATAGAATGTAGATGATTAGCACGCATAGGAGAAGCATTCACTAATGCACACACCACCTCTAATCCCTCTACACATGCATGCACGTGGAGAAGAATAGCCTCTCAATGCATAGCCAGCAAGTAAGAAAGCTCAGCCCGAACCAAACACCACATTCATCCACAAAAATCACAAAATCAACACAGATGGCATCACAAACTTAAAAGCTTCAAAATCATGAGAAGGTTTACAGACCAAACCAGAAATTACTAGACTAGTGACAAACTGCCTCTGCTAGTCATATTACCGGTTCCAGGCCCACTCTCAAAGCGCTCATACCAACTTTTCGAAGGACTGGTAAATTGCTCTCATCTGCTCCCTTCTTCCACCCTCCTCTCTTCACATAGAGATCTGGATATTCTCTATTCAGATTGTACCTGAACTCTGAGATCTTGAAATTTGTTTGCTTTACTTCAATTCCACCATGTGAAGAATGAACACCAATCCTGGCAGAGACAAATCATCAGGCTAAAGCAAGGTGCAGAGTAGCTGCCATAACAAACCATGCATTGCCTCCCAGTGCGAACTGAACGACAAAACATAAGGATTGGCTGATAAAACTACTTACGAGAAACAATGCGAGGTCACGACCATATCCATGAGAATACAATCAAAATCGATCATTCCAATGCAGATACCTAGAAAATCTCAGATTTACCTAAAGGATAAGCTAGATGCATGCAGATAGAACCATCAGCTCCATAATAGATCACACAAAATAGGGTAGCAATTGAGAACAATCGCGGTATCTTCTTATGTCATAAATAGGATGGTGACAAGCCAGATAGGTCTGTTATAAGCGAGGTATGTTGGCGTATATAACATGATCACGTACTCTTTTGTATGGTTAGGCCCCTGTCACACATAGGCGCCTGGACAGGGCCAAAAGGACACAACCCTCTGCCAACAGTTTTGCGTCAGCTCAGCGTCTCACAGGTCCAGGCAGACATGCATGACAGGGGCCTTATTCTTTTGTGTATCTACAAATCAAAAGAAATGTAACCACATCCATGCTCATTGACAAAACACATTGTTGTCTCAGTATAGGCAGATCCATCAAAGAACACACAATATTGTGCGGCAGTGTCAGAATGAACTTCACCCTCTCGGATCTGGCAGTCTGATTCTTCTGGGTGATTTGACGATGGTGGTGCCATTTTGACTCTCCAAAAGACGGGTCACGATGTCCTCATCAACATTCCATGCATCTGCCAGGACTTCCACACCGAAGCCATGTAGAAGTCCACCAAATCGGTCCATACGAGCTCCAGCAAGAGTAAATTGCTGTCCAAAAGCCCATGGCAAGGTGTCAAAAATATAAAAAAATGGCCCCTCGCATGCACATGCAGCACACAAGTATCCACACACAGACAGTAGGTCAGTCAATAGCACTGAACCTATACATAGGAATGCAGGAAAAACCCATTTTCAACTATACAAGTTGGACATATGGTAGTCACCCACTAAACAAGGTAATGATCAGCTCAAACATGCGTACTAATAGCTAAATACCTAAAATCATCGGTGTCCAATGCCAAACACTAGGTATATAGCTGTGTGAATAGATGCACCTTGTGTGATCGCACGCACACACAAACACATGTGCATGTTTGATTGGGAAGGCACGCATACTATGTTTCAAAAAATTACTGTCTTTAATGACCACAAAGTACTTTTGCAAATGCTGATGCCCAGAAATATGACTCGGCTTAGGGCGCAAATATAGACATGAGCATGTACAAACACACACCCATTGCGCGCACAACCCCTTGCATACACTATATTTTAGACATCCTAATCTACATGAGAGGTTACATGGTACAGTCCCGAATTTACTCCTCCCGACGTGTCTGATGCACAAAAAATCCTGTGCTCGCCATAACCGTCATTATACCACCAAAACACCGCTCCTTTTGGAATGGCAAGAACATCACCCTGCTCAACTCGCCGTATTGACGACTGTGGTAAACCACTTTCAGAAAGAGAAACAACCCCCAATTTGCCAGTTCCTGCATTACGGTACTATCATCATGATTTTTAAGACATGCTATCAAACTTAAGAAATATGGCACTCATTAAAAACTAATGCTAGAAACAGAATGATGAGAAGATTGCTTCTATATACACAACATCGAGTAAGAAGTCTTTTCCGAAGAATAACTCAAGTCACCAAGCATGACAGCCTCCACTGGCACCTAACGCATGAATATTTCATAGATCAAATATAACACAAGCCTTTGTAAAAAGCTAAACCGAACAAATAACTAAAACATGTCGGCCAAATGTTAGTGAAATTAGTGAATAATTAGCAATAAATTAGTGGAATCTGAAAACTATTACAAAACAGAATGAAATGATTTACCTAGATGAATCCAGGATCAGCCCAGATTCACCCATAAAGGAAAGTGCAGGGTATAGACCCATGGTAGTCACCCACAAGACAAAATAACCATCAGCTCCATCATGCATAGTATTGACTAAATACCACGACATCCCCACTAACATCATCAGTGCCCAATAGTGGGTGTAGAACTAGGTACTAACATATGCTCCTAAACACAACACACACCACACGCACACACACGCATGAGCATACATCAACACAGAGTTCAGCGTACTGAGTTTCTGTCATGACTCCGGAGATCCAAGGGCAGACTCAGCCATAATGAAGCCTAGCACTGAAAGAAGTATTAAATCGAAAAAATTAGCACAAAAATGAGGTAGTTGATAGGGCATACGAAATAGAATGAAATGATGTACTTGCAAAGTGCACACACCCAAAACCCATAAGACCAATGTCCACACATAGTCAAAGCCATAGCTGCATACATTTGAAAAACTTTGAAAAAACTGGATTTTGAAATCGGGTGTCAAACTTGACCCTTTAACAATCTGGTTTCGTTTGCAATAATCATTGATGCACGATTTATTCTAGTGTATAGTGCTACTTCTTTGCAAATGCTCTAGTTTAATACCCAGTGGTTATTTGGACATGAATGCTACAAAATGTGTCTAAAATGCTCAGAATCGCCCTTGACATGGCCCGGCGGTCTAAATCAAACTTTCATTCATCAACAAAAGGAAAACAAACCCACAGCGAGCATAATTATGATAAAGGA
The DNA here is from genome assembly GCF_014529385.1 of Adiantum capillus-veneris. Lineage (NCBI taxonomy): Eukaryota > Viridiplantae > Streptophyta > Polypodiopsida > Polypodiales > Pteridaceae > Adiantum > Adiantum capillus-veneris. The sequence goes on along the minus strand of NC_140938.1, from coordinate 108,089,522 downwards.
ACACACCTTGCAGAACATAAGAAATTCCATCTGCGTCCGCATATTGTGGAAGGAGAAGACCATCCTCTTGGAAAATGATTTCCGAGACATCGAGTTGCTTATCAGGAAAAGTGATAACATCTCTCCTCCAGACCCTCAATGAGCCACCTTCAAAATGGAACTCTTCTTGGGGAAAGCTCAACTCCAGCTCTAGCTTTTTCTTTCCAAGACTAGTGTCGTCTTTCTGGTGAGGAGAGGATTCAGCAATTAGAGCTCTGCTATGGATAATGCAGAATGATAGCATAAATACCGTAGCCAAAAGGCTCGATATACTTGAAAGATAGCAGCCACCCATAGTTGCAATAATGCAAGTTCTACAACATGAACCAAATTTAAAGCAGTAGCATTGGCAGTTTCAATGGCAAAATTTGCTCAAAATACAGAAAACCGAGCAGACCCACGTAAAGAAGAGAAAAGGAAGAGGATGTTGTTACCGCCTGAGTTTGGAAACTTCTAAAACGTGGAAGCTCGCACCATGCTTCTTTTTTTTATGGACTCGCCAGCGTCGCCACTATGGGCGCGGGCGCAAAGCACCATGGAGCCTTGCACACGGCCCATGGGCGGCCTGGAAAGTCTTTTTTCCTAGGCGACGCCCGTTTTGTTGGCAATTATTAAATACGTCCATTTTTATTTTTATTTTTATTTTCATTTTTAAATTTTTACAATAGCCTCATAGTAGGGGAGGTGCTTATCCCTTCCAAATATTAGTCATGAACTAGTCTTGCTTGGTGGACCTTTGCCATACATAATCTGATAGATTTTGGAGCGGAACTTGTTAGTTGGTTGTGATTGCTATCGCCTTGGGTTTTGTTGTGGTGACACGAGAAAATGAGTAGAACCAATTGATAGGCACCAATAATAGCTTAGCTTGGGACTTGATGAGCATTGGAAAGAAGCAAGTTGTGTCCCATAGTGCTCCATATACGACAAAGGGCTACTAAAGAGGATAATTGAATCGCCATAGTGTTCCATATACGACAAAGGGCTACTAAAGAGGGTAATTGAATCGAGCAAAAGGATTGCAGTTTAACTTAGTTTGGTAGCTGTTTGCAGATTGCACCATTCAACCTAGATCTTTGAGACACCCATCTTATTCTCAATCAAGCCTAGTCAATTTTCCTTCATTTCAATATATATGTTGAATTTCCAAACTGTGCAAAAAGAAGTGCATACATATAGATACGATGATTGGAAATTGAGCATGCACTCGTGAGGAGAACATATGGCTAAACTAAACTTAAGGAATCTTTACAAACTCAAAAATACAAAAAGCATAAACAGAGTATAAAAATTGAACTACACTACCGACCTAATAGTCATGTACTAATGTCATCCAATTGTGCAAGGCGGAGGACCATGTTTGATTCAAGCTACAAAAAAGCGATGTGAATAGTTAAACATATCGTCTTGCAATGAAACGTCACAGACTGAAACTACAAAGTATACAGTGTGAGGTGCCATACAAAAGTATGGTGGAGAGCTGACATTGTGGTCTCTCCAAAAATTATAAGAAACGAAATCCATACCCTACCCCGTAGTGTTTATGTGTTGCACCAAGAAAACGCATAGTCATGGGGTGCTAGATACAGATAACAAACCTTGAAGTGTTGTCGAGATGGATTCGCGCTTGTGCAATTGAAACGTTTAATGTTGTGAATATATGTCCTCCATGGCAGACACAAAACACGCATTAAGACAAATACAGGAGATGTGGCATATTGAATAAGCTTAAAGAGAAACAAATCTAATTTTATATTCTATGTCAAAGGTTCTCTACATAAAGAGGTATGGGTGCTTTTCGATAGATTTTCCCTTGTTAAAATTGCATAATCTCTCTCTGCTCGACCGTCAACTCTTTCTCCTACCTTATGCTGTAGTCAGTTTCCTATTTGCAGTGCGCCCTCTCCTTGTAGACCAAGCAGGGCTTCTCCTCAATTATGCAACTCGTCGGTCATGCAACAGGATGCTATCATACATAGGGTCTGTCCTCAAGAAGTCTACGAGTCTTTCCAATTGCAGGGTTCTGTTCATGGGACAGGTCGATGCTTGAATCTGACCTTGGAAAGAGAACTCCATGTTGCGAACTTGCATCGGCCAAACAATACGTTCACTTGCTGCTTAACCTATGCAAGGTCGCATGATAAAGGGTGTGTTAAGTTCGGCGTCCCCATGGAGGAAGACACCATATTTAGTCGGCTCATCACTATCGCAAATGCGGATCTTGCGAACTTTGTACTTGTTTACTTCACTGCTCGATGCTTGATGTCAATCTGCATATGTCATGTTATATTCTATAGATGTTCTATAGCAATGTCCACTAAGCACACTAGTTAGCACAAAAGGGTGTGTGTATGAGCGGATGGCAGGGATGCAATGTGTGTGACAGGAGGCTTACGATGAGTTTGTGTGGAGGATTTATCCAAGACATTCAGTCTTAGAAGTGAACCGACTCTAGGAGGTCGCCTCATGGAGAACGGCTCTTAGAGTATCAGAATCTACGTCATGGACTGAATGCTCTCATGAACTCCCTCATCTGGCCAAGACTGGGAGGTCTAGTAGGGCCAAGGATGCTCGGCGTCCAGCTTGTCAAAGTATTGGCTAGTTCAACGATGAATAGTTGGGCAGTCAACCATGAATACCCGACACTACACACGAACACACACACACACACACACACACACATCCTGAAACGCCCGGAGAATGAGGCACGCAAGAGAGGCAAGGCAACACCAAGGCTCGCGATATCCGGATTTTGAACTATATAACCAAAGGCAAGTTAGCATGGCGATGACATTTTTTGAGCAGGCCTCGTGCCCTTTCATCACTTGCACCCCGTTCTCTACTAATCAACAAGAACGGTTTCCATCTCTCTCTCTCTCTCTCTCTCTCTCTCTCTCTCTCTCTCTCTCTCTCTCTCTCTCTCTCTCTCTCTCTCTCTCTCTCTCTCTCTCTCTCTCTCTCTCTCTCTAAAAGAATGGCCAGAGACTTACTCGAAGAATATTGAACTATTGTCTTTGCAAAGCTTCGTCTTCGAATTATTGCGCGTCTGCAAACTACTTCCTTTGTGAAGATCCGAACTGGCATTGTCTTCTGATTTTCTTTAAACCTTAGCATTGAAGTTTGAAGATGAAGCTCCTTGGTTGTACTATCAATCAATGTAAGCTCCACTTTTCTTAGGCTTCCAATGTGCACGGCAATTGCTAAACCAAATTACTATATACTGAAAGGGCTCTGTGTTATTTACCCACTAAAACTTGTGTTATCATCGGGTGGAATTGGGTTAAAGCAGGTGGCTTTGGCAAAGATTGCTATTGTAGGCAGAGGCGAAGACAATTCTGCCAGCAACGACAAAAGGTGTAGTAGGTGGGTTCCACACATGACTACAAGCAGGATGGGTTGTTGTAGGACATGCCTCAACTTCAGTGTTCGTATGTTGGGGCTTGTACCCTCTCTCTCTCTCTCTCTCTCTCTCTCTCTCTCTCTCTCTCTCTCTCTCTCTGAGGATTTCCAATAATACATTATCTCAAAGTTTTTTCGGCATTAGCACCAAGTTTTATAATTAAAAAAATCATAGTATGACTTGGCACTATTAAAACCTAAGAAACCCCTTAGAACCAATACTACTCAAAGGTAACCTAACTAGTCGATACATGACTATATACATGACTAGTCGATACATGACTATATTAAAAACAGGAGGATGAACCAAACTCATACTTGATGTGAAAGCCTTTATGGACACTGGGCTACAAGCCACCTAAGATTAAAGAGACCTAAAGTTGACATTAAAGATCTTTTTAAATTTTCCTCACTTGGAGCCAAACTCTCCAACCATCTTAGGAAACTATGTGGGCTAACAACTACCTTTGCTACTTCTCATACCAACAACTTTGAAAAAGCCACCAGAGGCCTTTTCTTTCGTAGTCCTACTACGGTTGAAGTGGTTAAACGGTTTCAAGCAGGTTTATGCTCCATTACTGAGGTCTCTCTTATGGACTTGGTCCCTAAGATTTCCAAAATCTTTCCTTTTTTACCCACCAGGCAGATTGAAATCGAAGGTATTGCCAAAGATCACCAACTTTGGGAGCTCCACAACAAAGCTTTTATGGCTCCTATCTCTATATAATCTTGGGTATACTTGGCAGGACTTCCTGCGTCCACTAGTGAAGATTGCAGTTTAGAAATACTCAAAGGTACTCAGTATCTGGATAAAGGGGACTTCTTTTTAGCACAGGATATCAGTCTATCACATCTTTTTTAACTCCTACTTCTCTACCGGATTCTTCAGGAAAAAAGGGAAAATCTAGGAGTTTTTTTAAGGGAGAGGAAAAAACTTTCCAGTAAGACTGTGGGACGAGTGTCTAACCTCACTCCTATCTTATTGCAAACATAGTGAGAACTACGAATATATTTGTCACGAAGCTGACTCGACTAGTGCATAGAGGCTACAAGAGGTTGTCAATCTCTTGGAAAACAACAGACAACTCGCATCTAACTCAAGCTACACTCAAATGACAGAAATCACCAAAAGCTAGTCGCTATTTGGCAAACAAATCATAATCGTTACAACATCAAACGACATCCAAATGTTACGAAACTTCTAGGACATGTTTATGAGACCTAAGCACACATGCTTATGGTCTCAAATCTCACTTTAGGTCAAGTGCAAAAATCGCAATTTTTATTATTAATAGTAGTGAGTTTTTGATCTAGTCGTTTTCGATCCATAATGCATCTAAATGCTTAGCAATGTTGCCCCAATACCCCGCCTATACTTATTTTATGATTTTTAAGCTTAAAATCCTACTTATGATGAAATTAGTCCGCGGGTCGGCGATGCCAGAAGCTACGGATTATCATGAAATGCTTACGTCAGTGCGTAGAGCTCTTACCTGCAGTTGCAACACAATCGACGGCACTACAATGTGACAACAGGGAAGGGAGTAGGAAGCGCGAGAAGGAGAGAAGTGAGCGTCATTAGCTCATGTTGTGTTCTATTATCCAAAACTTAATAAAATCTTTACAAAGTTGGCTTTTACACCTTAGCCAAGGTCTAAAATATGTAATGTCCGGCGCCCAAGTGTTAACTGAGTCAATGTCAGTTAATAGAAGCTGTTAAAGGCCCAAGACTTATGGATGCACATCGAGGATGAATACAAAGAAGCAGTAAATATTGAAGCTACACATTTTTCACGTTTTTCCAAAATGATCACGTATTGTAAATTCTCAATTTATTTCAAGCCATTGTAATATTTTAATGTGTTACAGGATCAATGGGAGTTCCAAGCTATAAAGAACAGGTCAGTTAGTGTGCCTAGGTAGTAGATTCAATAATAAGTGGTGGAGCCCTAAAGGCCTTGGGCGCCCGGACATTGCATATTTTTACCTTAGGTATATAAGGCAGTGTGTAAAAGAAATTAGGGTTCTCAAGCTCATTTGTTGAGAGCACTCTTTGGTGAGAGCTCTTGAGGTGTGTGGCTATGGAGTCCTTGAGCTTCTCCTTGCTCATGTGACTTGGTTAACACTAATCAATGCTTAATTCTCTTTCACTATGCCTCTCTCATGCTTCTTATGATTGCCTATGATGCTTTGATTAGCCAGATCTTAACTAATTAGTGGTTAATCCCTCTCTAATCTTGTGTGATTGCCTCTCTTGCTTGTGTGTGCATGTAGGTTTGATTGGAGTGTGGTGCTCGATAGATCTATGTGTGTGTGCTTGCGATTAGTGTGTTACGTGATAAAATTAGTGTTGTGTGCGTCTTGCAATCGTTAGTGTGTGTGATTGGGTTGATTAGAGGTAAAGAAAATTGGATGTGGAGATTGCCCATCATTGCGGCTTAGCTCCTCCATAGGCCAAGAAACTCACCTCGTAGAGTCAACCATTCGTATTGCAATGATTAGCTCATTAATCATGTGACACATGTCCTAGCCGGGTAGCTCATCCCTAAGGATTGATAATTTTGTTGATCATTGGAGCTATGCAATGATGGGACCCCAACATTTGGAGCCACTGTCGGGGACGATGGCCCACGCTAGTGTAATTGTGGCATAATCGGATGTGTTTTCTCACTAATTTCACTTAGGTGTTTATGGTTTTGTGGATTTTGGATATGTGTGCATGAAGCAATGTGTTCATTATTCCCTAATTTATCACCGTATCTTGCCAATTGTATGTTTACACACTCTAATTTCACACTAACCCCTTGCTAATTTCACTAGTTTTGCTAACTTACACACTAATTTGCTATGAAGGATTGAAGCTTTCAACCGTCAATCGATCTTCATTGGAAAGGTAATCAAGGTGGTATTCTCAACCTCCCTAGAATCTAAAGATGTGCAGAATTGTGTAGAGACTCCACCATGATGCAATGTAATGTTGATACTATGTTATTGCAGTGCAATGCATGTTGATGCTATGTTGCCTTGAAAATTTTTGGATTGTTCATTTTCATGTCGTTGTAATGTCGAAATTTTTCAGATTTGGTGGCGTATGAATTTGACAAGTTCAATTGTTGATTGGTGAATGTGCATCGCTAATTGTGTGCCTAATTGAGTTAATTGCATGCTTGGATGGTCAATTGCAAGTGTGTGTGCACTAAAATCAAGTGTGTGCATTCTAATTGAGTATGTGTATGCCTAATTTTAGGTGTGTGTGCACTATTTTGTCATTGTTTGTGCACCTAAAAATCAATGTGTGCTTAATGACTTTTCAATTGTGATGATTGATTTGTGTTGTGTTTATGTCCAACTAGAGATTTGTGAAATCACATTGCAATTTCGACAATAACCCTTTTGTGTGCGCACCTAAAGATTGGTAAAAACTGCCAATTATTTGTGTGTGTGTGTGTGTGTGCGCGCTTAAAAAGTGTTTAATGTGCATGATTAATTCATTGTTTGATGTGTGTAATGGTTAATTTCTGCATTTTTTAGCTCAAAACAGGGATTTACACACTCCAAATGCGTCGAATTTTGACCTAATTTTACCGATTTAATTGCCTAGCTTGGAGTTTATTGATCAAATTAATTGGCAATTGAATTGATGTGATTTTTGTGATTTTATTTGGCTGCACGAATCCCCTATGTGTGGAGAATTTTTAGAAATTTTTGGAGTATTTTTGATAAATTTTTACATTAATTTTTGCTTAATTCCGTAAAAATTTGATATCTGCGATCTTTACGAACTGTTTTGAATGTGTGTGTACGGCTTGATTTTGAGCGCATTTGAGCTTTCGTTCGTCAAATTTTGAGCATTTCACTATTTTCGGGGATCGGGTTGACGATTTTGTCAAATTTGGCGTTTTCGGTAAAAATTGCTATTTTTGGTGTGCTTTTGCGTGTTGGAAGTGTTTGATTGTGATTATTGATGATTTTCTAAGATTTTAGGAAAATTTTTGGATTTTTTTGGGATTTTCTGGATTTTCGGATAATTTTCGACCTATTTTTGGCATTTTTGGACGATTGAAAAAAAAAGCATTTCTCGAACTTCGACGCTAGTCTTTTCCCACCGTGCCTTGCAACGCATAAAACTTTCAATAGATCCTTACGGTCCGTTGGGATAGTTTCCGTCGACATTAAATTACTCTTCTTCTTCTTTTTCTCTTCGCGTGAACACCTTCTCGCCTAGAGTCCCTCTCTCTCTTCTCTTACTCTCTCTGCTCCCCCTACCAAAAGTCCGCTTATTAATTCTCTCTCCTCCCCCTCACTCTCTCTCTAAAATCGTGATAATCTACATTATCTCTCCTCCCCCGCTCACTCTCTCTCCCCGTTGACCCTCTCTCTCCCCCTTTTGTCATGTAGCTCCCACACACACACACACACACACACACACACACGCACGCACGCACGCCGATTGCGGGACCCTCTTGACTTTAAGGATCTACTACTCACACCCTCTAATCAAGGGCCGCTAGTCGCTACACTCCACGATGGCTGTCAGCGAGATCATTGGCCAGTCTACACAGGCAAGTGGCGTAGACGACAACAGGAGGTCAAGCCGTCAGTGACTCACTCGCTTTACTCTCTCTGCCCCACTGGTTGCCGCCCACGAGCCTCCTCTGCCGCGCAGACGCCACGTCAGCATTGTGTAAAATACTCTCTCTCTCTCTCTCTCTCTCTCTCTCTCTCTCTCTCTCTCTCTCTCTCTCTCTCTCTCTCTCTCTCTCTCTCTCTCTCTCACAGTTGCCACGCCGCTGTCGCACTCCCATTCTCTCCTCGTCTCGTGCAGCACGCCAGGCCAGCCGGCACCCACCTTTGTTGTCCGCCATTAGCGCTGATGTCCCACGCGCTGCCCCGCCAATCATTAGTTTAGTTAGGTTAGCTTTAGTTGGTTAGACTAGTTTGGTCAGTTTAAGTTGGTATAAATAATTCACACTATCAAAAAAAAAAGAGGAGAAAAAAGGTTTTAAAAATCACAAAAAAGAATTTTTTAATAAAAAGGGTTTAGAAAATTAAAAATAAAAAAGGTTTAGAAAATTTAAAAAAATAATTTAAAAAATAAAATAAAAAAACACACCAAAAATTTTATAAAATTTGTTAAAAAATAAAAAACTCATTTAAAAACTTATAAAAATATATAAAAACACATAAAAATAAAAAACACATAGAAAATCATATAAAAATAAAAAATTCACCTATAAATCACAAAAGATTGAAAAACTCACAGATAAACTCAAAAAATTGTAAAAATCCATAAGAACTCAAAGCAAATCCATAAAAAATCAAAACGTGGCAAAAAAATCTCAATAAATCACAAATTCATAAAATCTTCAAAAATTCTGTAAAAATGATAAAATCCAAAATAAAAATAAAAAATTCAAAGAAAATTTATTAAAAATCAAAACTTTTCCAAAAAATCATTAAAAATCATAAAAATACCAAAAATTAGAAAATTCAAAATTTCACAAAAAATAATAAAAGTAAAAAGAAAGTCGTCGAAAGAGCCAAAAAGAGGCAAAAAAGAAAAAAAGCAAAGCCAGAAGAGTCGCACACCGAGCAAACAGTGCAAAAGCGAACAAGTCGAAAAAAGCACAGCCGGAGAAATTACACACCGAAAAGCGAATCAGATTAGTCGAAAAAAATGCGAGCAAAGAGACTGTGAAATACCACCAGTCATGGCATATTGCTCAGATTGTGGACGAAAAGGTGGACATTTTGCTAAAGATTGTCTAATAAATCCTGACAACAGAGACATATCCACTGCCAAGCAAGGTACATAGAAAATTGGAAATGCGAATCTCGATGTAAGTGCATTTAACTTGTAACATTTAATGGTCTAAAAACTTATGTGTAGCGGAAATTAGCATGAACATAGTGGGCATTTCATTAGAATAGATTCCTAATGAGAATTACAAGAGTGCTTGGGTGGAGAGAGCAACAAAAAGCATAACACCTAGTTAGATAGCATCAACAATACTTTCAAAAGAGAGAGAAATTAAGCTATTGACAACACTTGAGGACCGGATTTGCATGGAGCCGGTCCCCCCCTCCAAAAGGCTTTGTATTATGGTTTCTCCCATCAAGAGAGACATTGTACAATACAATTCTTTGTGTTCCTTCAAGACTAGCTAGTGCAATGAAGATGAAAGCTTCATGCACTAAGCAAAACACTTAGTAAACACAACTTTAATTATCCCCGTTCTTAGACCCAAGACCTCACACACCTTCGAAGATGGTGAGAGCTAGCAGGGTATGAGAGTAGATTGAGAGGAAGAAGGAGTATCTTATGAGAAAGATGTACATCTCCTCACATAATCACTCATATTAGCATAGCTTTAGCTTAGTAATTAGCTTGGTAGAGGAGATGAGCATGCATTGAAGCTTGGCTCTTGGTTGGATTTGCATCCACAAGCCAAGAGTGTGTCGATGTAGGCTTCTATCTCACAAGCTTGGAGTAGGTGATGAGCTCTCCATTAAAGCTTGGAAAGAGATAGTATTCTCTTTCTTCACACATGAGATTGTGTGAGTGTGTGTGTGTGATAATGCCTTGCAAAAATCGGCCCCCTCTCTCTCTTGGGCAAGCCCTCTTGCTGTTTGCTCTTGCAGGCTTCCCATTGGACCTCCCCAAGTCAAGCCAATAGCTATTAAGCAGCATAAGTGATAGCCTTCTGACATGTGTCCCCCTTTCCCCTTTTATGAGAGCTTTAGGTAATTTAATAATTAAACTAAACTCTCATTGGACCCCTTTGCCTCCTGGCCAATAGGAATCAGGCAAGCCATTGGGCTCCTGAATGCTCATTGGACCCCTTGGGAGACTATCCAATAGTCTTCTAGGAGACTTAATTCTCATTGGTTCTTTTATTAAGTGTTTTTAAATTAATTAAACTAGATTTACTCTAGCCTAATTCTCATCGGTCCACCTCCAAGGCCATTCAATAGGAATTGGGCACACTTTGTGGGCATCTGGGCTAGGGAGCTGACATGTGTCCCTAAATCCCTTTGTGTAAAGGGAGCCTCTGTGTGTGTGTGTGTGACTTTCTCTCTCATCCCCTAGAAGAAGGGCTCGCCCCCTCCCATGTAGGGATATGCAAAGACTTTTTAGTTACACACAAAGCATCCAATTTCCCTAGGGTTGACCGTTGGACACAGCCTTTGAATTAGCATTTTGGAAGTCTTAATGGGTTGAACCTTAGGGTCTTTTTAGCCCATTGTTGCACATGGCTCTTTTGCAGATGGCCCCCCCTTTGGATCCCTATTTTCCCTCCTTTGGATCCCTACTGTGGCCGGTCTGCTAGCTTAACCAATATTCTAGCTTTTTCTCCCCTGGCACTTCCCCACATTAAATTATCAGTTTAATATGAGAAAATCATTTAGGAGAATTAGATATTGATTATTATGACATAACTTGTCACTTTTAATGCAATCGAATGATTTTGCATTACCATTAGAAGCACCAATAAAAGCATGAAAATTCAAAATCAGCATAAAGATGTACAAGCACCTAAAAAGCTTAAAATTGATTCTTTGAACAACAAATTCCTGCATGAATTTGGTCAAGGTGTCCAGATATCGCCGAATGTTGAAAAAACTATTAGGTTTGCAAATGATCTTGCATCCAATGCCACAAGTGTGCAATCATTCACTAGTCTAAGGGACAGATCAAAAAGAATGATGTTAGCTTTGTATGGTACACATAATTCATATGCACACTATGTAGACCAAAAAGGAAAACTGTACAAAAAGGATCAACCAGTGTTTGAACGGCCCACATACCAACTCATAGAAGTACGTCCAATGATAGATCAGAAAGGATGGTTCATTTCAGAGGAAAAAATCTATTATAGCCCAATATCCTCTCTAGAGCTCAAGGATATTACCCAGGTGAACCCAGAAATCTGTTCAGAGCCAAACTCTCCTCCATCGAAAATCAAGCTTTGACGTTGTGACCAAACGAGCACATACTTTGACCAAAACAAGGGATTATTTGCTGATAGATATGGAATTAAAAAGGTAGCAAATATGAGAGCGTAGCATGATGGAACATTGGTTTACCTGTTGTAGTCCACTTAAGGTGCATACGTGGAAGCAAAAAAGAGTGTCTAATGCATATGGTCCAATTGTGGGACTTCCTATATATGCATACACAAAAATGCATGGGAAAAAATATGTTGTGCAAGAAAGATTTTGAGGGGTTCTTCAGAAAGATGGTGTAGCTATAAAATCACATGACATGGCTTTGCAAGCTAGCACCCCTTTAAGAACGGTTTTTGTTGTCGAGGATATGTGCTCTCATCTTACTGTGCACTGTGCATGAGTGTTGGACTCTACAACACTCCACCATGATTAAGTTAATAGACTTTGACTCTTATGTTCATCTAATCCAGCATGAGCGACATGACTTAGATATGCTCAACTCTTTCAGCTTGAGCGTGAGCCTAATAACTACGACTCTTAGCACAGAGTTTAATATGACTCGAAGCTTTGGGACTAATGCTTTGCTCATATTATGGCTCATCAGCCCGTCAACTCTGACAATGCCAAAGAGTGTTTTTTGCTCCCTGTCGACTTGACTTTTTACATTCCTGTGCTTACTACAAACATTTCTTCAGGTAAAAGTAAGCTTGAATCCTCGAAAAGAGGATTAGTGAAGGACTAAGTTGGCATTGAAGGTTTATTTTGCCATACCTGTTTCATCATCTTTGAATCTACATTTGCATTGGTTGGGTTGTCTTTCTTTGACTGTGAAGACTCCATTATCTATTTGATTCTCCAATTAGGCCTATTGATAGGAGTTTTTGATGTTGTTGTAGGCTTTTGTTCACTTTCGGCATTTGGCTTTTGACTAGGAACATTGGAAGACTTAGGAATCCAAATCTCTTGATGGCTTTTGTATCTCCTTGGTTGACTTTGTTGAGGTGTCGGTCTTGTTGAGCTCTTGAGATCTTCATGCAGGTCTATGTAACTGCAGTTGGCTTGTGGTTGACTGGTAGCCAAATCTTTATATAACCTGTGTAGAATCCTTGTCTAAGAGTAAAATTCTTTGAGATCTGTCTTTGTTATGTATCCTCTTGTGAGTTGTGGTATACTTTAGCACCTTTCAATGTTGTTCTATTGTATACCTGCTCCTTAGGTATCCTAGGATATTGTTGAGGTTGATACCTTGTGGGTCTTCTTTCTTGGGAGGGACTTGAAGTTACTTCATATGCCCTAACCTACGGTTTTGGTACCCATATTTGTTTGTTACCTTCATAGTACTCATGTTCTTTTAAGCTCCATTGTGATGCTATCCATCCCATGTGTTTGTCTTTCTGTGTCAATTTCTTGTCTTTAATCCAAACCGGATCATTGACTTTGACTAAATTGCTCGGAACTAACACTTGCATTACTTTCTTTTGACTTCTTGAGTACTTTGGCTGAATTATCTTTGCTTTTCTAGGTGTCTCCTTAGAGGTTTCAGTTGGGTCAGCAATTGACTTGAAGTTTTGAAAGCCTGACTTGCTTGAAGAAGCTGATCCATGAGGGTTCTTTGATGTAGATGCCTATGTTGTCTCACCTTCTTTGCTAATGGGTGGAGGGTCCACTTTGGCCTTACCTTTGTCTGCAAGATTATACAAATCTAACATCATTCTGTTTGATGTGTCCCTTAGACTCGTGATGATTGCACACTTGTGGAATTGGATGCAAGATCATTTGCAAACCTAATAGTTTTTTCAACATTTGGTGATATCTGGATACTTTGACCAATTTCATGAAAGAATTTGTTGTTCAAAGAATCAATTTTAAGCTTTTCAGGTGCCTGTGCATCTTTATGCTGATTTTGAATTTGTAGTGCTTTTATTGGTGCTTCTAATGGTAATGCAGAATCGTTTGATTGCATTAAAAGTGAAAAGTTAAATGCACTTACATCAAGATTTGTATTTTCAATTTTCTCTGTACCTTGCTTGGCAGTTGATATGTCCCTGTTGTCGGGATTTCTTGGACAATCTTCAAAAAATTGTCCACCTTTTCGTCCACAATTTGAGCAATACGCGATGAATGATGGTATTTCAGCTGGTTTTGTCATGTCAAGCTCTTGCTGAGAAGTTTTTGCTTCTATGCTTGCCAAGTTGTTGGCATCTTCTTTCAAAACACTGAGCATCAAGCTGTAGAGTGCTCCATCTTGACCTTTGTATCGTCTTTGACTCGGTTCTCCAATTAGAATGGCTTCTATTGGTTGATATGTTGAATCTTCCACTTCTAGTTCTTGACTATAGATATGACCACTGTAATCCATGTACAATGACCTTGATTGCATATGCACCAAATGTATGTTTTGCTAACTTGTGCAGATTTCTGGATAACCACTTGGGTTGACTTTTTGAACTTCTTTATGCACTTCATCTTTGAGCTTGCAATACCTAAATCCACTGAAGTCCTTGAACATCTGGGAGTTCTCTAAATCTAGCTTCACTCTAATCAGAAGGATCGTGGCTCCTGTGTTGCTTTTGCTGCTCATCAAGTATTTATGGCCTTCCAAATCTGTATACAAAACCTTATCTCCAATGTAGCCATAGAGCTGTAAAAAGTTCGTTGCAGTTGTGCATGCATTGCTACTGCTACTGTTTAGCTTTGGTTCTCGTGCATTTGAACTCTTGTTTCGACTTGACTCCATGTCATCTTGGTCTCTAAGAACTATCTCTTAGCAAATCCTGGTGTTGATTAGCAGAATTACTCCTGCTCGAGTTTGATAAGACTGCTTTTGCCCAAGTACTTTTGGGAGTTGATTGCTCTTAGAATCACAAGAGTTGATTAACTGTAGCTCAAAAGTGTCAGAATTGATGAAAATCTGGGCTTTGAATAGCCTAATTTACAATCTAGAAACTGAGTGAAAAGGTACCAATTAGGACCCGATGGAACCCAAACTTGACCAGTGGCCTTGTATTTTGTTGTTCTAACACTGTACAAGCTCAAAAGTCAATCTCTGGGTCTCAAAAATAAATAATTGCGATTATTTACTTTTCTTTATTTTTTTATTTTAGGCTTGTTTTGTCAGGTAATCACCTTGTTGTGGTCTCTGAATAAGTTTGGTTGAGTTTGAACAAGATTTGTCCAAGTTAACAACTGTTTAGTATTCGCAGACTCTGATTCCAAGAATCTGGCTTAAGTCTCAATTTTGTGATCCAAATTTCACCAAATTTGATTTGTGGAGTCTACTTGATATACTTGAGCTTGTGGTAAATACTCAAATGTGTAAAAATGATCAATTCTGAAGCAGATGTAAATAATCACGATTATTTACTACTGAGAAATTTTTGCAACTTTTTGCCAATATGTTGATACTAGCTGGTTAAGCAACTCAACTTAAGCTTCGTAGCCAAGTTTCACCAAGTTTGGATAAATCCTGTTCAATTTGTCAACAGTTTTCGGTCCACAAACTGATTTCATAAATCTGGCCACAATTTTTACTTTAATGATCCAAATCTTACCAAATTTGATATATGTGCTCAATACAACATGATAAAACTTGTGGTAGGATTAGTTGGTTTAAAAAAATGAAAAATTGAACCAAATTAAATAATCGTGATTATTTACTTCTGACAAATTTTGGCATCTTTTTGGTCATCTGAGCATATAAACATGTTTAACACTTCAATCTAAGCCTCTGAGTCAAGTTTTACCAAATTTGAACAAGATTTATCAAGTCAGACACAATTTCTCGACAATCAGTACAGATTTCAGATTTTGTCAAGTTTTTGGTCTATTTTGTGATCGAAACTCTATGAGCCTTCACAAAAGATGTTTAGAATCATGCATAGAGTCTCTGGTATCAACCTTGATCATTTTTGAGTTAAAAGTAAATAATCGTGATTATTTACTTTTGACCTAAAATGAATATTTTTTGCACTTTTTTCAATACGCAGTCTTTTTGTGACATGTTTTAAGCCTCTGAGTCAAGTTTCATAGAATTTGAACAAGATTCATCAAGTCAAACTCTATGAGAAGACATTAATCTCAAGTTTTTCACAATGTCAAATTGATGTGAGTTAAAAAATATAAAAGAGAGTATTCAATAATGGAAAAATTAAGCCATTTTTATATACTCCATTGATTGATATGTTTCTTTGCCAAAATCATTTGTGTAAAATCTTGACACCAACTTATACTTGCTCTTCTTTTATTTTTTGTATAACAAACATAAGTAAGATAAATCTTTTATTCTTGATGGTGAAGTGTACATTAGGCCACAGCCTCTTATATTCAAGTGATCAAAAGATAATGTATGAAGAGTTAATCCTTGCAATCTATGGACAATAGAGTTATTGTTGGTTGTATAGGAAATTGTGTGCTAGTGACTGTATTCAAGATATTTTTATCAATTTGAAACTCTCGAGTCACCCTGCGTATCAGAGCCCACTCAAGCAAAATATCCTTGGTATATATTGATTGATTGTTATGTCTTGTTTTTTGTCCTACTATAAAATGATAAAATTAAATAAATATCTTTATTTAGGCCATTGGTAATTTTTATGCACATCATCTACTCCATTCACAAGTCCATCTACTATATTCATTTTTTCTACACAGTTCCACAATGAGATTTGGTTTTAAATGGACAGTACTTTGTGATTGCCACTTTTTTTTTAATCATTTGGAAGAAGTACAACATTGAGACTCTTTATTTATTGTATGTATTACAAGTGTCGTATCATCCATATTCTTAAAAACTAACGTGTTATGTTTGTCCTTACTCTTATTATTGAAAAATAAATGAAACTTTTGCAAAATAATTGGAGCACATTGAAAGTATCTATCCTTTCAATTGTTTATATCATTCATTATTTTCTAGTTGATCTGAATGCAATTCAATATATTAATGAAGTTTATTGATGTATTATCAAAGTGGAATTTGAAGTACATACATGCATGTACAAATAACATTGGAATAAAGGCCATTTTGATTGGCTGGCCCTTACATCACTAACACCCATCAGTAACACATTATTCTACAAATTATTCTGATTGGCTGGCCCTGCCATTACTAGCACCCATCAGTAGCACCTTATTCTACACTCTTTGCATACTAGCGAATCAATAGTTGCACAATTGTTGTGCGTGTGCTCCACCAGATCTCTTTGTACTCTCTCTCTCTCTCTCTCTCTCTCTCTCTCTCTCTCTCTCTCTCTCTCTCTCTCCACAAAATTGTTTCTTTCAATTAAGGTGGCGCTACTGTTTCAATCACATTTTTATTTTTTGAGAAAATATAATTTCTATAAACAAAAGTTGCCTTAAAACTAGATGGTCTTGAGAATCTACTTTATGCAACCTCTCACATGGTATTCATTAAATTTAGAGATACATACATGCTTCATCAACACTATGTTAGGAATCTTATATAGAATTTTATGAGATCCAACAAGAGGTTCTTGAAAATCATTGAAGATCAACAAGCTCAAAATTTTTTGTAACTTTATGCTCATCAAATCAATATTCATACTAAATTTTCTTTCAACTACATTTTGGAATCGTGTAAACACTTATTTCCATGTGTCACCACCATGTAAATGACAATAATAGTAGACACAACTCTTGAGAATAATTTTCATTGTCTTTCCACTTATTGTATAATCCATGATGTTCTAATTTCAGAACAAATCAAGCCACTTTGTTTGTACTATTATTAAAATTCTACTAAGCATAAGTCATGTAGCCCTAATGGACACTTACTATATCTATAGTGATAAATTCAAATAAAATATCACTATTTTCCTCATCAAGAAGCTTTTGCAAGGTCTCCTTTCTTTTCTAAAGCAAAGATTGCTTGTTTAGAGAGTTTGTGTTAATAAAACAAATTCCCTTGTCTAACTATATAGAGTGTAAAACAACACAATGTACACAGGTTATTATGAACTAAGCTACTGTAAACTTACAATCATGTTGTCTACATGTTTCTTTCACTCCACAATTGTAGAGCTGTAGAGTTATTTTAACACATGGACTTTTTTATGCATTTATAGCCTTCACCATTGTATTGTCCTTCTTTGTTAGGTATGATGCACTATAGCTCATTCCTCTTGCATTCCATAGCCTTGTCATTAAAAAAATAAAATAATTGGTGTAAATGTTACACTTTTTTTTAAGCATTATAGTTGTTGAGCTTAAGTTTGACTACACAACTTCAATGTAATCCAATTATGATTATTATGATGAAACAAACACTAGCTAACCGAGCATTCAATTGTACATCTTCTAAAGAGCCAACGCCTTGTAATGACTAATTTACTGTTTTCAAGATTTTCCTATATTGTTTTTGAGAGAATTTATCTCATTTACTGGCCTCAATACCATAGTTCATAGCATTAGATACCTTGGAAAACCAAAACAACAATCACTACCTCTTTTTAAGCAAGTACAAAAATGTACATGTTTTTGTACATCTCCAATTGAAAATCATTCATAGAGTCTAACCATAGTGCATTTCAATCCAAATAAAACCATTGTTGAGTTGATTACCACGGCTTTGAAGCTCGATGACAAATAAGAAGTCACTGAATTTGTGAAGCAAAGAATTGTTTTTTTATAACAATTAAAACCTATTTTTCTAGCAAGATCTACCTATAAAAGATGTACAATGATAGCACTCTCTATATCGTCCAAAGAAATGGACTCAATTAATTAATTTATCCAATCCTTCCAAAAGCTTTTTTTGATGTTTTTCTCTCGCACACAATGTGACAAAGAATGTTGAAGAATGTTGGTGGTATAAGTTGGCAATCATCCCAAATATATTCCTCTTTAACTACTCTAAGTTAGAATCTATAGAAGTTTGCAATGCCTCAAAATATCTAAATCGTAACCCAAAATTAAGAAGATTTTCAATGGTTGTCTTACTCAAAGCATTGCCCATTTGCATATTCTGACCCAATTTGAACTTTGTGCAAGCATACCCACATCAAGGAGGAATTTTTGTGAGTGAGTAATTTTATTAGTTTGAAGAATAAATTCTCCATCCTCAAAAGTAAATCACCTATCTTTATGCAAAATCTCCCACCACAATATTTTGGTAATTTTTATTTACTTCTTCATTACACTTTCATGGTTTCTCCAAAAAAAAAAAAGCAAAAAAAATTGAATTCTTCACACTACTCATTTTAAAGTAAATCAGGATGATTTCCTTCGCCCAAAGTAACATACCTTATGCTACCATTGTAGTCAATAACTTGTTGAGCATTGGCACCATTATGAAGCAATACATCATTGTACAAATCTTCCTCCTCATCCATGTCGTTTGGGGAACTTATTACTAGCAAACATTATTGTTGATGCTATATATTATTTACATGCAATAACCATTTTTCATTTACTACTATTTTTTCTTTCTTGTATAATGTGTGAACCTGAGATTACTTAATTCTTTCATTGTTAGTAATAATCAAGCTAAACTGCTTTAAATAGCAATGATCATACACTAATTTCCTTTTCATATCAACTAGAATTGAATCTTCTTCTTATAGAATGCACGAATGCATAGTTTGAGTGTGCATAACATTTGCTAGTACAAATACGATTGGCTCTCAAATATTGAGCTACTAATCAAAGTTCAATTTCCAAAGTATTGGCAAATGACGCATAGCTATCAAGCATTCCTATACTTTGTTTAATCGAGTCACACAGTTTCTATTACTTCATTCAAACTTATTTCATATAACTTCTTATACATAAATTTTTTGAATGTGTGAAAGCCTCCTTACAAGTTCACAACAATTCACACTCTTTACACACTATTGTTGCTAGCTTCTTCTCTCCTTGAAAGCTACAATTGATAGCTAAATAAAAATTGACCACAAAATCACATGCATGTAAAAATGTATCTATAACTTGTTCAAGAAAGTTTTGACGGAGCATAACTCAACTGTTCGCCCCTACCTTGTGTTTTCATGGGTGTTTATCATCAAAAGAGAATCTAATGTTCCTTATTTGCTTGATCTTTGACACTATTTCTTCATGTGTGTCTATCTACTTTATAACTAGAATTGTAAGCCAATTGTTATGGTCATTTAAGTTGATGATTTGATTCTTACAAGAAGCCATGATGAGGAGAATTTTTTATAAAAAGGAAGTTATTGAAGGAGTTTGACATGAAGGATCGTGGGGAGGTGAGATATTTCTTGGGCATTGAAATAATTGATTCAAAATTGGGCATTTCAATGATATGAAGGCAACATGCTTTGGATATCCTTGAGAAGTGTAGCATGATAGTATGTAAACTACTTGATACACCACTTTATCAAAGTGCGAAGTTGTTTGATGATGGACGCCACAATGAGGATGCCACTATGTACTGCACGATGGTGGATTTTATGAGTCAATTTATGCAAATGCCATGTAAGAGTCATCTTGATACAGTGAGAAGGATTATGAGATATGTGAAAACCACTACCAAATTTGGAAGTTTTATGAGAATAAAATAATGCACGGTTTTGTCACATATTATAAACAAATACATGAATGGGGTGCATGTACGAAGGAAGAGAGAGAGAGAGAGAGAGAGAGAGAGAGAGAGAGAGAGAGAGAGAGAGAGAGTTGGTGGAGCTCTCAGTTTGGATTGGAATGCCTCACTATTCCTTATTGTTCTATATTATCAAAAGAATAGATAAGGTTAGTACGATTAGTGTGATGGGTGTCTGACCAGTTGGCCTCAACCCTAACAATCTCCCACTTGA
Source organism: Adiantum capillus-veneris (assembly GCF_014529385.1). NCBI lineage: Eukaryota > Viridiplantae > Streptophyta > Polypodiopsida > Polypodiales > Pteridaceae > Adiantum > Adiantum capillus-veneris. The sequence continues at coordinate 108,069,348 of NC_140938.1, read as the reverse complement.
AGGCCAACACGACCCAAGTGGCCTATGTATGCACAACCATGAAGGATTTCTATGGCTTCACGAGGCTTCACCCATCATCTACATGCAATGTGAAAAATGCTTTGAGGCTAGGCTCTTTATGAGAATATTTATTGGGTTGTCATCTATATGAACCTTGACTACCTCAATGTGCTTGCTAGCCAATATGTCACGTATCGTATGGTAACAAACTTCTATGTGTTTTGACTTGGAGTGAAACGTAGGGCTCTTTTCTAACGCAATTTCACTTTGACTATCACAATGCAAAAATGGAGTTTGAGTATTGCAAAGATCTCCTGTGACTAGGCGAGCTAACCATACAGCTTCCTTGCTAGCATCAAAAACTGCCACACACTTTGCCTCTATGGTTGAAAATAACGTACAATTTTGGAGAGATGATCTCCATGATATGGCTACTCCAGCAAGTAGAAAAACATAGCCAAACGTGGATCTTCAATATCCACACAACCTGCATAATCCGCATCCATGTAACCCACAATGGATGCATCACTATTCCCAAAGTGTAAGCACTTGGTTGTCATACCTTTCAGATATCTCAAAATGTGCTTACTGCTTCCTAGTGCTTTCTGCCAAGATTTGTCATAAATTTGCTAAGCACTCCCATTGCAAAAGCAATGTTTGGTCTTGTGGCTTCCATGGCCTACATGAGACTACCAAATGCTGAAAAATATGGCACCTTGGCCATTTCCACTTTCTCAGCATCATACTTGGGAGCATCATTCTTGCTAAGTTTTGCATGTGCTTGCATTATCTTTCCCCCTGCATATTAAAATGTTGCACGACCTTGTGGATATACGTTACTTGATATAACTCCAGTATCCCATGTTATCTATCCCTCTTGATACACATACCAAGCAAGTGACTTGCATCTTCAAAATCCTTCATAGCAAACTATGTGCTAAGTTACTTCTTCAAGATGGCATCGTCATCTTTATACTTCCCAGCAATGAGCATATCATTGACATAAAGTATCAAGATGAAAAGTGAACCATCATTCACCTTTTGGGTATACAAGCAATGATCTTCTTGGCTTTGTTCATACCTTTGGGAGTGCATGTACTACACAAACTTCATGTACCATTGCCTTGAGTCTTATTTTAGGCCATATAACTTAAAGAGTGTCTGGTGCATGTAGAGTGAGAGGGAGAAGAAGGGAAAACAGAAAGTGTTGGTGGAGCTCTCATTGAGGATTGGAATGCCTCACTACTCCGTATTTTTCTCACCACTACCTTGAGCCTTGGTTTAGGCCATACAACTTAAAGAGTGTCTAGTGCATATAGAGTGAGAGGAAGAAGAAGGGCAAACACAAAGTGTTGGTGGATTCCTCATTGAGTATTGGAATGCCTCACCACTCTGTATTGTTCTATATGATCAAAAGAATAGATAAGGTTCGTACGGTCAATGTGATGGGTGTCCACTCAATTGGCCAAAAACCTAGCATATTAGGGATATAAAATTTATGAGTGGTTATGCATTCTCTCTTGCCAATATTATAAGCATGATACTTATTATGGTTGGAAAAGATGTGTCTTGAAGCTATCAATGCTTGCTATCAATTATGAGATTGATGTAATTTTTAAAATCCTAGGTCATCTTAGCTTTGTCCTAGCTATAGATACCAACTTTAGGGTTCTTTAAGGGTAGTTTGTTAATTAAGGTTTTAGTAAAGAACTACAAGAGATGATATTTTTCAACACCGTGTGTAGCCATCTCCTTCTCGCTGCTTGTATCACATAGATAATACAGTGCTCTCTCTATCTAGGATTATTGTTCTTTCATTGATTTCATTATGAGAAAGTGTGTTTAAAGATTATAAGAGCCATGCTTAACTCTCTTTCTCCCCTCATTTTGGAGGTTATAAGTTGAGTAGTGGTTTTTCGTTTCAAATCCATTTGCATATTTGGATTTTGTTGTGATAGCGGCTATGGAGCCATGGTGGTGCAGGTGGAGATGCAGTAGAAGGCGAGAGAGAGAGAGAGAGAGAGAGAGAGAGAGAGAGAGAGAGAGAGAGAGAGAGAGAGAGAGAGAGAGAGAGAGAGAGAGAGAGAGAGAGAGAGAGAGGTCGACAAAGCTTGAAAAATAAAAACGCTACTACTATAATTCTATTAATGAAAAGGTTCTTACATAGGTTTGGTATGGTGATATCAACCACACTTTTTTCTTCATGCAAACTCAACTAATTTGATGGCCTATAGTTGTATGCTTTGAGTCATGTTTTCACGGGCTAACCGACATGGGCTTGAACCCAACAGATTTGTGGGTCTAAGTAGAAGTTAATCCATGTCTAAATATCAAAATCGACAAACTGCATGCGGCTACCTCAAATCACAAGTTATGGTCTCAAGTTTTAGTGGGAGTTATCTCATTGGATTGGTTTCCAACTACTCTTACTTATTCAAAAGTTTGGTTGCATTCCAGATTCATTTGGTGAAGGTTTGCATCACATCTAGCTAGTGAATAGATGGATAACATCTCATATATTTGTTTATATTTTGCATTGTGATTGGGTTAAGGCTCATCCATTGCACTTTCATGTAGTCATAGAAGACTACCATAGACTCTGAGCACTAGTCAAATCACAACCCACCATTTTGGGTAGTTTGGGAACTAGTTGTGTTGCATCGTCCATCATGGCATATCTGCCACCTTTGGTGGTCAATTGAGACATGGACATAGCTATGTTGAAAATATATCCTTGTTGTAGTAAAAGACCCTCTAAGATTTGGTTTACTTTTCTTTTTTTCATCTTTAGAGTTAGCATTTAGGCAGATTTGATAGAAAAGGGGATTCCATGAAGCCGTGGTAGCCACATAGTTGGGAGAATCTCCAATGACCATTAGGGAGATTAGGGTAGTATTTTGAGTGTTTTTGGTACAAGCTACGTAGAAAGTCATTAAAAAAAGTCATAAGAAAGAAAGTCTCAAAAAACACACAAACCTCCATTTTTGAACCTTTCCTTTTAAATATTTTTTTTTTCTTTGTTGTATAGGAAGTAGGAGTAAGTACAAAAATTATGAGGATTTTCATAAATAAATAAAAACTCAATCCAAAAAGGTGCTTAAGGCATCAAAATGATAACTAAAACAAATCGATTAAATCCACATTTTGGGGTTTTAATGAGAAGTAACACACTGAAGGGAGTCTACAAACATCAAGAAGCATATATGTTTTGAGATATTATGCTTAACATGTTGTATGCTGGGATGAATTTGATCTCATCCATATTTATCATTGTCATGAGGATCATCCCCAATGGCACCACAACTGGACTTCACCAACAAGGTCTACCTATCGACATTGATACCCCTCTTGGGTAAAGCTGGCATGCGTCTTGCCCTAGGCCAGACATTCGCGTGTTTAACCACTCTTTGACTTACCCCTTATTCGTTTATATACAAAGAATAAGGAGATATATCTTGCTGCTATATTATCCACCCACATAGGTTTTTCATCACACCACACACACACACACACACACACACACACATTATCCGGATAACAGACAATGACTGTATTATCATACAGTTTAGTGGCCCTCTAAATATAGGGTGCCTTGAAATCTACCTCAAAGTCTACTAATAGATGCTTATATAGACAAGAGACCATCATTTCACCCTTAGTCAGCTATAACGCTATACCCTACCCTTGTGCATCCAGGCACTTCAGACTACCTGATACCAAAACATGCTTATCCACCTAAACCTTAGCATATCTTCATATGTCAACCAAAACCATATAATTTTTCTTTTCTCAAGTATGATAATACAAAGTAAGACCCTTAACTTGCTATGTTTGTCATCAAACATTGTCTCTCTTTCTCTTGTGTGCCTCACTCTTGCTCTCTCTTATTGGGATTACACCATGTACAGATAGCCTACCAAATAAGTGGTCCCTTGAAATTAGGGCCCACATTTAGAAGGTTGGTGGCTTGTCCTTGAGGTGTATTCATTCCTACTTTATTTGAGCACCGCTTCAACATTAAAACCATTTCCTTGTATACAAAGATGCAACCTAGCTACATCACACACGTGAGCGCGTGCAGACACACACACACACATCTCTAATGGGATAGCTAGTTAGTTCTACATCATCAGCCTTTCCAGTAAAATGTAATACCCTTGATTTGGAATTTTAGCAAACAAGGAGTAATGTCGATGATTACATGGTCACTCATTTTTAAAGAAAAAACTTAGAATAGCTATTGGAAGAACCCCATATGACTCATACTTATGGCAGTCAATAACAGGTCGAGTTGGCACTATGCCAATAATGTATATATATGTAGACTCATAACTTGGCTGATGCTTGCACGACACTGTACTAATCCGCACAATTTTTTGGGCTCTTTGTATCTCTGTCAAATAAATCTTTATTATGGCGTATTCCCTTTTAACATGCACTAAATTCCCTCTTCTCATCTGGGGGTGAACAAACTATCCATTTGTTGATGAGGTCAAGTCGGTACATGTTGAAAGTAAAGAAAGAGAGATGCCTAGGTAACATGCCACACCTACCCACATACTGATTGTAAAATGGAGGGGTTCTCGTCTTTTTTGAAGATCTATACATGAGGGAGTTTCACCCTCTGGAAGCTTTAAACGAGTAATTATGTCAAAACTTGAGTAAATACGTTAAAATTTGAGCTAAATGAAAAAAAAAAGGTTTCACATACACCCTTTTTCTCCAGGAAAATTTGTAACTAGTGAGCCCGGCTCCACAAGCATGTGGTTGGCAACATGGGGTCTCATTAATTAAACCCACTATTTCTAGTTGTGCTCATAGTCGGTTTTGGGTCACCTCTAATAGAACTCTATTCTTGATTGGTTTTATTCTATCTTTCTACCTCTGTTAAGGAGCATGCCCATCTTGGGGCTCGACGATTCTACAAATCCCCCTTTACCTGCGCTCCTCTTGGGGCACATCTCGGCTCGACCCTACTTGATCACGGGTTTACTAGCCCATCTGGATAATCCCAACGTGCGTCGCGCACACAAATTGTAATAGAGGAGATCCTTGTCTCTTGTATCCTTGTAACGTGGTATGATCTCTCTCTCTCTCTCTCTCTCTCTCTCTCTCTCTCTCTCTCTCTCTCTCTCTCTCTCTCTCTCTCTCTCTCTCTCTCTCTCTCTCTCTCTCTCTCTCTCTCTCACACACACACACACACACACACACACATAAACACACACAGACATAGACGTTGGATCTTGTCGGCTGAGCAGCACATACTTTCTTCTTTGTTGATCTAACATCTATATCAAACCATCCTTGCTACTTGCATAATGTGGTACTGAATACACACACACACACACACACTCGCAAATAGATCATCAAGC